>NC_141693.1:266703545-268160212 GCF_964263255.1 Lissotriton vulgaris | reverse complement strand
CTACAGATATTACCCCAGCAGGGGAAGGGGAAAAAAAGGATAAACGAAACAAAAAAGTTGTGGCAGCCAGAACACTCAATGGCGTGGGATGCAGGCGTTTGTAGGCTTCACTCCTGACAGCCTCTTGTTCCCTGTATGAGAGACACAATACAACAGGCATGAGGTTCCCCCATAACCCGCTTACTTAAATATGTTATATATATTAAAGATGAGACTAAACTTACATGATATCTGCCACAATCATGCTGAGATAATAAAGGCACAAAAGGAAAAAATAAAGAAAAGGAAAGAAAATAGTTCTTTGTTCCTAATTGCTCAGGGTTGCTAAACTCAGCAGGTTAAAGTTTCAAAATGTAGGAAGTCACTGAAGTAGAGTACTGAACTGAAAGTGCGGTCTGGAGCCTCCATTATTTCTCTGTGTGTTGAGTTTGCCGATTGGCTGCAGTCACACAAGATTTGTAAATGCCCTGTTTACCTCCAGGTTTAAAGTCCCTTATCCGAGCCTCTCAATGGCTCAACTAGGCAAAACAAATGATGTACAGAACAACTCAAAAGATATTTGCGTGTGCACCCCTTCTTGTGGGTGAAACAACCAAAGAAATCCTGAAAGATGACCTTGTTTCCTTACGAGCTTTTCAGCACAGGTCCATGTAGCAGGAAAGAACTGATCCAGCTAGTTAGCAACAAGGCTTGTTACTCGTAAATGCGCTCCAGCGCGAACACTAGCTGTAAGCCCCCAAAAAATGCCAGACACTGCTGGCGGGTCAAAGTTCACAGTCGCGCTCCAGCTCGAACGCGTTAAAATAGAAAGATAACAGGAAACACCCGCGGCATGTAAAACTCTGCCGGCTAGTGAAAAAAGGACGCTCTCGCACTACAGAGCGAAAGCGGGTAGATTAACAAGGCGGCATCCACTGGGAACTCTTGCAATAACGTGTGTAGTCGCAACAGAGGTAGCGTCTTCTGCACGAGGCGGTCTTCACCTTAGAACACAGGTGACAAGCACCAGACAACAGGAAAGAGGTGCCTATAAAGGAAGTAGATTGAACGGACAGTAAACAGAGAAGACAGAGCTGACCTTTAGGCTTTATGGGAGATGTAGTTTCCTGAGCCTTTTCCTTCATTCATTCCTGCTGGCTGCATCTATTCCACCTTCATCCTGGCTTAAACGTGACAGTTACTGGCCGCTGTAGCATACCTGTGTAAGTAGTGTTAATGTGCGTTTATTCTATACAGGGAGTGGGAAACGAAGTATTCATCCCTTTTGGTCTGAAGAGTCGAATGTCGTGTTTTAGGAAGCAGGAATAAAGGTATAATTGTGAAGAATATAATGCAGAATGTTGCAATGCCAGAGAAGGAAAATGGTAAAATGAGTTGGGTCTAAGAAAGTGGTTGTGTGTAATAAAGGGATGGAGCTTGAAAATTACATAGAAAGTGTCTTTATTTAAGTGCCATAATTGGATCCACTGGTGTAAGAGCTAGGGTATCCAGCTGATGCAAAGTTGAGCCACTTCTGCTGTATTCAAACGTAAGCTCCTGCATCGGTGAATTGTACATTACATGTTCTCCAGTATTGGGGTGTCTTTCACAGATTCACATGCCTGAATCATTCCCCGTCGTTGGAGTGGGAGTCCCACGGTATATAAAAATGCAATAATATGCCTGTAATAACCAAAAAACCTTGGTAATAACCAACCAGGAATTAAAGTAGCCCTAAGCTACAGGAGCAAAAGCTCCCACACTCATGACTATCCTAGTCATTTTGTATAGACCAAACTGCAGCCAATCAGGCGACAGCACCCACCAGAATGTTCTCCCCAGAGGCTCAGGCTCTCAGATTTTCTACCGCACGTCGTGTAAAGGGAGTCTGCCTGAGTCTGCTCAGTTTCTTCTTACTTTGGTTGGTTTTTTACCTTCTAAAGATGTCTACTTCTAAATTCCTTTTCAGGGCTTGTGATTCCTGTGGAAAGCTAAGGCTGTTCAAGGAGGATCCTCAAAAGAAATTTATATAGTTTCTGTATCCAGATCATGAGGCAGAGGAGTGTAAAATCTGCAGGACCTTGCGTCCGAAAACCCTCCGGGACAGAGAGGGTCGTCTTCTCCTGTGGCTCCAGAGGATAAAGGACAAAGATAACCCCGTTTCTGCAGTAGGGAGCATCGCCTAGGGGTCTTCTATATCCTCTAGGAAGAGGAAAGCTGAGGTTGAGTTAGCTTCTCCTGGGGCGAAGCTGTTGAAAAAAGCCCAATCCTCTCAGGATTCTGGCGTGCCTTCTACTTCAAAAAAGGCTTCTCCACCTATTAAATCTGGTCCTAGTACGCCCTCAAAGAAAACTGGAAAATCTACATCTTCCAAGACAGCTTCTCATAAAATTTTACCTCAGGCTGCTCCTTTGACCACTTTTGTGTCAAATACAGCTTCACCGTCGCCATCTCTTCATGTGGCCACCTCTTCAACATCTACGGTGACTTTCTCCTCACCAAAACCAGCTATGGTGATGTCTACAGTCTCCTCACCGTCGACGCTGGTTCAGGTCCAAATTCGACCTATCTCGTCGTCGAAGATAGTGCCATCTACCGTCGACGCCCCACCGTCGACGAGAATCTTGAAGGTACCGTCGACGGGTACTCCGTCGTCGACTCGAACGTCGGCTAACATCTTGCCGTCGACAAAGTTAGCCCTACCATTGACGACATCCCTGTCGATGAAGTTACCGTCGACGGAGATACCGTCGACGACATCCTCGTCGATGAAGAAACTACCCCCGTCGACGACCTCGTCGACAAAGAAGGCGTTTCCGTCGACGACGTCATCGTCGATGACAATGTTACTGTCGACAGACACACTGTCGATGTAAATTTTTGCTTCTCAGTCAGATACAGGTTTTTCATGTCGCCGGTGGCACCGTCGATGCCCCCACTGTCAACCTGTACGGAAATGCAAGTTTGTATATCCAAGCCATCCGCAATACTTCTGCCTTCACCGTCATCTTTGACAACTCTGTCTCCATTGAAATTGCCAGAAAAATTACTAGATTCTGAGGAAGAGGAATCCTAAGAAGATGACACTTTCCGTGCAGCCAGAAGCCCATCTGAGCTGCTTATAAAACTTCAGGATGTGGAACAAGATGAGAAAGAACAATTCCTTGAGCCTTCTGGTCGGGATCCTGTGTCTGCGCCTACCGCATAAATGCCGCTAGACCTGTTGCATAATCTTCAATATATATTAAGCGATTATTATCGTCCCTTCCCCCCATCAGAATCAGGTGATTCTCACTTCTCTACACCAGTGCCAAGAACATCTACGGCAACACTAAAGCCTCCAAGACCAGCTTCTCCGCTGCCAACTACGGAAATGCAGCCTACAATAGCTTCTTCGCCAGGGCCATCTCATCATACGCAGGATGATATTTCTTTGGAAGAAGAACGAGAAGAAGGCGAAGTAGACAAGTCAGTATCGTCGTAGTGGGATGAGTATCAGGCACAAACTCCTTCTCCAGTTGGCCAACCTACGGCAGATTCTCCGCCGGTGGACATCGCAACCTTCGACCAAATCATGGGCAGGGCAACAAAGAGGTTCCTCATCACAATGGAAGCTAAGCAGGAGGAGTGCTTTTTATATGATTTTAAAGACTTACCGCAAAAACAAAGTTGGTCCATCCCTATTATTAATTTTATCTGGAAGGAAGGTCTAAAGGTAATGGCGACGCCAAATTCTCTACCTGCAGTTCTACCTCGGGTAGATAAGAAGTATAGGGTGTAGGAGAGTAGGGTCTGCAATCCTATGATCACCCCAGATTTTTGCTTTTTGCTTCACTGGTTTACGACTTCTCTGGCTGTGGGCCTGCTAATCCGACCCACAGCCTTGCTGTTCTCTCACTAAATTGACACGTGTACCTTAGGTGCATTTACCAATTGGTACTGGGCCACCTTATCAGACCCTGTAACTCACGGCATAGGTGTACCCAGGGCCTACCAGGGGCTGCAGCATGTATTATGCCACCCCTGGCTGGCCATCTAAATCTGACACAACTGGCTGCACGACAGCTGGGGCAAGGTAGTGTAAACATCCTTTGCTTTAGATATAGTATAACTATATCTAACCCTAAAATGGACACCCGTATTCCTATCAGTCACTCCTATGGCAGGCCTTGACAATCCTGAAGGCAGAGTGCTTGGAATCGTGTGAGATGGTGCTCTGGCATGAGCTGAGCCCGTTTGCAGCATGCAGAACCAAGTCCTAATAGCTGTTCCATGATAACGCATACCATATACTCTTAAGTGCATTATAATCCTCGCGGTTAAATACGAACTCTGGTATAGCTTTATCAAAACATGTCGAGTAAGGTGTCATGCGAATTGGAATACTAACCCCTCGCCAATTCTGGCGACGAGGTTAGCATTCCACCCTTCTAGAGGGACACGACATGTATGTAACTGTGTACCCCAGTTAAAGTTAACTCAAGCCTCAGCATCACAAAATGGATGCTGCCACCATAGACACAAGTCTGACCTCCTGCTGTTGGGAGTCCTTCCAGCGAGGGAGGCTTGGACAAAGGGTTTCCTGTTAGGGGTGGTGCTAGCACCATCCCAGACAGGGTTTTGTGTATCCTGGATATGCGGGGCTTTAGAGGAAGGTGACTGCAAGTGGCACCCCGGTGCTCACTATGCATCTGCCGGCTAGAACCAGTTCCAGGGGCACACCAGCCCCTCAGCTGGGGAAAGTCCGGCATGGGAGAGGGGTGTAACCACCCCCCTTCCTGGTCCCACCCATGGGCAGGACCTAGTCGCGTGCCAGCCCCTTTTCCTAGTATAAAGATAGGAGCGGGCCCCCTACCAAATTAGATCATCTTTGAATCCTGAAACTACTTTCTACGAAAGGAACTCTCGACTTCTTCTCAAGATTTCTCCCTTGTGACTAAGGAATAGTCACCCTGCATCCGCAGGCACCATCCAAGCATCGCGGTCTGGTGTAAGTCTCTCCTCCGGATCAAGACTGCCCAGCTCGACGAGAACCGGCTTCCCTGGCACCTCTGACCTTAACCTGCATCATCAGCCCAGCTGAGATTCGTGGGTGTGACGAGACCTCGAGGGACCGGCCATCTTCAGGACTGCACGACGCTTGCCCAGCACGACCGCTGAGGGATCCTCGAGTGAGTGCTTTGGGGTCCGAGAAGCCCCAACCCTGAGCAGCTCTAGCACCGAAGTTCAGCCCTCCAGCATCCACCAGATCTGCGTGGGGCCCTTCTGCTCTTTGCTGCTCACCGCGTTGTCTGGCTACTAGCCCGCTGGCTTGTGGCCTTCCCGACGACGAACGATGACATCAACACCGCTGGTCTGGTTGCTCCAGACTGCCCCTTGCTCCCCTCCAAAAGAGGAGCGCCCCGGACCCTCCTGGTCCACTCCAGACGCCATTTTGAGTCCACCGCGTAGGCTTGCATTTGCCAAGACTTGTTGCCCCAATCCTGGGTCCAGCGACGTCGACAGCAGATACCATCGTGGGACAGCTCGCACCTCCATCCTGGTCGCCGACAACGCCTCCTGGTCCGTGAGACTGCAGAGCCCAGCGTCGCCCACTCACCTGGTCGAGGTGACTCCATCCGGTGCCATCCTGGTGCCCATCTAATCACTGGCTAGTGATTCAGAACTTGGTCCCCTCTGCTTACAGGTGTCTTCTATCTTCGATCCAGGCTTGGATCCATCCGAATCTCTTCACTGGTCGCCTGCCAGCAACTTCTTCTTTCAGGCTCCATAGACTGCAACGAGGATTCCCGACGTCTTTCCAGACCTATGCAGCCGCAGCCCCTGGGCTAGGTAAATTCGGCATTTCGGTGCCCCAGCATAGCCTCACTATTCAAGGGTCCAGATCCTTTTTCGTTTCAGCTCTACCTAGTCGGATTCGTCCGATAACACTAACTTTGTAATTCCTAGCAACCATAGACTTTGTTCCGCATCCCGCGTGAGAGTGCACACTCTGCACCCGATCTCCCTAGGCCTCCTGCTAGTAATCTGAAGGTTCAGTAGTCAAGTCCTAGCGATCCCAAAGCCTATTAGCGTAGTACTTACCTGCTAGTAATTTTGCATTCCACTTTTAGAGTATATGGTTTTTCGTGCCCCTCGGGCATTTGTGTAAATTGTGCAGCTTTGCGTATTTTCTTAAGAGCTTTGTATTGTGCTTAGCACCCTGTCCTCATAAAGAGTCCAGGGTTGTTGTGTTCTAAATAAATATACTTTATTTTCATAACAACTTGTGTGGTGTCCTTTCACTTGGTGTTCAAGGGGTATATGTGATGGTATAACAGCTGGCTTAACACGCCCTCTAGAGTTTAGCCCGAAGACTGCTCTTCTCCATGCTACTAGGATAGCTGGTCTATCGGTTTACTTTCAACCAATCATCAATAAGGGTTGTTTGGACTGATACATAGTGATCACTAGAATAGTGATCACTGCATATCAGGCCAACTTCTCACATAGGGCGCCTAACAAGTCACTGGCATGCCTTATTGGCCAGGCAAAAACGGATCCTGTGGTTGCCCAGGCGGCTCAGAGGAGAGCCAAAAATCCGTCTACGCAGGTCACTGCTCCCCCGGATTGGCAGGTAAGGCGCCTCGACTCAATAGGAAAGAAAGTCTCCACTATTGCGGCAACTACTGTCCGTGTCGTGAACTCCCTTGCAATCCTTGGGAGGTATGACAGACCGATGTGGTCGGACATATCACCGTTGTGAGACGTTGGCCTGATATATGATGCTCACTAGTTCTAGTGATCAACTTGTATCAGTCCAAACAACCCTCATGGTGATTGGATGTAAAGTCAACCTTATAGACCAGCTATCCTAATGGTAGCATGGACAAAGCAGTCTTAGGCTAAACTCTTTTGGCATGTGAAGCCAGCTGTTTTACTACATATAACCCCTTGAATACCAAGTGAAAGGACACCACACAGGTTGTTATGAAAATAAACAATATATTTATTAACTAACGTGCACCTCTGAACTCTTTATAAGATCAGAGGGCTAAGCACATGACAATCTCTTAGGAAAAATACGTTTAAGCTGCACAAATTACAATGGTGCCCTAGGGGCACGACAAACCATATACTAAGTAAGTGGAATGTGAAAGTCGATAAAAGAAAGGGAGCTGTCCAGAGGCTGTAGGATCGCTGGGACCACGCTACACTAACTCTAGGTAGGTAATAGGAGGCCCACGGAACGCGTGTGCAGAGTGTGAACTCACACGCGAGATGTGTAACAACGTCTATGGACAGTACAGTTCAAGAAAAAGGCGAGTACGGACAATCCAGACTATGTAGGACTAAAACGACTGTGGAACTGGGCACTAGGAGAGTCAATCTACCCTTGAGCACCGAAATGCTCATGTTACCTCACCCACAGGCTGCGGGTGCATAGGTGCGAAGTTGTGTTGTGTTGGGTTCCGGCGTTGAAGTCTATGGAGCCTGGAAGAAAAGATGCTGCAGGCGATCAGGAGGAAGATGTCTGGTGTGATCCAAGGGTGGATCAGTGAAGAGGAGAACCTGAAAGCAGAGGGGACAATGTTCAAAGTCACTAGCCAGTGACTGGAGTGGAACCAGGAGTGGAACCAGATGTCGTCGTCGCGATCTGGTGAGAGTGGACGCTTGTCTCTGCAGCCACGTGGACCAGGTGGTATCTTCGACGACCAGGAGGCACGAGCTGTCCCACGCAGGCTCTCGCTGTCGGCGGTGTCGTCTCCGGATTCGGGTTCAACAGGCCTTGGCAAAGGCAACCCTTGCGGTGAGTGGAAACGGCATCTGGAGTGGACCAGGAGGGTCCGGGGTGCTTCTCTTTTGGAAGGGAGCAAGGGCCAGTCTGGAGCAACCAGACCAGCAGTGAAGATTTCAAGGTTCGTCGTCTAGGAGGTCACTAGCCAGCCAGCAAGTGACCAGACAACGCATCGAGCAGCAAACAGGCAGAAGGGCCCCACGCAGATCTCGTGGATGCTGGAGGGCTGGTCTTCGGTGCCGGAGCTGCTCGGGGTCGGGGCTTCTCAGTCCCCAAAGCACTTGGACGAGGTTACCTCAGAAGTCGTGCTGGAGCGATGTGCTGCTTCTTTCCAGATGGCCGGTCCCACGTGTCTCGTCCCACCCATGGATCTCAGCTGTGCTGCAGATGTAGGTAGAGGTCGGAGAGGTCTGGGAATCCGGGTCTCGTCGGACTCTGAAGTCTAGATACTCGAGGGAAGACGACAAAGGCAAGCCGCTGGACGCTGATGGTGCCTGCTTGTGCAGGGTGGACACTCTTTGCCCACAAGGGAGATTTCTTCAGTCTTCTGTGGAGCAGAACGTCGAAGTCCAGAGTTTCTTCTTGTAAAGTTTTTCAGGATAATCAAATTTGGAATGGGACCAACTCCTACCTTTATCCGGCTAAAGGGGGCTGTACTACGACTAGGTCCCTCCTCTGGGTGGGACCAGGAAGGGGGGTGGTTACACCCCCTATCCTTTGTCCGGTCTTGCGCCAGAGCTGGGTCTGGAGAGCCCCAGGAACTGGTTTAGACCGGTGTATGCACAGGGACACCTTGTGTGCCCCCAGGCATGTCTCATTCCTTTCTGCCCTGTCCTACCTAATACACAAAATCCTGTCTGGGGTGGTGCTAGCACCTCCCAAGGCAGGAAACCCTTTGTCCAAGCCTCCCTCGCTGGAAGGACTCCCAGCAGCAGGAGGTCAGACTTGTGTCTGTGGTGGCAGCATCCATTTTGTGATGAGGCTCGAGTTAACTTTAACCGGGGTTTACAGTTACATACATGTTGTGTCCCTCTAGAAGGGTGGAATGCTACCCCCGTCGCCAGAATTGGCGAGGGGGTAGTATTCCAATTCGTGTGACACCTTATCCAGTATTAGGGGTGTCTTTCATAGATTCACATGCCTGAATCATTCCCCTTCGTCGAGACGGGAGCCTCCGGTACATAGAAAAGTAATGTCCTATAGACTTACATAGAGAAAAGTAGGCCTAAGGGCCTCCCCTTAGTAGCCTATCCTTGTCCTTATGTAAAAAGGACCAAACTCTTAGAGCCAGCCAATCAGCTATCACCTCCCTCTAGAACCTTCCTGACAGGAGCCTCAGTCTCTCAGATGTTCTACTGCACGTTGTGCTAGGGAGTCTCCAGCCGGAGTTCTCCTCAGGATCTCTTCAAAACCAACTTGTTCACTTTTAAAAGTGAGTTCTTTCTTCAAAATCTCGAACAGGATTACTTCAAGCCACTTATCACTGCAGTAAGTGATTTATTTCTTCAAAAATCTGGCATGTCTGAATCCCAGAAGAAAGCCCTTTTCAGGGCCTGTTCTTCATGTGGGAAGAAAAGGCTACATGTGGAAGACAAGCATGACCTATGCTTATATTGCCTTTATCCAGACCACATACCTAAAGACTGTAAGATATGTAGGTCTTTCCCTAACAAGACCTTGAGGGACAGAGAAGGTTGCCTGCTCATCTGGCTGGACAGGCTTAAAGAGAGGGAAAATGTGGAATCCTCAGAGGGAAGCTTTTCAAGGACCTCAGAAGTCTCCATGAAGAGGCCAAGGGTGGCATCCCCTGGCCCCTCAGACACTCCTCCTATGAAGGCACAAAAGAAGTCTTCAGAGGCAAGATCAACAAAATCTTCAGTGTCTGAAAAGGATTCTCAGACTTTTAAGAAGCCTACCCAGTCGTCCAGCAAACTTGCAACATCCTCCTCGGCGCAAAAAAGAGTTGTGGCGCCAGTTTACGTCTCCACAGCGACGACGACTGTGTCGACGACGACAGCGTAGTCGGTCTTCTCATCGACGACGACCACTCCATCGTCGTCAGCAGGTAAACCTATTCCATCTATAATACTGCTGAAGCCGTTGTCGACGTCCAAAACCTCGTCGACTACGAAGATTGCCCCGTCGACGACGACATCGTCGATGAAGAGCCCCCCGTCGACGGGAGTGTTGACGACAAAGACGTTGACGATGAAGACGCCGACGACCAAATCACCGTCGACTAGGAATGAATCGTCGACTAGCGCATCGTCGACGAAGGCATCGTCGACTAAGAAGATATCGTTTACGGAGGCACCGTCGACGAAGGTCATGCCGTCGACTAGGGTACCGTCGACGGGGGAATCGTCGTCTGCATTAGTCATTACTGAGCCGTGGAAGAAATCCAAGCTGATAGAAACGTCGTCTATGACCCTACCACCGTCGACCACACTAGAGACGACGGCAGGGGCTCCTGCAAAAGGTTCTGTGTCTGGCAAACTGACCAAGAAGCAGATTACACCAGACACAACGTCACCAAGTAAGGTGCAAATTCATTTGCCTGCGGACATTCTCCAGAGTGAGGAATCTGAAGAAGAACTCCTGGATCAGGCTACTTCCATTTCAGACCTTCACGTGAAATGTCAGAGCACGGACGAAGAACAGGATGAGATGAGCTACCAGGAACACTCTTTCCAAGCTCATGTTCGCACGGAGGTCACCCCGATGGTATGCCTTCCCGCTTCAATTGTAAATGACCTTAAATACCTTATCCAGGACTACAAACAGCGTTTCCCGGAAAAACCGGCAACTGAGGGGGGCCCGACGCCTGCTACAAATACACCAGCGGCAGCCCGAAAACAAACACGGCCAACTACTCAGGTCCGCCATGAAAAAGTGCCACCTCAGGTGATAGAATCATCAGATGAGGAGGCTGAAGAAGTGGAAGAGGGGGGAAGTCCAAGAAGACCAGTCGGATCACGAAGAGGAGGAAGTGGCATCTCCCCCAGCTTCACCCCAACCGCGCCAGGCAGATTCACCGCCAGTGGACATTGGCGGTTTCCATAGAATAGTGGAAAGAGCAGCGAAGCGATTTCATATGGTGATGGAATCAACTGAGACAGAGTGCTTCTTACATGACTTCAAGGAGCAAACAAAGAAGACTACGAAGTCTATCCCAATAATAGAATTTCTCTGGGACCAGGGAAAGAAACTGATGCTGACGCCGGCCTCTGTACCTGCGGTTGTTCCACGCCTAGATAAAATATACAAGGCTCCAACCACAGCGCCAGCTTGCCTTAATGGGCACCCGAAACCGGATTCGGTCGTAACCCAGGCGGCCCAAAAGAATTCTCGCAACCCTTCCTCTCCTCTGTCAGCCCCACCGGACAGGGAAGGCAGGAAGTTGGACACAATCGGTAAAAGGTTTACAACGACATCGGCCATGACCATCAAGGTGGCCAACTCCATAGCCCTGTTAGGGCGTTATAACCGCCAGCTTTGGGAAGATATAGTCCCATATATAGCGGAACTGCCAGACACAGTTCAGGAGGAGGTCAAGGCACTGCTTACGGAGGGTGAAACCTCGGCAGCTGAGATCATTGATTGTGCCATAGATGTAGCATGACGGGCTTTCGACAACTAGCTGGGGCAGCAATCCTACGTCGTCAGGGATGGCTTAAGGCAACATCATTCAGACAAGAGGTGCAGATGAAGGTGCTGGATATGCCCTTCGACGGCCAACACCTTTTCGGGGACAAGATTGACGAGGCGCTCCAAGCGATCAAGAAAGACACTGATACTGCTAGAGCACTTGGTACTTTGCATTCAAGGAACCAGTCCTTTCGAGGCAACAAATCCAGGGGCCAGTCCTCCTACAGGGGATCCTATCAAAATAGGTCCTCGTATTCCTACCAGAATAAATCCCAGTACCAACAAAAGCAGCAACAAGGTCGTCGGACTTCTTATGGGAGATCAAACTTCAGGGGCAAAAACCAGAAGAGGGGCACTGGCGGACGCCAGTGACCAATTACTCCAGCCATTCCAGCAACTATATCCCTCATTAAAGAGTGGAGGAAAATTTACCCATTTCCTAGACAATTGGCATCTCATCACCACAGATCGGTGGGTACTCCAATTAATAAGATTCGGCCATTCCCTGGAATTCACCACCAACCCACCTGCAACTAGCCCTTGGAATGGTGGAGAAATCACAAGAATTTGTCTATAGGACTGCCATTCCTACTTCCAGCAGCACCTCTGGTGATCACCTCGGATGCATCCCTGGAAGGCTGGGGAGCTGTCCTCCAGGACCTCCAAATAAGCGGCAAATGGACAAATCAGGAGAAGCAACTCCATATCAATCTTCTGGAACTGAGGGCTGTGTATCTGGCGCTACAAGCCTTTTTACCACGCATCCAGAACTCCCAGGTGCTCGTCAGAACGGACAACACCACAACGATGCACTATCTCAACAAACAGGGAGGAACGCGTTTGCTCACTCTATCACGCGAATTGCAAAAGATCTGGAACTGGCTTGTACTCCATGGGATCACGCTCAGGGCGGACTATGTCCCGGGCAAGGACAACACCATTGCGGACGCCCTAAGCAGACAGAAATCCCTCTCCCACGAATGGGAGCTCGACAAGAGTACGCTGGATCACATATTTTCAGAATGGGGAGTCCCAGGAATCGACCTGTTTGTCACCAAGGAGAACGCCAAATGCCCAAACTACGCAAGCTGGCGTCCCCAACCAAGGTCACTCGGAAATGCTTTTTCCATCGGTTGGTTCAGCGTATTTGCGTACGCTTTTCCACCATTTCCGATGATTCCCAGGGTTCTCAGGAAGATGAAGGCGGAGCCCTGTACCCTGATCCTAATTGCCCCGTTCTGGCCGAGGCAGCACTGGTTCTCGGATCTTCATCGCCTCTCCATCAGGACACCGATTCGTCTGAAGCAGCACCCGAACCTGCTGACAATGTCCAACGGGCAGGTGCAACACCCGAACCTGCAATCGCTCAGGTTATCGGCCTGGCTCCTGAGCACAGAGAGTTCTGTCATCTAAACATCCCGCAGGAATGCAGGGACGTGCTGGCAAAAGCAAGAGCGGACAGTACCAACAAAACGTACTCTCTAAAATGGAAACTATTCTGCATATGGTGTTTAGAGAAAGGCCTGAGACCACTCCATATCACACCCGAACAGATATTGCCATATCTACTGCACTTGGCACAGTCAGGATTGGCGCACGCATCCATAAAGGTGCATTTGGCGGCCATTTCACGATTCACCAGGACTTACAAAGGACCGTCTCTCTGGTCCAATAGGCTTATCAAGCAGTTCTTAAAGGGACTATATAGATCCTTCCCAAGACCTAGAAGGGTCCCACCGACATGGCACCTCAATTTAGTCCTCAACCAACTCATGAAGAACCCTTTTGAGCCCATTCATCGAGCATCCATCAAGTACATCTCATGGAAGACGGCTCTGCTGCTCGCTCTAACATCTGCCAGGAGAGTCAGCAAGCTACAGGCTCTATCCATTCAGGAACCCTTCATGCAGTTCAAACAGGACAGGATGGTGCTGAGGACAAATCCCAAGTTCATACCGAAAGTGCCTTCAGACTTTCACCTTAATGAACCGATGGTTCTACGTTCCTTCTTTGCAAACCCTACCACCGCAGCAGAAAGGACGCTACACTCCTTAGACCTCAAAAGGTGTCTAAAGTTTTACATAGACAAAACAAAGAGCTTCAGGAAGTCATCACAGCTATTTGTGGCCTACAGTAGGCCAAGGATGGGTATGCCTCTAACGAAACAGAGCATCTCAAGGTGGATCTCCTCAGCGATAGCATTCTGCCATGACAGGGCTGGACGGCCTTTGAGTGCTAATGTTAAAGCGCATTCCACCAGAGCAATGTCCACATCAGCAGCGCTGTTCGCTGGAGTGCCGATTTTGGACATATGTAGAGCGGCGACGTGGAAGTCACCGCACACCTTCTCCAGACACTACTGCCTGGATGCTGCACTTATGAAGGATGCAGCAGTGGGCCCGGCGGTGCTTCGTCATCTATTCCAGTGAGGTGAGCCTTCCAACATCCCGCCATCCTGGTATGCACATCTCTTCCTGTTATGATATATTGATTTATGCTAATGTTTCAAAGTCGCATGGTAATATGTGTATTATCTAAAATGACTAAATAGCATGATTACATCAGAAATGTGCATAATGTATTGCTGACTACTCTGATTCAGGCATGTGAATCTATGAAAGACACTCCTAATACTGGATAAGAAACGCGTTACTTACCTGTAACAGCAGTTATCCAGTATTGGTGTCTTTCATAGATATAGGGATACAATATCTAAAGCAAAGGGTGATTACACCACCTTGCCCCAGCTGATTGATCAACCAGTTGTGTCAGATTTGGATGCCCAGTCAGGGGTGGCATAATGCATGCTGCAGCCCCTGGTAGGCCCTGGGTGCACCTATGCCCTGGGTACCTAAGGTACACTGTACAGGGGCTGATAAGGTGACTCAGTATCCAATTAGATATGTACCTATAGTACATGGAATCCATTTTACAGAGAGAGCAGTGGGCCTGGGGTCCTGAATAGGAGGGCCCCAGGTCAACTAAGTCGAAAAACCAGCTAAACACCAGGCAAAAAGTTGGGGGCAACCATAGTCCGATATCCACCTTCCTACAGCCGTATATTGAAAAGCTTTCAGAGCCTGATAGATCTGAAACCAAGAAGATTTTACAAGAGGGAGAATGTGTTTCATCTGAAATTATTGATGCTGCAGTGGACGTGGCTGCCACAGGTTTCAGACGGCTAGTGGGTGCAGCTGTTCTGAGAAGACAGGGATGGTTAAAATCTACATCCTTTCGCCTGGAGGTCCAGTCTAAGATCATGGACATGGCCTACGATGGAGAGTTCCTTTTTGGACAACATGTGGATGAGGCTTTACAAGCCATAAAGAAGGATACTGAGACTGCACGGTCCCTGGGATCTCTTCAATTTCGTAAATCTTCCTTTCGTGGAGCAAGAGGAAGAGGCAATTTCACTAACCGAGGAGGTTATTCACAACAGCTTTCCTACAACAACTCACAGGGTAACCAAAGATACCAACCATACCGACAGCAAACGTATGGTCAAAAGAGAAACAACTACTCTGTCAAGAGAAAAAACCTCTTATCGAGGAAGAGACAACAACAAGAGCAAGTGAGACAAACATCCTGCCACCACTTTTACCCAACCTGAAGCAAATTGGAGGAAGAATATCCCTATACTACTTAAATTGGTCCAAGATTACCACGGACAGATGGGTCCTGGATGTGGTATCCAGGGGTCACATTCTGGAATTCGTCCAAGCCACTCCAAATTCTCCCCCAAAAGGACTATCACCAGCTCATCTTAAGGAGCTGTTCTCCCAAATATATTCTATGATTCGAAAAGGAGCAATCGAGAGGGTACCTCAACATCAAAGAGGAAAAGGATTTTATTCAAGATTTTTCCTAATTCGCAAGAAGTCGGGAGAATGGCGTCCCATCCTCGACCTACGTGCCCTCAACAAATACCTCAAAAAATTGTCCTTCAGAATGTTGACGCTTCAAGAAATCCTCCAGTTTCTTTCAGAAGGGGATCACATGGCAACACTCGACCTTCAGGACGCATACTTCCATGTGCCCATTTTTCCCAGACACCGGAAGGTCTTGCGGTTCAGAGTGGCTGGCAGGAACTTTCAGTTCAAGGTCCTCCCATTTGGACTACGATCGCCCCCCAGAGTCTTTACAAAGATGCTAGCTCCGGTGGCAGCTCACTTGCGATTGGAAGGAATTCAGATTTATCCATATTTGGATGACTGCCTTATCAAGGCCTGTTCTTTCCTCACAGCAAGAACTCACGTTCAGAGATGTCTGTCGCTACTTCAGAGTCTAGGTTTCTCGGTAAATTTCGAAAAGTCTCATCTGACTCCATCACAGAGAAAATCTTTCTTGGGAGCGACACTGGACACAAAGCTCGCCCGTGTCTTCATATCAAGAGAAAGGCAGTTGAAGATTCACAAGATGGCATCTGCTTTACTAACCAAGTGCATTTCTGTTCGCAAATTCAAGTCTTTCCTAGGGATGATCTCGTCCTGTATTCCTCTCACCCAACTGTAGCCTAAGAATAAGGCCCTTACAAGAGAAACTCAGTCTTCAGTGGATACAGGTAACCGGATCATTCGAAGACGTGATCAACATAACCCCTCGGATGAGGAACTCCTTTCAATGGTGGATGCAAAAGTGCAACCTGCAGACGGGATGTGCATTTCTAACAGAAGTACCCAGATTGACCACAGATGCTTCTCTGGAAGGCTGGGGCGCCCAACTTCAAGGAATGACAATCAGTGGCAAATGGAACATACAGCAGATAAAATGGCACATAAACCTCTTAGAGTTGCGAGCCATTTTTCTCGCCCTGAAATCCTTTCAAGCAATGTTAGTGGACTCTGCGGTTCAAATTTGAACGGACAACACAACCAGAATGCATTACCTGAACAAACAGGGAGGCACAAGGTCGGCCGATTATCCCATCAGGCACAGGAGATTTGGAATTGGGCCCTGGATCACATCAATCTGTCGGCGGTCCATGTCCCAGGGGTTGACAATGTACTGGCAGACTCCCTCAGCAGATCTGCTGCAGGCAATCACGAATGGGAGCTACATCAACCAACCCTGGATCACATATTCCAAGAGTGGGGTCATCCCGACCTGGACTAGTTTGCGATGAATCCGAACCGGAAATGCCCACGCTTTGCAAGCTGGATTCCCCACAAGAACTCATGCGGGGATGCCCTTTCGATGAACTGTTTTCGGATATTTGCGTACGCTTTTCCGCCGATTCCTTTAATTCCCAAGGTCATCAGGAAGATGAGGAGACAACCATGTCGTCTAATCCTGATTACTCCAAGGTGGCCCCGAGAATATTGGTTCACCGAGCTGCTCCTCCTCTCGGAGTGCAGACCGATATAGCTGCCTACCGAATCTCCTGACGATCCAAGAGGGCCAAGTGTACCATCCGGATCCAGTTTCGTTGAAATTATCAGCCTGGCTCCTCAACACAATGAGTTTGCCGACTTGGACATTCCTCAAGATTGTCAAGAAGTTCTCGCTAATGCTAGAGCGCCGTCAACGATTAAGACCTACAAACTCAAGTGGAAGCGTTTTTGTGCCTGGGTTCAAGCTGCTGATCTGCATCCCATTCATGCTAGACCAGAACAAATTTTGCCTTTCTTTCTGCATTTTGGCTAGATCGGGTTTGGCACATTCGACCATAAAGGTATTCCTGGCAGCCATTTCCAGATTCCGTTAAGATGGAACAAACTCTGTTTTCTTCAAGAATAATCCAGAAATTTTTTAAAGGACTATTTGTATGTTTCCTCCAATTCGACGATCACCTCCAGCTTGGCATTTGAACGTGGTGCTAGCTCAACTCATGCGTCACCCCTTTGAACCCATTCACAAGTTTCTTACTTGGAAGGTCTCTTTGCTATTGGCATTAACATCGGCTAGAAGGGTCAGTGACATTCAAGCATTCACTTCAAAACCGCCTTTCTTACAATTTACCTCAGACTCTGTGGTGCTACGTACCAATCCTAGGTACATGCCCAAAGTTCCATCGGATTTTCACCTAAATGAGCCAGTGATCCTCAAGACATTTTTTACAAATCCACAATCACTGGCTGAAAGAGCTTTACACTCTTTAGACATCAGGAGATGTCTCAGGTTCTATCTTCAAAGAACGGCAACTGTTCGCAAGACAGACCAATTGTTTGTGGCATATGGAAGACTGCGCCAAGGCTCGCGGTATCCAAGCAAACTATAGCCAGATGGGTCTCGTCAGCAATTGGGCTATTTCATCAGCAGGCAGGAAGACCCTTGCAGTCTGTACCAAGAGCGCATTCTACAAGGGCGATGTCCTCTTCCACCGCTCTATTCGCTGGTGTGCCCCTGCTACAAATCTGCAGAGCTGCAACGTGGTCCAGCAGGCACACTTTTACAAGACACTACTGCCTGGATTCAGCAAGTGATGCAGATGCTTCAGTGGGAAGAGCAGTTCTACGCAATCTTTTCAAATAGGTGAGCCTCTGTTCTCCCTCCTCCTCCTCTATGCTCTTGTTTAGACGCTTCTAACATGTTATTGGTTATTACCTTGCATGCATATCTGCTGTATACTGTAAGCGTCTTACGAGCATAATGTTTTTTCTTGTACTGCTATCCACTCTGATTCAGGCATGTGAATCTATGAAAGACACCCCAATACTGGAGAAGAACAATAGTTACTTACCTGTAATCTGTGGTTCTCCAGTATTGGTGTCTTTCATCGATTCACATGCGCCCGCCCACCTCCCCCCAGAGGCTCCCTCAGGCAATTGTTGGTTTCACTCCTGTTCGAGAAAATCTGAGAGCCTGAGCCTCTGGGGAGAACATTTTGGTGGGTGCTGTCGCCTGATTGGCTGCAGTTTGGTTTATACAAAATGACTAGGATAGTCATGAGTGTGGGAGCTTTTGCTCCTGTAGCTTAGGGCTACTTTACTTCCTGGTTGGTTATTACCAAGGGTTTTTGGTTATTACAGGTATATTCTTGCTTTTTTATATACCGTGGGACTCCCACTCCGACGGGGAATGATTCAGACATGTGAATCTATGAAAGACACCAATACTGGAGAACCACAGATTACAGGTAAGTAACTATTCTTACAGTTGCATGTGAAATAAACAAAAGCTATTACACTTGAATGACTCTACATTCAATGAGGAAAATAAAGGTAGGATACGATTACCACATGTATCGTTTAAGAAAAGAAAGAAATAAAAAAGAAATTGCAAAATGTAATCACCAAACGTTTTAGGTACCGTGGCAGTGCTTTTTTGTGACAGAAAATTATCAACAGTAGAATAGTTAGTAATCTGTTGTACAGTAGATTCAATGTGGTGCGTGTCCGAATTGGTATTAGTTCTACCCACATTGGAAATTTGAGGATGAATACAAACATTGCTCTTCTGAGAAGCACATTCGGTACCTTTGTAGTCAAACCGTACATTATTGTCTTCAGCGGTTTCAAAAAAACATTCTTGTGTAGAGAGCTAAGGCATGGAGCTGAGACAAACTCCATCCGTTTCTGCTGTAGTCAAATCGAAGCTCGAGCATCAGTGAATTGCACATTATATGTTACAGTTCTATGTGACCTATGCAATAGCTATTAGACATGAATAAATAAATTGTATAATGAAAATAAAGGTAGGATACGATTACCACACTGTGCCAACCAGTTCCTAAACAAAGTCGTCTTTTTAAATTTTTATTGTGAGGTTCTAAGCAGAGGCTGACTTTGAGTAAAATTGTGTGATAGGGCTTTGTGAATAACAGGCAGGCAGAGAGGCGTGTGCACAAAGAATAGACGTGGTTTCTAAATGGGTGTTGGGTTTAGGTCAATTGAGGAAGTAAATAGCGTGTTTGCATAGGCCATACATCACCGATTCCTGGTTAGAGTGGAGACGTAAGGGGCAAAAATGAAGATAGAGTTCAAATGTCTGAGTATACTTAGAATTTATTATATCAAAGTGGTAGGATTGAAGTGTATTATAAAAAAAAATGTAAAGGAAAAAGTAAAAAAACATGGAAAAAAATCCATTCAAGAATAACGTGAGTTTCGAACAAGTCTTGGAGATTCCAGTCCAGAAGTTCTTCAGCGGCTTGAAAGGCGTAATGTTCCAAGAGGCTATTATTGCCATCGTGTGAGAAAAGGGAAGCGATCCAATTCATATCATCGAAGGGACAGTAATGGTCTTTGAATGTTGGAGCAGTAATTGGAATGGGCAGGCAATCTGCAATGTTGTGAAAGGTCGCATGTTGCAGGAGATCTTTCGCGGCTGCGCAGAAATCCCATTCCGCTGCCATTCCTTTTTGCATTGCATTCTCCATTGCTCCACTTCCCCACTGCCAGAACAATCACGTTCATGGTTTTCAATATACTCCATTACCTGTTGGATATCGGGAGTGATTGTTGAGATGTTGCATAGATCCATTCGCCAGTCGAATGGGCAAGTTTTGCAATCAAACGATGGTTGTACGGTTTTTGCTTAAGTGTAAATAAATGTTATGTTGTAGCGAGCTCCGATAATAGATCGAGGCAGGTAGCCGAAAAGTTTTTCCATTTTTTTACGGTATTGATGTAGCTTGGCGTAGAGGCGTAGTCTGTCGGACATAGTTGTTACCATAGAGAGCGTAGCCATTTCTAGAAGAAGAATTAGTAGTAGGATGGCCGCAAAGAGGGCGACAATTATGGGCACTCTTCCTGTTATTCCAGAGATGATGGAATGAATGTCAGAATGTAGTTTGGTATTAAAAGAAGAACCGTTTGAAAGCGTGTTAGAAGGCTTTAGGAGACCTTGCTAAAAAAAGTGTGCCAGACCTTAAGTGTGACGTGTTGAAAATTGTGTAACAAATCACAAAGTGTAATTGGCGGTTCATATTTAAAAGGGAGTGTATTTTATTTGAAGTTCATGGTATCTGCAGTCGATGCATTTATTTTGCAGAAGTGAGGAAGACTTCTGTTCTGAACACAGTTGCTTTTAGTTTGGTTTGTTTCTTTAAATGTGTTTTTAAACTAGGAATTGAATGCCAAGTTGAAGTTTGGGACTTAGTTTGTGTGGGTGGGAATAGATATTGCCACAGGAAGTTACTGTGTTTGAAACAGTAAGGACATGCGGTATGCCAGCTCACATGCCTGCATATTACTGAGAAACAGATAATTGTGTTATAAAACTGTGTAAATGTTGGTGTGATTGTGGGAGTTGGTGTCCTTTTAAGAAAGGACACAAGGTTGGGGACTGTAAGCTTAGAAGCGCCGTGTATTTGGACATTCTTGGATAGTAATGAATTACTGCCATTGTGGTTGCACTATTCATCTGTGAGAAAAACGTCTGTATGTTCTTCAAGACACAGATATGTAAATGGGATAAACCACTGCTCATGAATAAACGCGCTACCTTATATGACATTGAACATGACAAACAACATGTGCACATAGCAGACACAATGACGCTACATACTGTTGGAACCATGGCTACCCATGTATAAAAACTAAACATGGCATTGCACCTCTGCTTCACAATGATGAATAGTGGAGAGATGGGAGCAAAGTATGTGTGAAGGTGGCAAGTAATTATCGATTATTAAAAGTATATTATGTAAAGTTTTGATGGGATGTGCCAGACAGAGTTGAGTATGCAGAGCTCATACACATATATGTCAACATACACTGATGGTCTATTGAGTGAAGTGACCATTGGACGCAGCCATGATAGTCCCCCCCCCCCCCCGCCCCCCCCCACCCTGTTTAGGGAAGAGGGCTGGCTCTGCGTACGCAAGGCTAGCGTAGGGGTATGAATAAAAGACACGTTTCTCTGGGTGTGGTTCTCTTCCGGATTGGCGAACGTGTCTGCCAGGTCTGCGCAGCTTACACCCCCACAAGGCTGAAGCTGTGAGCGAAGGTGGGTGCGTGAATGATGCTCTCAGCGTGCTGGTATCTAGAAAGCGTCATGGCTGCTGCGATGCATATATGATCCACAGTTCACCTTTCGACACCGCCGTATGTGAAAGAGGGCCCACCACATGCGGGCGGAAGCTCCTGGGCCGAGGTTTGCAAGGTCGGGAGGCTCCTGAGATTAACGCTGGCTTCCACGACACAGGCACACAGCGCCCAGTCTGAGGCCCAGGAGCATGGAGTGCTCTGTATACTACTAACACAGTAGTCCGACTGGGGTACAGTGTTTTTGATACCATGGTGGGTGATGCTAGAACTGTATCTGAGAGCGGAGATGAAGGTACTCCCTTCGACCAGGTGCAACCAACTCTAGGTCCGAACAGTGGAACGGTGTCTTGATCCCACAATGGACGATGTCCGATATTACCTGCTGCTTGCTTTTCACAGAACTCCCTCCGTTGAGTTGCATCACACTCTATGCTTCTGTAGTTAACTGCTGTACAGGATTATTGGGCTTTGTTGACTGTAGTTGCTGGACTATAGCACGGTATAGCAGGTACGAATAATGAAATGGGGTCGTGATTCTATGATTGAAGATGTCAGAAGTTAGTCTGTGATGATTTTGGTGTATCCCCTTCGATCAGGTGCAACCAACTCTAGGTCCGAACAGTAGAACGGTGTATTGATCCCACAGTGGACTATGTTAGAACTGCATCTGAGAGTGGAGATGGAGGTACTCCCTTCGACCATCTGCAACCAACTCTGGGTCCCAACAGTGGAACGGTGTCTTGATGCCACAATGGATGATGTTAGAACTGCATCTGAGAGTGAAGATGAAGGTACTCCCTTTGACCAGGTGGAACCAACTCTAGGTTCCAACAGTGGAACGGTGTCTTGATTCCGCAATGGAAGATGTCCGATATTACATTCTGCTCGATTTTTACAGAACTCCTTCCGTTGAGGTGGATTAGACTCTTCTGCTTCTGTAGTTAACTGCTACACATGATTATTAGGCATGGTTTATTGCAGTTGCTGGAGTACAAAGCGGTACAGCAGGGTCGAACAGTGAAATGAGGTCTTAATTCTATGATTGAGGATGTCAGAAGTTAAAGTTTGTGATGATTTCTGTGTATAGCTTCTGATGAGGCGCAACCAACCCTAGCTACCAACATTGTAATGGGTTCTTGATCTCTCAATGGACGATAATGGAACTGGATCTGAGAGTGGAGATGAAGGTACTCTCTTCGAGTAGGTGTAAGAAACTCTAGGTCCCAACAGTGGAACGCTGTCTTGATCACACAATGGACAATGGTTGATATTACCTGTTGCTGGTTTTTCACAGAACTCCCACTGTTTAGGTGCATCAGATTCTGTGCTTAAGTGCTGCACATGGTTATTGGGCCTAGTTGACTGGTATCGCTGGAATACACCGCGGTACAGCAGGTCCAAACAGTGAAATGGGGTCTTAAATATATGATTGAGGATGTTAGTAGTTAAAGTTTTTGATGATTTCTGTGTACCCCCTCCGATGAGGTGCAAGCAACTAGGTCCCAACAGTGGAATGGTGTCTTGATCCTACAATGGACGATGTTAGAACTGTATATGAGAGTGGAGATGAAGGTATTCCCTTCTACCAGCTGCAACCAACTCTAGGTCCCAACTTTGGAACGCTGTCTTGATCCCACAATGGATGATGTCCGATATTACCTGCTGATTGCTTTTCTCAGAAGTTCGTGTGTTGAGGTGCATCACACTCTGTGCTTCCATAGCTAACTGCTGCACATGATTATTGGGCTTGTTTGACACTAGTCGGTGGAGTATGCTGTGCTACAGCAAGTGCGAACAGTGAAATGGGGTCTTTATTCTATGATTGAGGATGTCATAAGTTAAAGTCTGTGATGATTTCTGTGTACCCCCTCTGATCAGGTGCAACCAACTATGTGCTTTTGAATCCAACTGTATGTGGCTGTGAGTTGTGAATTACTACTGGATTTGATCTAGACTGCGGTTCGCAGGGTTCACAGATTAGATTGAGTGGTGATTTGTTTAATTACAGAATCCAGTAGTTAAGTAATTAGAACGTCTATTGAAACATACACAATATTGTTTTAGTATACTTGCTTGAAGAAGTTTTTTTATATGAGTTATAGGTTTAGGAAAATGACCAAATTCATCTTGCAAGTCCAAAGGAACAGTGAATAGCGTAGACTGTGGAGATAACATCCCAATTCAAATTGTTTTGATTTATTCATTGTAGAGGTCTCTGTAATTTGTTTTATTTTGTAAAGAGGGAGTGAGTAAAAGTGATGGTTTTGTGTGTGAGTACTGCCTTCAATTAACAATGCAGACAGTAGTGTTCACAATTCAGATCGAGTTGCTATTGTAGATGATGCAGTACTATAAGAGAAGAGATTGCTGTAGTGTGCTCTGGCTGCACCACTCATCCGCATCATTGCAGGCTTTGCACATGTTTTCTTTGCCACGTGTATTGCAAACTGTAGAGCTCAAGTGAATGTCATGTGGCTGTGGGCCCTTGCTGACTGCTCACTCTGGCCTACATTGCAGACAGCAGTGTTCACAATTGAGATTGAGTCGCTATTGTAGATGAGGTAGTCCTGTAGGAAAAGACATTGCTCCAGTGCGTACTGTCTGCACCATGCATATGTATCATTGCAGGCTTTGCACACGCTTTTTTGTTGCTTCGCTGACGACAAACTGGGTAGGTGAAGTCACCATACGTACCTGTGGGTCCCTGCTGACCGCTCTCTGTGGCCTACACTGCAGACAGCAGGGTTCATAATTCAGATTGAGTCGCTATTGCAGATGATGCAGTGTTGATGGCAACAGATATTGCTCCTAGTACGGCCTGTCTACAGCACACATTATTGGTGGCTGCGCACATGCTGAATGCTTTTGATGCGGCTATGTGAGGGCACTAGAACTGCTGGAGCATTTATGATATAATCTTTTTTTGTAATATTTCAGATCTATTGATTGTGTGTCAGTATACCACAAGTTGTTGTTCTTTTACGATAGAATTATTTCTGTATTATTTCACATCTACTGTCCCTACCTTACTGCCGCATAAATTATTGATTCTTTTAATATTGAATCTGTGTGATGCAATGATTACTGTTGTAGTTGATGCTAGCAGCAACCATTCCCTGAAGGCTGGTTTACACTTACCGCACACACATCCAGCACAGACGTCCCTGGATATGTCAACATGGTAATAAAAAGGAGTCGAGCGTACGTGCCTGTATCCCCTTCCATTATCTATCTTTGTCCGTGTGTTCATTATCTATGCATGATACTGTCTCTGGGCCATACTATATTACGTTGTGTTCTGGACAGTGTATGCAACCATGTTACCTGTGGTATTGGAGAAAATTTTGATAATTTAACTTTTAGGTGTATGGCTATCATGGGTGGAAGGCTACTTCACAGAGCATGAATATTGATGAAAATGTTGGTTGCATGCTGTGTCGTGTAAGATATGTGTATATTGCAAAACGTTTACATAGCTCTCTAAGCAGAAGAGGTGTGTCTCATAAAATGGGAAATGTTATGAACTAATAAAATGCTTTTTTTTATGGTCCCATGGCAATTGCACAGGCAGTGCGCAATGAGACCGCACCGATGTGATTTTGAGAAAATATATTTACTATAATATAAGTTTATTACAGTTAAAAATATATAACTGATTAAAATATTTTTAATTATCGCTTGCTCTCATATACGCTTTAAAGTTATTTAGATATAGTTTTGAGACAAAAAAATGAGGGAAGGGCATATGCGGCGCGACATCGTACGTCTATGACGTAACAGAGGGCATGGCATTTTGCATTTGGAACGCGCAGCAGGTGCCACCCTATACGTACATGACATAACGCGCCGCTTGGTAGTGCGTACCGGTCGACTACCACAGTAGCAGCTGGCGCGACCTCATACGTACATGTTGTTAAACGGGACGCAGTGTCACAAACCCGTCGGATACGAAATGTGCATCATTTAAATGTGGTGGATAGGATTCGCGTGTTGATCGAGCTTGGTAAACGTACGGGACTGTAGTTTCTCAACAAAAAAAAAAGATGTACATAAAGTACTTGTACTTTACTTGTAGGAAGCTGACTCTGTATATACTATACTAAAGTAAGGTATAGTGTGCATAGAGTCCAGTGGAACCCCAAAGGTTTGCAGAGGTAAAAGTAGATAGCACCTTACTCTCTATTTGTGGCAGTGTGGGCGAGCAGTAAGGCTTTATCAGAGGGTAGTGTTAAGCATTTGTTGTACACACTCAGGCAGCAAATGATGCCACACACTCAAAGACTGAACTCTGACCAATTTGTTTGTATCAAAAATATTATTTTGTTATATTTATTTTCCAGAACCAAGCAAGCTGAATGAAAAGGTCTTTGTTACATGTCATGAGTGATGTAACATCTTCTGGGCCCACGGGTTCGGGAGGGGCACCTATTAGTTCTATGCCTGGGTATTCCGGTCTCATGCACTGTGCCATTCAGGCCCCTTGGATCCAAAGATGGAGTCGGACTGGCACTGGTCGTACCACCTTGATTTTCCCCGATGTCTACACTCCTGGTGCCCACAGGCGGTGCCGTCCTCATTCTGATCCCTGACTCCTACACACAGCCGGAGGGGCTTCATCTGACGCCGACTGGAGCCATGCCTTCCAGAATGGAGCTTGAGCCCTAATCCCAAGGGGATCCTGGACTCTGAGGAATGCCAGGCTAAATACACAAAAGGGAGGCCAGTAGACTAGTCACTTCTCCAGACCCTAGCATACTTTCTACCCCACCATGGCTAAGGAGGAGGGAGCGTCCTTTGCAATGATGGTGAGCAGGGTGCCAAGGTCCTGGACCCTAGCCTTCCCTGAGGGGCAGTCAAGGCAAACATCTTTACGGAGGTGCTTTAGCTGGGAGTGTCTCCTTCAGAACCACTTCTCCCATATAGTGAGGTACTTAAAGACTTCCTGATTAGGACCTGGTTCAAGACCAGCACACTGACCACAATTTCCTTCCACAACACTCTACTCCGGAGAGCTTTGTAGTCCAAGCCTCTACCTCCCATGTAAATCCTGGTTCTTATCCAGGGGATACTCATAAATAGTCCTAATCTATGAATAATCCCCGCCCATGTGCGGGATCCCGGAGCATATAGAAAATACATATATATATGCATATGTGAAACATATAACTGCAGCCTAAAATGTTTCCCAACCTGGCAAAAAAATGCTGAAAATTACATAGGTTTGCATCGTAGACACCATACCTTCCCAACCCATAAGGAAAAGCAGGAGCAGTAAACATTTGTCATACAACCAATGCTTTATTGCCATAGAGAAAACCTGCAATTGCAGACATTTGCCAGTAGGCTGCAGTAGAGTACTAAGAAACCAAGAAAAAACTGGCACCTTGCCTTTAAGGCATAGAGTAAGGGTACTGTGCCTTTAAGACCTGCAAGAGACCCCTTGCTCCCATGATGCACCACAGGGGACAGTTGGGTCAGTTCTTTTTTCCAGCTCCTTCTGAGAGGATCCTGGAGCTTGAGCTCTTCAGTTTTTGTGACCTAAACTGATTTTGAAGAGATTGTTTCAGAAAATTCGACGTTTTCTGCTTTCTAAAGGCTTCTTCTGCTGGTTTTGTGGTCTTCCATAAATATTTTCCAGTCAGAATACCAGCCGTATTCAGGAAATGTCCTTCTTGTTACAAGATGGCACTGGCAGATCCACACTCTGCGTGTATGGTGTGTCTTCTATCCTCACACAATCCTGACCAGTGCACCCATTGTCAGAAGTTCTCCAGGCGGACCCTGCGCGACAGAACGCATTAAACTCCATGCACTGCTGGAAAAGGACAAAAGTCATCAGGGGGATGGCCATGGAGGCCTCAGACCACAATCTTCCAGCAAACCACATCAAAAGCGGCGCCATTCCAGCTCTCCTGACCCCAGAAAGAGGAAGGGAACAAGAGATTCACCATCAACGTCGAAGTTGCCGTCAAAAAGGCCCAGATACTCTTCAGCGTCGAGGGACAGAACACCATCTCGACGCCGAGAGTCTCTGCCGCAAGCAAGTAAGTCGGTGTGCAGGCTCCACACTTCAGGCTCGAAGGCTATGGGTGCTGAAAGACCTAAGTCTCCGTCGAGGCTTCCGTTGACGTCGAGACACTCTCTGTCGCCCTCGAGGGGGTCAGCGTCGAGAGTCACGACGGCAAACATCTCGCCACCAGTGGGTTTGCCGTCGTCGAGAGGGTTGTCGAGGTCCCACCACTCGACGTCAAGAAGATCGACGTCAACACGACGGCATGAAAGATCGCCGTCGACTCTACGCCATGGCAGATCGATGTTGAGATCTCCAAACCGACGCCGAAGGTCGACGTCGAGGTCACCTCAATGTCGTAGGCGATCAACGCCAAGACCACCTTCGAGACCTCATTCAACGCCGATGGTGACTCAGACCTCATCGTTTTCGGGCACTCTACGTCGAGAGAAAAGATTACAGGAATCACAGAGGAGTCCCGGCGGCAGTCGATTCCAAGGTCCAGATCGTTGTCTGGAGACTGGTCATAGTCTCCAGGACTACATATTGTGGAGATATCACCCGAGGTATCCCCCAGACCTGCAGAGGAGAGGGCCCACGGTCTGTCGCCTCGCCGTCTGCAAGATGCCTGGTCAGGTGGCCGCAGTAGTCCGTGCTTGGATTACTCCTGCACATATTCGCCATCCAGGACCACTCCTCGGAGAAGCACTCCGGCTGGACCTTCGAAGTCTCCCCCTAGGAGACCAAGATCTCCTTCCAGACCAAGATCACCCTCGACACGCCGGTCTCGGTCCAGGGGTCGTCACGGCCATCATCACGACAGACCCCATAAGAGAAGGCGCACAAGATCACCTACATGGTCTTCCTCTACAAGATCTTAGGTCCGGGACTACTCCCCGACCTTCTCCTCAAATTCTCCATCAGGGCTGACCCACCAGCAGACTCGGTCATTGTGGCTCAGCCATGAAGTCCCACTCAGCTTCTACGTTATCCTCTGTCCCCCCCGAGAAGGACAGTAAACAGATGGACTCATAAAGGAGGAAGATGTGCAATACTTCAGCGTCATCAATGAAGGTTGGGAGTGCCTCAGACCTTCTTGGGAGATATGCCAGATCTCTTTGGGACTCCCTGGCACGATTCACCGAGAAGCTTCCCAAAGAGGACTGGCAGGATTTCATGGTAATTCTGCAAGAAGGGGGCTAGTAACCATTCCGGTGATAAGTGCTGCAGCGGACGCTTCAGATCTCACCGCTCATGGCTACTCCCATGGAGTCTGTTCACGATGCTCGGCCTGGCTGCGCCTCACAGGCCTCAAGCCTGATGCCCAGAAAAAGATTCTGAACCTTCCATTTAATGGCTCATCTTTGTTTGGGGCTCACGCTGACGACGAGATGAACAAAATGAAGGCAGGGATGAACACTGCCGAGGCTGTTGGCCTGGAAAAGCGCAAAGAGTTCAAGAAACGTTTCCATCAGGGCAACAAAAGTTCTTTTCAACTGAGGGTTGAAACCCTTCAATGGTCCTCCCAGAACCAACAAAGATCCCAGTTCCAACAAAGGCTCCCTGGAAGAGGAAGAGGCAATAACATACAGCAGTCCACCTCTAAGCAGCCTCCCAAGCCATGAGTCGTTGCTTCCTCCGCAACCGTTAACCACTCCGGTAGGAGGGAGTGTAGTTTTTCATCTGGAAGAGTGGGAAACCATCACAAAAGACAAATGGGTGCTGAATATTGTGCAGCATAGTTACTTGCTGAGGTTCAAGTCTCCTCCGCAAGTGCCCCCGCAATTCAAGCACCTTCCTCAAATTCAAAGTCAGCTGTTAAAGGACAAAGTGTTCCAGCGGATCTTTTCATTAGTGATAAAGAACACTGGAGCAAATATATTCTTCTCCTCCTTAATGCAGTCGCCCAAGGTGCCAATATTCCGGCGTCATGGAAAGGTGCAGTTATTATCCCTGTCTTCAAAAAAGGTGATAGATCTCTGCCAGGAAACTACAGGCCCGTAAGCCTAACTGACACCTTACAAAAGGTGATTGGTAGGGTGGTTGTAAACAGACTTTTGGAGTGGGCTGAGGAAAATAACGCTATGTCACAATTCCAGGCCAGCTTTCGAAAACTGGTCAGCACGATGGATCAGGTCTTCCGCTTCACTTTGCTTCAGTGGAAAACTGTGGTGCGGAGCAAGGGCAGCCTGTATGCAGCTTTTGTTGACTTGCGGGCTGCCTTTGACTTGGTCCCAAGGGCCAAGCTGTGGCAGGTGTTGAGGAGCATGGGCCTCCCTGTTGATCTTTTGACACTGTTAATGAGGCTTCATGAGGCAAACTTTGCGAAGATCCAGTGGGGAGGATATGGAAGGTCACCCCAGAATTCCCTGTCAAGCGGGGTGTCCGTCAAGGCTGCTCAATGGCTCCTACATTGTTCACGCTATATATTAATGGTGTTGTTGCCCGGATGCTGGCTGCTAATGTGGACGCTCCTTCGTTGGCTGGATCCAAAATACCAATTTTAATGTTTGCAGATGACACTTTGATTTTATCTAAAACCCCAAGTGGTTTACAGCACGCTTTATCTATTTTTGATCAATACTGCAAGGACCATGGTTTGGAGATAAATGTGGCCAAAACTAAACTGATGGTTTTTAATTCTCGTCGTAGCCACAGCCCCCGAATTGTTATGAATGGGCGACATCTGGAGGTGGTAAACGCTTTTACATATTTGGGAATCCACGTAACTAATGATCTAAGATGGACCAAGCACATTGACATTACAACCGTGAGACATAAGCAAATAGCCGGTGCATTGGGCTCTGAACCTAGAAAATCCCTAACAAAACCGGTTAAACCAGCATTACAGGTGTACGAGGCTAAAGCACTCGGATCAACCCTCTATGGTGAAGAGCTATGGTGTTATGAGAACTTGCAACCATTGCAGACTGCGGAAAATACGTTTTTTTTAGACTTATTACTGGACTTCCTAAAGGGTCTCCTTTGTTACCACTTAAGTTTGATCTGGGTAGAAAGTCGGTTGTCGACATTACAAGGTTGCGTCCAGTATTTTACTGGTGCAGACTCTGTACAACACCTGAACTTTTACATTATGCTGAGGGGTTTAAGGATGTTATCAGAGCTGATGTTTTTCATAAAATAGGTTGGTTAAAAGAACTCAGAAACATGTTGGGCGCCCTTGGTTTACATCCATTACGGGAAAATCCCGAGAGTGCTTCTTTCCCAACAAAACAAGTCCTCAAAGATCTACTGGGACAGGGTGGCAGCACGAATCTGGAATGAAACCAACCCAGAGTCTATGGCGGGAAGATTCTTGGAAGCAAAGTCCCTCCCCAATTTTGAACTGTATTGGGACGTTATCACTAACCCAAGAGACAGGAGGTTGCTCTTCCAAATCAGAGCAGGTGCCATCCCATTTAGATCTCAGACTGGCAGGTGGGGCGGCCTATCAACTAAAATGTGTCCATCTTGTGGAGTGCGTAATGAAACTATCGGACATTTTTTATTTGTATGTAAATCATACGTGGAACCCAGACGTAGTTGGCTAACTCCTATGTGTAAAAATCTAGGAACGACAAGTAGTGCGGTAGCCTTAAGAATGATTCGCACTAATTTATCATTGCCTATATTAATAGCCACTGCTAAATGCCTGGGGTGGTCATGGTCCATTAGATTGTAAATAACGTGCTATAAAAACATCTGCATTTGTAAGTTTTTTTACATTTTTACATTTTTAACCCATGATTCAATTGATGTATTTTTAAATGTCTATTGTTCTATTTTTAAGAAACACAAATCAAGTTTTTTACCGGATTTCTATGTATGTAAATGCTTTTATGTGTTTATCACGAATAAAGCAAATTTGACTTGACTTGAGGACGAAGTATCTATCCTTCTCGCAAAGTAGGCCATAGAGGAGGTCCCTGCTCTCCAAAGAAATCAAGGGGTATATTCACGCTTCTTCCTAGTCCAAAAGCTAGGAGTAGCCACAGAGTACAGACCTATCCTCGACCTGCGCCTCCTGAGCAGGTTTATCAGAAAGGAGAAATTTTGTATGCTGGTCCTGCATCAGATCTTTCCACACCTTCACCAGAGAGACTGGATGTGTGCCATCGACCTGCAGGACGCCTACTTTCATATACCGTCTCAGTGAAGCATCGCAAATTTCTCAGGTTCCAGATCTCTTGTCACCACTATCAGTATAGAGTGCTTCCTCAGCCCCGCGGACGTTCTCCAAGTACATGGCAGTGGTGGCTGCCTTCCTCCGCAGACAGAAGATATTTGTCTACCCATACCTAGACGACCGGCTCATGAAAAGCGCCACACCTGCTCTACTTCAGAGCCATCTGACATACTGCCTCAACCTGATGCATTCCTTGGGGTTGCAAGTCAACTACATAAAGTCGGTCCTCAACCACAACCAACGAATACACTACCTGGGCGCCTCCCTGGACTCCGCAGAGGCAAGTGTGTGTCCTTCGGAGGAGAGGTTGTCATCAATGCTTCTGAAGTGCCGCACCCTTCTCAACACCCAAAGTCCTACAGCAGACAAGTGTCGTCACTACTGGGATCGATGGCCTCATGCATCTACATTGTACCCAATGCATGCCTTCACATGCGGCCTCTGCAGCAGGCACTCGAGGATCAATGGTCTCAGAGGTCAGGTCACTGGGAAGATCGTGTCTCTCTCCGCCAAGTTGCCAGAGACTCCATCAGATGGTGGATGAAACGATCTCACCTGCTGCAAGGGGTTCCGTTTCGTCAGTCGCCTCCAACTCAGACAGTGGTCACAGATGCCTCAATGCAAGGCTGGGGAGCTCGTATGGACCAGCTTCAGGTAAAAGGTCTCTGGTACGAGACAGAAAGAAGCAATCATATCAACTTGGAGCTACGGGCAGTCTATCTGGCGCGCAAGTCCCTGTACCCGTCTCTTCAGTCTAGCCGTATTCAAGTTCAGACAGACAGCACAACAACGATGTTCTATCTGAACAAACAAGGAGGCAACAGGTCACAAGTTCTCTCTGGAAGCTCAATCCATTTGGTGGTGGCTTCTGTAGAGAGGTCTCCATCATTGCAGTTCACCTTCTAGGGACCCTGAATGTTCAGGCACACGGTCTAAGCAGAGACTTCGTAGAAGCGCACAACTGGGTGCTCATTGAAGACATGGCCCAGGAGGTCTTTTGGCAATGGGGAGTACCAGACCGCAATCTGTTGCAGACGCGGCAAACGCCAAATGGCCCGTCTTCGCGTCCAGATTCCCCCAACAAGGATCACAGGGGAATGCACTTTTGATGAGCTGGTCGCACACATTGCTGTATGCTTTTCCTCCACTCCCTCTGATCCCAGCAGTTCTACAGGACCAACACCTGAATGATCCTGATAGCGCCGGAGTGGCCACGCCAGTGGTGGTACCCGGATCTCCTCCAATTGTCAGAGGTTCCTCACCGGAGGCTGCCATGCCGCCCAGACTTACTGACCAAGGATGAGGGGAGGGTGTTTCATCCCAACCTCCCTTCCCTTCGATTGACTGCATGGCTCCTGAGGTCATCCAGTATGGCCACCTAGACCTTTCGGCTGACTGTATGAACATACTTGAAGAGGCCCTCCACCAGAAAGTCTTATACTTTCAAGTGGAAGAGGTTTTACATTTGATGTAAGGACAATGCTCTTGATCCGATTCAAGGTCAGCAGCAGGTGATTCTCCCATACTTATTACACTTGGCAAGGTCAGGCCTGAAGTACCCCTCCATCAGGGTTAACTTAGCTGCTATCACAGCGTATAGGAAGTCTCCTTCCCAGACCTCATTTTTTCTAATGCCTGTGGTCAAGGGTTTTCTAGAGGGGCTTAATAAAGTGTTTCCACCAGTGAGGTCCCCCTCTCCTCCCTGGGAGCTTAACATCGTACTTACCTAATTGAGGGTGCTCCTTTCGAGCCCATTCATAAGGCATCCTTGCAGCACTTTACCTGGAAAGCTGCTTTCTTGGTAGCCATCAACTCAGCCCGCAGGGTGAGTGAAATTCAGGCCCTGTGCTGCAAGGAGCCTTACACAGTCTTTCATGCCAATAGAGTGGTGCTGCAAACTCATCAAAGCTTCCTGCCCAAGGTGATCTCAAGATTTCCACATCAATCAGACCATCACACTGCCTACTTTCTTCCCACAACCAACCAATCCCCCAGAGAGATCTTTACACTCCCTAGATCTCCGGAGGGTTTTGAAATTTTACCTGGCTAAGACTCTTCCACTTAGGAAGTCTGACCGGCTCTTTGTCAATTATGGTTCAACTAATACCGGTCAAGCAGCTTCAAAAAGGTCTATCTCTAGATGGATCGTCTCCTCTATAGCTCTGTCTTACCAATTAGCTAACAACGCTTTACAGGGCAGACCACGTGCATATTCCACTAGAGGGAAAGCTTCTACCACAGCTCTCCTTTGCAACATTCTGATATCTGAGATTTGCAAGGTGGCTACATTGCGCTGAGTACATACCTTTACCCTGCCATTACTGCCTAGATTCAGATGCACAGGCCGATACCCAAGTGGGACAGGCCTCTTTGAGGAATTTGTTTGCAGAACTGCATTTTAAATGTGACATTGATTCATGTTTTCTGTGTACTTGGTTGCTCGTCCGCAAGACTTTGGGTATGGGCTTGCTACTCTATTCATAGATTATGACTTTTGATGAGTATCCCCTGGATGAGAAGGATTAGTTACTTACCTGTAATCCTAGTTCTCATCCTGGGGTATACTCATCAAAGCCACAAGTGACCCACACAGCTCCCCGGACGAGCATTACTTAGAAGTGTTTTGTTTAATGATTATGGATCTGCACAGGTGCATAGGCAGCTCCAAAAAGAACTGACCCAACAGTCACCTGTGGTGCATCATGGGAGCAAGGGGTCTCCTGCAGGTCTTGAAGGCACGGTACCCTTACTCTAATGCCTTAAAGGCAAGGTGCCCGTTTTTTCTTGGTTTCTTAGTACTCTACTGCAGCTTCTCTATGGCAATACAGCATTGGTTGTATGACAAATGTTTATTGCTCCTGCTTTTCCTTATAAATTGGGAAGGTATGGTGTCTACAGTGCAAACCTTTATAATTTTCAGCATGTTTTTCTTGCCAGGTTGGGAAACAGTTTAGGCTGCAGGTGTATGTTTCACATATGCAAATATATGAGCTGGGATCACTCCATTAAAGAATAAGTCCAAATTTATCCCCTTGATGGTCAAAGATGCCGTTGACACATTCCAAGATTGCATAGTGTCTGAAATCAAACAACTTTATACTCAAACCTGCAACCACAAAAGAAACAGATTCTACCAAAAAGAAGCCAATTATTATGCGCTTATGAAGAAGTTGAGTAGCAATCCTGACATTGTGGTAAAAACTTCGGACAAGGGCGGAAACCTAGTCATTTGGTCAAAAACAGACTATGTAACCGAGGCCTATAGACAGCTACATGACACTTTATGCTATGAAAAATCCAGTAACAAAGAATACTTCAACACTAAAATAACTTTGGAAAAGATTTTGCATAAATGGCGGAGGGAAGGGCTGATTTCTGGGGAAGAATTCAAATATATGTTCAAAGAATATCCAGTTCTCGCAGTATTTTACCTGATCCCCAAGGTCCATAAAGGTATGTTGCCTACGCCTGGAAGACCGATAATATCTGCTATTTACAGTATTTGTGAAAATGTGGGACAGTATATAGATTCTTTTTTGCAGGCTATGGTAAAGAGCCTTCCTAGCTACGTCTGGGACACAAGTGACTTCCTGCATAAAATCAATGAACTGGAATGGCAGGCAGACATGTTATTGATTACGCTGGACGTTGAGTCCCTATACACAAGTATCAGGCACACAGATGGTTTGAGAGCAACTAAACACTTTTTTGACAAAAGATCTGTAGAAGTTTACGAGCACAACAAAGTTATTTTAAGTTTGAAGGGAGTGGTGTCTTAATAACAATTATTTTATCTTTGGAAAGGATGTGTGGAAACAGTTGAGAGGAGTGGCTATGGGATCCTGCTTCTCCCCCAGCTACTCGTGCTTGCACGTGGGCTGGTGGGAGGAGCAGGTTCTGAATACCACACATGCGGTATGGGTTCGTGAAAAGATTTTGAGGTTTTTAAGATATATTGACGATGTCTTCATTTTATGGCAGGGTGATGAAGAGGAGGCCCTGCTTTTTATTGAGGAGATTAATAACAACTCTTTAAACCTCAAATTTACATCGCACATTAGCAGAGAATAGATTGAGTTCCTTGATGTTAAGGTCTATGTCCATGCCAACAGACAAGAATCCACTCTATTCAGAAAACCTACATCAGGAAACACCACTCTGCATGCCTCTAGTCTACACCCTAGGCACACTATCTCCAGCATCCCGTATGGGGACATTTTGAGGATTAAAAGAATTTGTAGTTCCCCCAGTGATTTTGAAACTTGTATTTCCAATCTTAGAGCTCGACTGAAAGATCGAGGCTACTCTGATAGGACTTTCAATCAAGCTTTGGCCAAAGCTAGACTAAGAACTAGGGAGAGTCTCTTACCAACGGAAACCATAGCTGCAGATACATTGGACCCCGGCTCTAATTCAGGTGAAGAATCCAAGAGTTGTCCAAGATTTATCCCTGCTTTTAGCAATGAATAACCTAAGATTCGAAATATTATTTAGAGAAACTGGCCAATTGTTCTTACTGATACTGTATTAAATTCTACTTTACCCAGTAAGCCACTGGTCACATTCCGAAGAGCTAAAAGCATGGGCACCACTCTTGATATTAGTATTCCGGAGCTTTAACAAGAGAATTCATGGCTGCAGCCTAAAGCTGGTTTCCGTAAATGCTCCCACTGTAGGGCATGTAAATTTGGTGTGAACAAAACACATTTTTGCCTACCATTTGACCCTAAAGAAATTCCTATCAAAGGCAATCACTCATGCAAGACAGACTTTGCAGTTTATATCCTGACGTGCACCTGTGGATTAAATTATATCGGAAGTACGAAGGCACAGGTGCACGTCCGGATTCTCCAACACCTCAAAGCCATATTACATAACGATGCCACATATCCGGTAGCACGGCACTTTGCATTAGAGCACAATAAAGATCTAAGTTGCTTGTCCTACTATGTAGTGGGATCAGTCCCGAAACCTCGTAGAGGAGGAAATAGGGAGTTACTACTGAGGCAATTGGAGACTCGTTTCATTTTGGAGTTCGACAGTAAGTGGCCCAATGGCCTCAACACTACTGAGGACATCCATAACGTTTTGTGAAAATCTTCTGTTACCATGTTTTTCAGTCTCTCTTGTATATGATAGTTAGCCTAGGTTGACTAGGAGTTGTGTGATGAACTTCTGAGTCGAGCTTCGACTTAGTCTCCAAATAACATGTAATATATCTGCCGTTGGTATTTACACCCCACCATATGAGCAGTCGGGTTCCCTGTTGCTCATTTGGATTGTCGATCCACATGGGGTTTAGGATTCCCTCATTGACCGTCTTTGATCCTAATAGATAGTCAGGTTCCCTGTTATCTGTGTTATTATGAAATTCCTTTTATTATCTAAGTGGTCTAACAATCAATTTCTCTAGATCTCCAGTTTGATTATAACTTTTTTCCTTCCTGTATAATAAAAAAGTATTCACATAACTTTTTGCACATGATGCAATGATGAATTACTGTTTTTAAAATGTTTTATATTTACCTTTTAATAGAAGAATAAGGCTTAGTCCAATTTTTTAGAGGTAATATTCTGATGCATTTTTTTATATTCAGGGAATTATTTATTATATACTTCAGCACTTTAATAGATGTTTGCACTATATTGAAAGCTTTTTTGCACATTATGCAGAGGTGTCTAGCAACTTTTTTTGTATATATTTATTAGCACTTTTTTGCACTTTTTAGCCTACATAAGTCCCAGCGCAAAATTTGGATTGTTTCAAAGGGAAACAAGTGACGTGGTATTTCATAATTATTACTGTTGTACCAATTGAGGCTTGCTCGGCATAATGGATTTATCCAGTGAGTTATTGCAAATTTGCACAAATTTGGGTGTATTTTTATATACCTCTTTTTATGCCTTGAGAATTGAAAGTATCGATGGGTATGCTAATGCATTTATGCAATTTAGATTTTAACATGTTTCCAGTGTTTTTATAGGATTTATAAAACAAAATGGGCATGTATTGTATTTAACCTCGATACAAACAGTCTTTTTACCATGTCTAGCACATCACATGATTATGCTGGAGGCAGGCTGCAGGCGGTTTGTATGGCATTATAAAAATAAGTACATTCTGCTACTCTCTGCATGTGAACAAGGGCCGCTTGGCCCGAAATGCGTCTTTGCTGGTTTTATCCTCTAACCCTTTTCTGCAGTAAAAGAATTGTTACCCTCAATTGTGGTCCGTCTCCTGCTTCGCCGATCTCGTGGGATTGGAGGCAGCTGTTGGGAGTTCTCTTGGAATATATGTATATATATATATATATACATGTATTTTCTATATGCTCCGGGATACCGCACATGGGCGGGGATTATTCATAGATTATGACCTTGATGAGTATACCCCTGGATGAGAACTAGGATTACAGGTAAGTAACTAATCCTGCATTCCCTACTGCCACACCGGTTAGGGAATCCAAAAGGCTGAACACCTTATGGAAGAAGATGTTTTTTTCCACCAGCCTGGCACCCCAGTCCGTGAACACTGCGTGCCTTTTGGGTTGTTACTCCCATCCTCTGTGGGATCTGGTTACGCTGGTGCTGCCCATGGTTCTGAAGGAGTCCTGGGCCATACTCTTCCAGGCTCTTGCTGACAGTAGAGATGCAGCTAAGTTCATAATCAGATGTGGACCGGATACCACTGACTCGCTGGGCAGAACGTTTTCCTCGATGGTGGCCTTACAGCACCACGCCTGGCTGAGAACAACTGTCTTTTCAGCGGATGCCTAAACATTGCTTATTCACATGCTCTTTGATGGCTCTCGTCTCTTCAGAGACCAGGCTGATTCAGCGCTGGAGCACTTTAAGGACAACAGGGTTATGTCAAAATCCTTGGGCCTTTTCACTGCCCCTCGCCACTCAAAATCAGCCTTTCGCTCATTTCATGGCCACTGAAGGGGCTTCCAGCTCCCATCCACCGTGACTGGCAAGCTTCCCAGTCTCTGCATAGCTGAGGACTCGGTACCCACAGACCCCGTGGGTGGAGCAGCCATAGGTCATACCAGTCTAAAAAGCAGCCGCAGCCTCCAAACTCTTATAATCTGATCTCTTACCATCTTGTGCTGCGGTAGCAAAATGATGGACGGAATGCTGAATGAATCAAACATTCAACCCCAGTCAAGAGATCTGGGTTAAATCCATTGTTCTTTTGCGGACTTCGCCACCCCACTTTTTACACAGCCATATGCAAATCAGTCTTGACTCTGCTCCTCGTGGGAACAGTCCAGTCTGAACTGCCAAGCCGGGTTCTCCCTGAACCGGAAACAAGCATCCTGGGACCGGTTTCGGGGTGACACCCCTCATCAGCCAGGATAGCTTGCTTCCAGTGGCACAGCGAGCAAGGGACCCACACCTAGACATACCCATCCCACTTAGGACAAAGCACTCCTGCCATCTTAGGCACTGTAGGAAAGAACACTTTTTGGCATGGTTACCCCCTTAGTTTTTGCCTGACTCTGATGCATTTTTGTCTGAGTGTGCACTGGGTTCCTGCTGATCAGGTTCCCAGCGCCTGTGTTCTTTCCTAAAACTGAGTCTTTGTTTACACAATTGGCATACCTCTGGCTCACACATAAGTCCCTTGTAAAAGGTATCCGTGGTACCAAGGTCCTTGTGACCAGATAGGGGCTCCGAGGGTTGCATCATGTGTTATGCCAACTCAAGAGACCACTCACCAAACACAGGCATACTGCCACCGCAGCCTGCGTGTTTTCGTGCAGATAAAAGTAAAAAGTCTGCAAGAGGCATAGGTAAGTCACCCCTACGGCACGCTTTACAGCCCCAAGGCAAGATGCACTATATCCCATGTGAGGACACCGCTGCATGAGCAGATATGCCCCTATAGTGTCTGAGTGCATCTTAGACATTATAAGTGCACAGTAAAGCCATAGTTAGTACATGGACTGGGAGCTTGTCACTACGAGTTCCACAGCTCCATGATGGCTTCACTTAATTTCAAGATGTTTGGTACCAAACATCTCAGCTTGATGCTAGTGTTGGGTTTACTCAGAAATTCACCTCAGAGGTGCCTCCTAAAATCATACCAGCTCGCTTGTGTCTGCCTGACTGGTCGCCACCTGCCTGCTACATCTAGACTTGTTTCTGACCCCGTGAGGTGGGCCTCAAAGGTGTCCCTTCCTGTGTTATGCTGACCAGGGGCCCTCCAGCTAGTGGGGATTTCCACCCCCTGACCAAGCCCTTTTTTGGCGGCAATGTTGGTGGAAAAATTAGCAACTGAGAGAGGTGTGTCCCCTCTCAGCCAGCCCTCTTCTCCCCTGGCCCCCATGGTACCCGAGGCTGAAGTGAGCCCCTCCTTCCAGAATCCTCCATATTATTTTGGAGGACTCTAGCCAATATGGTTAGGGATATACCCCCTCCCCTGATTGGCTACTTCTGTCTGACCCTTGTAACGCCCCTAAAATGTGTATTTAGGGGCACCCCTGAACCTAAATACTCCGATTATTGAAGACCTATAAAAGAAGAGTACAAAGAAGAACTGATCCCTGCACAACAGTAAGGTCAAGCTACTGATTTGGTCCCAGCCCTGCTAGCTTGTCTGCAAACTTCGAACTCTGCAAGCTTCCACGACTCGTCCCGTCCTGTCGACCAGTGACCTCCAAAACCCTGGGAGGACTGCCTGCCTTCCATAAAGACTCAAGATCTCTCATGGACAGCGTACCTGTCCAAAAGAAAACCAACTTTCAAAGACCAAAGGTCTACCTGAGGAACTGCGAAACTGACTACCTCTGCACATGTCGCAGTGACCCACTGGTTCAGAAAAGGTGCGCCAGCATTACTGAGCAAGAGTCCATTGTGGGCTGAACCCTGGTGGACTCCACGTCAATGCCTGCAGCCTCATCACAAAGACCCCTCCCCCCTACCGCGACCTGCACCAGTAACCTGTTTTCCAATGCCAAAGCACAAGCCTGCATCCGGAGCCCCTGGGCCTTGGGGAGATTATCTGATGGTGTCCCGATGCTCCAGCACATATCAACCTACCTGTGCACCTTAAGGTCTCCTTCAATAGGCCTCCTGGCCTGAGCCTGGAGACTTTTACATACTTCGATATGTCTTATTGGTGTGCATTGGGCCTCCGACGCTGTATTTGCACTCTACACCCGACCTCCTCATTGCCACTGGAGGTGTATGTTTGGTGATGCCTTGTGGCCCCCCTGTACTTAACCTTATTCTCTGGAGACTGGGTTACCAAACCATGCTGCTTAACTGTCAGTTGTTACACTTCGATTACCCCCTTTCTCCATTGAAAAACATTGGCACCAGATACCGAGTTTGACCTCTGCACTCTGCCGCCCAGTGCCGCTGGTGATGCAGTTTTGTCACTTAACTGAACCTTACCTGGTACTGATTCTTTATCCAGAAACTCAATATCTTAAAGCGTTTACTTACCTCCATATTGCCGATTGTGTTTCCTCTCATACAATAACATTGTTTTGATGAAAAATGCACTGTCCACTCTTTACATTGAAAAGCATTGATAATAGAAAACTTATTTATACTCAAAGTATATTTGGTTCTATAAATTAAATATACTAAAAGTATTATTTTTACAAGCCATTGGTCTAGGATTTAGTCATTGAGCTTATGTATCATTTATTGCCTGTGTGTGTGCAACAAATGATTAGCTCTGCCCTCTAATAAGCCTAATTGCTCACCACACTACCACAAAAGAGAGCATTAGTATTATCTACTTGAGCCTCTGTAAAGCCTCTGGGAGTCCACTGGACTCTGTGCACACTATACCTCATTTTGATATAGTATATACAGAGCCAGCTTCCTACAGACACCCAATGGGAAGTAGGATACGCAATCCCCTGCCCCACTGGAGGTCTATAACATCCGACTGTTGGGTTGTCCAAATTGTCTGGAGAGGATATTCCCTCAGCTTTTTGACTACCCCCCACCAATGGCACATGCTTGCGACAGGCTGATAGAGGACCATCTCTCTTTGCTCCGCCAAGGAGTGACTCTCTCTTGGCCAAGGCAGTAATCGAGAGGCTGTTCAAGGGCTAACATAATCCTCCTAACGGTCCCTTCTAAAGTAACTAATTAAGCTGAAAAACATGTACTCTTTAATTCCACTAATCCAAAGTGGCCTGAGAAACCAAATGTCGTGGAAGTATAAAGTGCTAAAAAAACAAATTTGAACCAGACTATTAAACACAGACTCTAAGACTTTCAAATATAAACCCTGGGCCCTTAATTAAAATGCTCAACAGTACATTATAGTGAAGCAAGTTATCTAAGAGATTTGCTCATTACCAGTCTGTAAATACTAAAGTCCATCCAAAGTAGATTAAATAAACAGTGTTTATTTAATAAGAGAAGAGCCACAAATGGCTGTGTAAAGGGCCCAGGAGATCAGACCTACTGACCCACCTTCCAAGAACTCCTCATAAACATTCTCCAATAGAACATTATAAAAACCATTAGGACGTTGCATACTACTACATCATTGAGCATAGTAAAAGAAATACCCAACACCACAACACCTATCAATGATATGTAGACTTTTAAAGTCGAAAAAGAATTCATGAAAGGAATATTCTGATTATTTGCAATCATAACAAACATTGTACCTGGAATAGGAGTTAAATACGGTACTGTCCGTTTTAATGCAACCATCCTTTGAGCTTATTCAAAAGGCATTGATAAAACATTTGTCTTAGAAGACGGTGTTTCTTCTAGCCATCATATTTGTAAGAAGAGTAAGTATGCTTTAAACACCCTAATGTAAAGAACAATTTTTGAGATTTTCAAGGAATATAGAAAATGCATTCCCAAGGTTCCATCTTCTTTTCACATGAAGCAAAAGATTACATAACCAACTTTCTTTACGAATCCATTCATAGTGGCTGAAAGTTTACTGCATATCTTGGACATAAAGACATTTCATGAATGTTATTTGCACAGTACAGAAGAATTTCGGAAGACAGAGCAACTGTTTGTAGCTTTCGGCCCAGTAAATAAAGGCAAAACAATTACGAAACAACATTGACAAGATGTATTGCTGATTGCATCACATCAGCTCATTTATCAATGAAAAGACTGTTGACCAGGATAGTTAGATGACATTCAACATGGCCTATGGTGTCAACAGTTGCCCTGTTTGCACTTATTTTTGCTTAACCTCATGGGCGCTATTGTAATTACGGCCGTATGCTGAGATTTTAAAAAACCCATGTTACATGACGAGCTGGGCTCGTCATCGGCGTGCGAGGAGGCTACACCATGACGAACCCAGCTCGTCATGAGCGTGGAAGGGGTTAACAACATTTGTAAAGCAGCAACCTGGAGGATGCTTTTGCTAATCATTACTGTAATGATGTGCAGACTAGGAGAAAAACTGCAGTGGGACAAGCTGGGCGCCAAGACCTTTTTTCTAGAAGTTAAGCTTCATTACCACCCTGCTCTTACCTGTAGTAATGCTACTGTAATTTGAATACAAGCATGTGAAAAAAGTTACCTGGTTCTCCATCATTGGCATCTTTGATAGATTCACATGAGCTTTCCCAGCCTCACCATTAACGTGACCCAATGAAATATCGGACAGTTGGAACCCTCTGAGAGGAACAGCTCAGGTGCTGGCCTCTGATTTGCTGAAATTTCGATCCTTTCTAATAATGTAGATTCAATGTAAATGTTAAGTTCTTAACATCAATGTTAACCGTGTATCTACAACGCTGTAATACAATTTTTACCCGGGATTTCCCAGTCTGACAATGGTAAATAATTCAAACATGTGAATTAATGAACTAGGCCAGATCCTTAGAACCAGAATTACAGGTAAGTAATCTTTTTCCTTACAATTATTTTTCCCTTGGAGGTAGCTTTTTACAGAATCTTATGCATGTGTGGAAATATGCCCTTTTCCATCTGATATTTTATGATGTCCTTTGGCGCAAGTAGTTATGGTATAATACTTTCAGTGCGGCAAAGAGAGTTTCGTTATGTGAAGTTCAAAGGACAGATTTACCTGGTGACTGCGCTGCGGCTGAGAAGATGCTTGCAACTGATGGTGCTGGATGAGGGAGACCAACTTGACAAAGCTTGCTTGCAGCCCAAAATGCTGTGGTTTGCCTCTTGATTCTCTACACCCGATTGAGGTTAGGTCACGCCTTGGTTTATAAATGATACTGATGCCAGCTTACCCTACTGGAGGCCAAAGTGTCTGCAGTAGCCTCACACATTTTTCCTGTCTACGTTAGAGGTTGCTCAGGCTTGTGTGATCTCTGTGGAATCATTGATTAAGTAGTTCACATATGCTGTGTCCTTTTTGATGTGGGAAGAAAGCTTGTCATTGTTCCTATTGGTCCTTGGGTTCAGAGTCTCGATTTAAACATTGTGCTTCAAATCCTCTTCCAGGTTGCAGGAAATGGAGATTTTGTACAAAAAAGAGAAAGAGGAAGCTGATCTTCTTTTGGAACAGCAAAGATTGGTAAGTACCCTGTCTTTTATTCTTCTGGGTGATACATTGTAACACCTTTGATGCTACAACATGTGTGACTTGATTTGCTATTAAAGTGAGGTGTTTTGTGGTGGGCAGCAGGTATCCTGTGGAAATCCAGTGTTTATACCTGAGACCAAACATAGTTGTGAGGTTGCCACACTTTGTCAAATCAGCTACCTTGTTAAAAAGTACCACCAGATGTGGATGTAGCTGATTGCCAATCTGATGTTCTCTGTTGAGAGGTCCACATACACCTTGAACATGAACTTTAATCTCACCTTAAGGAGGGCAGCTGGGGATTAGATATTTCTAAATCCTAGCTCTGGTCTCAAAAGACCAAGCTGCTGCTCAGTCACGTGGCTCATCCCTGTCATCCAATCATTCTCTTTAATGGCTGCTGTTAATGATATGCTGGTAGCCTTCAGGTGGACAGGAAAGCATGATAAGCACAAATAATTTTGTGTTTTCAGGCAACGTATTTGAGAAGTTTACGTCTCCAGCATTGGCTCGTTCATGGATTCACCTGCTTGAATCATTGCCTAGCTTCAGTCTGGAAAGCCCTAATTGTTTTAAAAACAGCACTGTCGCCACGCTGACAGTTAAGAAAATATCTCTAGTAGCCCTGGCATCTCATTATTTTGGTCTGAATTGTAGCCAGAGCCAATGAGATGAATGTACTTTGAACTCTGCTCTCTCTCTCAAGGTCACCACACTCCTTATATAATACCACATAGTATATGTGCGGGTTTCCCCTCACAAACTCTGTTCTATACTTCATAAAAAACATTTGTAGAAAATGTTCAAGTTGATCTTCTTTCTGCTGTCCAAATAAGCGATGCATTTGTTTTGTGTTTTTCACCTGTTATCATTCTGACTGCTGCTCGATAGTCATGTCTAAGGACTGTTGCTGATGTTCTGGACAGGGCCAGCAGTTTTCCTTTTTTAATATGTTTAAAACAACTGTCTAAACCCTAACTTTCTCTTAAGTCTTTGCTGTAATGTATCCAAGGAAAAACCCATCTTATCACACTTAATATATTGATGTGAATGTTTGCATTGTTTTATCATTGGTCCGAGTTCTTTCAGTGATATTTTTGAGCACTCTCTCACAAACATGTTCCAAGTGTCAAATTGTTGCCTCTCGCCTCCAGGGTATGGGTAGTCTTACAATGTTGCTTCTCTGTTACCCACAACTTCAGATGCAAATGTATGCCTGATTCTTGTTGCTTTGCCGCTAAAGGTGCATTCCAACTACAGATTGGCTGTGATCTCCCTTGAGTGTTTTGGAGGCATGCTTCTGCACTTTGTCTAACCCCTCTGCATGAACTCTAAATTCAGTGTCTGCTATTGCCTTTATCTAAATGTTCTTGTATCTATTGACACTAGATTCCCAAGTTTGTTTCCCCTGACTTACCAAATAGATAAAGCTAATGAAGAATGATGAAATGTCTACTTTATGAATAATAAGAATTCTTTTTCTCCATCATTGGCTCTTTCATACATTCATATGTTTCGCATATCCCCTGTAGTTAAGGGTGGAACCCTTGTTACATAAATATTCTGCTGGTTTAGAATGAACTCCAATACATCGTTTAAAAGAACAACCCATTCACATACTTTTTTAGCAGTTTATTTCTCAGCCAGTGTCTGGTGGACTTGCGCTCTGTCCCAAGAAGTCCAGCCAAACTCTTTCACCACATGTAGAGTCAGGGAGGCAGTCCCCTGCTTCATGTGTTGAATACTCAGAAATGTATTCAAAGAAGTGTCCAAACTGATTATTTTTGGCATCCTCGTATGCTGTACCAGTATACATTTTTCACACACAATGCTGGTAAAATGTGGGGAAAACAGTTCTGCATGGACATTTCCCCTACAGTCATTCATCTTAATGCAGGAAGGCAGAAAAGGTTAGGAAGGACCTTTTTTAAACTCTGAAAAAAATGAGGACACATGCATGTGGAATGCACCTACTGTGTGCATACAGTAAACAATATGAATAAACATAAGGTACAAAAGAAAGTCTCCTGTGGGCGTCTCAAGTCATATTAAAAGAGCCTGATGTCCTATTTGTTCTAGTGTGCAAAACACAATTTGTAAATCTCTCGTCAGTGAGTAGGTGAAGGAGGAGAATGTTCTGGTGTGCAGTGAGAAAATATAGGGTAAACCTCTTACATATTTAGGCCTCTCTGGACAGTGGGAGGCATTATCTCCTAGCCTTCCTCTAAAGATGGCTTTAGGCATTTGAACTTGTGGCAAACAATTCACAGAGACTGCTGCCTTTTCTGGCCTCTTCAGTAGTCTCCTGTCCTATTGTACTCTACCATCTGGGGATCTTCTACCAGGAATACTACAGCATCAACAAAAGGTGCCTCCATGTTGAAGGCAACTTCTACTTTGAAGTCCAAACACTCATCCATGAATCCCTCAATAATGTCAGCTCTTTAGATTTGAGGTTTTTATCGCCAGGTATAAACACTTTTTTTGGCAAATATCTCTTAAAATGTTATATGCAAAAAATCCACCACCAGTATTAAAAGCTTTCTTTGTCAGACCTTGTTCTGATTGATGATGAAGGGGGTTACATACTGTAAAATTCCCTGATGACCATAAGAATCCTGAAAATGGATACCTGTGTACAAAGAGGCCTATTCAGTGGTTGGTGTATTTGTCATCACCATGTTCTGCAGAATGCCACCAAATTGTCTTCTATTTCGTATATGCACTGTCATGCCAAAGTGCCCTGATGGTGTCATCGTGCAGGTAGCAGCACATAATTAAAAACTTAAAATCAGATAAGATATTTGGAGGAATCACCCTTTTTGCAGGACCTTTTAATGCTATGCATGAGATGACTGCAATGATAGCCTTTCAGGCCTGAACACACCATGACACCTCTTTTTAATTAGGAGTGACTTTTTTCATTATGGTTTGGTTTTCTTTCCCCCCCCCCCCAAGAAAAGATTGGCCAGTGCAGCCTGTAAATGTGCTATATCGGCATATCAGGAACACTGATGTCAATATAAGGTGTATATTAGATGACCGGCATATCCTGATGTGCAGTTTATTCCTCTCATGGACATAGGTCTGTTAGGCAACTGTTCACAGGCAGCAAATTCTGAACTGCAGTGAACTCATTGGTGGCTCTCACATCAAATGTGCTTCAATTGATGTATTGCCACTTGAAGTTACCATGCTCTATCATGTTTTACAATGCATATTATTGTAAACGTTTTGGATAACTGATAAAGGTAGTGAGGAGGAGGTTTGAGGATGAAACTTTGCTGACAGTTGAAAAGATGATGATGACTTGACGATAAATGACACATTTGATATATAGTGACAAATCAGTTATCTATAATTTCTAACATGGAACAGATTAGTAAAAGATACACGAGGGTAGGCACAGTGAGTTATATTTTCAGGGTGTTTGTGTATCGTGTGCCGGGATCCAATTAGTTTTTTTAGCGACATGCTGTGTGATTACTCATTGTTCTTGGAATTCCACTGTTGCTGACTCAATGCACTTATGTAATGCCACAGCCACTCTGTGTGATCTATTTACTGATTCATCACACTACAGACTCCCTGGTAATTTGGTTTGTATCTGTTCGCGCTTATAAAGCAGTGACTTGGAATTCTCCTGCATACTTTAGTGCTCCCAGCTGGAGGAGGGACCTAGAGGAGTATTGGATTTTGGTACTCCCCAGAATTATAGGTTTAAAGTTCGTTTTTGGTGTACGCAAGTTTGGATTAAAACTGACATGTGACATAACCCAACTTAAATTGTGTGTTTCTTTTACGGGACGAGTGCCCGAGCCCAAGGTGATTACTTTTATATACTTTTCTAATTTAGGCAGTTAACTTAATTACACAAATTCTTCCTTTATTAGGTCAGTGCGTTTAACACTTCTTTCTGCTCAGGGGTATTTGGGAAATAATGTGGAATTGACTTGACTTGATTTATCATAGAACATAGTCTTGTGGAACACAGACCCATTTGTGTGCTGTCAAAATCACTGTTGTGATTAACTGCCCTTGTTAGATGAAGATTTCCAACTCTTTCATGCTGTGACAATATTTACAGAGTTCTTTGTGTTCTTTGTTTTCTAATTTTTTTCTATAATACAGTAGACCGCACACTAGTAACTTCCAAGAGATTCAGAAGAGAAGTTTTTTCTTTGCTGAATCATGAAAAAAAGGCAACACAATTTTATGCGCCCAGGTAATTTAGTGGGCAAGTTCCAGACTGGAGTCAGTGGTTTGTACTATTGGCTAAATAAGGCAAAGGTTTTTACAGGTAATCACCCAGGTGTGCATCGCACTAAGACCTCCTTCAACATTTACAAAATGCTGATAGCTGCTCATTGAACTCTTAATGTGGCAACAGAGAGACCAAATCAAATCCTGTAGAAATGGAAGTGCTTGTGTAGCCCAGTTATCTAAACTTCCACACATTGAGACTGAGAGTCTCGAGTTTTGATGCTCTAAGGCTCAAACACTCCTTCATTCGCTCAGTGTTTGTAGTCCACATCTTAGGGCAGTGGTTCCATAACTGTGCGCCGTGGCTCTCTAGGGAACCACCATACCTAGACAGGGGAGCCGCGCACCAAGCACTCTAATGCATTTAATGGAAGGGTCTGTTGGCTTCAGTTAAACTAATTAGACTTAAATGCATGATGTAAACGTAGTGCTTAATTGATGGCATGTTGAGGGAGATGACCTCCATATTGCACTGGATCCCCATGTTCCAACACTTCCAAAGTAAGCGGAAGATACCTGATTTTGTTTGTTACTCGTTAATAGTTTTGTTTTTTCCAAATGCATTTTACACCAATGCAAGTTATTAGGAAAGGACAGTTGTCCTGTCTATTAAACAAACTAAGTATTATTAAGGATTGACATTAGTACTTGAATCATAGGTACTTACAGTGCACATTTCTTTCAGTACACACATTTCCAGACTGGCCCGCTCTCTCCTTGAGCACAGGGAAGTCAAACACCATATACGGCATAAGGCCAACATTTGGAAGCAAGAAAGAGACGTTTAAAAAAAATAAAATCTGAGGATTTTTTTTTACTTGCATTGATTTGGAGGCAATTTTTGGGCGGAGACAGACAAAATAATGCTGTATGTGGTTTACAAAATCGTGAGTCACCCTGCTGAGACTGGTGTGTTGACACGTATGGCATGGGTAGAAATGGAAGTGCATGCAACTATTTTTCAAGCGCAGAAACACTATGGCAATGGGGCCTACATGCATAGGGATACTATCTAGCATTGTTGGTGGGATAAAAAACTTTGAGAGGCTACTCTAAAAAAGGCATGGGCAAAGAAGTGTAACGAGGAATATTTTATTAGAGGTGCCTCCTTAGTAATACGAAACACCCTGCATATATGATAATAATAACTTCATCAGCTTCATCCCAATTATTTTCAGGGAGAAAAATGCAAGTACTTCTGAGGCCGAGCTTATAATCCCCCTCCACCCTCCAAAACAAATAAGTGGGGAGTCATGGGTAATGGCCAATGGGTCAAAGGAGCCACAGGTCGAAAAGGTTTGAGAACCACTGAGTTAAGTAATAGTAACACCAGTTACTTATAGTGCTGCCAATGGCAGAGATGTTCTAGAAAAATGCTATATAAAGTGATCATGTATTGTTGGAGGCCTTTGATGCAATAGATATTGAAAGGGTTACAAATCAACCAAAGTGAAGGATGTGCTAAGAATTGTAATCTCTGCAAGCAATGGCTTCAACGAACTCAAAGCAGCCTTGACTTCTATACAAACCTTAATATAGAGTTCCTTCCTGCATTTGAAACCCTCTTTAGCCAAGTGTATCCCTAATAGTTACGGCTCCAAGCAAAGCCATTTCAAGGAGTTTTTAACCAGTATATATCTGGATGGATTTACAGACACACCATCATTTGGATTTATCATTGAGAGTAGTTTATCCTTCAAAACCGATATAGACAAGATACTTTATTTTCCCTAAACAAACTTGTGCACAGTTGTACAAACCATTGTCCCTTCCTACCTTTATAGTGGTAGTGCCCTCCTCACCATTTTCCCTAAATCCCACCTAGATCCATCGAAGCAAGTTCCCCACCTGATTCATCAGAGAACTAAAGAACTACAAAGCAGGTGTTCCCACCTTGACAGAACTATACTTACTCCACCTAAAAGTCCCCATCATCTTAAAGAACTATACAAAGTGGTAACAATTAACAGGCCTCCCAAGCTTGCAGATAACATCGCTTTCTGAGAAGGCCAGCACAACTCAGTCATGACATTGCCAGATTGGAATTAAACGGGGCAAAAACACCAAAAGATAATCCATCTGACTAGGCTGTGGACTAGCATCCTACCAGAGATGAGACTTACTCTTTCTCCATTTCAGTAAAAAAAATCGAAAATTCATCTCTTGAAGGAAAATCTTACTTTTCCCAGATCCCCTTTCCCTAGTCTAAAATTGAAGACTGCTTCTACCTGCTCCTCCCTAACACTATGAACCTAATGTTGTACTGTATTATCTGTGTACGACTTTGTGATACTTCCCTGCAAGGTCCTATCTCTATGAAGTTGCAGTCGATCCAGATTGCCATGCAGCAAAACCTCGTGTTTGACTGTCACAGCTGTAAATCCATGGCTGAGATTTTCTCAACTATTATATGGACATCTAGATAAGCATTCTGAGAACATTATATTTAAAGAAGCAAAATTAACACTTCTTCTAGATTTACAATGACTTCTTGAGAGTAGATTTAAATAATGGAACCTGCATAATACACATGCTGAAAGAGATTAACAGATCATTTACATGTATCAAGAAATCGCCAATGCACAATATTTACGTTACCACAGATTCTGCAGTCTCTCATAAATATAGAGTACCTTGCTTGTTCCTTGGCTATTGTAATTCAGACATGAGTGAGCAGTGTACAGTTACTGCTTGAGTGAATATTTAAGTGTTTGGAACATTAGAAATGTACAGTGGTTGGCTACTAATGCTAGCATAACATATTGTGCACCAAAAAGGAAAACAGGTCTATCAAGCACTCTCAAAATTATGTAGTATTCCAAATGATTATTCTTGTCATTCACAAGTTTCAGTGTTAGAGTTCATTATTTTTATTCTTTATTTCATATACATTAAGAATATTTCCAGCTTGTCCTGCCGACACGTGTTTCGTCTCATGGAGACTTTTTCAAGGCAAAAGGAAATTGCACATTGGTGTTGAAAAACACGAATCTTGTTTCCTCCACTGCTGTCAGCTACCTGCAGTGATTTTCCGCGACCGGCGAGAGAAATCATTGCAGGTAGCTGACAGCATTGGAGGTTTTTCCCGTTACGATGCGCTAAAGGAGTGACTTATCATGGTCCCCCTCACGAACTTAAGAATAACGAATCCACCTCCACGCAACAAGACGTTTGAATTGATAGTCTACTACTGTAAACATTGAACGATAACTTGGACGTCATCTCATGCTCTATACCAATAGGATCAAGTGATCAAGATTATAAGGATCGCGTCCCTTTGAAAACCTTTTTTGGATTCATATTGCCTGTGTGACTCTAGAGCTCCCTCACATCAATACTGGGAAACAAGATTCGTGTTTTTCAACACCAATGTGCAATATCCTTTTGCCTTGAAAAAGTCTCCATGAGACTAAACACGTGTCTGCAGGACAAGCTGGAAATATTCTTAATGTATATGAAATAAAGATTTGAAGTCTAACATCTGGTCTGGATCCGTATTTTGAATGTCCATTTCCTGTTAATGAACTCTAACATTGAAACTTGTGAATGACAAGAATAATCATTTGGAATACTACATAATTTTAAGAGTGCTTGATAGACCTGTTTTTCTTTTTGGTTCTTAATGTTAGCAATTTTTGCTAGCTAGACACCCCGGGTGGTGGGTGTATAACAGGACAATAGTGCACCTCATACAAACAATTGTATATAATTTACATTACACGTATACGTGCTTTGAGTACAGTATTACTTGTATGTGCGGACGTTTTCTCTGTTAGAGAAACACTACCACCACATATCCATATTAACATATTGTGCACACTGAAGTGTGTAACTTCAGTTTTGCCAAGGAATTTTGAAAAACAGAGGATTCTACAGTGACTACAAGTTAGTGGATCCATGGTTACAGGTAAGTAACTTGACATTAATTTGAAATACAGGCATACCAGTATCACACCTTTCAGTATATTGTAAACGCTTGCACTGAGAGATTCCAGTATAGACCATGTTCTGTCTTAAAGTCCTTTCACACTGATAAACTTTGCATGGGTTAAAGTTAAGACAGTCTGTCATAATCCTATGTGTGATTTGCACTGTTGGACTGATCTCTAAACATTTAACATCTTCTGTCTTCTTAGCATTTAACATCTTCAACTTCTCTGTAGGTACTACTTTTTTGTCTAACATAAGCATGTGAAGAGGGTGATTCGTGTACTAATTGCTTTATCCTTTTTCTGGCTACTCAACAATCCAGGATTTTGCTGCTCTGCTGTATTGTAGCTTCTCTGATGAAAGCACCAGGAGCCTTTATAACGCCTGCTCTCTTATGCATGTGTTCTGCAGCCTGTTGAGGATTCTGCTTTCACCTTTAACCGAGCGGTCTTTTTTGCCTTCGTTTTATAAATGAATTATTATCTCGGAGAGCACCTAGTGTGACCTGAACAGGACAAACCCTTTTGGTGGTTCATATGGATAAAGACTTGTTTGTTTTTGTGTTGGTCTTGTCAGCAGAGTGGACCCTGCAAGTCATTATTTTGCTTGTTTTTCGCTTTTGTAAACACTCCACGTTTGTTCTGTTAAGTTATTTTAGCTGTTTTTTTTTCATAATTTGATTTACAACTTTGCAATTTTAATTTTGATTATTTTGGGGACTTTTTGATTTTTTTTTCCTCTCCAAAGGATGCAGACTCCGATAGCGGGGATGACTCTGAGAAGCGATCATGTGAGGAGAGTTGGAGGCTTATCACATCCTTGCGAGAGAAACTGCCACCGAGCAAGGTTCAGAGCATCGTCATGAAATGTGGGCTCCCCAGCAGTGGCAAGAAACGAGAGCCCACCAAAATGTACCAAATTCCTCAGCGCAGACGTCTGAGTAAAGACTCAAAGTGGGTAACCATCTCTGATCTCAAGATTCAAGCTGTGAAGGAGATTTGCTACGAGGTTGCTCTGAACGACTTCCGTCATAGTCGACAAGAGATAGAGGCGTTGGCTATTGTTAAAATGAAGGAACTTTGTGCTATGTATGGGAAGAAGGATCCCAATGAGCGTGATTCATGGCGTGCTGTGTCTCGAGATGTCTGGGATACAGTGGGAGTCGGGGATGAGCGTATTGAGGATGTCTTGTCCCTTGGGAAGGGTGTAACCGATGTGGATGACTTGAAGGTTCATGTGGACAAACTAGAGGACATTCTTCTAGAGGTAAAGAACCAGAATAATATGAAAGATGAGGAAATCCGCACACTAAGGTACAAAATGCTCAAAATGGAAAAGGTTCTTCCATTTATTGGCTCTCATGAACAGAAAATCCGAGCTGCCACATCTGGACATAGAGTCCAGGACCTCAGTGTGGAGAATTCAGTGAGCTCTGGCAGCATTGGGCTACAGCTCAAGCAGGAGACTGGTGGAAGCATAGAGTCTGGAAAGGAGATCCAAGTCACCAAGCTCATGGAAGATGACCCTCTATTTAGACGTGGGCGTCTACAGTGGATGAGGCAGGAGCAGGTAAAGTTTAAGAACCTCCAGCAGCAAGAGATCACCAAGCAACTTCGTCGGCAGACCACAACACATCGCTTCATACCTCCCGAGAACCGCAAGCCTCGTTTCCCCTTCAAGAGCAACCCAAGTCACAGGAACTCTTGGAGTCCAGGAACACACATCATAATCACAGACAAGGATGTGATAGAAGTGAAAATCCCTAGGGAAGTAGAAGAAAGCACAGATGAGAATGAAAAACAAGGAGGAAAAAAAGGATCCTCTGACACTTATGAAGTATGGAGTCCATACAGCCAGATGAGGAATCAGCAGTGGAAACAACAGCAGCAGTATAGACACCAGGAGAACCCCTCTCCTCAGCGCTGGCGAAGTAATTCTTTAAACAATGGATCACAGAGAGGCCTCCGGCGTCAGCAGTCATCGGGTTCCTCTGAATCCTTACAGTCCTCTGATGGCTACCAGACCCCTGATTCACAGCCATACAATCAGCAACGGAACCAAAGCTATCAACACCGCCAATCTTGCAGTAGTTATAACCAGGAAGTAAGTTCTGAGGGCACCACCTACTACTATAAGCAGACAGACCGGCCTAACCACTACAACCAGTTTGTGACACCTCCACGGATGAGACGCCAGTATTCCGCCCCTAACTTGAAATCTGGCATAGAAACCACAGTTTGAACTCTCTCCATCCCCTTCAAGCTTGAAGTTATGAAGAAACCCGTCCGTCATCTTCCAGCACTTAGAGTTCGCTGGTTTGGTCCTGTCCACCTTGTCTTGCTTTAAGTTCGCCAATGAGAACGTTTAGTACTGATTTCTGAGTTTTTGCACTCAGTCATGTTTTATCGTCCATCATATTTCTCAGGCGCTTAAAGCTCATTGGGTGCTGACTATCCACATCTCTATTACGGCCCCATGGCCTGCCCTTTGGGCATGGCTTGGGTAGGATAATGCAGCCATACCCCTTCTTCCAAGGAAAGGAGGGCTTGACTTTTGTTCAACGGTTGGCAAGGTCGCAATGCACCACTTCTGCACTTTTTACCTGATGTTTGATCCCTTTGAACTGAGCAACCTATTGTATGTATGAAGACCGCCTTAAATTCTTCACATAGAGATTTCCAACTATCTTGGACTTATCTTTTTATAACATTACCTCAAGGTGTACAGACATACCCCAGTGGAGCAAAAGTATAATTCCTAGTGCGCATATTTTTCATGGAAACCCCTTGAACCTGCTGCAGTGGCTATTCCAAATGGATGACTAATGGCACAACCCCGTTATCTCCAGTTGCAAAGGGCTATATCCTAAAATGGTCTACTTCTTGTTCCAAGTATCAAGTGCAGCGAGTTTAGAGCGAGTTTAGTGGGCAAATGATGGATCTGGTGGGGTGTCCATCACCTTCCAACCTATGTGTTGGTACAGCCACTGCCATTAGAGCTACACCACTAAGTTAAATTATTCAGACATTGATTCTCTTTTGTCACGGTTAGAGTCCAAGTCATACTGAGACTGGTAGAACTGTTAAATATACTTTGCTTGCTCCTCTTGATGGTCCTCCTATTCTAAGGTCTTCATTAGTGAAGCAGATTGGCATTAAGGAACCGGGGACACTAATCTATATGCTGCTTAAAATGTGAGAAAACACAGGACCTTAATGGTATAGTTTATTGGTTGCTAGCTTTCCCTTTTCATCTTTTCTGTGGTGGCCCGAAAATGCATAGAACTAATCCCATTTTTAGGGAAATTAGGCAAGGAAAGTGAAGGAACAAGAGAAGTGGTTTTGCTGTGGCACAGTTCTGCGCCCCTAAGTAACAGTGAGCCTTCTTACTGATGTGTTGGTATCGCCAGAGCCCTCTTTTCACACATACCATATTGGTTCTGTTCCTCTTCTTAGTGTTCTTGTGATGTGTACAGGGATTCTAACACATTGTGATTTTCATCCTGATATCACAATCTTTGTTTAGCTGTGATAGTGCAAACATCACAATTTGGAAACAAGTTGAGTAAACTGGCACATAGAATCCAATTGTTTGACTCATGGTAATAATGAATCAATTTGCTGGTGCAGCCTATGTAAGTGCTACCTTATGCTTGCAAAAATCCACCTCACTGTTTCAGAAGTCTCGGCTTTGTGTTTCTAAAGGATTACCTCTGAGGCAACGTAGATTGGAAATGGTTTAGTGGTATTGTAGACTTGTATTGCTAATACTGCATGGTAGAAACTTATGAAGTACTTTATAGCTGCCTTGCTGGAGAAACTTGATAGAGACCTTCGATTAAACCTTTATAGGACTATCTGTCAAGTGTAGCTTGAGAATTTCCTAAGCTCATGGTAGTAAAACCATACTTCTGGGCCAGAAAGAGCAGACCTTGCTTTATGCTTTAATGACATCTCCTTTCTGTTACCTCATTGTGGACATAGTCTCATGCAACTGAAAGACTGTTTCATTTATGTTGCTTGGTCACATAATTTGTTGCACATGACTCTCTCCATGTTGAATGGGAGTGTGAAGTTAGTGTTGAACAGTACCCTAGTTTGACGTTGGCATCCAAACACCCTATTGTTGCTAGGCTTTCACCTTTAATTGTTAAATTATACAGTCTGGAGTGCTCTGATGTTATACCTGAGTCAGCACTTGATTTTAAAATTTCACCAGGATGTGCCTTTGAATATGCATTTTGTCTTCCTATGTGTTCTCAGCAATACATGGAATGGTGTGAAATGGAATGCTATCTAATCTTTGATTTGCTACAATCAGCCTTAGCAGTTGGAAATATCTTCGATTTTCCCACTCATCTCTACTTCCACTCTAACAAGATCTCTTCTTTCGACTTATCTCTCCCTGTCCTAAACGGTACATACACTATCACTACGCCAGTGTAATCTTCCACACCCTGGCCTGCCTTATCCCTTTTAACCTGTTATTGTTGGCTCTAACTTGCTTCTTAGTTTGTTTCCTGTTGCTCCCCTCTCTTCCATTAAGAACAGCGAACATTAGTTAGCACCGTCATTGCATGGTTCAGGGAAATCGGGGTCCTCAAACCCAAATCAGAAAAAAGGTCTCAGTTGATATCTATGAATGAAAAAAAGGTTACTTGCCAGTCAATAAATTCTGTTTTTTTGCTTTTCTCAGGCAATAGCTTGCCCTCACAAAAATGGTATACAAAGTCAAGGAAAGCAAAAAAAAAAAATAGACATGGTAGCTAACCTGTACTTAGATAAAAGCATGGCGATCACAGGAAGGGTAGAAGATGTGGGTTATGACTTGAATAGTTAAATACAAACATTAATTTGTGTGATATAAAGGATTCATTAATGTTATGCAAAGGAACGTGCAGAAATACAATTGACAGGAGTTATTCTCCAACATAACTTGGGAATATTTCAGAGACTGGTAGCTGTTAATTGATTTTATCAGCAATGACGCAACAACACAATAGAGATTTGATGCTGGAAACTGTATTACTCTCTTTCTTCTGCACCACTTTACAGGACGTCACTAAAGGCAACCGAATGTTGATGTTTGTACTTGTCAAAGGAGGATGTGTAAATTACAAAACAACGAAGTTATTCTGATCTTGGCCAATAGCCAAAGAAATAGGAAGAGAAGTTAGTAGGCAAGAACAGATGGAGATGTGTTTAATGCTTTAAAGTCAGTTATTGGAGGGATTGTACGGACAAAACCAACTCTTTAGCTGAGAATATTAACAATGATGAATATATGAGAGAGATTAGGGAAAGATGGCTGAACCATTGAAATTGTGTTATATATAGTGATGTGAACCAATTAGTGGGCACTTTTTAAGGGTACTTGACAAATTATGAGTGGTAGGACCCTTTTTGCATAAAGCAATCATGTCTCACTATCCTCTGTGATATTGGGTTAATGATGGATGATGCTGGATGAAGGACTGGTGGACATGGCTCCACACAACAATTTGTATGAGTAGCCAACACTTTTTTTTTAATTGTTGCAGCTCATCCATTTTTAGTTCCAGTTACTGCCTTGTTATGGATGCCTTAGATACTTATTCCTGTGCCTTTACCAGGTGTCCCGTGCTTGGTTCTTTCTACAGAAGAACACCATGTTGCCTGATCTTAGTGTTGACATTAGGGCCTGTATTTAATGTGGTAGTACTTAATAACTCTGCTTGCAATGTTTAGATGTTTGAATGACATCAATTAGTACACTTGGCTCTGCTCCGGTTGCCCTTGTTCTCAAGGGCCATTAAGACAGCACCACAGCATTCTGGGCTTTAAGAGGAGACTGGTTGACTTCCTGTAAAATCCACTTCTAGAATTTCAACTCAGGAGCAATAGTCAGCTGTTGTAGGGCTACAGTTGGGACGAGGTCAACCATGTGATACCCTGAGGGGGAGAGTGGGGCAAAGAATGGGTGATGTCACTTTCACTACCCCTGACATTTTGGTGAATCCTCCTCCATGAGGTATCTTCACTGATGTGGAGTCCCGAAGGCTGTCTTCTCTGGACTTAAGTCACTCTAGCATTTTGCAGTCCATGAAGAGGGCTATGTTTCCAAGTCATGTATTCAACTGCCCAGCTCATGGTGCCTCAATCAAAGGCGCATTCATGCAGCATTTACAAGGCACCCGGTGCCCAGGGACAGAGAATGCTGTACAAATATTGCTAAGATCCTCTTATGTTTAAGGTATATTTTAAATATTATCGCCATTACTTTCAAACCACTACAGAGAAAAATACTAGTGCTGCTATCTAGCTGCCGCCAATACTCAGAAATTGACAAATTGAAGGACAGTGATTCAAATACAGGTCAACTTACTACTTCTATTGTGGAGAAAGGCAGTATTAAGTGGGTTGTTCTCATGTTTATCTTTTCAATTGATTTGTCTGTTTAATTTGTATTGAGTGCAACACCATTGTTGTCTCTTTTAATGAAGTGATTTCTAAATAAAGTGTCCTCCTGTTGTAAGTATTTGTGTTATTTGAGTCTGTCTTGTGAATATCTCCAGTTCTTTTACTTTAGCTGAAGCCTTGATGGATAGGGATCGCATCATCAGATATCCTGCCTTGTGCAAAACCCATTAAGATTCTGCTCTGCAAAATTCTCTAGAGGTTTATTGACATTCTTAAAGTCCAGGACTCTTTTCTTCCTCACACTTTTTACTTGTTTTACTGCCCTCGTGCTTCACTATTGTGATGAATTCTGGCAAGAGTTTATTTTTTAATTCCTTTCAATGGCGAAGGAATCAGTGCACTTTTCAATTGTACCTAGCATGTATGTGCATAAATGTGGTTAACCGCCATCCCCCTGCGTAGATTGTGCGCACATTTTACCAAAGTGTTCACTGTACCAACAAGTCACCCTTGCCCCATTTGTCTAACTCACCTCCAGTTTGTGTATTACACAGATTTCAGTGCAAGATGCTGTACTTTTTCAACAACCCACTGTTTCCAAAATAATTTGTCCACATCAGTTGCTTTTCTGCACTTTAAGAACATACATATTCATTGTTTTGCACTTTTGTAATAGTTCACAGATGTTAAGGGCTTTGCAATACTAGCTAGTATCTATGATTGAAATGTATTTTCAGTGGTCTTTAAAATATATTTAAAGGATGATCTTTGCAAGTCAGAGGAATGTGCCACCTTACAAATTACTGAATAACAGTGATGTGAATCCACTCTAAAACATTGCAGCCAAATAGGTAGTAAAGAACGGCCATCACAATCACACCATAAACCTATTGCGTAACACTGATATCACAGCTGCAAATATAAACATTCCCTTCACAACAAGATCATCAGCCTGGTCAGAAACTGACCAACCTCAATATAAAATTAATGTCCCAGGATTTTCTTAGATTCATATGTTCGTGTAATATTCCCCTTTGATAGACTGGTAATCCAGAGTATATATGCAGCCATATTGGGTGTGCTGTAGCATATACCTCCTAATTTGGGCTGATTTGCCCCCAGCCTGTGTATGAGTGGATCTTCCATAAGGTCAGTTTTTTAATTTTTTCTAATTCTCTCAGGATACTGTTTACGATTCAGCTATTTTGTACTTTCTGCTATTTCTTTTCAGATATTAAGCTTTTGTAACAAGATCCACATTTAAAATGTTTTGTTTTAAACCCCCCTCCACCCGCTCGTGTAAATCTTGCTGCCACACTGGAAACTTCCCGTGCTCGGGGAGCCTTCCAATGAATGGCGATCCTTCGCCTTGCCAGAACGAGCCCTAGTGCCACCATCCAGGTGGGCATTTTCAAATGCCCTACTCTGTGGGAGCACACCTAGCATGCAGAGTTTAGCGTCCCCATCAGAGTTATTCCCTCTATGTGCGATAAAAAGCTGATTACTTCTGCCCAGGAGCCCACCAATAAACTACAAGACTATGTCATGTGCAAGAAGTCCGCCAAAGGCACTCTGCGTTTGCTGCATACCATTAAAGCTGCAGCGTATATTTGATAAATCTTTGTAGGAGGCCATATATGTTTGGTGCAGAAAAATAAACTGGATACGTTTAAATCGAGCATTGGGGGACACCTGCCAGACCTGCTCATGCCCTCCGCCATGCTACACCGATAAACTCATTCGGGCAATTTGCACTCCATCTGTCCTTGGCATGTGTTGTCTTGCCCCCTTTATCCATAAGTAGGGACTCATGTAGGTGCGTAAAATCTTTTACAACCTACCAGAGCAACCAGCTGCCTCACAACTTCATGTTCTTGCAGCTTCTCTCAAAGTAAGGTCCGGCAATCTAGGCTGTTTGAGCCAGCGTAAAGAATGATCTACGATCCACCCCAAATCACCTTGGGATTGCTCGAAACAGTGGAACCACTTATTGAGATGGAAATCTCCTGCATTCATACAGGCTCCGTATCTCTATCTTGCGAAAGACACATCCCTCAACTGGGCTGTGAATCGCCCCCAGGCAAAAAAGGGTATGTCTTCTGCGTAAGGCAACCACTCTATGCAATACTCTGGCTGTTTGTTGCCACAAATAAGGGAGACGGGAATAATTCTCCCCATCATACACCACTTTAGTAATGTGTACGGAATGTGCATGCCCGCTAGCAGAGACATTTCTCAATTTGGGTTGTCATCAAACCATTGCACCACATGCTGCAGTTCCAAGGTTGCATCATTAGGCTTTCCTGTTTTCAATTTCTATTTTTAGTAAATTCTGAAGGGGTTTTTACAGTGTTTTCAATACCTTAAAAAACAATGGTTATCAGGGGTTACACATTTTGGCGCCATTAAAAACAATAGAAACAGTATTTTTCCAGTATTTATGGAACGTTTTGCCTTTGTTATTGCTTGCTTTCTGCACTGATAGTGCAGGGTATATAGACAGTGTTCGTACAGTGTATATGCGATCCAAATACATTTTTTACAAATCAACGTGTAGAATACTTCTTCAGTGAGTCCTTGGTCATGCATGCTCGTTTTTTCCTTCCCATATACATTTTTATCTGTGAAAAGGCCCTCTCAAAATTGTCCCTTCAGACGGGTTACACCGAAATAGCCAGTACACAATTTGCTAACTCTGGCTACTGATATACCTTGCTTTGCCAATACTGTTTCACCCGAAGATTGCGATTCTCTGGGACAGATCCTGAAACATGCGTTGAACTTGGTACATATGCCTTCAGAATTATTGAAGTGGTCAAAAATGAAGCAGTATTTTTCAAAGTTCTGATAAAATTCCCCCTTAGCAGAAGGGATCTAGAACTACAGTTACAGGTAAGTAACTTGTTTTCTTATCATGCATTGTAAAATACAATTTCCTGATTTGAACCTCTACATTTATTTGCATACAAAGTGGCAAGCATTCTAACATGAACATGTTGCAGTGCCAAAGACACAAAAAGTGTCGCCCAGCCTGCTTTCAAGGAGATGTTTCACATCTATACCAATTACGCTGAACCATTGGTAGACAAGGGTATTTTCAGACTCTAGTTATTTTTTTTATGTCCAGCAGACCTGTGTTCCTATAAAAAAAAAATCTAAGAATAGTAGAGTGAACTTTTTTTCACATCACTAGCAATATGCGACTGAAGTTCCTCACATTTCTTGCCTTTGTCATCATTACTAAGCAACACATCTGTCAACGTTCGCCACATGGATACTATAGCATTCACTGCTTCGAGGACTGACAACCACCGGCTAGATGACAGAGTTGAGATGACTCTTTCTTTGATGCCACACAAAGCACAAAATGAGGAATATTTGAGTTTTAGTTACCGCTCATAATGGAACAGTGCACCAGAATGGACTACAAAGTCAATAGCATTCTTCTATAACTCTGAATATTGTAATGATGCTTTCAGTATACCGTTTAGCAAGTGGCAAGGATCTCTTACAGGGTAGTACTTCAGCTCTGGTATCAATTTTTACAGGTCATTACAAAACTTTTTCACTGAAAATTTAAACAATATCACTCCAATATTTTTTGAACTTGGTAAGAACTTTTGGCAGCAGCATTCCAAGTGACACTGCATTCCATGTTTAACAAAGGTCTGGTGTCATGTTTTCACCACTATCCCAGATGCTTGGTGACTGCATTCTTCTCACATATACCTGTCACTAAACCTTGCAGTGAATGTTTAACCCGTTGGTTGCTGGCGTCGACCAATGGCCGTGGCAAGCCCTACCTTCGTAGTGCTGCGCATGTCCGTTGTCCGCCGCGGCCACGCCAGCGCACGGAAACGCCCGTACCGCAGCGTATTTTACGCCGTGGTTAACGGGTTAAAGCCTGGGGTGTTTGGCAATTCACCTATTATTGATACTGACTCACTAGAAAACGTGGCTGATGTATCAAAGTGTTTCACCTCTTCTCTGTGGGTAAAAGTGTTAGTACATATTGGGAAAGATTCTTATGAAACCAGCCATTTAACTTATCAGTGAAAGAATCAAACCTAGCCAAAATATCAAATATGATTTGGATATGTCCTGATTCTCTCCAGTTTATAAATGTATTAAGACCTAAAACATGCTTCTAAACCCTGCATCTTTAGACAAAAGGAGGAGGAACAATATTTTAGTGACATTCCCTAAACAAAAAAGTTCAAGCAGAATAATATTATCCCAGTCTTTCTTGCTGCTACCTTGTATAACAAAATTACATTGTATTGGCCCCTTCATGAAGAAAAAAAATGACCCGTTCACACTCCTTTTCCTTTCTTTGGCTGGCATTTAGTTTGTAGTGTGGTTGTGCAGGTTTTTTTTCAGGGTTTATATGTGTACACTGGTGAGAGTAATGTCCTTTTCCGTGGGGACACAAATGTTATCTTCCTTTGGGCAAGGAAGCCCCACACTATCTTTTTTACGTTGGTGTTTTCTAATTCTAGACCCTGATGACCAGGTGTCAGGGGGAAACTATGAAATAATCAGTTTTGACCCTAACTTAAGTGGTGTAAATGCTTTCCTGTAACTAGTCTGTAGTGCTCCACTTGGATTCTCCAGACGTTTTGCCTCTGCCACCCTTATCCTCCTCTCTCGTGTCTTAATCAGCGTGTGCTGCTGCAGAATCTGCCAAGAATTCATCAGCAGCATGCCTCTCGCACACCATCCTGTCCACTTGCCTAGACGCAGTAGTTGGCCCAGAGCCTCGTTATTACTTAAATTGGAGGATTATACATCCTCAGAAAGGGCCCCAGTGTAATAATCTTTGCTCTGGATATACCCCCTCCTGGGCATTAACCTTATACCAGTTGAATGGTATCTTATTTACTTCCCAACAATCCATCTCAGCAGCCCTTTTTTAAGAACTAGAATCCCTCACACAGCATTAGTAGGTAGATGTGGCTCCCAAAGTCACTGAATATGATAACTGTAATAAAACTATGGATGAAAGCAGTACACAATTTCTCACCAAATTAGTTCATAGGAGGAAAATCCCAGTCCTATAGGGAGTGTCTCTTATGAAGTAGGATGAAATAAGAAGTGATACTAGACTTATTCGCAACAGAAGCATGATGATGCACCAGCTTCCTTATGCACCTTTTTATTAATTATGAGATAGCAAGAGGGCAGAAACAATCTTTTAAAGTTTTTTCCAGATATGGTCTCAGAAAGTGTGTTTTCTGGATGACTTAAAGAAGCCTGGAAGGAAAACCTTGAAAGTGTGATTTCTTGAACACATACAGGGAACCTGATCTGAAATTATGAAAAGATTGTTTTTGACAACATTAATAGGGATCAAGTTGGTCGTAAAAACAATGTCTCCTCACTTTCTTCAAAGTGGCTGGTCTATAGGTTTAAAATGGTAATATAGCAAAAAAACATAAGGGTAGCACCTAAAGTCAAACTGAAGGGTGGTTCATCCATTTTCAAATAGTGGTAATGGGCACCAAAACACAACTTTGAGAGGAGCAAGACAATTTTAGTGCAGAAGTGCAAATCAAAGTCATTGAATCTGCCCTGTGGTGTTTCTGATCTTTTCAGAAAGAATGTGAAAAAATCCCTACATACTTTCAAGACAGAAACCGCCAAGTCTTTCTTTATACTGATGTGAAGAAAGGCATTTTAACATTTTCAGATTTTTTTAGATGCTTCTGGATGCAAGCAGTAGCAACCATCCTTTTTGTCAAACCAATAGACAAGACCGAATTCTACAGCACAAGCTATTTTATACACTAACATCCTTGAATTATACTAGGTCATCAGACTGGGGCTCCTCAGTATTTTTTTTTGTTGTGGAAATCCTTTATTTAAGACACAGTAGTACACAGCTATTCAGCCATACATCCCGGAGGCTAGGCAGCAAGTCGTTACGTAGCATGAGTGGTGCACACAGAATACATTACAAAATCACATGAGGTTTATTTTATTTTATGAAAAAAGAAAGGAAACTGTGTTAACGGAAAGGCACCTACAACGGTGCAAGAGGGCAAGGCAAAGGAACGTGAATGTGGCATCGCCCCGTTTCAGGGGCAGGATGGGCACGCATGGGGAATAGGATACGTGAACAGGTCACATGCATGGATATCGGGGGGTGGGGGGGAAGGAAGACAGGACATTGTATATCAGTAATTCACCTGGATTCAAGGGCTAAGGGGACAGTCGCTCCTCTGAGGGCGCTGTGTCTGGCGGGAGGCAGATATCACCCCTATACTCATTCCAGGGCCCCCAAATCTTATTCCATTTTTTGGGTCTACCTCTGGCAACATACACAGTCTTCTCCCGGAACATGCACCAGTCCATGTTAGCCTTCCACATCTCTACTGTGGGGGGCAGAGCCGCTCCCCATTTCTGTGCAATGTCCCTTTTAGCCACCATTTTGCCTAGAGTAACTTATTGAGTCTGTGAACTGGTATAATCCGTGGGGCCCCACACATTTAACAGACCGCGCCGGGCTTCAGCGGACAGGTCAACTCCAGTCACTTCACCCATCACTACGTGTATACGCCTCCAATACGCAGCCACCGCCCTACATTCCCATATAATATGCATGAAGGTTGCTAGGGAACCACACCCTCGTCGACAGAGACCATCCGCCGAGTGGCCCATGTGAATCAGACGGGGGCCAGTGACATAAACCCTATGTAGGATTTTCAGTTGTACCAGTCTCAGTCTGGCCGGAATAGCCACCTCCTTCGGAGACGAGACCGCACACTGCCAAGCCTCGTCATCCAATTCAATTCCATCACGGGTCCACTGATCTCGCACCCCCAGAAGAAGGTCCGTACGAACGTTAATCAGTTTCTTGTAGGTCAGTGAGATAGCGCTGTCGGGCATGTGGCCGTCCAGCAACCTGTCCTCCAGTGCGGAAGATTCAGGGATCTTTTTACCCTCCGGCATAACGGCCAGAAGGGCGTGTTTCAACTGAGCGTATCTGAAGAACTCCCTCTCCCCCAACTGAAACTCTCTCTGCAGCACCTCGAAGGGCTTGATCTGTCCCTTAGCAATCATGTCTTCCACCCTAGAGATGCCTATCAAGTCCCAGCGGTCAACCCCTTGGTATGCCACAGGTTACCCAGCAGATCGGAGTCATAGAGTGGAGTCACCATCGTGAGTTTGCCTTTCCATCCCTGTGCCTTCGTCACCGCTCTCCAGATGTGGACCGATGTCTTAGTGGGACCTGTCATTCTTCCATCCAGAGACCTAGAGTACAGTGCCCTGTAGTATTTCCCCTCACCCAGGAGCCACCGGTCCATAGCAAAGCCCGGATTTATGGCTGGTCCATAGAAGCCGTGATTAAGGGCTGCCAGCTGAGACGCCCAATAATACCTACGGATGTCAGGCAGCGCAATCCCTCCGTCGTACCATGGGAGCGTCAGTTTAGTAATGGCGATGCGCGGCCTACCATCCCAGAGCAGGGTCCGCTGGAGGCCCTCAACTTCTCTAAAGTATCCAGACGGGACCAGATCCTGGGTGTTCTGAAGCACGTATAGGAACCGGGGCAGGGGCATCATCTTGAACAAGGCCGCCCCTCCAAGCAGGGAAAGCGGCAACTTCCGCCACCCCTCCACATCACGCCGAAGGCGCGCAAGAGGGGGAAGCAAGTTGTTAGCGTAACGTACTGTGGGATCAGCTGAAATGTAGATACCCAGGTTTTTAAACCCCTGCCTCGCGACCTGTATGTTACAGTCCCGCGGAAGTCTCGGGGCCCCCCCCCTCTTAGAACATACAAATGAGACTTCGACCAATTAATGACGAGTCCAGAATGTCTACCGAAGGTGCGTAGGACATCGCATACAACAATAAGGGACATACACGGCGAAGTGAGGTACAGGAGGATGTCATCTGCGTACAGACACACCCTATCCTCAAAGCCCGGGGACCACTTGATCCCCCTGATGTCCGGATGCCCTCTCAACCATGCCTGCTGTTTGGGAGTAAAGAGAATAGGCGGTTTTTAAACGTTGTCTGGCAGTGACCCCCGAAGAAGGGCAATAAATGCCCGAAATGCATTGGGTTCCAGTTAATAAAACGCTGCTTTTTACGAAACTATTGCATCAATCATGTTCTTTCAAGAGGCCCGAAGTGGCACAGGCAGAACATTAGAAACCTGGAAAAAAGGCATATGAAGTCATGTGGGGACGTTATTTCAAAAGAGTGAAAACAAAAAGATGGGAATAAAGATGAAGAAAACAAATTGAAGTGGTTAAAAATGTATCATGCAGAGCCAAGGCGGCACATTTCGCTGTGCGTTTGGTTTGGGGCAGAGAACACGCCCCATTTCTTAATGCTCTCAACCACGTCGCCAGTGGTTCCAGTGCCAGTGCAAACAAAAGGGGCGACAGGGGGCATCCCTGCCTTGTACCCCTACCGAGGGCAAATGGAGCCGATGCGCGGCCGTTAACCGCCACGTTGGCAAGCGGGCTGGCGTATAGGAGCTTGACCCATCCTATGAATCCTGAACCAAACCCAAACTTCTCCAGCACCGCCCACAAGTATGGCCACTCAAGGGAGTCAAAGGCCATCGGACGCCAAGATGGCCGGCTCCTGAAGGGTGCGGACCCTCGCGAGGGCTCCGTGAAGTCTTCTCAAATTGAGGGCGGGTTACGGTGTGGGATAAAGCCAGACTGGTCCGGGTGCACCAAGTCGCCAATCGCTCCAACCAGTCGGTTGGCGAGCAATTTAGCCAAGATCTTGCGCTCGGCGTTCAATAACGAGATAGGACGATACGACCGACACAAATCTCTGGGCTTCCCTTCCTTATGAATGATCACAATGGTGACCAGCCTCTGGTCGGGGGGAAGTGCACCCGACTCCCGTGCCTCTAGAAACATAGCCCGCAGTGGCGAAGCAACGAGATCCGGTTTAATCTTATACAGCTCCACTGGGATACCGTTGGGGCCGGGAGCCTTGCCAGATCGCAGGGAGCGTATCGCCTGAGCGATCTCGTCCACCGCGATGTCCCTATCCATGTCCTCTTTCTCAGTCTCCGACAAACACAGTACCTCTATGTCTCGCAGCAAGGCGCCAGAGTCTTCCTCCGACATCTCGGAGGCCGAGGCGTAAACGGATGCAAAATATTCAGCGAAGGCCAGAGCAATAGCGCTAGGGTCAGTGACAGCCGTGCCATCCCCCCCCAGCACCTCCGGGACAACACGGCTGGCCCTCTCCTTCTTATCGAGCCAGGCAATGAGCTTACCGGCCTTGTCTCCGACCTCATAGATTCGCCCCTGCTGCTCCCTACCCATGGCCTTCGCCGCCTCCGTAACAATAGCTCTGTACTCCGACTGTTTGAGTGAGAGAGCATGCAGGAGGTCCGGCGTCGGGCCGACCTCCAACTGAGTTTCTATCTCCGCTATGTCGGACTCGATTGTCACCACGTCCACGTCTCTGCGTCTCCGTACCTCGGCTATGAAGGAGAACGCCTCCCCCCTCAAGACTGTCTTGAAGGCCTCCCATAAGGAGACAGCGGAGGTAACCGAGCCTGTGTTTTCGGAGAAGTAGAGCTCCATGGCTTTGGCCAGGAGTCCACGAGTCTTGGGATCACGAAAGTACCATGGGTTAATCGGCGCCACCCTCTCAGCTACCCCAAAGTCAAAGGATACCCAGACCGGAGAGTGGTCCGAGATGCCCCTTGCCATCAATCTGGCCTCAGAGACCGCCGATGCCTGGGCCGCCAATGTCAGGACATAGTCAATCCTGGAGAGGCTACCGTGAGCCCCTGAGTGAAACGTATATTGGCGCTGGGTAGGATGCAGAAGCCTCCAGCAGTCAACAAGTCCTAGGGTGTCGAGAAAGTCGGGAAGCCAGGTCTGCGCACCCCGGAGGTCTCTGGATGGGTATCGATCTAACGTCCCTGAACGTACTGCGTTGAAGTCTCCCCCCATAAGAAGCAGCCCCTCAGGAAGACCTAAAATGGTGCCCCCAAGGTCTTTGAAGGTGTCTGTCTGTAGCCCAGGGGGGACATAGATCGAAACTAGAGCCAGGGTACGCGCCTCCCATCTCCCCGTGACTGAGACGTAGCGCCCTCGCTCATCAACCACTCTTGAGTCAATCTCCAAAGGGAGGGTCGAGCGCACCATAATCCCCACCCCCCGGGACCCCGAGGAGAACCCGAGTGTGCCACCATTTTGAAGCCCTTTCTATTAAGTGCGTGGCACGTGTTCCCTACCAAATGCGTTTCCTGCAACAGTATTACATCCGGCATACACCTCTTAAACATTTGTAGTACAATAGCCCTCTTGATACGGTCCCCCAACCCATTGACATTCCAGCTTAAAACATTAAATTTCCTACCCCCCATCATCGAAATCCACACCCATCTCACCCTCGGCGGGCACTGCCGCTACATGAACAGAATCATACCACCAATTGCCTTGCCAAAAAGGGAACAAAGAAAAAAGAAATTCAACCCAAGAACAAAAACAAGAAACCCGTCCGCCCCCCACCCTGCACCCCTGCATTAGACTAAAAAGCCCACCCAACTCGCAGTGTGCCTGTCGCCCCTAGAAAAAACTAATCTACGAGAAGCACCCGAGGAGAAAGGAGGTAACCCTATCCCCCCCCCCCCCATCCTCCAAATAGAAAAGTACAGGGGAAGCCCCCCCCCATGAGTACAGGATTACCAAACCAAACAGCTGAGGGTAGACCCATCGTCCAAAAAGTCCTGTAGCCAGTCATCACTCCTGCTGGTCGTGGCCGCTGGTAGCGTCTTCCGACCGTTCCCCGGTGTCTTCACGTCGCTAGGGTAAGGTGTCAAGCCAGTCCGACACCATCTCTGGCAAGTCAAAGAACAGAGCCCGGCCGCCATGTTCGATCCTCAGTTTTGCAGGAAACAGCATAGCATACTTCATGCCCATGTCCCGCAAACGCCGTTTCACTCCCATGAAGCTCTGTCTCCGTCTCTGCACGGACTGAATGAAGTCCGGGAAGAAGTTAATGGCAGCGTTCTGGAACTTCAAAGGCCCACCGCTCCTTGAGGCCTGTAAAATGGAGTCACGGTCCCTAATGTTGAACACGCGGGCGATGATAGGTCTCAGAGGGGCACCTTCCTTCGGCCGGCCCCCAGGCATCCTGTGCGCCCGCTCCACGGAGAAGAACTTACTAAGTCCCTTAGGGGCTAGATGGTTCTGGACCAGGTCCTCAACGAAAAGGTCCACAGCCGAATCCTCGGCCCCCTCCGGCACACCGATAATGCGGACGTTCTGCCGCCTGGCCCGACCCTCGTAATCCTCAAGCCTCCTCGCAAAAAGGTCGTTGGCCGACTTCAAGTTCCAGACCTCGGTTTGCAGGTCCGAGACGTCCGTGGTGAGGCTCGAGGTCTTGATGTCTAGCGACTTGACTCGCTCATTTGTTTTGCCCAAGTCCGCTCTGATCAGGTTTACGTCAATCGCCAGAGTGTCCACCTTGTGCGCCATCACCTCGTGCTGCTGGTGCATCTCGGCCTTCATGCCTTCAATGGCGCCCATTATGTCGCGGAGCGTGGGGTCTTGAGCTTCAGGCGACACTTCCTGATGTGGGTCCTTGGGTCTCGCAGAGGCACCAGGCGAGCCCTTCGGCTGAGCGTATCGCTCCATGTTGTTGGACTGCGAGTACGTAGTCTTTCTGCTGACCCGAGGCTGTGATCTATCGGGGCCACCTTTGCCAGCCATAGTTAGTCACCGGGCCACCTCATCCGTCCCCACAACGGGCCTCACCGGCACACTGACGTCGGGGATTAGCTAACCCGCACTCAGTCTGGTACGTGCTCACTCCGCCACTACGCCATCTCCGCTGTGGGCCGGAGCGGCCAGTCATGTGCCTCGTCCCCTCCGTCTGGCTATGTCGCATCCGCCAGCCCCGGCCTGGATCCTGGTCCCACTGCAGTCCGCGAACTTCCACACGGTGTAACTGCACCAAGGAACCTCTGATTTGAAATCAGACAATGGGTCCCGTGTCAGCGTCGGTTCACCTTTAATATTCCACAAAAAATGATAAGGATATGTGACAGGATTAATGCGGAGGATCGGAGGGTCTTCGGAGCTCCGAGCTCACGTGGCCATCTTGGTTGCCCGCGAAGCTCCTCCTCCCTCCTCAGTATTTTTAAACAGCTATATACATTGCTAAAATGACCATATTCCCTAATAACTGTGTTCATTTGTTAGAACATTCACCTAATTGCTAAGCTCATCAAATATGAGGGAGTCGCTGACTAGAGTTTTGCCGTATTATCTCACAGTGAAAGTATGTTCCAGGTTTGCAGTATATATCTCTTCTAATTTTTGTTAATTCTAAATTCACATGCTCTCCACTATTCCTCCATCTAGCAGTCGGATCCAAATGTGTTCATTACAAACTTCTTCCTGCTGATCGTTGACCTAGGCAGAGCCAGTATGACTGCCTGGGATGTCGATAATAAGCCCACAATGCTCCCTGACTCGGCCTCCATTTTAGATAAATGTCCCCCAGCATGGGCTTGGATGTACATTGGGAGAGATTCCACGAAGTCATCAATGGGAAAGTCAAAATACACTGAAGATACATCAGATGAACACATGAAATTCACGATAAATCCAGGGGTCCGGTTTTTTCATTTTGTCTTTGACGTAGTCTGCAAATGGTTTATAGTAGAAGGGGTGCCCCTGAGATTTGACAGTGCCCTTTTTTAGTATGTGCACACTTTGTAAGTCCAGTCCCAAGTGCAAGAGGATGTTTGCTTGATACAGCGAACCCAGTATGCTTGTGCTACCTCTCAATAGACCATAAATCTGAAAACACTTAGCCACGCTCACTTTCTGATAGACTTCTTACCGCGGATACATCACCTTTTGAATATTCCCCAGGAGTCAGCCTGGATCTGAAAGAATTTGAACCGTACCTTTGCGTGTACGAATGTGGTACAGTGCTTCTCAGCAGTGACGCCGTTCCACTCCTAAAATAACATGTGGGCCATTCCTACATGCTGGCATCTGTTCCTTTCTTTCGTTGCCACCCGATGTGACTCTGGAGCTACCTTTCGTCTTTGTTTTTCCATAAAATTATTTTCAGTGTGTAAGGGTAATTTCACCTCCCAGGATGTTCAAATTCAAATCCTACCAATGGTGCCTGCAGTGACAGCACTTCAATTAACCCGAAAGCCATTTGAGACTGAGAAACTGTCGCCAAGCACCGAAAGACCAAGTTGAAAGGTCAGTCCAAGTCCCCTTTTCGGTTCAGAAGTTGCAGTAATCATTCCCGAGGTTAGTCATTGTCGCACTCCAAGTGTTTGGGTAAGTCGGAGAAAAACCACAACATACCAAGCAATACTCTGCCCAATCCGGCCACTCACAAACTCCTGAGAATGCGCATGGGCATCATCATGCCTCTGGCTCCCACTCCCAAAACCGATCGACATTGGAGCCTATCCTGCAGCTTGTCCTGGCACAACTTGAGTTTTCATGGCCATATGCAATACTGAAGCAGATCGAAGAGTTCTGCGAGTCCATGTTTGGACTCTTCGGATCCTTGACAACTACCTCTGGTGCGCCTTTATGCTCTAAGAAGCCAAGATGCCCTCCATCTGGGGTACCAACGATGGGTCCCCCTCGTTGACAGTTGGATCCTCCAAGTCCAACACTGCACCTCCTCTGGCTCCTCCTCCCACGCTGCCTCCAGTGCCACATGCCTTCAAGGCCCCCGGAACCTCAACCTCAATGCCAACGCCGTCGATAATGGAGGACAAGATACCCATTGTTCTCTTTGACTCCAATTTGGCAGTGCAATGAACTTGATGAGGCTGTGCTTGTCTTCCTTCAAAGCACCAACTCCCCTACTGGACGTGGCATCCTCACAAAAGCAAGGATGCATACATTGCATTCCTTTTTTGGCAAGGCTTATGCCCCGGGTGACTCTTTGTTTTGAACTCAGCACCCTTCCCTGAAAGCTTGGTGGTACAGGTGTCCACAAGTTGGACAAACCCTAATAACTTACCAACTAGTCCCCTCCCCCCACAGTAGAGTCCAAACAAGACCTTTGGGAAGTGGGTATTTTTTTTTCACTAGCTTGTCACTCACGTCTGTGAAGGTCAGTTGCCTCCTAGGCTGCTATTCCTATGCTCCTTGGTATTCAGTATTCCAAGTCCTCCCAGGGGTTCCAGAAGATCTCCAATCTGTCCTCTCTCAGGTCATCAAAGGTGGTGATGCTGCCAGGTTCATAATTTGTTGTGGCTTCAACACCACAGATTCTATTGGGCACGCCATTGGCATCAGCATCTCCATTTGCCACCACACCGGACTGTGGTCAACTGGTTTTTCAGGAGATGTCCAGTGGTCACTTAGGGACATGTCCTTTGACGGGACTTGTCTGTCTGGGGACAAGGCAGATTCCACTGTTCAAGGAGAGCAGGGCCACAGCACATTCCTTGGGCTTTTCTACTCCACTTCACCCACCCTATCAGCTTTAGCATTTCTTTTGCTACTTCTGCTGAGGGATTTCTTAATGCCAGCCAACTCTGCCACATCAAGGTGCACAGCAGTTTCTCAGCTACTGTGCCACCCAGCCCAGCCTCCCACCCCCTCCGGTCAGGGTCAGCTAGCCACTAAGTCCAATGCCTCTGGCAGCCTCACCTACCAAACCCCTTTAGCATGCCTTTAGGGAAGCACAGCAGCCTGGTTGGAGGCATTATACAATGATACTTGCTGGGTTGGTAGGCCATCACATTGGACAGGTGGGTCAGCAGTAGTCGGAAAGTATACCTTGCCCTTCATTGCCACTCTGCTTCACCTTCCACTGTCCCCAGAGTAACTAACGGAGGACTATTGGTCCATCTTACAGCAGGAAGTGCAAGCCGTTTTGGCCAAAGGGTCTATTGATAGGGTGCCTGTGCCAGAAATAGTTTGTGACTCTTGTTCCTGCTACTTTGTGGTGCAAAGCAAAACTAATGTCTTTATCCTATTTTGGACCTGCTTCCTCTAAACGACTTCCTCTGGAAGGAAAAATTCAAGGTACTCATATTGGCCCAGGTATTGGCTTCCCTGTACCCTGGAAACTAGATGGAAGCATTGGACCTGCAGAGCACTCATTTCCATATCCCCTTTCTTTAGGCCCATCGGTGCTACCTGCAGTTCGAGGTGGGACAGGAGCATTTTCAGGTCACTGTTCTCCACTCTTTTCTCACTAGTGCTCCTCGAGTGTTCACAAAGCTAATGTTGGTAGTATCAGCACACCTTCGGCGGTCAGGGGGCCAAGTTTTCCCCTACTTTGACGACTGGCTGTGGAAGAGGGACTCGCTTCAGGCAGTCATCGACCATCTCCAGACTGCGCCAAACCTCATTTGTGGTTCACTATTAACGTGCTTAAATCACACCCGATTTCTCCTCAGATCCTCCCTTTCATCTGTGCTATTCTGGATGCCCCTTGGATAGATACCTCCCCTGGAAAGGAGTCCTAGACATTCTAGCAATGATCCTGATGTTTCTGCCTCTGTCCTGGATTACAGGGAGGGAGACTTTGAGGCTACTGGAACTGATAGCCTCTTGCATCCTGCTGGTCAGGCACACGAGGTGGCATATGCGGGCTCTGCAGTGGAATCTGATGTCTTAGTGGGACGAACATCAAGGGGACCTTTCCGACGACTTTCATATCTCGGAAGTGACTGGGCAAGACCTGCAGCGATAGTTACTGGAGCGTGATTGAGTAAGCAGCAGACTCTTTTTCCTACCCCACCCAGAGTTCACATGGGTCATCGATGCATCCCTTGTGGGTTGCAGCAGCCATCTGGCAGAGGTGGAGATCAAAGGCCTCAGTGGAGGCCTTGCGCCATGTCAACCTCTTGGAGCAGTGAGCCATCCACTTGGCATTGAAAGCCTTTCTTCCATCCAATAAAGGGATCCTGGAACAGGTGCTTACGAACAACACTACAGTCATGTGATATTGCTACAAGCAGGGCTGTGTGGGGTCCTGGACCCTGTGCCTCTGAACATGGCTGGACCATCAAGGGATCTTCCTGGTGGTGAACCACCTAGCAGGCTCTATGAAAGCCAAGGACGACAAGCTCTGCCATTGAAGCCTAATGGATAACAAGTGGCAATTACACCTGGAGGGGGCACAAGTTCTCATCTGTGAATGGGGAGAACCTGGGCTAGATTTATTACCCACTACCAAAAACCCACAGAATTGCCCATTGGAGTTTCCAAGGTGCCTCTCACCTGGGGATGCATCCTGTGTGCCTACCCGCCATTACTACTCATGCCCTTAATTCCAAAGAACCAAATGGCCTGAATCATCGTAATGGCCCCAGACTGGGCATGCAGAGTATGTACGGTATCCAGAACATGTGGGCTTGAGCATCTGTCCTCTAATCAGACTGTCCCTCCGGAGGACCTGCTGTTGCAAAAACAGGGAAGGGTCCTGCACCAAGGTCTTTGCAATCTCTACTTTCATGCACTGATATTAAGCGGCGACAGCTGAACACTCCCAGCCTTACTCTGTAAGTGGTTGATGTTATCTTGGCAGACAGACATCCTTTGACAAAAACTGTATGCACCTGTTAAGACAAATTTGTTGTTTGGTGACGCAACACCAGATTGACCGCCTCCAGGCCAAGCTCTTTAAAGAAATGTTGTCTTGGCCTTGGGCACAGTTAAAAGGTACCTTTCCACCTTTTTATGGTTACCAGACTAGTCCCCATTATTTAAGTCACCTATTGTGGTGCGTTTTTGAAAGGTCTCCTACATTTTTGTTATGCTAAAGAGGAACTGTAACTTGGTCCTCACATATTTGATGTACACTACTTTTGAGTAGCTTCACAGCTTTCCCTTGTTGTTCCTAATCCTTAGGACAGTGTTCCTCATCGCCATCACCTCAGCGTGGCAAGTGAGTGAGCTTCAGGCTCTTTGTTAACCCTCCATAAACCACCTTATTCACAGGCAAAGTGGTTTTGCGGACCCAAGCGTGCTTCTTGCCAAATGTTGTGAACTTATTTCACGTTTGTCACACCATCACTCTGCCAGCTTTCTATGCTCTGCCTCACCCCTCTAATGAGTCTTGGTCTCTAAAATAACACAGGGCTTTTGCATCAATCGTACCAAACAGCATGGGTGAACTATCAGCTCGTTTAGGGGTTCACTGGAGGGAAAAAAGGCAAGGCCCTGCAGAAGGGGACCTACTCCTGTTGGAATTTACTCTGCATAAAGATCTGCTACACATTGGCCAATGAGCTGCCTCCAGAAGGTCTGCAAGCTTTTTCCACAAGGGAGAAAGAAGCAACCACTGCATTGACATGTGGAGTTTCACTCCTGGACATGTGCCAGGCAGTTACATGGGCATCGCTCCATACTCTGGGTTCGCTGACAATGGCATTTCTCACGCTTTATCCTACATGACTAGACTGGAATTATTTCACAGGCCTGCCTCCTAATAGGTACTGCTCTGGTATCTAGTCCAAAGTTGAACCCGCTGTAAAAGGCTTTATCAGAAGAACCAGTTACTTACCTTCGCTAATGTTCTTTCTGGTAGAAACTTGATCTAACAATGGATTCCTCAATAGCCCTCCCCTCCTCCCCATTCTGTGAATTAGGCTGTACCCATTAATAAGATTTCAAGTCTAGGAATCTGCACACTAGTCAAAGCCAATTTGTTGTTTTGGCTATGCGTTTGGGGTGCGGACAACCTTGAAAGCAACTGATGTCAGCTCGTGGGAGTGTGCCTACATTAGGCCCCAAATGTCATTTCCAGAGCAGAACAACGCCAGTACAGAGCCGCACAGTGTCACCTACCGGTGCACAGAGGTATTGCTCAAACGTTTCCGGATCCAGTCTGATGCCTGAAGGATGTACAAGGTGAGGAATATGTGTTTAGAGGGAGTCTCTACCAGAAAGCACGTTACTGAAGGTAAGTAACTTGTTCTTTTAAACCAAAGGCATCAGATCACATAGATAAAGTCTTATTGGCACATTGGGTTTGAGCAGACAAAAGAAAAACGTTCCATATGTGGGGGGGGGGGGGGGGGGGGGGGGGGGGGAGAGTGGGTTTTTTCAATAAGGAGTAATATAGCAACCATGCGCGGCTCCTCCGCTATGGCGGAGGAGCATCGCCCCACTGCTAGAACGCAGTAGTAAGAAGAAAAATAAAATGACAATAAAACTATATTTTGTCATGTTATTGTTAGTTCCAGCCCGACTGGTCGGGCGGGCCAGGCAGCAGTGTCACACAGGTGGAAAGGGGTAGGCAGGCACTAAAAGTGTGCATGTGGGTTTGGCCGGCTTTCAACAGCCAGCTAAACCCACATGCACACTTGGATACTTTCAGGCTGTTTCCTGGGAGATGTCCTAGTGCTTAGTTAGGGACGCAGGCTCTAAGACCCAGCTGGAGCGCAAAACTGGACCGATCCGCCCATTCCCAGCGTTTCTCTCATGCTGGGAGAAGTGCTGGGATTGGGTGGGGTATAGGAGCCTGTGCCTATGTGAATTATAGTGTTGTTGGGACAGGAGCAGTGGAACAGTGCGGGAGGATTAGATTGCGACGGCCAGCAAGAAAGCTAAGTTTCTATTTGTATTCCTTTTCTATTTTTTATTCCCCCCCCACTTCAGATTGACAGCAGTCCCCCTTGGTAGCAACCTCAGGCTAGGCTTGGGAAGAATACCCATCGGATTTAGACCTCAAAGAGGTTTCTTCTCACATTGTCGACACATGGATCAACTCCCAAGAGGAGGTCTGACCTGAAATTGACAGTGAATCATAGCAAAAGACTTTGGGAGCCATCAAAAGTTATCCAAGTATATTTTGAAAAACGACTAAGTAGAGTTGTTCAAGTGAACAACAAGTGTCGCGTAAAGACGAGCACCCAACGCGAAGGAGATTGTCTACACATCTAAGAGGGCCAAAGAAAAGGTGACTTGGAAGAATTTGCGTTAAAAGGCATTCACTCTACTTCAGAAGGCAATTAAGCTTGAAAGGGTAAAGAGAAAGCTTCGACCACCAGAAACTAACGGCAAGAGCGTCAAGAAGAGGAGAGAAAGTGCCAATGCCAGGAAAAAAAGAAGGCACCTGACGCAGGGATTGCAAAGCTCATTAAAAAGAAAAAAAATCCTTCAAGGATGCTCTTGCTGCACTCAGGACACCCATACCATTAGTTACAATGCTACTAAGGGAGGCGTCAAATTAGACCAAACAATAGGGGGAATCACAGATGTCCCTGAACTTGTACAGGAGGCAGAAGACACAGTTACAAATGAAAACCATTTATTACAACCAGATATTGAAAATCCTTTATTACAACCAGATATTGAGCCAAATGGTACGATCTGTGATGTACAGGCTGATAAAGTAGGAATATAGGAGGCAGTCTATGCTGATTGCCCATAAGAGGAGGTAGACCTACCACTGACTGTCTCATTCGGATGATATTTACATATATAATAGGGTAGTTAAAAATGCGGCTGATGCATATGGTGAAGAACAGGTGGAATCCTTTTTTCTGTTGCATATGCTAAATTCACTGTTTACAAAAAAGTCAGTATTTACCTAGGCTGTCAAGCATTTCTCAGCTACCTCAAAGACTGCTACTCCACATATAGAAAAGAAAATAAGGCATCTCCACAAGACACACACTACATTATAGCTCATGTAGAACTTTATTCTTTTACAGTGTCTACAGTAGGAAAGAGGGAGCAATCCCCAGCCTCACAAGGACCACCCCCAGATAGAGATAGAGACCGGAGACTGCAGGAAAGAAAATTGACAGAGCTGCTGCTTCTCAGTGGTGCAGTGCGAATACAAATCATTACTTAACTGGTATGCACACCAACAATGAAATGATATGGAGGACTTAAGCACTTGTGTGAAGTCTTTCAAAAGAGAGTAAAATATTTTGTAGAAAAGGACAGGATTATGTCAAGTTATTTTTTTTAAATGGACACTAGACTCTGCATACATAGAAAGTAGACAACTTCCAACAAGGGCTCTTGTACATATATTTGCATGGTTTCACATTTTCAACTTGTTAGTTCAGTCCAATAATGTAGTAATTTGTTTGGGTCAGAGATTGACCACTTTCTGGAGAAAAGGCAAATGAAAAGCTAAGGCAGTGGAAGCATTGTAGACTGTAAGAGGTGCATTATAAGAAGAAGCTGTTCAGTAGACAGAAGAAGGTTAAGTAGACAATCATCTATAACTCCATTCTGAGAAAGTCGACTGGAGGGACATTCACTCAATCATCACATTCACAGTAAGCCCATTAAACTAAGACCACCTTTTGTAGGCACTAGTCCAGAACACCATCATACAGATGTATTGCATGTAAGATGGGGCATAGGGGCAAAGATGGGAGAACTCGAGATAGGGGTATCATTGATCTTCACAGCATGGAGTAAAACATAACATTTCTGGAACTCAAGATAATTTCCATATTCTAAAAGCATTCCAGTTCATATCACAACAGAAATGTACATATCTTAACAGATAACATAACTGCAATGTTTTGTCTGAACAAGACAAATGTACTATTTCATACTGTCTCTCAAAGTTAGCACAAGAAATATGGAGGTGGTTGATTGAAAGAAACATCACAATTGTCGCAAATCATTACTAGGGATCGACCACGTACATGCAGACCACTTAATCAGGAAAACAGGCATGTTGCACGAGTGGTAGTAAAAAGCCATCAATATAAGAAATCTTTGAATTGGGGAATACCGCACACACAGACCTATTCATCACAGAAGAAAATACCAAACTGTTGTATTCCAACATTACCATGTCTGCCATGTGGATAAGATGGTAGAATACATTTGTTATTGCTTTTTTGTCGATACCACTAATTTCTTCAGTGATGAAGGAAGTGAAGAATTGCAACATGGCATTCATCTTAGTGACCTCCGATATGGCCAGGTCAAACATGTTTTTCACATCTCATTCAAGTTGCACTGGGGTAATATTAAGAATTGAATACACAAGGACACATTTTTCACCAAATCTAAAGGGTTTGCCGTTAACAGCTTGGCTGCTGAAATAACAGAATTATATCCTTAAAATCTTCCCAAAAAAGTCTAAAGAATATAAAGGAGGCACCTAAACTGACCACCAGATGATAGTACTTATCAACATTGACAGGATACTCTCGGTGGTGTTCACAAGCTAATTTTGAACAACAGTTAAAAGAGGAATCTTTAATGATACCTTGAATGATGCATACCTCTCTTTAAGGGTATTTTCATCAATGTTGCCCCTTATACAAAAGGTATGCATGAACAACTAGTTTTCATTGGTTTTCTCCATCCCAGTGATCAGAATCTCCAAGAAAGCATAGCAATTGGTTTTCCTTGGTGTAATGATTCACCTTTAAATTGGAATTTGAATCTAGTATTAGCAGGCCTAATGGAGCCTTTCGTTGAGCCAATGTAAAAGGCTTCACTGAAGCATTCAGTATTAAATACATGCTTCTTAATTGTTAATAACTCTTTTAGAAAGATCAGCGAAGCCCAGGCAGTTATGAGAACACATTCTAAGTATGTATCCTAAGGTGGCTTCTGCTTTCCATGCTTTCAAGGAATACAGTTTCTCAGTAAACAAACAATGCAGCATAAAATCTGCTACATATATTCGATTTGAGGAAGGCCATAATGGATATTCTACTACTTATGAAAGGCAAGACATCAGTCAACTAAACAATTCTTTGTTGCCCAAGGGGCACACTTGTTTGGTAAAGCAGTGTCTTAAGAAACCATTGATAAGAAGATCATGATAAACACGTTTCTGATGGCAAAGCCAAGGGCACATTCCACTACTGTCTAATGTATCTTTGCAAGACAATCATGTCTGCAGCATGTTACTCTAAAAGCACTTTGACTAAATACTAATCTGTATACATAGAAACAGGATACGAAGCAGTGGTAGGTCAAACAGTGCTGAGACTTTTATTTAGCACAACTCCCACTTCACACCCTCCTGCACTTTGGGAAACACATGTCGATTTAATGAATGCTCTGCTTGTCAATCTAGAAAATATTTGCTCTGCAAAAGAAACCAGCTACCTGTACGAATAGTTTTGCCTCCTGGAGTTCTTCTAGATTCATGTGTGGCACTCCTGCCTCTTTGGTGAAGGATGGGAGTTAGTGAAAAAAATATCTAAAATGAAGGGCAGATTAGGGGGCAATGTGGAACTGCGGTCAGCATCATAGGGAGTTTTACAGACTCAGCTTAGCAGGAAAAGGTTTATAAATAAAATCTTCTGCATCCAACCACTATATGGTGTACAATGCACATATATGATTCTAAAAGTGCTTCAAGCTGCACAACTATTCCCTCATCTAAATAACTGGTTTATTTTTTTCCTCCGGCGATCATATCAATCCCAGTTTCACCTTGTGGATCACAGTGGCTTGTTCTAGTTTTCTCTTAGCCAGGGGAAGTTTCAGTGCCCATGCCAGCCTCTCACAACGTTTCTCTTCAAAATATGCTCTGCTTTTGCTATTAATCTTCTGCACTTAAATTTCATGTATTGCCTTTATTTGAAACTGAAGGCCTCAAATTGTGAAATATTGACATCTTTGTTTTTAGCCGACTGGGGCAGGTACCTAGCCGTATAGCATAAGAAACACTAAACAGATGCCTCCTGTTCAGAGGATGGTGCCACAAGAAGTGTGCTACGAGCAACCTCTGCGAAGGTGGCAAAATGAAATAAAGCAGTAGTAGGTCCTTGAAGTGTTAATTGAAGGTTCCAATACACACATGATTTTTTCCTATGCAAGAGTGTCTGCATGTTCATGGCTTGTACAACCGTCTTGTGAGTTCAAATTTGAAAACCAAGAAGTACAGTGAGATTTGGTGTTCCCTTGGTATGGGCATCCTGCCACCTGGGGTGCAAAGGCCGGAACATGAGATGCCCCGTTTGGTGTATACTTGATCAAAAACAACACTGAAGCACTCCGAGAAGTCCACAGTAATAAACGTCTGTTCAATGAAGTTGTGAGACAAAGTTGTGATTGACTTCCGTGTGGTTTATTTCGTATACAATTTTGTACCTTCTTTAGGTCAATTCTTGATACCCAAATGCAGAAAGGCAGCCAACACATGCTTGTCAAAGAGACTTTCTCAAGGATGCAAAACGATGTATACATGGTCTTACATTGATGTAATATTGACAATGTCCAGGGATATCAATGGTGACTTTGGGATACTGTCAACAGAAGGAAAACTAGAAGACACCCCTGTGATCTTAAAGCAGCAGTGCGTTCTGTATTCATCTCATTCTTGGATTTTTTATGGGAAGAAGGTGTCAAACAGATGAATGCTCTGACCACTGTCCCTCTAGTGGTCCCACCTCTGAAGAAGAGATGAGGCACCCCAGATTCACCCACATCCTGCTTCAAAGCAGGATTTCATAATTGTAACAGCCACTCAGTGGAGTTCTTGAAATCCGCTCACTTCTACCTCTATGACCACAAACTGGGAGAGACGCTTTAACTCTTTGCACAAGCGGGTGAGTGAGCTGCATGGCTACATCATCAATCAGGGTGGTAAACACTGTAGCCTTAAAGGGCGCAGCATATGGCATATTTGGAGGAATATTGCCCCATTGATTTCATTTCAGGGGATACAAGAGAGGCAACATAAGAAATGCGAGTAGGGGCTATTGCCTCAACTGATGTCCTTGATGTTGCAGTTAATGTCTCCAAGATGGGCTTCTGACTGATGGGAGCATTGCTACTCCGATACCAAGAATGGCAAAAGACCATGTCTTAACATCCAGAAGTGCAAGGAAAGGTATCAGACAAAACATTTTGACAGCCAGACACGGTTCATCAAAGATATTGACACTTCCCTTTAGGGATACAAAACCGGCTCCGACCTAGCGTATTCACAAGAGTGTTACAGTTCTGCAAGCTGTCTGGGTTTTGAAGCTGAAGGAGATCCCAGTCCTACAGGGAAAACTCTTCTCAGACATTACGGCCAATATCACCAACTCTTTCACAAACAGGACACTCCAGAGGGGAAAGTAAATGGGACAGCTGAAACTCTGCAGTACTGGAGAAGGGAGTCTCTGATAGCGAGTGCCAAAGGTTCAATACTTAAAGCAAAAAGCAGGGGGGAGAGGGGGCAACCCTGCCTGGTCCTTCTTGAGTGTGGAAAAGAGGGTGAAGGTACTCCATTAACGACCACCCTGGAGCTCGGAAGGCGATAGTTAGCTCTAATCATGTTAAATTTGGGGACAAAGCCGAATGCCGTGAGTGTGTGGAAGAGGAAAGCCCAGTCGAGCCTGTCAAAGGCCTTCTCGGCGTCCAGGCCCACCAGAATCGCTGGGATTTGGCGCCTATTAACCTTCTCTGTAAGATGAATGATCCTGGGGGTGTTATTGTGTGTCTGGCAGCCTTTAATAAAACCCGACTGGTCCGGGTGGATAAGAATGGGCATGAGGTCATTAAGGCGCTTAGCAATAATGGAGGAGTAGTGATGGAGGAGTAGAGCTTCGCGTCTAAGTTTAAGAGGGCTATAGGCCTATATGAGGCGCAGGATTGCGGCTCCTTCCCTGGCTTGGGGATAACTGAGATCACGGCTTCAGACATAGTACCAGAGGTCATACCGTCATCCGCCATCTTGTTAAAGAGCGTGACAAGATAGAGAGAAAGGTCATGGGCAAAAGTCTTATAAAAAAAGAGCAGTTAAGCCATCTGACCCGGGAGCTTTATTGAGCCTCAGAGCTTTGATAGTGGAGGTAATATCGTCCAAGGTGATGGGGGCGGTGAGTACGTCATTCTATGCATCTGAAACCTGCGGTAGGGAGAGCGATTGGAGGTACTCCTGCTGAGCTATCTCATCTAAAGAGTCTCCTGAGTAGAGGTCCAGATAAAAAGACCCGAAAATAGCAGCCTTGTCCTCATCTTTATGCCCTACCATCCCCAGTGGATCCAAAATTCCCTCAATGTTCTCCTTCTCACGCTTATCCCTCAGCTGTCGAGCTAGATGTCTACCCACTTTGTTACCTCGAGTGTAAGAGAGGTGGCGCAGTTTAGGAAGGGTGAGTTCCGCTCTATTAGTATAAATGGCCCGCAATTTACCCCGCACAGCCATAAGTTGACGTTGTGTTTGCCTCGTGGGGTTGACTTTGTAGAGCTGCTCGAGAATAGATAATTCCGTTTCCAGCACTTCACGTTCTCGAGCGCGCTGTTTGTTCAGTGCAGCATTGAGGGCAATACATTCACCCCCTTAAGACAGCCTTTAAAGCATCCCAGGTTGTAAACTCTGAGGTGTCCTCTGGTGGATTAACCTTAAAAAATTCAGTGAAGACGGACCGTAGCTTGGTGCATGATTCCTTGTCGCGGGTGAGGGAGGGAGGAAAATACCATTTGGGTGCAGCCGATGCATTACCCCGCCATTGAAGGCAAACCGAATACATGCTATGGTCAGAAACTGAAAGGGGGAAGATCTTAGCATCTTGCAGATCGCCCTGCAGGGACTGGCTAATGAAAATGTAATCCAACCGGGAGTCTCGTATTAGCTGCTGCGTGTCCCCCGAGAAGGAGCCAGCGTCTGCGCGCTGAGTGGGAGCTAACCAGAACTTTCTGCCATATTAGGTCGCCCATTGGAATCAGTTCGCCTTCTGCACAGTCTGTAAGTTTCCCCAGAAATGTGTGCAAGAAAGTCGTCTGGCCTACATTGGGGGCATAAAAAGCCGCACAGGTGGCCCATCAAGCGGCCCTTGACCATAATCCAACGGCCTTCCTTATCAAATTGAACCCCCCAGAGGTTGGAGTTGGATAGCACAACTAAACTAAACTAAACTAAACTAAACCAAACCACAACAAAAAACGTGAGCCTTACCGCAGCACAGGCGCTGCCTTCCTTTTGAACTGGGACACCGCATCTTGCATCGATATAGCCCGCCCGCCCACCGCCGCCAGACCCCTTCAGCCACCTCGGGGGTCCGGCCGCTGAGTGGAGTGTGGGCGTGGCACAAGGACCACAAATCCCAGCAGTGTTAGCGGCGCATACCGCTACCTTTGCGCCAGGAGGCGCATAAATCCGGCGTCACCCCGGTCGAGGGGGTGAAACTAAACCACAACAAAAACCGTGAGCCTTACCGCAGCACAGGCGCTGCCTTCCTTTTGAACTGGGACACCGCATCTTGCATCGATATAGCCCGCCCGCCCGCCGCCGCCCGACCCCTTCAGCCACCTCGGGGGTCCGGCCGCTGAGTGGAGTGTGGGCGTGGCACAAGGACCACAAATCCCAGCAGCGTTAGCGGCGCATACCGCTACCTTTGCGCGCCAGGAGGCGCATAAATCCGGCGTCACCCCGGTCGAGGGGGTGAAACTAAACCACAACAAAAACGTGAGCCTTACCGCAGCACAGGCGCTGCCTTCCTTTTGAACTGGGACACCGCATCTTGCATCGATATAGCCCGCCCGCCCGCCCGCCGCCGCCCGACCCCTTCAGCCACCTCGGGGGTCCGGCCGCTGAGTGGAGTGTGGGCGTGGCACAAGGACCACAAATCCCAGCAGCGTTAGCGGCGCATACCGCTACCTTTGCGCGCCAGGAGGCGCATAAATCCGGCGTCACCCCGGTCGAGGGGGTGAAACTAAACCACAACAAAAACCGTGAGCCTTACCGCAGCACAGGCGCTTCCTTCCTTTTGAACTGGGACACCGCATCTTGCATCGATATAGCCCGCCCGCCGCCGCCCGACCCCTTCAGCCACCTCGGGGGTCCGGCAGCTGAGTGGAGTGTGGGCGTGGCACAAGGACCACAAATCCCAGCAGCGTTAGCGGCGCATACCGCTACCTTTGCGCGCCAGGAGGCGCATAAATCCGGCGTCACCCCCGTCTTGCGGGACGCGAGCGGGACGCCGGGCGAGCCCGGGCAAAGGGCGGGCCCTCTGAGGCCCTCCGAGGACGAGGAGGTCGGGTTGGGTACACCCCCTTAACATCTCTGCCCAACGGTTCAATAGGTAAACCTTCAGTAAACCTTTAATACAACTTGTATGTGTCTAAAAAGCGCCCTTGCTATTTAGTATACTATACCCCTGAAGGATAATACCTTTTTCGACATAGGGCTCCGCTGCATTACACTCATTGGGAGACCCCTGATTTTTCCATTCAGTGCATGCTATTGTAGCTCTGCTACGACCACACTGCAATGTCTACCAGGGGAAGTAGAAGTAAAACTGCTGCAGCAAACAGTACATCCATCATTGGCCCCATTGACAATTTCATTACGAGAACTCATGACGCTATTGATTTAAGCATCTCCCTTCTTGAAAGAAGAGTCTCACAAGACTTAGAAGCGGCCAAGCGTAGGGTCTCACACGAACTATTAACAGCTAAACGTTCCTCCCTTGGCGAAATCTTGCTGGCAAAAACTCCTGCTAAACATAACGAGCCACAACCAGGCTGTCCGCAAGAAATACGGCCTGATCTTCATACCATTCCTAATGAAATCAATTTATCAGCAACTGATCGACTGCGATTCTGATACGAGTAATGGTCTAGAAAAGACACCAGATCTAAACATAAATCTTACTCCGGAAAACACAGAAGAGAATAGTCCTAAATCAGTAAGACCCACTGAAGAGGGCGCAATTCGTAAACAGACTCAACAACCAATAATAAGTATCCCTCCTGCTGCAAAATTACGTAAAAAATCCAAAGTTCCATCTAGAAAAACCACAACTAAACATTCCACAGTTAGTGGAATAACAAAACAACCCGAGGCTTCAACTGAAGACATGCAGGAAAAGTTCCAGGACTATATAAACAACCTTGACGCATCAGTAAAACAAATAAAAGATGACCAACTAATAGAAAGAGTTGGCAATCTCCTGGCGATCTTCATCTCACCAATCGAATCTAGATTGACTCGAATTGAAAAGAAACTTGAGGAACTTATCGCTGTTAACAAAAAGACTCCCACTAGAGACATTGCACCTACTAGTACAGCGGGAAAAACAAGTCCCAGCAAAACCACCACTACGAAACAGACAGAAAAAGTTACATCATCTGTAGATAGAACAACAAAACCACAACCAAATCCAGTTCCTTTAGTAAGCAGAGATAAGTCTACAAACAACCCTACTACAGGAAATAGCCCAATTCTAAGTACAACTACTAGCACTCAGGCTGTAACTACTACTCCAGGAAAGATAACAGTATCATCCCAGGAACAAAAAAAGAGACATAACCATTTGATTTCTACCTCCACAAACTTTCAAAAACCCCGGCCAATACATGACCCACCATATAATTCAAGGCAGATCCCTTCAAGAATCAATCTTCCTCCCGAATGTGGTGCTTACGTATTGATTTTGGTTAGCGTTCCTAGACTCAGACATGATCAAGAGGAAACTTTCTCATCTTTGAAAAATAAGATCTTGCATTGGTTGATAGCAAACTGTAATTACCCGATAGAATGCACAGGAGAAATAAACAATGTACAGAGAGTAGGATGGATAGGCCCTTTAAAGAAAAAATTTGAAGGCGACTGTGTATCCATAAGCTTCAAGAATCCGCAATGGGCCGAGAAAACTCTGGCTAGAGCCCCTCCACCCTCGGTCTGGGAATTTAACATTACTTTACTCCCGCTGGGGTACTTCTATAGACATCTGATTACTAATGTACCAACAATGGAATCCAATTTAGCCACTCCTTTTCTCGATCACCATCTAATGCTCAAAAACAATTCCCCCTTTTTACAGCAGTATCCCAAATTCACATATCCGAACGTTCATATGCAAAGACATCAACCACAGGTGCATTCTCATTTCACACCTCATCCCTATCCTTCTACAATGCCACATAAAGAATATAGGGACCCTCGCTGGCAACAAGTTGCTGCCGCACCTGGCAATCTTTATAGTATCCCAAAACAAAATAGGTTTGCTGCACTATCCACTCTTGATTTCAATGATTGACAAGAAAACATCCATCTCGAAGGACTAGTGACCTATACATTAAACCCAGAAGGCCAGATGTTAGATAGTCCCTTCAATACACAGGAAATAGATATTCATAACTCTACAGTAGAGAATACCCTAAATACCCAAAATCGAATAGGACCAAATGATGAAACTAACTTAGTACAAACAAAAATTAGTCCTGAATTCCCGGGAAATTCATCAATTAAGATAACTTCTCCCAGACATAACAGAAGTACTTCCTAAATACATATAACTTTCTGGAATATAGCAGGTTTGCTGGCTAAAGTAACAAATCCTAACTTTATAAACCAAGTGACTGCGAGCAGTATTATCTGTCTTCAGGAAACTTGGGCCATTGAGCCATTACATATATTGGGATACAAGACTTTTCTTTCCTCAGCAAAAAAATCTTCATCTGGAAGAAACAGTGGTGGCTTAATTATCTATATAGCCAATACTTTACTCCATGAAGAGATCGTCCCTGTTAAACTAAATGAGAATTACCAAATAGTTATTCTAAAGACAACCAAACAGACGCTATACATTATTGTAAACTTCTATAATAATAAGAAACTAGACGATCTGACCAATCTTCTTCAAGAGATTTCTCTAACTCTACAAGACTTAAAAGGGAAATTCATTAATAAAACATGTACCATACTTTGGGGTGGCGACTTCAATATCCACTTATGTGAGAATAATACTACAGATAAATGTGGGATTGAGGAAGATGATGGTAATATGATAACTCACTTTACTCACTCACACGAAGGCGAAAAAATGAATGAGGCTGTAACTGAACTAGAATTGGGCTTTGCAAACGAATTAAAAACTTCCCAAGTACCCTTTACACCAACCTTTAATGGTAGGGGACTAATGAGTCTGATAGACTACGTCATGATCTCAGCACACAAAGGCCCAAATATAGAATTATTTGAAGTAGTCAAAAACCCTTTAAGTGATCACTTCCCGATTGTAATCGCCCTAAGAGAACAAAAAAAACAAAAAGATTTTGATACATTTTCTTTACTACATCAACAAAACCTAGAGCTGGGTTCTCTTAACGGTTATACCCTAAAATGGGGAAACATTGACAAAAAAGCGATCACTTTAGGAGTAGTTACAGCAGGCAAAAACGAGATATCACTTTGTCTAGACTATGAGGCAAAAAGTTCTAATATAATAGCTAGTTTCAATACTATTACAGAAAAGATAAAAAAGGCACTAACCAGATCTTGTAAACAGAAAAACTGTGCAAAGAAAGGCTGGTTTAATTCAGCTTGTACTAAAGCACACATAAAACTGAAAAAAGCATTGGGCAGGAAACATAGAGACAGGGAGGAAATTACCGCTCTAAGGAGAGAATATGCCTTAGCAATGAAAAACAGAAAACAAGAGATAAAAACCGATCTATGGGAGCGTCTAAAGAAAAGCTCAGAACTCAAAGACAGAGTTGAGTTCTGGCAAATAGTAAGGTCACCATACCTTACAGGTAAGGAGGATATACCCTCTATCGATGTTGCAATTACTAACACTGAATGGGTAAATCATTATTCAAATGTTTTTGGTTTAGGATCAACATATAATATGGAAACAATGCACTCATTGAATCAAGTCATCTATCCGTTAAACCTGCAGTTTACGCATGATGAGGTACAGAAAGCATAAAGATCCTCAAAAATAGGCAAGGCCCCGGGGCCAGACGGGGTTCCCGTTGATATTTTTAAATACGAGGAAGAACTTTGGTCCCCGCTCTTGACAAATGTATTAAACGCATCACTAGAAGAAGGCCTGATAAAATCATGGAAGACCTCTGTACTTGTCCCGCCCGATCTTTAAAAAGGGAGACCGAAACTCACCAACTTGTTACAGGCCTATCTCTCTCCTGGACTCTCTTGGGAAGGCCGCTGGTCGGATCATTCTCGAGAGACTCCAGGAGTGGGCAGTCACCAATAACGTTATATCAGATATACAGTACGGATTCCGTGAGGGTCTAGGTACTGTAGATCAAGCGTTAAACCTGTCCCTACTGTCAGGAAAGTATTTAGAGGCCAAGGGGAGTGTCTTTCACATGGTGTATGTAGATCTATCCGCAGCCTTTGACTGTGTTATACACTCAAGGCTGTGGATGATCATGCTGAAAATGGGAGTAGACCCTCCTATCGTGGACTTCCTATGAGAACTCTATACCGGAACAACAGGCAGAGTGCGATTCGGGACAAAGGGCCAACTGACAGATAGCTTCGGTGTGGAAAAGGGGGTCAGACAGGGATGCGTTCTGGCCCCCTTTTTATTCACCCTCTACACAAATGGCCTCGAGACAGCAATGCTTGAGGGAAGTAAAGACCTCCCCTCGGTTGGTCGTCGGCAAATACCCGCTTTGCTATATGCCGACGACGCGGTCATTTTGGCCAGAACTTCAGTGGAACTGCAGCGAGAGCTGGATAAATATTGTGAATTTATGTTAAGTCTGAACTTGTTTTTAAATGTTAAGAAAACTTTTACTATGCATGCGGGGAAAAAGAGCCTGAAACCTAAAAGACTATTTGTGAAAGGAGAAGCTTTGGAAAGAACATCCACTTACCAATACTTGGGAATCGTCATTGATGACAAATTTAAGTGGAAAGCAGCAATTACTGCTAGGAAATTATCCTTTCTAAAAGCAACAACGGCCTTGAGATCATTTGCTCAAAAACTGGGTCATAAACCACCTTTAGAAATGTTAAAAATCTATAAGGCAAAGTGTGTCAGTACTGCTATCTATGGGGCAGGGATATGGGGGTACGCAAATGTGACTGACTTACAAAAAACAGAAAACGCCTTTTTAAGATCCCTACTAGGGCTACCGAAAAATTCCTCTACATACGCCTGTCATGAAGAGCTGGGCATAGACCATCTAGAGGATATTATAAGAACTCAACCTATAATGCTATGGTGCAGAATTTGGGTCACCGAACAATGCCACCTAACCAGACTCATTATTCAAGACATACAGACGCTTGAGCACTAGGGGAGGATGAAATGGACAGCCTATGTAAAAGCCTTTTTAAAAGACATGGGATACAGTCATTATTTTACAGATCCATCATCTCTAAACAGTATCTCCAAATTAGAACTGAGGAAAGCATGTCTTTCACATCTGCGTCAAATACGTCTGCTAAAAGAAATCCATAAATCCTCTGTACAACAAAGTTTATTGGTTCAAACAGCACCATCTGTTGAACCTTATTTGATGTATAATATGACTCAATTTGAAAAATTACTTTTGACACGCTTTAGGTTCAATATGTTCCATTTAATGGTCTGTTTCCCCACACAGAATGATTGGTCATCAAAATTGTTGTTGTGCCCTTGCGATTCCCAATCACAACAGTCAACGATACATACAGTCCTATTTTGTAAATTCTATGAGGCACCCCGCAGACAATGGCTATTGCCCATACTAAAATACTGGGGCTTACGCCAATGTCGCCCAGCTTACTTGGCGTTACAATATCTTGAAAATGAACTGATAGCAAAAGCAATTGTACGCTTCCTGAAATTTTGCGTACGCCATCGGTCTAATCTCTGATAATTAAATGAATGAAGAGACCATAAGGAATGGCAGTAAAAGTTTACCCATCTTTTAAAATACTTGATTTTATAAACTGTATTTTAAACTTATGACTTAAAAGTTTTTCTTTTTTTTTTTAACTTAACCAATGTATAAAAATGTATTTCTATGAACTTTTATGGTTTTTCATTTTAAAAACCGAATAAAGTTATTTTGAATTGGATAGCAGTACAAAACAGTATTGCCACTGTAGTATTCTCTCTATTGTGATTATTCATAACTTTTCAGCCACCCCCGATGTTTGGTGTGTGCCGAGGATCTGTATATTAGTGGGTAGAGTTTGTGCTTGAGACGGGAGTCGTCAGACCTAGCTAAATGAGTCTCCTGCAGCGCTACCACATCAAAGTGGTGGTACACAATGTATTTCCAGACCTTAAGACGTTTCTGTGGCGAGTTAAGGCCCTTGACGTTCCAGGTTGCTATGGTGACCGGCATCATTGCACCAGGAAAGGGACAACTATCCTTCTACACCTATTGAAACCCCTTATCGCTCCACCCAAAGATGCCCCCATGCGAGTGTGTGAAGCTAGAGCCAGTTGATAACATTGTCGTGTAACATCAACGCTTCCAAAGAAACTGAAGTTAAAAAGCCGCTGCCACCAACCCCCCCAAACCCACCCAAATTCCCCAAGAAAACCAAGAACACAAGAATACAAATAATAGGAACAATCTAACGTCACGATCCCAGCACGGGGTTGATAGAACCCCTGTGAGATCATGGAGAACTTCGGGTCCGAGGAGCCAGTCCAGGCCCGCTCCAATGGGCTATTAAATCAGTAGTGATGCATGGCGGTGCTTAAGAGCAGAGCAGATGTACGATCAATCAGAGGATAATCACATTTCAGCCTCAAACCAGAATTTCCCTAGGTAAACATGTTAAATAGCGAGGCAAGCCACCTAGGGCTTGGTTATAGCTAACAATATCAACAGACAGGATTACCATTGGTAAGTCTACAAGTATAGAGTCCGAAAGGGCAGCTTCCGACTAGCAAGGAAGGGCCCCTGGCTGACAAGGGACCGTCTTTAGATGTGGAGTCACCAGGATAGCAGAGGCCGCAGCGGGGCTTAAGGGAGCGACCCTCCTAGCTCACCCGGTAGATGCAGGCCCCTACCACAGGACCGAGATCCGGAGTAGTAACAATGGGAAGCACCACTAGGCAGCGGGGGGGGGGCAGTAGAACCCACCTTCAGTGACAGCCATGAAGAGTCAGCGCCGCGAACGACGAGACCAAGCAGAAGTGGAGGGGCCTCCAGCAGTAGGTCCTCCATGAGCGTTCGATACTGGTGACTCTGTAGGTACGGAGATGCCAAGCAGGTCCAGCCCCTCCTGAAGGTCGGTGATGTGGCGTCGCTTGTTCTGTAATTCGAAGCGGAGCCCGAATGGATAGGTCCATCTATATCTGATGTTGTCAGAACGCCTGAGCAGTTGTCTCCGGGCTAGCGTTGCGGGAGCAACATCCTGGTAGATGTTACAGGAGAGGTTTTGGAAGGTGATGGAGTCCTTAGACCTTGCTGCCTGTAGAACTGTCTCTTTGGTATTTTAGGAGTGAAATTTTGCTAAGATATCCCGTGGCCGCTTCTTCTCACCCCGCTGCAGAGGCCCCACACGGTGAACTCTGTCCAGTTTTATCTTAAGAGACTGGGGGCGACTGTGTCGGAGAAGAGGCCTATCACGAAAGCCTCAAGGTCCGGCCCCTCTGCACCCTCTTCCAGGTCCCTAATACGTAGATTCTCTCTTCGGGATCTATTCTCAAGGTCCTCCGCTTTAAGGTACGCCTGGGATAGTTGGTCTTTGAGCAACTTGACATCGTCCAGCAGTTCTAACGAGCGGCGCTACTCCTCCTGGTGGTACGTTTCAAGGTCAAGGACTCTCTTACCCATGGAGTCAATATCCTGCTGCAAGGTAGAGAGATGCTCGGACAGATCAGGCCGCTGCTGTTAAATGGAAGACTTAATATCTTGAGCAATGTCCTTACGAAGATCTGTTTTAGAGTCCTTAAACATGTTCAAAAGTTCCGCTTTCCTGAGCGCCATCGTCGCTGCACCGGGGTCGCCTCTCAGCGAGACTCGCTTGTCAATAGATGAGAAGAAATCTGAAACCTTGATGGGAGCCTTTGTCCTAGATTTCTTAGGCGGCATATGGCGGTAGTCCCCAGGGGAGCGTTGGCGTCCGCGAGTGCGTGGGGACCACAAGCGCACCTGCAGGGATAGATATGTGAGGCAGGGATCAGTAGTTCCCTCTTCAGCGTGGCTCCCTCCCGCCGCACCCCAGCTCCTTGGCATGGTGGAGCAACTGGCCCAGTAAGCGAATAGGTGCCCCACAGGCTACAGATGAGATTGAAGAGCTTGCAGCCGGTGGCCTGCCACAAGGGGACAGTCATGCCACTGCGGGGGGAGCCGCGGGGCAAAGTTAGAGAAAGGACTGTAGGCCCTTGTTGCTTGTGTGGAGCAAAAGGTTTGGTACTATCCAAAGCAGGACATGTGTCCTCCCGCGCAGTCTGGAGTGGCGCCGCCTTCAGAGCAGTATCAACAGGCCGGGAGCATCAGCGTGGGGGCCCACCATATAGAGGCCACCAAGATGAGGCACCCGAGGAGGACACTGGTGCTGTAGAGAGCGGAGGGTCCAGGGAGCGCTAGCGTCAGGGAACCGAACCAATGGGGAGGAGAAACACAGTGTCTATATTCTGCAGATTTAACTCCAATTAGCACCTGGCTTACCCGCCGCGCTGGAGCAAGCGATGATGAGAACCGCATGGCCGCTCCCCGGGGCTCGACTCCGCCGCCCTTTAGTGTTATCAGTGTGGAACGACCGCCATATTAGGGCCAGGCAAACGTTGTCGCCCGCTTCAGTGAGAGGTAAGGGAACCCCTTTCGGCTCTCACCTCAGGGTGCCTGATGTCCATGGTCGCTGCGTGTGGGTGACTCGCCGATGCTGGTGCAGCCGCTAGGCCCCGGGTAGAGATTCAGCGCGGCCGCCGCTCGCCCACCATCTTAGAGCTGGCTGCTGGCGGGCTCAACAAGGGCACGAGAGCACTCCAGGTGAGGTCCGCCGCATACTTGCAGGTGAGAGACACCTCTGTGATCAGGGCATCTTCCGCCTCACCGGAAACCCTCTCAGAAAGACCGCGGGTTGCCGGGTAAGCCCAAAATCACTGCTGGAGCCAAGCGTGGACCGGGAGCCGCGACAGGTCATGTCTGTTCGGCCATCTTGCCCGGCCATGCCCCGGGAGGGGAGTCTCAAGTAGATGGTGAAGACAGCATCTTGCAAACCTGACCCCTACCGTACCCCCCTCCCCTTCCATTCTATTGGATGAGGGAGGGGGTATTTCAGATTTTGCCATGAAGGGGAAAGCAATCATAACGGACCATTAGTTACTCCAAATTGTTTGCTTTTTCCAAACCTGGAGTGCTTGCAGAGACCATTGATGCCAACTTCCAGCAATGGAGCACCGTACAAATCTGTAATCTCTGCATCTGTAAATGCTCAAGCTACTTGAGGGTGCAATCAAACACTATTCAGGTTCTTTCTGGTCAAGAAAGAAACAAATGGTCGGAGACCAATCCTAGACTTTCAAGGTCTGAACAAGTCCTGAAGATGCAAGAATTCCTCTCTGCTTTATAAAGGGGAATGTCTTGTGTACCTAGATCACCGGGACACTTTTTTCCACGTCCGTAAACGTCAGACCTACTGGCAGTATGTTAGATTGTCTTTGGCATACAGCACTACCAATTGGAAGTTTGTCCTCGAGTTAGCCGCAGCGTTTTTCATTAAGTGTATGACGTCAGTGACAAGGCACCCATGATGTTTGCCTCTTATTGGACAGCACAGCAGCAGAGATGGAAAAAGCAAAACATGCTTGCCTGGCGCTTTTTAATTGATTGGGGCTGACTCTTTGTGAAATCCATCCTTCCCAATAACCTGGAAAACAAGACCCTACTTGAAAGCCTTCCTCATCACAGCTTAGGAGAAGTTCTTTCCATTGCCAGAGCAAGTGGCAACAATACTAGTCAGACTTCACATATTGCTAATGGAACTCATGTTCGCATCCATTCCGCTGATTCTATATTTCAAACTTCAAATGCATCATAGCCAACAGTAATTAGATCAGCAACAGTGACAGGAAAAAGGACAGTCGGAGGCAAGGTGGTTGTCACCTGCGATTGAAAGACGTTTTGTGGTGGAGAATGAACAGAAAACCTTACATTGCCTACCAAAAATGCACAAGGTTGCACATTCTCTGTCGAGGGCCAGCAGCAAGGCAATTCCCATGAAAGTCTACTTGACAGCAGAACACCTGTGTGGACTTAGCAACAATCAGGCCAATGCACTCAGTAATCCATTTTGGATTGTCACTAGCGGGCGCTGAAGCACAATTAACTCCAGCAGGTCTTAAAACACTCTGCTCAGCCGCAGTTGGATTTGTTTGCAACTTGGGAGAGCAGGAAATGGGAAATATTTGTAAGGATTCACTTCCCAGCAGAAAACACACAGGGAAGCAGTTTTCAAGGAAATTGTCAAACATCTTTGCATATGCTTTCCTCCATTTTGTCCCGACGGTCCTCTGCAAGGCAAGGAAGGAGCTCTGCTTACTGATTTTGATCACTCCTGCTTGGACAAAGCAATATCGGTGAATCAAGCTACTGCCTCTTTAGAGCTGCCTGCTAGTCACTTTCAAATATGCCCTATAACTTCTGACTGGACAGCTAGGGCAGATTCTTAAACTGAGATCCCCGACCCTCACCAATTGGTTCCTGATGACCTTCAATTTTCTGTGATGTTTTACCCGCTTGGCTCCCCATCCGCTTACAAAACACATGGTGCAAAGTGGTAATGTTTCTGCTGTTGGCATGCATATTAAGCCCTGCATTCAATTTCAGTGCAGCCTCAACAGATACTGCATTACTTGTCATATTTTTCTAAATCCACCTAAATTTATGATGCTCTTCTTCAGAACAGTTCCTCTTGCGGAAGGTGATAAAGCAGTTAATGAACAGGGTTTGTGATTTTTCCTTTATTCTTGGTGTTTGAATTTTGGGAACCTCAACACAATCCGTGTCTGGCTTGTGACACCAACATTCAAATTGATCTACAAAAGCCAGCTTAAAGTTTCTCTCCTGGTAAACCGCTTTAGTGCTAGCTTTGGCATCTGCCCAGAGAATGGTGTGACTGCAATCCGTTTCTCCAGGGATCTAGGGATAAAATGATTTATTGACAGACCGTCATTTAATGGCAAAGGTGCCCCCTGACTTCCACTTCAACCAACCAGTGGTACATAGATTAATTTTTCCGGAACCATTTTTTGAGTGCTGACATAGCTGTACACTCACTAAGAATCTGTGTGGGTCTGAAGTTTAATATGGAATAGTCTAAGGATGCTTTGAGGGCTGACCAGCTTTTTGTGGTCTTTGGACATTCAGGTATACGACATCTCCTATCTAAAGGGGGTTAAGCACCTTGGCTCTCAGCGGGCTTTGTCTATTGCTGGAGAGAATTATCCTGGTATTTGGGCTGCATGTGGGTATGGCACACTCCTTGCACACCATGTTCTCAACAATAGCTTTGTAGGCTATAGTGTCCCTACATTGTTTGACAAGCAGTAACCTAAAAGAACAGACCTGCCTGGATACAAATGCCATGGCCGATTCATTGTTCGGACAAGCAGTTCTATGCAACCAGTTTCATTAAGGTGAGACTGCAATCACACTTATTGTGTTTGATAGAAACTGATATCTAGTTTTAATTCAAATCCATGAATCTATGAATTATTCAGTGCTAGAGAAGAAACACGTTACTTAACTGTAACCACAACTCTCTAGCATTGTGATCTTTCAGAGTACATCAACATGGAAATAGGGAAACGGCTTAATTGATAAAGCAAGATTTAACTGACAAATCTGTTCTCAGTGGTCTGTAGAGAACTCTGCATATTACACTGTAATAAACCAATATCCAGCACGTCTGCTTGCCGAGGCAAGAAGTGAATCACAAAGACATACAGGCAGGGGTAAAGCTCCCCTTAAATCAGTACACTACATGGATTCCAAGGAGCACACATGCTAACACTATTCCATTTTGCTAGACCATGACTACCCAGTTTAGGACTTGGCTTTCCTTCTTTTAAGACATGACCAGGAACTGCAAGAAGCTAGACTGCTACGATTGTGAGCTCCTACACAATCTCTGGATTTGTACTTCCCTCCTCCTATTGGCAGTGTATGTGGCAACTCCTCCATGCAACCAGTAACACTCCCTTCACACAATGTCTGCCTTACCCTTTTTACTTGATATGGCTAGCATAGAAGGCTCCTCTTCATGTTGACATTGCTGGATGGCCATGGCTCTCTTTACTGCCAAGGTTAGACATTAGCTTATGACTTCTGTACCTACTATTGATGAAGAGATTATGGTACACTTGCGACACATGAAAAATCCATATGCAAGCTGAATGACCAGGTTCTGTTGTTCAACCATATCTGAGCTCCCTTCCTTTAATACTGTATGTTGGAATTAGGTAGCCTGGCCTAGGGCAAGACTAACATTTAGAGGCACAGTGTAAAGGTTGCAGACCACCCAAAAGTAACTTCACGCAATAGCACTCAAAAAGAAAAACACTACACCAAAATTATATGAAAATACGTGCTGCTTTATGTAAAAATAATATTCTCTCTGTGGTCAAATTTCAGTAGCTCACATATAAATAATTCAAAGCAGTTTAAATCACTTTCAGGGTCAACAATTACGCTTTTTAAATTAATAGCAGATTATCACTTAATACATTTCAGGTTGACTTAGTAATAGTAAGCACTTCTAACCGGATAAGCAAGACTCTAGATAGAGCTAACATTACAGTACATTTGTCATTTAGTCAATATTAACACTCTCAGGTCTATTAATGTAAGTTAAGCTTCAACAGTGCACTTGCTTAGACTCCAGAAATACTGTGTATGGGTACTATGCAATGAACTATATGCGTCTCCCCCAGCACCAGTATTCCCTCTTTCTTCTTATCACATAAACTCTGAGGGTTCAAATATACCAACTTTACCTAGCAAAGTTTACCCCAGAGCTCAACTCCAGTAGAAGAAGGGGGGGGGGCAAACTGTCATAAATTACCAAGAGCCAAGGGGTTCTATATCGACTTTATGCTCCTGGAACCCCCACTGGTGATCAGGCTTCTTGTGTCAGCCAATATTTTAACTGTTAAGGCTTCCGTTTCTAGGCTCTCCTGCTCTTGGTCTCAATTAGGGTCAGTGGAAGGACGAAGCTGAACGCGTAGGAGGCCTGACCAGCTCTCCCACGCTACCCCACACTCCTCCCTGCTTACTTGAAAAGGGGGGCCAGCAGACGGATCTTCCGCCCACCCCCTGGACCTTGGGACTGCTTCCACACAGCCTCGATCTCTCCGCCTCTGGAGAGAACAGAACCAGAGCGCTGCTCACAGCGCATCAGCCGCTTGCCAGGCTGCTCCTCACATCCGGATCTGTCCCTCGGCGCGCAGATCACACACGAGCACTCGCCGAAGCCGCCTCCTCACAGCGCTCCTCACCCGAAAGTGACGTCGTCGATTTCCACTGCCCCGGCCTCCACTGCGCATGCGCGGGGGAGAAGCGACTCCGCTCCGGGCCTGCTCAATCCTCGGCCCCTTTTCTCACCACAGTTCTACAATTTCACGGGGGAATTAGCGCGCTGGCGCCGGGAAGGAGCACTGCGCTCACACCTATCTCTGGATCCACACAAAGCGCGACAGGTGCCCCGGGGTCCCGTTTTCGGCGCTGGCCTCACAAGGTTGCCCAGGCTCAGGGGAATCTTCCACCAGGCTCCAACCACTGGTCCATCAACACAGGGTCGGCTCCTTGCCAGTTCTGACCCAGGTAAGAGGTGCCCAGTGCCACCCAGGACAACAGTTTTCTTCTTGTTTCTAACAGGAAAAGGGGGGATCAAAGGGGTTCCACAGAATGAAGCTTCAGGGTGTTTTCTCCTCACTAGGACCCCAGCCCTCTTTCCTGGACAGTTAATAGGAACCCTCTCAGTTCAGTTCCCAATGCTGGGCAGAGGACTGCGCTCCACTGCGCTGCAGTCTCCTTACCCTACCTACACCCTACTATTTTGAAGTCAGGGGTCAGTCAGGCGCCCAGGGTCTCCCTTAACTTTCCCAGCGGGGACAGGACAAGGAACCCACAGGAGGAATAGAGAAGTGGAATTAATAGGCTGCTTCCCAGTCTAGAAGTTCAACCCTTACACTAGTCTCCTCCCACCTGCCAGGATAGCCTGTCCTCCAGCTGACTCTCACAGGTAGACAAAATGGCTGCCCCGCATTCCGCCTTATATAGGCTGCCCTTCAGTGGTCCAGAATGGACCAGAAGGTTCTGGAATGCCCTATGTTGGTCTATGGCCAGGTTCTGTTGGTGACAGTTGGGGCAGTTGGTGGCCACCATTTTAGGTGGTGCCAACTTTCCTGTCAGAACAGGCCTCTGGACCTGAGGTAAAAAACTATGAGGGGGAGAGGGAACACCTATCCCCCTGGCCAACACCTATAAAAATCCAGTAGACACAAAAATTAATAAGGGTATGAGGGGCAAAAAGGGGACAAAATAAATAAAAAATTAGGAGGGACTTCGCCAAAAAGTCAGACAGGTCTAACACTGTACAATAAACCCTTCTGTTTAATGGTGTTGGTGCTTACCTGTGCACATTCTCATCCATCTTTCTTTCCATGCCACCCACTGCCACACCCTCCCACTATTCCTAATGATACATCCTTTGGGCCTCTGACATAAATGCATACTTCAACTCTATCTACTGGTGCTACCCTGCTTCTTTATTCGTCACCTCTACCTGAGAGCAGTCATGGTATCATGTTATTTCTATTCATGTTGATTGGATGTTCCTGCTCCCAAGACTATTTGTCTCTTTTTGTTTGCCTACAGACTCCAGAATCTGCTCTGCCACTTTAGGTGTGCCCTCACTCAACGTCTGTTTCTCTTCTCTTTTATCTTTACTGATTCATTTACTGGATCTCTGTGCTTCATTTAATGCATCATAGAGGATAAAAAAAACTCATGAATTCACAAGACTTTGGGGGCGTGGCTTCGGCGCGAAGCGGAATGGCTGCCTGTTGAGGGAGCTCCGCTCGCCGGCAACTGCATCCTGTAATACCATCCTTATACAGTTCCCCCACACGCCGAAAAACTGCTGTGAGATGTGGCTTGAAGGGCGTGGAACACAAGGGAGGCAACAGTGTCGGTGAGGCAGAGCAATTGCCGCTGTACCGAGACCCGGAGACCAGCGCGGCACTGGAGAGAAAATGGAGGCGGTAGAGTGACTGCGGCCTGGATCAAGAGTCGGGGCACTCTGGTGATGAATTGTATCCGAACACTTGACCAAGGACCTGGGCCCCTGTCGCAGGTGGAAATTCTACGAGGCGGCGGTGCGGATCTGGAGCCGAGTGAGACGCTGCGAGAGACTGTGAGGAAATACGATACTGCGTGGGCCTGTGCAGAGCGAGTGCTGGGATCGTCCTCGGAGGAGCTTGGTTGGAAGTGGTGTGTCTGCACGCGACAGAACACGGCCTCCTGGGGGCTGCGCGAGTGACCGTGGAGGCGCCGGAACACGAAAGGGGAGAGGCGGAGCTGGCAACCGGGAGCGACGGTGGAGGTGCCCAGACGGGGTAAGAGACGCGACGCGACGCGACTGGACAGGCTGGGCCTGGGCTGCTGGGTGGCGCGACGGGCACTGGGCGCCATATTGGTGGCGCGCGGTGGGGATCGGGCTGCTGGGCGGCGAGAGGTGCGGGCCTGAGGCTGCTGCTGCTGCTGCTGCGGTTGCGGGTACCTGAGGCTGAGTCGGGACCGCTTCCTAGAGGCTGGGGGGCTCAGTCTGTGGACATCGGGACTCCCACTGAGCTGGTTTTGCTGGCCGGGGGGTCTGGGTGGACACGGGGGGGTTGCTTAGCTGAAGGGGGGGATACTGGCTCTGCTTTGAAGCGCCATGCACTTGGCAGCGTCTGGTCCTATGTCGGGGTACAGAGGTTAGCTCCATGGCGTGCACAAGACTCGTGGCATTCCTGAGACGAGTGACAGAGACTGTGGTCAATCACGAGCTGAGACCACACGCGGAAATGTTACCTGCGCCTGGGAAGTGTGGCCTAATGAACTGACTGGCAGGGACACATACCGGAATACACTGTGCAGCTGTGTGTCGGACGACGTGGTCCAGGTTCGAACATTGCGATAGTGACATTGAAAGCTGTGGTTGCTGATACGATGGCTGGGCACGCGATCGGAGGCACAATAGTGATTACTGCAGCTCCAGAGGTTGCCATGGCGAAATCGGAACCCAGACAGGCTAAATTGCTGTTTGGAAATAGGCGTACTACCCAGGCTGCAGACGGCATGGGTGATCAGGGTGAACCGGGAGGTGCTCAGGGATCAAACGAGAGCGCGGCTGATGATAACCGGTCTATTTTGTTGGAACTCCGAGCTGGCATGAAAACGATTGACCGTAAGATAGACGCGCTGGCGACTGGGTTGGACATGGTCAAAAAGAAGGTTGAAAAACATGAGCACAGGCTGGATGTCCTGGAAAACCGAGTCTCAGACACACATGATGCGCAGGCCGAATCCAAAACGCAGATCCTGCAGATGGAAAAAATCTTGGAAGTCATCAGCGCGAAAAATGAGGACTTGGAAGCGCGCTCTAGGCGCAACAACCTGCGTATCTTAGGCCTATCGGAAACGTCGCCGATATCCAAAATGGAGAAATTTGTGGAGGAACTATTATGTGAATTATTCGGTCCTGTGCTCTCCACTGCGCTGATAGCGGTGCGCTCGGGCCCAGGCCTAAACCAGGCGCGCCACCCCGCCCCATCATAGCGCGTCTTCTGAATTATGCCGACAGACGCGATATTGCGCGAGACGAGAGACAAAGACCCCGTGATGTATAAAGGTGACAAGCTATCCTTTTTCACAGATTACACGCCGGGAGTTCAGGCGGCAAGGAAAGAGTTTGTGCCTGTAAAAGTGTTGAGAGAGGCCTCTGTTCCCTACACCATGTTTTATCCGACCAAGTTGAAAATCACACATGAGTAGCAGGCACATTTCTTTACGGATGCGAAATCAGCATTGAAATTCACCAGGCATATCTGCAAGGGCAGGCCGGCACAGCGCGTGCGGACAGCGTTGCCCGGGGACTCTGGATTGAACGACACAGATTAGGAAGACAGGGCTGCTCAGCCAAAAAGATTGACTGGTGCGGAAACAGCTGTGACATCTGAGGCAGTCAGGATGGAATAAATTCACTATCTACTTGGTCGAGGTGGTGGCGGAGACCGATTGGGTCCAGTGGACACTGAACACTGTTTGTTTCGAGGGTGGCGCTAATGGATATTCGCTATGCTCTGTTGTCATAAGGCATGTGGGGGGTGGATTGCTGAAGGCCGGCGGCCGAACCAAGGTGCCCCTCTGTTCTCTTCACTGGACATCCTCAGATTCTCCTTGACTAAGTAGATACATCCTCAGCGGCTCCCAGATGTCTCTGAGCCTCGAAATCTCGGGCAACTCTTCGGCATATGTCTCCAAATTGTCTCTACAACAGACCAGGTCTTTGATCCATAATTCAACCTTCGGCCTGCATCTGCGCCCCCCACGTAATCGCCACTCTCCGAGCCGCCATCAGCAGGGCCAGACGCACAAACTTGCCAGTTACTCCTCGAATATGCGGTACACAGCATAATAAGCAAGCAAGCGGATCACACTGTAAATCCACACTCACCATTACCTTCAGACAGCTCACCACTTTTTCCCAAAATCCGCAGATGCACGCAGCCCATATCCATGCAGTCGCATTGGGGTGTAATACACCTGGTGTATACACTTTAAGTGAATAATCCTCAAATTCCCATCCATGCTAAGCGTCCCAGTCAGACCACATACATATTTCTAATCTGCCTCTGAGATTGGTTCAGGCAAACAGTCAGACCATCGTTCCCAACTCCGATCCCGGGCCTCCACACTTTCGAGCTTTATCATTTTATACAATTTCGAAATTAAACTTTTATTGCTGGAGGCAGTGAGCGCATACTGCAAAGAGGCCAGCGCGGGAGGTTCCTTTGAGTATGTGGTGTAGTGTACTTTAATCGCATGTCTCAGGCGATGCATTGCAAAACGAAACAGCAACGAGTGATTACTAATATAAGCTAGGTCCATTTCCGCTAAAAAAAGAGCTGTTCAAATAAACATCTGACATGTGTCTGAGACCTGCCTCATGTAGTAAACGGAGCGACGGTTTCTCCTGCGTCAGACAGGGCAGCATGATATTCCAGATATAGATACTATGGTGCATAGAGCAGGAGTTTTCGTGCCAAATGCCCAATCTTCTACCACAACTACGCTGAGTGATCACACTGTGAAGCGAGACCGGGACCACATCGCCCTCCTCCACCGCAACATGCGGAGTAAATGCATGCAGCCTATACCAATGATACAGGTATTGAGCCTGCGCACTTAGATAATAAACATAAAAATCAGGGTTCTCAAACCCTCCCTTCTCGTATCCTTTAGCCGGAGTCATCCACTGCACACGAGCATGTCTGCCCCCCCACGCTAGTCTGACCAACTGACTCCTTAATAGTCTTGAAAAACTGCAATGTGAGCACTATTGAGATGTTAAGAAATAGATAGAGAAACCGCAGCAAAACCACAATCTTTATCAGACTAATTCGGTCTGCCAGCGGCAGCGCTATCCAAGTATCCACCTGGCTCTCCAGCGACGAGTATGCCCTACCATAATTTCCCCTGACCACTATCTTGGAGTCTCTGTGCACCCAGACTCCTAGGTATTTAACCGGGTCTGTGGACCATACCAGTGGGAACTCCAAATCCGGACAGGCGGTTGACGTGGTCAGCGGTATTACAAAAGATTTATCCCAATTTATATAGAGCCCCGACAGACAACCAAAACGTACATATTCTCTGAGCAATTGTGCCAAATATCTAGACAGTTCGCGAACAAAGAGATCCATATTATCTTCATAGAGTGATATAGCCACCAGACGAAAATTAAAATTAAGTGCTGCCTCCCTATGTGGCTGTCTGATCACACACGCCAGTGGTTCCAGTATCAGTGCGAATATCAGCGGTGATAGCGGACACCCTCGATGCGTGCCTCTCCCTATTGGAAATTAGTCCGATGTAAGACCTCCTATGCGCACCCGCGGGCTCAGCCCCGAATACAGCACTGCTATCCATTGCAAAAACAACGGCGGGAATCCCATACGCCGCAATACATACTGTAGATACCGCCACTCAACCGAGTCGAACGCTTTGGCTGCGTCCAAAAACACTGCCGCCGCCTGCAGCGATGGCTCAAGAACATGAAAAATCGAAAAGACCGTGTGCAGATTAGAAGATGTGGATCGTTAAGGTATGAAACCCGACTGATCTGGCAATACTAATTTCTGCATCAAGGGCTGAAGTCTAGTCGCTAGAATCTTGTGTGATTTAGTTAGAAGCTGGTGCGAGATAATACGACCCGGAGCCATACATTGTCAATGATGTGAAATGTTTAGTTTTGTTTTGTTCTGTTTGGGGGGGACTTCCTTGTTTTTTGAGGGAGGGACTGTACATATATTATAAGCAACCTGTGTTCTTATAAGAGTGTAGAGTTCTGCATTAGATGGACTATGTATCTTATGATGCCTGATGTTATGAGCAGATTCAATGCGAAAATGATGTAGACGAATACTGGCTTTGTATTTGCCTTCTATTTTCATTCAATAAAAACTTTTTTTTAAAAAGAATTCACAAGACTTTACCAAAGATTGGTAGTCTGAACCTGCCAAACATCTGTAAATAAGCAAACCGTTGTTCATTATTTTCTGGTGCTGACGATTCTTATTTCATAAAGATGTCATTGTTGTTTTCAACTGTGTTCATTTAACACAATTGCATCATAGTTCATAATCAAGACTTTCATGAATGTGTTTTACAACGATTATCGTGTCAATCAATTCATTATCTCCAGTGCATATCAGACTACGTCCTTTATTGGGGGAGTCCGTGTTCATTGGCTTTCATTTACTATAAACTTAAATCTAAAAAAGTTCTCATGAAAATTCACACTTAACAAGACTAAACAAAACACCACAAAAACCAAAGACTAAAAACACTAGTTCTGCAGGCTATTACTGTACATTCTAGGCCCAGATGGGTTAGTCTCTATTGTATCATTTACTTTTTGTTGATACCTGACCACGGATGGACTCACAATCCAACGAAATTCAAATCCAGTAGATCTAAAAGATCTCATGGTGCTGGCTAACCATTCAATTTCTCTGTGTTTGTTAGATCTGTAATTGTCAACTGCTAGAGATAGTAAGCAATGTTTTTTTTCTTCTTTACAAACAGCTGTACAAGGCTTCATAGTAGTATGGTTAGCTCATTCTGTACAGGCACCCTAATGAATTTGTGAGACTGGCCTCTTTTGTCACCTTTAACCAACATGTGCCTGGGAGATTGCCTCATTTGCTGGATGACCTGAAAGATGTTTACTTCGTATACGAACCTTAGAGGAAGTATTTCCATTTCATGTTAGATGGACAACATTACCAAGTTAAAGCCCTCCATATTTGACTCAAATTAGCTTTACCCATCTCCAAATGCTTAGACCCCGTGGCCACTCTTCTTCAGGCGTCTTCTGCTGCCTGGAGTACTACCTTCCAGGAGTTCTTTTTAATTCCAGTCCAAGTAAGCCCCCAGCAAAAAAGAAGAATCCTTGGGTGGCTGAATTCATAGTAGACATAAGACATTCCCATCTATTGAAAGAAGCATCAAACCTGCTCTCGTGAAGGAACTACTGATAAAATCCGTTGTAAAGCATTCCTGGATGCCTTTTCTTCTTTTATCGTCCTAGCACCCTTACAGATATGCACCTTAAGGAAGAGTTAGATCACTAGTGGAAACTATCCAAAGGGTCCCGGGTTCAGAAGTAATCAGTGGCTGTTATTCCTGCTACTTTCTGATGCCAAAGAAGAAAAAAGTATTGCAGCCCATTTTAGATCTTCGGCCGTCAATCTCTTCCTCAAGAAGGAAAAATTCAAGATGCTCACTCTAGCTCAGGTCTTGTCTGACCTAGCCCAAGAAGACTGGATGGTAGAGTTGGACCTGCAGGATGCGTACTTTCACATTCCCATCGTGGCAGGCCTCAGACGTTAATTGCGGTTCAAGGTAGGCCCCAAGCACTCTGCATACCATGCTCCTCTTCGGCCTTGCCAGTGCTCCTCGGGTGTTTACCAAGGTGATAGCGGTAGTCACAGCTTATCGGCACGGGTTAGAGGTGTCCGTCTTCCCCTACGTCGACGACTGGCTGTTGAAGGCGGCCTCTCCCCAAGCTGTCTTTTCCCACCTTCAGAATATGGCAAACCTCCTGCATTCGCTGGGGTTCTCTATAAACGTGTTGAAGTTACACCTGACTCCTTCTCAGATGCTCCCATTCATCGGAGCTGTTCTGGACTCAGTGCAGTTTTGGGTCTATCCTCCCGAGCAGCGAGTCCAGGATATTCAGGTTATGATTCCGATGTTTCGGCCTCTATCCTGTATTTCGATGAGACTGACTATGAGTCTGTTTGGCCTCACGGCCTCCTGCATCCTGTTAGTAAAGCAGGCCAGGTGGCGTATGCTGGCTCTGCAGTTGGACTTGAAGTTTCAGTAGGCACAGCACCAGGGAAATCTCACTGATGTGGTTCATATCTGAGAAGGAACTGCAAAAGATCTGCAATGGTGGTTGACGAACCGCGGTTGGGTCAACGGCAGACCCCTCTCCCTTCCCCAACCAGATCTCCGTCATGACAGATGTGTTACTCCTGGCATGGGGCGGCCAGCTGGGAGAGGTGGAGATAGGGGTACACTGGTCTCCTGCAAATTCGGGGCTCCACGTAAATTTGTTGGAGCTCAGAGCGATTCATTTGGCACTGTAAGCATGTGTTCCCTCTGTCAAGGGAAAGCTAGTGCAGGTGTTCAGGGACAACACCACTGCCATGTGGTACAGCTGCAAGCAGGGCGGAGTGGGGTCGTGGATCCTTTGTACATGGCTGGAACAGCAGGACATAACTCTGGTGGTTTAACACCTGGTAGGTCCTCTGAACACCAGGGTGGATAAACTCAGCTGGCGATGCCTAGCGGATCGCAAATGGAGTCTCCAGTCGGAGGCGGCGCAAGGTCTCTTTTATCAGTGGGGAGAACCTTGGTTTCCTTTGTTCGCCTCCGAAGAGAACGCGCAGTGTCAGCAATACTGCGCGTTGGAGTTTCCAAGGCAGCTATCGCTCGGCGATGCATTTTGTCGAGAGTAGATCTCAGGCCTGCGAGAGTAGATCTCAAGTCTGCTGTACGCCTTTCTGCCCATACCACTCTTGCCCAGGGTTCTGAAGAAGATCAGGATGACCGAGCCCAAGTATTCTTGTGGCTCTGTACTGGGCGAGGAAAGTCTGGTGTCCAGAGCTTCTGAAGATGAGCATCGATCCTGTGATCAGGCTCCCCCTTCAGGAGGATCTTCTGTCGCAGCAGCAGGGGAGGGTTCTCCACCCACACCTGTCAACTCTGTGCCTCTTTGCATGGAGATTGAGCGGCAGCAATTGATAGCTTTTGACCCTCTCTCCCGAGGTATGTAACATTATTTTGACCACCAGACCGCTTTACACTAAGACGGTATACACCTCTTTGTGGGGTATGTGGGAGCTAGGAAGGGAAGTTCAGAAAAGGACATCTCTTGCTGGGTCGTTCTCTGAATTAAGAACTGATATGCCTTGGCAAAGAAGCAGCCCCCAGAGGGATTAAGGACCCATTCCACCAGGAAAAAGCCTGGTACTACGGGCTTGGCTCTGGGTGTCCCAGTCCTAGACATCGGTCAGGCAGCAACATGGGCATCTTTGCACACGTTGGACAAACACTACTGCCTGGTCAGTCAGGTCGGTAGAGACGGGCGTTTTGCCTGTTGGGTCCTGCAGGACTTCCTAGTTTGAGGTACTGGTCCGCAACCCACCGCCGGGATGGTATGGCTTGGGTATCTAATTCACAGGTAAGGAATCTGCACTAGAAGTCTCTATCAGATGAATAAGTTACTTACCTTCGATAACGCATTATCTGGTAGAGACTCTATCTATCTGCAGATTCCTTACAGCCTCCCCAACTTGCATACAAATGTTGTTGGGCTAGGGTTACTTCCCTTTTCAGGGCCCTAGTTTTGCACATGACTACGTCAGTTACTTCATGGCTCTGCGCTTCTAGTATGGAAAAAACGAATGGTACTGACGTCTGAATGCCTGAGTGGCTCTTATGAGTACCGCGACGTCATAACCGATGCGAGCGATGTCGCGCGTAGCCGAATGGAGCCACCTGATGTCTCGCACAAGGGGTATTGCTCAGCAAAATCTTCCGGATCCAGCCTGATGCCTGGGAAATTCAATGGTAAGGAATCTGCAGCTAGATAGTCTCTACCAGACAATGTGTTACCAAAGGTGAGTAACTTGTTCTTCACTGGACCTCTTTAGCATATGCAAGCTTGGTTGCATCACCTTGGGTACATGTTGTCACTGTTGAAGGCGGTGAGGTAATCTTTCCTATCTAATGTTAGGCTGTGGTATTCTTTTGGTTTGCTAGTGTGTTATCAATCAATTAAGTTATGATGTTTTTCATTCAAAAGTGGAACCAAATTCTTTGTCCGCTTATCTGAACAAATTAGTTTAAATATACCTCCGCCCTGAACAAATTTGATGTTCCCCCATTTGGCCTGTTTCTGGCTGTAGCAACTAAAACCATCAGGTTCAATTGTAAGAGGGTAGAATAGATCTCGGTTCCAAAATGATGGGCTTTATTTTTCTATCTGCGCAATGAGGAGGAGCTAGAGTTTTTGTTTTTGAAGAATTAAAAACTATTAACCCCATACCATGGGGATTTTCATCCATGCTGTAGGGCTAATAGTTTTTAGTTTCTTAAATTTCCCTCATTATTAGGTTTTACCTGGTGGAGATGGACAGCCAAAGAATCTATAATTATTATGTATTATATGTGAACTTCTGACAGCCCGTACTCTTTTGTGCTGTCAGAGGAGTATGTATGTTGGCAACTGAGCTGGGACAGGCTTGGTCGTCTACATACTTTAGGTCTGCCCACCTCTGAATTAGGCGGGTGGACTTTGAATTTAGTGGCAAGGGTCCGCTGTCTCTGTTACAACGAAGCACCCTTTCCACCAAACTGTATAATAGCCCCTGTGAGAGCACCGGGAGACTCCACGCACTTTTATTTTACCTAAAGGAAGTCTAATTGAATAGATTTTTATTGTTTGGAAATTCATAAATGTTTATTGTACTATAGCTAAGATAGTCATCAGTTGACATTCTCACAAAGTGTCTATGTCCCTTCCACCATGTCAATGAATGCATGTGCTCATGCTTGAGGCATGATTTAACTTAACCTTTGACAGTGTAAAGAAAACTCTCTGTCAGTATTTGAAGAGTGTAAATGTTTTATAGTTGCTATTTTCCAAGTCAGCTGCCTGCACCAAAGCCATTGTTCATTTAAACCCCTGCTTGAAGTCTGAAAGAGTTAAACCTTTCATTTTTAACTAAAATCTCTCATTATAACCAGTGGCATTTACATTCATTGAGTTATTCTTTATTTACCTTGCATCCTCTTTAACAACATGACTCTGCAAAGTAAATTGTAAACACTTCTTGGCTTTTGGCTTTAGCAGCGGTTGCACCTCCGCCTTTCAATCTTTATTTTTGGGGATTGACAAGAATATATCACATTCAGTGGATCCAATGGAAAAGGGAGATTGAACTACTGCCTTAAAAGAATGGCATGCAATATAGGACTTCTCACCTACACTTATCATAGAGCTCTAAAGTTAAATTGTCTAATCAGAAAACCTGTAAACAGAAATTGCTTCATCAAGGCTTTGAATACAGTGCTTTTAAATGCTGATTCTAATGGATGCGTCTTCTTGCATAATCCTCACGGTAGTTTACCCAATTATGTATGTGGTGCTAATCTTGTGCAAACCTAACTGAAAATAAGTGAAATGCTGTACACAGTTAAAATGGTAAAGTGGATGCCAGATTTAGTGCTCTGAACTTACTTAATTTGGCTATGACTTTTAGAATGGACGAGGCAATTCCATAAAGTGCTGCCTGTGCCAGTGACTGTAGTTCTCCAGTATTGATTCTTACATAGATTCACATGCTTGTATCTTCCGCGTCGTCATGGTGTGAGTCTCCTGGTAAAAGAATAACCATAGCAGTTAAAGAAACTGCCTGGAAACCTTAGAAGAACAAATCCTTGGGTAACCACTCATCCTCATTATGCGGCCCAAACAGACAGACAATCAGCTGCCAGCCCTGAGATACACCATCCCCAGCAGAGCCGCCATACCTCAGATTTCCAACCACCATCGTGTGAGAAGGAGTCTCCCTGAGCCTAGCTCAGTTTGTTCTTTACTGAACTTTTGACCTTCAACAGTTGGAAGTGAGGCACTGATTTTTTTCATCTATATTTCATTCAAAATGTCTGAAAGCTCTAGAAAGAGACTTCAGATATTGCCGATCCTGTTGGAAAGCCAGATTATTTTCTGAGGATCCACACAAGGAATGCTTGTACTGTCTGTACACCAAGCATGTTCCAAAGGACTGCAAAGATTGTCGCACCTTCTCTGCAAAAACAATTAAGGACAGAGAAGCAGGTCTGTTACTATGGCTTCAAAAGAAGAAAACCAGACTCTGATGGAGATGCTAAAGGACATTCTTCTAGAAAACATAAGAGTCTTCTGAGGAGAAATGAGAACAAAAGAGGCAAAAATCCGGAAAATCTAAAGAAAGAGAGTCATCCTCTTCTTCTCTGGTTCATACTACACACATAACTACCTTGGAGACAAAGACTCCATCATCGTTGCCACCATCGACATCGAAAGAAATTCCTGTCAGCTCGCCAACAAAGGCGTCGACGATTATCACCTCGTTTATGACGACGACTATCTCGACGACGACTGCGTCGTTGACCGCGATTACGACGACCCCGTTGACGGTGAGTGTGAGGCCATCGTCGACGTCCACATCTACGTCCGCGACGATCCCGCCGCCAATCCCTTCGACGAGCAAGCCGTCGACGGTGACTGTTTTTAGATCTCCGACGACAAAGTCCTCCACATTCATTTCAATTAAGCGATTTGCTCCGTCGACAAGCCCGTCGACGGGCAAGAAAGCAGAGTTTTCCACACCAAAACTCTCACTGCTTCTTCCATACACTATTCTGGATTGTCAGGAGTGTGAGGACGAAGGACCTTATCCAGAAGATAATGCTCCAGCCTCCACCTTGGCAAATATACCTCAGACAGTGGTTCAGACACCCGTGGTTAAATCCCCTCCCCTGGTGCAAAGAATAGACACCCCGCAAATAATAACTATTTGGGATGACCTAGTGGAGAGCGATCATGAAGACCAAACCGAGGAAGGAGAGATACCCCAAGATGACATCGTAGGAGATGAATGAGATCAATATGTTGTTCCAACATCACCTTCATCGCCCTTACCTCTGGCGAGTTCTCCGCCAGAGGACTTTGCCGGTTTCCATGATCTAATGGAAAAGGCCTCAACGTTTTGAACTTTCATTGCATGTGAAGGAGAATGAATGTTTTCTTTGTTTTTAAGGAAACATCTCAAATCTGTAAGAGCTATCCCGATAATACAGCATATATGAAGGACTGAAATTAATGAACAATCCGGTCTCAGTACCAGCCTCGATTCCAAAGATTGAGAAGAAATACCGTGCTGCTGAGACTTCCGATACAGAAAAGGGGGGTGGTGATGAACAGAGTGTCTGAATTGAGCAGACCACTCTTACCCAGTCCAAAGATCAGGGCTTGATCCATCACCGGTATTTATCTCACTGCCCCATCCCAGCTCAGAACCTGGCTATATGCAAATTAGTCTGTCCCTGGCCCAGTGCATCATGGGAACAGGGCAGACCAAACTACCAAGCAAATTCTTCACCAGAAAGGAGACAAGCTACCGGGGACCGGTTTCTGGCATTTCAGCCTCTTCGGCCCGGCTTGCTTGAATCCTGATGGAGCAGTGAGAAAGGGACTCATGTCTGAGTATACCCTGCCACACCTATAGTGGCCAAAAACGATACAGAAAAGGGGGGGTGGTGATGAACAGAGTGTCTGAATTGAGCAGACCACTCTTACCCAGTCCAAAGATCAGGGCTTGATCCATCACCGTTATTTATCTCACTGCCCCATCCCAGCTCAGAACCTGGCTATATGCAAATTAGTCTGTCCCTGGCCCAGTGCATCATGGGAACAGGGCAGACCAAACTACCAAGCCAATTCTTCACCAGAAAGGAGACAAGCTACCGGGGACTGGTTTCTGGCATTTCAGCCTCTTCGGCCCGGCTTGCTTGAATCCTGATGGAGCAGTGAGAAAGGGACTCATGTCTGAGTATACCCTGCCACACCTATAGTGGCCAAAAACGATACAGAAAAGGGGGGTGGTGATGAACAGAGTGTCTGAATTGAGCAGACCACTCTTACCCAGTCCAAAGATCAGGGCTTGATCCATCACCGTTATTTATCTCACTGCCCCATCCCAGCTCAGAACCTGGCTATATGCAAATTAGTCTGTCCCTGGCCCAGTGCATCATGGGAACAGGGCAGACCAAACTACCAAGCCAATTCTTCACCAGAAAGGAGACAAGCTACCGGGGACCGGTTTCTGGCATTTCAGCCTCTTCGGCCCGGCTTGCTTGAATCCTGATGGAGCAGTGAGAAAGGGACTCATGTCTGAGTATACCCTGCCACACCTATAGTGGCCAAAAACGATACAGAAAAGGGGGGTGGTGATGAACAGAGTGTCTGAATTGAGCAGACCACTCTTACCCAGTCCAAAGATCAGGGCTTGATCCATCACCGTTATTTATCTCACTGCCCCATCCCAGCTCAGAACCTGGCTATATGCAAATGAGTCTGTCCCTGGCCCAGTGCATCATGGGAACAGGGCAGACCAAACTACCAAGCCAATTCTTCACCAGAAAGGAGACAAGCTACCGGGGACCGGTTTCTGGCATTTCAGCCTCTTCGGCCCGGCTTGCTTGAATCCTGATGGAGCAGTGAGAAAGGGACTCATGTCTGAGTATACCCTGCCACACCTATAGTGGCCAAAAACAATACAGAAAAGGGGGGTGGTGATGAACAGAGTGTCTGAATTGAGCAGACCACTCTTACCCAGTCCAAAGATCAGGGCTTGATCCATCACCGTTATTTATCTCACTGCCCCATCCCAGCTCAGAACCTGGCTATATGCAAATTAGTCTGTCCCTGGCCCAGTTCATCATGGGAACAGGGCAGACCAAACTACCAAGCCAATTCTTCACCAGAAAGGAGACAAGCTACCGGGGACCGGTTTCTGGCATTTCAGCCTCTTCGGCCCGGCTTGCTTGAATCCTGATGGAGCAGTGAGAAAGGGACTCATGTCTGAGTATACCCTGCCACACCTATAGTGGCCAAAAACGATACAGAAAAGGGGGGTGGTGGTAAGGAAACATCTCAAATCTGTAAGAGCTATCCCGATAATACAGCATATATGAAGGACTGAAATTAATGAACAATCCGGTCTCAGTACCAGCCTTGATTCCAAAGATTGAGAAGAAATACCGTGCTGCTGAGACTTCCCCAGCGTGCCTGATTGGACATCCACACCCAGAGTCCGTTGTTACGCAGGCAGCCCAGAGACGCTCCAAAAATCCATGTCTCTGCCTGTTCGGCTCCCCTGACAAGGAGGGTAAAAGGATGGATAGTGTGGGAAAGCGCTTTGCTGTAATGGCAGCAGCTTCTGTCAGGGCAGCAAACTCTCTGGCACTTAGCAGATACAATTTTTTAAAGAGATAAACGTTGAACTTGCGCAACATTCTAATCTGAAAAATGAAGTCTTGATCTTAGCAGGGCAACCTTACCGTCGTTGGCATGAATTAAACAAGCATTGGCATAGCCAATAGGTCTCGCCTTTGGGAACGTATAAGTGTTTAGACATGCAACAGTTAATGTTGTTGCCCCAAGGATATTGTGCTGGATAACTAAACACTTATAAGATCCCAAAGGCGAGACCTATTGCCTATGCCAATGCTTGTTTCAGCTTTTTATAGGCATCAGTACAATGAGCTCCCTATGTTACATTTAAAATGTTCTCAACATGTATCCATATGGTATTTCATAACAGTGTTTGCATTTAAAATATGGTGTCTCCTTTAAGATTTCGAGCTTTTAACCCCTATTCAGATGTTCGACCCCATTCTTCTTCCATGTTTAGCTTGGGGGATTAATCTAACACTGCCTCTTGCAATAAGTGTTCACACATGCATTCTCAAGCTATATCATACCAGAAGCAGAGTTCGAAATCTAGGAGAGTGAGCATCTTCTTAACAAAAAAAGAAAACCCTTCCTGGGATATATATACTTCCTTCTGTCATAAAAAAAGCAGAAGCATAGAAAGCATACGTTTGAGAGATTGTCTTTTTAGGTCTCGCTGAAGCAATGCGTAAGAATTGTTTGGCGAGAATCTAGTAAGGCTTCCGAAACCTTTCCCCAAGCTGTGGATTAGACACAGTTCATGTGAGCCAGGCACGTACACATCAAACACCATCGGCCTATGCATCAGACTTCAAAGGAATGTGCTCCCCCACCTGCCCGCTTCAGACTTCAAAGGGATGCGCTCCCTTGCCCCCCGCTTCAGACTTCAAAGGAATGCGCTCCTCTGCCACAGCAATGCAGAGAGCTTGTTTCTTTATTGCTCTCACTTGAGGCCTTGTTCTGGCAAGTTTAAAACGTCATTTAGAAAATACAATACATTTACTCCATTTGCGTCCCCTCCATGTTAAACACACAATTTCATTTTTCTAATTAAACGTTCTCCACAGCCTCACCCTCACACACCCTCACCCACCCTCTCAGCCTCACACACCCTCTCAGCCTCACACACCCTCTCAGCCTCACACACCCTCTCACCCTCACACACCCTCTCACCCTCACACACCCTCTCACCCTCACACACCCTCTCGCCCTCACACCTTCACACCCCCTCACCCTCACACTCCCTCACCCTCACACCCCCCCTAACACACACTCGGAGAAACCGCCGCCCTCATCCTGCTCGACCTTTCGGCTGTGTTCGACACGGTCTGCCACCACACCCTGACAACCCGCCTCCGCCACGCCGGGATCCAAGGAAAGGCCCTGGAATGGATCACCTCCTTCCTCTCCGACAGAACCCAAAGAGTCCGTCTCCCGCCCTTCCTCGCAGAAGCCACCAAGATCATCTGCGGCATACCTCAAGGCTCCTCGCTCAGCCCCACCCTCTTCAACGTCTACATGAGCCCCCTCTCTGCCATCGCACGCAAGCACAACCTCGGCATAATCTCCTACGCCGACGATACCCAACTGATCCTCTCCCTCACCAACGACCCCACCTCCGCCAGAGCCAGCTTCCAGAACGGAATGAAAGACATCGCAGACTGGATGAAGGTCAGCCGCCTGAAACTGAACCCAGACAAGACGGAAGTCCTCATCCTCTGCCCATCCATCTCCACCTGGGACGACTCCTGGTGGCCCCCTGCTCTGGGCCCCCCACCCAAGCCCATAGACCACGCACGCAACCTGGGCTTCATCCTTGACTCCTCCCTCACGATGGCCAAGCAAGTTAACGCCGTTACCTCCTCCTGCTTCAACACTCTCCGCATGCTCCGTAAGATCTTCCGCTGGATCCCCACTGGAACCAGGAAAATGGTCACCCAGGCCTCCTCACCAGCCGTCTGGACTACGGAAACGCCCTCTACGCTGGGACCACCGCCAAACTACAGAAAAGACATCCCCAGACATAGCCACATCTCCGCCCACCTGAGGGACCTGCACTGGCTACCCGTCAGCAAAAGGATCACGTTCAGACTCCTCACCCACGCACACAATGCTCTCCACGACTTGGGCCCCGAATACCTCAACAACCGCCTCACATTCTACACGCCAACCCGCCAGCTCTGCTCCGCCAGCCTCGCCCTCGCCACCGTCCCACGGATCCGCAGAACCACCACCGGAGGAAGATCCTTCACCTACCTGGCGGCTATACCTGGAACACCCTTCCCACCCACCTACGGCTCACCCAGGTCCATCTCTCCTTCAGGAAGCAACTCAAGACCTGGCTTTTCGAGCAGTAGCATAACAAAACACAACAAAACATAGTATAACAAAACATAGCATAACATAACAAAACACAGCAAAACTTAACAAAATATAGCATAGTATAACAAAACATAGCATATCATAACAAAACATAGCATATCATAACAAAACATATCATAACAAAACATATCATAACAAAACATATCATAACAAAACATATCATAACAAAACATAGCAAAACACAACAAAGCATAGCATACATAACAAAACAGCACAGCAAAGCTTCGCCTGAGTGGGGGGTGCCCTGGAAGCGGCAGATGCTGAAATTTGCCCGAAATCGGGCCATGCACGACGGCAGTAGCGGCTGTTAGCTGGAGCGGGGTTAGCTGCCGATAAAATCAAGATGGCGCCCAGCTCCTTTGTTTGATCCGGAAGCTGGGACTGGCGCCTGCTAAGGAGCGGAGGAGTGATGGCGGTGGTGTGGGTAGTGCTCCCACTGTAGCGCGTCACACCGGTACAGCTGCGGCCTTGATCGTGGGCGGAGGTGAGCCCTGAGCCGCAGCGAGAAAGTGTGGGGGAAGCTGCAGCCGCCGGAGGGCCGCGATCAATAATTCGACCCTCCAGGATTGTAGAGGGCCTGGAGTGAGATTGGAGCTCGCGGACAGGGCGCCCGGTGCTGGGACCGACCCGGAGCCCTCCCTGTCTGCTAGAGGGTGATTGTGTGCCAACTGAGCCCCGCTGGGAGATCTGGACTGAGTGCCCCGCCCTGCAGCACGGAACGGCGGGGGTTGGTGCTCTCTATCCCTGGGGGACCCCCTTCCTGGACATCGCTGGACGCGGGGGTCTGGGGGCTGGGCCGTTTTGGGTCCCTGGAGGCTGGTACCGGGGCCGCTGAGGAGACTGTGTGTGGCCTTGGAGCCAGGCGTTTTAGCAGACACTGGTGGTGGAACCCCCCCCTTTCCCAGACCCATTGACGTGGGTGCGGATGGCGGCCTGACGCTGGGGTGCTGGGGATTGATGCCCTGGAGTGGGGCTGACCTGCGGTTGCTGTGCAGTGGCTGGCTGGACCTGGGATTGTGGATTTAGCACGGTGGCGCAGTTCTGGGCATGCCATCTGGCGCGGGACTGAGAGGAGCCATTTTGGTCTGGAACTCTAGGGGGGCCTTGCGAGATTGACGGTGAGCTGTGGGACCTGGAACCTGGTGTGGGGCGGCCTACAGACCCACGGGTAGCCCACGCTGGATAGCACACGATAGCTGGGATTTGCCCGGAAGGTTGCCGCTGAGACGCGAGAAGACCTTTGTGCCCATGTGGAGTAGTATTACCCTCTGGTCTAGGTTGGACGATCTTAGAGGCCTCTGACGTGGGATCGAGGTGCGCTGCCGCCCGTGACCATGGGCAAGCCCCGTGCACGGAAGGAAGAAGACCCGCTGCCTTCTGGAGCTGACTCTCTCTCTCAGGACAGTAGAGAGGAACAAGAATTGCCACAGGAGCGGGGGATTCAGCTTCAACTGGACAAGATCCTGGGAGCCATATCGGACTCTCGAGTTGCCCTTCAACAGGACATTGCGCAGGTGGCAACAGGGATAGGTTTACTACGGGCAGATCACTTGAAGCTTTTGGACCGTGTGGAACAGGCTGAACCAGCGCTTCAGGAAGTGGGCCCTGCACAGACTACGCTGTCTGCGACTATGGCGGGAGTGCTGGATCTCCTGGCTGTGCTGGAGCGGCGAGCTGAAGACGCGGAAGGCCGGAACAGACGTAATAACGTCCGCGTGGTGGGTCTGCCGGAAAAAATTGAGGGGCCGGACATGGTGAGCTACCTTGAAAATTGGTTCAAAACAGAGGTGGCTCCTGAGGGGCTATCGAGCTTCTACACATTGGAGCGGGCACACCGGGTCCCGGCCAGGGCGCCGCAACAGGGACGCCGCGCGGCCGGTGGTGGTGCAGCTCCTCCACTTTCGTGGCCGTGATTTGCTCCTCCGGAGGGCCTGTAGTGCCGGCCCCTTTCAAGTGGATAACAGTAATGTTACTATTTTCCCGGACTACTCGTTTGATACGCAACGGCGCCGCCTGTCCTTTCAGACTGTCAAGAAGGAGTTGCGCGCAGAGGGGATTCAATATTCTTTGTTCTTCCCAGCCAAGCTACGCATAGTGCTTGACGGTCAGACACACTTTCACGATACACCTGAAGATGCATGGGAGTGGCTGGAGTCCTACAGAGCAGGAAAGGATGGCCAAGAAGTGGAAGCACGGGAACTAGCTAAAGAATCTCTGCCTCGCAGATCACGACGGTTGCGGCGCCGTGGACGGGGCCTGCGGAGACCGACGGACTCGCAGACGGTTGTGGAACAGAGGGGTGCCCTGAAAGCGGTGACGGCGATATCGGAGAACTGTTGAAGACTACACCGGAGGCGTCGGACCAGGGTAGTGACAAGGGACCTTCAGAGGTGGAGTCCTCAGTGTCTGAGGCTCCGGGCTTGCCAACAGTCACTTCCGGAACTGCAGATGAACTGCTGGATGAGTAAATGGAGCGATAGCTGGGGTCTGGGAGTTTAGCCCTGAAATTTTGTATTCTGGTCGCTGCTTTCTCGTCTGCTTGGGGCCTATAGCGATGCAGTGGGTGCGCGAGGGCCTAGACAATTGTAACTGGAGGGGTTAGGTGTTGGGGGGCGCAAGGGCTGAGGGGAGGCTTAGAGGTGACCCGGGAGACATGCTACTCGTGGGTATTTGAGGGCGGACAATGGTTGTGGTGTTGGTTCAGTGTAAACCGCTTTTTAGGCCCTATCCACTCCCCACTGGATGGTAGTGTATATATATAAACTTTGTTTAGTTAATTAAAACCGTAACAAAACCAAAAGTGAAAGAAAATTGTCCATTACAATAAAATCGGTCAGCTTCTTCATAATACATTTTACAGCCCAAAAGTTTAAAATGATGCTAGTAGGAGCTTTTTCAAATTGCTCATCGTTAAAATAGTTAATAATACAGAAAATCTTAATTTAAAATTTCAAGAGCTTTCAGGCGCTTTTCATAGGCTATTAAGAACTTTATCAGTTTGCAATTGAATATAGGGTCTGTTGAGTCTAGGGCGCCAATAATTGCCGATCTACAGGTGCGTAGTCTTTTGGCCCTAAAAATGTTCTTTAAAAAGAGAGTGCGCTCCCGGTTCAATGTTTTACAGTGGCATATGATATGGATTATGTATTCTTTTGTAGTTCCACATAATCGACAGGCGTTTGCGTCTGAGCGTTTCCAGACAGGGGCATCGGCCAGAGTTGGTAGATTGCCAAGTCTCACTGCCATCAGCCTTTTTTATAAACCTAGAATACGTTGATGCTAGGTAGGCAGCCGAGGTGAGATTGTTGTAGCTGTTAATCACGGTCCAAGAATGGAAGCGGGCAGCAAAGATGGCTTTATCCGTTATTAGTGAGTGAAATTTGGCCGCTTTATTTAGAACCTGTTTCAAGGACACAAATGGCAGGTTTTTTTCCCACAGGTTTGCAGTGCATGTTTGCTCCAGAGTGCCAGTCAGATATTTATTTGCTGCAGAGTGTTGTATGCTTTCTAATTCCTGCCATAACAAGCTGTCCAAGGTGTCATTTGTGGAGTTCGTTTTAATTCTATGCCATACTCTGATGCTTGTGTAGAGTCTTCCCAGTGACTAATTCTTCAAGCCAAATTCTAAGTGCATCTGGGCGGGTGAAGCTGAGCGTGGGAGTTGTAAGACCTTCTTGTAGATTTTTGTGATAAGGCTGTTTAGGGTGATGTCATCCTTGCCCTGCATAGCTATACTAGCGTACAATAGAGTTGGAAGTCCTTTGGTTGCCATCACTGTTAGTAGGGGTATAAACGAAGGGCCTTCCATTTTTTTTGCCAGTGAGCTTAGTGCGAATATTAATGCTCCGGCTCTCTGCTTCATATATTTTTTGGGTGCGTTTAGAGTGAGTTTGTCGTCAATATAGTATCCTAGATATTTATAGTTTGATTCTCTTTCCAGTGATTTTCCTCCAAGCGAGATATTAAGTTGCGCTGTACGACGGTTGGTTATTGATATAGTTTTTGTTTTGGACAGGTTCAGAGCAAGGTTATTTACCGTCAGAAATTCTGACGTTACTGCTAGCAGTCTGGACAGGCCCACTTTAGTTAGACTCCGGAGCACAATGTCGTCTGCGTAGGCCAAATGAGTCAGATGAAAATTACCAAGTTTCGGTGTGTGCGCATTGCAGTTATTTAAATTTCCCGAAAGGTCTGAGATGAATAGGTTAAAAAGCTGTGGTGCTAATACGCAGCCCTGTTTCAATCCGATTGATGTATATACTTTTCTTGATAGGTGTGATCCGTCCGCTAGCTTGATTTGTGTCCATGTATTAGTGTAGAATAGAAGTAGCCCCCTCAGTATTTTCTCAGGTATGGCCCAAGTTCTCAGCTTCGCCCATAATAGCTTGTGATCAACGCTATAGAATGCCGCCTTCAGGTCGATAAAACAGAGGTTCAGGTCCTGTTTCGAACGCTGGCATTTTTCTGCTATCATGGTTATGGTTAATATGTTTGACGTAGTTCCGATGCCGGCTCTAAATCCAGTTTGATTTATCGGGATCATTGCTTTATCATCTGCCCAATTTACCAGGTCTTTTAAAAGGAGAGAGGCAAAATATTTCGCTTCAATATTCTTAAGTGTTATTAGGCGGTAATTTAAAGGATTAGCTCTGTTTCCTCCTTTATATATTGACGTGATGATAGAACCTTTCCAGCTATCAGGAATGCAGTTGTAACTTTGATCATCGGCAAAGAGTTCTTCAAGGTGGGCCCCAATAATCTGGTGCTTCCTTAAAGGCAATTTGCGGGATGCCATTCGGGCCCGGTGCTCCGTTAGTTTTTCCCTTTCTGATGATAGCGATAATCAGCCTTGTACCAACCATCTGTGGCTTCAATCGGTGGAGTTTTCCTTTGGGCCGTTGTTGTTCGGTTTGAATGTGAATGTTCTTCGCTGCTGTTTAAATACGGGTCCGAAGATCCCATTTGCTGCCCCAGAGCATTCCTTTGGTTTTCTTCGAATTTTGTCGACAAGAAGGATGACCATACCGTTTCTTGGATATTCGAGATCAGTATGTGTCGTGGCTTTGTGAGCTGGTTTATTACGTTCCAAAATTTATTTGAGTCCTGTAGCTTAGAGCTGGCCAGTAAATTAATCCAGAACTCGTCATTTGTCTTTTTTTTTTTTGCTCCCAAATCCTTTTTTTATATAATTTTCTTTGTACAAGAAAAGTATTCAAATAGCTTGGGTAATTTGGTTTTAGTTGCAGGTTTTTTTGGCTTCTGCGTAGAGCCCTTCTTTGTTCTTGTAGTGCCAAAGGCAGTTTCATTGTGGGGTGCTTATTTTTTGCCACTGTTTTAATTGGTTTCATTTTTGACTTTAGGTTCTCAAGAAAAAGGGACCAAGCTTGTATCTTATCCGTTGTGGTCTGTTCATCTCTTGTAGTGCGGCCTCTATTGTTGAAGTCCACTTCAGTTTATTCAAACTGTTCCAGTGTATTCGTTTCTGATTAATTGTTCCTAGTTGACCCTCCAGGGAATATTCTGGTTGCAGTGTTTCTGCAAAAAAGTTACGTTTCAGATGTTGCATGCTATGATCGCTCATTGGTGTGTATTCGATGTAAAAAGTAAGTAATGGAGGGATCAATGGAAGACTTACTATAGTAAAATCCAATGTAGATTGACTACAAGGACCATAAAACGTGGGTGCGGATGGCGGCCTGACGCTGGGGTGCTGGGGATTGATGCCCTGGAGTGGGGCTGACCTGCGGTTGCTGTGCAGTGGCTGGCTGGACCTGGGATTGTGGATTTAGCACGGTGGCGCAGTGCTGGGCATGCCATCTGGCGCGGGACTGAGAGGAGCCATTTTGGTCTGGAACTCTAGGGGGGCCTTGCGAGATTGACGGTGAGCTGTGGGACCTGGAACCTGGTGTGGGGCGGCCTACAGACCCACGGGTAGCCCACGCTGGATAGCACACGATAGCTGGGATTTGCCCGGAAGGTTGCCGCTGAGACGCGAGAAGACCTTTGTGCCCATGTGGAGTAGTATTACCCTCTGGTCTAGGTTGGACGATCTTAGAGGCCTCTGACGTGGGATCGAGACCGTCCTCCAGCAGTCTTTTTGCGCCCGCTATATTGCATGAGATAATGTGTATATTGTTATTTGCTGCTTTATTTGTCTCGGGCCGATCGGTCAGTTAGGCCTTTCATTGTTTAATATACTGGGAAGCCATTTCCAGGAGTCAATTGTTGTTAACGTTTCCCCCGCTTTAGCTAGGTTGGGCTCTAAAATGTTGGTTCTGCCTCGCTTCAGCCTTTGGCGTTTTGTAGTATAGAGTAGACTGATTGTTTCGGGGCAAGGACCGCCAGCCTCCTTGTAAGTTGCGGGCAGCTGTTTATCTGTAAAGGTTGAGGGTATCTTCGGGCAATTGGCTGTGATAGTTTGATGCCCCATTCTTGGTAGTAGTTTGTTCGCCTTAGCTTTGCATGGGGCAAATAGTTGGGGTAGTTTGGATGGGATTCACTATGTTGGTGCATGTTTTGGGGGGGGAGCAAGATGTACTGGCAGGGTTGGGGGTGTTTGGGGATGGATTTAATTTGGTTAAGGGATATTGTTTGCTGTCGATCTTGATCAAGACTATGGACCTTTCGAGTGTTATGCATTTGGGTACTGATACCGCCTCCTTGCATTCGGAGGGGGGGTTGCTTTGAGAGGTTTTCGCATTGTTGGCATGGGTTCGTCACCTGATGTGAAATGTATAACCTGGAATGTTCGAGGATTGCACTCCATGCAGCGTAGATATAAGGTCCACTCCTACTTGGTTCGTAGGGGAGTGCAGGTGGCATTTTTACAGGAAACACACTTAACTAGGGCTGAAGGGCTAGCTTTGCAGCGCAGGTGGCGAGGGCAACTTTATACCACTTACTCAGCTTTTGCATGGGGAGTCCTGATCTGGGTTCGGGCTGGGGTTCCCTTTCAAATGTTGGACAAACTGATTGACCCTGATGGCCGCTATGTAGCAGTAGAGGACATCTATATGGGCGTGAAGTGACCCTTTGCTCTGTTCACGCTCCCAATATAGATCAGGCGTCTTTCCTGGAGACTTTGTCTTCTGTGCTGGCAGACTACTTCACGACACCGGTGTTGATGGGGGGAGATTTTAATTCTGTCGCAGACGTTACCTTGGCTAGATCCCATCCTCCACTCCCCACGGCCCGATCAATAAATTAGCTAGGACTCGGACCCACTGGCAAGACAATTGGGGATTCATTGATATCTGGCGGGTACAACACCCGACCGATAGCGATTATTCATATTATTCGGCTTTGCATGATCTGCATGTTAGATTAGATGCCATTTTGTGTAGCGCTGGACTAGCTTGGTTAGTGGTTGGTAGTGAATACCTCGCGAGTACCATATCAGATCATAATCTATTGCTAGTGCACTTCAAGTGGGAGTTGGTACGCCCTAGAATCCCGACTTGGAGGTTATGTCCGGAGATGCTAGAGGATCGGGCCTTTTGCGTGGAGTTGGGGGAAGGAGTAGAACGCTACTTTGCCGAAAATGATGGGTCGGCTACGACAGGGGCCCTAGAATGGGATGCTTTTAAAGTGATGGTCCGCGGGATCTGTATGGCCAAGTGGGTGGGGGTTCGGAAGTTACTGTTGCGGGACATTGAAGCGGGCGAGCTAGCTCTTCGTGAAGCTGAAAGAGCACACTCCGGTGGCACTGGCACGCGCAACGAGGTTTTGACCCGGAGGGAGGCGGTGGCGGCGGGAGTGGAGCGCCTCAGATGCTTTGATCATAGAGCTTTCTTGGCTCGAGGGCATGCGGAACGAGACAAGGTGGGCACATTGCTGGCTTGGCTAGCTGACCCTGTTCCTAGCTGTGTACCTATTCTGGCTCTGACCTCCCCTTCGGGATGGGTGGACTATGAGCAGCATCTCATAAACGACCATTTTAGATCATTCTATGCACATGTCTATACCAGCCAATTGCAGACTGATGAGGAAGAGATTCGGGGGTTTCTAGAGGGGTTGGAGTTACCAGCAAATGAGGAGGAGGAGGCGAAGGAGCTTGGGCAAGATATCACTCTGGCTGAGATTCTCTGTCCCATTAAGCAATTGGCACGCAACAAAATACCGGGTAGCGACGGTTTGCCTATTGAATTCTACGTAACATATATTGATCTCCTGGCCTCCAGATTGATGGGAATATACCAGGAGGCCAGACGGACGGGAATTTTGTCGGCTCCTACTCGAGAGGCTATCATTGTGCCGCTCCTTAAGCCGGGAAAGTCGCTGACTGACCCAGCGGCGTACAGGCCTCTCTCTATGCTCACTACGGATTATAAAATACTGAGTAGGGTGTTGGCTACGAGACTCCTTCCCTTTGTGACTTGGTTGGTGCATTCGGACCAGGCTGGCTTTATCCCGACGCGCAACACCGCTAGTAGCATAAGTAGGTTGATAGGAATGTTGGATGGAGGCTGTGGCATGGGGGCAGGCGCTTATCCTTTCTGTTGACATAGGCAAGGCGTTTGACAGCCTGGAATGGCCCTATCTGTTTTCAGTCATGACAGCGTTTGGTGCGGGCTATGTTCATTGGGCGGCGATTCTATACTCGACAGCGAGAGTTCGGTGGGGAGAGTTGTTTCCTCTTCCTACCGAGTGGGACGGGGCACCAGACAGGGCTGCCCACTATCCCCATTGTTGTTTGCCCTTGCAATTGAGCTGTTGGCGGCGCGAGCTAGGATGGGGAGGGATTATAGTGGGCTCCAGCTCCGAGGTCATGCACACTATATTTTGCTGTATGCGGATGACCTCCTGATGTTTTTGGGTGACGCGGGAAGGCTCTGGCGGGGGCACGTTCCCTTCTGGCCTGCTTTGGAGATATATCTGGACTATGGGTTAACTGCTCCAAGACCTGTGTTTTTTCGGTGACCTCTGTGTGCGACCAGCCAACACTGACGCCTGGCTTGGTGTGGGAGTCGAGGTGCCTTCCCTATTTGGGTACGCAGGTGTATCATGATCAGGGGGATCTCTTCGAAGGAAACATTGGGAGAGCGATGAGGGGTCTGAGAGGTAGCATGAACTTTTGGGGGACCTTACCACTGTCGGTGGCAGGTCGAGTGGCGCTTTTGAAGATGGTGGCACTTCCTCGCTTGTTATACTTATTCCGGACTCTGCCGATCAAGGTGCCGGTTGCTTTCTTTCGACGGCTTCGCTCCGAGGTGGGCAGTTTCATATGGGGTGCAGGACGACGTAGGGTAGCGCTGGATACTCTGATGCGTCCGAGAGCTGAGGGAGGATTAGCTGCTCCGGATTTTGAATTATATTATTTGGCAGCACAATTTCAATTTCTCATCAAGGCGGTGGCGTCGGAATTTCGGGGTCCAGAAGGGGGACCGGTGCCTGAGGTGCCAAGACAAGTCTTATCTTTCGTGGTCCTGCAGCAGCGACTGAGGACTGCTGATTTATCTATGATAGAGGGCACTTTGAGGTACTGCTGGAAATGGTACCACAGTAGAATCTGGGTACAGCGTCTTTATGCGCCTGAAATACCGCTGGGCATGTGCACAGCGCTGCCATACGGCGGTGATTGGTCTGCATTGGTGAAGTGGGAGCCCCTAGGCTTGCAGATGGTGGGAGACCTTTATGCGGATGGCGAGTTGTTGCCCTTTGGGGCGTTGCAGGAAACGTTTGGCCTTCCGCATGGCCAGTATTTGATACATGCGGAACCGATCGCTACCATACGGAAGCATTGGGGTGCTGTCCTCGCTGAACCGCCAACGAGCGACGGATGTCAGTATATAGTGATGGCGGCGAGCACGTACAAGGTGGTTACCTGTTTATATAAGTGGATGCTAGGGGAAGGACTTAACCCGCTACAGAAGCTGCGGGAGCGCTGGAAGTCGTACCTGGATAGGGCAATCCCGGATACCGCCTGGTTGCAGATACTCCAAAGAGCGTGGAAATGTACTAGGAACACTAGGTTTCTGCTAATCCAATTCTTTGTTTTACACAGGGCGTATCTAATGCCGGCTAAACTCAATCAGTATTTTCCGGCTAACATGGCGAACTGCCCCCGATGCCGCCTACGGGATGCAGATCTGAACCACATGCTGTGGGATTGCCCTCAGTTAGGGACGTATTGGGAGGAGGTAGCTGAGTTGCTCTGCAAGGTGACTGAACGGCAGGTGGTACTGGATAAAGGAGCTTGCCTGCTACACTGGTTTTCACATACCAGTAAAATAAGATAACTTGCAAGTTTATAGATCTGGGGCTAGTGTTGGCCAAAAGAGAAATTACATCAAACTGGAAGGCGGCGGCTGGCCCTAGCTTTAGTAGATGGAAAGCGGCAATGCTTATGTGGGCGGGCAGCGAGGGGACCGTGCGACTGCAGCAGGCTCACAGATCCCATAGCGATAGGGCCCTGGAGGCGGCGCGGGCATGGGAGGCTTTGGTGCTGGAGCTCAGGTTACCTGAGGGAGACTCTGGCTCGGATTCCGACACATCAACGGAGGGGGAACGATCACTGGTGGCGGCCTCGGGTCCTGGGGAGATCGATGCGGGGAGAGATCCCTGAAGTTCCGGGTGATGGCAGAGATGTTTATACCTTGAGAGGGACACTCTTCATACTCTTCACACATTAATGTAGTGCATTAATAACACTTGTTGAATAAGTCGCAGCATCGGCAGCAGGGGGGGGGGGGGGGGGGAGGTTGGGGTTGTTGGATGTTGAGGTCGGCCATGCATAGAACATTATATAACAATCTGGAGCTCTGGATGACCGGAATCATAATGTTATTGAAGGAGGCCGGTATTATAATGCAGACTCAGATTTGAGATCCAAAGTGCCTTATTGAATTGTTGGAATATACGGTTGCCTCTGAATGTGTGATGCAGGACTATCTGTAAACATTATGATCATTCCTCATGTTTCGTTTGTGTTTCAAAATAATAAAAAAAAAATTTTTTAAATAACAAAACACAACACAACATAGCATAGCATAACAAAACAAAGCTTAGCATAGCATAGCATAACAAAGCATAGCATAAAGCATAGCATAACAAAACGTAGCATAACAAAACGTAGCATAACAAAACGTAGCATAGCAAAACGTAGCATAGCAAAACGTAGCATAGCAAAACGTAGCATAGCAAAACGCAGCATAGCAAAACGCAGCAAAACAAAGCATAGCAAAACACAACACAACAAAACATAGCATAGCATAACAGAACACAACACAACAAAACATAGCATAACATAACAAACAAAGCATAAGATAGCAAAACTAAGCATAGCATAACAAAACAAAGCATAGGATAGCAAAGCAAAACATAGCATAGCATAACAAAACATAGCATAACATAACAAAACCTAGCATAACAAAACACAACACATAACCTAACAAAACATAGCAAAACACAACAAAACATAGCATATCTTAACAAAACACAACAAAACATAGCATAGCAAAACCAAACCTATAATAGCATAGCAAAACATAGCATACCAAACACAACAAAACATAGCAAAAGAAAGCATAGCATAATAAAACACAACAAAGCATAGCATAGCATAACAAAGCATAGCATAGCAAAACATATCACAGCATAGCGTAACAAAACATAGTATAGCATAACAAAACACAGCATAGCATAACAAATCAAAGCATAGGATAGCAAAACATAGGATAGCAAAGCAAAACATAGCCTAGCATACAGCATCACTCAGCACTACCACAGCATCACTCAAGGGCACTACAGCATCACTCAAGAGCACCACAACATCACTCAGCGCCACCACAGCATCAATCTGTGCAACCATTCAACAACACCTGGTTCAAATATGTTCTCTCAATGTTTCAAGCTCTATTTCAAATGTAACAAAAAGATGGTAATATTTCACTTCTGTTCTTGGATTTTCGTCACAATAAAATACACTGAACATAATCTGCACAAAAGTTATTTACAAAAGTTTAAGCTATTGGCATTATAAATTACAATAACTTTTGTTTAAGTATTAATAATTTAAAAAGCCATTGTTATTTGTAATATCAATACATGTAAGTCACGTAAATACAACACATATTGCATTACAAATGCTATAGGTGTCACATTTGCGAAAGTTATAACTATTGGCATTGTAAATGACAAAGCTATTAATTTCGCTATTTTCAAAAGCGAAACATAAATACAACATGTGTCATTTACAACACCAATAGCTCAAACTTTCCTAATGTGAGAACTGTTGCATTGCAAATACTTGTTTTCACTAGGCTAGGAATAGTGACTGAGTCGTCTGAGCACAGAAGCCAGCAACACTGAAGTCTGTATCCAGAATATCTGGAGTCTTCCTCTGGGCCAATTTATATTTCACTGAAAGTCAAGCCTAAAAACACCCTTTCCATTTTCTTCTTTTACTTTTGTCTTTTTACTTGAAGCCTTTTGAAAGGTTTTGCTGAATATTTTTAGTATGGCACCCCAGCTGTTTTAAAGTTTCTTTATTGGCAGCACGTCAAACAGGTCAAACTCCTAGAATAGGTTAACTTCTAATGCCTAACTGTACAAAATCACATTGTCAAACCACAGCAACAGAATGTGGAATGCAATCAAAGAATAACATGGCTCACGCAGGAGCTCATGCCAGTGCATGTGCAGAGAATTAACACTTAAAGGAACATGACAGATATTATATGAGAGAATGTAACACATCTCCCTATTAACAAAACATATGTACAAAAGAAAGAAAAAGGAGAAACAAAAAAACGAAAACAAGAAAAAGATAAAACACCTAATGCAGAGAGTATAATGATGAATGAAAATAAATTAGCTAGACTGTATGTACCTTTTAGGAACATTTATAACTCGCTTGGCATCTTTGACTCTAGAAGCGATGGAATGATCTTTATCACGTTGTACATCATCATGTAGTATTCCCTTATGCAAAATCCCAGGTGCATGACATTTGGCTAGCCTTCCGAAATTCCATATTCTGCCATCTTGAGTCATGGCACTATTGATAAAAACTTTCTTAAGTTGAATAGGTTCACTGTATTTGTCCAAACCTTTACTAATTAAACCAGGTTTACGAATTCTTACCCACTCTCCTACTTGAAAACATTGTGTCTTATCTTTCCATTTATCATCATACCATTTTTTAACCTTAAGCTGTTTGCACTCAACACGCTTGGCAATATCAGAAACACAATTTTTATCACCAACAAAATGAGATTTCTCTCTTAACCACCAGGGTAGCACTTTAGAAGCAGGATTCCTTCCCTTAAACAAATTGAAAGGACTTACTTGTGTGGTTGAATGTGGTGTGATTCTATAGTTCCACAAACGTTCTCTTAAAGCACTTACCCAATTAACACCAAACTTGATGGAATCTACCACATAGTTCTCCAAAACCCGATTGAATCTCTCAACTTGACCGTTTTCATGAGGTTCATAAACCGACGTTAACCTGTGAATAATGTTACTCTTTAAGAAAATTATTCATTTCTAATGAAGTCAACTGAACACCATTGTCTGTAACTAAAGATAAGACAACCTTCCCTAGTAAAAATGTCCTTGAAAAAGTTAATTACAGCCTCAGTGGTGGCTTTTGGGACAAACTTGACCTCCGGCCACTTGGAATCATAATCAATCATAACTAAAGCATACCGTGATGCCTCAGGCAACATATGAAATGGACCAGAAATATCAAAACCTACCTTCTCCCATGGTTGAGACGGCCATTTAACTATCTTCATAGGAGGAGTATGTACTTTAAGCATTTTCTCACTAGCACAACACTCTACACATTCTCTAATAATTCTATCTACAAACTTATCAATTCCTGGCCACCAAAAATAGGCTCTCACCAATCTTTTCATAGACGAAATACCAGGATGTTCATTGTGTGCAATACGCAAAATTAATTCATACATGCCCTCAGGTGGAATACATTTCCCTGATTTGAAAACAAAATCTCCATCTAATTCTAACTCTTCAAGGACTTGATAAAATGGAACCAGTTCCGGTTGCACCAAATCCTTTCTTGGCCAACCATTTTTAACACAATCCTTTAACTCTCTCCACTTTTTGTCTTTCTGTACACATTCTTCCCACAATGTCTCCGAAATATCTTTGAACTTTCCACACACAACATCTTAAACTGACAGCACAAAATCAAGTCCACTAATAGAACTAACCTCTTCCTGTGCACATGGTATGCATGATAAACAATCTGCTGTTACATTTTTCTTTCCAGGAACATAGACCGTGCAAAAATTATATTCCTGTAATTTAGACGTTAACCTGGCTATCCTTGCCGTTGCATTCCATCCTCCACCAACTGACAAAATGTTTACTAATGGCTTATGATCGGTCCGAAGTGTGAACTTTGAACCCCAGACATATAACCTAAAATGTTCAATGGCCCACACGCTGGCAAGTAACTCCCTTTCAATCACAGCATATCTGCGCTTGCATTCACTAAGAGTCCTAGAAGCAAAAGCTACATTCCATTCATTGCTACCTTCCTTCTGTGACAGAACACTGCTTAACCCATATAAACTTGCATCAACAGTAATTATGCACTCTTTGTTCATGCGAAAAGGTTTGAGTGTGGGAGCATGTACGATGTCATGTTTAATATCATCAAAAGATCGCTGTTGTATTTCAGACCATTCATATTTTTCCCCTTGTCTAAGTAATTTCCTCAAGGGTTCCATTTTCGTAGCAAAATTGATAACAAACTTGCTATAATATTCACATAGACCAGCAAAAGAAAGTAACTGATCCTTATTTTCTGGAGCTGGTGCCTTAATAATTGCTTCAACGTTAGATTTTTTTGGAACCACACCCTCACCTGACAATGTATGTCCTAAATATTCGACAGATTTTTTAAAAAGATTGCACTTGTGTGCTTTAAGTGTTAAACCACTTTGTTCTAACCTTGAACAAACAATGTGTAAATGTTTTTCATGTTCAATGATGTTCTTAGAGAAAACCAAAATGTCATCCTGGAAACATTTCACAAAACTGTCTACATCCCTGAAAATTTGAAACATCACTCTCTGAAAAACAGAGGCAGCAGATGCGAGACCGAATGGCATTCTTTTGTATTGAAATAAACCTTGCGGAGTTATGAACGCCGTTAGTTTTCTAGAGTCCTCTGTTAACATAATTTGGTGATAAGCGGAACGGAGATCTAAGGTAGAGAAAATGTTCGCGCCATCAAACAGAGATACTAACTCATTTATGTTAGGTAACGGATGACAGTCAATTACAATATTCAAATTTAATGCTCTCAAATCAACACACACCCTTATTTTTTTGTCTGGTTTGCGTACTAAAACTATTGGAGAAACCCATTCTGATGACTCTATTGGTTCTATAATATCCTCTTTAAGTAATTCATCTAACATACCTTTAAGTTCTTCTCTAATGTTAATTGGGACACTTCTAAGTTTTTGTACAATAGGAGTATGACTTTCTTTTAAAACTATTTTGTGTGAGAAATTTTTAAGTTTACCCAACTTATCACAAAAAATATTTTGGAAAGCTGAGATAACATTAGCAGCCTTTTCAGTGTAAGTGGAACATTGAGAATCTTCAACAGTAGAGACAATGTTCATCAGACTATCGTCGCATAAAGATATTTGTGGATTAAGCAATATGCCAAGTTTCCATTGGTCAAACCATCCCAACACATTGACACCCTTCTTAGTGATATACAATTTTATGTCAGCCTTCCTATGTCTGAAAGTTAGATTAACATGGAAGAATCCCAGACAATCGATCCTAGTTCCGGAAAAACCACTGGCATTAATATCCGATTCTTTTAGATTCATCATTGGCAAAACATTTGACAAGGTGATATTATAGTAATCTAAAGTGATAATGGTCCATGGTGAACCTGAGTCAACCATTAAAAGCAAATCAATACCTAATACATGAAAAATGCATTTAGGTGAATTAAGTATTGATTTTGATTGAGTGTCTATAATAGATACAACAAAACCTTTATCCGGAACATTATGAACATTTGGAATGGTACACATATTCTCCTCTGAAATAAAAGAAACAGAACCCTTATTAAAAGGACGTTTGTCTCTACACATGTTACTGAAATGTCCAATCAAAAGTACGAAGGTATGAGGTAATACATACCCGAGTTTACGAAAATAGATAAAAAAGTCCTCACACATGGGTTCAATCACCACTCCATAAACGTGCTGCAGGATGGTGGTGCTCCTCGTCGCCAAATTTTGTTGAAATTAGGAGAAAAATTTAATTTTAAAGTTTCTTTATTGGCAGCACGTCAAACAGGTCCAACTCCTAGAATAGGTTAACTTCTAATGCCTAACTGTACAAAATCACATTGTCAAACCACAGCAACAGAATGTGGAATGCAATCAAAGCATAACATGGCTCACCCAGGAGCTCATGCCAGTGCATGTGCAGAGAATTGACACTTAAAGGAACATGACAGATATTATATGAGAGAATGTAACATCAGGTCATAAACATGTCAGTGTCTGTTGCCTGAGAACCTGACCAACTGCAGTTAGGGATTCAGGCTGCATTGAATAAGGTGCCACAAGAGCTTAATGTGAAGAACCATGCCAAGGAGCTGTCCGAAGAGCCAGCAGAGGTACTAGCACCATCAGCGCTGACTAGAACTGTCCCTAAACAGAAGAATTTAACTTCTTTGTAGAGTTATAAAATAATATGCAGGCAACCTCAAATTAAAATTGCAGGATACTCTGGCAAAATCAAACCTCCTGACAAATATATTGCAACCATCTGTGCCAACAACTTAAACCTTACTGCCATTAATCAATGTTTTAGATCCTAAAGCAATATCCCCACCCATATAGTAAATCCAGAGGTTATTCCAGGGGGCTAGCTTTTAGACAGCACCAGCCCACATAACAAAGCCTGTACCGCAGCAACCTACCCAGTTCTTTTGAAGCCGTGGCGATGGCACCAACACAAACAAACAATCCAGTAGTAAAAGAAATCCTCCGATAGTTTCTTCCCTGCTGAAGCAGTTTCCAAGCTGCTTTTGTCAGCTCAGGCTCATGCCTGGCTGCTTGGAGGCAGAATTAATAATTTCCTCTGTGGCTGGAGATCCATCACATCAGACAGATGAGTCTTTAAACTTGTTCAAAAAGAACAGGCCTGACATTCATTTACTCTCCGCCCTGTGTTTTCCTCACCCCAGAGCATATTTCGGAGGATCATTCCACCATTTTGATGCAAGAAGTCAGTCTACTACTGTCAAAGGTTGTCAATGAGCAGGCCCTGGACTTGAAGTGCGAGAGATGCTACTCTTGGTCCTTCTTTGTTGTGAAAAAAGTTGGAGACCTCTGTCCTTTTCTGGCCCTCCATCTTCTGAATGCCTTTCTTAGAAAGGACATGTTCAGGGTGTTTACTCTGGCTAAAATCCTGTTCGCTTTGGGGCTAGGAGACTGGGTTTTGTCCTCGGACGTTCCTGATGTGTATTTTCATATATCCATCTTGAAGCCCCATGGTGTTCTCCACGGTTTAAGGTGGGCCAGGAACACTTATAATTTACCATGCTCCCCTTTAGGTTTGCCTTGGCACCTCTGTTGTTCACAAAAGTGATGGCAAGGGTCCCTGCCCCTCTTTAGAGGTCAGGGGTACACATATTCCCGTACCTCGACAACTGGCTGCAGAAGGCAAGTTCAGTGTGGTCAGCCGCTGACCACTCCTGGACTACAGCTAGGCTGGTGTGATTTCAGGGATTGTACGTTACACTTCTTATGCAAATGTCCCAAAATTACACCATTATGGCACTTCACATAATTATGAACCATTTTAAAGTGAAATGCGCTGTTATCTGTAAAAAATTATTACCACAAAGGAACACTAACAGAATAGGAGCGACTGATGTTCACCATGTTTTGTTTAAATGCATCTGCATGCTAAAAATTAATGCAAGTACGCATTTTGCGCTAAAAGATGTTGCATGAAGGATATGCATTTCACATAATTATGCGTAATAAAGTGTAACTTTGCAGAATTGTCATATTGCGCACATTTCGCCCACCCCTAATGACAGACAAACTCCTTACATTGTTTGAATTTACCATCAATGAGCTGAAGTTACGCTGGAGCCCCAGGAAGAGAATTCAATTCATTGGCACAGTTCTGGAGATAGTAGCATTCAAGTCTTTCCTCCCCTGCAGAAAGTCTAGGACAGTCAAGATATCATCCCAAAATCTCCGGATCATTAATGTGTCTTATTGAAGATGGCTCTGGGGGTTCTTGGCCTCGTGTATTCTCCTTGACCCAAACGTCAGGTGGCATATAGGGACCTTGAAGAGGACCCTCAGGTCTCCGTAGGCCCAGCATCAGGGCCTACTCTCTGTTTCCATTCAGATTTCAAAGAAGATGGCACAGTGACTGCAGTGATGGCTATCAGACCCCCAAATGACCTGCAGCAGGCCACTTTTCCTTTCCCACCCAGAGTTCACTGTAGTGACAGTCACATCGCTCCTGGACTGGGGGAGCCATCTGAGCAAGGAGGAGACCAGTGGCCTCTAGTCTCCATCATAGACCAGCTCAATATTAATCTTCTGGAGTTTCGAGGGCTCCATCTGGTCCTGAAAACCTTACTAGTGAGGCTCATGTAGGTCCTCATTGACAAGTTGACGACCATGTGATATTGCAACAAGCAGGCCAGAGTGCGTCCTGGGTCCTGGATCCTGTGCCAGGTGGCCTGGGCATCAGAACATCTGCCTGATCACCAATTGCATAGTGGGGTTCCCTGAACGCCAAAGCAGCTGAGCTGAGCAAATTATGCGCACAAATTGCTTCTCCATCCCATGTTGGAGCGGTCATCTTCAGTCAGTGGGCATGTTAGATCTGTTCACCCCCATCAAGAACAAGCAATGCTAACACTTCTGCACACTTGAGTTTCCTGGAATGCACCTGTTATAGGAGGCATTTCAACCTGAATGGAAAGACTGACTCCTGTACACCTTTCCTTTGCTACCTCTCCTGCCTTGGGATCTGAGGAAGTTAAGACACACCGCATCCACGTCATGTTTTTCGTCCCAGACCGGTCAGGAGAGTGTGGTTCCTGATGATCCTGAGCCTGAATAAATGTCCTCTGATAATGTTTCCAATTCAGCAGAACCTCCTGTCTCGGGTACAAGGCAGGGTACTAAATCTGAGGCTCCACAACTTACAACTCCATATGTTCAGATTGAGCTGCTTCAGCTAAGTGCTTTTCACATGCTGACTAAGGTGGTTCTTGTTATCCTTGCGGGCAGATCACCATTATACAAAGTCTTATCTATGTTGGGTAGTGGGACAAGTTTGCCACATTGCATGGTGACTAAAATAATATGTTCTGTTGATGCCAATGCCCTTCACCACCTTTCCAGACAAATTGATACTGAGGACTTGGGTGGCTTTGCTACCTACGGCCATCACTCCCTTCCACATTGGCCATTCAATCACTTTGTCAGTTATTTATGCCCTGCCTACCAGATCAAAAGAGGAAGAGTGGCTGCATCACCCTAGACCATAATAGGGCACTGAGTTTTTGCATCAAACTCACAAAGGACCATCTTGTGGCATATCAACTCTTTGAGGGGTTTTCTGGTGCAAAAAGGACTGGGTGGTGCAAAAGAGCACCCTGTCAAGGTAAATAGTCCTGCGCATCAAAAACTGTTATTTGCGCCTACGGGCTTATTCAACCAACGCAAAGGACACTACAACGTCTTTCGCCCAATAGGTGTCTGTTCTAGACGACTGCCAGTCTGTGGGTGTATTGGGGCATACAATCACAAAGCATTACTCTTCTGACAGTCAGGTTCATGCATGAAATTCACTTCATCTGCTCGCTTCTGCAGGACGTATTGATCCAAGTCCACTCCCCAAACCCTCCCCTTTTGGAGAAGTACTGCTTTAGTAGCTGTTCTAAAGATGATGAAACTGCAATTAGAATTATGCATCAGAAGAACAAGTTACTTATTTCAATAACACTTTCTCGTGTGTATACTTTTGTCTATCTGCAAATTCACAAAAACATGTCTCAATCAGTTTGTTCTGTACTCTGTGTCTGAGGATATGGATGAAGGGAAATTAAGGAAACTGACATCAGTGTATAAGGATGGCACTTAGATGTGGCTCTGCTTTGTCACTTCTGTCGCCGTCAGGAGCCACTAGTACCACCTATCGACACACAGGAGCAATACTTTTGAATTCTTTAGATCCCGTTTGGCCTCTGGTGATAATCTAATGGTGAGGAATATGAAATCAAAATATCCACCGGAAAGAGCATTATTGAGGATAAGTAACTTGTTTATCTTTCGCCTCATAAATGAATTACACGCCCTTGCTTCTGAGGTGCATTAAGTGGGTCGTTCGTTTGGCCCCCTTCAGTAAACCGGACCCCTAGGTAGTTCTAGTTGGCAGCCGTGGTTATTTGTTAATCCCCAAGCAGCCATTGTGTTAGTTTCTTGTGAGGGTATTTACCAAATATAACAATTGTGTTCTTTCCCTAGTTCACCTGAAGTTTATTCGCCTGATTGAACCTGTGGAGTGCATCAAGGGCTCACTGTAGACCTATTTTTTTTTGGTTCATGCTCACAATATAGTCAGCGTACTTTAGAATTGGGAGGCGCACCTTTCCCAGCCTTTGTGTAACTAGGCAGGTGCCTTCAATTGCTTTGCCCAGGTCAGCCTGGGTAGAGATTGAAAAGAAGGGCCAACATACTGCACTGTTTGAGCCTGTTGTTGGGCGGGATCTTTGAAGTTGTTGTGGGGATGCCTGTTTTTATGTGTACCCAGGTTCCCAGGTATAAGGATATTCTGGCATTGAGGAGCAGGGTTGGGATCCCCTAGGCTGGTAATTTTTCCCACAGCTTACCCGGTCCACCCTTTTGAAAGCTGTACTGAAATCAGCGAAGCACCAAAACAAGAGTGGTTGTTTGCTTCATGTGGCACGGTGTGACAAATATGCTAGTGCAATGACGTTGTCCATCATTTTGTAATTTTTTTTAACATAATTTTATTGATTTTTCCACAAAGAAAAAAGACACTCCATCTCCATTACAATTATCAGTTATTCCTCCCCCCATTCATTCAGTAGTCCTTGAACACCAAAATGTAATTACAATACACCTATTCCCCTCCATTCTCGCAGGATAGAACAATGATATGCTATGTCTTATTCCGGTTCTTCATTGTAACAGCTGGCATCAAATGTACATGTCCTATACTTAACTAACCAACTAAATAACTCTTCCCACCCCCAGCCTCCCCCCACCCTGTCACCAGTATGTCCTCCTATCATTCCTTCCTATAAATAATGTGTGCTTTGATATCCAGCTAGATCGTACATTCTGGGGTACAGTCCATCCAATGCCCTTTCATTCCGTTTCCTCTGCGCTTGACTGGCCTACCAGTACCTGAGCCAGCTCCTCCCATGCTCTTGCTGCTTCCAGCGCTTTCTCATTGTTCTGGCGTCGTGCCTGCCGCAGGCGAAAAGCCCCCTCACTACTAGCCCACTTGAGCAATTTGGTCTTCCACCTCTTGACACTAGACCCCTCCCTTGCTTTCTAATGCATCGTAATTTCCCTTTTGCTAACACCAAGCCATATCTATGAACTTACTAGTTATCTTTGTTTTGGAGGTGTGAGGAAACCAATGGAGCACGCAGACAGCCATATCAAAGTCCAAGTGTCACTTTGTAATTAAATTCAATAGACCTCCCACCTCTATCCAATAGCTCCCCAGACTCGCACAACCCCACAACATATGCTCCAAGTCTGCTCCTACGACTGCGCACCTAAGACACATTGCATTACTAGCACTATAAAAGTCTATAATCTTACCAGGTGTCAAGTACGCTCTGTGTAATATGAAGTGCACTAGCTGGAACCGCACATTTCTAGTCCCCTTCCAGGCCCTACGCTGCCCCCACGCTGCCCCCGGTATGGTCTTCCCTATACTCTCCTCCCATTTAAAGCGCAGCCTATCTAGCGGTGCTAACCCTTCATTCAGCATCCTGGAATATAAACATGTAACCGCCTTCAACGTATCACTCGCCATCACCACATACTGACATGCCATTGTTGTTTTAGGCTCCATCAATCCCTCCTTCCAGTGTTTTTGCATCGCCCGCACTAGGGCCGCATGTATCAAAAAGCCTCCTCTGGGGAGATCGAATCTATCCTGTAGCACCTGGTATGTCAACAGCGCACCATCTTCATATAAATCCCCCAGGACTTGGATCCCTGCTTGCTCCCAGTCTCATAGCGACGTCCAGTCCCCTCCATGAGGCAGCGCGGTGAGCATCCCCAATGGTATTTCCGGCGCATAGGGGTGCTGCACCCCCGCCTTCCTTTGGCTTCTGTTCCAACACTGCTGCAGCGTCCTCTCTTCCAAGGTGAGATCACCAAGTGCTATGCGCTGCTGCATTACTATGAAAGATAGGACATGTCTAGGGATCCCCCTACCTCTTGCCGACTCTGGCCCCCTAAACTCCACAGCCACCGCTCGTGTAAGAACTTGCAGTTGCGCTGCTATGTAGTACAACTCCAGGTCCGGAGCCGCCAACCCACCTTCCGCTCTCGACCTCATCAGTGTCCGGAGGGCCACCCTGCGCCTCCCCGATCCCCAAATGAACCCCACTATCATTGATTTCAGGCTTACAAATACTGAACAAGGCACCCAAATAGGCAGTGTTCTGAAAAAATATAGTAACCGGGGCAGTGTCACCATCTTAAGTAAGGCAATCCTTCCCATCACCGACAGCGGAAAGGTGCTCCAGATATATATGAACTCCGAGGTATGCTAGGCAAGACGATTCCCACCGCACCGCTAGGGACAACACTGGTGTCACCATCCCAGGGAGCACAGGAAATAAACATGTCTTAGACCAGTTAACTCGTAAACCTGACACCTGTCCAAAATCCGATAACATCTGTGCAGCCCCGGTCAACGTCTCACCCGTGTTTGCTAGAAACAACAAATCGTCTGCATATAACGATATGTATTGTGGTGCTTCTCTGAAAGCTAGCCCTTTGTACCACCGTCCCAATCGAGCCTGCACTGCAAACGGTTCTATTGCCAAAGCAAACAACACAGGGGAGAGTGGGCAACCCTGTCGCGTCCCGCGGGCCACCTCATATTGGGGGGAAATCATCTGCCCAACCCGCACTCTAGCTTTCGCCGATGTATACAGCACTGCTGTCCATCTCACAAATCCCTCGCCCAACCCAAATCTCCCCATGAGTTTATACAAATATTTCCATTCTAGGCTATCAAATGCCATTTCTATGTCGACTGACAGTACTGCCGTTCCAGTCAAGCTTCCAGATGTTTCTCCCAAGACCCTCAGTAGCCTCCTGACATTGGTGGCAGTGTTCCGGGTAGGGATAAACCCAGCCTGATCGTCGTGCACCAGATTAGTCATATGCTGCACAAGGCGCGATGCCAGAACCCGGCTAAGAATTTTATAGTCCGTGGTCAGCATTGACAGTGGGCGGTATGTCGCCTTGTCCGTATTATCACGTCCTGGCTTTGGCAATGGGACTATTAGGGCCTCGCGCATCTTTACCGGCAACTGACCCAAGTCCCTTGCCTCCTCGTAGACATCCAACAGTCTCGGCACTAGTGTATCTATATACTGCAAATAAAATTCAACCGGCAATCCATATATCCCTGGGGTCTTGTTCCGTGCCATCTGTTTAATGGCGCATCTGATTTCCTCAAGCGTAATGCTTCTGTCCAAATGCTGCGCTTGTTCCTCTTCCAACTGCGGAAGCATCAAGTCCTGCAGGTACATCTCTATATCAGTCTCATCCGCGACTATTGTTCTCCTATAAAGCCTCTCATAATACTTCTGGAAATTATGCAGAATTTCCCTCTGGGTATAAACTATGTCACCCCCCCTCAGCCTCCAATGCCAGGATTGGCGTTCCCCGCACCTCGGGATTCGCCAGCCAGGCTAATAGTGTCCCCGACTTATCGCCCTCCGTGTGGGCCTTCTCAACATACTTCCTACAATCAAAGCAATGCAACCTCTCCACTTCCGCGGCCAACACCTCCTTGGCTTCCATTCCCTTTTGCTGCAATTCCGGATGCTCTGGCCTTGCCTTTTGCACCGTCCTCAACTGCTCCTCTGCTTTCCCAACATCCTGCAGCAATGTTTTGCATACCCCAGTATATTTGTTAATATAGAGCCCCCGAATACCACTTCAAAGGCGTCCCACTCCACCGCTCTGGTAGAAGCAGTACCCGCATACTCAGAGAAGTAATATACTATCCCCTCCTCCACCACTCTGCGGAACACTGGGTCCTCCAATGTCTCAGGGCGCAATCGCCACGTCGGGATGTCAGCCTTTTCCTTTGTCCAGTGCAAAGTAAGCAGCAGTGGGTTGTGGTCGCCCAGAGTTCTAGTAAGGTACTCAGAATTAACTACGGAAGCTGCAACTTGTGAGGAACAGAATATGGTATCCAGCCACACATGAAGCTCCTGCAGAGCCGAAAAATAGGAATAATCCCTATCTTGCGGATGATGAGACCTCCACACATCTACCAGATGCCATCTATCCTGCCATGCAAGCCTGTATTTGGACAGTCTATGCACTGGTGATTCTCGCAAGGGGGGGTGAGGTCTGTCCAAGGTCGCATCTGCTGTGGAATTAAAATATCCCCCCAACATTATAGGGCCTGCCAGGAACTGCGCCAACGCCCCAGACATTCTGTCTAGAAATCGCGCTTGCTCTCCATTAGGTGCGTAAATACTACACAAGGTTACTTCCCTACCGTATTGGCGCCCTTCTACTGCTACAAATCTGCCCTCACTATCTATGGTTTGCTTAAGCATCTGAAAAGGAACCCCCGCTCTGATCCAAACCAATGCACCCCTTGCAAACGCTGAATAAGCTGTGCTATAAACCTGTCCCCTCCATCTACGTTGCAGTGCTAACCCCTCCGACTTAGTAAGGTGCATTTCCTGGAGTAATGCTCTGTGTACACCCCTCCTAACAATATGTGCATGGACCTTGTGCCTCCTCGTCATAGTATGTAGCCCCGCACATTCCAGGTAATACATCGCAAATCATGTACTGTCCCCATTATCACAATGCACCTTCTTCACCTTTCCATCGTCAACATTGCACACACCGGTTAACTGCAAAACCCAACCCAATCCCAAACTACCCCATTCCCCCACCCTACCAAGAACAGGTCCTAAAACAAAACTGTTAGTCCCCATCCAAACCATACCAACACACGTCACACACCTAACCCCAGCAGTAGTCACTGTAGGCATGCATTAGGGGCAGTGAGGGGGGGCAGTGCCAACGGGTGGCCGCTCCTGCTCATAGAGTAACTCTGCTGTGATCCCCCCATAATACCCCCCCTGCCCCCCCTCCCCGTGCGCCAGTCCTCAACGTATAACAACATCACTCAACACGGTATCTCCCCGGCCCGGAGCCAAGTCCAAAATACCCCCCTTCTCTGCCCACCAGTCACAGCCTTCAGTCTTCCACAACTTAACACTGTCTATTCACATCCAGTTCAGCTATCTACTAGTCGCAGCAGCCAACATGCGATCCATTATTCATCCAGTAGTCCATCAGCCGTAGCTTGAGTAACCTGCGGCATTTTAACACTCCCATCTTCTGACAGTTCAGCGTCTGACTTAATTTTCTCCTTCTCTGTATCTACTCTCCGGCGAAAGTAATGTCTGACCGCTTGCCAATGCCGACACCGCTTCTAGTGCATCCTGTTTCCCCAGCGCTGTCTGGGTCTGCGATGGTTTCCGCACCTTCAGCCTCCCATGCCATAGGCGCTGCGACTTACACTGAGGCAAACCCTCAGCAAGCTCCCGCGATCGTTGCTCCGCACGATCTGTCCCAGCTCTGTATGTTTCCAACCATTCCCAAACCTCTTCTGGAGTCACATAGAGGTGAGTGCCACCATCCAACATTATCTTCAGTCTTGAAGGAAACAGCAGCGAATACTGAATACCCTCTGACCGCAGTTGAATGTCCAGGGTATAATCCGGGAATATATTCACTCTGCCATTATCCACCTCAAACGGTCCATCAATCCGCGCCTTCTGTAGCAATAAATCCCTATCCTTGTAATGCAAGAGTCTAGCTACCACTGGGCGCGGAGGTCGCCCCGGCAGCGGAGGCTTGGCTGGCACCCTGTGTTCTCGCTCCAGTGTGAAGAAGGCAGATAGATCCTCCGCCGCTACTACTGTCTTCAACCACTGCTCTAGATAGTTAAATGTAAATGTAAATGTGTTTCGATTTATATAGCGCACTTTAACCCAGGGGCCTCAAGGCGCTTGCTTAGGGAACCCGTCCTGGTATTCCCCTGTGAGATACCCCGGCCGGGTATCCACAAGGTGAAAGCCAGGCATCCCGCCGCGAGGGGCCGTAGTGGAGATTAAGCAAGCTATTGCCCAGAGTCGCAGAGTGTGACCCCGTGAGTCGAGTAGGCACCAGAGCGAGAATTGTCGACTCCGTGGAATTTTTGAGCCCGAGACCCGCCAAGGCAGGGAACCGAACCCTGGTCCACGGCCGATCTCAGCTTCTGGGTCTGCCGCCTCTAACCACTGAGCCACGCTTCTCCACCATATCCGACCCTTCCACTTTTTCCGGCAAGCCCACTACGCGTATAATATTGCGTCTGTTGCGACTTTCGGCATCCTCCGCTCGCCGTTCCAGCATTTGAATGCAGGCCAGCGCATCCGCTACCTTGCTCTCCAAGACCTTTTGGGCCGGTTCCATCTCTTGCATTGTCCCTTCCACCTGCTTCATCCTGTCCACCAGTTTAGAGTGGTCTGCTCGCAATAGACCCAGCCCTGTAGCCACTTGCGCAATATCTTGTTGCAGTGCCGCGCTCGAGTCCGCGATTGTGGTTAGTATACGATCAAATTGTTTTTGTAATTGTGGGTCCTGGGCTTCCTCCATTCCCTCCGATTTAGCCTGCGACTGCTGTTCGCCCTCCGGCTGCTGGGCTACTCCCCTGGCTTCCCCCTTGGCTTCCCCATGATCAGGAACCCCACTTGATATCAGGATGCCTGCGCTCTGCACCACTGTTCAGAGTCCAGAGCTTATAGTAGTTTCCGTAGTTGTCCCCTACTGCTCCGGGCGCACCATTCAACATGGATACCCACTCTTGTAGGGTCAATGCTGCGATGTGTTTCAAGCGCTCCTGCCCCCCATTCGTTGGTAGTCCGTGTCACGCAAACCCGGGGTTCCCCCACAGTTCATTCCCCAGCCTCTGGGGGGAAGCGTCCAGCGATCACCATTCTGGGGAAATAGAGGGGGGGGGAGAGTAGACTATGACCTCCTTCTCCCTCAATGGCACAATGATGCCACTGTGCTGCTCGCCATCTGTCCAGCGCCTGTGCCCTCTCGGTGCTTCCTTGATCCCAGCAGCTAAGTAATGCCCTTCTGTTATGTGTCCTCCGTAATGCGTTAGCCATAGATATTACGCTTACAAGCACCCTTCCGCTCCGCTCGCCAGACTCTCCTGTTCTGTCCCAGCTTCACCAAACTGCTTCCTCTGTTCGTCGTGCCCCTCCGTACTATTTTCCCCTGCTGTGTTGGGCTCTTCTTCTCAGGGTGACTGGGAACCTGTTATTTCCGATCCCCTCACTAGGCGGGCCCACTTCGTTCGGCTCCCTCAGGGTCTCCAATCCAGTCCGCCCCCCCTCCTGCCCCGGCTCGTGAGCCACAGCCGCCCCCAACAGCCTCCACCGCCAAGGGCCGCCGGACCGACTGCACCCCACTCACCAGGACAGTCAGAAGGTCGTAGGGGCTTCCCTGCTCCGCACCTCTCCGGTCTCCACCTCCACGTTGCTCCAGGTCCTGGGGAAGCCGCTGGAGTACCTCCAGGCCTCCGAGCCCGCAGCGTCTCAAGCCTTCGTCGTTCCGTGGTGCGGGCACCCCGCCCCGTTCTCCCATACACCAGCGCACATCAGGTGGGCGCCGTCGCTTCTCTTTCCGCTCGTCGCTCCTGCCCCTGGCTGGTCCGGCCACAGTTTGAGTCAGCTTCCTACCCCGCCGCCTGTCCTCAGACAAAGGACCGGGCTCCTGTCGTCGGCTCCGCCGCCATTTTGCTCTGTCGTCGTCTTTCCCCTCACGGGCTAGAAAAGGGCTACTGAGCCTCAAATCGTGTTTATTTTACCCCTACCAGGCTCCCAGGCAGGACCGCCTCCGTTTAATGACTCCAGGCGCCCCAAGGGGGGGTTTCAAGGGCCTTTTAGTTCAGGATTTTGCGGGGACCTGCACGGAGCTCGGCGCTCACGCAGCCAGCACCATCGGCCTCCAAGTCACGCCCCCCTGATGTTGTCCATCATGGAGCTTTCTGTGCTTAAACTGGATTGAAAATGTGGAAGACTACGTTTTTCTGTTACCTAGGCTTCCAACTCTTCCAGTAGAAAGAGTATGTAGGCTTTAGTTTCTATATCTAGAAGGGCGATGATCCAGTAGTTTGCCAGGTTTGAGCAATCTACTTTTTTATGAATCGGAAAGAGGGCTGACCCTTTCCATGATATCGGGACAGTTGCAGAGGCCAGGGTATAGTGCAGGAGCGGGGTGAGTGTCCCAGTCCAAAGGTTTGGTGCATTTTTGAAGACTACAGCGGAGAGACCGGTACGGACCGTGGGCACCATCTCTCCTAATTTTTCGTTATGGTGGTAATAACGGAGGCCTCTTTGATGAACAGGGCAGACTGAGCGTGGCAACCTTGGACGGGAGATGGCTGGTTGGTTGTTGTTTCTATCACCTGATCGTCTGTGTATAGAAGTTCGACCCAAGTGATCCACTCCCTTTCTGCCACTCCATTCTCCTTGGTCTGAGTGAAGTTCCTGATGCTGGTTAAATGGTTCCAAAATTGGGCATGATTTATCTCTTGTAGGATGGTAATGATCTTTAGCCATTCCTCTTCTTTCTTATTTTTTTGCGATATATTCGTCTTGTGAGCTGCTCTGTATGCAGAAATCATTTGCCTGAATTGTTCTTTATCGCCTCGCTCGTTGGCCGCTAAAGCCCTTCGAAGGTTGCGCTTGCTTATGACCAGTTCCTTAGTTTTGGTGTGCGGGCAGTGGATAGAATGGGGGGCGTACTTCTCGGGGTAGGCCTCAGTTCCCCTCCCCAGAGCTATATGCAGTTCTGCAACAGGTTCTTCCCAGTGCACCAGGAGTGTATGTGTACTGAATGGCTTAGCAACAGTATCTTTGTTCACAATCTAGTTGTTACATATTCCGCCAAGATTGTCTAGTCTGTCCATTTGATTCTCTAGAGGATCTTGTGGTATTCTTCCCCATTTAGTTCCCCAAGTAGCGGTATTTATGGCAAGGCCTTGATGTCTAATTGCAGGATTGCGCGTACGGGTCTAGGAACACTCTTCTGTCGTTATATTAAAGATGCAAAGCTTAGGTTTCAGCTATTCGCTGATGAAAATGTAGTTGATAGTGGATATGTTCCTAAAGATGGAGAGATTTTGGCATTGCAGATCATTAATTTCTTTTAGGGATTGCGTGTAGGTTAGCCTATAGTTGTTGAGGAAGCTCTGATGGGGTGCAGCATCCTTTGATGGTCCGATTGATTTATTTTAGCTATCCAAAGTCTCAATGTTCAATTCTCTGGCCAATATTGGCATGTGCCAGTACTATGAATTTAGTAGCTATTGAAGTGTAATTACTAGAGAGTTTAAGGCCTGTTTTTTCCAGTGCTTTGCATGGTAAACATAACAGTTAAGTAGCAACATTCGAAGGGGTTAAAGATGAAACTTAACTCCTTCAATCAGCAGAGCTTGGAGTGCATGTGAGTTGGTAGATATTGCGGTGGTTTCCAATTTCCGGGCGTGCTTGACAAAAATAGAGCCCGCCAGATGGTCGGCTGAATCTGATGCACTTTGTTGCTGGAATGTGAAATTCGTAATAGCCAGGGAGCATTGTTGTTCTGGTAGCCCAGGTTTCCTGAAACCATTGGATGTCACCTTTATGAAGATACTCATGAGCGGAGTGGTCGCTAGGGATTTTCGCGAGGCCTCCCATGTTCCAAAAAATTATTGTTAGATATGCGATGGGGGTGGCCATCCTGGGATATCTGTCTTGTTCCTGAAGCGAGTGTTAGGGATGCCATTGTTGAAAATGATTTGCCTCATGCAAGACTGACAATGACAGCTCAACGTTCAGTGGCTAAGAAGTCAGTGAAATCAGTAAAACAAAGATATTTCCAATACGATAATGGCACTTCAGTCATTGCATGACAGGCATCTGTGGTTAATCAGCAAAGAACATTTGATGACTGACCAGACACAGGGTTTTGAAGGGACTTTTCATGGAGGCCCCTTTAACAGGATGGGTGAGCTATCTTCTCAAACAGACTGTAAGTAGCTTATGGGCTCAGTAAGAAACGCATAAACATGCTGAAATTGAGAGTGATATGTATAGTACCAAGGGCATTCATTATTACCCTCACAGGAAAATGTGTACAGATTCGGATTGACACAATCACTGCCTGTTTTATGTGGACAAGCTTGTGCAGAAAGCCTATAAATATACCATTTGGTGATTGGTAAGCAGATATCACTAGTGGTCAGTTATTTAGTAGGTGTGCAAAATGCAAGAGCGGATATTCTGAGCAGAATAAAGCCAAGGGGGCTCAAGAGGAAGTTGAATAGTAAAGTTCTGAATGTATTCAAAAGTTTGTGGTGGGGTCAGATACTACTATTTTCAACCTCATCGAACAGGAAGCGCAAAATATTTTTTTCTCTTTAGTTACCCCATTAGGGAGGCACTTAGTGATGCATTCTATTTAAGATTGAATTATGGCCTTCATTTTATTTGTTTGAATCGGTTTATTGAATTTTTCATATTATTTTTGTTTTGCAATGCAGGGTAGTGCAATAACTAATGGCATAATATGCATTCAATTACATGAAATTACATGATGTGACATACGATTTGAGGTGAGAGATTCATATTACAAAACCGATGATAGAACAAGAACAACCATAATGCAAAAACATACGACTCCACATGCTGCAGTGTCTCCCTCCCCAACATAAACTCCCAACAGCCAAGGTGTTGCCAGTAAACCACAAGTGGGAACTACTATGAATGTGTGAGTGTGTGGTTTCCACGGCTGACACCAGGGTCGAATCGAAGCCAGCAGCCCTATGCTCTGCGCCTTAAATCTCTGGGGGGGGCAGCATCTTTTCCTGTGTGAGGCAGGTGGTTAAACTGTAAGTCGTCTGATGCAATAGTGTCCCAGTGAGTGGCAATGGGATATTTCCTCGGGCCAAGTGTGTCCATTATGTGCAAGGCCACCCTTTCCACCTGTGCCCGATTGAACATTGAGCGCGTCTAGGCTGCAAATGGGGGGAGGGTCTTGGAAGCCTTGCACCTATGTGTAATAAGGATCTTGCCTATTATGAGCCCCAAGTCTAGAAATTAGAATGTAACCCTGTGTTTCTTACACCTGTGGTACAGCCCCAGGAGACACAGTTCCCATTTGTGTAGGTCCAGGCGTTCCGTGCAGGCGGAGAGGCTTGACATGAGACTGGACCAGTAATTGTGTAGAGATGGACAGGACCATAGCATGTGTAGCAAGCCTGCTTCTGTCTGAGCGCAGCGGGAGCAAGTGGCATCTTACCGGTGGTAATATCAATTTATATTCGCTGGAGGAAGATATGCCCTATGTACTTTATAAAGCTGAATAAGTTTAAATCGGGCAGTACGTGGCACATGCCTGGGGCCTTTTTAGCAAAGCTACCCATTCCTTATCTGTGCAGGAACGTAATAATTGGGTTTCCCAGCGCTGTCGTAGGGTAGTGAGTTGTGAAATAGTATCGGTGAGGAGTAAGTCAGCAAACCATCTTGTGAGGTGTCTGCCCTTCCCAGCATGTGTCGATATGGAACCATGAGATGAGGTGCATGGGAAGATCTGAAAGAAACAGGTTAGTATTAGATTCCTTACCTTAGAATATCCCCAGGCGTCAGGCTGGATCCGGAAAGTTTTCATCAACAGTACCTTTGTGCGTCGGTAGGCGCCATCTGCGGGTCTGTGTCCATCGTTAGCGTCGTGATTGCCGGAATGACGTCCGAGTACTTAGACGCAGCCCTCACGCGCTGACGTCGCCTCTTCTTTTTTTCCACGCCAGCTAGCGCAGAAGTACTCTTAGCCATTTTTTTACTAACTTTTTGGTCTATTTTGGATCTCTTTTTTCGAGTCTACTTCGACTCCTGGTGCCGTAGGAATGCCTGGCTTCAAGCTGTGCGACGCCTGTCACCACCTGATGTCGGTGACCGGGCCCCACCATCGGCGTCTCTACTGCCTCGGGCCGACCATGATGACAAGTCGTGCCCCGACTGCCGGGCCTTGACCTCGAAAGCTTAGGTGGGAGCGGTCCCACAAGCTACAGAGATCCGGCAGTCGGCTCCGCGCCGCTCGAGGTCCCGGTCGAGGAGGAAGTTGAGGGACCGGTCGCAGAGCCGCAGTCATCGCTCGTCAAGTCATCACCATCACTCGTCGGGCTCCAAATCCTCCGGTAAGTCGAGGCCTTCAAAGAAAATGTCGAAGAGGCGTCCTCGCTCTTCAGACTCCCCTCGCCGCTCGCGTGACGTGGCTGAGGTTTCGGGCGACACCGCCCGCGCAGTTCCGTTGGAGCTGCAGGCGCCACCTCCAGGCCCATACCCTCAGGTCCCTGGCCTGCGAGCGACGCCGGTGGAGATTTGTGATTTCCTCATTGCCATGAGGACTCACTTCCCTCTGTTAAGGCCTGCCGGCGCACCTTCAGGCCCCGCTGACCCGACTGGGGGCTTTGGCGGGCCGGTGTCTCAGTGCCTGGATCCCGGTCGACTCCAGTTGACCTTACGACTCCTCTGCTGGCGCCGACCCCAATGGTGTCGCTCCCGGCACCGTCCTCGGACGACGTCGGCCCCAGTTTCAGCCCCGGTCCGGGTCCGGCGTAGGAACGGCGCCGGTCGGTGCTGTTTCCGGTGTCGATGGGTGAGGCCTTCCCCTACGACCCGGCTCCGTCATTCCAGCCTGTTTACCAGGACACGGATGAAGGGGAGGACTTGGGACCCTTTGGAACAGCAGTGCCAGTTGAGCCAGGAGAGGGCAGATGAGCTAGGGGAGGCCAGTGTTTGGACAGTTTGCCCGAAACTGGATTCATCTCTCCTCCCTCCGTGGCTACGGAGGAGGGTGCTACGTATGGTGTGGTGTTGCGCAGATCGGCCAAGGCCTTGGCTCTTGAGCTCCCTGCTTCGGCCGTGATGACTAACCTCCTCACTCATGTGATTCAGCCACCAGTAAGCTCCTCGGAGCCTCTACTGCTGTTCAATGAGGCCCTCACGGACGTTCTGATGGGCACCTGGTCCAAGCCCTCCACAGTGCCCCCTGTGGATCGGAGCTTGGCCCAACGCCAACACCCGGCTTCGGGCTACCCTAGCTTTCTGTCCGTGCATTTCACCCCGACAGCCTGGTGATCCAGGCATCTACGTCCCAGACCGCATTCCCGACCGCTCCCCGCATTGGGAATCCAAAAGGTTTGACCAGTTTGGGAAGAAACAGTTCTCTCATTGAGTTTGGGGTTGCTGTCCATCAACACTGCTTGCCTTTTGGGCCGTTATACCCACTCTTTGTGGGACACGGTTGCGGACGTGCTGCCCAAGTACCCGGAGGAGGCCCGGGCCCTGCTCGCCCAAACCCTTGCGGAAGGGCGGGATGCTGTGTGTTATTCCATCAGTTGTGGGCTGGATACCACGGACTCAATGGGAAGGGCGATTTCCACGACGGTGGCGGTTCGCCGGTACACCTGGCTGAGGTCTGCCAATTTCTCAGGTGATGTCTAGGCCACGCTCATGGACATGCCCTTCGATGGCCGTCGCCTCTTTGGCGACAAAGCAGACAGCGTTTCAAGGACACCAGGGCTCCAGTGTCAGCAAACTTCAGCTTTTTGCCCCTTTCGTGGCCAAGGAACGGGCGCCCTCTCTCGTCCTGCCAGCCACCGGCTGCAGAACAAGCCTTAACGTGATGTGTAACCACTGTGGCGGTACTGGGGGACAGCGGCAAGGTCAGTCCACATCCCCTCCCGCAGCATCTCCCTCAAAGCCTTCCTAGTCCGAGCTTTCAGGCCCATTCGACGCCAGTGGTGTGCAGAGTCCGCCATCACCTCCTTCACTGGCGCTCCATCACGTCGGACAGGTGGGTGCTGCAAATCGTCCGAAGGGGCTATTCCCTCCCCTTCGAGACGATCCCTCCAGCCATGCCACCGCAGTGCCACCGCATGTCGGGGGATCCCTTGCAACTTCTGCAGGAGGAAGTTATGGCCCTTTTGGCCAAGGGGGCCATGGAGCACGTTCCTGGGCCAGAAGTAGGACGTGGTTGCTACTCCCACTACTTTCTGGTACCCAAGAAGGGCAAAGGAGACCTACGCCCTATCTTGGACCTCCGGAGCACAAACGGCTTCCTCCGGAAGGAGAAGTTCAAGATGGTGACTTTAGCTCAGGTCCTGGCTGCCCTAGACCCTGGAGACTGGATGGTAGCATTGGACTTGAGGGACGCATATTTCCACATCCCCGTCCTGCCGGCCCACCGGCGCTACTTGCGGTTCACGGAAGCCACGAGCACTTTCAGTTTGCTGTGCTCCCCTTCGGTATTACCAGAGTCCCTCGGGTGTACAGGGAGGTGATGGTGGTGGTCGCAGGTCATCTGCGCGGATTAGGGGTGTCAGTCTTCCCCTATCTTGACGGCTGGCTGTTGAAGGCGGGCTTGCTTAAGGCAGTCGTCACCCACCTCCAGACTACGGCCGACCTCCTGCACTTGCTGGGGTTCTCCATCAATGTGCCGAAGTCGCACATGAGTCCCTCTCAGAAGCTCCCCTTCATCCGAGCGGTTCTGGATTCGACACTGTTTTGGGTTTATCCTCCCGAGCAGCGAGTCCGGGATATTCAGGCTATGATTCCGCTCTTTCAGCCTCTATCCCGGGTTTCAGTAAGGATGACCCTCTGGCTCCTGGGCCTGATGACCTCCTGCATCCTGCTAGTGACGCATGCCAGATGGCATATGCGGGCTCTGCAGTGGGACATGAAGTGCCAGTGGGCCTATCATGTCCAGATCTCGGTGAGCGCTGCACGTCTGTTGCAGTGGTGGCTCACAAATCGCAATTGGGTCAGTGGCAGATCCTTCTCCCTTCCCTAACCGGAGCACCCAGTGCTGACTGATGCGTCCCTCCTGGGATGGGGAGGCCACATGGGAGAGGCGGAGATCAGAGGCCTCTGGGCTCCGGTGGAGTCCCGGCTCAATATCAACCTTCTGCAGCTGAGGGCAATCTGGCTTGCACTGAAGGCATTCCTTCCCTCTGTCTGGGAAAGTGTAGTGCAGGTGTTCACGGAGAACACCACTGCCATGTGGTATTGCAACAAACAGGGCAGGTTGGGGTCGTGGACCCTATGTCAGGAGGCTTTGCGCCTCTGGACATGGCTGGAATGTCAAGGCATTACCTTGGTGGTTCAACATCTGGCAGGTTCTCTGAACGTCAGGGTGGACGAACTCAGCCGCCGGTGCATGGTGGATGACGAATGGCGTCTGAACTCTGTCGTGCTGCAAGATCTCTTTCTGCAGTGGGGAGAGCCTTGGTTAGAACTATTTGCCACTGAAGAGAACGTGCAGTGTCATCAGTTCTGCGCGTTGGAATTTCCAAGGCGGCACTCGCTTGGAGGCGCTTTTCGTCCCGAGTGAGGCTGCGGTCTGTTGTACGCCTTTCTGCCTATACCACTTCTGCCCAGAGTGCTGAAGATCAGGCGCGACCGCGCCCAAATCATTCTTGTGGCTCAGGACTGGGCTCGAAGAGTTTGGTATCCCGAGCTACTCAGTATGAGCATCGATCCCACTATCCGTCTCCCTCTTCTTGAGGATCTTCTGTCGCAGCAGCAGGGGACGGTCCTCCACCCGAACCTGTCCAGCCTCCACCTCCATGCTTGGAGATTAGGCGGCGACAGTTGACACCTTTCCAACTTCCTCCCAAAGTCTGTAATGTCATTCTGGCAGCCAGGCGTCCCTCCACGAAAATGGTATATACCTGCAGGTGGCACATATTTCTGGCATGGTGCCCAGCAAAGACTATGGATTCCTTTCTGCCCCTCTTTCTAAGGTTCTTCTGTTCCTTCTCTCTTTGGCCCAGCAGGGCTCTGCTCTGGGCAGTATCAAAGGATACTTGCACAGCAGTTCCGGGTGGATGATCAACTCTTTGTTCCCTACGTGGGCGCCAAAAAAGGTTTGGCAGTGCACAAATGGCCCATCTCCCAGTGGGTCCTTCTGAGCATCAAAGCTTGTTACTCCTTGGCCAAGAAGGAGCCTCCTGTGGGACTGCGTGCCCATTTGACCAGGGCAACTGCAGTGGTGTTCCCTTTCAGGACATTTGTCAGGCAGCTACGTGGGCCTCGCTGCACACGTTTACCAAGCACTACTGCCTTGACAGTCAGGTCCGAAGAGACTGCTTCTTTGGCCGTTCTGTGCTCCTTGACTTTCTAGTGTACTCTTGTTCGCAGACCCACCACCGGGGTTTGTATTGCCGGTGTATCTATTCTAAGGTAAGGAATCTATCACTAACGTGTCTCTTTCAGATGCACAAGTTAATTTATTGTGTAACGATATATCTGTAAGAGACATTAGTTAGTGATAGATTCCTTACCGCCCCACCCATCCTCCCCGTTCTGCGGACTGATTACTAGGGTTCAGGTCATCCCTTTTTAGGGCCCTAGTTTTATGCACCACTTGTCAGTATCTTGGATGGCTCTGCGTTTCGGCGCGGAATAGTTATGTACAGAACTGACGTCAGCGCGCGTGGGTGGCGGCTTAGTACTCTCTGTGACTTCATATTGGCGCCTACGACGCCAGTGACGGACGCGGAGCTGCAGGACGCCACCTACTGGCACACAGAGGTACTGCTAAGCATAAAAACTTTGCGGATCCAGTCTGACACCTGGGAATATTCTAAGGTAAGGAATCTATCACTATCTAATGTCTCTTACAGATATAGCGTCACACAAGTAAGTAACTTGTGCGCCAAGGTCCTTGGACTGTAGCTGCCCTCTGTGGAGGTCAGGACTAATCTGACTGAAGTGCTTCAGCCTGTGGTTTCCTCCTCAGGACACCTTTTGCCCTTTAATGAAGCGCTTATTGATGTTGTTCTAGGCACGTGGTCAAACCCCTGCACAGGGGTTCCTGTGAATCGGACAATCGCCTGCAGCCATTGCCCAGCTCTGGGTGACCCAAAGTTCCTCAGCCAACACCCTACACCAGAAAGCTTGGTGGTGCTGGCCTCCACGTCACAGGGTGTGTTCCCTTCAGTTTCTCTGTATAGGGAATCCAGAGGCTGGATTCATTTGGGAAGAATGTTTTTTTCCTCGAGCCTGGTATTTCAGTCGGTGAATACTGCATGGTTATTGGGCTGTTTCTCCTATTCCCTTTGGGAGACTGTGTCGTAAGTGCCGCCAAACTTCCTGGAGGAGGCCCGAGCTGTGCTTTTTAAGGCAGTTAAGGATGGGAGAAATGCAGCAAAAATCACCAGAAGGTATGGCCTTGATATGACTGATTCACTGGGCAGACTGATTTCCACGACAGTGGCCTTGAGACGCCATGCCTGGCTTAGGACAACTGACTTCTCGGGTGATGTCCAGGCAAATTTGATCGACATGCCCTTTGATGGAACTCGCTTTTTTGGGGAAACGGCAGATTCTGCCCTAGTTAGCTTCAAGGACTCACGAGCTTCGGACAGATCCTTGGACCTCTCTTCTACTCCTCGTGGCCACTCTAGCTTTTGCCCCTTTCATGGCAACGGAATGGGTTTCCAGACGCGTCAGCCTATCCCAGCCACCGTCCTGTGCAGGCTTTCCAAGCCGGGCGGGGAAGTGGATGCGGTCCATTCCGGACAAGGAATGGAAGCCAGACGTAGTTATCCACCCTGCCCTCAGCAGCTGCAGCCTCCAAAGCACTCCTAAACTGACTCAGCAAGACCACACCACTCCAGTAGGCAGGAGAATCCATCATCACCACCCCCAGTGGAGGTCTATAACACCGGACAAGTGGGTCTAGCAGATCTTTCAGGATGGATGTTCTCTTCCTTTCCTTTCTTTTCCTCCTCTCATTCTGCCAAATCAGGAACGGCTGACAGAGGATCATTTAAAATTGCTCCATGAGGAAGTTACAGCTCTCTTGGCCCAGGGAGCTATTTATATTTATTTATTTATTTTTTGCACTTATAATGCGCGCAGATACCCACAAAGGGTTTCCCGGCGCCAGGACTGAGAGGCCGAAAACACAGAAAGCAACCCGGTCAAAGACCACAATTATTTATTAAAGAGCCAAGTTTTAACGTTTTTCTTAAAACTGGTGAGGTTTTCCTCCTTACGTAAGGCTAAGGGAAGGGAGTTCCAAAGGACTGGTCCCAGATGGGAAAAGGACTTTCCCCCCACTCGGGCCAGTTTAAATCTAGGAACCACAAAGTTTGCTCCATTTAAAGAACGGAGGTTGCGTGCAGGAACGTAGGGCCTAACCAGTTTTTGCAGGTACTTTGGTGCGGTCCCTGCCTTGATCTTAAACATGTAGGTCAACGCTTTGAACCGGACCCGGTTCTCCACTCTGAGCCAGTGCAGGTCCTTAAGGTGCTTCGAGATCCTTGCTGTCCTAGGGATCTTACACAGCAGCCTGGCTGCGGAGTTCTGGGCAAGTTGAAGCCGCCTAATCACAGCTAAATTGGAACCCAGATATAAGATGTTACCGTAGTCAAGCCTAGATGTAATCAGTGCATTGACTACGGTCTTCTGGGTATCCACAGGCAGCATCCAGATGATCTTCCGCAGCCATTTGAGGATAGTGAAGCACGTACCAGCCACTTTATTGACCTGCTGTTTCATCGATAAAGAATCATCGATGCACACCCCTAAGTTTCTGACCTGGGTAGCAGGGCTGGGAAAAACACCCAAGGATGGCGGCCAATGGGTATCCTGCCACAGATCTCTCTTTTTACCTAGGAGAAGGATCTCCGTCTTCTCCCCATTGAGCTTCAGCTGGTTCGTTGACATCCAGCTGAAGACTTCGTGAGGCCTAATTTCAGCGCGGAGGGGGATGAAGGCTTTGAGTTGGTAAGAGAAAAAATAATCTGCGAATCATCCGCATAGGTCATAAGTTCAAGACCTACTCGCTCTGCTAGATCGGCGAGAGGGCGGAGATACAGGTTAAAAAATAGCGGACTCAGAATTGAGCCCTGAGGCACGCCATGGGGTGAGAAAAAGGTGTCTGACTGAGCTTGCGAGGACGAGATCTGAAACGTCCGGTTGCTCAAGTAGGACGCAATCCAGTCCAGTGCTTTCCCTCCGACACCATCCTCACTCAGCCTGGTAAGTAGTCTGTTGTGTGAGATGGTGTCGAAGGCCGCGCTTAGATCAAGCAAGACAAGAGCAACCGTTTGCCCCTCGTCCAAGAGTCCCCTGATCTTCTCGGTGACTCCCAGGAGGGCGGACTCGGTGGAATGGCTCGCCCTAAAGCCTGACTGGGAAAAATGGAGTAAGTTGTTATTCTCCGTATATGTTGAGAGTACACCGTGAATGTGCTTCTCTAAGATTTTTGAGAAAGCGGGCAACAGGGATATCGGGCGGTAGTTGGCCAGCACCTCGGGATCAGCAGCCGGCTTTTTCAATAGAGGGCTGACCATGGCGTGCTTCCAGGCCGCTGGGACGGTTGCCAGATGAATGGAGGCATTTAATGTCTCAGCAATAATCCCCAGAGCTGAGTCATCCAGTTGGCTCAGAATGCTAATAGGGAGAGGGTCACAGGGAGAGCCTGACTTAATGGAAGCAGCTAAGGATTTCAGGGTGTCCAAGGAGATGGGTGGCCAAGAGTCAAGCCGATGTCCTGTTGGACTTACAGGAGACGGAACTTCCCTGTCATCCCTCACCAGGGGATTAATATTGGCAATAATGGTCTCGATCTTTTCCACAAAGTACGTGGCAAGATCTTGACATTTTTGAGGGTTAAGGGGGGGTGCAGCCGCCATAGAATTAGCTCCGGCAAGTTCTTTGACTGTATTAAAAAGAGTCCGCGCTTTATTGGCGGCAGTGTTGATGGTCTCTGTTACATAGCATGCTTTGGCTCTGGTGCAGGCCGTATGGTAAAGATTTCTGGCCTTACGGTATATTTCTTTTTTTAGAGGATCATAATGTTTGCGCCATTTCCGCTCGAGTGCCTTACACTTGGTTTTTTCTAACTTCAATTCTTCATTGTACCAGGGAGCCGGGGGGCGATGAACATTCCCTCTGCACCTGGTAACAGGCAAACAAGTGTCGACTGCTCTCTCCAGCCAAGTGTGGGCTTCCAGCGCATTTGTTTCCATGTCAACACCCAAAACAGGGGGGTGTGTCTTTAATGCATTCTGCAACTCCGTCAGGTCCAACCTTTTCCAATTTCTCATGAAAATCGGAGGCCGAGCAGAGCATGGCAGCTTAGATTCTGTAAGAGTAATACTAAAAAGAGTTAAAAAATGGTCCGACCAGCAAATAGGGTCAGTTTTTAACCATTTTAACTCCTGTATGTTGGATATAATGGGGTCCAACAAATGCCCAGCTTTATGAGTAGGGCCCTCATTTCGCAGTGTCATGTTCAAAGTAGTGAAATCTTCCAAGAGATTGACAACTATGTTATTAGATTTGTCCTCCAAATGGAGATTTAGATCCCCCAATATAGTCAAGTTTTGGGCATTCAAAAAGTAAGGTGAAATGTAATTAGCCAAATTTGCAGCCCAGACATTACTGTCTCCAGGAGGGCGATAAATTAAAAAACCATAAAACATAAAATTTGGGTTCAGTGAAATTTTAAAAAATGCTGCTTCGCATCCGGGAATGTTGACCATTTCAAGATCACAGTTAAACTCCCTGTTAAAAATCACAGCAATACCCCCTCCTACCTGTCTTTCTCTATCTACTCTAACAATAGCATAATTAGAGGGCAATGCGGCAGCTACATCGGGACCTGCACCGTCATGCAACCAGGTCTCTGTTAAAAATACCGCACATGGTTTTTCTTCTGCTAAAAGGTGGTAAATGTCTGCTTTATGTTGGGGCAGTGATCTACAATTAACAGTGTAGAAAGTGAAAGAGCAGGGATTTTGAACAGAGGTTTGAGTAGGTGTCTTAGGATTGTTTGATACCTCTGGGTAGGGCTGAACATTGGATAAGGCAAAAGCACAATGAGGACATGATTGTGAGCCTGTTAAGGAAGGAGTTAAAATGGAACATTTACTATTGCTGCTAGGGCGCATAGCCCTTAGCTGATCCGCAGGAATCATACCTGTAGCAGCGTATCGTGCCCCGTGAGCTATAGAAAGGTTCCTAGTTTCAGAAGTAGGCAGTGGCTGTATTTCAGCTACTTTCTGATTCCGAAGAAGAACAAATGTTTGTGGCCCATTTTAGGTCTCCCGACCATCAATCTCTTTCTCATGAAGGAGAAATTCCAGATGCTCACTGTAGCTCAGGTCTTGTCTGCCCTAGACCTATGAGACTGGATGGTTGCATTGGTCCTGCAGGATGTGCATTTTCACATCCCCATTCTACCGGGCCACAGGCATTTTCTGTGGTTCAAAGTAGGCCGCAAGCACTTTCAGTTTACTGTGCTCCCCTTCGGCTTACCAGTACCCCGCAGGTGTTCACCAAGGTGATGGTGGTGGTCGCAGCTCATTTGGGCAGGTTAGGGGTGTCAGTCTTCCCCAACCTTGATGACTGGCTGTTGAAGAGGTCCTTGCCCCAGAATGTCCTCTCCCACCTTCAGACTATGGTGGACCTCCTGCATTTGCTGGGGTTCTGTATAAACGTGCCGAAGTCACACCTGACTCCTTCTCAGACGCTCCCTTTCATCTGAACTCTTCTGGACACAGTGCAGTTTCGGGCCTATCCTCCCAAGAAGCAAGTCCAGGATATTTAGGCTATGATTCTGATGTTTCAGCCTCTATCCTGATTTCGGAAAGACTGACTATGAGGCTTTTAGGTCTGGTGGCCTCCTGCTTCCTGTTGGTAGCACATGTCAGTTGTTGTATGCAGGCTCTGCAGTGGGACTTAAAGTTCCAGTGGGCACAGCATTGGGGAAAGATCTACAGTGGTGGTTGACGAACCGCAACTAGGTCAACGGCAGACCCCTCTTCCTTCCCCAACCAGATCCCAGTTCTGACAGATGCGTCACATCTGGGAAGGGGCGGCCGCCTGGAAGAGGTGGCGATCAGGGTACACTGGTCTCCGGTGGAATCGGGGCTCCACATAAAGTTGTTGGAGCGCCGAGCGATTCGATTGGCATTGAAGGCATTCCCTCTGTAAAGGGGAAGTTATTGAAGGTGCTCACGGACAACACCCCCGCCATGTGGTAGTGCAACCAGCAGGGCGGGTGGGGTCGTGGACGCTTTGTTTGGAGGCCCTTTGTCTCTGGACATGGCTTTAACAGCAGGGCATAACCCAGGTGGTTGAACACCTGGCAGGTTCTCTGAACGCCAGGGCGACAAACTCAGCTGTCAATGCCTAGCGGATCACGTATAGCGTCTCCAGTCCACTCTTTCAGCAGTAGGGAGAACCTTGATTAGATTTGTCTGCCTCCGAAGAGAATGTGCAGTGTCAGTAGTACTGCGCACTGGAGTTTTCAAGGCAGCTATCGCTCGGTGACACATTTTGGCACGAGTGAAGCTCAGGCCTGCTGTACTCCTTTCCGCCCATACCACTCCTGCCCAGGGTTCGGAAGATGATCAGGAGCTAAAGGACCAAAGTCACCCTTGTGGCTCCAGATTCAGCGCGGAGGGTCTGGTATCCAGAGCTACTGAAGATGAGCAGTGACCCTCCGATCAGGCTGCCCCTTTGGGAGGATCTTCTGTTGCAGCAGCAGGGCAGGGTCCTCCACCCGAACTTGTCAACTCTGAGCCTCCATGCATGGAGATTGACGGCGGTAGTTGATGGCTTTTGACTTTCCTTCTGAAGTATGTAACTTAATTTAGGAGTCATACAAAATAGGTATGCAGTTCATGAAAGGCAAGGGGAATTAGGTTAGCTAAGTGTGGAAATGTCCTCACTTAATAGCAGGAGGAAAGAGGGATTCCTCCTTTTGGAATTGGGGCCCTCACACACCCTGCCAGCTGGCTGTCTTGCTTCAACATAGGGCTTGCTCCTCGTCAGATCGGCGCTGCAATACCTGATGGGCACCCTATGAGGAGCTCTTTGGCGGAGATCTTTTATTCCATGCCGTTTGGTGTGAGGGACCTAAAGGTGTAGATGTGTGAAGTGTGGGTCAACCTACCGTGCAAGTGTTTAAACCGTAAATGGAAGTCCAACCAGAACAATTTTAATGAATATGGCTTCCAACCTGGTTAAAAATATAGATGTGGCGCACTCCTGATATGATGCGTCAGGATACTGCGCTCTACATTGGGGTTGGCATATTTCTTGCCTTGGTGGCATAAGATCTGATGGCAATTCATCAGGACCTAAAACCAGTCTAGCTACACTAGTTGTGGTTTTCTAGTTAAATGACCGTTATAGACCACAAGCAGCACCCTAAATGTGGTACCTGTGAGTATGATGGCCGACCTGATAAAACAAATCAAGATTTTTAAATGACATGAATAGAAGCAGTTCAATCCATCACATATGCATCCCCGAATCTATGATGAATAAAAACACACCGGGTATGTTAACCAGTTATTATCAGCTACCATATAATTACGGGTTAACATACCCAGTGTATTTTTATTCATCATTGATTCACCACTTTCTGCACGAGCATGTCACGATTGCGTGACACATGGTTTTGGCACCATGATTATATCACCGATGCTGCATCATGCGCACAATGTATGGCGAATCATGTAGGGGACGCATATGTTAAGGATTGAACTGCTCCTATTCAAGTCATCTAATCATCTTGATTTGTTTTATCAGGTTGGCCACACAGAGGGTGAGTGAGTTGCAGGTGGTATTTTGCACACCTCCCTGTCTGATGTCTTTTCCATACAAAGTGGTGCTTCGCACTAGGGCTTACTTTTTACCAAAGGTTGTGACCCTGTAGGGTCTGCTTTCATGGTCACCCCCACTTTTTGCTGGTTTCATTATGTTTTCCTGATTAGTCTGACTGGGATTCTGGATACTGGTGTACCTTGATAAGTCTCTAGCATATGGTACGACGGTACCCATGGCATAGGTACACCAGGGGTCTCCCATGGGCTGCAGCATGTATTATGCCACCCATGAGAGACCACTCAAATTATGACTAAACGCCTGCTATTGCAGACTGTGTAAGCTGGTGCTAGCACCACTTACGACCAATATAAGTTTCCTAATATCTGAGGTCACTACAATTAAAACCTATAAGTCACCCCTAAGGCAGGCCTTTCAATTCTGAAGGCAGGGTGCTCTATCCGAAGTGTGAGTGTGCCCCTGCATGAGCAGGACACCCGTACAACCTTCGGAGTTGTAAGTGTATCGGCCATTACGACATATAGAGTGACTATGCGTCATTAAGTGATGACCATCTCTGGCTGTAACGAACCCTGTCATGTTTGGTATCAAACAGGTTGCAATCATAGCCCCCACTGTAAACGTAAACGTTACGGTGTGAGAGGTAGGATTCCATGCGCGTTAAAGCTCCTCGGGGAGACCCTCAGTGCTCCCGAGACCAGTCTTCCAGAACCGGACAGCAAGCTAGGGCTGCTGCTGACCAGAGACCGGTTCAGTGTATTGGGACAGGATGGGGGCATTTGCCAGCACCACTGAGACTGTTTGAAGGGCACATTTGGTGCCCTCCTTGCATAGTCTAGTTCAAACTAGTTCAGAGAGACGTTGGCTCCTGCTCTAGGGTGAAACTGGACATAGGACATGGGAGTATCCTCCCCACTATCCTGTCCCTCCTCTGGGATCGTCCCAACCCTTTCCTAAGGGTACGTAAGGGCTTACCTGTAGGTGGGTCCTTAGATTAGTTGTGAGAAAAGATTGAGATCATATACCACTTCAACTTCGACTGCTTGGACACTCTGGACTTTGCTCGACTTCACTTTGGGAACCAGGACTGCAAAGCAGTGGCGGCTGGTATGTTTTTGAGGGAGAGGGGCGGACGGGACACACACACATACACATAACATTCACAACCATGCCTTCACACACACATGCGCACACACACAAACACATTCATTCAAACAGTTTCCCAAACATTCATACATGTACGCACGCACCAAACAATTTAAAAACAAAACAAAATAAACTTACCTTGGTCTTTTGACCGTGCTCAACTTTTGGAGGCAGAGGAGATCTCCTTTCTTTCACAAGAAGTTGAATGGTTCTTAGAGGCGAACTCTGGTACAGCTCCAATAACCACAGGTTGGGATTCTCTAAAACCTTCTTGCAAGGCCAAATTACCAGTAGGTCTTGTTATCGAAATAAAAAGTACAAAGAAGAGATCACAGATATCGAAATCAGGTTGAAGGAAGCGGAAGTAGATCTTTCGAGTCAAGTTCCCCCGAAGTCCAGCAAGAGCGACAGGCTAAGGTCAATAGCTTAAAGGCCCAGCTCAAAAATGTCTTGAACATCAGGCTTACTCTAAGATGGGAGGCCAGTAAGATTTCCCACTTTGAGAATGGGGAAGGAGCAGGCAAGCTCCTCGCATGGAAGATCAAGTCAGACCGAGCAAGAAGTTATTTTAAGGAAATTATCAGCAACAGTGGTACTCATTCTACTGGCGAGGAAATTCGTGGCGCCTTTCAGGTCTTTTTTCAAGACATTTTTTGTGAGGAAGGCAGGGGTAGATAGCCATAGCACACAGAGGTGGCTCGGAGACATTTCTCTCCCCTCCATTAACCCCGATCAGCAGCAACATCTAGATCGGGCCTTCTCTCACGCTGAGGTAAGAGACGCTATCGAACGTTGTAGGAATGGGAAGGCTGCGGGCCCGAATGGTCTCCCAGCCGAGATTTACAGAGGGATAAGCGACAAGATTGTCCCAATTATGACCCCCCTCTGCAATCAGATATTACAAGAAGGACTAAATCTACCAGCTTCATGGAACGATGCCACTATAGTTCTGATCTTGAAATCAGGGAAAGCACCATCTAACTTATAGGCCCATATCTCTCCTGAATGCCGATTATAACATTTCTATTTCAATATTGGCAGCAAGATTGGGGCTTGTGGCAGGAGACATTCTGTACTTAGATCAGAGGAGTTTTGTCAAGGGTCAGCTGCTCTCACACCTTACATATGATTTAATTGGAGCAATCGATCTGGCTTCTGCATATGCTATCCCATTGGCAGCCATGACCCTCGACGCTACCAAGGCCTTCGACAGAGTGAGTCGGATCTACCTGTCGGAGATCTTGAAAAAATTCAATCTTGGAGAAAAATTCTGCCGTACAATACAGTCTATCTACCAGAATCCAAGGGCCAGACTTCTTGTAAACGGCAATATCACTGGCTCTTTAGGATCTCTAGGGGGGCTAGACAGGGCTGCCCACTCTCCCATCTCCTTTTTGATTTATATATTGAGCCATTTGCCCAATGGTTCAGAGACAACCCTAACATCCAGTCTTTCAAATATGGGGAGTGGGAGAGGAAGGTAGCCCTCTATGCTGTTGACATTTTAATTCTTACAGCCAACTTACATACAGCATTTCCATCTGTTGTCATTCTAACTCAGGAGTTCGGTTTGGTTTTGGGCTATGAAATCAATGCTTTAAAGACAGAGGTCATGGTCTGGAATCTGGAGTCAAACCGGCATCAGCACCAGATAAGTCCCAGAATGAGGTATTTGGGGGTAAATTCTTGCAAAACATCACTAAGATTGCTGAGACTAATCTGACTATAGTGGCAAGGGAGTGTCTGAGGCTCATGAAATCTTGGTCCTCGCTCCCCCTATCTATCATAGGTAAAGTTAACCTCATTAAAATGACAATACTCCTGAAAATCACTTTAGTTTTTAATTGTATTCCCCTTCATTTTTAGAAATCGTTAATTGATCAAATCCAGAGGGATATTAATTTGTTTGTTTGGGGATACAAATCCTCTAGGATTTCTTGGAAAAAGCTAAGGCGCAGGAGAGAGAAGGGAGGTCTTGCTTTGCCAGATATTCAGCTGTATGATTGGGCTTTCCAACTTTCACGCTCATGCATGCTTTTGAAAATGCTGGCTAATACTGGTGGGGGAGGGATGTTTTTTGCTATGCTCAGGGGTGCACATTTACTGGTGGAGGTTTTTTTGTTCAAATTTGGCGATCCAAAGTTTATCAAAAAAGTTAAGCTAAAGGTTCTTCAGGGCCTAGGTAAAACATGGGCAAAATTAGGGAGTTCAGTTACTCTTGGGTACTTCTCTAGCTTGGCCCCCTCCGGGACTCCCCCGGGGCTCCAGAATGTTTGAGGGACGGATTGGCAACCCCTCGGAGAGAAGCCGGACTAGCATTCTGGGGGGATCTGATCCCTGACGGGACCGTTGCTTCATGGGAGCAACTTAGGGACAGGGTTGGAGTGGGTCTCTCTAAATTTAAATATCTTCAGTTGGTAAGCTGGGTTCAGTCACACTTACAAACAACCCATGGAAGCTTAATAGGAGGAGGCACTTACCTGGAACACCAGCTTTTGACTAGGCCCTCCGGGAAGACGAATGTTTCTTTCTGGTATCAAGCAATGGACTGCAAATTCAAACTTGCTGAGGAATTTTGGGGAAGCTCCTTACCAGCACAAGACTGTGATATATTTTGGCAGAGTTCATTTAAGATCTTATATGAAATAGTAAAACCGGCATGGTTAAAAAGGAATCACCTGTTCACCATCCATCGGGCTTACTTTTACCCATTAAAACTCTCAAAAATCAACCAAGACTTACCTGTCTGTTGCAAGAAATGTGGGCTGGCTTCAGCTTCCGCTATCCACATGTTTAAAGAGTGTCCAGCCTTGGTCTCTTTTTGGGACAGCATTGGAAAATGTCTGGCTGATACTCTGGGGAGTCCTGTTACTATCGACTTACCCTTGATTATTTTTGGCTTGACAGATAATATTAAGGGCCCTGCAAGATCGCTGCTTTTTTACGCCATCCTCCTAGCTAGGAGACAAATTTGTATAAAATGGACAGACCCCCCCTTCTCCCTTCTTAGAATGGCACACTTCAGTCTTGACAGTCTCCAAGCTAGATCTCATGAGATCAGGCAGCAAGATAAAGAGAACACTCTGGAATATTCTGCAATCGAGATGGGGCCCAGAGTTGATTGTTTGAGTTCTTCTTTTTTTCTTTTCTGGGTCCTATGATTATGCTACCTCAACACTCTTTAAGCCATGTCGGATACTCTGTTTGGTACTGGTAGTTCTAAGACGAAGGCCATCTAGCTCTTGGAGCTTGGTAGGAGAGTCATCTCAGCTGGTTTCATCATTAGCACCTAAACAAGTTCTCGTACCGGTAGGCGGGTCTTTTCACTTCCAGACGCCTACGCCTCTCAGCTCGCTGAGTGTGGGTATTGACAACTTGAGTGTGCATTGACATGAGATTGGTGGCGAATGAGGAAAAATTATATAAAAAAAGTACACTTACCTTCAGCCTGCTCTGTGCTGCCTCAGCGGTTCTAGAAGGCTTGGGACTGCTGCCTTCCCTCATCGGCTGACCTAAGGTCAGCCGATGAGGGAAGGCAGTAGTCTCAACGTCATCACAGAGTGGGTAGGGGTCAGTTAGACTGCTGACCCCACTCCACTCTGTGATGAAGTGTCACTGATTGACACTCGACCCTGGGCGCCTCAGGGCTTAAAACTGAAGCACACAGGTGCGAGGCAATCGATGACGTTACCCCTCGTCACTGAGAGGAGGGCCTCAGCAACCTTTGCTGAGCAGAGAAAGTCACGCCCACCGGGGCTGTGACTTTCTCAGTCCAGCAAAGTTCAGTTAAGGCAGCCAGGAGCCAGCGCTGAACGCGCATATCTGGGTCCTGGCTGATTTAACTGAAAGTGAACAGTGTCTGTCAGACTGGTCTTTTATTCAGCCTGACAGACACTATTCTTAGGGGGCAAAAGGTGGATGGGAGTTGCCCTCCGCACAAATGGACCGGCCGCGCCTGCTGCAACGGGGATGATTTCTGCTGCTCCTGGTCTCATCGTCCTGTTCGTCTTCTGCAACGTACTGTTCTCGTGCACCATACAGGTTCTTCACCAGACCTGTGGATATCAAGACACCTGAAGGAATATCCTTTGGCGTGAAGGAGTCAATCCCCTGCATCTCCAAGCCCTGCAATGCAGCTGACCAGTGTGCTGATCCTAGGCTCTCACAGATTCAGAAAGGCTCAGCAACATAAGTGGTGGTTCAGCAACTCCCTCGAAGTATGCACTGTCTTCATACCGACTTTGAGGCCAGTATCCCTTTTTTAACCGCTGGAACAGAATCCCTGTGCACCGCGTCAACTTGCTGTTGCCAAGGCTTGTTGACTCTCTTCTCCAGAGATCTTCGGGCTCCAAGAAACTCCAACCTCAAACAACTCATGCAGCCAAGATCTTCGCCCTCACTACTTCCTCTGCTCTGTGGGCCTTTTTCGTTGGTGAGCTGCTCAAGGTTCTCTTGCGACTCCTGTACCATCATCCCGTGGTTCCTCTTGAGGGTCTTCTTTGGCTTCAGTGGGCTCCTCTGATTGCTCGAGCCTGCTCTGAATTACCTGCTCGTGGTGAGTCACTTGGACCTTGCTCGTCCGACCCTGCACCTTTTTCGTAGACTATGTTGTTTGCCGCTGCCAAGGCTTGTTGGTGCTCCTGCTGGACACTTACCCCTTGACCCTCGACATCCTACGTGGGAAAGCTCATGAATGGCTTCTACAGCAACACCCAGTCCACACAGCTGCAACTTCAAGGTCGCCGTCAGCTCTCCTGCTACACTCAACATCGATGGGCATTCATCTTCTGTGCCTCCGGGTCACTCCTGAGTGGCATAGACTCTGTCCACTCTGTTTGCAGGTACCTCTCATCCTGAACCCACCTTTGGGTTCCACCGGATTCCATCGTCTTCTACTCCAGTGGCATCTTTCCTAAAGTCCGCCATTGTGGTCTACGGCAGTTTCCGGTGGGGTGGGGTTACTCTCCGACCCTTCATCTTCCATAGGCTTTCTTTAGGGTCCGCTGGGAAGGGTCCTTCTTTACAATTGCAACCGCAACTTACTTATTGACTAATATTGAACACGCTGTCATGTTCTCACTCTCCACACGACCTCCGTGGGGTTCTTAATACTCACCTCAGGTGGTTCCTTGGTTCCTCCGCTCTTCTACGTCTTCTGGGTTCATTCTTGACTTGAGTTGTGGTGCGCATTCCACTATTTTAATATATGGTTTGGTCTCCCACTGGATTCCACCATGTATTTGTGCTACTTACGTGCTCTATTTCCTAAGTATTGTGTATATATCTCCAGGTAGGAGATATTGCAATGTGTTAGTGAGTGTTTCTAATAAAAGACATATTTTTATAACTACACTTTGTGATTCTTTTTCACTTAAACTATACCGTATGATTAAGTACTGGTAAAACAAGCTGCTTTACACTCCTTCAGGACTAAGCCTGAAGGCTGCTTTCCACAGCTACCACTAAGAGAGCTTTCTAAGGTTGTCTAAGACCACTAAAATCACCATAAGTGTCTGGAATAGTGTAGGGTGTTACACTTACATAAGTGAGCACCATATACTAAGCCAGCCTACCACAGACCCCATTCCATCTCGGTCTATCTATCACGTTGCCTAACTTCTTTGCTCCCCTGCATCCCTCTAAAGAGGAGGGGTGTGTCCACCGACTGGACCCAAAAAGAGCTTCGGCGTTCTACCTCGACCGCACAAAAGAGTTCCGGGTAGACGACTAACTCTTTATAGAGTACGTAGGAGCTAAGAAGGGAAGGGCAGTGCAGAAAAGAATCATCTCTCGCTGGATCATTCTCTACCTCAAGATCTGCTATGCCGTGGCTGAGAAGCAGCCCCCGAGGGATTAAAGGGCCATTCCACTAGGGGAAAGGCTGCGACTCCGGTCTGGCTCAGGCTGTCCTAGTCCTGGACATCTGTCAGGCAGCAACGTGGGCATCTTTGCACATGTTTGCCTAGCATTACTGCCTGGACATGCCAGTCTGCAGGGATGGGCATTTTGCCCGTTCAGTCCTGCAGGACTTCCAATTGTAAGGTATTGGTCTGCAACCCACCGCCGGGATGGTATGACTTTGGTATCTAATTTAAAGGTAAGGAATCTGCTGCTAGAAGTCTCTATCAGATGAACAAGTTACTGACCTTTGGAAATGCATTATCTGGTAGAGACTAGCTGCAGATTCATTACAGCCCCACCAATGCCTCCCGGCTTTGCGGACTAATGTTGAAGGACTAGGCTTACTCCCCTTTTCAGGGCCCTAGTTTTGTACACAACTACATCAGTTACTTTTTCTCTGCGCTTCTGTACTGACATCCACACGCCTCAGTGGCACCTATATAGGTACTGCAACGTCTTAACCGACGCTAACCACGACGTCACACGGAGCCGAATGGAGCCACCGGACGGTGCGGCCTAGGGGTATTGCTCAGCAAATGTTTCTGGATCCAGCCTGATGCTTGGGAAATTCAGAGGTAAATTATCTGCAGCTAGATAGTGTCTACCAGGCAATGCATTACCGAAGGGTAGTAAGTTGTTCTTATTGACTCAGTTGTTTTTCAGAGTCAAGCATGTGTTTTTATACAAAAGGTAGTTTCAGCTTTGCCCGCTACCTTACTACTCAACCAACGTTTGACGATTATTCATTTTTTCTAAAAATTACTTTTTTGTGTGTAGGGTGTGACCAAAACCTTAAGGTTTTAAACCATGACCCATAACTAACAGATGCCGGCCCCAGATTTACATGTCTGTTTTTGGTTTCTTGGCTCTTGCCACGACTCGAAGTTGTGTTCACCGCGTGCCGATATGAACAAAAATGTGATCTGAGAGCGGGAAACGAACCTCGTAAAAGCAGAGTTCAGGAGATTGAGATCTAGGTTCTGTTCGATGTCCATGGCTTGTGGATCTAGGTCGAGGTCAAGAGACTGGTCTCATGCCCCATCAAGAGGTCGATAAAAACATAGCACTTTCTTGAAGTCAAGTAAGTCATGTAAGAGCCTTAATCATAAGAAATCGAAGTATGGGTCTCCCACGTTGCACCTCATCGTTCCTGCCATTCAGAGTTGCATGAGGTACTGGGGCTTTCTACTCAAAGTAATATACCAACAAGGAATCCTTCTTCAAGGGACCCTCCTTCAACATCTTTTCCTTTTCGATTCCCAGCGGATAAGGTAGCAATGCCAGATAGGATCCAACAGCTTAAGAAAGCTATGGACTCGACGTTTGGTATATGTCCAGATCATGTTGGTATGCCTTCGGGCTCCACAGATCTGAGGAGTCTGTTCATCTGACATCGACAGATCTGTCTTCGATGCAACTGTGACTCTTGTTCAGGATTTGAGGTGGACGTTGAGATTATTGATTGTGGATCCTATGACTTCATTCACATTGGGGCCTCAATTGACACCACAGGTTCCTCGCCCAAGGTAGCTTGCCAGGCACGGGTTGGCGACGTTGACGCCAATTTCGGATCCGATTTGTTTTATCGGATTCTGAAGGTCAATTGCCTACAACTATGTTTGTTGTACACTTGGTCAGAACCCAATCTTTCACAAGGAAAGTATCTTTGTGATGCAGATTATTCTCAAGATGATATTCTGCAGGATGTAAAAGATGCTAGCGGTCTTGATACTTCTCCTGATATAGATTTATCATCCCCTGCACCAGTTATAGTTACAGAGGAGGCATCCTCCTTTGCCATTGTAAAAAAGCAGTGCAGCAGAAACTCTTCATGTGGTTTTGGCTACACAAGAGGTTAACACTACTTTATTGACTGACATTTTGGATCCATCACAAACTTCACAGGAGCCTTTGCTACCATTTACTGAGGCTTTAACAGACATTTTGTTGAGCTCTTGGGCTAAGCCTCAATCTTGCCCTCCAATAAACAGGCACATTGCAAGGAAGCAAGGACTACCCCCAGAAGCTCCAGATTTCCGTCTTCAGCATCCAACTCCAGAGAGTTTAGTAGTACAGGCTTCTACGAGTCGTACTAGACTGAATGCTTTTCCATCCACTTCATCTGATAGCGAGTCTAAGAAGATGGAAGCATATACAAAAGTTTTTTTTCTTCAACAAGTTTGGCCTTACGTTTTGTAAATACTTCCTGTCTGTTGGGAAGATATGTTCATGCTTAGTGGGATAGAGTTGCTGATGTTTCCTCTGTAGTACCAGATGACGCTCTGGAAAATTTTGCAAAGTTTGATTTGGGATGGGCAGGATGCTGCAAAATTCTCTACTAAATCTGAACTAGATACAAAGGATTGTCTTGTGAACCAGTGTGGTAATGAGAAGGCATTTGTGAATCCTTTCAACAGTTTTTTTCAAAAGATATCAAACATTCTTTGATGTATATGCCATTTGATGACTCAAGATTGTTAGGGGAAAAAGCAGATACTGCCCTTTAGAGATTTAAGGAGAGCAAAGCGACTGCTGGTTCTTTAGGGGTGGCTCCTCCGTGCATCAGTTGTTTGAACAACAGCTCCCCTTTTGTGGGTTTGGTAAAGGGTACCTTCAGAGAGACAGACTGTACATACTAGCAGTCCAACTAGGCATTTAGAGGATGTAGTTGAAGAGCAGGTAGACCGCTTACAGCCACGGAAACACAATGGTCTACCGAAACTACAGCCCCCCCTCTGGCACCAACTTCAAAATCCTCTATAGGTTGACCTTGATGCCTCCAAGATCGGTCAATTGGTGATCGTATCACTTTCTACTTTCCATCCTGGAGCATAACCTCAGAACAATGGGTGCTCCAGTTTGTGACACAAGGTTACTCCTTACCGTCTCTATTAGAAGAACAAGTTACTTATTTTATGTAATTCCTTTTCTGGTAGAAACTCTAGCCAACCGCAGATTCCTCACCTTCCCTCCCACCTCCCCATTTTGCGGAAGGGACTCACATAGAGGTTATGTGAACATTTGCGATTTTGGATATCTGCACACAAAAAATGTATATGTAATATGTACATTGAAATTTGGTTTCTTAAGGTTCCACATCAATCGGTACGAGTGGAAGGATTGAAAAAAACTGACATCCATGTAAGCAGGTGACATATGTAGGGAAGCCAATGTCACATCCGCATGAGATGGAGTTGCATGCAGAACCATGACATTGTACGGCGCTGCCTGTCAACACTGGAGGACATTGCTATGCCAAAGTTTATGGAACCAGCATGGAGGTATTCAGAAGGTGAGGAATCTGCAGTTCGATATAACCACTACCAGAAAAGGTGTTGAGGAAGGTAAGTAACATGTTCTTATGGCACCTTTCCCTGTTCCATTACTTAAGTTTTTGACAGGGGTGGAGAGGTTTGCGGGGACCTGCTTCGGAACTACTTCAGAACATTGCCATCTGGTGTCTATAATGTAGAATGGATAGAACATTTCCGTACCTGGTCTGAGGATTGGAAGTAAATTAAGATGAGGAATCTAGGAGGATCTGTATTCATCAGAAAGAACATAGCTGAAGGTAAGTAACATGTTCTTCAGGCATCCATTGATTGACTGCTAGGTTATCTCTTATATTGATCAGTACTTGGCGTCATGCATACTCTACATTCAGTTGATATTCAAGAGCGTACCAAAAGAGCCAAAGCAGCATCTGCTTCTTTCATGGCCATATTTCACTAGATGTTATTGTAAGACAGCGAACTGTATTAGTCTTCCTCTTTCTGCTAGCATCATATAGATGCTAGCAGAGTGTAGAGTGGTGTGGCTCACTGGTTAGAGGCGGCAGACCCGGAAGCAGAGGTCGACCCGGGACCAGGGTTCGATTCCCGACGCGGCAGGGTCTTGGGCCATGGTCAGCGGACTCGATAATTCTCGCCTCAGTGCCTACTCCAACCATGGGTCCCACTCAGCAACTCTGGGCAATAGCTTGCTTAATCTCTACTAACGGCCCCATCAGCGCCGGGGATGCTTGTCTTCACTTTGGAGATGCCCAGGAGGGACCATCTCACAGGGAAAAGCCAGGATGGGTTCCCCAGCGGTATACAGTGCCGGTACGCCCCTTTGCTGGGGCAGCTGTACGCTTTACAAGTATACAACATTTAACATATGAGGGATGTGTATTTAAGATTGGATGCCTGGTTTTGTCAGTCTATGGCAAGTGCCATTTTTGGCTATGAACCTAAGACAAGTAACATTTTTGGGTAGACCTGCTTACAATTCCCTCACTCGTGAGGATTTTGAATACTATAAAAACATCCCTTGTGTATGGAAGAAGACAAATTCGATATAGAAATAACTCTCATTAGTGACTTGTGTACCTCCCGTTTGCCCTCTTTCACCAGATGACCCACCGTCCATCTCATCCTTTATTTATGCTGCGGTATAAACAGAGGCCATATCTATACTAGGTGATGGAAGCTGGCTACTGAAATGCTAAGTGATTGTCCCAGGCTCATGCATAGTTTTCTGTGCTCTTGTGTCTCATTGTTTCACTATTAGAGAGTTCTGGGTCTTAGGCTTTGTGTTACAGGATATCATTTGAGTTCGGATGAAGGTGACTAAGGGCTTGGAATGCAACAGTCTGTAATACTGTGACCTTCCCTTGGTTCTAGACGTGTTCATTCTGCTCTTCCCTATGTACAATGGCTCTCTTTTCCACTTTGTTTGCAACTGTCTTCTTTCTCTTTCCATGGTCCTTCACACTCTCTTTATTTCTTCTTGTTTACCTACATTGGTCTCTGGCTGTGACCTCTCTACTCAACCTCAAGACCCCACCAAATTTCCTTATTTTATTTTTACACATCTGCAAGGTGGTAGTGTCCTTCATCCTGTGAAATATCACTGTCTCTTCTCTTCTCATGACTGTTGGCCTGTAACATTGCTTAATCACTGACAATGTTAATCCCTCCCTTCTTCGATCTCTTCTTTGTACTCCCACCCCTCTCTGGGTCCATAGCATTGGTGTATGACCTTGTCTATCTCACACTTTGATCCCTACTAGTCTGCCTCCTTTTATTGGTCCCTGGCAGTGTTAATCAATCTACTGGTAGTGCTCCTCTGCCTTGGTCCCTGTCCTTTCCCTCTTGCCTGATAGACTCCTTCCTGCATTTCTTTACCCTGTACAGAATTCCTCCTTCTTGGCTCCTTGCCGTTTTCCTCCTATTCAGCCCGATGCAGTGTTGCACTCTGCTTGGGCCCTGGAAGTCTCCCTCCCCCCTTAGGCTATGACAGTGCTCCTCTTCTTTTGGTTACAGATAGCAGCTTTCATTACCTCCCCACCCCTCATTAACATGCTGTCTTAGGAATGTTTCCTCCTCCTGTTCTTTGGTAGTACCATCTCTGCATTGGTTTCTGGCACTCCCTGTTGTTTTTGGTCTTTATTGCTCTTAAAGTTCAGAGAAGGGCAGTTCATTCTTGTGGAGCTTGGTGACTGTCGCAACCTGCACCCTGATTGCCATTATCTGCGCTCTCCACTAAGTCCTTTGCACATTTTTTTTCACTGTTGTATGCCTTCTACACGGAATCTCTTCTGTTTTCCTGCAGGACTATGAAAGCAAACTGCAGGCTCTGCAGAAACAGGTGGAGACAAGGTCACTGGTTGCCGAGACCACAGAGGAGGAAGAAGAGGAAGAGGAAGGTAAGATGAAAGATTGAAATGTTTTATGTGTTGTAGTGGCAGACTGATTTTACGCTGGAATCTAGCTACGAATGTTGGCTGTTCTCATAAATCAATCTAGAATTGCTGCCTGGCGATCTTTTAGGGGCTCTTTGACACTTCTGGAGCATGAATGACGAAATAAGAGACCGCTGTGGCAAATAGCCACCCAAAAAATCACTGTGCTCTATCTGATCTAAAAGTCTGCATATAACTAGGTACATTGCCTGCAGGGGATAAGGTGCCACTGATCAACGTGTATGACAGCTGAACAGCTAGTACACCTACATCTAAGACCACTCAAATACACATGACCTATATGACCCCACACAGGCTGCAAACAGCTTATGGAGGAGACCCCGCCCCTGCTCGGGTGCAGACAGTTAGATGCCGATTTTATACATATAGTATGAAAATGGCTGCATTTGCAACTTTTTTTTTTTTTTTTACAGAGTTTTATATAGCGCAAACTTGACCCGAATTGGGTATCAGAGAGCTTTTCACAGCACCAGTTGCATTACATGAGGACACATTCATTTTTGTTAGGCACAGGGAGATTAAGGCCTAGATGTCGGTAATAGCAAATTACCGAATGGTAAATACCGAATTTTACCGATTCAGTATTTACTATTCGGTAATTGCTATGTAGGTAAAAAATACCGAATCGGTAAGATTCGGTAATTACCGAATCGGTATTTGCCATTGATTCCTATGGGCCTTGAAGCCCATAGGATTCAATAGCAAATACCGATTCGGTAATTACCGAATCGGTAAAATTACCGATTTTACAAGGGGGACAGGGTGTCACTTTGACACCCTGTTGCACCCCTGTTACTGTCTTGTGTGCCATGTGACGCACATACATGCCCTTAGGGCATGTCTGTGTGCCACATGGCACAAGTGTACATGCACAGATGTGCATGTACACTGGAATTCGTTATTTACCATGTAATAGTATTACATGGTAATTAACGAATCGGTAATGTCCTGTGGCACTGTTTCCAGTGCCACCTACATCTATATTTACCGATTCGGTAAAATTACTGATACGGTATTTTGCAGAATCGGTAAATATACCGAATTTGTAAATTAAATGCCACCTGCATGTCAATTCCCAAATACCGGCCGGTAACGGACGAATTCGGCCTTTACCGACCGGTAATTGGCGACCTACATCGGGCCCTAAGTGATTTGCCCAGAATGACCGGATGTTCAGCGTCCTTGTCGAGACTCTAACCCAGTTCCCCAGATTCAAGGTCAACTGCGCTAGCCGTTAGGCTAACTCACCTTACTGGGAGGAAGTGCTCTCGATCCTGGATTCTACACTGGGGCGCTCGTCCCCTCACCCCCACCCCGATCATTAGGGGCTTGCATTCTGGGCTTATACCCAAGGCCGACTTCAAAGAAAGTAGGTACTAGATTTATAGATCTAGCACCAGGGTTGGCCAAGCGGTGAATATCGGTGGACTGGAAATCGGCAGAGGGAGCTCGAGTCAAGGCTTGGAAGACAGAGGTAACCCAATGGGTGAGGGCTGAGTAAAGGGCACTGATTCAAGAAGAGCCAGAGGGGTGAGGAGCCGCCGCATAGCAGAACTGTGGATGGAAGTGCTGACACTATGGGAACATCCAGAATACTATTTGCAAAGGAATAACCTGCACACCTATTGCTTTATATTCACTTTTAACAATGTGTAGTTTAAAGTAATCACTATGTCATCATTGGTGCAACCCTGCGTGTCTCTGACTAGCCCCTGTCAGTTGTACTAGATAGTCCTATTTGGTCAAACACAAATGTATTTGAGTGCTAGGGTGCACTGTTCAAATAGCCCTATAAGGTGCTCACTTACTTCAGTATATAGTTATCAACATCTCTTTCTGAATTATCTAAAAAACTTCACAAGATATCATGTTTAGTGTCATGAGTCAATATAACTTAATGTTTGCGTTATCATATATAAACACAATTATGTTTTCAACATAATGTGTATATGCAACAAAAATTTATTAAATATCAAAGTGAAGGAAATGCTTTTCAAAAAATTGATTACAAAAAAACGACTAAGGCTTCAGGCAATTTATACATTCATTATCTGTATTACAATTTTCCAAAATTAATAACATAACATTCCAAAATTCCACTTGTTCAATGGGAGCTTCAATTGACTCCCAATGCATTTCGGTGCATTGCACCTTCGTCAGGGGAACACTGTTAAAGTCAAAATAACATCAAACGATTATGGATATGCATTCAGAAGTAAAAATTCAGAAATAAAATTTCATTACAATATTTTCTTTTACAATGTCAATTCCAAAAGGTATCTGCATTATCAAATTTATTTACACCGTTTTCACCAGCTCAAACACCATCATACATTATTAATGGATTGTGCACATAACCAAAATCTAGGTGACCTGTGGCGTTACCTGAGTGATCCTGATACTAATTGCGGCTTTAGTGATATGCGTGAATGATAATTAGCACTCAGTTGCCCGAATGTGATGAAAATGTGGCAGGTACCCTTATTCATGCTTGCCCAACCTCGTTCTGTGTGGAAGTGTAACGACTTTCTTACCCACTACAAGTAACGTCTTTCGTGAACACGTTTTCACCAATAAACAGGATAATCGATCCTGAAAGGTACAAAAGATATAAGCTATGTGGAATCCCAAGTCTCGTCGTTTTAACCACGAGATCATATGTCGTGAGTTTGCTCAACATTCGGGCAACTGAGTGCTAATTATCATTCACGCATATCACTAAAGCCGCAAGTAGGATCAGGATCACTCAGGGAAAGCCACAGGTCACCTAGATTTTGGTTATGTGCACAATCCATTAGTAATGTATGATGGTGTTTGAGCTGGTGAAACCGGTGTAAATAAATTCGATAATTCAGATACCTTTTGGAATTGACATTGTAAAAGAAAATATTGTAATGAAATTTTATTTCTGAATTTTTACTTCTGAATGCATATCCATGATCGTTTGATGTTATTTTGACTTTAACAGTGTCTTCCCTGACGAAGGTGCAATGTACCGAAATGCATTGGGAGTCAATTGAAGCACCCATTGAACAAGTGGAATTTTGGAATGTTATGTTATTAATTTTGGAAAATTGTAATACAGATAATGAATGTATAAATTGCCTGAAGCCTTAGTCGTTTTTTTGTAAACAATTTTTTGAAAAGCATTTCCTTCACTTTGATATTTAATTAATTTTTGTTACATATACAAATTATGTTGAAAACATAATTGTGTTTATATATGATAACGCAAACATGAAGTTATATTGACTCATGACACTAAACATGATATCTTGTGAAGTTTTTTAGATAATTCAGAAAGAGATTTTGATAACTATATACTGAAGTAAATGAGCACCTTATAGGGCTACTTGAACAGTGCACCCTAGCACTCAAATACATTTGTGTTTGACCAAATAGAACATCCAGGATACCACACTGGAGATCAACCAGACATTAACACAGATGCATCCAAGGAAGGGGAAACGGAAATATCGATTGACCAGACTGATAGATTACACACCAGACAAAACTGTAGGAACATACGAGACTGGTTCTTAAATGAAGGAGCTCAAACTTGGACACACAAAACCATACTATACGGCTCTCCTATTGATTACACATAACCAACAAAGTTGAGACATGATTTGACAAGTGAGAATGTACAGTACATACCTGAAAGTTGGGAGTTTAGAGAGCAGACCTACACCTACCGGACACTCTACCCTCCCAAAACTGCTAGAATATATTAACTGATGACAGTAGACACTCTATAGGGCTCACATTGGCATTAAATCATGTGAACAACATCCCCCCCACACCCTCAGTATTCACACTGCTTCTCCTACTTATTTTAGCTCTCATATCCTAGTTTCCTTTTATTCCTATGTATAAAGTTATTGGTGAAGATGTATACTTCAGATATTACAACTACGCACTGAACACTGAGGAAATCAGGAGATCCCCATACTCTTACGTTATTCCTTGATTCATCATCCTGAATTTTGTAGTAGCTCCTTTAAATGATTATATATGTCATAATGCATAAGACTGAAGAAATGTTAGGAAAAGCCTCATCTTCTAAAATTGAAACCTACCACGGATGTATGATAATAGATGACCTTGAATATGCTTTTACCTGTGAAAATGTAGAATATTCTGCGAACTGATTAGCTCATGTTATACTGCTACTTGTATACAATAACAAAATAAAAATAAGTGAAAAAATAAAATAAATCTAAGACCTCCCAGATACAATTGTTCCTTCTTTTCATGGGGAGTACACTACATAGCACCTCACAATGCATAGTCTGTAAATTCTGTCCCTGGCACGTAAGGGCATTAAATTCTCACACCGAATCGAAGTAGCAGAATCTTGCAAGGTTCTGACGGTATGAGGTGAAAGTCTTGGCATACTGAAGATCTATCTGCCCCATAACTTCTCCAACATTTTTAATCGGTGATCACACAATCAGAGCTAGAAATGCAGAAAGTAGAATTGGAGTCTCTCACATAATTTAGTCACAAGTGTTGAAAAAATGACATTGTACATTTAACGTATTCATATTTGAGTTGTATATTTGTATTTGTACAGAAATGCTTCTGGATAATAGTGATAAAAATATTTAACATTGTCTGCTTGTGGCTAGTATCTTGTCAAACATTTGGTAGCCATTCACATCACCCTTTTCATCAGCAAGCATAATTCCAAGATGATGTGAGGGCATGAAAAGGAGCACTAAAGAATGAATGAATGAATGCAGAACTAGATTTGAGATTCCTACATAATCATCATGTCAGATTGTGATACACTTATCGTCACAAAATAAACATTAAAAAACATTGCAAAATAATACATTTATACCTCGACTCAGAGCCCCAGGCTTACCGAACAAAGTTTTTATCAAGAGGAGAAGTCTCAAGGAGCAGAAATGGCATCTCAAGTTACTAGGGGGTCTGACCCATGATTGTGTAGCATCAGAGCATATGATTTGGCACAGGTGTCCTACTCCGATATCCTGCGTCTGGTCAAAGAAGCCCACATAAGGAAAGGGCACAAACCTTAAAGCCATGAAGAGGAGACTAGATCAAGTACCTAATGAAGAAGGAAAACCTTGTGGTTTCAGGAGCACCTCATCGAAGTTCAGTAGTGAAGAAAAGGAATGGCCGGAACAGGACAATGTGGTTAAGGGTGAGAACTGTTGAGTGGAACATAGAGGTTTGGAATCCCTGGGTAAAGCTACTCAGAAGAACATGCTATTGATCATCAGCAATAAATATGCTCCACCGGGAAACATAAAACTGGCAAGGCGTCTTGATGCACAGTGACGGTTCTCCACTGACCTAAAATTACAAAAATTGACCCTTTGACAACTGGAAAGGAAGTGGGGATTGAATTACTCACCAGAAAGGCAACAAATCTATTTGGTTGCTACGAGACAATGTAAAAAAACATCTTAATCACTAAACCAGCTCACTTTTCCTCCAGAATCTTGACTTCCAATAATAGATCTAAGGAAACCTTCGCAATTGTAAACAAACTGTCCAATCCGACAGAGTTTCAACAAAACCTACACCCACTCAAGCACTCCGCAATTCTTTGAATAACTTTTTCATCGAAAAGATTTCCACCATCAAAGCTAGTATTCCCACTTGCATCTCCTCTGAGGTATCCCATTTTATGCCTGGAAATTCCTGCGCTCTTGAACATTTCCCAGCCACCAGCAGACAAGTATTCCTTAATGTCTAAAGTAAGTCCGGATCTCCAACAGACTGTTGTCCACCCCAGGTCCTAAAAGAAGCCTTCACCAGTCTTCCAGAGCCCGCTCTCTCCCTTTTGAATGAGTCTTTATCCCAGGGCTGTGTCCTCCAGGCCTTTAAAGAGGCAATAGTGGTTCCCCTTTTGAAGAAGCCAGGGGCTGACCCCAAGATTCTGTCAGTTTACTGCCCGATCTCTTTGCTCCCCTATTTGGCTATGGTCTGGAGGCCCATGTTGCTCAATGCCTGTCTAATTTTATCGAACAATCCAACTATCTCGATTCACACCTAGCAGGGTTTCGCCCCGCTAATTCCACTTAGCCGGTAATACTAGCGGTATTAGACTCTCTGCAAGAGAAGGCCGACAGAGGCTCCTCCCAGGCCCTGGTGCTGTTAGATCTTTCTGCCACCTTTGACACAGTCGACCATGGTATTTTGGTGGACCGTGTCAGAGAGGCAGGCATTCAGGTTTCAGCTTTGAGCTGGATCAGGTCATTTTTAGATGACTGCACCCAGTCGGTCCATATAGCCTAGTTCACGGCACCAAAACTGACGACCACCGCAGGGCTCCTCGTTATTCCCCCATCTGTTTAATATTTACCTTCTCCCTCTGATCCGGTCCCTTAAGAAAAGGAGAGTTGTCACATTTAACTATGCTGATGATCTACACCTAATGTTCACCATCGACAACTCTCCTCAATCAGCTTTGGAATATCAGACTACCATGCTGCACATCCGCCATTGGATCGACTGTAACCATTTAAAGCTCAACCCAGGTAAGACCGAATTGGTCCTGACGGGGGTGGTCACAACTTCTGGGGCCCGCACTTGTAGCCTATGGAGTTGGGACCCTCTCCCACCCCTTCTACTTCTGCAAAAAGTCTTGGCATTACAATAAATAAAGACCTGTCACTAAAATCCCAAGTCAGTTCTGTGATCTCCACCTGTTTCTTCCAATTACGGAAGATTAGAAATATCAGCAGACTACTCTCACGAGAAGCGCTGATACAGGTTGTGATAGCCACAATCATGTCCCACTTGGACTATGCCAACTCAGTTTATCTTGGTATGCCACTATCTTTAACCAAATGTTTACAGTAGGTGCAGAATCAAGCAGCCAGACTGATCCACCAACAACCTAGGTGGCAACACGTCACTCCTCTTCTGAAGAAGCTGCACTGGCTTCTCATCCCCAGTAATGTGCCTTCAAAGTAGGATGTCTGTTTTTTAAATCACTATACAGACCGAGTCCCAAATTCATCAATAGCCTTACTCAAAGGTATACCCCTTCACCAACCTACACTCAGCTCACCTTTATCTCCTGGCAACTCCTAGCTGCCAGCTGAAGCGACAAGGTGGCTGTAGGTTTGCTACTCTGGCACCCAGACTCTGGAATTCTTTTCCTTGGAAATTCGATCATTTACTGACCTTCTCTAAGTTTCAGGAAATTCCTTGAAACATGGTTATTCACCCAAGCTTATGAATAATATCCTGTATGGGTCTGGCAAGTCCTAGAAAATGCACCGTGAAACTAACCGGTGTACGTGCGCTTTATAAGAATTTTTATAACATAACATCTGGAAGAAAGCACAGTGGAGTACAGAAGGAGCACTATAATTGATTAAGCAGATGACTTGCTGACTTCAGCTTCTAATCCATTAGACTCTGACATCTAAGATATGAAATTAACACATGTGTTTTTAAGAACCGGTGTAATCAATCCCTTTCTGTGACTTCTTTAAATAGTACTGCTCGCTGGGCGCCAGAAAAGTTTGTAATCAAATAAAGCACAAACCAGCAAATACAATGGCCAGAACACTTTGTACAGCCAGAAAATTCTTCGAAACCAAGAGTGGCTTAAAATCCTTTAGGCTTTGAAAATCTGTCAGCTGTAAAAAACAGAAAGGGTCAATGAGAATAAACTTTAGTAAAACCTTTTCTTTTACAGGCTGTTGTGTCCATGGGTCAAATTATTTATTATATGACAGATTTTTACACCACTCCTCTGGTCACAACTACTACGTGTTATGACTCTGACCTAAAAGCAGTTCATTGCATGTGGTTGAATAATGTTATATAGAAAACAAAAGGAGGAGTATCACCTGAAGTTAGGCTGAAGGTTTTCCAAGAGGAGGAATAATTATTCCTTTTGTAAGAAACCCCTCACTCACCACCTAGTGGTGACATGCTTCATCATCGGGGTCCACCCTGGTGACCTAGCGTCACCAGGGTGTGCTTCGACACCTGTAGTACAGTGGAGCAGGTTGTGAATGTGGGTGCAGAAAAATAAATGTTAAAAATTGTCCTGGTTTAACTTGAAAAAGTGAGTTTTATTAAAAAGCAACTGGACAATAATAAAATAAGGGGCGAGATACTGGGAGGAGAGTTACGACCTAAGTATCTCTGTATGTGTTATGGTGAGTTGGTCAACATGTTTCTACCAAGTGGGAAAATACCCGGTATTCATCAGGACCAAGGAGATGGATGGTGTGGGTCCCCTAAAAGACTCACCCTATCCTAAATCCTTTCTATACCATTGGCAAATTGGCCAAAGGTGGAATGCTCAAAAAATGTAGAGCATGAGTAAAAAACCTGTGGGGAAGAGAAAGTAAACGGGTGTCAGGCGCAAACATTCTTACTAGCCTGTTACGTCGTGCAGTTTCTCAGTGCGTTCATACTTCATGCCACAGTGATGAATGGAAAGACTTCAGGTGATAATGAGCGTGATGATATCGTGTCCATGAGCGCTTACTGTTAGTGCCGGGACCGATATATAAATATCAATTGGTGCGTGCACAATCACATGCAATAATTCTATTTTTATCGCAATAACATTCTGTTTGGCAAAACTCACAAAATGCGTTGTTTCGGTTATGATCGCAATTGCCTTCTAATTGGAAAGGTGTCTTAATGCCATTATGTATCATGGACCAGACAGTAGTGGCCCTTAGCAGTTATGGTACAGTCTATGCCCGAAGTTTCAAAAAGAAACACACAGGACTAACATACATGTAACATAAAGAGAGTCACAGATGCTGCATGGCAGAGGGCAGGCTTACTATTTGTAGTTCTTTCAAGTGCTTCGGCGGGCAGGGGGTAGGCACATCACGCAGTACAACGTATTCTGTGTAAACAATATAGTACCCGTGATAAGGTTAGCCTAATGATGATTGCCGAAGGCCGGTATATGTGGCCGCATCGGTATGTATGCGCAGCATGGCGTATGCTCGCATCGGGGTTCTGTGGGGGTAAAAGGATTGTGTTACTTACAGTTTACTGGCGAGGAGGGTAGCCCATAACCTACTTCTACCTTCCGCTGCTCGGCTACAATTGCCGTGCAGTCGGGTGCCGGTAATAATGAGAAAGTTGCTTCCGGGCGCGGTCACTTGGTAACAGCGTGACTGGCTCGGGAAGCGTGACTAAGGAGAGTCAGAAGGGCCGCTGGTTGCTTTGGTGATTGTATGCTAGGGCTTTGCGCATGCGTGGCCATGGAAATGTTAGAACAGATGAATACATTGCATCCTAAGGAGTATGCGTGGACATGGTGATATTAAATGGATGAGTATATTGCATCAGATTCTCGTCAAGGGACGGCCCTGTAATAATAGGAGCGTCTCATCGGGGGAGGAGTGCTCAATCGTTTGGAGCCACAAAGTTATCAGTGCAGAGGAGGGGAGATAATGCTCTTACAGAAAAATGTGAAACTACACAGGAACTTTAAGAGACAGACATATGATTGTCATGTGGTGCGGCCACAGAATAAAGTTTAAGTATTCGTTTTAAAATCAAATTAGTAGTATTGTGCACACCATATGAACTATAACCACAATGAAGACAAATAATATGGCAACAGTATTAGTTACCTAAAGTGTTAAAAATAGATACCACTCCAACATGATTGCTTTTATGAGTCTGTAACAACTCTATCCTCATTCTGTTACTTACAAATGCTAATCATATTATAGCAAAGCAGAAAATAAAGCTGATGTTGAGTTTCAGAGATGTTATACAGCAGCATATCTGTTTGAATAATGGAGTTCTGTGTTCAACAAAATAGCAAGATCTGCTATTCTTGTCTCACAAACCCAGCTTCAATGATGAATCAGTGATAGAGGCTGAGTGCCTTTCATTCCATCAGCCTTCTGTAGGAACCAGAGTTATGATTTTTTATGACCTTTGCCATTGTCGCCTACAGTGAAGATTTCTCTCTGCCCTTCTTCTGTGCTTGATCTTTATAACATATCTTTGTTATGAAAAACACTTAGCCGAAACAATTAACCAAAAGGGGCCTGATGTTGTTTAAATTATGTTCGTTCTCCGCGTTTGTGTTCTTTAAAAAAAACAACAAAAAATCAGGCCAATAGTTTTTAACCTTCTAAAAACGATTAGAAATCAATAACAAACCAATGTAAAATGGAGCAGTTAGCATATTAGATTAAATAATGCAAATATATTCACATGAGCTTAATTATCACATTGAAGAACATAATATAAACCAAACATGGGTTATATTAATCATACGAATCAGCATTCTGATTGACGAGTACACGTAACTCAAGCAGGGGAATGCGCAGAACAGGAAAGAAACACAATATTTCATGGTAAATCTATATTGACCTATATGTACTCAACTTAAAGATCTGGTGGTAGTCCATATTCTGAAATTGAAATATTTATTTGATTTTGTAAAACACCATGTTCACCCCAACAGGGGTATCGTGGTGCTGGAAGACGCTCAAATCGAATTAGAGGTTGCAACATTTGGTTCAGCATTCACCAAGAGGTTGATTCTCCTGCCTAAACAATGTTTTTTAGGCCTTACTAAATTTGCATAGGCCAGTCATCTGCCTAAGATGTAGAGGGAGGGGATCTCAGAGTGAGTGCAGGCCGATACAGACTAATGCTGGAACTGAGAGGAGAGCAAATAGGAAGATAAAGAGACCTATGTAGAATGCACCTAGATTTGATTAGAACATTGGACTTCACAGGGTGCCAGTGGAGTTGGTTAAAAGCTGGAGAAGGGGGATCATTTAACTCAAGTATCTGCTCAAGTATAGCTGCCTCATCCTGAATGAGTTGTAGTATGTAAATCAAGTAATTAGGTAGGCTGAAGAAGGAAGAATTACAGTAATTGTCGAATGAAGGCATTTACAATCAGCATCTTGTGAGAGAAAGAAGCAGATATAGCATGCTTTCGAAACTATCCAGCTGGAAAAAGCAGGGCTTTACCACTATGTTGACCCGGGTTACAAATAACTGAGGCAAATCAATTTTTACCTTCACGTTCTTCAATAGGTAGAAAGAGAGGGCTTTGGGCCAAGTGAAGACGACCAGAAGGGATAGCCCCAAACAAGGGACTTGTAAGAGGGTAGGTATCTTAATCTTGTCGCAGTTTACCTTGAGATGTTTAATGTATATACAAAGCTCTATTTTTGACAGGCATTCTAAAGGGGTAGAGGCTGCTGCCTTAGTATTTCTGGCAAGCTTCTGCAAAACCACTGGCTTGGGTCAGATGAGACAAAGGATACATATACAGATGGAACAAAAGTGGAGACAGGATAGAACTTTGGGGAACTCCACAATCTGAGGTTCTGCCAGTGGATGTGAATAGGGGCATTTATACCTGAAAGGATCTTTGGGAGAGGAAGTTGTAGAATTAGGTGAATGCAGTGCTGCGGATCTCTATTTCTGCTAGCCTCTCAAGAATAATGTGATGGTTCACTGTATCAAAGGCTGTGGAGAGATCTAACAAGAACAATGCAGCTAGCACATTACAGTTTTCTTAATAATGCAGCTCGTCTATGACCAACACAACAGTTAACTCAGTACTGAAACCAGGATCAAACCTAAGCTGTGCCAAGTGGAGAGCAGTGATGACAGCTACAAATTCCTGGAGCTGTAGGAAAACCCATTGCTCCAGTAACTTCACCATATATAGAATTTGAAAAATAAGCCTGGTATCATGGTGTCGGCTTCCATTGAAGGTTTCTTCAAGATTGAGGTGATAAGCATGTTTTGAGCCTTCTGGGAACAGCAGATGAGGAAACATTGAGGATGGCTAGAGGTAGTTACAGATCTTTATGGACCTGAGAAGAGATGGGGTTGGTAGGTAAAATAGAAGGTTACTGCTGTTCAAGATAGACTGGAAACTGTCTGCCTCAAGGGATGCCTTGTAGTCGGCAGGTTCACTGGGGACAAGAAGGAGGAGGAGGAGGAAGGAGGAAAGGCTAAGTACTCCAACTGGGCCCAAATAGCCCTGCAGTGATGCCGAAATTGCAGAGATTTTGTCAACAAATAAGTCCACAATTGTGTTACATGGTGGGATTATGGCCACTTTTTAAATTTGTAAATTGTTTTATAACCAAGAACATAGCAGATGGTATTTTCAGAGTCCTAAAGATTTTTTAACAGTAAGCGGACTTTGCCTTTTTAATGGTCACTTTAATGGCTTAGCCCAGCCTATTTGATTTTGAGGTGAGATTGTAAACTTTATGCCAAAGGTGTTCGGTGGAATCCAATGAGTGTTTCAGAGAGGCCTAATCTTCAGAAAACCAAACACATAATGGCTGTGAGCGCTAATCCATGGTGTTTTTCTACATGGAGACTTGGGAATCATTAGAAAGCATGCAGGAATAGAATGAGTGTACCAGGGTCTCCGTATCAAGGTCTTAAGGTAAAGATGTGTCCGACAGGGTCTCAGCTAAGCTCTCCATTGATGGATTTTCCAGATATGATATTTGGCAGAAGACGAAGGGGAGGAGGTAACCTCAAACTCCTTTTGAGAGAGGCAGGAGAAAGGGACACCAAAGTAGTCAGTCCACGGACACAGAATGGGAAAGTAAGAAAGACAAAATGGGGTACTAGTGGGAAGGAAGAGAGAAGTACCAGCAAACCATAAACAAAGAAAAAAGATTAGCTATTTTCTAGGTCAGCAGGAAAGCTGGGTTTTCACAGTGAGAGTTAAAACAATCCTAAAATAACTAAGTGTGCTTGAAACGGGTGACAAAGCAGAGATTACCAAATTAACTGCTTCCAGTACATTTTTAGGAGGTCTAATGACAAAAAACATAAAGCCACAATGGGTACCAAAAGAACCAGAAGTCTTTACCAAAAGAGACGACTGTATAACAGAGAGAACAGTCTAGTTGGATACATTTCAAATGACTCTTAACAAGAAAGGTAACAACTTTCTTACCCATGTAATGTAAAACATGTAAAGAGTAGGCAGACCGTATAGTCTGGTTAAGAATATCAGGCATATCGTCAGAAAGCCACGTTTTGATTAAACAAGCAATATTCAAAATCGAATCTACAATTGCCTTAAATAGGAGGACGTTTGCTAACCACCAACCTAACATTGATCAACATGCCAGTGAGCTGCCTGGCATTCGGAAAAACAGAAGTCAGGAAAAAGACAAGGACTGAGTACTTTAAAATAAAATAAAAAGAGGAGAGGGGTCCAAACAGTGACAGGGGAAGGCATGACTAAGCAGACAAGCTCTGGAGTAGCACACAACCGAGAACTCTTCCCATGCAGTAGTTCATATGATTGGAACCATCTGTAGATGCTGCGCGCAGTCCGGGTACGCACAGGAGCAGACGTTGTGCATTTGGCACATTCACTGCACTGAGCGTAGTACCCAACCGTACGCATAAGGAACGTGCCTTCAAAAACAACTAATGGTGGGGCTGCCTAAGGAAGGCTTCTGCTGATGAAAATACAAATAAGAGTATAAATGAGGGCTCACAATTAAAGTAATCATGTTAAAAACAGGTTTAAAACGAAGGATGAGAACATCAAAATCAACCGAAAGTATGCGACCCTCCGAGCATGCACAAAGATTGCAGAAATGTGTACAAAATAACATTAAAATCTGTTGTAGAGCATCTATCCTGCTGGGCATGGTAATTCTGCAAATTCAACCATTCCTCCCACTCAAGGTGGATTCATATTTTAACCTATTTCAAAATATTGTTGCCTTTTATTGTTTTCACCTCTGCATCCATCCATGGATAAAGAAAGTTTCCCTAAACCCACACCCTGAAGGGCTTAAACTATGTAGAGTTTAGAATATAGGATCAACTATATATTGAAAGCGCTGGAGCAAGAAATAAAAGTTTAATCAGTAGCAAAGCACGTGGAGAGCCGAAATGGTTGTCACTTATGAGGGTGGCCCCTTTATGGACCAGTGACATTACTTTTACATGAAACTATGTTATTTTTCTCACGTCGTACTGTGGTGGTGCTTACCTGCCAGTATTTGGGCGTTGTTGCAGAACTTTGTTTCTGCATCCAGTTTGACACTTCGAGCAGGTTCAAAGATGAATGTTATGTAGACTGATGCATAATATCTATTAGAATAATCATTACCAAAGGTAAGAAACTTGACTTTATGATCTTCATCACCTCCATGGTACCTGCTTGTGACTGGGATGTCTGTTTTCAACTTTTTTCAGTGCCCTGGTCGGCTCACCAGTACGAGTTGGCAGAATGGGCCTTTGGGAAATGGAAGCATCATCAATTCACCTCGCTGCGTGATCTACTCTGGGGCAATGCAGTTTACCTAAAGGAGGCCAACGCTATCAGCGTGGAGCTCAAGAAAAAGGTGAGGTGTGGCATGTGAACTGCAATCCGGCTGAGCACTGAAGTGACCGTCTCCCGAGTTGGGAATCAAATGCACTAAGGCAGTGGTTCCCAAACTTTTTTGACTCGTGGCTCCCTTGACCTAATTGGAAGTTGGCCGTGGCTCCCCACCATTTTTTTTACCTGCGCACCGGGGTGCCACGGTGCACCCTTTGGGAACCACTGGCCTACATGAAGAATCAAGCCTAGACGTGATGAAGGATTCAGAGAGTAGCCATAACTATCATAAAACTTTATTTGCAATCACAAATATCTTATAAAGTACATCTCAATGCATACAACACCATCATAGAGTAGCTTAAAGCACTCCCGCTAAAAGTAACCAGTCTAGAGAGACTCAAGGAGCTCTGTGGCATTACAAGAATTTTACGTGGGATGGGCTTTGATCATAGGCCTCCGCAGATATGTTTCGGGGGGGGGGCACATTTTTAACTTCATCACCATCCCCCTTGCACCCTTCTCCCCTCTGCCTTACACCCTTCTCGCCCTCCCCTTGCACCCTTCTCCCCCGCCCCTTGCAACGATCTCCCTCTCCCCCTTATACCCTACTCCACCTTCGCCTTTCACCCTTTTCTACCTTGCACCATTTTCCCCTCTGCCTTGCACCCTTCTCCTCTCTGCCTTGCACCCTTCTCCCCTCTGCCTTGCACCATTCTCCCCTCTGCCTTGCACCATTCTCCCCTCTGCCTTGCACCATTCTCCCCTCTGCCTTGCACCCTTCTCCCCTCTGCCTTGCACCCTTCTCCCCTCTGCCTTGCACCCTTCTCCCCTGTGCCTTGCACCCTTCTCCCCTCTGCCTTGCACCCTTCTCCCCTCTGCCTTGTACCCTTCTCCCCTCTGCCTTGCACCATTCTCCCCTCTGCCTTGCACCCTTCTCCCCTCTGCCTTGCACCCTTCTCTCTGCCTTGCACCCTTCTCCCCTCTGCCTTGCACCCTTCTCCCCTCTGCCTTGCACCCTTCTCCCCTCTGCCTTGCACCCTTCTCCCCTCTGTACCCACCCACCACTCTCCACCAGGCCCCTGAACCTGCACCCACCTAACGCCCTCCACCAGGCCTCTGATCCTGTACCCACCAAACGCCCTCCACCAGGCCTCTGATCCTGTACCCACCCAACGCTCTCCACCAGGCCCCTCACTCTGCACCTACCCACCCAACGCTCTCCACCAGGTCCCTGACCCCGCACCCACCCACCCAACGCTCTCCACCAGGCCTCTGACCCTGTACCCACCCAACGCTCTCCACCAGGCCTCTGACCCTGCACCCTGCACCCAGCCACCCAACGCTCTCCACCAGACCTCTGACCCTGCACCCACCCACACAACGCTCTCCACCAGGCCCCTGCCCCCAGACACCTGACCCTGCAGCCACCCACCCAATGGTCTCCACCAGGCCCCTATCCCTGCACCCACCCAAAGCTCTCCACCAGGCCCCTGACCCTGCACCCACCCACCCAACGGTCTCCACCAGGCCCCTGAACCTGCACCCACCCACCCAACCCTCTCCACCAGGCCCCTGACCCTGCACCCACCCAACGGTCTCCACCATGCTCCTGACCATGTACCCACCCACCCAACACCCTCCACCAGGCCCCTGACCCTGCACCCACCCACCCAACCCTCTCCACCAGGCCCCTGACCCTGCACCCACCCAACGGTCTCCACCAGGCCCCTGACCATGTACCCACCCACCCAACACCCTCCACCTGGCCCCTGACCCTGCACCCACCCACCCAACACTTTCCACCAGGCCCCTGACCCTGCACCCACCCAACGGTCTCCACCAGGCCCCTGACCATGTACCCACCCACCTAACACCCTCCACCAGGCCCCTGACCCTGCACCCGCCCACCCAACACTTTCCACCAGGCTCTTGACCCTGCACCCACCCACCCAATGCCTACTGTGGACCCGGGGCATTCAGACAATACAGGCTCTCCTTGCAGAAAAATAGGGCAACAGCAGCCTCAGAGACTCAGAGTGACAAGAAGAGTTCAAAATTGTGTCTAGTGGAAGTTTTGGCTCATCGTAAAGTAGGGCGGAGGGTTAATGTACCTGCTTCAAAGAACGTGCACCTTGCAGATCATAGAACTGAGTGAACTATGAGTAGCACTATAAAAACTATACATGATTTTTCCACATTTGTCTAATTACTTTGGGAATACAAATAACAATAAAGAATGCTTACAAACTGTGACAACATGCGTGCCTTTCTCAATGTTTCACTTTAAAACTATCTGATCATATAAATGGGCGTACGGTCTCATGCAACAGGCGAGTTCTAAAGGGTCCCTGGAAAGACCACAAGGTTGTCCCTGTCCCCCCCCAGAAATTTAGTGTCTCCTACGCCCCTGCTGAAAGAACTGCACTGGGGGCAGAGAAACAGGACAGGCAGCGCAATCGGGCTCACAGAAAAGGACAGGCTACTCCACCGGGGTACAGAAAAGAACAGGCTGCTCCACAGGGTCCCAGAAGCAGGACAGTCAGCTACATAGGGGCTCAGAGAAACAGGACAGGCTGCTGCACCGGGCTCAGAGAAACAGTCCAGATAGGACCGAGAAGAAAACACCGGGAGATGCGTGCCCTGGGGCAATGTCTGCCACGTGTGAGAGCTAAAGGCTTTCTCCATCAATCAGTAATTGAGATGCAGAGTGACCTGGCAGCACAAAGGAGGGGGAGGAAATGCGGCTGCAGTTTCAACGACCCAAATCCTGCGCCGCGCCTCGGCGCCCCTGGCTTCTAATCACGGCGCACCAGGGCGCCGCGGCGCACACTTTGGGAACCACAGCACTAAAGCAATATTTTGCCAAAATCCGACTATTGTAAAGGCAATAATTCTAGCACCTGTCATTGATACAGTATTTAGCTTTCAATGCATAGAAGTGTGTAGAGTGCATAGGGAAACAGTATAACAGCGGGTGGTGAACCGTCTTCTGAGAGCAGTGGTACCAGCATGGTTGGCTTTTACCACTGTCTTGCCAGCAGTAGGCTGCCACACATAGTCCCTGATACATGTTTATTTGTTACATTGTTTGTTTTGAATTTCTATCTCCAGGTGCAGTTTCAGTTTGTGCTCCTGACAGATACGCTGTATTCTCCGTTGCCACCAGAGCTGATGCCCGCACAGTCTGGCAGGGTTTGGGATGACCATTCATTCCCTCGAACCGTGGTGGCAGTTGAAGTCCAAGACTTGAAGAATGGGGCCACACATTACTGGTCACTAGAGAAACTGAGGTATGGATCTTGGGGATGTTTGTGATCTCACAGCAAGACCTCCATGTGTGCACTGAATTTGGTTTCTCTACCTGAAATGTCATCTCAGTAAGGGGTGTGTGCGGCTAGTTGGATTGGCTGCATTGTTGTTCCACAGTTCATGGCTGCATAATGTCCTGAAGATCCTTACTTAAGTAGCTTGATTAAAAGAGCAATACTATTGACAGTTTAATCAAGTTAAGCAGCTAAACTGACACTTATGCATTTTTGTTCCACCCTTCATGGCTGCATAATGTCCTGAAGATCCTTACTTAAATAGCTTCACAAAAAAAGAGCGATACTATTGACAGTTTCATCAAGTTAAACAGCGAAACTGACATCTCTGTATTGTGGGGACCTCTGGCTGGAAAAATCCTATATAAAAGAGAAAATACTGTACTCCGTCTACTATAAGGTAAAGACATTTAGTTTAAGCAAACATTAATGAATTCTTATATAAATGCCACTGGAAAAAACAGGTGTGAAAATTCCCAGTGTATTCCTGAATCCCACCCACGTAAGACGGAAAAAAAACTGATTACCTGAGGCATAATTTTTTTTTTGGTGAACCTTTATTTGTAGCACATATGATTACAGGTATGGGCCTACAACCATCACGGCCGGCCGCTAGACAAACCCAAAACTTTACAAGCAATATGCATAGTTGTAACATTTCGGAGCCCAGGATAATAAAATAACAGTACATAATCCGTAAGCGGACACAACAGCTTGAATCAGGATTTAAAAGGTTCATTTTCAAAGAAAGAACTAAGAAGAAGTGCCGCACGGTCGCACCCAGTCCCACGATAGTGTGCGAATCAGGATATCTGGTACAGTAGCAATGCGGGGGGGCATCCGGAGATAAAATATACACATCAGGAGAAGTAAAAGGACAACCCCGCTGTGTAACAAGTCTAAACCCCGCCCCTCAACTCCAAACACATTGCAAGGAACATGGGTGACGACGACACTAAAAGAGAAGAAAGACTAAAGGGCCATAGAAACAAATACTAATCTAACACCCATCCCGCAACCCCCCACCCTGCACACCCGCAGAAGGCCATGGCCTACCCCCCAGCAGCGTGCCTGTCGCCCTAATAGAACCCGAAATATAGAAAGATAGGGAAAAGGAAGAAAAGAAGAGAAAATAAGCGGAGGAGGGCCCTCATCGCGCCGCCCGGCCCCGCCCTTCACCCCTACACTTCGGAAATCCCAGAGAGGAAACAATACCATAGGGAAGAATAACAAATCCCGAGCACAAGAACAATGAACTATCGATCAAAGATACCCACTGCACCGTCTGTCAGTAATAAAGCAAATAAATTGTAAGCCACCTCATCCCTGACCCTGTCTGGCAGTAGTACCGCCCAAAGTCCTCTCGTTAATCAATATAAAGCACAGTCTTGAAGGTCCAAACAGTATGGTTGAGCCCGGACGGGGCGAAGCCACAAAAGAGCATAGTAATCCAAATCTGTCCAAAGATAGATAGCAAAGATCAGGCAACAACAACGCCGGTCCCATGAACCTCCCAAAGATGGCACACAATAACATCATCCAGGAGAGGAGAGTCAAATATTCCGGCCACCACCGCGATACAACCCGGCCAGTCCAAGGAGGAAAACAGCGCTCCACCCCCAGCCGCCAGCTGGACACGTGTTCCAAGGATCCCTCCATACAAGCAATCAAAACGGTCCGCGCGGGCATGGGGGCCCGGTCTTCAAGCGGCCTAGGGTGCCCCCGAGGATCCGTAACATCCTCCATGGACACAGCAGCAGGTTCATCGGCCGACCCCTGGAATAGGGCCGTGGCCGCCATAGATGGCGAAACAGCGATGGCGTCCATCCTTGCACCCAGGTCTCGAACATGGCAATCAATAGTCTTGTGCAAAACTGTTAGGGCAGCCAACACGTCCCAGGGTGTGAACTCCGCCGTGCGTTGCGAGCATCTCGGCCCCAGCCTTGCAACAGCCGCCCAACCCGGACGTGAGCCGTGGAGAAGGGTACCAGCCGCCATCTTAATCCAGTCGGCCCCGTCCCTCTTCACCATATTCAGGGACCGGGCCTTACTGTGAGGGCACCGCAGGATGCGTCCCTAGGGCAAACGAACTGTGGGGCAGGGTCCAGAAAGGAGAGCCACCAAAAGGCTAGAGTCCCGTATGGCCCCGGGAGTCGCCCGCCTATGTCGGGGGCAATCCTTGGCTATGCCTGGGCAACAAAATTTGGGGAGGGGGCAGGAGTCAAGCGCCCCCTCCGATCCAACGCCACCACACTGCCCCACAAGGGTCTCCGACAAGCGGGTCGGGTCTTTACCGCTGGCAGCGGTCTTTCATGTCATCGGCACCCACCGGCAGGCTCCCCGCCGCCATCAACGGCCGTTGGTGCTGCAGCCGTGGCCGGAGACCCAGCCTAATCAACGCCCCGGTCTCACCATCACGTGGGCCGCTGAGCAGTCGGGGATATTTCCCAAGATCGGCGGCATGCCGGAGCTCCGGAAGCAAACGGTAGGTGCTAGTTTTCTTTCCTCTATCAAAGTAAGCCTCCGTGGGTCAGGATATTCGACAGGATAGATGTGTGGGGCGAAAGGGCTCGCAGAGCCGAGCGACTATGCGGCCATTTCGGATGCCTGCTTGGCTCCTCCAGCCACCTGAGGCATCATTGATAGTAGAAGCCACTAGAGCCTTAAATATGGACGGGGTGCTTCTTTAATTCTTATAATGCACGCCTATGATGCTGCACTTTTCCTCATTACTTAGACATGTAGACTATATTTTATGTCATGGTTCCTGCAATATACTTTTTAGAAAGGTTTTCTGTTGCTAAATGTAGCCTAAAATTGAGAAAAAACGGTCTGTGATTGGTTTTTGAAGGGTGCTGCTCATAATTTAGACATCTTGGACTCTTCACCCTTTCGATTTACATATGGATACAGTATTCATTGCAAAAACACAGTTAAAGTTTGGTTATGGTTACAAAACAAAATCTAAAAACCACCGACATTTGCCTGTTATTTTTAGTTAAGTTAACCACAACTTGTTTACCCGTTATTCATTCGTTTTGACCACCAAATATGACCTCACTCTGATCACAACCTCCAGAGCTACCAGTGCTCTGCCTTTGGCCAGGTAACACAGCAGTGAGCTTCAGGGACAGACCGAGTGCCCAGCCCTCGGTGCTAGGCCAGCGCTTAGTGCATACAGTCTTTTGCCAACTCTCCAGACTGACAGCCCCTTCTGCATGCTCATTGGGTAACTGGTTGGAGGACCTAACCTACAGCGAGTCCCTGAGTCTAGACATCAGTGGGTGGCAAACTCTACTGTACTGCACATATCCTTTAGCCAAGTGCGGCAATGGTTGGCAGCAGGGCCTGGCCTTTGGCCAGTTCCTTCGTCCAAAACTCTGGGGTGACTAACCCCCACTATGCACAACCTTGGCTTTATGCAGCAGGGCTCACCCACAAGGCCTGACCTATGGCAAGGCCTACACTCAACCTTCTGCGGATGGACAGTCCATACTGCTCGTAACCTTTAGACTTTTGGAGAGATGGTTGGGAATGGGGCCTGGTGTTCAACCAGGACGTGCATCGAAACAATATTGAGCGGCCTACCTCCACTGCACACAGCTTTCAGCCTTGCACAGCAGAAGTTAGCTGCAGGCCTTACACCCAACCCTTTGCAGGCTGCCAACCTTTTATATACAGCCTTTCAAATAAGATTTCATACATGTCTGTGGTACAGCACCTGCACATTAGCAAGTAAGTTATGCTCCTGGAGTTAAAAAATTATATGTGCTGTCACAATGAGGCAATTAATCTCCTAAGAATAAACTCCAACGTGGCTTGTACTTAGATCTTAAGAATGCAGATGGGTTTGTCATCTCCTTGAAAGGTGACCCCACCTAAGCCTCCTAAAGTAGTACCTTTTCATTACTAGTTCTCTTATTATGCAATAATTAGGACTAGTCAGCAGAAAGTTTGGAGGTACCATCAACCACAGTGGAAATTCAGTATAATTTATCAGAAATCCTTACCATGCAGGTCTGTGAGTTGAGTCTTTACTTACAGGCTCAGTTTCTCCTATTAGCAACATGATAAAACTGAATTGAACAAGGTAGTACTGGACAACATTTTAAACACATCAGCACCATCAAACTCTAAAGTCCTAGCACATCCAACTCCACAGAGTCCGCTCACTCTTTAGTTTTTGGCGAAAAGGAAAGCTTATGTTTTTCCCAGTGCCCCAAAGAATAGCAAATCAAAGTATAACTACTCTAGGTGAAGAAAGTGTTGTCAGATAGCCTGGTTTTAAGAACAGTGAATACTTACTGTGTGGCTAAGTTCTCCCATGTTCATGAGAACTTGCGGAGGACATAGTAGTACTAGAGCAAATGAAGCAGCCATTCTTTCAGCTCAGAGGATGTGGCAAATAAGCATAAAGGTGTTTTGTTGAAGACTAGAATAGATGAAGAGGACTTAGTAGCGAGGTTGACAAGTACAGAAGTGGTCACCCATTGCCTTGCATGGATACAATTGAAAGGATGTACAAATCAGTTTAAAGGAATGCAGTTTGATGAGGTTCACTTTGTTGCGAAAGCATTCTCAATAGAAAGACTTAAGCAGAGTAGGGTCGCAAGCCATTTACTTGGGAAATAGCCTTGCTGGCAAGCAGTTTTATTAACATCCTAACAGTGATGGATACAGTTTGCTAAAACATTTAGTACTGCAACAAGCACTTTAAAACCGCAACGAAAATGGTCTTGCCAGCGCCAGAAAGTATTTATTTTGTTATTCATTTTAAAAGTTTTATATAGCGCTGGCTAGACCCGGAGGTATCAGAGCGCTTTACATTAGCATCAGATCACAGTTGCAGGTTACATCGTTACAAAGGTTGCATAGTTCTTAGAGCATGGCAACATAGTTACTTGTAAGGTTCAGATAAACAATAAGCACAAATACGTAAGGGGAAAAGAAGGTACGGTGAGAGATTCAGGGGGGTTGGAGTAGGGGAAATAGACAGATAATGAAGGTGGGAAAGAGGAAGGCAGGGGAGGGTGAAAGTCACAACAAGGGGAGAAGAGGGGAAGGGTGACGGGGACACAAATCGGTAGACGAGTCAAGGCAACGTCCAAAGTCCAGTAAGCTATGATCCCAGGGGAAGTGAAATACCTTTCCTATCTCTATTGCGAGAGGCTCCCTTTACGCAGTGGACTCTCTCAGAGAGGTCTCTGAGACTCCAAGGTCTACATACTGGATCCTTCCCCAAAAAGGGGAGAGGGATCGCTTTGGCAAGGGGTGCCATACCATACCTCAAGTGGGAGTGTCTCCATTGGCGCAGTGGACTCACTCAGCGGGTTCGCTGAGATTCCAGAGTATAAATATTGGATCTTTCCCCAACAAGGGGAGAAGGCGTGCTTTGTCAAAGGGCACAAAGGACAGGGGGTAGGCTGAGTAGAAGGCAAGGGGAGAGATTCAGGGGAGAGAGGATAGGACCTAGGAAAGAGACAATACAGAGAGACGAAAAGAAGTCTGCCTAAAGACCGACTGGGTAGGTGACGACCAAGGAGGGTGTCCAAGGCCCATCTCCCCTATAGCTAAACCAAGTAGCTCCATCGGGCATCAGACAAAATAGTTAAGTCTCAAAACATTTAGAGAGGAGGGAGGAGAGACATAAATAGAGGGAGGATGCGGTAGGAGACAATAGGAGAGACGACAGGAAGTGCAACAATGTGGTTCAACAATATACTAGAAGAGAATCAACAAGTAAACATTAAGTAAGACAATCAGCAATACAATTAGGGGAGGAGTGAAAGGCGAGAGAAAGTAGTGGGGGGTAGGGGACGAGAGGGAGTGAGGATAAGAGATGAGACAACCATAGAGAGGAAAGGAAGTCTGTCTAAGGTTCACAGAAAAACAGGGTGGGGAACAAAGGGCAAGGGCATATGAGGGATGAGGACAAAGGACAGAAGCTGGAAAGGCAAACGTTATCAGACGTGCGTTAGATTTTGTCAAACAATTTTGTAGGGCCTGCCGTAGACAATCAGCAATTCTGCTTTACCTAATTGCTTGTGAACAAAGTAAAAAACCTAGACCTAAGCAAAAAGAGAGAATAAAATTCCAAGTCAATATATGAAGCATGGACCAGGAATCTCAAGGTGAGATAAACAGAGGTACTAGAAGGTAAACAACAAAATGACAAGGTAAATAATATAAGCAAGTAGGTAGTAAGCTCCTTCCTGCAGTCTTTTTTTTTTTAAATATATTTTTATTGCAGGAATTAGCAAATTGTTACATACTTGACCAGCATTATAAATCAAACAAAGGCAGTGAAATGCAACCCTCCGTCCCCCAGCAATATGTATACAGCCATTCAGCCCATAGCCCAATGGTTGGGCGGTATAATCCAAGGGGGGCTCAACAGGAAGTTGAAGCTGGTCCGGATGATCCGTCGTCCGTCATCTGCTTTTCTAAACAAGCCCACAAAACCAAAAGAAAACCCCTCCCTCAAAACACTATAAACCGAATAAACCCCCGCCCCACCCCGCCATCAGTGCACGGCAACAACCGCAGTAGGATTGGTGATAGGACCCATGAGGAGAGTAACAGATCTGAAAGGTGTAATCGCCTATCTGGACTCGGGGCGAGCTGCTTCCTCACTTTCGGAGTCGCTGGGGGCGCAATAATCCCTTAGGGCCTGTACCAATGTCTCCCATTCCAGCGCTGCCTCCTGCGCCTTCTCGTTATGCTGTCTCCTAGCTAACTGATACCTCAGCGTGCTTTCTCCCGCTGCCCATTTCAAGAGTTCGCTGTGCCATCGGCCTCCCGTCGGACCGACCCGTGCCTTCCAGTTCCTGGTCACCTCTCGTTTTGCAAGGAGAAGCCCCAAGTCAATAAATTTGCTAGTAATTTTGTTTTTGGGGGTATGTGGAAACCAGTGGAGGAGTCCCACTGCTGCATCAACCAATAATGACCTCCCTGTTACCTCCAGGGTCTTCCCCACTTCCGCCCAGTATAAGGACAATCCCGGGCAGGACCACAACATGTGGAGGAGGTCTGCCTCTGGCACCTGGGGCAGTCCGCAGTGTCCGTAGCAAAATACTGTTTGATTTTCGCCGGGGTCAGATATGCCCTGTGAAGTATATAGTAATGGACCAGTTGGAATCGGGCGTGACGCGTGCCCTTCCAGGCTCGACGCATGAGTTGGGACCAGGTCGTCTCTGGGATCTCCTTACCTATGTCCTCCTCACAACGGGTTCTCAAAGTGGTGAGGGGGGCCAGCCCCTCATTGATTAGTCTGCCGTAGAGGCAAGTGACCGCCTTCACCGTACCCGCAGACATCATGACGTATTGGCACACCGGAGATGTAGGGGGTTCCTCTTGCCCGTGTTTCCAGTGTGCCTGGATCGCTCGGACCAGGGCCGAGTGCAACAGAAAGTCACCGCGAGGAACCTCGAAACGGTCAATGAGCTCCTGAAAGGGCAAAAGCGCCCCGTCCTCGTAGAGGTCCCCTACCAATTGTAGGCCCGCGTCTTCCCAGTCCGCTAACCGCGACCAGTCACCGCCGTGGGGCAGAGCCGTCAGCATGCCCAAAGGTATTTCGGGCGCATACGGTATTCGCAGTTGGCCCCGGGCATGGACCCGGTTCCAGCACAGGCGAATGGTCTTCTCCTCCATCGATAAGTCCTGTAAAGCCAGCCGCTGTCGCAGCGCTATGAAGGAGAGAACATGTATGGCCATCCCCGTGCCCCTCCTGTCCTCCGGGCCCCGGAATTCCCTGGCTATCTCCTGGGTGAGGGTCTGTAGTTGCGCCGCTAGGTAGTATTTTTCGAAGTCCGGTACCGCAAGCCCACCCTCGTCTTTCGGTCTCATCAGGGTCTTGAGGGCCACTCTTCGGCGGCCCGAGCCCCAGAGGAATCCGACTATCATCGACCGTAAGAGTCTAAATGTTGCCGGCGGGACCCAGATCGGTAGCGTTCGGAAATAATACAGCAACCGGGGGAGCGCCACCATTTTGAGCAAAGCAATCCGCCCCGCCACCGAGAGCGGTAGCGTCGCCCAGAAATCCATATTACCCCGTAGTGCTCGGGTGCTGCGAGCAATATTCCCATCCAGGAGGTCAGCTGGTTCATGGTAAACGTACACCCCCAGGTATTTAAAGCAGTCAGGTTCCCATCTAATCTCTCCACCAACAACAGGGCTAGGCGTGCCTCTGCGAACCGGGAAGAGACAGGTCTTAGCCCAGTTCACTCGAAGGCCCGAGACCTCCCCAAACGCCGTGAGCGCCGTCGCAGCCCCCTGCAGGGCAGTAACCGGGTCCTCAAGGAAGAGCAACAGGTCATTGGCGTAGAGCGAGATGTAATGTGGGCCCGAGGGTGTCCGCAGGCCATTATAATGGGTTCCCGATCGGAGTAGCAGAGCCAGTGGCTCCACCGCCAACGCAAAGAGAAGTGGGGATAACGAACAACCCTGTCTCGTGCCCCTCTCCACCGGGTATTGTGAGGAAACCATCGGGCCTGCCCGAACCCTGGCCGATGCAGAGGCGTATAGGACCGTTGTCCATCTGATGAAACCCTCGCCGAGGCCGAATCGCAGTAACACAGTGCGCAGGTAGTCCCATTCGAGGCTGTCAAAGGCCTTCTCTAAGTCCACCGATAGGACCACCGGGCACGGGGCGTCCACGAGCGGTTCCCCCAACAAGCGGAACAACCTACGGATGTTCATGGTCGTGTTTCGCTTGGGGATGAATCCAGCCTGGTCTTCGTGTACCAGAGAGCCCATGTGACCCAGCAGCCTCGAAGCCAAGATGCTGCTCAGTATTTTATAGTCGACCGTTAGCATTGATAAAGGACGGTAGGACGCCGGATCGGACGAGTCCCTTCCCGGCTTGAGAAGGTGCACTACTAAGGCCTCGCACATCGAGCCGGGGAGCCGACCAAGTCTCTTCGCCTCTCTGTATACTATCAATAACCTTGGTGCTAGGAGGTCAACATAAGCTGCATAAAATTCAACAGGAAGGCCGTCGAGGCCCGGGGTCTTATTCCTCGCCATCTTTTTAATGGCACTGCGGATCTCCCCCAGTTCAATGTCTGACCCCAGGGTTTTCGCCACGTCAGGCTCCACCATCGGGAGCTCCAGGGGTCGTAGATAATCATCAAGCAAGTCAGGGTCTCTGGCAGAGCGACTGCGGTACAAGCGTTCGTAGTAGCGCAGGTAGCAGCTCAGGATCTCGGGCTGAGTGTGCACTTCGGTCCCGTCTGCCATGCACATGGACGTCGTCAGTGAGGCCTGGCGCGTGGGGTTAGCCAGCCATGCCAGCAGTGCGCTCGACCTATCCCCCTCTGCAAGGGACCTAACCGTATAGGCCTTGTAGTCGAAACAGCGCAGCCGTTCAACCTCCGCCGCCACCGCTTCCTTCGCCTCTACCGTGCGCTCCTGGAGTTCAGGGTGCCCGGGGCGGCGGAGCTCCAACTCACGGAGCTTCCGATCCGCAGTAGCTAAGTCGTCAAGGATAACCCGCCTTATGCCTACCTTTTTAGAGATGCAATAACCCCTCACCACCACCTTAAAAGCATCCCATTCTAGCGCCCTCGAGCTCGCAGTGCCCCTGTTGGTAGCGAAATATTCCGAGATCTTATCTCCTAGGTCCGCTTTGAAGACACTGTCCTCAAGGATCTCGGGACGTAACTTCCAGGTGGGCACCGCAGGCACCCCAGGAAGCCAGCGAAGGTCCAGCAGGAGGGGGTTATGATCTGAGATGGTCCTGGTTAAATACTCAGACCTGACCCCCGCTGAAACCAGTTCAGCCGAGCCAAGAAATCCGTCTAGTCTAACGTGTAGCTCGTGCAGTCTCGAGAAGTAGGAATAATCTCTCGCGGCAGGGTGCTGCGCCCTCCAAATGTCCGTCAGACCCCAGTGCATCTGCCAATCCCCATGACCTTTAGCCACACGGCGAACCGGAGAGTCAGGGAGAGGCGGATGCGAGCGATCAGTCTCCACATTCACTACTGAGTTGAAATCTCCACCGAGCAAGAGGGGCCCGGAGAAGAAGTGGGCCAACGAGCCCGATAACCTGGAAAAGAAGGCAACTTGGTCCATATTGGGTGCATAAACACAGCAAACGTTCAGGTCCCTCCCCCCCAGAGTGCCCGAAATGGCCACATAGCGCCCCTCCGGGTCCACCACCGATTTCGTGACCTGGAAGGGAACCCCAGCTCTAATCCAAATCAGCGCCCCCCCCTGGCATACGCGGAGTACGATGTGCAAAAGACCTGCCCTCTCCACCTACGCTGCAGCGCCGCCCCTTCCGCCTTGTTCAGATGGGTCTCCTGCAACAGCGCCATTTGTACCCCTCTACGCACTAAATAAGCGTGTACTTTGTGACGTCTAGACATGGTGTGAAGCCCCCGCACATTCCAAGTAATACATTTCACATTAGCAACATCAGCCATTGTCCCATATTGTTCGTGCAAAGTCTCCCCACCCGGGTCCCAGCAAAGAAAGAACAACAAGCAACCCAGCACTGATGGCGGCCATTTTCCCCAACCAAAACTCAACAACCCCAACTCGATCAAATCCCTTACCCACCCTCCCCAGAACAGGACCCAAATAGCACCATCTAGTTCCCATCCAAACCATATCCTCAAAAAAAACCCTGTCCCCGACTAGTCCTGCGGTCGCCACCGTAGGAAGGCCTTAAGGGCCAAGTGCGGGCTGGGCGTTGGCAGTGGGCCCTCGATACTCTGGCTACCAGGACTAAAGCTAGCCCAAAACAGTACTGGTAACCCTCAGGGCACGAGCAAGGCACCCCACCCCCACCCCCCCGGGAATCATGATCAATCGTCGGCACCCGCCACCCCCACTCCGGGCCCCCACCCAAACGATTGCAGCTCACCCCGGCAACCCTGTCCATCCAGAAGGTCCTCAACTGATTTCGGTGTAATCACCGGCGTGTGGACGCTATCAGTCACCGACTCCTCCGAGTCCGTTGGTTCCCCCTCGTCACCAGGGTCCGCTTCCTCTTCAATGGTGCCTTCCCGTGAGCCAGACAACGCTGATAACACCTCCAACACTCCCTTCCGCTCCGTCGATGTCTCCGCAGTTGAGGGTCCTCCCGATCGGCCACGGCGACTCCGAATTCTCTTGGATCGCCGTCGCTGTCCCGGCTCCACCACTAGCTGAGATGAAGATCCAAAGCCATCTTTCCCGGCTCTATAAAGTTCAAGCCAGTTACAGACCTCCTCCGGGGTATCGAAGAATTGGGTTTTGTCATCGACAATTATGCGGAGCCGCGCGGGAAATAGGAGCGAGTATTGGATGCCCTCGCTCCGGAGCTCGCGTTTGACTGCCAAGAATGAGAACCGCCTGCGTTGGGTCTCATAGGTGTAGTCCGGGAAGATGTTCACCTGGCTGTTCTCCACCTTGAATGGGCCATTATGTCTGGCGGCATTAAGGATGAGGTCTCTGTCCCGAAAGTGCAATAACCGTGCTACCACCGGTCGCGGGGCACGGCCCAGTTGCGGCGGCCTCGCTGGAACTCTATGTGCTCGCTCCAGGGTGTAGAAAGAGGAGAGACCCTCCGGAGCCACTGTGTCTCGGAGCCAGGCTTCTAAGTAGGCCACCATGTCACCATCCTCAATCTTCTCCGGCAGGCCCACCACTCGAATGTTGTTGCGCCTGTTACGGCCTTCCGCATCTTCCGCTCGTTGCTCCAGAGCAGTAATCCGGGATAGGGCATCTTTCATTGTCGCGGCCAGGGTGCGCTGCGCTGGCTCCAAAGTTTTCACCGAGCCCTCTACTTCCTTGACTCTATCCGAAAGTTTGCCGTGATCCGCTCTAAGGAGGCCCAGACTCGTCGCCACCTGGGCAATGTCCTGCTGGAGGGCCGAGCGTGTGGTCGCAATCGCCTCCAAGACACGGTCAAATTGTTGTTGCAGTGGTGCGCCACCAGAACTCTCCGGATCTTTACGTTCCTCTTTGTCCGGGGTCTCTGAATCTGATGCGGCTGGGGTAGTCCCCTTGGCTCCCCTTGGTTTCCCCATGTCGCAGGGATCACGCTGTGTGGATCCAGCCAGAGGCGCCACCAAGTGCGGGCTTCGGCTATGTCTCTCCCGGTTATTGGTCTTCGGGTCGGGGGTCGGCGATCTCCGTCTCCAGGGCCTGTTGGACCTCCACAGCTTCGGCCCGCGCCGCCACCACGTCGTCGGAGGGCACTGAGGAGGAGGCGGAGACAGTTGGCGCCAGGTCGGGCAGGCCCGCCGGGCTGATGAGGACCCGGAGCGAGGGTCACCAACACCACCGGAGACTTTGTGGCGCCTAAGGGCAGTGCCTCCCATGGGAGTGGGTCGATCGGGGAAATGCAGCCAAGTGCGGTCTAGGGGGGCAGCACCGCAGGCAGGGCCTCCAGGCGTCCGTGTGCCGAGGTCCACTATAGTGAGGGCATCCGACCCTCCAGGCGCATTCCCTGTTGCCTGAGTCCAATCAGATCTGTACCCAAATCCTCATATCGCAGGGAAGCGAAAATGTGGAGGGTGCGCCGTAGCTAGCGATGCTCCTCCAGTTCAATGGTCCCGTCCAAGGGGACAATGAGGTCCGGGCGCCATGTTGGGTCGCACTCCGCGGATCCACAAACTTCGATTTTCCGTCGGGTCACCTCATGTATGGGCTGCACCGAATTCCCCGGCAGGTCCCAGTCGATCCGATCAACAGTTTGCGGGGGTTAGGGTGCCCCACGGCCTCCGATTTACAGGATAATTCCAGGCTCAGTCCCGGAGCCGAGCTCTCAGGCGACCACCGCCATCGGCACCCAAGCCACGCCCCTTCCTGCAGTCTCTGTTGTGAAAGGCCCCGCAGGAGCAGCTCTCACCCACAGCACATCAGGGCCCACTTCAACGCCTCCACCACTATCCACAGACCACAAGAATTTGAGGGACTAGTAGTAGAAACCAGGAAACAGAAATATGATAAGAACATAGACACTGGATACCACCACTCATACTTGTGACTGTGCCGGGCACTGACAATGCAAGTCGAAGTGGATCCCTAAAGGCAATAGGAGATATTTTAGTGATCTGACTTGAAAGTTCTGCATATAGTTTTAGCTTTCTTTTGTGCCAAATTAGACACAAATATAAGTAGACCAAAGTACGTTTGAATTTAGCTTTTAGTAACGCAAGAGAAGATTTAACATGTGTCATACATGGTATTTTTTGATTTTAGAATTATTGGTCACCTATCAAATGCTGGTCCTGATGAGTCCTTCAAAGTTATACAGGCTGAAATGTGTACTTTTTATTTGCTGTGGAGGAGCTAACCAAAGATTCATTCTTATAATTGTTTGGATTGGGGAAGTGTCTATTCTCCAGTATTAGGGTGTCTTTCATAGATTCACATGCTTGAATATTCCCCGTCGTCGGAGTGGGAGTCCCACGGTAAATAAAATAGCAATAACATACTCATAATATGTATATGTAAAAACATAACAAATGAAATACACATTATAAAAGAGGCAGTAAATGCCTAGACATAATTCCACATAGGAATACATGGTGAGAGAAAAAACACATGTAGTCTATTCCTGTCATTATGTTGGTCCAAACTGTAGCCAATCATGCACCAGCAGCCCTCCAGAACCTTCTCCTCAGAGCTCAGTACCTCAGATTTTCGTAGCACAAGAGTGACCATAGAGTCTATGAGGAGAAGAGAGCCTCTGAGGGAAAGAGGGTGGGTCGCATGTGAATCTATGAAAGACACCAATACTGGAGAACCACCTGTTTACAGGTAAGTAACAATTGTTCTTCTCCAGTATTAGGGTGTCTTTCATAGATTCACATGCTTGAATATAGAATAGAAAGCAGAAATAGCCGGAAAAGGCTTCCATAGTCCTAATACACATGAACAGACTTATAAGACCAAAATATATATAAATATATATAGTCATGCAAGTCATAACAGTAAAATGGTAAACCCTAATGGAGGAGGGAAGACAGAGGCTCACCTTATTGAAAAAGATTGCTAAGCACAGCCTGTCCTACTGCAGTATCTGCTTCATTGATGACACCCAGGCAGTAGTGTTTCGTGGCTGCTCTGCAGATCTGATGCAGTGGTACACCGGCAAACAAGGCAGTTAAAGACGACATCGCCCTGGTGGAATGGGCCTTCACTGAAGACTGTAGAGGCTTGCCTTCCTTTTGATGGCAGAAATCAATGCCTGAGGAAACCCAACGAGCAACAGTAGGTTTGGTAACTGGACGCCCTTTGTGGAAGCGTCCATAAGCTATTAACAGTTGATCAGATTTGCGAAAAGGGGCCGTTCTGCTGATGTAGAACTTTAGGCACCTTTTAATGTCCAAGGAGTGCAAGCGCTGCTCCGCTGGAGACTGTGGGTTAGCAAAGAAAGTCTTTAAGAAAACATGTTCATTGAAATCAGAAGGCACCTTGGGCAGGAAGGTGGGATTAGTGCAAAGCACTATGCAGTCCGGCTGAAATTGAAGAAAAGGAGGATTTATAGGGAAAGCATGAATATCACTTACGCGACCTGCTGATGTCAGCGCAAGGAGAAGAGCAACACTTTCAGTCGAGAAACTTCAAGTCAGCCTTGTGTATAGGTTCGAATGGTGCCTTCCATTAGTCGTGCTAACACGATGTTAAGGCGCCAAGAAGGAGGAGGGCTCCGAATTGGTGGGAATTTGCGGAACAATCCTTTGAAAAATTGACGCATTATCCTGGAAGAACAGAGTGAGGTGGAGCCATCCTGGCAGAAGCGGGAAATTGCCGCCAGAAAAACTTTCAAAGTTGAATGAGAAAGTTCGGACTGAGCCAGTTGTAAAAAGAACGGGAGGAGCTGCGCAGGCGTTGAACGAATGGGATGGACACCAGCAGCTGCACACCAGTGACAGAATCTTTTCCATTTAAGCTTGTAGGTTTTAACAGTGGCCTGAGCTCTGGCCTGAGCGAGAATGTCTCTACAGTCTGGAGGGATGGTTAGACGGGCAAATTCAAGGTGCTCAGGTTCCAGGCTGACCAATTCAGAGAAGAGGGGTCCGGATGGCAAATCTGACCCTTGTCCATCATGAGGAGGTCCATCCGAGGATGAAGGATGGGCTCGCACTGGGATAGAAGAAGTAGCTCTGAGAACCATGCCTGTCGAGGCCATCTGGGAGCGATCAGAAGAATGTGGCAAGGCTGTCTCTGCATCTTCCACAATACTTGAGGCACCAGAGGGATTGGAGGAAAAGCGTAAGCAAACAGATTGCACCAGTTCATCAAAAGGGCATTGCCCTGTGACCCTCGGTGGGGATGCCAGCTTGCGTAAGACTGGCATTTCCGGTTCTCTGGTGTGGCAAAGAGATCCAGTGACGGACGACCCCATCACCAAAAAATCAACTCGAGTGTTGGTTGATGTAACTCCCACTCGTGGGTCGATGGCGTGGACCTGCTGAGGGAATCCGCTAGGATGTTGGAGACACCTGGAAGATGAACTGCGGTGAGAGTGATGTGGTGACTTAGAGCCCAGTCCCAGATCGACTGCGCCAAGAGACAAGATTGGAGATTTTGTTCCGCCCTGCTTGTTTATATAATGCATGCTGGTTGTGTTGTCCGTCTGAATAAGGACTGACTCCCCTTGAATCAATGGATGGAATGACTTGAGCGCTAGAAAAATGGCCAACAACTCCAGCCTGTTGATGTGCCAAGCTCTCTGAGGCAGAGTCCACTTGCCCTTTATGGACCGGCCTTGAAGATGTGCACCCCATCCTTCCAACGAGGCGTCCGTCATTAGAGTAAGGTCCGGAGTGGTGGAAAGGAACGAAGTCCCTGCCGAAAGATTGGATGGCTGCGCCCTCCATTTGAGAGCTGCCCTCATGAGAACGGTGACACAGACTATGTTGTTGAAGGAACCTGTGACTTGACGCCACTGTCCATCCAATTCTTCTTGAATGGGGCGTGTCTGTAGTCTGCAATTTGGGATCAGTGCGATGAACGATGACGCCATCCCTAGAAATGACTTTAATAATCGGACTTAAACGGACTGTTTTGTCCGTAGAGAGACACAAATTGAAGAATCTTTTGTTGACGCTCCTGAGACACAAATGCTTTTGCAAGAGTTGTATTCAATGTCACCCCTAGAAAATTCTTGCAGGGAGCTGGATGTAATTGGGACTTTTCGGTGTTGATAGAAAGTCAGAGGGAGCAAAATACCTCCTGATAAAAGCGTGTATCCTGAAGCAGCTGCGTGCGAGATTGTGACTTTATGAGACAGTCGTCCAGCTAGGGAAAAATTTGTACACCCTGAAGATGCAGATAAGCTACCACAGGAGCTAACACCTTTGTAAAGACGCGAGGGGCGGAGCGTAGGCCGAAAGGCAGTACTTTGAACTGGAAGTCCCTCCGTCCCACACGGAATCGTAAGTACTTCCGATGTCACGGAAGAATAGGGACATGGAAGTAGGCGTCTTGGAGGTCGATAGGTGCCATGAAATCTCCATTGAGAGTAAGCGCAAGATCTCTACCAGCGTTAGCATGTGGAAGGATTGGCACTTGAGATACTTGTTGAGTGCTCGCAAGTCCAATATCGGCCGCCAATCCCCGTTCTTCTTGATGACAAGGAAAAAACTGGAATAAAATCCCTTCCCCCTTTGAGACTTGGGCACCACTTCGACTGCACCCTTCTGTATCATAAGGCGAACTTGATGGAAGAGTTTCTTGATGTGGGCTGGTGGTGGGCCGGAAGGTGGAGTGGGAGAAGGAAGTTTGATGAACTCTAAAGCATGGCCTTTCTCTACAATGTCCAGAACCCAACGGTCCGAAGTGATGGAGGACCATTGAGAACAGAACAGGGAGATTCGACCTCCAACTCTTTGGGGTAAAGGCAAGTCATTGTTCTTGGGAGCAGATCCTCTGTAAGAAGATTTCCCCCTATAGGTCTTAGAAGACTGCTGACGGGAGGACTGTTTCTGGTTATCGGAGTAGCGTTGGTTACCTTGGTTGTAGGAGTGATATTGATTGCTTCCTCCTCAAAGTAGAAGAGGTGCAGCGTCCGCGTGCACCCCGAAAGGGCTGTTTCCGAAATTGTAAGGTTCCTAAAGAGCGAGCAGTGTCAGTGTCTTTTTTGATAGATTGCAATGCCTCATCAACATGTTTTCCAAAAAGTGACTCGCCGTAATACGGCATATCCAGCATGTTCGCCTGTACCTCTTTGCGAACGGATGTGGAACGCAACCAACCTTGCCTGCGTAGGACAGCCGCTCCAGCGAGCTGCCGGAAACCAGTACAGGCAATCTCCCCGGCACAGTCAATAATTTCCTCCGATGTTCTCTCCCTTTCTTGGAGAAGTTGTAAGGCTTCCGCCTTGGAAGCTTCTGGAACCAAAGCCACAAAAGCAGTCATGTCTACCCACATCTGGCGGTCGTAACGCCCCAAAATAGCCAAAGCATTGGCCGCTCTCACTGTGGTGGAGGCCATTGTGGAAAACTTACGGCCTATGGCGTCCAGGCGACGACCTTCGCGATCTGGTGGGGCAGTAACAGCAGACGCAGGGTTCTGAGAACGACGCTGAGCTATTGGACGTGATGTGTTTTTTATTTCCTTGCTAATTTCAGTGCATGTATGAGTGATTACATTGTTTAGCCTCAGTTTTGGGGCTGCATTGGTATGAGAAAAAAAGATATATGTACATACATATATGTGGAGCGAGATATACGTTTTTCCATATATATTTTTATATTGTTTCCGGAGTCCCGCACATGGCCGGGAATATTCAGTGCTTATGACTTTGATGAGGATACCCCTGGAAGAGAACTAGGATTACAGGTATGTCACTTATCCATCTGGCACACAAGAAGGCTATTTGTTTATTTCCCAGGCGACCTCTTAGATGGAGTTTAGACTTCTAAAACGGATACTTTAAACCACCATCGATTTTTCCTTAATATATGTATGTATTTAAAAGAAATCTTTTCCATCACTTAAATGCCCTCAACTGTGTTGTGAGAAAATAAGTGTACTGAAGGTTGGACACCAAGATATATGGTTGCCAATAATTACTCTTTTGTGGTTCACAAACAAATTTTGTTTTTATTTGCAATATTAGTTGTCGTTTGATTTTTGGCCCAGCCTTTCTTGTTTTTTATATTACACATGCTAGCCCTAAAACAGCAGTGATTAAAGGGCATCCCCTGTTTTTTTCGAATAAAAGTCCAAGATCAGTGCTGCTGTCTTCAAACAACATGTTCAAGGACTATTGGGAAATGTAGTTTGTCGTCAGGGTGGCATTAGATAGTGCAGCAGTTCTCAACCTCTTGACTTCTGTGGATACCTAATAAATCACTACTGGAAGCCATAGCCCCCCACCTCAGCAATTTCTATGGTTAGAGTCTTGAAACAATACACAAAAATACAGAAACAAGTATTCATCAACCAAATGCACAAATCTGAAAGACCAGGTTAGTGTTAGATTCCTTACTTTAGAATATCCCCAGGCGTCAGACTGGATCCGGAAAGTTTTGCGTAGCAGTACCCTTGCGAATCGGTAGGCGTCGTCTGCGGCTCCGCGTCAGTCGTCGGCGTCGTAATCGCCGGGATAACGTCGTCGGAACACTTAGACGCCGCCCTCTCCCGCTGACGTCAGTTCTTTTTTCCGCGCCAGCAAGCTCCGATCAGGGAAGAGCAGTACTCTTATTCATATATTGACTAACTTTTTGATCTATTTTGGATCACTTCTCGAGTCAATCTTCGACTCGCGGAGCCGGTAGGGATGCCTGGGTTTAAACCTTGCGAGGATTGTCACCACTTGATGTTGGTGACCGACCCCCACCTTCGGTGCCTTTACTGTCTCGGGGCCGACCACGATGACAAGTCGTGCCCCGACTTCCAGGCCTTGACCTCGAAGGCTAGGCGGGAGCGGTCCCGTAAGCTACTCGAGCTCCGGCAGTCGGCACCCCACCGCAGTCATCGCCGCTCGACGAGTCACCACCACTCGTCGGGCTCCAAGTCCTCAGGTAAGTCGAGGCACTCTTAAAAGAAGTCAAAGAAGCGTCATAGCTCTTTCGACTCCCCCCGACGCTCACGCGACGCGGACGGGGGTTTGGGCGACACCGCCCACGCGGCTCCACTGGAGCCGCAAGCGCAGCGTCCAGCTCCATACCTGCCGGTCCCTGAGCTGCACGTGACGCCGGAGGAGATTTGTGCTTTCTTCACGACCATGAGGTCGCACTTCCCTCCATCGGACCATGCTGAGGCGCCTTCTGGCCTGCGGGTCTGTCTGGGAGCCCTAGTGGGCCAGCGGCTCCGGCCCCAGTGCCGCCAGGTGCTTCGGCGCCGTTGACGACTCCGGTCCTGACGCCGCAGGGCTCCTCCGGATCCAGGCCTGGATATGTGACGTCACCAGTCGACCATACGACCCCTCCAATGGCGCCGTCCCCAAGGGTGTCGACCCAGACGCCGTTCCCGGACGCCGTCATCCCCGGTTCCAGCCCTAGTCCGGGTCCTGTGTCGGACCAGCACCGCCCGGCGCCGTCTTCGACTCCGTTCAGTGAACCCGGCTCCATCATTTTCCCCTGACTATCAGGAGATGGATGACGAGGAGAACTGGGAGGGGCCTGAGGACCCTCTGGCACTGCAGTGCCAGTTGAGCCAGGACTGGGCAGACGAGCTGGGGGAGGCCAGTGGTCTGGACACTTCGCCCGACACTGGATTTTTCTCCCCTCCAACCGTGGCTACGGAAGAGGGGGCTGCTTACAGCGTGGCGTTGACTAGGGCAGCCAAGGCCTTGGCTCTTGAGCTACCTGTCGCTGGTGTGAGGACTAACCTCCTCACTGAGGTGCTCAAACCGCAGGCAAGCTCCTCGGAGCCTCTCCTGCCATTTAACGAAACCCTCACTGACGTTCTGGTGGGCACTTGGTCCAAACCCTCTACGGGCCTTCCTGTAGATCGGAACGTGGCCCGACACCACCACCCGGCTCTGGGCGACCCCAGCTTCCTGTCCGTTCACCCCTCCCCTGGGAGCCTGATGATCCAAGCCTCTACATCCCAGACCGCATTCCCGACCGCTGCTCCGGATTGGAAATCCAAAAGGTACGATCAGTTTGGGTAGAAACTGTTCTCCCTGAGTTTGGGTTTGCGGTCGGTCAACACCGCCTAACTTTTGGGCCGTTACACCCACTCTGTGAGATACGGTTACGGAAGTGCTGCCGCAGTGCCCGGTGAAGGTCCAGGCAAAGCTTACCCAAGCCCTAGCGCAGGGACGGGATGCAGCACACCATTCAATACGGTGTGGACCTGATACCACGGACTGGCTGGGTAGGACAATTGCAATGACAGTGGCGGTTCGCCGCCACACCTGGCTGAGGTCTGCCAACTTTTCCGGGGATGTCCAGGTCACCCTTATGGACATGCCTTTTGATGGCCGTCGCCTGTTTGGCGACAAGGCCCACAGTGTGCTGGAGCGTTTCTAGGACTCCAGGGCTACGGCCAAGTCCTTGGGCCTCGGCCAACGCCAGCAAACTTCCGCTTTTCACCCCTTTCATGGCCAAGGAAGGGGCGCCCCCACACGTCCAGATAGCCACAAGCGGCAGAACCAACATCAACCCAGTTGCGGTCGTGGTAACCGCCATGGCGGTGCCGGGGGATAACTGCAAGGTCAGTCCACATCCGCCCGGCAGCATCTGCCTCAAAGTCCTCCTAGTCCGAGCTTTCAGGCCTATTCGACGCCAGTGGGGGGCAGGGTTCGCCATCACCTCCTCCACTGGCGCTACATCACATCGGACAGGTGGGTGCTGCAAATCGTCCAAAGGGGCTACTCCCTCCCCTTTGAGGCGACCTCTCCAGCCATGCCACCGCAGTACCACGCATGTTGGAAGTTCACTTGCAACTTCTGCAGGAGAAAGTTATGGCCCTCTTGGCCAAGGAGGCCGTCGAGCGCGTTCCTGGGCCAGAAGTAGGACGTGGTAGCTACTCCCACTACTTTCTGGTACCCAAGAAGAGCAAAGGAGGCCTATGTCCGATTTAGGACCTCCGGAGCGTCAACGGCTTCCTTCGGAAGGAGAAGTTCAAAATGCTGACTTTAACTCAGGTCCTAGCTGCCCTGGACCCTGGAGACTGGATGGTAGCGTTGGACTTGCAGGAAGCATATTTCCATATTCCCGTCCTGCCGGCCCACCGTCGTTAGTAGGAAAACAAGAGGGAGAGTAAGGGATTGTGTCCACTTAAGGTGGACGAGGAATACTCCTGTTCCCCTGGTCACGAATATTGAAAAACAAATGAAGGAGTATCACCCGATGTATAGTCTGAAGGTTTTCCAAAAGTGGAATAATTATTCCTTTTCTAAAAAAACCCTCACTCACCACCTAGTGGTGACATGCTTCATCATCGGGGTCCACCCTGGTGGCCTAGCGTCACCAGGGTGTGCTTCGACACCTGTAATACAGTGGAGCACGTTGTGAGATGTAAGTGCAAAAAAATAAGTGTTAAAAATTGTCCTGGTTTAACTTTATAAGAGTGAGTTTTAATGAAAAGCAACTGGACAATAATAAAATAATAAAGAGTGAGATACTGGAAGGGGGAGTTACGACCTACGTATCTCAATATGTGTTTATAGTGCTTTGGTCAACATGTTTCAACCGTTAGGGATGGTTCCCGGTATTCATCAGGACCAAGGAGATGGACGGTGTGAGTCCCCTAAAAGACTCACCCTATCCTAAATCCTTAAAGAACCAGTGGTAAGATGTACCAAAGGTGGAATGCTCTAAAAAAAAATAAGGAGCATAGACAAAAACCTGTAGGGAGAGAAAATAAACGGGCGTGAGGCGCAAATTATCCTTACTAGCCTGTTACGTCGTGCAGACTCTCAGTGCATACATACTGCATGCCACAATGGTGTTTGGAAAAAACTTCAAGAGACGATGAGCGTGATCATATTGTGAACGTGAGCGCTTATCATTATAGCCAGGATAGTTTTGTATCAAAGTCTATAGGTGCGTGCAACTTTGCATGCAATAATTCTATGTTTATTGCCATATTCCAGTGATATGCGAAATAGCAAGGTTATGTCGCAACTAAACTCAGATGCGCATTATTATAAGGCAAGGGCCACATTATGGTAGCCCTCAGTATTAATTTCGCCGGCATGAGACATACAAGACTAACAAACATGTAGCATAGAGATGGTCACAGATGCTGCATGGCAAAAGGCAGGCTTACTTGTGGTATTTTCCTATTATACTGCGGCGGGCAGGGGGTAGGTGCATCACGCGGTACAACGTATTCTATATGAAGAAATATTGTACCCGTGATTAGGTAATGAATTGCAGTCAGTGCCGAGGGGCGGTAAAGTATGGCCGCATCGGAACAGGTGCGTGGCCTTGCATCTGTTCGTATCAGGATTCTGTGGGGAAAGAGGAGGTTTACTTACAGTTTACTGGCGTGGCGAGAGGCCCATAACCAACGTCTACCTTCCGCTGCTCGGCTATGAATGCCGTGCGGTCCGGTGCTACTGATAACGAAAGGCTGCTTCCGGGTGCGATCACGTGGGAGTCGCGTCACCGGTTCAGATTTAGCTACGGAAACCTGGGGGGCCGTAGGTTGCCAAGGAGATGAAATGCTAAGGTTTACGTGCATGCGTAGTGAAGTGTTTGAGTTCAATCGGGACAAAGCATTGCAGAACTGAGGTAGCGCCTAGTGAAAATAGGGCGAAGTGATTTCGCTTGTATTAAAATCGACATAGTTATATTGATGCACAGGGTTAGCAGGTGAAGATTCTCCGCACTGCTTTAGGTAAGATAGAGACTAAGATAAGTCTCAATTGGAGTGTGGGTATCAAGAAAGGGCATAATTGATTCAGGTGTAGGGGGGTTTTTTATAAGGAGGAACGGACATAGGGAGTAGCTATGATTCTGAAGGGATTGGTCATAGTAGTTCATTTCAGCACAGAAGCCCATGGAATGTTATCATTCAGGCCCATCTTGTGGGTTGAAAGTCTATAAATCCATCGCTGCTCTTTTTCAAAGAGGCGTGATTGTATATTTGGGCCTGGTTGTAATTGTTCAATCACAGTCCACTTCATGTCATTTGGGGTGTGGTGGACTGTGAGGAAGTGGTCTGCCAGTTTTGTGATATTTTTCTTGCAGCGTATCGTGCTTCTGTGCTCACAGATGCGCTGTTTTATCTTTCGTGAAGTCATTCCCACATATGGCTTCCCACAGGTGCATGTGATCAAATAGATAACATTGCTGCTATTGCAATTGTTGTGGGATCTTTGTTCCCAGACTTTGCCCGCTTCTAGGTTTAGGGTTTTGGTGTTTTCAGTAAGGTGGCTGACACTGCAATCCCCACATCGTGAGTGTCCTGTCACTGGGGGGAGGCCCCACATCTGTGTGAGGGTGGGGTTGCTGTTCGTAGTCATGTTTCTGGGTCTGGTATTGACCAAACTGTCCTTTAGGCTCTGGGCTTTTCTGTATGAGAACAATGGTTTCTCCCATTTTAGGTTTCCTGAATTTACTATGGACCAATGTTTATTGATGCTTCTGCTGACTTGGTTTGAGATTGCGTTATAGGTAGTTACGCATGTGAGTGGAGTTGTTTCTCTGTTTCTAGTTGTTTCTTCCAGTAGAGCTTGTCTGGGTTGGTTCCTCGCTCGTTTTTGACACTTGTGTATAATCTTAGATGGGTAACCATGTTTCAGTAGTTTCGTGGTTAGATCTTCTGCTTGGCTCTTGTAGTCTGCCATTTTGCTACAGTTTCTTCGTAGACGCAGGTATTGACCGTAGGGCAGATTTTCCCTCAGGGGTCGCAGATGAAAGCTTTCGTACCTTAACAAATTGTTTTTGGCAGTTGGTTTGAAGTAGATTTTTGTTATTAGAGTGTCATTTTCCCTTTGGATTTGTATATCCAAGAAAACCATTTTTTCTGTCAGCGTTATGGGTAAAGTGCAGATGTGGGTCGCGGTTGTTGAGCCAGGCTATAAACGTTGTTAGTGTTTCTTGTGGACCTTGCCAGATTGTTAGAACATCGTCAATATATCTTCGCCAGAATTTGATGTTTTCAAAGTAGGGGTTGTCTGGCGATAAGATATATTTTTGTTCAAAGTCGAACACATAGAGCCCCGCTACGCTCGGAGCGAAAACGCTGCCCATGGATGTGCCCCCTATTTGGAGGTATAAGGAACCTTCATATTCGAAAAAATTATTTTTCAGGGCTAGGGTAGCACATTTGATGATGAATTCTTTGGGTGTGCGGTGGTCCCAGGTGGTTTCTTCCAGTGTTTTCTTTAGTACATTGATGGTTGCATCCTGAGGTATGTTAGTATAGAGGCTTTCTATGTCAAAGCTCACTATGATTGTATTTTCCTCCATTTTGATGTTCTCGAACAGTGTTAGTAGGTTTTTTGTATCCTTGAGGTATGTGGATGTTCCTTGTACAATGGTTTTCAGAAAAAAGTCACAGAACCTTGATAAGGGTTCTAATAGTGAACCTATGCCGGATACTATTGGTCTTCCGGGAGGGGGCAATTTGTCTTTGTGCATCTTGGGTACTACGTAGAAATATGGTATTCTAGCTTCAGTTTTGGTCAGGTAATCTGCCTCCTGTTTGGAGATGTGGCCTGCTGCTTCCGCTGTTTCCACCAGGTCTATGATTTCTGTCCGTAAATCCTCTGTGGGATCGGTTGGGAGTGGCAGGTAATTCTTTTTGTCATCAAGTATACGTCTACATTCCATGTTGTAGTCTGTTTTGTTCATTACTACCAGACCACCACCCTTGTCCGCTGGTTTTATTATTATTGTGTCATCCTTTTTGAGGTCAGATATGGCTTTTTTCTCGGACCTGCTGTTGTGATAGAGTGTGGAGACTGACATAGATTCAATGTCATTGAACACCGCCTGTTCGAAAGTGTTGATTTCTACTGGAAAGGTGTGTGGGGGCGGTACAAATTTTGATTTTATTCTTAATCCGGTTTCATTTGTATTTTCTTCTGCGTTCTCTGTGTTTGTTTTTTCGAAGAAAGCTTTGAGCTTCAATTTTCTAAAGAACGCCGCCAGTTCACATTGTAGTTTGAATTTGTCCAGAGTGGCTGTGGGTACAAATCCAAGTCCTTTGTTTCGTTACGTTTCCGTCTGTTAGTATTCGTGATGACAAGTTAGTCACTAGCTCCTCGCATTGCTGGGGCCTGCCCTGTTGGTCCCGGTTTTGTTCCGGGTGTTGCTGCCCACTGTGTCTTCCTCTTCCCAGTGGACGTTGTTCCCTTGTTTGTTGCGTCCTCTCCCGCGCCTGCCTCTGTTCGGGAAAGGAGGGCGGAATTGGTTAGGTGGAAACGGGAACTGTTGGAATGGTGGCTGCCATCCATACATTGGGAACTGTTGGGGTTGTTGCTAAGGGTTCTGAAACTGAGGATGGCTGTATTGTGGCCATTGGTAGTGCCCTCGGTATGCTCCTCTTTGTCTTTGTCTCGGTGTACTGTTGTTAGATCCTCCACTGCTGTTGGAGCTGTGGGAGGTGTTGCTTGAAGCATCCGAATCTGGGTCTGATGTTGTTGTGGCTTTGTAGTCCGGGTCTGAGTACGGATATGCCTTGACAAATGTGAATTTTTTGAGGTCTTTTTGAAATTTCAGCACTTTCTGTTGGGTGAGGTTGTCTCTATATTCGTTTATTTCTTTGTTAAGGTCGTCTAGTTTCTTCTTGTACCCTGTGATGGTGGCTTTGATTTGACTTGCGGTCAGTTGGATCTCTATCTGGATTTTTTCGGACAGTCGTACTGCTGTTTTGAGTATGAGTATAATCCAGTCGTGTGTACAGTGCCACGCTATGAGAGCCCAATCTTTCCTGAACTCAGGATCATCTAGGAATATTCTTGGAGCATTAGTAACCAGCAAGCCCTTTGGGGCTATGTTGTTGGTTACGTATTCCTTCAATATGGTTCCGTGCAATATTGTTCTGATGCGGTTGCCTTTCATTTCCGTCAGTTTGTCCCACTCTGAAGTCTGTGATATGGTGTTACTGATGTTGGCATCAGCAAATACATTAAGGTTACTCATGATTGAGTCTATTTCTTCTGTTGAGAAGGATAAGCCCGGGTTTTCTGCCATGTCTGTATCGTGTCTTCTCTCCAATGGTACTGTTGGAAGTACTAGTGTCTAAACTCTCGCAGCTGTGCGCTGCCACGATACTAGGAAAACAAGAGGGAGAGTAAGGGATTGTGTCCACTTAAGGTGGACGAGGAATACTCCTGTTCCCCTGGTCACGAATATTGAAAAACAAATGAAGGAGTATCATCCGATGTATAGGCTGAAGGTTTTCTAAAAGTTACCTGCTGTTCACGGTAGGCCACGAGCACTTTGTTTACCGTGCTCCCCTTTGGTCTTGCCAGCGCCCCTCGGGTTTTCACGAAAGTGATGGCGGTGGTCGCAGCTCATCTGCGCAGATCAGGGGTCTCCTCTTCCCCCTATCTCGACGACTGGTTGTTGAAGGCGAGCTTGCCCAAGACAGTCGTCGGCCACCTCCAGACTACGGCCGACTTCCTGCACCTGCTAGGGTTCTCCATCAATGTGCAGAAGTCACACCTGTGCCCCTCTCTGAAGCTCCTCTTCATCGGAGCAGTTCTGGACTCTGCGCAGTTTCGGGTTTATCCTCCTGAACAGCGGGTTCGGGATATTCAGGCTCTGATTCCGATCTTTCGGCCTTTATCCCGAGTCTCCGTCAGGTTGACGCTGCAGCTTCTGGGGCTGATGGCCTCCTGCATCCTTCTGGTGCATCACGCCAGGTGGCGGATGTGGGCTCTGCAGTTGGACCTGAAGTTTCAGTGGGCCCAGCATCAGGGCAACCATGTCCGGATCTCGGAGGGCACTGCGAGACAGTTGCAGTGGTGGCTCACGGACCGCGATTGGGTCAGCGGCAGATCCCTCTCCCTACCGCAACTGTAGTTGTGACGGATGCGTCCCTCCGTGGCTCGGTGCCCAATGGGAGAGGCGGAGATCAGAGGCCTCTGATCTCTGGCGGAGTCCCGGTTCCACATCAACCTTCTGGAGCTGCGGGCGATCCAGCTTGCACTGAGAGCATTCCTTCCCTCTGTCCGGGGAAGTGTAGTGCAGGTGTTCAGGGACAACACCACCGCTATGTGATACTGCAACAAACAGGGCGGGGTGGGGTCGTGGACCCTTTGTCAGGAGGCTCTTCGCCTCTGGCAATGGCTGGAACACCAGGGCGTCACCCTGGTGGTTCAACACCTGGCAGGTTCCCTGAACGCCAGGGAGAACAAACTCAGCCGCTGGTGCATGATGGATCACGAATGGCGTCTAAACTCCGACGTGGCGCAAGGCCTCTTTCAACAGTGGGGAGAGCATTGGTTAGATCTTTTCGCCACAGAAGAGAACGCGCAATGTCATCAGTTCTGCACGTTGGAATTTCCATGGCGGCGCTCGCTCGGAGACGCTTTTCGTCGCGGGTGGAGCTGCGGTCTGTTGTATGCCTTTCCACCTATACCACTTGTGCCCAGAGTGCTGAAGAAGATCCGGGCCGACCGGGCCCAAGTCATCCTTGTGGCTCCGGACTGCGCACGAAGATACAGGTATCCCGAGCTATTCAGCATGTCAGTCGATCCCCCGATTTGTCTGCCTCTTCAGGAGGACCTTCTGTCGCAGCAGCAGGGGACGGTCCTCCACCCGAACCTGTCCCGTCTCCAGCTACATGCGTGGAGATTGAGCGGCGACAGTTGAGGCCATTTGACTTGCCTCCTGAAGTCTGTGATGTGATTCTGGCAGCCAGGCATCCCTCCACAAAATTGGTATACGCCTGCAGGTGGAACACATTTTTGGCATGGTGCACAGCAAAGGCTGTGGATCCACTCTTTGCCCCCCCTTTCAGAGGTTTTCCTCTTTCTTCTTTCTCTTACCCAGCAGGGCTCTGCTCTGGGCACTGTCAAAGGCTACCTCTCTGCCATTTCAGCCTTCTTGAGGCTTCCTGATCAACCTTCTCTTTTCAAGTCCCCTGTTGTAAATAGATTCTTGAAAGGCATCACGCACATGCTTCCTCCTGTTCCTTTCGTGATGCCTCAGTGGGACTTGAACCTTGTTCTAACCTATTTGATGTGCGCTCCTTTCGAGCCACTTCACAAGTGCCCTCTTCGTCTTCTGACTCTTAAGACTGCATTCCTGGTTGCCATCACCTCTGCCAGGAGAGTGAGTGAGCTCCAGGCTCTATCTTCTAAACCTCCTTTCCTCTCTGTCCATGCGGACAAAGTTGTCTTGAGAACTCGTCCTTCTTTCCTGCCCAAGGTGGTTACATCCTTTCATATCTGGCAGTCCATCACCTTGCCCACCTTCTTTCCGCTCCGCATCCCTCGAAAGAGGAAGAGAGGCTCCACCTTCTGGACCCAAAACGTGCGCTCTCCTTTTATCTAGACCGCACACACCAGTTCCGGGTGGACGACCAGCTCTTTGGTGGTTACCTGGGCGCTAAGAAGGTATGGGTGGTGCACAAGCGGACCATCTCTCGGTGTGTCATTTTGTGCATCAAGGTCTGTTACTGTTGGACCGGCCTCGTGGCGTGGTCACCCCTGAACCAGACAGATTCCCAAGACCCTGAACCACCCGACCCTACCCGCCATGACATACATCCCCGACACTGGGCTTCCCGTCCCCGTCCCCCCATTTTCCTGGTAACTGAGGCCGAGGCCCATGTCCCTGCACCTAAGACGGCCGCCCCAGCCAGACCTCGGCCGACGGCGCCGTCCCCAGCCAGGGGGTAGAGCGCTCCCTGTGAGCGAGAGAGGGAGGAGTAGCTTGGTCACACCTTCCACCTCCCCTCGAGAGATGAGTTTCGTTCACCCATCCGGCCTCCCTGAGGGCTGGCTCCAGGCCTGCTGAGTGTCTGGGATCCCTCCAGACCCAACTTGAAAGGATGAAAGGAGCTGCCGAGGGGGAACCCCAACAACCAGCCCCCAGGTGCTAAGACCTCCGCCTACGAGGACTCCGGACATCAAAGGAAGGGAGTCCTATATCAAGGGCGGCTCTGGAATGATCAGGCAGTTGTATCCTGGACTACGAGAGCCCTGCTGACCTGGTCGCGGTTCATCCTTTACAACCAACGAGACCCCCGAGCCCTGCTGATTCGTCGCGGCTCTCCTACTATCCGAAGAACTCTTGAGCCCTGCTGATTCGTTCGCGGCTCCTTTGCAACCAAGATGATCACCGAGCCCTGCTGCGGCTGTTGCAGCTCCATCGCTACCTTAAGAACTCTAGAGCCCTGCTGATTCGATCGCGGCTCAAGAGACTACTCTGGTCCGGCTGGACCCAAGATCACTCCGTATCCCCCAGCTCGAGGATTGAGAGCTGTGCGCCGGATACCTTGAACTTTGGAGACTGTCCCGCTACCCTATCCCAGCCAAGACTCTTCGAGCCCTGGCTCGCCTGTACTGAGAATCTGCGGATCATAAAGATCCATTTTTATTTGAAGAGATAAAGAATACGTTCTCTTAAAATCTCCAGTGTGGTGTCTCTCTGTTGAAGTGGTGCTAGCGCAGCGCGTACGATTCTAGATTCGAGACCCTCAACCTGAGGGTCTTCCGCCAGTGCTCGGCTGGGTTCCTAAGAGAGGCGGGTCCCCGGGTGGTCAGGTGCGAAATCTGTCCCCTCCTGAGATCCGGCCTCTAACAGGTACTCTTTGGCCAAGAAGGAGCCTCCTGTTGGGCTAAGCGCCCATTCCACTCGGACCACAGCGGCTACTACTGCACTGGGTCGAGGAGTCCCCTTGCAGGACATCTGTCAGGCAGCTACGTGGGCCTCGCTGCACACGTTTGTTAGACACTACTGCCTGGACAGCCAAGTCCGGAGAGATGGATTTTTCAGCCGTACCCTTCTCCAGGACTTTCTGGTGTGATCTTGGTTCGCAGACCCACCACCGGGGTTGGTATTGCTGGGGTATCGATTTTAAGGTAAAGAATCTAACACAAACCTGTTTCTTTCAGATGCACAAGTTATTTACCTTCTGTAACGATATATCTGTAAGAAACATTAGTTAGTGTTAGATTCCTTACCGCCCCACCTATCCAACCCGTTCTGCGAACTGATATCTAGGGTTAGGGTATCTCCCTTTGAGGGCCCTAGTTTCATGGCACCATTGTTGGTCTCTGGCATGGCTCTGCGTTCCTGGCTCGGAAAGCTATGTACGAGAACTGACGTCAGCGCGTGAGGGCGGCGTCATCCAGGTGATCACGATGCCGACGACGGACGCGGAGCCGCAGACGACGCCTACCGACGCGCAAGGGTACTGCTACACAAAACTTTTCGGATCTAGTCTGACGCCTGGGGATATTCTAAGGTAAGGAATCTAACACGAACTACTGTTTCTTACAGATATATCGTTACCAAAGGTAAGTAACTTGTGCATTATGTTGTAATTTGTTTAACTCTCCAAACAATACAAAAATCGAAATTTTATCAATGATAAGGTTGAAGCTTTTCAATATTTGGTTTTATTTTGTATTAGCTGAAGCGATTTGCTAGACTCTAGCGTATTGCTTTGTTTTTTTGTTATTGATTTATGCTCTTTTTGCCAGTGCATATCAGTGCTCTATTTGAGGCCACCAATCGTCCATACTGGATTCTGTTTGATGTACTTGTGCTGCTCCTATTAATCAAGCTACTAAGGATATCAGCTTAATTTTTAGCCACCAAATTCAGAGTATTTAACATTTACAGTGTTTTAAAATGTTCTGTTTTACATATATATAGTTTATTAATCTATCTAAAATTACTTATTATTCTAAACCTTGGCAGACCCAGAAGGGTCTGTGGGCCATACATTAAGAACTTCTGACTTGGTGTATTCTCCATACACTCAAAGCCTCACACCAGGCAGCATGAACACTTGTAAACACCACCAAACTTTTTTTTCTCTCAGATGAGCTCTGTTAGAGTGTTGCAACTTTAAGCCTTCTGATCCATAAGTGATAAGCCATGTCCCCTAACAGGCAGTCGAGGGACAGAAATGGTTTTAGAAGTGTACAACAGCTTCAGTCATATGCTTAATTCAGCCCAACAACCTAAAAATCTCTAACTTGATCTTGAAAGTCCATGACATTTTGCTGGGGCATAGGTGAGCAGATTGTTGGAAAGTAAAGGAGATGATATCAGATCAATAGGTTCCCCAGATAGTTGAAAGCAGGTTAGTTGCAAGTTTAATGCAGATATTGAATCTGTGAAGACTTAATTAGTTATGGGAAGGTTATGCATGCGACAAGTGAGATCCTTGAATACTAATATAATGCATTGAGGGATTGGCAAGGTGTTATCATTACAGTATTCTTGTTTGTTTGAGAAATTTCCTCACATCTCTTAACACCTTTCTTATTGTGCTTCTGTTGTCTCCTGCTCTGTAGGCAGCGCCTGGAACAGATGAGGGAGATGTATGACCGTGCTGGTGAGATGGCCTCTGCTGTGCAGGATGATGGCGAGAGCACGATGACTGGTAGTGACCCTTTTTATGATCGCTTCCATTGGTTCAAGTTGGTTGGCAGGTATGTGATTCGGAATTTTGGCACGGGGCAACAGGTATGGGGCATTTGATTCTGTTCTGTTGTTTTCCTGGTCTTCATTATGTTCTGTTTTAATGCACTGTAGTAATGGCTTCTCTGAAGTCTGTGGTTCACCCATGACCGTCCTACAATATTGAATTGACAGGTTTGAGACAGTGTGAGCATTTTCTGATAGAGACGTCTAACTGCAGATTTCTCAGCTTATTAGAATATACCCCGTGTCAGACAAGAGCTGGAAAATCTTGAGCAGTACCTCTGAGTGGCCGTTAGTGAGGTTGTGGTGCCCATATAACGCTGACATCAGTTCCTTTTTTTCCGCACCAACAACATGGAACCGGAGAACTGCCTCAGTCGTTTTTGACCACTTTTTTTCCACCATTTTTGAGCTATTGCTCCCAGTGTGCTAGGGACATGTCCCATACGAAACCAAGCGAGTTTAGACTTTACGGGGAATGTCACAGGCAGATGTCTGTGTCTGATCCCCACTAGGTCTGTCTCTGGTGCCTCGGGACAACTCACGATTCGAAGGCCTGTGCCAAGTGCCAGTCGATGCACCACAAGGCCATTTGCAAGCGGGCAATGAAGTTGCTTTCTGCGTGTTAGATGAAGGCCCCAATCCTTTCTTGGTCCCGGTCTAGTTCCATGTGCTGATTTTGAGGCCATTCTGTGAGCCATTCCTGCGGATGGTCGTCTTCATGCTCTAAGACCTCTTCCTTCAAGTCGGGTAAGTCATAGAACCACAAGAAAAAGAAGTCAAAGTGTTCTTAGACTTTTCCGTCCAAACGTGTTCTTAGGCCCCACTCCCACACTGTGCCGGCAGAACTGTCAACAGAGCCCCATCTGGACTACCCCGAGTTCCCCCAAGCAATGCCCGACCAATTGAAAGAGTTCTATGATGCCATCTTTGTGCTTCCAACTCCCTCTGATACGCCTTCGGGCCCCCGTGACCCTCTAGGTGTCCCATCCGTTTTACCACCAGTGGTCCCGACACCAATGCCAGCTTGCCCCCTGATCCACCCCTAGATCCAGGCTGATATGGATTCCTTCTTCCACCTTAGCTCCCTCCTTTCAGGCGTGGCTCCACAAAGAGCCTGTTATTATTCCCCGACTCGAAGCTGGTGCCACCTCGGAACCGCTTGATGTCGTTGCTGGTGCTGTCCAGACCCTGCCAACCCCTGGACTACCCGCCACCTGATAGTTTATTCCTCCCTGAAGAGGGAGATGCAGGGAAGGGTTTGGTCCCATGAAGAAGGACCCTGATCTGGCTGAGAACTGGTTCATTTATTTATTTTATTTTATTTCAGTGTCGTGGTATAGCACACAACTCACTCCCAGGAGGAGTATCTGGGCACTGTGCTGATTATGGCAAGGGGAGCATATCCTAAAACAGCCAGGTATTTCGCATCTTTTTAAAGTTTATGAAGTCTGGGCAAAGAAGGAAGAGGCCACAATCACACATTTTATTAGAGAGTTATACACAGACACAACTTCCAGAGTTCGTTTTGGGAGGCAAAGCGAATGCAAAAAATCTCTAAAAATTTGAAAGGGGTGTCAGGCAGGGGTGTGTTCTGGCCCCCTTCTTTTTTGCCCTATATACTAATAATTTGAATGAAGTTCTAGTCCATAAATCGAAAGACACTGCCCAAGCACAGACAACTCCCATCCTGATTTTGTTATATACAGATGATGCGGTTCTGCTAGCAAGAACCCAAATAGCAATTCAAATTCTTATTGCTGAATATATTGCCTTCATGTCTGATTTGGACCTTCCTATAAATAAATCCAAGACTTTTACATTGGCCATGGGGGGAGCTAAAAAGAAACCGATGAGACTCTATCTTGATGGGGAGAAATAGAACAGGTCTCAAGCTTTAATTATCATGGATGGAAATGGTTCAAAATAGGGCAAACCACATGGGCAAGGGTATTGCAGCAATTTTCGGTTTCTCCCAAAAATTGGGCAGTAAGCCATTGCCAGAAATTATTAAAATCTATTTGGCTAAAATGAGATTTATTGCCCCTTACAGGGCTATGATTTGGGGAACAGAGGATATAGAGGCATTGCAAGTGGTGGAAGAAAAATTTGTTAACCAACTATTTTCAGTCCCACCAGCTTGTAACCACTTTATCGCTCACTAGGAAGTCGACTTGCCTTACATTACTGACGTCATCATATTGACCCAGCTATCTCTGTGGCTTTCATTGTGGAAAAGGAATACTGTTGATTTGAATCAAATGATTTAAAAAGATATTATGAACCTAGAACATGCCCATAAAATTCCATGGTTATCCTACGTTAGAAAAACTTTTGCTTCACTGGGTCTAATGCATCTTTATGACATGCCGAGCCTCTGTGAAAGCTTCCCCAAATCAAGGCTAAAAGAAATATTCATTATGAAATATGCATCAGATAGGTGGGATAGATGCAGGGGGGAAATGTCTGTATTGTCTTATTAGGGATTACCACAGTTACATCATCTTGCTCTTTCATACCTCTCTTTTGTAGAGAACACCGGTTCATCTTAATTAGATTTTGATTAAACTTCATACCGATTATGTTAAGGTACCCAAAGAACTTATTCTCACTCACTCAGCTACCTCCATGTCCATGTAATAAGTCAACTCAATTGACTTTACATATACTGTTTTGTTCTTTTTATGCAAAAGAGAGAAAACAATGTATCATTCCTTTGCTGAAGAAATCTTGCCTCCGCTCCCCAACACTTGCCTTAGTCGTGACACAACATTTAGAAACCCTGTACGTTTGCTTTACCATGGCTTCCTTTTTACTAGCCACTGTAAAACCCCATAAGGCGTTTAATGGTATGTCACCCATATTTTAATGAACCTATATTTCTGGTGGACCATGATCACAAACTATTATTGCTACAAGTCACCGACGCTGGCTAGGTTTTCACTGCCTCACGCAGCACTTTATAAATAATATTAAGTCTTTACAGGTCGCACTGAATTTTGGTCTTAACTGTGTTATTACCTCTATTGTACTGTCATCTTTCAATTTATTTTATCTTGATCTAACATGAGACATTTCAAATGTTTTATTCACTTGTCGCAAAATTTTAAATTATTTATTTTAATTTTTGATCTGTACTGTAACTTTACCTTGCGTTCTGCAGCTCGCACTCTATGAAATGTATTATCTATGTACTTTTATGCATTTTAAACAAATGCGAAAAAAAGTTTGAATTGATTGAAGTCAGGGCAAGGGCTAAGATGAAGCACAATTATGTTCCAGTATTTAGGCGCCAAATAAGAAAGGATCAAGCCCCGAATCTTGAAGTGTGGATCCGTGGGGTCAACAGAAGCGCTTGATTAGAGGATCTTAGTTGCCTAGCAGGCAGATAGTGGTTAAGGCGTGACAACAGATAAGCTGGCCAGGCCGTATGCAGAGCATTTTGTGTCCAATACCAGAGTATAAAAACAACCAGCTTCCTGATGGGTAGCCAGTGCAGTTTCCTTAGGATAGGGGTAGAGGAGAAGCGTGCAAGAAGGTTGCAAATCAGCAGCTGCAACCGTATTCTGCACTACTTGTAGCTTGGTTAACAGGGAGTCATTTACTCCTGCCAGTAAAGCAGTCCCATAGTCCAGTCGACTTGTTATGAAGGCTTCGACAATGGTTTGTATAGAGGCATCCCGAAGCCAAGGAATTGTTTTTAGGAGCCTCATTATGGTAAAACAGGTGCCGCATATGGCAGTGACTTGATCTTTCATGGATAGAGACTGATCTATTTTCACTCCAAGATTTTTCACCATCTGCTTGGGTGTGGGGGCAGGACCAAGTTCCACTGGCCTCTAGTCTGTCGACCACAGCTCATCTTCTCGCTGTTGAGTTGGAGACAGTTCTTATTCATCCATACAGCGATTTCCCTCATGCAGCCTAGAAAGTTTCCTTTACTTTGCCTGGATCAGGGTCAAAAGAGATGAGAAGTTGAGTGTTCTCTGCATGCAACACGATCTCCACCCCCGTAGGCTTGAAAAATTTGGGCTAGAGGTCCAACGTAGATGTTAAACAGAGTTGGAATCGAGCATGATCCCTGGGGGACTCCCATATTTAAATTCATCAGTCTTGACTTGCAAGTGCCAAGACAGATGTGTTGAGTACTGTTTTCAAGGAAGTCCCTAAGTCAATGTAGAGCCCTGCCATGCAGACCTCCATTAGGCAGCCTGCGAATTAAAATGGAGTTGGAGACCGTGTCGAAGGTTGCTGATAGTTCCAGTAACACTAACATGACTGGTGTTCCTGCATCCAGAGAGAGCCTGATGTTATTGGTCACAGCCAAGAAAGCAGTATCGGTGCTGTGTAGCTCTCTGAAACCCGATTGCGAGGGGTCTAGGATCTTGGGCTCCTCGAGAAAAGGCGAGCGGTTTATTAACATATCTTTTAAGAGCTTTTGCAAGTAGAGGTAACTGCAAAATCAGTCTGCATCTGGGAAGGACATCAGGGTTAGCTCATGGTTTATTAAGAAGCGGAGATTATTGGCTGCACTTCCATTCCTTAGGTAATTTGACTGTAGCCAGAGAGAGATTGAACAAATCCCTGACTGCAGGTGCCAGATAGTGTGCTATGTTGACTGTAGTCCTAAATGGACCGAAGTCCTGAGGGGAGCCAGATTAAGCTAGAGTAAGCATGCCCAGCACTTGACTTACAGAGCAGTATTTGAAAGTGCACAGGCTAGCCCTGGCATCAGGGTGGGGGTGACTTAAGTCAAGTTACCTTACGGATTGTTCAGGACTTGCTAAGAAGTTCTTATAAATGGTGTTAACCTTTGCTTCAAAAAAGTCGGCTAAGTCTTCACAGATGTTTTGGGAAACAGCAATAGTGGGGGCACAAGGACGAGGTTTTGTAAAGCTATTAAGTGCCTTATATAACTCTTTAGTAGAGTTGCCTGCGTTGGCTAACATGTAGGTAAGATATTCTTTCCGTGCTGCCTTAATCATATTATGATATATACCTAGCCTAGTATGATATTCTGCCTTATCCTCTAAGGATTTTGTAAGACAGCATCTGTGTTTCAGCCATTTACAGAACAACGTTTTTTGACCCCAGATGTTGGACTAACAGCGATCTCTGTTTCTGGAGGAGGTGTAAATAGGTTTTTAGAAAAAAGCTATTTGGTTAAGGGTGGTTGTAAGGGAGTCATGGTAAGCAGATTTAGCCGAATCAACATCTGTGTGGGATTCAAGAGAGGGGGGCCTTAAAGATCTCTTTAAAGGAAGTTGGTGTAACCAGTTTTCTAGGTTTTTTCTAGGGCGTGATGATAAACTTAATTAGTTGATGATCTGACCAAGTAATGGTAAGGGAAGGTTTGCATGTTACTTCCAAAGCATTGGTCAAAATTAAAAATCTAGCACGTTTCTAGCCCAATGCCTGACACTATTTGCTTCAGCCCGATAGTCTCCAGATCTGCGACAAGTTGTGTTACTCCAGGATCTTTGGTGTTCTCACTGTGGTGATTAAAATCACATAATAATAGGAAGTTATCAGAGGCTAGTGCATGTGGTGCAATAATGTTAATTAAAGCCTGACTAAAATATTTTCTGTGTATGTGCCCTCTAATGCCTTTCAACAGAAAGAGAAAATTAAAAATGCTTACCCTGGTTGAGGTGTACTCTACCCTGCAGGCTGGATACCGTTTGATTTATGAACTCTTATAACATCCTGTTTTGCGAGCCCACAGACATTACCGGTTGTTCACAGTGGGCCTCAAGCATTTTCGTTTTCTAAGCACCCATTGGGTGTTCACGAAATTGACAGCAGTGATTACAGCTCATCTTCCGAGGTTGTGGGTTCCAGTCTTCTCCTACCTTGATGACTGGCTGCTGAAGGAGGGCACCACAAACCATCGTCACCCACCTCCAGACCAAGGCAAACCTTTTGCACTCTCTGCGGTTTACTAACAACGTGTCGAAGTCACATCTGACCCGGTCCCACACACTCCCTTTTATCTGAGCCGTTCTGGATACAGTGCAGTTCCGTGCCTACTCTGCCAGAGCAGAATCCAGAATATGTGGGTAATGATCCCAATGTTTCAACTTGGGAGACTGACACTGAAGCTGCTGGGTCTGATGACCTCCTGCATCCTGATGGAACAGCATGCCATATGGCATATACCGTCTCTGCAGTGGGATCTGACGTCTAAGTGGTGGAAGCACCAGGGGAACCTTTCCAACCTGTTCCAGATTTCGAAGGAGACTGCAATATATATACACTGGTGGCTGACGAGCATTGATTGGGTCAGCGGAAGACCACTCTCTCTTACCCACCCATTTTTGATAGGGATGACGGCTGCGCTTCTTCTGGGTTGTGGTGGTCCTATGAAAGAGGTGATGAGTGCCATGTAAAATAGAACAACATAATGAAACATACCAAGGGCTGTTGGCATCCTGTGGTTGACACGTTGCTCTAAGAAGTCTGTTAGGGGGCTGTGACCCACTCGCTTACTGCACAAGTACATAGCATGACCAGTGGGGAGTGGAGTGCTAGCAGCAGCACAGCACTTTACAGTTGTATGGAGATTAAGTGGCAGCAGTTGAGAGTTCTTCTATCTTTGTCCAGCTGTTGGGATAGGTTTGTGGCTGGTGTTCCTCACATCATGTGGACTCCCTTTCTGCACCACTGTTGGAGATGTTGTTGTTTGTTTTCATCTCTAGCCCAGCAAAGCCTTGTCAGGGACACTGCTAAGGTTTTTCTTGCAGATGCTGGACCAACCTTCCCTTGTCAAGTCCCCTTTTGTGACACTTTTCCTGAAAGATTTACAACGTTTGTTTCCTCCTCCCCCTTTGAGATTCCACAATGGGATCTCTATCTTGTCCTCACGTTTCTGATGTATTCTCCCTTTGAGCCACTAGACAGCTGTCCTGTGCAGCTTGTGACTCCCAAAACTGTCTTCTTAATGGCCATTACATTGGCCAGGAGGGTCTTCAAGCACTATCAGTCCAACTTCCTTACACCAGCTCTTTCCCTGACAAAATGGCCCTTTGGATGCGTGCATCCTTCCTGCTGAAAGTTGTCTCACCTTTTCATGTCGGCCATACTATCACTCTGCCTTCCATTTTCAAAGACCATAGAGTGAATGTTCAGCACTAATCGGGTTCCCTGGAGCAAAAAATAGCAAGCATGCGCAGAAGCGGACCATCTCTTGATGGATTGCACTCTACATTAAGATCTGCCTCGTACTAGCTAAAAACCAGCCTCCTGCAGGATTGCAGGCCCATTCCACCAGGGCCTAGGCCTCTACTACTGCATTAGTGGGCGGGGTACCTGTCCTGGACCTCTCCCAAGCCACTATATGGGTGTCACTCCACACGTTCACAAAGCACTACTGCTCGGACAGTCAGGTCTATTGAGAGGTATTTTGCTCGTTTGGTCTTCCAGGATTTTCTGGTTTGAGTCCGTTTACAGGCCCAACTGCGGGGATGTATTGCTTGGGTATCTATTCTAAGGTGAGGAATCTGAGGTTAAAAGTCTTTATCAGGAGAGCAAGTTACTTACCTTAAGTAGTGCGTTTGGTTAAAACTCTAACTGCAGATTCCTAAGCAACCCTCCCGTCCTCGCTGCTCTCTGAACTGGGCTCTTCACCCTGAAAATCTCATTAGATACTGCAGACTGTTGAGAACATTGGTTTTTATGTTCCTCAACGCTTTTGGTGTGGAAATAGTAATAAAAGAAACTGATTTCAATGTGCTGCAGTGGCACTTAAATGAGCACTGTGACATCACTTCTGACATGGCCGGTGTGGAGCTGATCAATGCCATCTACCAGCGCACAGAGGTACTGCTCAGGATTTTCCAATTCAGTCTGACACCTGAGGAATATTCTAAGGGGAGTAGTCTCATTAGATAGTCTCTACCAGAAAAAGCGCTATCAAAGGTAAGTAACTTGTTAATTAATGCCAACCCTGTTCTCCACATCCAAAGGGCATAGGGAAGATTAAAAATGGGGTGACTTGGAGAGTGAATATAGAAGCTTTATGTTCAGTACAGACCATGGGGTTGGGAGGGCAGGTTAAGTTTTAGTTTCCATTCAAGTTGCAGAAGTAATGGGCATTTCTAGAAGGAGTTGAATGGATATGATCTTTCATACCTAATAGTGAGGTATGTTGAAAGACGGTGAGCAGAGTTAGGCTAATTTGGGTTCTCTGTATTAGCTTTCTTTTGAGTTCATGACAATGCTGCTGCTTGTTGGTACAATAAGCTGGAAACATCCCCACTCTGTAGTGGCAGAGTTGAGTTGTAAACAGTGACTCCCTTATAACCTAAAGTGTTTGTTTTGTTACTGTCAGGTGGAAAATATTTGTAAATAAAGCAGAACAATAAATCCTTTGAGAAACCAAATCTTGTCCCAGAAGTGCTGTTTCCTCCTCCTGCCGTCTTTTCTTTCCTTTCCCTTCTGCATGGCTTCTCTATCCCTGCCTTCTCTAACACCACCCCTAGGAGCTTTCCGTGGCTTACTTTTTGATGACCAACACCCTTGTCTGAGACTGTCCCCATTCCCTATTTCATTACACTTCTAACAGAGGTTCTATTGCCACTCTTGTTTGTTTGAAATCTTCCTGAGGGTGCCCTTCCTCCCTTGTGTGATGCACTAACTTGCAAAAGCTTTACTCCAATTGTTTGCTGCTGTACCTCTGCTGCTTGCCTTCTGTCTCAGTTTAGTTATTTTACCCATACCACCACCCAGTATTTCTTTTTTACCTATGTTGATTTTGATTTTTCGGTATTCACCTTCCATGTCTTTTGAATGGCAGTCCTCCTAGCAAATCCCCTTGCTTTGCCATTTTATGCCGTCCCTCCAACAGACTCTTCTTCCATTGCCTGTCAGCTTTCCCACTGGCTTCCATTGCTTCCGCTTTCCTGGCTGTCTTTTTCTCCTTAGTTCTCAAAGGTGCCTTTGTGGAAGTATGTCTGCTTTCTCGGTCAGTGAGTCTCTTCCTGCTCCTCTTCCTGCCTTCTGCTAACCAGAATCTTCCATTGAATGATATCTAGCTCCCCTATTTTCCACGGCTGTGTGAATGAACGTCTTGCTGATCGCACGCCATCCCCCACCTTTTCTACTGCCGACTCGGACATCACTGAGCTCGCCGATGAGCAGCAGGACGAGATGGAAGACTTTGATGATGAGGCCTTTGTGGACGACGCAGGCTCGGATGCTGGCACAGAAGAGGGGTCCGACCTCTTCAGTGATGGGCAGGACCCGTTTTACGACCGCTCTCCCTGGTTCATTTTAGTGGGAAGGTTGGTGAGGTTACTGTGAGAATGGCCAAAAGGGACCAGCTCTTCCTGGGTTTCTAAAAACATAATCTCTTCCTTGCCGACAATAGGTCTCTCTAGTAGATTTTGGAGACATTGGCAAACCTTGTTCCAGAAGCATTCATCTCTCCCAATGATTTTTAGAATTGACATGTGAAGGAAGTCGGTTACCCAAATAAAAACAAGTCTTTAATTGGTGTGCATAGTTTCCGAGGTCTCAGATTGCAGTAGTGCGGAATTGGAAGCATGGGGCAGACAGGGGAATCTAATATATATTTAGAGTATACTACAGATAGGGAAAAAAGTCTGAAAAAGAGGAGAAGCAGGTTTTCTTTGCATCAACAGTTCTTGTCCCAGGGTTTTTCGCTCCTCACATTTAAATGATCCTTTCAGGCTCTTTTCTGGAGGTCCTTATTTACGAAGTAGGTGGTCTCTTAATGAGTTTAAATTCCCATGGCAGTGGTGGCACTTGTTTCGTGTCCCATCTGTCATATTGTGAGTGGTGCTTGTGGGAACTTTTAGCAAGCCTACAATAGAGCACCATCTTTTGCAGAGCCACAGAGCCCTGCCCACTATCCCCACTGTGGTTCTCAACACGCTTCTTTGCTGTCACTTCATACTTAGTATTCCACTCCACTGAATAACCTATGCTGTTGCACTTCCACCTCCTGTGTTCTTAATATGTTTTAGACACCTTTCTACTTCTACCCTTATTCTTTTCCTGAGAATTATAAAGGGTGCTGTGTGTCTCTGCTTCACTTCTCATGTATACTCTCAGCTAATTTTCGAGATGAGACCTACTGGGTATAATAGCAAGGAGGAGAATGTTCATAACTAAGCTGCTCGGACTGTTGACCTCTCCACGATTCATGAGTGTTCTAACCATTGGGCATGCTGTGTCTGAATCAGACAACGACTGGACCTTCTTTCTCCTTTTACCAGACACCCCAACCAATCTTTTGAAGAATTCATTCTGTCATTCTCAATATCAGAAGAGCTTGTCCCTTTAGTCATCTCTTGTGGCATGCTTTGGGCAAGGGAGGGTATTTTAACATTTGGACTGAATAATAGTGTGAATTAATGGGCATTTGGAGTATTTTTCTCAGTGGGTGGTAGCTGGTTAAAGACCTGCTGTTCAAGTCTTAATTCAATTCTGTGTTTCAGTCACACACAGCTGCCACAGTCATCTTTAGTTACTTTTTTGTTTTTTATTTGGTTAAATAAATTATTTTTGTGTCTGCTAAATTTCATTTCTGTTTTTGTTGCAAGTATGCCATTATACCTCACCAATCTTTCTGCTATTCCCACCCCCTTATAGGCCTGCTTTCAGTCTGCTTTGAAAAGTGGTGAAGTGAAATAGTGTTTCTCTGGAGGGATGGGCACTGACACTTTATCTGTAAACCTGGTACAGACTTTGCCTGTCCCTTTTTAGCCAGTACTGATAGTCGTGGTATATGTGAGTCCAACTGAAATGAGACTTAGCTTGATGTCAAGGCTTGTGCATAGGACTGTCCTGCAGCTCTCCTCCACTCATTCCCTACCCCCATGGTTCTGCACTGCAAGAATATTGTTTCTGTATTCATATATATGCATGTGTATTTATATTCTAGATGCCTTATGGCTTCACATTACAGTTGATCAGATTATTGAAGCAAAGTCGACATTCCCATTCCTGAGAGGGTCATAATTCAAAGGGAAGCAAATAGGCCATTGTGGATCTTAAGTTCGTCCTGCAATAGAATGTTGGTTTTTACAAGTAGTTCCCTTGACACTATTGAAAGAAAGCTCTTTTTGACTTGAAAAAGGCTGAGAATAAAGGTTGCTCTCTAGCAAGTCGAGTTATGTTGTATATGGAATGAACTCCCTTAACTAGCAAGAAACCATGCTAGTACTTGATTTAGTTATGCAATACAGATAATTATCAGTTGTATCCTTTGAACAAAGCCCATGAAGTGTATTTATGTTGTCAGTTTTAGGAAACATCATTTGGGAGTTGTTATTGGCATAATTCGGACTTGGCAACGGTGTCAATAATTTAAAACTGGACTTCACTTCATTAGTAACTTCATTAACCACATGCGTGCGGGGGTTATTTTTGCGCTGTGTGGCTCTTTCCAAAAGCCGCGTTACATGACGAGCTCATCTCGTGATCCGCACACGACCACCGTGGCTGATGATGAGTTGAGCTCGTCATCAGCAACGAAGGGGTTAAGGTGAACTGTGCAAGTGTGTTTAAGTGCAAGCGAGGTAGTCTAGCTGCCTTGACGTCCTTTACTCTGCCGTTGTCAGTGATGCTGTGTGATCCAATGTCATGATGACAGTTTGGGCTAGGTGGGGAATTTGGGTTACTGGCACATCCCCTTCACTTGCTTCAGAAGTGAACTAAGACACAAAATAGTAGCACAGCCACGACTGTTTTGGCAGAGAGAACCATTAAAAGCACAGAACACTTACTGAAGAGCAAGAAAAATAACATGAATTACACCTACTGGAGATAAATAATAGCAAATTGCTTGATGGTAAAACACAATCAGTCAAGGCTCAGAGAACTTGAGTAACTCCGACTTAATGAAAGAAATGCCTTGATTTTAAACGAGCCTGATAACCAGACATCAGAGAGTCTCTGATTTTAAATAAAAATTAAGCACATCAGCTTGCAAGCAAATGATAGAATGTATGGTGATTTAGAATGCTACTCATCTGGGTAAAATACTGAGACCGGGAACAGATCCATCTGGTGCCAGTGTCAGACGGTGTCTGGATGCTGCCATAAGATGGACCTCTAATAAATATAATTTTATTGATCTGGCAACATTCGTTCAGTTATCAGTGCTGTCAAAGAAGCCAGGATTCACACCAAATTTAATAGGTGCTAAAGAGGTCGTAGAGAATTGGCTGATCTGAGCTGATTAGAAAACTGAATAATAATAATCCTGTAAAAAGAACCTAAAATGAATTTGCAACATTAACGATCTGATATCTTTTTACCCCATTTGTTGGTTTGAAGTGTGAATGAGCTGCCAAGGAGCAGGAAGCCAGGAAACCATTAAGGCATTGGAGCAACCATTTATTACACGTAATGCATACCCTCTGAGTCCTAGAGCCCGCGTTTTGTTACAAAGAACTACTAGAATATAGCGTAGACTGCATTTTACCAAAAGGCCCATTAAAACCTAAGAAATTCAGCATAGACTCAATATGTTGGTAGTAAAGGAAATGGATGCTTTTTAACAGTAGAATGATGACGGAAAAGTGAGCAGAAACAAGTTATTGCCTGCTTCTATCTCCCCTTTAATTCTGAGAAATAAAAATGTTCATTCGTCCATTTAGTTGTGAATACGTGTATTGACAAGTTATTCTGCGACTATGACTGCTGCAGTTACCACATCATTGTCCAGAATGAGGCCATGGCCCAATCATACACCCTTAACGTTCAATAAGTTGGGTTAGTTCGACAACTTTGTCCAAGTAAATCTCCTCCAACCAGTTTTATTTTCTGCCATTCAAACATTAAAGTCTGTTGGACTTTTCGATCATCAGCACACCTTTAGAAGAATTACTGCTTAGATGGTACAGTTTATTTGTATCCACTTATTGTGAAGGCTATTGTGTGACCTGATGTCCTTTTGATTATACCTTAAAGCCTGATAGCTTGGATAGTTCGCTCTCTAAATGGTGAAAATTAAGAAGCAAATTGAAAACTGTTTTGCAGAAAGTGAATCCTTTAAAAAAGAAAAAACAGACTGTAGTCAACTGTATACAGGTATTTTCAGATGTATCCTATTTTCATAGGTGTTCATTAAAATGACACTGTCCTGCCAATATAAACTGAAAATGTACCTTCATTAAACATATAGAGTAAAATGCTGGTTGGCCATTCCTCAGTGCCAAGAGGCTGACTCTCAAATTGATAATGACCAAATAAATTGTGAAACAAGGATAGCTGCTGAAGATTACAATAAACTTATGTTTCCAGAACTTTGCTGAGGATAGAAACTGGACTACAGCCTTGCAGTCTTAAATGAGGAGAAAGTTTCCTGGTGTTGCTGTAATTTAGCTGCTGGTTTCTCACATACATACATACATATATTAGACACCTTTGCCGACTTGCACAATTTAATAAGTCATTTATTGTTTTATGTTTTAATGAATACAAACAAATTACCCTTGTTGACATCAGAAGTCTGTTGTTAAACAAATGATGTGATAGCTAACCCCTGCAGTGCCCTTTGACTTGGCGCCATCAGATATCTTTTTCTTTTCATGGTGCTCTGTCTAGGAATTCAGTAGCTACAAGATTGTAGTTACAAGTGTTCCTTCCAGATCCTCATGACCATACAAACCAGAAAGTTAGATAAATTAGGGCATCATTATTATGCTTCACTTGAGATGAGAGTTTCCAGGGCTACTTATCTTTAATATTGTAACAGAATAAGTAATTTGCATGTGCCACAGATGTGTGAGCCCGAAGGTTACTGTGTATATCCACATCATATCTATTTTGCTGATGTGTCCTTGTCATACTATGTAGTGGATTAATTAAGAATAGGGGTGTACATTGAAAAGAGGAAATTGCTCAGGTTTGTGTTTTTTAATGGGCACTAGGTATTTTAAAAATAAATAAGTGTGGAAACCTCCTAATCTCTCGGGTATTTTACCAGTGTTCTTATGGATGCGATTGTGCCTGAACAATTCGAAATGTCTGCTTGTAAATGAGCTTGCTATGTAACCTGAGAGATTGTAGGATTATAAATGTCCTATTTTCATCACTGAACATTGAGTTCTAAATGGACTGGGGTACACAAATGATGAGCTCCACATTCTCGAAAAATCATGCTTTTGTGTTTGTTTTGACCAGTGATACCTAGTTGAATGTTCTTTAGTCAAGCTTTTCTGATCTACAATGGCAGAATTTTTTGCTGAATTCCTATTGTGTCTTTTATGTCCTATTCAGACTGATATTTCTTCAGCAAGTCTTTATTTGGGTCGTAAAATTAGGATACATGGGCTTTCTTTGTGGACACTTCTGATTCCAGGTTCTTTAGCTGTATTTTCTGGAGTCAGAAACAGTGAAGATGTAGTACATTGAATGAACAGGAGATGTTTCTGTGGTAGAAGGTTCTAAAGAAGCTGATGGTGTTTGGGTTGGGAATAAAGAGTAGGAAGACGTATTTTGGTAGACGGGGCAACGGCATAGGTAGTTACAGTGGATCATTTCACAGTTCGTATTTGATTTGGCAGGAGCAGTGGATCTTTGTTAGAGGGGCAGTGGGGGATAAAGATTCCTGATGTCAATATAAAGGGACAGGATTTTCATCTGAAGGAAGATAGTGAAGTATCGGAGGTAATGGAGTACAGCAAGGAGTCAAAGCTGTATTTCAGTTTGTTTGACGCTTTCATATTGAGGCTAACTGAGGAAGGTCTTGGGATTTCCTGGCAGGGCTGCCTTCCAGGGAGTAGGTGTTGACACAAGCATGCTAAACGATGACAGCACAATGTTGGTTCAGGTTTCAGGGTGAGTTAAGAAAGCACAGGCAGTTTTGGATGAGGTAGATTGAAGGAGCAGATCGTTCTTTTGGTAAGGACCAAGCAAGGGCACAGGGTTCTTTGTTGGATGAAAATAGTGTTGTATGTGAACTGGCTGGTGGAGCAGGAGAATGAGTGAAGTTGTCACTCTACCTTTACTTATGTACTGCAGACGTAGTACATTAACACCACTTAGGCCAACTCAGTGTTCTTTGCCCCACTTTCCACTCTGTCGCAGACTGAAAGACAGGAATACCCTTTTATTGTATTCTTTTGTTATGTTTGTCTTCATTTTGTTATTGTATATTGTTTATTGACATTTAAGTAATACGTCTTATGATTTTTTTTATTTGAGAACTGCCTTTTTTCCTCTGACACAACGTTCAAGTTCACATTCTTTTCACAGGATTAATCTTGTTTGATGGGTTATGAATACTGAAGATCTAGAAATGCAATGTGATGTCTCCACTTATGTTTTGATTTTGTGACCACACCAGCACTGCACATTTGTGACCTTCTGAAATACCTCATGATCGCTGCTCGGTGTGTCTTATCCTATTTTCCATATCATGTGAACATGGCCAGTTCTAACATCTCATTGCCCCCAATTGTAAGTTGCTAGATCTGTAAATAAGATCTATAGTTGGTTTATAACACTAAGTAACTACTATATGTGTTCAGCAAGCTTTCATCATCATCTGTTGAGGGTTTCATTTCATTTTGTTTGTGCATAGGTCAAGGCAAGGGGCACCATATACAAAGAGTTTCAAGTTTACTTATGGGAGTCAAAACATTAGATGGATGGAAAGTGTAGAAGACATGAAGATACAAAATTTGCTCTTTTGTCTCGCCCAGATAAATGATAAATATCAATGAGCAGATGAACAGTGTGCTGATATTGTTACTATTTTTTGATGGAGAAATGCCCCTTAACGCATTGGTGTGTAAATGATTTAAATGAAAGATGTAGTGTTATCAAAGGCTGGGCGGAACCTCGTTACATAATAGTATATGTAGTTGGATGGTTTGTGCTAAGATTTGAAATGAGTCAGCAGTTTTTGAGGACAAGAGTTCGTGGTTTGGTCCAGTGTGAAAATCAAATAACGTCTTGTTTGAAAGTAGTCACGTTAATATTCTCTATTAATGACAATAGAAGCAATTGGCACTTAAGGTGTATTGTGAAATCCCTATTTGATTATAAGAGTAATAGTGAGGTGTTTATAATGTATGAATTTGTAATATGAGGTTAAGGTCTGTGTGTTGGAAAGTGTGATAGAGGTTATGTGGAGCATATGCGGTTGGGAGGTATAGTGACTTGTGAATTTCTGTTTAGCATGAAGAAGTATTGGGTAATAGAAATTCCTGTAGATTTGTTTGTTTGAAATCTGTATGGGTTAAGAGACATATTTTGTTCAAATTTGTATGGCAGGTGAGTGCATGACAGAATCTTGTTGTAAGTTAGTATGAAAATTAAACCAACTAAGAAAAGCACACTATCTCAAAAACGACATTTGTTAGCAACACTTTGTAACAAACTGACATATGTAGTACATAGCCGAAGCGCTAAGCAGCGTGTTAATCTTGAGTTTTTTTTAATCAACAACATTTTGTATTTTGAATTTAAAAATCTAAGCATGCAAAGTGATGTTGGTCAAAAAGGCGTGACCGGCTGAAGGTGTCAAAGAAAACATGGTACATGAAAATTGACACATACAAGAAGAATAAAGACATTGCTAAAGGAAAACAAAACCATACATTATAGATCCGTAAAAATAATTAACCTTATTTTAACAAGCTAGGGTACATTTTTTGACTTGCAGTAAATTGTGCAATTTGCATACATTAAGTGTTTTGTTGATTTTAAGCACAATTACCTAAGGTGTGTAAGTATGAGGGGCCCTTCACCAGACATCTGTTGAACATGAGCACAAGCATTCACTGTCCATGGAGGCGATCTTCACTGAAATCAAACCCTCTTCCACAAAATTATCAGGACATATCACTACCAGCAGTGGCATGGTGGCGTTTGCTTTCTAAATCTAATAAAGTTTCATACTCCTGTCATCTAGTAGTTCAGTCTGGAATTGTATTTGTTTTTCTCTCTAAATTTGAAAAAAAAAATTAAGTGACAATCGTGAACTTGTCTAAAATATAGCTAACAAATGAGGTTTAACCAGACCCTAGATTTGAACTTAAGTCTGGTCATAGCAGTAGTTACAATGTTAGGCTTAAATAGCTGCTGTTTTCTCTTCTGCTAGTAGTTGGTCTCATAATTGTCAATATTTTCTATCTCTTCCTTCCTGTAACAGAGCATTTGTATACCTGAGTAACCTACTCTTCCCAGTGCCTCTAGTTCATAAAGTGGCGGTTGTCAGTGAGAAGGGTGAGGTTCGGGGATTTCTGCGAGTGGCGGTGCAAGCAATCTCAGGTAAATTATTGTTTTGTTTTTGGCATTTGTCTCCTCTCCTTTTAATTTACTTGTTTTCTATTTTTCCCTCCTCTACTTTTTCTAAGATCCTTACAGGTAAATAAATAGTATAGGAGGGGCGCAGTTGTAGTGTTTTATTTTTACATCCTTGACTTCACAAGCATTTTGCCTTGTATATACATACTTGGAATAATTCACGCTCATAACATTGGCATTTTTTAGGTAATTTGGCATAGCGGTTTTAACAAATTTTAAAAAGTAGCTCATTCACATCATTTGGACTTTCCAGAAGTTGTGAGTGAGCTTATGGATTTATAGTATTAAAACCTCCTTCTGCAGTGTAGTATCTTCACCGACAGTCATAAATACTAAAATTATTCTGTGCCATTTGCTTTGGTTTTTAGTGCAGATGCTTTGATCATAGAAAATAGCACAAGGTGCCAATGTCCACAGTATCAGTGTTACCCCATAGCAGTCTGTCGGAGACTATATTTTTCCTGGAATTGACAAACCAGTTTACCAAAGTAGCATTTTTAAAATTACATTGCAGCATCTTAGATACAAAGGAGGGTTAAAATATGCAGTGTGAAAGAAAAAAATGCAGCTTGTTAGACTTCCATTGTAAATAGAGGCCTGTCCCTTTAGGGGTTCCAAGAGATTCCTCTACCCATGATGCACTCTTCTGGCACTTTGCCTCCCCCACTTAGTTCTTTTTTCCTGCTCCTGTGAGAAAACTCAGAGTTAGTGAGAGGTGTTTTACTACAGGTTTTTTCTCCAATAAACTATTCTGACAATATATTTGAGTTTCACTCAAACATTTCTAATATCTCCCTGGAACACAGAATGCCTTCACTGTCTGATAACTGCCCTCTAAGAGTAAATGAAAGCTGGTACATACTCCTACAAGGTCTGTGTGGTTTGCCTTGCTCCATCACATATGGTAAAAAACTGCAGTATCTGCCAAATAATTTCAAAGAAATACTCTGAAGGACTGGGAGGACATCTGTTTTCAATGTATACTTCAGAACATGAAGCCAGAGAGGCAAAAAGGGAAAATAGTCTGGGTGAGGCAGCCTCTCAGTCATCCCTCCCTAAGGTGTTAGGCTGTGATAAGGACTCCCCAAGAGGGAGATCTTCAGTGAAAAGGTGGCGTAAAGTAGTTGATCATCGATGTCGCAATTATAGATTTCATTCAAAGTCGACATAGACTATGGCCCTCAAGACATGTTCGTGATCTAAGGTGGGTTTAACACCTTCCCACCACAAGCATAAAGGCAAGTGTCTTTGACGTCGAAGATACTGGTATCAGAGACCTGAATCTTCATCATCGAACTCCTTCGCTGTCGTGATCTCAAAAGCGAACTGTCTGTCTTCGTCGTCGAGAAACCAGCATTCAATGTCCTCAAAGCCATCACTGCTTACAGCCATGGTGTGTCTTTCAGAAGAGCAGCCTGGCTTCGGCTAAGATCTTGAGGCCAAAGGGCTACTGCAGATGGCCAATCTTCTATTTCAAGGCACATATTTGTTCGGTCAGCATGTGGACGAGGGGATGCTGATGATGAAAAATGAGACTGAAACCCTGGCTGCAATTAGCATGGAAAAGAAGAAAGGGTTCTTCAAGTAGCAATTCAAGACCAGGGAAAAGAAACTTTAGTAATGCAGGGCTCAGTCCCCTCACTCGACCTATCAAACATACCAGCACTATCAACAAGGGCAGATGTACCAATATCAGAAAAAAACAAGCAAGATCAAAGACAACCACTTCAAAGTTGTCAACACCCAGAAGGGAAAGACAGATAGGAGGCTGTGACAGCCTTTAACCCATATACCTCTGTGATGGTAGACCACTCTTCTGGTGGGAAACAAAGGACAAGTGGCTGCTAAATATTGTATCTCATGAATACTTTCTTTATTTCGAGGCAGCTACACCATGTCTGCCAGCAAAGCCAGCGTCAAAATACTAACTCAAAAAGCTAAGTAAAACAACGTCCCCTACTTTTGAAAACATTTATAAAATTGTTCTGCTCTGCCAAAAAGTATTTAAAGATACATTTTTAAAATGAAAAAGTAAGCTATGAAAACAGTCTGTAGATTCATTCTGGACTTGTGACTCCAAACAAATATATGAACAAGTAAGGTTTTGCATATAGGAATTACATCAAATTATTCCCCATCTAAAACAAAATGATCAGTGTGTTCCATAGAACTTCAAGGCGCATACTTCCACATCAAGGATGTTCTTAAAGTTCGTTTTTAAGTCACCAGCATTAACAGTACTCATTAGACAGTCTCCCACGTTTAACCTGAATTTGTCACCACAAATATTTACAAAATGTATGACAGTAATAGCCACTCACTTAAGGAGGTAAGGGATATACATATACCCCTATGTGAACATCTGGCTTCTGAAGGTAAACAGCCAACAAAGGTGAAATAAAGACCTCGAATGAAAATTCAGGTTATTAAACAACCTAGCAGTTCAAATAAATGACCAGAAGTCAAACTTAGTCCCAGTTCAAAGCAAAGACTGATATACCGGGGGCAAACTTAGATGTCTAAAAGGAAGAGCTCATCCTTCAGAGGAGAGAGTATTGTCCATTCTGAACTATAGCAACACTCTGAAAAAAGTACCCAAACCAACTGCAAGAGAGATAACATCACTCCTAGTTACTGTAGCATCTTTTATCTGCATTTTCTGGAATACAAGGTTACAGATAAGGCCACTCCAACAGTGAGTGGAGGATCAATGGCATCAGAAAAACAACAGTTAGGAAGATCGGATACTATCAATGGTGGGAAGATAGTCCTTGAGTTGGTGGTGTGTCAGAGGCAACCTGTTGCAGGGAGTTCTTTTTCAAAAAGAGAATGCTGAGCAAATATTTGTCACAGACATATCTCTCATTGGTTGGGGAGCCCCCTCACCCCCTCCCCAGATCACCTCTGCATCCAGTGTTAATAAATGGAAAAGACCATATAAACCTGTTGGGCCTCGAGTTATTCACCTTCCATCTGGGGCCATCGCCCTCTCCGGAATGGACATTTAACTTAGTACTTGCGCAATTGATGATACAGCCCTTTGAACCAATTCACAAAGCTGAGCTACAATTTCTGACTTGGAAAGTAGCTCTTTTCCTGGTTCTTCTCGTGGCTCCCACTTTCACGAGTAGACTGAGTGAAATCCAGGCTTTTACCATCAAAGAACCATTTCTGCATTTCACAGATAATTATGTGGCTCTGCGACAAACCCAACTTTTATTTCAAAAGTTCTGACACAGTTCCATCTTAATGGACCAGTCCTACTCCAATCATTTTTCCAAACACATCTACGCCAGCAGAACAAGCGCGGCATATGCTAGACTTAAAAAGATGTCTCAAATTCTACCTGCAGAAGACTAAGGACATAAGATGGACTGATCAGCTACTGGTGGCTTATGAACAGGGCCATGAAGGAACAGCAGTTACTAAGGCCACTGTCACCAGATGGGTCTCGGCAGCGATCCAGTTCTGCCAGGACAAGACTAACAAGCCCTTCACAAGAAGAATTAAAGCACATTACACCAGAGCAGTGTCCCATCTGCAGCTCTTTTTTTGCGGAAATAGTGCTAGACAAGATTTGCTGTGCCTTGCTGCAACATGGAAAAGTTTTCCCACTTTCACGCATCACTACAGTCTGCAGCACACGCAGTATGAAGATGCAGCTGTGAGCCAAGCGGTACTGCGTCATTTCTTCAATTAAGGTGGATCTTTTTCTAGTAAAGAGGAGTATTATACATTCTAATTTGAAGAAATTGCTTAGCATTGCTTGAGTTTGATTTCATAGATTTTATTTCTAAAATGTATGAGATAGAAAGGAGGTAAGAGTCTTAACCAAGATTCTTGTTTGCAGTGGTAACCTAATTCTTTCTGTTAAGGTTTGTAAGCATTCCATTGAATTCCTCATGTACGTAGCATGGTATAGTTGTCTCATGCAGTATGTTACACAAGTGATGAATTTTATGGGATTGGAAGAGTATTTTGATACTTGCAAATGTCACTGTTTTGATACACTGACTTTATGTATTCATATTTTACAAGTCTCCCTCCATCCACCACCGACAGTACGATCTTTAGAATACTGCTTGCTATTCTGATTCAAGCATGTGAATCTATGAGAAATACCCCAATACTAGATAAGAAAATAAGTTACTTACCTGTAACTGCAGTTATCCAGTATTGGTATCTTTCATAGATTCACATGCACCCCACCCTCCTCCTCATAGAGACTTCTCTCTTTAGTCTTGTGGGATTCTAGCTTCCCACTTGTTCTCAGAAAATCTAAGGGAATCGGCCTCTGCTGAGTGTTCTAGAGTGTGCTGATTGGCTGTGTTCAACATTTTTTTTTTTTTTTTTTAAAAAGGACGTAGGCTATCAATAACATGGCCTACGGCCATTATAGTCTATAATGTTTAACTACTGCTTGAATATTTTCCCGTACACTCCCATCTCAACGACAGGGTATGATTCAAGCATGTGAATATATATGAAAGATACCACCAATACTGGATAACTGTAGTTGCAGGTAAGTAACTGTTGAAAGTAGGATCTGCTTTCATAGTTCCCCCCACTTTTTGCTGGCGTTCTACTGTTTTCTGACTAGTCTAACTGGGATCCTGCTAATCAGGACCCCAGTCACTGTGCACTCTCCCTAAATTTGACCATGGTAATTACTTTGGTACCTTCCCAATTGGCTACTGATGTTCCCTTCTAAGTCCCCAGTATATGGTACTAAGGTACCCAGTGCATAGGTACACCAGGGGTCTCCCATTGGCTACAGCATGTATTGTACCACCCCTGAGAGGCCTCTCAAACTGTGTGGCTACACGCCGGCCATTGCAGCCTGTGTAAGTTGGTATTAGTACCACTTACAACAGAAATAAGCTTTTCTTATATCTGAGGGCAATGCACTTAAAACCTATAAGTCACTCCTAAGGCAGGCCTTTCAATCCTGAGTGCTGGGCACTAAGTGTGAGGGTGCCCTACATGAGCAGGACACCTCCTACAAACCCCGTAGTCGATTCTCCATGCTTTGTAAGTGCTGCCGGCCATTTAATACATATAGTGGACATCAAGTCAATCACAAGATGCTGCACCGAAACCGGTCTTGTTTGGTTTCAAACATGTTGGAATCCTACAACACCGATTCCAGTGTCAAATGTAGGATCCCATGTACTAGGGGTTCCCCTAGGGTGCCCCCTTGAATCCCAGGTACCAGCCTTTCAGAGTCTAACTACAAGCTTGTGCTGCTGCCGACCACAGAAACGATTCTGCCCTCCTGCTGCTGAGCCAATCTTGAGCAAAGGAAAGTCGAACAATAGGTTTCCTGTCGCAGGAAGGTGATACCACCTCCCCAGACAGGACTTGGTGTATTGGGGTGGGAGTGCTTGCCAGCGCCACCAGACTCCTTTGAAGGGCACATTTGGTGCCCTCCTTGAATACTCCAGTTGGAACCAGTTCAGAGAGCCCTTCACTCCCGCTCTGGCATGAAACTGGACAAAGGGCATGGGAGTATCCTTCCCTCTGTCCAGTCACTCCTCTGGGTGAGAACCCTGAAACGTCTGGCCCATTTCCCTAGGGTACTTAAGGGCTTACCTGTGGGTGGCTCTTCAGATTCATCATGCGCCAAGATTCAAACCCGAAACCTCTTCTACTTCAACCATCTAGGCACTTTGGACTTCGCCTAGGAACCGAGACTGCACCAAGGAAGACTCCTGCTGCTCCTGGTCTCGTTGTCTTGCCAATCTAATGCGCCGTCTGTGTCCCACAAATAAAGTATTTGTCTCAGTTGGGCTGATACCTTGTTGCGTCTGTGGGTTGAACCAAACCCTTCTACGTTCCAGATTGTGAACATAAATTTGCTCTTATTATTCATGTGGAAGTGGTGTGATACTAGGTTCTGGTTTGGGAAATACTTTATTGGCTTGAAAAGCTCTAGCTGTTGCTTTCACATCCTCCACCACCCGAGGTTTAAGTAACACACACTCCTAGGTAAGAAAAACCTCAGTGTAATACCCGGTCAGCTGTAGAACTGTGGTCTGAACAAGAACTAGAAACAAAACAGACTGGAACTGTTCTAAACTAAGCAATAGATTGGGGGTAGCTCGGTCTTTGATTCAAACTAAGCATTTAGTTGCGCTCTTGTGCCCGCCTCGGTGATGATTCAATGTAACAGCTGGTAGGGGAGCCCATCTGCACAATCCTTGAAAAAACAACAGATCGGTTGATTATATTGATGACAGTCCAGTGCGTCAAGGTAATGTAATTAGATGAGCAAAAAACACAAAAGTAATCAGTAAACTGTGTATGTATTCTCTCCAGCAGTTATTCAAGCTCAGCTTGTTACTCTACAATAGCTAACCCTTTTGTTAGAATAAATGTGAGTGGGTGGAAAATGAGTGACTGAGATTTGAAAGTAGCTAAAGAATAATATAACTAGTGGATCAATGAGGGCCCTTACCCTTCTGGTGCATTCGTCTGCAGCTTGAGGTTTTACAAGGGAGAAACCACAGTAATGTTCACTTGAGTCTGGTGTGCCACCAGAAGACTCCACAGAGGGTGGGACCGGAATGGGTCCACTCCTGGCCACCCTGTAGCCCTCACATATCTGTTAATCTGATGGAGCAGCTGTAGATTTCGGTGTTGCTTCCTGGAACATCTTCTGGGGACCAATCTTACTGCTGACATCTTCTTCATGGCAGTGGGTCCAGTGAACTGCTCCCTGCCCTGGAACTATTCCAGCCAACCCCAGGCATCGTCTGGGTTTGTGAAAGAGTGTGTTCAAAAAGTGTAGACTCATCGCAGAGGGACACAGTACAGTCCGTTGGACACTCTTGAACCTAAAGCGACAGCCCCCAAGGTCTGCACATGCAGCTGGCACCACCAGTGAGGAATCCAGGAACTAGGCACTCAATGACTCAGGGCCCTCATTATGATAAAAGCATGCAGTGGAAGGAGGAAAAGTACACTGTGTTATTAGGACCCATAGGCCTCCAGGACGTGATCCCAATCTCTTAAGAGCAAAGCTGTCTAAAAACACGGGCCTCAGGCTGATACTTGTAGAAAGCTTTGTTTGGGACCCTGTAAAAAGTAGAAACGAACTCCAGAAGTAGAAAAGATCTTTTAATGTGCAGCACAGCATCTCGTGTCTTGTTGCAAAGAGAGTGCAGATTCAACTGCCTCAGCAACACTCTACATTCTCAAGGTTACCCAAGAGCAGTTGAGGAACGTTCAAGTATAAACAGGGTAAAGGGTAACGAATACAAACATTATTACTGTAAAAAAGAATGTGTAAAATAAGTAAGTAAACATTGTGATAGATATAACACACCTCTCCTTAACAAAGAACATTACAAAAATAACTAAGAAGCAAAATCTCTAAACCTGCCAGCTACCCATCTCATTCTGGTATTTCTCTTTACTCTGGAAGCCACAGATTCATAGGGTACACTTTCCGCTCTATTGTCCTATCTGACATTTTCACTTCCATGTTCTCTCTGGGTTCACCCACCCGATACAGGAAATGTTTCCAACTTCAGCACACACTATTCTTCATTATCCTCTTCCACAACAACCTTCCCACCTATTGCCTCTTTGCATCTAGCCACACATCTGACATTCCATGTCTTTTCATCCTGACTGACCACTCTATTAGTGTTCACTTTTACCATCTGCAAACCCTTGCTAAATCTAGGCATACCCTTTGCTATGATGCCTGGCAACCGGATCTTAACCCAATCACCCACATGGAATTTCAGTTTCTTAACCTTCCATTTGGCATCATACCACTCCTTAGTCTTGCCTTGCTTACTCGCCACCCTTCTGACCACTTGTTCAATATCCACACATCCACATCTCTTCTCCCATTTCTTCTTGAACCACCAAGGACACAAGTTGGTAGTGGGATTCCTCCCTTTGAGCAGTCTAACTAGACAGACCTCAGTGACCATGTGTGGCGTTGTTCGATAAAACCATCATTTTCCCTTAATATACTTTTCCACTCACCACCAGACTTGCATGCTTCAACCACCCAATCCTTTAACCTTTTCTATGCTCATGACGGCTCCACGCTGTCATGAGCCGCAGGCGGCGTGTGCTCATGACGGCGTGGGGCCATCATCAACTGCCGCTCCGCCTACGCGGCACAAATTCGCCGCCTGTGCGGGCGAATTAGTGAGCGGGCGGGTTCATGACGGCTCCACGCCATCATGAGCACACTCCACCCGTGACTCATGACGGCGTGGAGCCGTTATGAGTAAGGGTGCACCGCGCACACCCCCTAGCCCCGCCCGCGCCGCAGCGAAGTAGTTAACACATGGTTGAACCTCTCAACCTGAATTTCCTTGAGGTTCATACAACACAGTGGTAATATGATGAACACTGCAATGTTTTGTAAAATCCCACATCTCTCTAGATTTAAGGTGAACCCCATTATCTGTGATAAACACTTCTGGGTGTCCTTCCCTAGCAAATATTTATTTGAGGAATTTAATAACAGCACTGGTGGCGATCTGCGCAACAAACTTAATTTCAGGCCATTTCGAATGGTAGTCCACCAAACCTAAAGCAAATTGTTCTTTCATGTGGCAAGGGAAGAAATGGTCCTGAAATGTCTGTGGCAACCTTCTGCCAGAGAAACTCTGGCCAACGTACAGGTTTTAAGGGGTTCAGGGACCACTTTGAGACCTCTTTCGCTGTTCACATTCTCTGACCACCCTACCCACCATGCGATCCAAACCCGGCCACCAGAAACTATATCTGACCTATCTCTTCATAGAAGGCATACCCAAATGTTGCTTATGAACCAACTGGAGAATAACATCCTGCATCCCCATAGGAAGAATACACTTACCATTCTTAAACAGCAACTCGCATTCCAATACTCACTCATCTGAAATTTTCCAAAATTGTAACATTTCTGGAGATACATCAACTTTCCTAGGCCATCCTCTCAACACACACTCTTTCACATTTTTCCCCAATTCATCTTTCTCACTACACTCCATCCACAGAACTTCATTAATCCCTTCAAAATTCTTCTCGATAACATCCTTGATAGTGGAATCAAATCCACTTCCTGCTTCTATCTCACCACACACTCACCATCATCCCTACATGGTAGCTTGGAAAGACAGTCTGCCATACCTGCATGTTTTTTCCCGGCACATACTCCACCTTGAAGCTATACTCTTGCAATCTGGACATTAACCTTGCAATACAGGCAGTAGCATTCCCACCACCCACCGGGGATAAGATATGAAATGTTGGAAGTAGGAAGTAAAAACGTACTCCAGAAGTAGAAAAGATCCTTGAATATGCAGCACGGCATCTCATGTCTTGTTGCAAAGACATCGCAGAGTCAGCTGCCTCACCAACACTCTACATTCTCCAGATTGACCAACAGAAGTTGAGGAACATTCAAGAATAAACAAGGGGTAAGAAACACAAACCTACTGTACAAGAGAATGTGTAAATAAGTAAGAAACATAGTTATATATATATATATATATATATATATATATATATATATATATATATATATATATATATATATATATATATATATATATATATATATATATATAAAAAGGACTGTAAGTGCAGTCCCACAGCCTGCGGTAGGTTGTAGTTGGGGGGGGGGGGGGGAGGGGGTTGGAGGGGGGGGATAAAGATGTTAAGGTGGTCTCTGTCAGATGGAGTACTGTAGGGGCAGGTCCCGGCACCCGACCACCAAACCGGAGGCAGTGTAGGGTGGCTCAGTAGACAGTTATATTCTCAGAGAAGATTCACCCTTCTGTCTGTAGTATGCTAGGCAGGCCCGGTCCCACTTAAGTGGGTAGCATGTTAAAACTTCCACATCAGTCACCATGCCCGGTGGAAGGTGAGCAGAAGTCCAGAGGCAGAAGCACTGATAGGTCAATCTAACCCAGGGACCACAGCTATCGCCTTGGCCTCACTAAGCTACATAGCATCAGACCAGAGTCCATGCACAGACGCTGTTGCTGCCGTGAACCTGTGCCACATGAATGGGTCCCCCACTGAGCGCCGGACTTCAGGTGTGTCTGGCCCGGGTTTCACCTCTCTCGCTGTTTTAGTTGGCGCTGGAAGGTGTTTGACTGATCAAGGCCACCGACCACCTCTTAAGTATGTTCCCGGTTTGTGTTGGGGTGGCTGAATATCACAGCATGGAGGTTCCCTGAGGCTCGTGTAGTGTCCTGCTGATCACTGTGTCTATAGGCTTTGGCTCATGTGCCGGATAATCGTGGATTCACATGGCCCATACATGGAACTCTGCTAGATTGTGTCCGCCATGATGGGCGGTTAGTCACCAGCTCAGCATCATCATTTCTACCTTACCATTCTTTGTTGTAACCTCAACAATTTCCACCACCTTAACCTACAGTGCTGCTGGCTTTTGTACCTCCCACTCCAGAGGACATGAGTGGTCCCACTGAGAGTGAAGAAGAACCTTATTACGTGTGGAATGGTCAACCAAATGATTACTAATAAACAGAGACCAACAAAGACAACAGCAGACCATGAAGGGTTTCTTGTAACATTTAATTTTTCCAGTATTGAATCTTTCATAGATTCACATGCTTATATCTTCCTCGTCGTCATGGTGCGAGTCTCACGGTAACAGAATGACCAAAGCAGTACCATAGATAAAAAAAACTGCATAGAAAACCCCATAGGGAATGAATTATTTGGTAACCAGATCTCGTCGTTGTTTGGTCCAAAACTCAGCCAATCAGCAGCAACCCCTGACATCACACTCTCAGCAGAGCTTTCCTACCTCAGATTTCCAACTGCCTTCGTGTGAGAAAGGAGTCTCCCTGAGCTCTGCTCAGTTTGTTCCTGTGTGAACTTTTAACCTTTCCAACTGCTGAATTCTCTACTGGATTTAAGGTACTGTGATTCATCTTGTACCTTTTAATGACTGAAAGCTCTAAAAAGAGGCTATTCAGGCCCTGCAGATCCGGTGGAAAAGCTAGGCTTTTTTTCAGAAGATTCACATAAGGACTGCTTATATTGCCTTTACCACAAACATTTAGCTAAGGACTGCAAACACTGCAGAACCTTTTCTGCTAAAACAATTGAGGGATCGAGAGGCATGCCTTCTGTTGTGGCTTCAGAAGAAGAAGGCCACCTCCGATTCGGAGTCACAGGAGGAATCCACAAGCCAACCTTACAAAAAGAGGAAATCTTCAAATCCAGAAGAATCTGTGGATACTAAAAAGCTGAAAACCAAGGGAAAAGAGACTTCTTCTCTTCCCCAAACTCCTCTGAAGAAATCCTGAGGTCATAGGGGGTTGTCTTCTGCTCCGCTGACCAGAACTGTGGCGTCTCCATCTGTAAATTCTGTGAAGACATCGGCGACACCGTCGACGACGATTTCAACAACGACTGCAGCATCAACGACCGATACCAAATCTACGCCGTCGACGACGACGACTCCATCGACGACTCAGTCGACAGGGCTGGCTACTTCTCCGCCGCTGAAGCAATCGATGACGACCTTGTCGACGACGACACCGTTGACGGTACAGTTGACGGCAATCCCGTCTGACCTCGTCGACGACCATACACATCCCGTCGACGGCGGCTCCGTCGACGAAAGCTCTTAAATCTCCGAAGTCAAAGAACTTGATCTCTCTCAGATCTTTTCACTCGTCGACTGGGCCCGTCGTCGGTAAGAAAATCTTCTGAGTTCACAGCATGGACAAAGATGTCTCCGCTGCCTCCATCAAACGTACTAGAAATGCAGGAATCGGACGATGAAGAATCTTCAGGGGTGGTGTATAGTCTATCCCAGCTGCAGATCAAGAGTCAAGGGACGGATGAGGAGAAAGTCTACTACTTTAAAGATAGTACTCAGACCAAGTCAATGAGGTATGAATCATTTCAGGAGCCTTGTGACCACGAGGAAGAGGAGGAGCAACAGGCTGAAGAAAGGGAAGAAACTATATCAATGCCTATATCACTAGTAACGGATTTACGTCATATGATTAACGATTACTACAGTCACTTCCCTGAGGCTAATGCCCCTACTCCATCCGCTCCAGTGGCTCAGACTCAAGCACCAGCAGCACAGTCTACACCTGCAGTTCAAAAAATGCGTTCCCCGCCAATAGTCACAATCAGAGATGACTTTGCAGGGAGTTATGGAGATGATCAACTGTAGGAAGTTGAACTTCTTCACGATACTCCGGTAGGAGTTGAGTGGGATGAGTACGTAGTGCCAACAACTCCTTCACCATCACCTTCTCTAGCGAATTCGCCTCCTCAAGACATTGGAGGATTTCACGATATTATAGAAAAGGCTGCAAAAAGATTTGACCTCAGCATGCCGGTTCAAGAAACAGAATGTTTCTTATATGATTTTAAAGAGGAATCCAGGAAGTCCACCAGATCGATCCCAATCATACAGCACATATGGGATGAGGGTCTTAAAATTCTGAAGACACCAGCTTCAGTGGCAGCGTCGGTCCCAAGAATAGAGAAATATTGAGCGCCAGAAACGTCACCTGCGTGTTTGATAGGACACCCATGGCCAGAATCGGTGGAGATGCATGCAGCGCAGAGGCACTCTAAAAATCCTGTCTCTACATCTATGGCTGGATGGAGCAGGAAAGAGGTTTGCAATAATGGCAGCGTCTACCATCAAGGCGGAAAAAATGCTATGGCCCTCCTCAGCCGTTATAACAGGCAGATGTGGTCCGATATAGCACCACTATATTGGCTCACCTGCCAGATGATAAAAAAGAAGCAGCAGCAGCTATTCTACAAGATGGAGATAAGGCGGCCTCGGAATCCATCGATATCGCCATGGATATATCTTCGATGGCTTTTCGTCAAATGGCAGGAGCGGTGGCGCTTAGAAGGCAAGGTTGGCTGGGAGCTACCTCTTTTAGGACTCAAGTACTGGCCAAAATAGTTGACATGCCCTTTGATGGGAAATCTTTTCGGAAAACACATAGACGACGCACTCCAAGGAATGAAGGCAGATATGGACACGACGGGGCGCTGGGGTCCCTTCAGCAAAGAAAATTTCAATCCTTTCGGAGAAGAGGAGCTAGAGGGCAATTTGGTCAAAGATCATCGTACCAGTCGAACAGGTTCCAGCGATACAACCAACAAAATTACCGACAATATCCTTCTAATCAACAATATTGATCCTCAAATGCGTCTTTTCACCAGCAGTCCAGAGATAAAATCACGGCTAGAGGAAAAGCACACCAATCTAATAGGCGGCAATGACTTAACCAGGGCGCCCTCCTCCTGGTTGATACCCGACAACGACCACTGTCTATCTCTCTTCTCGAAGCATTGGATGTCAATAACATCAGACAAATGGGTATTGGATGTAATACATCGAGGCCATACCCTAGAGTTTGTTCAGATTCCACCAAATCATCCCCCAGTTTTCAAACAGCAACATCTCTCAGCTCTAAAAGCGGAAGTTCTCTCGCTTATACAGAAGGGGGCTATAGAGGAAGTTCCTTTTCGGCAGAGAGGAAAAGGATTTTACTCATTTCTTTCTGATAAAGAAAAAACAGACTGTAAAATGGAGACCGGTATTGGACTTAAGGGAACTGAACCAGTACATCAAGGAAATTCCCTTTCGTATGCTTTCACTACAGCAGATTCTCTTGCTCCTACGACAAAAATATTTCATAGCATCACTAGATCTTATGGATGCCTATTTCCACATCCCGATTCATCTGAAACACAGGAAGTATCTGCGTTTTGTCATGGAGAGACGCCACTTCGAGTTCAAGGTGTTGCCTATATGACTAAAGTCGCCCCCCAGGGTCTTTACAAAATGCATGGCTCCAGTCGCAGCTCACCTAAGATTGCAGGGGCATCAAATCTTCTCCTATCTGGACGACTGGCTTATAAAAGGTCCATCTTACAGGAAAGTCCAGATCTCCTTAAAATGCTGCATGGATCTCTTTTTGCGACTCAATCTAGAAAAATCCTCAATCGTACCTTCTCAATAGCTTCAATTTCTAGGGGTCTTGCTATGCCCAGAGGAAGCAAAAGCATATTCTTCGGAGGAGCGGATTCGGAAGATCTTAAGTCTGGCCTCAACCCTACAGTCAAAAAAGTACACTTCAGTAAGAATATACAAATCCTTGTTGGGAATGATGTCTTCCTGTATCCCACTGGTTCCAAACTGCTGTCTACAGATGAGGCCTTTACAGGAACTCCTCGACGAACAGTGGGTTCAATCTCGGTGGTCATTCGAGGATCGGATCACCATATCTCCTCAATGAGAAAGGCTCTGTCATGGTGGAAGCTAAGAGAGAACTTAGTACAAGGCCTGGCTTTCGAACCCCAACGTCCCAGTTATGTAATGACATCAGACGCTTCGCTGCAAGGTTGGGGGGGGGGGCATCTTCAAGAACCCAAAATTCAGGGTAACTGGTCCGAGCAGGAAGCACAATTACACATCAACATGCTGGAACTGAAAGCGGTATTCTTGGGTCTAAAGGCCTTTATTCCCAGGATATGCGGTTCTATGGTGATGATAAAAACAGACAGTACAACAACAATGTTCTACCTCTTGAAACAGGGAGGAACAAGATCGAAGCCACTCTCGTCACAGGCTCAGAAAATTTGGAGATGGCTAATACGTCACAACATTTCCATTCAGGTTCAACACATCCAAGGAATACACAACACAAGGGCAGATGTCCTGAGCAGAACAGCCAGCGCATCCCACGAGTGGGAAATAGATCATGCACACTTCAAAGAATGTTTCAGCAGTGGGGCACGCCAACATTAGATTTGTTTGCCACCCAGAACAACTCAAAGTGCGAACAGTTCGCAAGCAGATATCCACACCATCTTTGGGCAATGCGCTGCATCTGAGATGGACAGGAATGTTCGCCTACGCGTTTCCTTTGTTCCCTCTGATTTCAAGAGTACTCCACAAAATGAGGTCGGAGCCATGTCGCGTGATTTTGGTAGCTCCAGCTTGCCCGAGACAAGCTTGGTTCTCGGAGCTTCTCCAACTTTCAGTGATCAACAGGATACAGTTCCCGGTAACTCAGGACCTGATTTCCATGAATAAAGGACAAATTCTCCACCCAAATTTGACATTGCTGAACTTATCGGCATGGAACCTCATGAGCATGAGTTCCAATCTCTGAACATTCCTCAAGATTGCAGGGATGTACTATCTCAATCTCGAGCAGTCTCTACAAATAAAACATATGCAGCAAAATGGAAAAGCTTCTGTCAATGGTGCCCGTTTCAGGCGCTACATCCTTTCGCAGTTTCTCCGGGAAAATATCTTCTTTACTTGTCGAAAGTAGGTCTCTCACATGCTTCATTGAAAGTGCACTTAGCAGCAATTTCAAGATATAGGAGAGTCCCGAATCAGCCTTCGCTCTGGTCGCATAGAGTGATCAAGGAATTCATCAAAAGACTTTTCAGGGTGTTACCTCCGATCCAACACCCTCCGATCTCTTGGCATCTCAATATAGTACTGTCTCAGCTTATGAAGCCTCTATTCGAAGCAATACATAAGGCAGAACTGCAATTCATATCATTGAAGACAGCATTGCTTTTGGCCCGCAAATCTGCGAGGAGAGTTAGCGAAATACAAGCTTTCTCAATAGCAGAACCCTTTCTTCAATTTCGTCAGGACAAAGTGATATTAAGGACGAACCCTAAATTCATCCCTAAGGTCCCTACAATATTTCATCTCAATGAACCAGTAATATTGCCTGCCTTCTTTGGAAATCCTTCAACAGACGCAGAGAGGTCCCTTCACTCGCTAGACATCAAAAGATGTTTAAAATTCTATATTGACAGAGCAAAACCTTTCAGAAAGTCAAAACAGTTGTTTATAGCTTTTGAGGGACAGTGAAAAGGACTGCCTTTATCCAGATCAAGTATTTCAAGATGGATTAAATCAGCTATTATCAAATGTCATGAAAAGGCCGGGAAACCACTGCACTCCAAAGTACAAGCGCATTCCACTAGAAAGATGGAAACCTCAATGGCCTTGTTTGCAGGGGTGTCGCTGCCAGACATCTGCAGAGCAGCGACCTGGAAGAGCATTCACTCATTTACTAGGCACCACTGTGTAGATGCTGCATGGAAGGAGGACACGGCAGTGGGACAAGCCGTTCTTCGGCGTCTATTTCAATAAGGTATTTTTTCTATACAATTATTTGTTTAAGTACGCATGTGTGTATATATACATAAATATACATAGGAATAAATAGAAAAATATAAAGACTGATGAACAAGGTTTAATTTATTCACTAATTTAGTATTATATGGGGAATACATTCCAATTTTCAAGGTTTACAGAGATTTTTCATTTGCTATGGATCGTGTCTAATAGTTGTGACATCACAATGTTTAGGAGCAGAACCAGAGTCCTAAGGTTCTATCCTGGAAACGCTAAGACATTTTGGTACTACTTGCTACTCTGATACAAGCATGTGAATCTATGAAAGATTCAATACTGGAGAAGAAACTAGTTACTTACCTGTACTCTATAGTTATCCAGTATTATCTTTAATAGATTCACATGCGCCTGCCCACCTCCCCGTTTCTCAGGTAGAACCTTTTACCTCTGGGTATATCCATGTCTCTCACTTGGGGATGGAAATCTGAGGTAGGAGAGCTCTGCTGGGGAGTGTGATGTCAGGGCTTGCTGCTGTGTACAGGTAAGTAACTAGTTTCATAAAGGAGACACCTGCTCTGACTGATGATACGTTTTATGACACATCCAAGCTTGAGGCATCTGAAAGAGGCTAGGTCTTAGTGTTACATTAACAGACCAGTCAAGTTTCCTGTATAAGTTTAAAGATTGACTGAAGAAGTTCATAAAGGCAATTCCTATTCTAGATTTTGTTTGGCAAGAGAGGGTCAAACTTATGAAAATGCCAGCGACCATTTCTGCTGTAGTTCCATGTTGGAAGAAAAAGTATGGTTCACTGAATAGAGCTTCGGCTGGTTTAACAGGCAAACCTTGTAAAGTTTCCTTGATTGCTGCACTTGCCCAGCAAATATCTCGCAACCGGTTTCACCATCCTCCATGGCTCCAGATAAAAAAGGAAGATAGTCAAAAGTGTTGGCTGATGACTGTAGCATATATCAGGGCAGGTATTGCCCTCACCATCTTAGGTTTCTATGACGGACAGATGTAGCTTGATGTTTCCCCTCTTTCTGAGATCATTCTAGAAAACAGGTGGGGCATAGCGACAATTGTTATGATGGAAGAAACAAATGCCTCAGCCATTGTTATAGGGCTTCCATCAGCTAGCTACACCAGCAGTTCTGACAAGGGATGGCTTAAGACTACTTAATTTTGCCCTTTCACCCAGAGGTACACAGTAAAGTGCTTGACGGACAGATGTAGCTTGATGTTTCCCCTCTTTCTGAGATCATTCTAGAAAACAGGTGGGGCATAGCGACAATTGTTATGATGGAAGAAACAAATGCCTCAGCCATTGTTATAGGGCTTCCATCAGCTAGCTACACCAGCAGTTCTGACAAGGGATGGCTTAAGACTACTTAATTTTGCCCTTTCACCCAGAGGTACACAGTAAAGTGCTTGACGGACAGATGTAGCTTGATGTTTCCCCTCTTTCTGAGATCATTCTAGAAAACAGGTGGGGCATAGCGACAATTGTTATGATGGAAGAAACAAATGCCTCAGCCATTGTTATAGGGCTTCCATCAGCTAGCTACACCAGCAGTTCTGACAAGGGATGGCTTAAGACTACTTAATTTTGCCCTTTCACCCAGAGGTACACAGTAAAGTGCTGCATGTGCTGTTTGATGGCCAGACGCTCTTTGGTAAGCATGCAAATGGCCTACTTCAAGATGTCAAGATGATGCTCATATGGCTTTTTCTCTGAGGGCACGACAAATTAATCTGACTTCTGTGGATTTTTAGGCTTCAGGAGAACACTAAAGAGGAGAGCTCCTTACAACAGGCTGTTGCAAAAAAGAAGAGGAGTCTCACAGGCGCAAAGCCAAGACACCCATAAGTTAGTGACTTCCTACCAGTGCCTGCAGCATTTTTCAAATTTTACTCTGGAATGGAGGATGATCAACTCAGATGTTCGAGTACTTCAGTTAGTGCATTGAAGACATGCTCTGGAGCTCATGCAGGAATGTCCATGTCGACCACCAACCTTGGAGAATTATCATCATGTGCAGCAGTTGGATCAGGAGACTTGCACGCTCATCCACAAAGGAGCACTTGTGATGGTTCCCAAAAATCAAAACACCCATCTTATATCTGTTGGGATTAAACAAGTTCCTCAAGTGACTGTTCTTCAGGTGGTCACTGCTCAGGAGGTCCTTTGTCTTGTGATGGATATTTCTAACCACAGATTTCTTACCTTTAGAATATTTCCCAGGCTCCAGACTGGGTCGTGAAGATTTCATAGAAGTGCGCCTGCTCTCTGCTAGGTGGTTGCGTGGCTCCACTTTGATGTTCTGCCAGAAGTGACAGAGCAGATTCACAAATAAGACGTCAGTTCCTTTATTTCCGTACTTCAAATGCAGATCGGGAGCTTTGCACCCTTTTTCGTTACTTTGACTGGTTTTAAAATTGAATTTGGATGTGCAACAGAGCAATTTCACCACCCAAAACTAAAGTTCACCCCATGTTGTGACTATTGAAAAGTGATGTCGGTAACTGACCTGCATGAGGTGTGCATTTGGTGTTTGGGCTCGGGAACACAACACCAATTTGTGTGATGAACGTGCCCTCATGTCATCAAAAGTGATTCAGAACAAAAATTGCATATCATCAAACATTTAAAAAAGTCACACACACCACTGAAGTCCCGGTCCTTCTCCAAGTCAAGAGTGTTGACCCATTCCTGCTTTGGAGGCTGATCCCACAACAGTTGTTCTTCACTGTCACTGTTGAAGTCATCCAGTAAGTTGACGTCCCTATTAAAGAGGAAACACAGGAAGGCATAGCAGGTCTCAAACAAATCCAGCCACTCCATCTAAAGAGAAGTCACAAGAGTGTCCAGATGCCGCTCCATGTCACTCTCAATCCCCGATTTGAGGAGCGCATTCCGCAGGTGATTCTGATGTCCTCCAAGTTATCCGGGTCATCCGCGATGCAGCAACAAGTTGTAAGGTAAATATCTGGTACTCTTCTTGCACCCTCTGGCGCACCTTTGAGTCTTTCATCGACGCTGGTCCTGACCTCATTGTGCTGGATAGTGATCAAGTGTCAACTCTGGTTTCTAACCCGAATTAGTCTCTACCCTGATCAAGAATGTGCTCCGACTCCAGTCAAGCCAACTAGTTCCCGTACAGCTCGATTCAGACAATACACTTGTCCTCAGAGGCTCTAACACCTTTTTGAGTTTGGTTCTGTCCAGTGTACCACCACCCAGAGATGAGATGATGGGGATGATTTACCCCACCTTATAATGATGACAGGTTATACATGGGTTTACTGGAGGCTAGCTGGCTTGCTACTTCCCATGATACAGAGTTGATTCTTCTCCCTTGGGCCACAAATGGATGAGAATACTTTCCCTGATTTGGTAATCAGACATGCTGCTTAGGTCCTGGACCTAAAACTACTTTCTATTGGAGTTCAAGACAAATGTCCTTGCTGAAGTTCTGCAACCTGGACCTGCTTCCTCTGAGCTTTTACTCCTATTCAACAAAGCCCTAACTGAAACTTTAATTGGCCATTATTTTCGCTCTTTTTCTTACCCACCAGTGACCAAGCAATTAGCCAGATGCCACAAGCCAGTGACTGTAATTGTCTGACACAGCATCCTACTTCTGAAAGTTTGGTGGTCCAAGCTTCCATCAGCAAGGGGGAACCTAATTTTTTCCCAATGACTCTCCCCAGACAGGGAGTTGAAAAGGATTGAGGTGTTCGGAAACAAATATTTTCTTGTGCCAGCCTAGCCTTGAGGTTGGTTAAATCATTTAGTCTATTAGGCCATTATACCCATGCCCTCTGGGACATGGCTAGTGAGATTTTGGCTGCAGCCCTGGCAGAGTTTGGGCCTCCTTGGCTCAACCATTCAAGATAGTCCGGATGCAGCCAGATATGCATTTGTGATGGTCTGTATACAAATGATTCCTTGGGGCGAGTAGTGGACACGAGTGTGGTGGTTTGTTGCCATGTGTGGATGCAAGCCACACTTTTTTTCTGGAGATCTGTAGGCTTTCCTTCTGGATGTCTTTTGATAGATCTTGCCTATTTGGCGAAAAACTGATTTCTGCCCTAGATAGCTTTCAGGAAGGTAGGGCCACTAAGCGTTCCGTGACACTTTCAAACTCTGCCAGACAGTTTCTTCATAATGTTTTGCCCCTTCTGATTGTGCTCCAGAGGGTTGGCGATAGGCATCACCAAACCTACTACCCCCACTATTGTTGCAGTCACCTTAGTCCTTGTGTGGCTGGGAATCAGGCAGCCAGTGCTCAGGTCACCAAGGGCATCGATCTTTGCAGCCCCCCTACTCTGTGACAGCCACTTTAGTTTGTCCTTACTGGCGCACAACCACTCGGTGAAAGGCGGGATCCAATATTTTCTCCCAGGGTGGCGATCAGTCACACCTGACAGGTGTTCTAGATCATCATGCCCTTCTGTTACCTTCTGCCTCACCACAGGTTCCTCCCACATCAGTGGGGCTTTCAGAGGAGCACCTATCCATTTTATTACAAGTGATATGAGCTCTATTATCCAAAGAGGACATCAAGAGGGTTCAGGACTCTGATATAGGGACAGATTCTTACTATTGCGCAGTGGCGGTTTCTGGCTAAGGGCGTCGGGGCTCTGCCCCCTTTACTTTCACCCCCAGTCAGCCACGATCCATTCTCTTCGAATTTGGTTTATAAAAAACATCGTGCACACACTGCTTGCAGCTTGCCAGTCAGTGAAAGCTTCCTGAATGTGCTGGCGCTGCCTGTGGCCAGGGCCACAACCTAATGTATTTGCCGGTCGGAGGATCCCACAGCCCTGAGGGTTGTGAGGTCATCAGCTCGGCAAATACATTGCCTAAACGACCAGTCTCCACCCCCTGAAGAAGTGCGTGCAAAATTAGCCCCGGGCGTTTTATTCTTAAGCCCTGTAACTCTGGAGCTGCACGTCAGTCAGGGAGTGGAGGGAGGGTCACCCCACCCTTTCCCAACTCGTCACAGGGGGCTGCCCTGTGACGAGTTGGGAAAGGGTTTGTCAGGCGGGAAGCAGAGACATAGTCTGCGCAGTCATCCGTTCTTCTGAAGACCACTGCAGACTCGAGTTTTTTGCTTCTTGCGGCGCTGTTGTTGATGGCAGGAGCGTGAGGTAATGCCATTATTAGAGCTCCAGGAGGTCCCTGTGTTGAGCACTGGCCGGCAAGTAGATCGCCCAGGCTGTGTGTGCAAATAGTTTTGAGCCTCCCCCACCCCCATTTTTCTATCACCTGCTGCCCTCGAGATAATTTGGGCAGCAAATCATAATTTCCTGCAGTTTAAAACTCAAGCGACAAATTACTGCATATTTTCACAGAGCCTATCTGTTTTGTTTCTTTAGCACTCCCATGGGTCAAGGATGAGTGCCCTGTGCTCCTGTCCCTCTGGCAATGATTTATTAAAAGTTCTGGAAAGTGTGATTTAAATAGACAAATAAATAAATGTTCAAAGGCACCCCACGCAGCCCATTTGAGAAGGAAATCACTGCATTTCACAGGAGTTAGTGCACAATGAAAGGAACACTTGTGTTTCTGTTAGTTCTATCTGTCGCCCATGCAGACCCCAGAGATAAGACTCCAAATATACAAACAGTCATCATTTGTCTTTAAGTTCCACTTCATAATATGCAGTACTTTAAATGGAAAAAGAGAAGTGCCAGTACTCACCAAAGTGATTGGGGTGAGCTTGGGAGGGGTGTGTCTGTGGATCGTGGCTTCAAGGCAGCCTTGAACACTGTCAGCATTTTCTTCTTCAGTGCCCCTGGCCAAGTTTTTGTCATAGCTGCAAGGTGTAATTGGTGTTTGTTGTAATTAAATACAGCGTGAACTTAGCCCGAGGGCATTAACGTGAGAAGCAGAAGTTTTGCAAAAGCAGACTTTTTTTTATATGACACATGGAGATTTAAGTGATTTGCCCTGGATCACAGGATGTTGAGTCCACGCCGGGATTTCACATGTGCCATAAAAACAAAGTATGCGTTCATGTACAACTTGTGCTTCTCATGTAAAGTTTGCGCTATATATAACTGCAAAAATAGACCAATGTGCCCTGCACACACAAGCCAAACTTGGCCAAAGTGCGTTAGGCGCTCTGACAGACAATGGCGAGTGTATTCCAGTCTGCAACCTTCCCTATAACTGAAAGCGCGACAGTTCCAATGTGGAGAGCTCTAGCTGTCAAACCACACGTGTCTTCCTGTCCTGTCGCGCTGTCAGGGTGTGAGCAGGGCCGGCCTGTACCGTGGGTGAGCTGGGCCAAGGCCCATGGCGCCAGTATTCCAGGGGACGCACTGAGCTGTGCGCATTAAGGCAATACCAGCCTCAGAACCCCTGTCATCTTGCAACCGCCTTGTTCATGTCCCTGCCTCTGTCTGACTTTCCAGGTAAGAGTTGTTTTAATCCCTTATGATTAGACTTTTGGACAATGTTTTAACACCTCATTACCCCTTTCTTCGCGATCCTTTCACCGTCTCACCCCTGCTGACAAACACACCAACAGACCCATCACCGTGAGGCAGTTAAGCTATAGGTGATTTAGGTGAGCTGGGGAGGTCCCGAGGCGTTTGGATCCTATGCTGCATGTTTTCAGTCTCTATCAGCAAGGGCGCCAAATTTCTCTCCGCCTAAGGCACTATCTTAACAAATGCCGGCTCTGAGTGTATGGCTGCAGTCGCAACCTAGGGCCGGGATACACGTCATTAACCGTCATGCGCCCATAACCCAGAGACTGACCACAGCATGCCACTGGGAGTACCGGTACTCTCTTAACACAAGGAGAAGACCCGGTACTCAATGGGAGAACACAGAGAAGTGCAGGTATTCCGTACCGGTGAGTACCGTCCCATTTAAAGCGCTGATAATATGGTTGTATGTACAGAGCACCCTTGGTGGAAATCCCAGCTGATAGAGGTTGCAGATTAGAGCTGATTTGTAATGTCAATATTTGTCTAATTAGTTGATGTCTAAAGGTGCCTATTGGTTTCAGCTTTTTATTATTAACAAGTATAATTTCCATACTGTTTTTTTTTTTTTTTTTTACAATGGGCACATGCAGAATAACGTTATTAAACCCATATGCCACATGTGGGTCAGGAGAACCCATTTGTAACTTGTCAATTGGATTTTCCACAAGGGCTTTAACAGGAACTTTTTCAAAAGCATTAACATAGATAGTTTTTTTCAGTATTTAGAAAAGGGACTGGGTTGTAATGGACCCTCTACTGTGGCATAGAATGTGCGACTATTCTGTTCCTGGTGCTAAAACTGCATTGATTGTCACTCAGATTTTCTAATAGAAATCCTCTGACAAATGAAGGCATGTTTATTTATGTTTTTTTCATCGCTGGCTTCCAAATAGAAGTTCGCTCAAGACTGATTTGCCTTGTCCCTTGGAAGAGGAAAGAGTTTTATGATTAAGTCATTTAGGCCAAATTATAGCTGTGGTTTATGGGCTGGCTGAACGAATAACATTGAAGTGGTGGCGCAGACACATCATCTGCACGGGCGAAGCAGCTCTGCTTAATAAAAGTATCAATGAATGAATCCGATCCGCATCTATTTTTCGTCAGGCCATATTTTCGATTGCTGGTCCCTTCTTGCCGTTATATCGAATCCTGTCAACACAGAGAGAGCAGTGGCAGCAATGTGTAGTGTGTTTAGGAAATTAAAAGCGCCCCAAAGCCATCACTAAATTGCACAGGTAAAACACATTTTGTGCTATTTTGCAAGAAATTAAAAGTGTTTGGTTGTTATTAATCCACATTAAATTCGCAGTAACTCAGATTCACACCCCCTAAGAAAAGAGCAAATGTTTAAAATGTTATCACGCTTCTTAAGTTTTAAACATGGATGAAAAATGGAACCCATAACAGCATAAAGTTGGTGCCTTCGCTGTGCATAAATTTGTTTTGAAAATCCAGGCTCAGATCAAAAGTGACCTGCTTCTCAAAGCTCACTGCCTTCTTTTCTTGTCCCAGAATGCTCTAGTGCAGGTGCGTTTGCCAGGGGCTGTTACTGCCAGTGCAATCCACAGGTGAGACGTTCCATTACTTATTTCCCCATACACCTTTTCTCTTACAATTACAGTAGTCAGGCCCTTTGGCAGGTCATTATAGTCCTATTCAGTGGGTAACACCAGCTCATTTGCCTTGGTACCATTTAGTTGCCCTTATAACTGCTCAGAGCTATGGAACAGCGGGCATTGCTAGGTAAATAGTTAGAAATGTGGTTTGTGCGCCTGTCACATCAAGGAAGCTGCATCGCATTATCAGCTCAATTGAACCCCCATGTTGTTCATTATGTGCCCACAACAAGGCTCTGAAAGTTTGTTTCCCTGACATGTGGTGTGAAGGTGTATAAAGTAATAAAGCATGTTGTTTGCTTCCGGCAGTCACTACACACTGCACGCACTGGCACTGATCTCCTTCGTGTGAGAAATTTCCGTAATCTCACTTTTGTTTTCTTACTGAGACCAAGAAGAGCAAAAAACAGTGATTCATTTGAAACACACATAGGTGTTGGTGCCCAAAATGGTACTAAGGAGGCCGCCACCCACTTTTAAGCCCTGGTGTGGCCCACATTCAAATGGATTTGTTTCAAGTCTCAATCAAATGTGACAGCCTCATGAACGCAGTTTCATCAGCAATAACCTCTTAGTCCACAAAGGCATGTGGCCATCCATCAAGACATAAAATAAATCAGAAGAAAACCTGCCACATGCAAGGCTGTCTCTGCAGAACAAGAATCCAATGCAATATCAAACTATACATCAGTGTTATGTCAATGAGATTATGAGTAAGATTTCTGATGCTACTTTTCTGATTGATCCCTTGTTGGGTTATTGGCTGAGGAGCTAGGGGGTTTGATGCCAAATGCTGCTGTCTCAGCTGGAGATTTCTGTTTTATCAACCTGCCGTCTGCTTTCTCTGCCGAACTGATGCGGGATAAAACTATGAAGGAAAATTGAATATGAATTGTATTAACGTGTTACGATTTCCTTCAACAGTGTGTGTAAGAAAGGACTAGGATGTAACAACTGAGAACTGCACACAATTAGTAAGGTTTTTTTACATAGAGCAGGGTATTCCCACCTTAATCGGCTATATTTAAGGGCACTGGAATTATGCAACAGGCGAGGGCTAAATAATGCGGCTGGGTTGACTAAACTATCTGCCAAGAAAAGGCAAATTATGTGGCTTCATGTATTACATTGGCTGATGGTATTACTTCATACTGATGTCATTTTTTCAACATGTTAACACTGGGCAGAGGTTTGACCACATTAGTACCAGATTACACATAAATAGAGCAATAATCAACTGAAGGGTGAACAGCCAACCTTTGTGTGAATGGCTTTCAAGTGTGACAAGCTGTTTCGCTACGTTTTTAGTAGTGTGGAAGCGTTCCAAGTATATACTTTCGTGCACTAAATAATAACGAATAATAATATTTCGATGTTACTATAGATTCTGATTTTTGTTTTGCATTACCTCGACATGTTGATTTACTAGTGAGTTTTGTTGTACAGTACTTACTATGCTTGTGAATCTTATAAAAACATAATGGAGCCTGAAACAGTACATCCTGATACTGTGACTAGCTGCTCTTTGGTGGTGTGATGTCTTATGATGTTACAAGTTGCCTTGAGCTCTGATGTTGTGATGGGTTGCAGTGAGCTACGATGTGATGCAGTAGTGTGCCTTGAGTTGTGATATTGTATTGAGCTGTGATGTGTTCATATGCTTTGGTGAGTGCTATGTTCCGTCTTGTTGTGCTACATGGTGTCTAGTGATTATTTTCGTATAGATTTGAGAATTGCCAAACATTTCTTCTTGCAATCTCGAAATTTCTAGCAGAAAACTATAACTAGTGTGAAGCTTAAGAAGCTGTAAAGCTGAGGTTTCGCATGTAAATCAGGACTTTGTGACTATGTTGTGTATAAGTGTATGTCTGATATGTAAACTCACTGATCACAGATGTCACTGCCTTATTGATGGCCCTGCATTTGCCACCCGCCAGACACAGGATCCAGTTTAAGACCTGCTGTATTCGCACTAAGGTCTTGAATGGCATGGCTACTTGCTTTGTGGATAGGAAAGTCAAGAAATACATCCCTAATCAGATTGGTAAAGAAAAGTAAAGGAGGCTGTAACTTCTCGGTACAAGTTTCTGTCCTATGGAACTCTCTCCCAGATCACTTATACCACATAGGTAATTTTATTCGGTTTAGGAAACACTTAAAAACAGTGCTCTTCAAACAAGGATTTCACTGTTTACCATCTTCTTTAGCTCCAAAATGCTATATTTGGATCCCCTTTTTTCAACAATTTTTAGTAAATATGTGGTGTAAAATCCACCATTTTAATCCATTTTTTTCAAAATTTTCTTGCGCTGGGGAGAACCCCCCCGCACCCTCCTTTTGGGGTTCGGGCTCAGGTTCTGTCTCCCCTCGAACCGGGTGATTGGATGGTAGCCATGGATCTATAGGACATGTCATTTAATGTGCCTGTCCTGCAGTTCCACAGATGTAACCTGCAGTTCAAGGTTGGCCAAGATTATTTTCAGTTTGCCATGCTTTCTTTCAGCCTTACTACAGTGTTATCACAAAAGTAATGGTGGTGGTTGAGGGCCATCTGCGGAGGGGAGGGATACCAGTGTTCCCTTACCTCGATGACTGGCTGTTGAAAGCAGGCTTGCTTCAGTCAATAGTAGACCGCCTCCAGGCAACATATGGGCCATCCTCCTGATGTTTCTGCTTCAGACCCTGGATCTGGGTTAGAGAGCTCTAAGGCTTCTTTACCTGTTGGTGTCATGCATCATGCTTGTCCACTTTAGCAGGTGGCATATGCGGACTCTGCAGTGGGATCTAAGGTCTCAGTGGGAGCACCAAGGAAACCTGTCAGATAACCTCCAGATTTTTGAGGAAACTGTACGTGATCTTCAGTGATAGCTGTTCATCGCAACTTGACCCGCAGTAGACACCTCACCCACTCAGAGTGTGTGGGGCTCTGAGAGGCCACCAGCTACAACAAATTTGGTTTTGTTTCTGTGTAAACTATAACAATAGAATAGCTAAAACAAATGTAGAAAACAGATAAGTACTATAAAAATGCCCAGTCATTCCTAAAATACTTAAATTGTAGTCTGAGGTATTTGCAGGTAGGACAACATCAATGATTATGACGAACATGACCATTACTGTGGCTTCAGTCGTATTACTGCCTACTCAGCATATGCCATGCCGCCCAAATAGAACTTGCTTCAGGCATAAACATTGCAGGTTTGTCTGTTCTTGTAGCAGAGGGCCAGTGCAACAATACATGATGTTATACAAAAATACCTATATAAATAAACTATTCAATTATGGCAAATAACACTAGCCTTTGACAGAAAAGCATAAAGTGCATTATTGTACCACGACCCCTATGTTACAAAACTCATTTCTCTCAGGGTGTCTATTAAACTTTAGCAAGTAAACTGCATTTGAGAAAGTGCCTACCCTAAATTTGATATTCAAAGTTACAATCAAGGTAATTTTCAGACCCAGCTAATTATTTTGCTAGAAAATGGCCAGTATTCATTGATGTCTTTGAGAACTCGATCAGTGCAACAAATAAGCCTCTTTAGCTTTTATGATTGCATCTGGGAAGATCGTAGCAGGATTATTCAGGTATTCTTTTGACATATACTGCCCGCAGGTTTTATCGTCCACCTTGGGGGGATACTTCCATTATGGTTTTTAAGTATATTTCCCCATAGCGGTTCCTATTTAAATGTAACCAAAAAGTACAGGACTTAATATGATGATGTCAGAAATCGGTTTAATGCCTACTCCCGTATAGAGGGGGAACTAACGGTGCCCAACTTGAATAAGGTCCTAAAAAGCCATTTTCGATTATTTGCGAAACCCTACTCTTGGTATAAACTCAGAGTCCTTCTCCGTGGTTGCTGCACCTACTGCCTCTACCTATTTATTCACTTGTAATATTATGCTAGGAGATCTCCACCAATTGAAACATATGTCAAGTTTATCGAAAGTTGATACACACTCAAGTTCTTGTCATTAACTGTGAGAAGGTTTCTCAAGGAAGGTGCTGGCTTCATTGTCATTAACTTGGTTTTGGCAGAAGTGATCAAGTATTTCCCCTAACAATATTTCTCACAATCTGGCAGGAACCTAACCGTATAATTTTGTCTGTGAGAGTACATCTGCATCATTTGCACAAAGGAGAATTGTTTTCTTTTTATTGCAGAACTTCTGGACCTCATGGTGGTTTTTATCTAGGTATAATCAAACGTCATTAATAAAAAGACTTAATAATTTTGATGATAAACACATCCTTAATGTACACCTGAGGTAACAGAGAAGGTATTACTCTATCCCCCATAGGCCCCATAAAGAACACCTGCATTAATTACCTTAATCTCCAGCAGTGCCCTTTCAGTTCCCAGGTTGTCTAGTCCTTGCCATATTTTAGATCTATTAACTAGGTCAAATGCTGATTTCACATCAATCAAGGCTTTTTCATTATTTTAGTTTATTTCAGACACTTGATGTATAGCCTGATTGTCCGGTTTATTTGTCCCTATTCCTTTACGTAAACCAGTGTGTGCATCCATAAGGAGTCAGCATCCTGTTGAGTAGCTGGTGGCCAAAGAAATTTCCTATACCATCTAAAAATTATATTGGCATATAATTAAATAGATCCATGCGACTGCAGAGACAATAGAATGGTAGAGTTGCACACGCAATGCTGGGATGGAAATAGTCTCTAGGACTAAATTAAATGTTTTTGTTAAATCTTTGGCCAATATCTTACAATCATCATGAAACATGTCGACCAGTACAAAATCTGGCACTGGGGCTTCATTGGCTTTCTGAAATAATACTGCTTCCCTATCTCAATGGATTGCTAGGGTTGCTATTGGCTTCACCAATATTATCCTGGTAAATTGAGGAGTCAATAGTGAAACTTACTTACCTGTTGCTTCCATCATTAAGTTTCTCAAAGTGTGCCATCCAAACATCAGCAATAATATGATACTCTTGCTTATTTGCCCCACCACAGTATACCTTGGAGACGAGTGCACAGAGTTTTTTTCAATAGCTGCAGATCTGAACTCCTCCCAGACAGTTATTTAACACACATTTTCTTTTTTAGTTGAATTTTTGATTACCTCCTTAGTTTCTTAAAATGGTCTTCCTTGGATACCACAATATTTCATGATATTTAAACATTAAATAACATTCTCTTTTTATCCCTACACAGGATCAAACCCTACGAGGATGTGGTGTTGACCACAATACTGATAATTTCCCCATTGTTCCATTATAAGCATCCAAGATGGTATTATGCTTGCGATATTCAGCCTTGACACTAGAATTTAGGTGTTCTTTTAGATTGGGCATTCTAAGCAAACCTTGGTTAAAATATCTTTCTCTGTTCAATTTCATATCTTGTCTATTGTTGCCAGGTGCAGTATCTAGAATATATGTAACTTTGGTTTTAAAACTTAACTTTACATTAATTACTAGAGGATCATGGTTGTTTTCTAGATGTTGTATGACCCACACATTGGAAATATATTTCCAAAACTCTATATTAATCTGAAAATTGTCAATTAGGCCTGTTCATCCTCCACATCTAAACGGTGGAGCAGCTGGGCTATCAGACATGGTACATCTACTTAAAAAATCTGAGATGCCAATTCTGTAACTAATTTGCAAGTTTTTTTTCTTCTTTTCAATATATTGTATCTGGCTCTTCTTGCCAGAACTGGAGCTGCTGTGTCCCAACCTGCTTCCTCCTCAAAGATAACCTCTTCCTAAACTCCCTGCAACAATGCAGTTTTTAAATCACCAGTGACAATAAATGTATATTGGTTTGATGGATTTACAGTGGATTTTTTTCCTTTTACCAGCTCTTGTAAGATTGTCATATAGACTTGGCTACCCAACCAAATGATGGACGGAATGCTGAATAAATCATACATTCACCCCCAGTCAAGAGATCTGAGTTAAATCCATTGTTCTTTTGCTCACCATGCCACCCCAGTTTGGACACCACCATATGCAAATCACTCTTGACCCTGCGCCTCATGGGAACAGTCCAGACCAAACTGCCATGCCATATGGCTGGGTCTAACCTGGGGTGGCATGGTGAGCAAAACAACAATGGATTTAAACCAGATCTCTTGACTGTGGGTGAATGTATGATTTATTCAGCATTCCGTCCATCCTTTGTTTGCGTAGTACTTTTAACCCCAAGTAGGATGGGTATGCCCAGATGTGGGTCCCTTGCTCACTGTGCCACTGAATTCGAGCTAGCCTGGCTGATGAAGGGTAATACCCAGAAACCGGTCCCAGGATACTTGTTTCCAGTCCAGGGAGGACCTGGCATGGCATTCATTCTGGACCGTTCCCATGAGGCTCAGGGTCAAGACTGATTTGCATAAGGCTAGGTCTAAACTGTGGTGGCATGGTGAGCAAAAGAACAATGGATTTAACCAAGATCTCTTGACTGGGGGTGAATGTATGATTTATTCAGCATTCCGTCCATCATTTGTTTGTGCCTTCCCTGAATGAGGTGCCACCCACTCAGCACAGTGTTGTGTAGGTAACTAGCAGCTATGCCATTTTCTGATGCACTACTAAGCTCATTGATGAAGTTATTGCACTGAGGACTGGTTACCAAAATGTTCGAGGTTACAGTTGGGACATCTGGCAGAGTATAGTTATTTATTAAGGACAAGTTTGCTAAAGGAACAGTATTGATAGAAGGACCAAGTTCTAATAATCTGATTGCTTGTTAGTTTTCCTGGTGTTCAATCTAGGCCTTCTTCACTGATTAAACCAAGGCTATATTAGCTATATTTTGGATAGTTGCAACTAGAGTTGGGCTGTCATGCGTTGTTTTAATTCCAGACTTCGCCGGTTCAACTGTAAATAAGTCAGTGATCGATTTAGGTTTACACCCTGCTTTTGGCTTTACACCAAGACTTGTTTTGCTTGTGCTGCATATAGTTGGATCTAGTGTGTTACATCCCATCCTCTTTGTCTTTCTAGGGGCACAGAGGAACTAGGGACTTTCGGTAAAGTGCAATTTGTTGTAGGGTTGATCTTCACAAACTTGATGTGCAAGGTTGGATCTTGTAGATCGTCGCCTTGTAAGATTTCAGTAGCAATAGAAGCTAGACAAACAATGAGTCCTCGTACAGTAAAAAAGATAGGTTTATAAACAATGCTCTATTCACAGGTTACTACCTGCCTTGCAACCACTGTATACTCCCTAAACTCAGCTTACTTAGTGAATGTAATAATAATCATTTGGAAAAAGTAGCGTTAGTATCGCTAATGGCCTGGGTGGCAAAAACAGGCATAGGCAAGCGTGGCGAATGTAACAACCCAAGAGATTGGATACAACTGCAATTACACCACAATAAACTCATCACTAAGCCTTCATCGCCTTAATAGCCAAATTTGCCACTCAAAATAATACCCAGTATGCATACACAGTTGCACACTTGCAACCTGGAGCAATGCCAGTATTACTACTGAGCATTAAAAACTTACTCCAGGATAATAACAGGAATGCTGTGCAGACCACCTTACCAGGACCTTGCAGTGATTGGTAGCAGTCCAGTATTAATTAAATTGCATTTGCTCAGGTATCGACTATCACTTGAAGAATAAAATAAGTTATAAAAACGACTTCGCCAACAAACACCAATAACCACTGTGTCCCGTTAAACTCTAGTAATGCAACAGCCACGTAGTCCAAAAGGTAACTTTGATCAATAGAGAGGTTAGCAGCACGTCACTCCTACTCCACTAGAGCACAAAGCGCACCAAGCGCAGCCATCCTAACTCGCTTCCACCCAGCCGCCCCTCAGCCTCCCTTTTTGCCTCTTTCTCCTCTGCCACAGCTTTACCTTATTACTCCTTACTGGTGACTCAGGTCAACGTAGCTCTAATGGACTCCAAAGACCCTGTAAATTTCCAACCAGGCACTCCCCACCACCAGGAGACCCAGAAACCCTTATCAGGATACAGTCCTAGTCAAGCAGAAGACCCAGCAACGATGGCAAATAAGAGGCAAAAACTGGCAGTTAAAATGCACCAAGCCCCACTCCTCAAGCCGATCTCAGTGGTTGTAAAGGCTCAACAGAGCGTGATGGCACAAAACCTCCCAGTCAACCAAGGCAGGGCAACAGAGTATCCAGGATATACGTGCTAATCCAAACTTTGCCAGGAGGCGCAGGACTGAGAAAGCAGCACAAGTGAAACTGGAGAGGAGGCATGAGCACACCCAACCACTTCCGTGATCGTCCGACTCAAGCAGGCCACCCGCCTAGTCACTACAGTGCCCATTTTAATCTCTTTGAAGAGGGATTGCAGATCTATTTTCAAGTCTCCTCCTTCTGGCTAGTGGACATTTCACCTTCAGCTCATTTTGTACAAATTCATATGTAGATTACAGATTCGAAATCCTATAACTCCTGGTTTCTGCAAGCTCTTTCTTAGCAACCATGCAACGCTATTTTCATCTGGCTTAGATGACATGCCAGGTTCCCACAATTTTAATTCATTTAACCAGCATGACCTTCTGATTCTGTAGTTACCAGTCTGAGAAAGGCTTCCTTCCCTTGAATTCACTGTAGGGGAGCTGCATTTGCCTTAGTACTGCCAGGATCATGGAATGTCCCTGAATGAGGAACTTTTCTGTGTCATCTAGTCCCTCTTGTTCTTTGTGACTGGACAGAGCAGATGTCAGGACAAAGAAATGTCTTCCCTTTTCTCCTTTTTGCTTATGTTTGTTTGGGAGGCAATCTGTGTTGAAGCATGCGTCTTCACTGCCTTCACTGTAGATCAACATAGGAGTGAACCTACTTTCCCCAAAAAATGCTGCACTACATTTACGGTCACAGATCAGATAGGTGCAGTAGGTGTGGAGACCATGCGGAGGACTTATTCATGTGGTGTGGGACTGCGCGGTTACAATACCATATTGAACTGCAGTGGTGTAAATCCTTAAGGTGGCAACGGGGTGACATTTGCATCCTACCCCACAGGTGGTGCTGCTGGGTGGCGAGTGGGCGAATAAACGAAGTAGGAAATTCCTTTTGTTGTATCTCCTCCTGGCCTTAACGCTGCTTGGCCATAGCATTGCTGGCTGTCCCCAAACACCCCCCACCCCGCCAAAAGTACACTTCCAACATGTCAGGAGAGATGAGAAAGTAGAGGATGATTTGGCCGCATTGGCAAAAATGTTGGCAGATCTACGGCATGCACAGGAGTGTAATAGGGAACTGGATGCTTTTTTGGATGAGAGTATGGAATGATAGCCTTAATGCAGGCTTATATGTGATATGCTGGAATCAGACCGGGGAAGTTAGGGTCTTACCTGGTTGGTAGGGAAGGGGACCTGCAATAGCTTGAGGGCTCTGAGGGGTCTCTGGGATGGAGTGCTCCCTAGGTTATGGATACAAAGCTTTGGTCATAGTTCTGTGGACAAGTCAAGACACCAGAAAATGTCTGTTATTTCAGAAATAAAGATTACGAGAGGGAAGTGAGAGGGAGGGTAGGGGGTTGGGGAATGTTCCTTATCGCTTTTGTTAATTTTGGGCACTCCTTTCATCATTGGGGGACTGCGCACTTGTGGTAGATTTCTACTGCCTTATTTGTTTTTGTGAAAATTAATAAAGACTATATAAAAAAAAATTAAATAGTGAACCTACTTGTACTGTGGGCCTCTTAAACTTACTTTGGGTATGCACCTGTGTCCATTCCGAGTTGGCATTACTGTCTTTTACCTTGGTGCCACTTCTGGTGTTTATTACCTGTGTTGTATGTGTTCCCTGGATTATCCTCTTGACCATTGTACACCACCAGACTACCGGCAGAGGAAAGGTGATCTTTGAAAAACAGGTTTTCCCCTTCAGCTCGCCCCACAGGGCCTGCTCTAATGAGGGATGGCCATTTTGAACTTTCAGTCTTCTGCCCCCATATTGACTCAGATTTTAAACAAAATCTTGAATTAAGTGGCAGGTGGAAATAAGAGTTTGTTTTTTTATCGTCCTTTTTTATGCTTACACGTCCTAAGGGGGAGTAATGATTCAAAGGTTATCCCTACCTGGAGAAATCTTGTTGCAGATCAGTAACTTTTCTGTCCCTGTGACACCCCTTTCTCTTCCTACCCCAAGTTCCTGCTCACGCAGTTTCTAGGAGGTACTTTGCAGATTATGGGGAGACAGGAATGACAGTGGGATTGAGGCCCTATTTTCTCATGTGTGTGGTTTTGACGCAGTCGCCAGCCAAATGGATATCCTTATTGCTTGTATGCGAAGATCGCAATCTAGACTGGTGCCTTTGTTTGGTTACTGATGAATGTCTGCTATTAGCATCAGTTGCACCTCTTTCTGCTTCTTGAGTAAAAATGCAGTAATCTGTGATAATAGAACATTTTCACTGTGTTTTCTCTCAGGGGATGAAGAAGCCCCAGACTATGGCTCTGGTGTCAGACAGTCGGGTACTGCAAAGATTTCCTTCGACAACGATTACTTCATCAAGGTAGGAAACCTGAAATGTGACTGAAATATCACTATTGAAAGCTGCACCTTGTGGTGTGTATACGTCAGGTGATTTGAAGAAGGTTTACTTCGGGACAGAGAGTGAGTGAATGAATGATAGATTTATTGAGGTTGTGCTACACAACATAGTGTCCCTGTATAGACGTCCCAATGTCTGTCAACTACATCGGCCTAAGCTAAGGCAAAAAAGATGGGTTTTTAGTGCCTTCGTGAACAAGGCTTCCTGGCAGATGGCCTTCAAAGAGTGTGGAAGCAAATTCCACTCCTTAATCGCCAGCACCGACGATGAGCAATCACTGCACCAGACCCTCTGGAAATCGTGAGAATTAAAATCTGAGGTTTGGGCAAGTGGTATAGGAATAAGCCACAGAAACTGGAAAATGATTAAAATGTACTATTTAAAGTTGAGTACGGAGATTGAGTACAAAGTGAGATAAATATCTTGATGTGTGGCATTAAGTACAGCAGATTATTATGGAGGACCACACAAAAAGAATACAAACCATGTGTAATATAAATTAAATGTTTCACTGTTTTACCTAATTTCTTCCTGTCAGTCTAGTCACTCTTTGAGAGACAGAGTTTCACAAGATATCCTCACACACCTGCAAGGTGTCATGCGTCATCATTGGACAACCCCACGCTCTCTAAAACCATGGTTTGATGGAGGGCGGGCCTACACCCTGGGATCAGGGAGGCACTTTTATCATTAAGAATTTGTAAAACAAATTAAAACCTAATGTGGTGACCTAGTATGAATTTTACTTAGCAGGGTACAATTTGGTATTAAAAACTGGCCATGGAGTATAGTGGAACAAGGACCCCAACACCACTAAAGTGTTGATATGTTTCTGCCAAGGCAGCTTCTAAAAGTCTGCAACATTCATCAGGACATCCACGGGATCCTAAAGAAGTATACACCACTTGCGTACACTAATGGAATTAAACAAATACTTGCTACTAGCATTGCTCTCAGGTTCTCTGGTCACCCAAGCTAAAGGTCATCTTTACCCCTTGGAGAAAGGCCCCAGGAACCCTTGTAGTCACACCTATATCAAGGGGCTTTCCTCTCCATTCACCTAATGCTCACAGCTCTTCCAACCAATGGTCGTCTGGTTCAGATGACTCATGGGTTCTAGTTCCCCACCTTGGATATTGTCCTTTGGTTTTGTAGTTCGATATAAATGCAAAACACAGTAATCCTAAACTTGCTGTTAAATGAGAGCTGGGGATTGAGTCAGAATCACAAAGGTGACACAGCAATTGGGTATTGCACAGGGTTGACAGCAAGGATTGGAAGGCTATTCAGAGTTGGGAACAGGTATCAAGATATTGCACGAGCGTGCAATAGAGATTGCATTCATTACTCTTAATATGTTTTCCGTCTCCTTGGAAGCCTAAAATGCGGATTTGGAATCTGCTGTGTTGGCCCCCTTTGCTTTGAAGAGCCTACTTTCAGTTTCTACTTTCAGTCTCTACTTTAACAGTTCTTTTGCAGCCTTCTATGATGTCATATTGATGTTGGTCTTGGCTTCAGCTGCAACATTGATCTTCCCACCCCATGGATATCGAAGATGACGCCAGTTGCATCACTACCTGTGTCAGATCCAACTTTTAGAGAAGAGAGGTCCTTTTTGGATCAGATTGTTATGTCCTCATATTCTCTAACTAACTGTATAAAGGATGATGATATTGAGGAGGATCATTTACTTCCAAAGGAAACAGTTCAGTATATGCTCATGAACTTTTAAAATGCAAGTGGTTTGGATTCATTGTCAAATACTCCGTTTCTGACTACAGGTGCTCATGTTTGAGTAGATCAAGCTCATTTTAGAGTAGTTTTTAAGAAAGCTGCAGAAACACTGAATATTTAGTTATACATGGTGTAAACAAACACTGCTCTCTTAACCCCTTGGACGCTCATGACGAGCTCAGCTCGTCATGAGCCACGGTGCTTGTGTGCTCATGATGAGCTGAGCTCGTCATGACCGTTGGAACGCTCGCATGCTGGGCTAACTCCCATGCTGTGCGAGCGTTCTAAAGAAACTGGTATAGTTCTCGTCATGAGCACACGACCACCATGGCTCATGACGAGCTGAGCTTGTCATGAGCACCGGGGCGCTGTGCCCGCCCCTTCCCCCCAGCACAGAGGGGGAATGAGCCCCGCATGCAAGGGGTTAAAGATTGTAATTGGCACGCAATTAGCAGATACCATTTTTTCAATCAATAATGATTTATATGTTCATAGTAAGTTTGCCTTGGAAAGCCTCAGTCAACACCTCTTGTTGCCAAATCTGCATCACATAAGCATAGACTGGCACAGACTGATCCACCTTTTTAGTCGGCATCCACAATCCTTGAGCCTGATTATTCAGATCTCTGCTGATAAACGCCAACAAGAGGTTATCCAATTCTCTATTGGCAGGTGGCTTCAATAGCACTGGCTAAGTTCCCATCCAGGGGATACTCATCAATAGTCCTAATCTATGAATAATCCCCGCCCATGTGCGGGATCCCGGAGCATATAGAAAATACACACACACAAATACATACATACATATATATTGCTTCAAATTCCTTCGTTTTTCCACGTATGGTACAAAAGTCACCGCACCACAGCAACAGAAAGTTCTCAATTATTTATTCTGTAAAACACCATGTGCTGATTGCAAGGAGAACGGCCTACGCGTTTCGACTATCCCTAGTCTTCAACTGGACCATAGAGTTCTCTGTGTCTAGAAGGTTTATAGTGTGCTATGTGTTGGTTACATCTTCAGTTTCCATGCATTAAAAACAACTAGACCACCAACATTCAAAACTGTAACATGGCTCTTTTTTGGTCGCCGTTTTCTTATTAATCATTTCATCACTAGTTTCCGTAAAGTACTGGTTATAAAACGTAGTTAAAAGTGCATGGTATATAATTCAAGGAATACATACTAGAATTAATAACTTTTCATATCTCAATCAATTACAAAGAATATATATTGTGGTTTCCGTGAAGTACATTTTTTGTAGATTTTTACATAAGCAGCTTAAATAGGATAACATCCGAACTTATTTAGAGACAATTTTGTTTAAGTGCGAAGGTGCCAAGATCAAGAGTTCATTCCTCTATGTATATGTAAGTTTCATGCATTCATAATCTCAGTGCAGTACATATTTCTTAGTGAAAGCATGAACACAATTTCAGAGTTAGTTATTTTGGTCAACTATAAGGTTCCAAGGTTCATAATTCTATTAAGCGGTACTGTGCAAATACACCAAATCATGGTTAATTCCTTCAAATGATAATTATGACTCTTAACTTCAAACCATTGCTCATATACCAGGTATATTGTCCACAGTCATTTCTCCCACATTTCTGATCTTTTTCTTACTTATGTGGGTTTCATTGTCAAGTTTTCAAGACATAATTTTGTATATCTTCTACTATGTTCCACAGATATGAACCCCTTTTCAACTCCATCTTGTTGCGTTTTCATATTGACTCCACAATGTCTCCTCTTATGCTATTCAGCTCCATTTGTCTCCTCGTTCTAGTTCTTATCCAACTGCTAACTCTCTTCTTGTTGTTATCTTAATCTTTGATTGATTGTTATTTGTTGTATTCCATCATAGGGCTCCCCTTTTGCAGATATGTTCTTTTGAATCTTCTTCTTGGTTTTCTGATTGGGTTTTCAAAGATTCCAATGCAGATGATTTTCTAGGGAGTTGATCTCTCAGTGCTTCTGATGGGTCTAATGTGAGTGGTTAATTTCTCAAGATGTACATATAACTCTGCATCCAAGTTGTGTCCATAAGGGGATTCAGTTCCCATCCCCAATATCATTCGGCTTTCCATCTTTCTTAATTTTAGTGTGCGATCTCCTCCCCTCTCAGATTGTTTAGGGATTTTCAGCCCTGAGTACCTCAATTTTGTACAGTCCCCTTGATGTCGTTCATTAAAATGTTTCGCCATTGGGTAATTTGGGCCATTATTTTTTATCGCTCGCAGGTGCAGCTTTAGCTTATTGATGGTGCTTCCGATGTAGTCCTTTTCACATGGACAACTGAGTCGATAAATTACATACTTGGATTCACAGGTGATGTGATCCAGGACCTTTTCAGTTTTCCCACTTTGCAGTCTGTACTCCTTGATATTGTGTCCATGCTCACAGGCTTTGCACTTTGCACACTTCCAAAAGCCTGGAGTGTTTAGCAAAGTAGGTTTTTCTGGTTGCCTGTTATCCAGATGACTTTGGGTTAGTATGTCTCTTAAGGACGAGGTCTTCCTGTAAGTTATACTTGGGACGGATGGTAGTTCTCCCTTCAAAGTTTCATCTAATAAAAGGATTTCCCAATTCCTTTTGAGGATTTTCTTAAGTTCTTGACTTTGATTGTTAAAGTCCATAATGAGACGTACCTTATTTTGTGATTCATCCTTCTTTCCTCCATTGTTGGTTTCTTCAGTTTCCACTGTTGTCACTTGTTCCCTGTGTGAGACAAGGAGTTCTGATCTGCTCTTTAGGTGCATCCGGGATTTTGCTGATGTTAATACTTCTAATGTATATCCTCTTGTTAGGAAACGACCAAACATTGCCTCAATTTCTAGTTCCAGATCTTCTGTTTCAGAGCAGTTTCTCTTCGCTCTCAACATCTCTCCGTATGGTATGCTCCTTTTTAAGTTGGCAGGATGGCCACTGTTGGCATGGAGGATACTGTTGCAGGAGGTGGGTTTGCGGTACATCTTTGTGCAGATTCTGTTATTGCGGATGTTGACTTCTACGTCCAAGTAGATCACCCTGGTGTCACTGGTACTTGACGTGAATTTTAAGTTGTACCGATTATTGTCCATGGAATCTATAAAGGCCTGTAACTCTGATTGGTCTCCGTCCCAAATGACGAACAAGTCGTCGATGTATCTCCACCAACATATTATTTTCCGGTGTTTCTTGTTTTCTTTTGTTTATACCTCTTCTTCCCAGATGGCCATTAATAAATTCACGTATGTGGGCGCAAAAGATGTCCCTATCGCCGTCCCTTGTCTTTGCAGGTACAGTTTCCCTTGGAATAGAAAGATGTGTGTCAGGCAATAGGCTAACATCTGAATAAGCATTGATGAATGTTCCAAAAGGCACACTGGTCTTTCTTTAAGGAATATTTGAACAGCCTCAATGCCGTCCATATGTCTTATAGAAGTGTAAAGCAAAGAGACATCTATAGTTGCCATTAGATATCCTGCATCCCATTTTATGTTCTTCAGTTGATTTAGGAAGGTCATGGTATCTCGTAGATACGATGGTAGTCTCATCACATAATTCATCAAAAAGATGTCTATGAACCTAGAGGTAGTTTCCAAAAGGGATCCAATTGAGCTGACTATAGGTCGGCCAGGTGGTTTATTTGTTGATTAATGTACTTTCGGCAAAAAGTAAATTGTCGCCGTGATAGGATTTTCAGTCTTCAAGTACATGTATTCATTAAAATCGATTATTCCCCTCTCTTTCCATCCTAGTAGGAGGCTATGGTATTCCTCCTTCCATTGCTCACTAGGATTCTCAATCATGGGTTCATAGTGCTCTGTACAGCTCAGTTGTCTATTGGCCTCTTTTACATAGTCTGTGATGCTTTGAACCACGATATTGCCCCCTTTGTCCGAGGCTTTTATTATTATTGTTGGATCATTTCTCAATTCAGTCATAGCCCTATATTCATTGGGTGTGAGGTTCCATTCCTTCTTCCTTTTTGATTCTGCTTGTGTTCGGATTTTGATTTTTGGCTAATCTCACCGCCATTTTTGTAATTTCCTCCACTATAATCTCCTGGAATAAATCAATTTTATTGCCCATTTGTAATTGTGGGCAGAATCTTGACTGTTTTTTTTAAACCACTCTCACCTCCCCTGTTCGTGGCCAACCCAATTTGGTTGCAAAATTGTATGTCTGAGGCCATTGAGTCTTGGGGTTCTTCAGTTTCTGATGATATTCCTTCGCCCAGTAGGGTGAGTGTTTTCAAAGCTGGAAGTTCCTTTTGTAAAATTGGTAATTGTTCTGTGCTTTCTCTCTATTTGTTTTCAGGTGGACGTTTTTTCTCACAAAAATATTTTTTCAATTTCACTTTTCTGCAGAATTTGTATAGATCTATTCGTGCATTTGGGTAGTCCATTTCTTTGTTGGCAGTAAGATAGGCCCTTGTTCAATAATTTTAATTGCGACTGTCAAGATTTTATTTGAAATGTTATGAACCAGATTGTTATTCATGCATGCCTCTGTTTTCTGTAGGGCTATTATTGTTTTCCTCTTCGGTTTTATTTCTTATCCTGCCCCTCCTGGTGTTTTTGACTGTCCTCTCCCCCACATGTTTATTCTGCCTCATCCTCGCTGCCGCGTTATAATTTGGGCTAGTTGCATTTCCCCCCGAAAATCCAACGGCATTGTGTTTGAGTCTTCGTCATACATCCATCATGTGATCAAGGGAGGGATCTCCCGAAACGCGTCATGGGCGAAATAAAATAATGCACTAACGAAACCTGGGTCTACGCTTGTCTGTTGAAGTTTGGAGTTGAAGTAAAAGGCGAGTTGGAGCTATATATATATATATATATATATATATATATATATATATATATATATATATATATATATATATATTCCTCGAATTTCGCAGCGTTTCAGGCAGCAGCGCACGCCAGCAAGCGAGGGAGACGACGGTCCACAGGAATCAGCAAAGATGGTTTATTTGTTGCAACCACACAGAGAACAGCAACGCGGTTCAGGCTAACTCGCCCTTGTTCACACTGCAACATCACAACAAACTAAATGCTTTTTTATATTTGCTGGAATGTGTGTACACCCACTCTTAGTGACATCACCTATCACATGACTAAAAAAGGGAAGAAATACTACCACTTGTAGTTTGTACAACATTGATTCTGCATTTAGCTCTATATACACATACATACACATACATACTTACATATGTGAAAACATATACATGCATATGTGAAAACATATACATGCAGCCTAGAATGTTTCCAACATGGCAAAAATGCCGAAATTACATAGGTTTGCATTGCAAGAACAATACCCTCCTAACCCATAAGAAAAAGAAGAAGCAGTGAGAAATTGTCATACAACAATGCTTTATTGCCTTAAGGAAAGCTTGTAATTGTAGGCAGTTGCCTGTATGCTGCATAGCAGAGCAATGAAACAGAGAAAAAACTGACACCTTGCCTTTAAGGCTTTCAAGGGTTAGGGTACCGTGCCTTTAAGACCTGCAGGAAACCCCCTGCTCCCATGATGCACCACAGGTGACAGTTAGGTCAGTTCTTTTTGACGGTGTACAATGTACAGACACCTGAGTAGACATGCAATTAACATAAAAACAACTCCAATAACGCTCGCCTGGGGAGGAGGGAGGGTCACTTATGACTTTGATCTTTTTTCCGGCTCCTTCTGAGAGGATCCTGGAGTTTGAGCTCTTCCGTTTTTGACTGAATGTTATTTATTTGATATTTTCTCAGAAAATCCGACAGATTCTGATTCCTAGAAGCCTATTCTACTGGCTTTTTGTTTTTTTTTCAAATTTTTTCAAGTCCGAATGCCTGCTTTATTTTGGAAATGTCCTTCTTGTGGCAAGAAAATGGCACTGTCAGACCCACACTTTGTGTATATTGTCTGTCTTCCAACTTCACCCAACCCTGACCAGTGTTATAATTGCCAGAAGTTTTCCAAAAGGACTCTGCATGACAGAGAACGCATCAAGCTTCATGCCCAGCTGGAGAAGGACAGAAGCCATCAAGGAGGTGACCATGGAGACTTCAGAGCGCCGTCTTCAAATAAGGAGCACTGAAAACGGCGTCGTTCCACCTCCCCTGAGTCTAGGAAGAAGAAGGTGACAGAATGTTTGCCGTCGACATAGAGATCGCCATCGAAGAGACCGAGGCACTAGTCAGCGTCGAGGGACGAGTCATTGTCTCGATGTTGAGACTCTCCGCTGCATGCCAATAAGTCTGCGTCGAGGCACAGCACTTCGAGCTCGAAGGCTGTGGGTCCAGAGAGACCTGAGAAAGCTCCATCGACGCCGAGGCATTCTCTGCCACCCTCGAGGGGGTCGGCGTCGAGAGACACGACGGCAAAGACCATGCCGTCGAGGACCAGGCAATCTTTTATTATATCTGTTTTAAGTTTTGCCTCATCCTTTGCCCATAACCTTCGCCAGAAAGTGAGACCAGCTATTCTAATAATATCATTTATGTATGGTACGGCCAGTTCTCTATGTACAACGTGGTTGGCTGTGGATCTAGGTACTGCCAAAAGTCTTTTCAAAAACGTATTTTCTTGAGTTTGCAGGGAGTCGGTACTTGCTCTTCCCCATATTTCTGCACCGTAGCAGGCCCCAGTCACACACTTGGTTCTATACAAAGTAAGTATCTCCCTAACTGGCTTGTTTCCCATTTTGGATGAGAATCTAAAGATTCCCTTGACTACTCTTAATAATGTCAAATTACTAGTATCAATATGTGGTCTCCAACTACCCCTACTATTAAAACAAAGGCCCAAGTAGACAAGGTTTGGCACTCTACCTATAACCACTTCCCCCACATTGTGTTGTCTACTCTTATATCTGGTCTTACTACATGTCATAACAAAGGTTTTAGTAAGATTTAGTTGCAAGTCCTTTTCTATCATGTGCTGGGAGAACTTCTCAAATAGACATTGTAGACCATTTGCAGTCCTCGACAGGAGGACAGAGTCATCCGCATATAGTAGTACTGGGGTAGTACGACTTCTACTTTAGGACAATCAGCTTTCTGTATTTGCAAAAAGGAGTCCATGTTATTGATATATTATGAGAACAACAATGGAGCCAAAACACATCCTTGGCGTAAACCTCTAGTAACCATAAAATCCTCTGTACATTCTCCTTTGTTCCCAAAACGAACTCTAGAAGTTCAGGAGTTATAGATTTGAGATAGGAATACAATAATTTTGTTTGGTGCTCCAATCTCTTTTAAAGTTTGCCACAACTTCTCGTGATTAACAAAGTCGAACACCCTTGTATGGTCCACAAAGCATAGCTGGAGAGCCCCCTCCCTCACCAGCTTGTACTTTCCGATAAGGAGTTCCAATTTTAGGCACTGTTCCACAGTCCCCATACCTCTTCTGAACCTAAACTGGGCTTCTGAGAGAATGTTATTCTCGTCCACCCAGTCTTCTATCTCCCCAAAAGAATCCTACCCATTAATTTTAGAGTAGAGTCCAGAAGGGATGTAGGGCGGTAACAGTTAGCCTTTCCTCTAGCTCCCTTTTTGAAGATGGGTACAAAAATGCTTTGGGACCATGATGCGGATATAACTCCTCCCGTAGCAACATTTAGAACATTCACTAATATCGGGGTCCTGAATTCCATATTACTTTTAAAGACGTCAATTGGTACGCCGTCCGGACCAGCCGCTTTGCCGCTGGCCCTCTTTGAGAGGGCTAATTTAATTTCCATCGATGTAATTGGTACGTAGTTTGTTGGCTCTACTAATATAATGGTACTATTTAACATTGGAGTGGCTTTACATGCACCAGGATTAAAAATGAACTCAAAATGTGTAATCCAGTCCTGCTGGGGGACTGCAATTACAATTTTCGGTGTACAAATATCTTTAAAATAAGGATGATCAATAGTATGCCGAAATAAACCTGCGTTACTACTTTCAGCAGCCTGAATGAGTCTCGCCCAAGCGTCCTCTCGGATTTCACTTTTCCTATAACTTAAAGCTATTTTGTATTCCTTCCTCAGTAGTCTTATTTTACTGCAAATCCTAGGTTTTGCTTTAAGGGCCATTTTTAAAGCCTTGTTTAACTTTTTAACCAGAAGTATTTTCAGTGTTTTTTCTTCTTTTTACTTGTTAGATCTTTTGCTATTTCAGATGTAATACTATAAAAGGCTTTTACAATATGGCAATCTGTAGTAGAGTTATTTAGATAGATGTCCATATCCTTTTGAATTTTCCCTTTTATATTTTCCCAAAATAATATTGGATCTACACCGGCCCATTTAATCGATACTCCATTATTTCCTTGTAATGCTATATCTGTTTGTATGGGTTTACCCCTCTGTTGATGACCCAAACCAATTCTTAGTTTCAAATTAATAGGGTGATGATCACTAAACAGATTTTCACTAATTATCATTTTTTCAACCAGGCCTTTACAATTTGCTGTTATAATAAAATGATCTATATTTTACGCACCCCTCTCGCCTACATAGGTTGGAATAGCAGTATCACTCTCTGCGTTTTCTGGTTCTAGGACAATTAGGTTATATTTAGAGTATTTATAGTTTCTCCATACAGCTCATGAGGAAAATGAGATATCTGACCCCCAAAACAATCAATGAATCCGCATTGCTCTCCTATCGGGATACAGCAAATTTCAGAATTAATATCAAGTTCCCCAAAGAAGATTGGCAGGACTTCCATGAGAACATGCAGGAGGGTGGTCTAGTAGCCAACCAGTTCAGTTCAGTTCAGTGCTTTATTGTACATTTACTAAAAACCATTACAAATAGCTATCGGCAATAATAAAAGTAGCCAACCAAGTCATCAGCGCGGCAGCGGATGCCTCAGATCTCGCCGCGCATGGCTACTCACATGGCATCTGTTCGCAGTGCTCAGCGTGGCTGCGCCTCACAAGTGTTAAGCCAGACTCACAGAAGAAGATCCTTAACTTTCCTTTTAATGGTTCCTCCTTATTCGGGGCTCACTCATGCTGATGAGGAGATGACTAAGATGAAGACTGAGCTGGATATGGTCAAAGCAGTTGGGCTTGAAAAATGGAAGGAGTTTTGCAAACGCTTTCGTCAGAATGACAAACGTCCCTTCCAACAGAGGGTTCAAACCCCTCAATGGTCCTCCCAGAACCAGCAGAGGTCCCAATCCCAGCAGAGGAAGGCGAAACAACAAGCAACAGCAGTCCTCCTCCAAGCAGCCTCCCAAGCAGTGAGGCATTGCTTCCTCCGCACCCGTTCGCCACTCGGGTAGGAGGGAGTATCGTTTTTCACCTGGAAGAGTGGGAAACCGTAAAAAGAGACAGATGGGTGCTGAATATTGTGCAGCATGGTTACTTGATGAGGTTCAAGTCTCCCCCCGCAAGTGTCCCCACAATTGAAGTGCCTTCCTCAACAACACAATCTTCTGTTACAAAGCGAAGGTGTTACCCTCCTCTCCAAGAATGCCATAGAGGAAGTCCCACCTCACCAGCGCAACCAGGGGGTATACTCACGGTAGTTCCTGGTCCAAAAACGAGGAGTAGCCAAAGAGTACAGACCTATCCTCGACCTGCGCCTGCTGAGCAGGTTTATAAGGAAAGAGAAATTTCGAATGCTAGCCCTTCACCAGATTTTCCCACATCTTCACCAGGGAGACTGGATGTGTTCCATCGACCTGCAGGACGCCTACTTTCACATTCCTGTTTCAGTGAAACATCGCAAATTCCTCAGGTTCCAGGTTTCTAGCCAGCACTACCAGTACCGAGTACTTCCGTTCGGGCTCAAATCCGCCCCCCGGACGTTCTCCAAGTACATGGCAAGCGGAAGATCTAAGTCTATCCCTACCTAGACGACTGGCTCCTAAAAAGTTCCACACCTGCACTACTCCCGAGCCATCTCTCGTACTGTCTCAATCTGCTGCACTCCCTGGGGTTGCAAGTCAACTACAAGAAGTCAGTCCTCAACCCCACACAACAGGTAAATTACCTGGGTGCTTCCCTGGACTCAGCAAGGGCAAGCGTGTGTCCTTTGTAGGAGAGGTTGTCATCAATGCTGATCAAGTGCCGCACTCTTCTCAGCTCTACACATCCCACAGCAAGGCAGGCGTCATCACTGCTGGGATCGATGGCCTCATACATATTCATTGTGCCCAATGCAAGACTTCACATTCGGCCCCTGCAACAGTCCCTCGAAGATCAATGTTCACAGAGGTCAGGCTGTTGGAAAGATCGTGTCTCTCTCCCTCAGGCTGCCAGGGACTCCATTAAATGGTGGATGAAGCGCTCACACCTTCTGCAAGGGGTCTCTTTTAATTAGGTTCCTCCGACCCAGACAGTGGTTACAGATGCCTCCCTGCAAGGTTAGGGAGCTCACATGGACCAGCTTCAGGTTCAAGCTCTCTGGTCCGAGACAGAGAGAAGTTATCACATCCACTTCTTGGAACTGAGGGCAGTCCATTTTGCTCTCAAGTCTCTGTACCTGTCCCTACAGTCCAGCTCCATTCAGATTCAGACAGACAACACAACAACAATGTGCTTTCTGAACAAGCAGGGAGGCACCAAGTCACGGGTCCTGTCTCTGGAGCTGTCAGGAAGCTCCACATCGGAGGCTACCCTGCCTCCCGAACTTGCTGACCAAGAACGAGGGGAGAGTATTTAATCCCAACCTCCCGTCTTTGCTATTGACTGCATGGCTCTTGAAGTCATCCAGTACGGACACCTAGACCTCTCTGCTGACTGTATGCACATTCTCAGGGAAGCAAAGAGATCCTCCACCAGATAGTCTTATGCTTTCAAGTGGAAGAGATTCTACCTGTGGTGTAAGGACAACGCTTTTGATCCGACCAAGGGTCAGGAGAAAGTGATCCTCTGCTACCTGCTGTACTTGGCAAAGTTAGGCTTGAAATACCCCGCTATTAGGGTCCAACTGGCTGTCATTACAGCTTACAGAAAGTCTACTACCCAGACTTCATTCTTCCAAATGCCAGTGGTTAAGAACTTTCTAGAGGGACTCAGGAAGGTTTATCCACCAGTGAGATCCCCTTCTCCACCTTGGGAACTTAACATTGTCCTTACTAAAACTTTTGGGCCTATTCACAAGGCGTCTTTGCAGCATTTGACCTGGAAGGCTGCGTTTTTAGTAGCCATCACTTCCGCCTGCAGGGCGAGTGAGATTCAAGCACTGTCCTGCAAGGAACCCTAGACTGTGTTTCCTGCCAATAGAGTGGTGCTACGTATACATCCAAGCTTCCTTTCTAAGGTGGTCTCGGATTTTCACATCATTCAAGTTATTACTCTGCCCACTATCTTTCCTCAACCACCCACTCCCCCGGCGAGATCATTACACTCTTTAGATCTCCGGAGGGTATTGAAGTTTTACCTGGCCGAAACTCTTACACTTTGGAAATCTGACTGGCTCTTTATCAACTACGGTTCCACGAACACCGGTCTAGCTGCATCTAAAAGGTCTATTTCTCGATGGATCGTCTCTTATATCCTACCAGTTAGCTAACAAGACCTTACAAGGCCGACCTAAAGCACACTCTACCAGAGGGAAAGCTTCAACCACAGCTCTTTGCAGCACCTGACGTGGAAGGCCGCTTTTCTAGTAGCGATAACATCAGCGCGCAGAGTAAGTGAGATCCAAGCGCTGTGTGCAAAAGAACCTTATACTGTTTTTCACCACAACAGGGTAGTGTGAAGGGCCCACCCTGCTTTTTTACCAAAAGTCATATCTGATTTCCATATTAATCAGTCAATCTCCCTACCATCCTTTTTTCCAAACCCCACGACTCCTGCAGAGAGGTCTCTTCATTCCTTGGACCTCAAAGGAGTACTTAAATTCTATCTGGAGGGTACCAAGGGCATAAGGAAATCGGATCAATTGTTTCTGAATTATAGTGCCATGAGAACAGGCTCCTCTGCCTCAAAAAGATCCATTTCAAGATGGATTCTATCCTTTATAAAATTGGCTTACCAGTTAGCGCATATATCCTTGTTGTTGTCTCCTAAAGCACACTCCACTAGGGGAAAGGCGGCCACAATAGCTTTCTTGCATGATGGTCCAATGTCAGAAATTTGCAAGGCTGCAACCTGGAGATCGGTTCACACGTTCACAAGGCATTATTGTCTAGAATCCGATTCCAGGGCTGATACTCAAGTGGGCCAGGCTTCCTTGAGACATCTTTTCGGATAGTACTCTATCTATCCACGCTTAGTTATCTGAGCTGATTGGTTAATTTACTGTTATGTTCCTTTGCCTGCAGGTGGATGTGGTGAGGCTCGCTATTCTATTCTGGTATTTATGACTATTGATGAGGATCCCCTGGAAGAGAAGCATTAGCTACTTACCTGAAATCCTAGATCTGAAAGAAACAGATTAGTATTAGTTTCCTTACCTTAGAATATCCCCAGGCGTCAGACTGGATCCGGAAATTTTTGCGTAGCAATACCCCTGCGCGTCGTTAGGCGTCGTCTCTGGCTCCGCGTTCGTCATCGGCGTCGTCTGCGCCGGAATGACGTCGTCGGAGTACTTAGACGCCGCCCATGCACGCTGGCGCCAGCTAGCGCAGATCCGGAGAATCTCTACCCCTTAGTCACTTTTTGACTAAAACTTTTTGATCATTTTGATCCTCTCAAGTCATTCTACGACTCTTCAGGTGCCGGTAGGGATGCCCGGGTTCAAGCCCTGCTCGAAGTGTAGTTGACTGATGTCAAATACCGACCCCCATCGCTGGTGTCTGCAATGCCTAGGCCTCGACCACGACGACCGATCCTGTCCCGACTGTCGAGCCCTTACGTCGAAGGCTAGGCGGGAGCGGTCCCGCAAGTGGCTCGAGCTCCGGCAGTCGGCCCGCGCCATTCGAGGTTCCGGTCCCACGGGTGGTCGAGGGACCGGTCGCGGGGTCGGAGCCCTCGCAGCTCCGGAAGTCGGCATCGGTCTTCTGGTTCCTCCTCAGGTAAGAGGCATGAGAGGTCGGAGCGGCGTCATCGCTCCTCCGACCGCCCCCGACGCTCGCCCGACGCGGCCGAGGTTTTGGGTGGCACCACCCACGCGGCTCCGCCGAAGTCGCAGGCACCGCATCCTGCCCCATACCTTCGGGTCCCTGAGCAAGATGCGACACGGGAGGAGATCGAGCAGTACCTCATGGCCATGAGGTCGCTCTCTTCTCCACCGGGCCCCACGGCGACTTCGGTCCCGGCCGGATCCGGCTTACGACCTCACCGGCGCCGGCCCTGAGGGTGTCACCACCGGTGCCGACTTCGGTCGACGCCGGCCCCAGTTCTTCTGTCGCTCCCGTTCAGCCGTCGACACAGCCCCGTTGGGAGCCGTATGAGACGGCATTGGGTACATTCTTCTTCAACGAACGGGCCAAGATTGTTGATCCTGGCTACCAGGAATTGGGTGACGAAGAGGACTGGGAGGGGTCTGAGGACCCTCTGACACGGGAGTGTCAGGACCAAGCGGACTGGGCAGTGGAGCTTGGGGAGGCCAGCGGTCTGGACCGGTCTCCAGACACTGGTATTGTCTTCCCCCCCCCTTACCGTGGCTACGGAGGAGGGGGCAGCCTATAGCGTAGTGTTGATGCGGGCGGCTAAGGCCTTGAACCTTACGCTCCCCTCAGCGGCCGTGAGGACTAATCTCCTCACCGAGGTCCTCAAACCGCAGTCAAGCTCGGTCGAGCCTCTGCTGCCGTTCAATGAGGCCTTATGTGACGTTCTGTTGGGCACTTGGTCCAAGCCCGCCTCAGGACAGCCTGCGGATAGGAACGTGGCCAGACGCTACCGCCCGGCTCCGGGTGACCCAAGCTTCCTGTCGACCCACCCCACCCCCGAGAGCCTGGTTATCCAGGCTTCTAACTCCCAAACGGCGTTCCCGTCGGCTCCTCCCGACAGGGAATCCAAGAGGTTTGAACAGTTTGGCAAGAAAGTGTTCTCGTCCCTCAGTCTGGGACTGCAGTCAGTCAATACCGCATGCCTCTTGGGTCGCTACACCCACACCCTGTGGGACACGGTTGCGGACGTGCTGCCACAATGCCCTGAGGAGGTCAGGGCTAAACTCGCCCAGGCCCTAGTGGAGGGTCGAGATGCGGCACGGTACTCTATCTGGTCCGGACTGGATACCACCGATACACTGGGCAGAGCGATGGCTACGACAGTGGCGGTTCAACGCCACGCCTGGTTACGATGCGCCAATTTTTCGGCCGATGTCCAGGCTACTCTTCTGGACATGCCGTTTGATGGCCATCGCCTGTTTGGCGACCAGGCAGACCACGCGCTTGAGTGCTTTAAGGACTCCAGGGCTACGGCCAAGTCCTTGGGCCTCTCGGCCCCGCACCAGCAGTCGGGTGCCTTTCGCTCCTTTCGTGGCCAAGGAAGGGGCGCCCCCACACGTGCCGCCAGCCACACACTGCCTCAACAGAATCTTCAGCATGGTGGCGGCCGTGGAAACCACCGGGGAGGCGGACGGGGACAACGGCGAGGCCAGTCCGCACCCGCTCCCGCAGCATCCGCCTCGAAACCTTCCTAGTCCGAGCTTTCAGGCCCCTCCAGCCATGCCACCGCGTGTCGGGGGACCACTTGCGACTTCTGCAGGAGGAAGTTACGGCACTCTTGGGCAAGGGGGCCATCGAGCGCGTTCCTGGGCCAGAAGTAGGGTGTGGTTGTTACTCCCACTACTTTCTGGTACCCAAGAAGGGCAAAGGGGGCCCACGCCCTATCTTGGACCTACGGAACGTCAACGGCTTCCTCCGGAAGGAGAAGTTCAAGATGTTGACTTTGGCTCAGGTCTTGGCTGCCCTAGACCCGCAAGACTGGATGATGGTGTTGGACTTGCAGGAAGCTTACTTTCACATCCCTGTCCTGCCGGCCCACCGGCGTTACCTGCGGTTCACGGTAGGCCTCGAGCACTTTCAATTCACTGTGCTGCCCTTTGGCCTTACCAGCGCCCCACGGGTGTTCACGAAAGTGATGGCGGTGGTCGCAGCTCATCTGCGCAGGTTAGGGGTGTCAGTCTTCCCCTACCTCGACGACTGGTTGTTGAAGGTGAGCTCGCCCCAGACAGTCGTCAACCAGCTCCAGATTATGGCGGATCTCCTGCACCTGCTGGGGTTTTCCATCAACGTTCCGAAATCACACCTGTGTCCCTCCCAAAAGCTCCTCTTCATCGGAGCTGTTCTGGACTCTGCGCAGTTTCGGGTTTATCCTCCCGAGAAGCCAGTCTGGGATATTCAGGCTCTGATTCCGATCTTTCAGCCTTTATCCCGGGTTTCGGTCAGGTTGACGCTGCAGCTCCTGGAGCTGATGAATTCCTGCATCCTTCTGGTGCATCACGCCCGGTGGCGGATGCGGGCTCTGCAGTGGGACCTGAAGTTTCAGTGGGCCCAGCATCAGGGCAACCTGTCCGACCATGTCCTGATCTCGGAGGGCACTGCAAAACAGCTGCAGTGGTGGCTCACGGACCACGATTGGGTCAGCGGCAGATCCCTCTCCCTTCCCCAACCGGAGTACGTGGCTGTGACGGACGCGTCCCTCCAGGGCTGGGGAGGCCACATGGGAGAGGCGGAGATCAGAGGCCTCTGGTCTCCGGCGGAGTCCCAGCTCCATATCAACCTTCTGGAGCTGCGGGCGATTCATCTAGCACTGAAAGCATTCCTCCCCTCTGTCCGAGGGAGTGCAGTGCAGGTGTTCACGGACAACACCACCGCCATGTGGTACTGCAACAAACAGGGCGATGTGGGGTCCTGGACCCTCTGTCAAGAGGCTCTGCTCCTTTGGCAGTGGCTGGAACATCAGGACGTGACCCTGGTGGTTCACCACCTGGCGGGTTCTCTGAACGCCAGGGTGGACAAACTCAGCCGACGGTGCTCGATGGATCACGAATGGCGCTGAACTCTGACGTGGCGCAAGGGGTCTTTCTGCAGTGGGGAGAGCCTTGGTTAGATCTATTCGCCACGAAGAGAACGCGCAATGTCATCAGTTGTGCACGTTGGAATTTCCAAGGCGGCACTCGCTCGGCGACGCATTTCGTTGCGAGTGGAGTTGCGGTCTGTTATACGCCCTTCCGCCTATACCACTTCTGCCCAGAATGCTGAAGAAAATCAGGCGTGACTGGGCCCAAGTCATCCTTGTGGCTCCGGACAGGGCTCGAAGGTACTGGTATCCCGAGCTACTCAATATGTCAGTCGGTCCCCCGATCTGCCTGCCTCTTCAGGAGGACCTTCTGTCGCAGCAGCAGGGGACAGTCCTCCACCCGAACCTGTCCAGTCTCCACCTCCATGCTTGGAGATTGAGCGGCGGCAGTTGAGGCCATTTGACTTGCCTCCTGAAGTCTGTAATGTTGTTCTGGCAGCCAGGCGTCCCTCCACAAAGTCGGTATACGCCTGCCAGTGGAACAAATTTGTGGCATGGTGCACAGCAAAGGCTGTGGATCCCCTTTCTGCCCCTCTTTCTGAAGTTCTTCTTTTCCTTCTTTCTCTTGCCCAGCAGGGCTGTGCTCTGGGCACTATCAAGGGCTACCTTTCTGCCCTTTCGGCCGTCCTAAGGCTGCCTGATCAACCTTCTTTGTTCAAGTCCCCTATAGTAACTCGTTTTCTGAAGGGCATCACACACGTTTCCACCTGTTCCCTTTGTGATGCCTCAGTGGAACTTGAACCTGGTTCTTACTTTCCTGATGTGTGCTCCCTTTGAGCCACTTCATTCTTGTCCTCTCCGTCTTCTCACCTTGAAGACAGCTTTCCTGGTTGCCATCACCTCTGCCCAGAGAGTGAGTGAGCTCTAGGCTCTGTCTTGCAAACCCCCTTTCCTGTCTGTGCATCCGGACAAAGTGGTATTGCGTACCAAACCATCTTTCCTGCCCAAGGTAGTCTCTGCTTTCCACATCGGGCAGTCCATCACTTTGCCATCCTTCTTTCCGCCTCCGCATCCTTCAAAGGATGAAGAGCGGCTCCATCGTCTGGACCCAAAACGTGCGCTTTCATTCTATGTAGATCGCACTCGCCAGTTCCGGTTGGATGACCAACTCTTTGTTGGTTACGTGGGTGCGAAGAAGGGACGGGCGGTGCATAAGCGGACCATCTCTCGGGGGGTCGTCTTATGCATCAAGGCGTGCTACTCCTTGGCTAGAAAGGAGCCCCCAGTTGGGCTGAGGCCCCAATCCACTCGGGCCACGGCGGCTACTACTGCCCTGGGTCGGGGAGTCCCCCTGCAGGACATTTGCCAGGCGGCTACGTGGGCCTCGCTGCACACCTTTGCGAGGCACTACTGCCTGGACAGTCCAGTCCGGAGGGATGGCTTCTTTGGCCGTTCCATCCTCCAGGATTTTCTGGTGTAAGTATTGGTTCGCAGACCCACCTCCGGGGTTGGTATTGCTGGGGTATCTATTCTAAGGTAAGGAATCTAATACTAACCTGTTTCTTTCAGATGAACAAGTTACTTACCTTCGGTAACGATATATCTGTAAGAAACAGTAGTTAGTATTAGATTCCTTACCGCCCCACCCATCCTCCCCGTTCTGCGAACTGATACCTAGGGTTAAGGTCAGCCCCTTTCAGGGCCTTAGTTTCTTGGCACCAGTGTTGGTTCTAGCATGGCTCTGCGTATCTGGCGCGGAAAAGCTGTGTCTAAGAACTGACGTCAGCGCGCATGGGCGGCGTCTAAGTACTCCGACAACGTCATTCCGGCGCAGACGACACCGACGACGAACGCGGAGCCAGAGACGACGCCTAACGACGACCAGGGGTATTGCTACGCAAAAATTTCCGGATCCAGTCTGACGCCTGGGGATATTCTAAGGTAAGGAATCTAATACTAACTACTGTTTCTTACAGATATATCGTTACCGAAGGTAAGTAACTTGTTCTTCTCTTCCAGGGGTATCCTCATCAAAGTCATAAGCAACCCTACCGCCTCCCCGGGCGAAGGATTCTTGTATTTCGAAGGCATTGTCAACTCTTTGTGCATGGCCTTTGAGTCATCGCAAAGAACAACTGACCTAACTGTCATTCCTGAGGCATGATGGTAAGCTGGGGTCATGACTGCCTTAAAGGTACGGTGCCAGTTTATCTCTATGTTGCTATGAGTTAGCTTTTCATTCTTTTTAGACTGTGTTTTTGCAATGCAGCCTGGGAGCTGTATATGCTTTCAGTCCTATCTAAGAGTTTTCTGCTAAGCATTAAAACCGATTCAAAACATGTTTTGCTGTTGTTTTTTTCCCTGTTTCTAATGCATGTTTTTATGATATAATGGGGAGTCCTTACAGCATTATTCAGCTCTAGTGTGTATAAGGCTGCAGTTGCTTATTTTTTATATATATAAATGTCGGGAGTACTTAACTCCCGGTTCATAAACTAATATTACAGCATCTTAGGGCTATCACAAACCAGGACAATACGTATCCCGTAGCCAGACATTTTAGGGAATTCCACCAGAGCAACAATAATCAGTTACAGTACTATGTTATTGATTCTATCTGTCCCAGCAGAAGGGGTGGCAATAGAGAGGCCCAGCTGAGGAAACTTGAAGCTAAATACATTCTTCAGCTTGATACCAAGCAACCTAATGGTTTAAATCTGACAGAGGATATGTATACATGTTTACATTGAGGCCTCCAAATTTAGAATTTTGCTGCTCTGTTATGTTGTATTGTTGTACTATACAAATTTTAAACGGTTTTTAACTTTTGATAGTTATTTATTGTTTTATATGCATCAATACTTATGAACTTGGCTCACCACTTAGCACATGATAGTACTGTACTGTATATTTTGCCCTTTTGCTATTATTCAGGGAGTTCCAATAAGTACTTGCTCTGTTTTTCCAATTTCCTTTATTTTTAATCTAATATGTCATGCCTTAGTGAAATTAATGTGTAGTTTACTGTTAACGGGAGAACCAGCAGTGAGGTCAGTCCCTCTGGGATCAAGTCTGGGCTCAGTCTGATCCAGAGGAACCAGTCCAGAATTATTTTAGTCTAATTTTTTTCTTAAATACACTTTGCACTAATGCACTTTATTATATGAGCACTTTTGGGTACATGTCACTGAGATGGTAGCTATACAAGGGGATTTATCCCGTGATTCAATATACGAGAGACTAGTAACTAAATATTTGTATTAGAAAACCATGGTAATTATATTATTACACATGGGCTCTATGTTTTAATTTGGCATTATATTGCACATATTTATGTAATATTCAGGGAATCAATATTTTAGATATCAATGTATGTTTCAATGGACTTTAACATATATTTTTATCCCCTCAAAAAGCCATTATTCAATCGTCGTTTTCTACAATGTTTTTAACACGATGATGTATCAATTGTTGACTAGTCTGTTTACTATATCCATCCCATGTGGCGTAGCTATTATGTGGCACTAGCACTTTAAAATTAAACTTGCACTATTATCTCGTCATGTGATCAAGGCTCGAATGAGCAGAAACGTTATGGCAACAGCACCTGAATAAACCTGCATCTTATAACTTGGTGGTCCGTGTCTGTTCTTGCCCCACGTCTGGGGAAGTGTCAGCGTGTGGGGAACGGATATATATATATATATATATATATATATATATATATATATATATATATATATATCACATATATGATTGTGTTTCCGGGGTCCTGCGCTTGGGGCGTGAATATTCTAGTGCTTATGACTTTGATGTGGATACCCCTGGAAGGGAACTAGGATGATTACAGGTAAGTAACTAATCCTTCGGTGATCTGTCTAGTACATGCTCTTTGCAGAACAGCAGGCATATTAAACCTTTGCGCTACCTTAGATGAGGCAAAACTGCAACTAGACAAAACTCTGATCCCTCTCCAGCAGGTACAATAATCGCCAGAGTTATCTTGGCTCTTTTATTGTTGCATGAAAACTGTTGGCTACTCAAAGAACTCTGCAGTGCTTTTAATACTGCTGCATTGCTACAAACCTGGCCCCCAGTAACAAAAGTGTCTCACCATCCTACCAAGAAAATGCCTGAAAACTGGTACGAGAAGTCCGGCCTTGTCAGTAAATGGTCCTTTTCAGGAGAAAGGGGCTATGCAGGGGAAAATTCCTCCTCCCTGATTGAGACTTGCTGGGATTTCAATCATAAACTCATACAACATGCAAATGTACTCCATTCCAAAGATATTCTATGAATAATTATACATTTTGAACACACAAAATGTAACCAAATAATGCTGTATTTTCTCTGGCTATAAATATCTATCAACACACATAAGTGATGTACAAAATGAAAGCGCATCCACTGAAGATTGTTAGACTTTGCGCAATAACATTTAATATATCATCTTTATCTATTGTTTAGTAATTGTGTGTGTGTGTGTGTGTGTGTGTATATATGTATGTATATATATATATATGTATATATATATATGTATATATATATATATATATCTATATTGCAAAGTTCTCGCCACGTAAAACGTTTCCCCTTTCAAGAAAATGACGATGAGAGGACCCATGAACTGGTGCAATTCTCTGTGCTTTATTGTGCAAATATCATCGCATATATATATATATATATATATATATATATATATATATATATTAGGACCCATGAACTGGTGCAATTCTCTGTGCTTTATTGTGCAAATATCATCGCATATATATATATATATATATATATATATATATATATATATATATATATATATATATATATATATATATATATATATATATATATATATATATATATATATATATATATATATATATATATATATATATATATATATATATATATATATATATATATATATATATATATATATATATATATATATATATATATGAGCAAGGCTACACGTTAGCCGAAACGCGTCATCCTGTCTGATAAAATTTTGCACCTGATTAAATAAGTCACTGCAGCCAGCAGTGGGGAAGTTATTCTGGAGTTATCCAACACAAAGAAGGAAACGCTCACTCAGACTTACGTACATGCAAAGGTTTTACTTCCAAACATGACGAGTTCCGTCTACAGCTGTGGCCTTGATCACATGCACATGAATGAAAAATCACAGTGCTTAAATTCCCATGAGAAATAAACAACAGACTGTGCATGGGTGAGGATACAAAAAACATAATGTTCCTTGCATAGACCTAAAAAACATACAAACAAAAATTGGATACTGGCACTACAACATAATAGGTAAATGCAATAAACGTCCGCACATACAATTGAAAGCTGTAATTGTAATTCCAGAGGCCAGCAACATATCCTAGTTGGCGGTCTAGTGGAAGGAGGAGTCTGGGTTGCGAGCACTTATTGGACGGCAGGCGGGCTCCACAAGTAAAAGACATTTGCAGTTGTAAGGCGCTGACGAAGGCTCACCCGCCGAAATGCATCCGCCGCCACTGACATCTGTTGAATAAAGCGGGCTGTTTCCCTGAACCTACCTCTGGCCTCTGATTTCTTGCACAGGAAATTATTCGTCATATATTCTGCGCCTGCTGGAAGACGCAGTACAGTTGGCCCTGCTACGTTAAGAGCCCAAGCTAATTCTGGCACCCTGCTGCTCGCAGCATCTACACAATCGAGGTATCGATACAGCGGAAGGCCACCAGGACCCTCAGACGGACGTGGGAACATGAAGATATTTTATCTCAACAGGACGAGTAACCTCACATTTGGCCTCGCATCTTCCAATTTACCCACCTGAGGCAAGCGGTTGTAGCAGTACGAGGCGGCAAAGGGGAACATCCGTGGACTCTCAATCGGATGGTTTGATTCCTTTACTACCCGCCGGCAGCTTGCACGAATTGAAGGTTCTTACACTCCTCCCCCATACCACCAACCCATTTCTTGCCGCTACAGTGCATTCTGGGTAATGCAGTTCCATAGACTTAACGAGAACCGGCACAGGTGTGCCTACAGCAATGGAAGGAGGAGTCTGGGTTGCGAGCACTTATTGGACGGCAGGCGGGCTCCACAAGTAAAAGACATTTGTAGTTGTAAGGCGCTGACGAAGGCTCACCCGCCGAAATGCATCCGCCGCCACTGACATCTGTTGAATAAAGCGGGCTGTTTCCCTGAACCTACCTCTGGCCTCTGATTTCTTGCACAGGAAATTATTCGTCATATATTCTGCGCCTGCTGGAAGACGCAGTACAGTTGGCCCTGCTACGTTAAGAGCCCAAGCTAATTCTGGCACCCTGCTGCTCGCAGCATCTACACAATCGAGGTATCGATACAGCGGAAGGCCACCAGGACACTCAGACGGACGTGGGAACATGAAGATATTTTATCTCAACAGGACGAGTAACCTCACATTTGGCCTCGCATCTTCCCATTTACCCACCTGAGGCAAGCGGTTGTAGCAGTACGAGGCGGCAAAGGGGAACATCCGTGGACTCTCAATCGGATGGTTTGATTCCTTTACTACCCGCCGGCAGCTTGCACGAATTGAAGGTTCTTACACTCCTCCCCCATACCACCAACCCATTTCTTGCCGCTACAGTGCATTCTGGGTAGTGCAGTTCCACGGACTTAACGAGAACCGGCACAGGTGTGCCTACAGCAATCGAAGGAGGAATCTGGGTTGCGAGCACTTATTGGACGGCAGGCGGGCTCCACGAGTAAAAGACATTTGCAGTTGTAAGGCGCTGACGAAGGCTCACCCGCCGAAATGCATCCGCCGCCACTGAGATCTGTTGAATAAAGCGGGCTGTTTCCCTGAACCTACATATATATATATATATATATATATATATATATATATATATATATATATATATATAGCAAGGCTACACGTTAGCCGAAACGCGTCATCCTGTCTGATAAAATTTTGCACCTGGTTAAATAAGTCACTGCAGCCAGCAGTGGGGAAGTTATTCTGGAGTTATCCAACACAAAGAAGGAAACGCTCACTCAGACTTGCGTACATGCAAAGGTTTTACTTCCAAATATGACGAGTTCCGTCTACAGCTGTGGCCTTGATCACATGCACATGAATGAAAAATCACAGTGCTTAAATTCCCATGAGAAATAAACAACAGACTGTGCATGGGTGAGGATACAAAAAACATAATGTTCCTTGCATAGACCTAAAAAACATACAAACAAAAATTGGATACTGGCACTACAACATAATAGGTAAATGCAATAAACGTCCGCACATACAATTGAAAGCTGTAATTGTAATTCCAGAGGCCAGCAACATATCCTAGTTGGCGGTCTAGTGGTTAACCTACGTAGTTTGTACATTCCCTACACGTGGTAAACATGGTGCGGAAATATAGTAAAATACATTATCTACATATTGCACTGTCCAGATTTCACAGGTAAATACATATCATCAAATGATGCCAGTACGTATTACACAAATAGTACACTGGAATACACAATGTTGCTGAAGCTGCACTTCGTGGTGGGTAATGACAGCGGAGGGATGCAGACATGGTTCGTGCTGAATGTGGTTTTGCACGTATTGTAATGCACCGGACTGGTATATCTAGCGGGTAGGTGGTAGACCAAGACTAGAGTAGATTGCAGGGCATCTGTGTGTCATCCAAATATTTATTAGTCATAAATGTACAAAGAATGATAAGAGTGCTGCCATGCCTCCACATGCTCCACAGTCATGTGCACACAAGTAAAAGGGCCTGGGTTTAGCATCGGAACCCCAAGTAAAATCCCTGTTGTGTGGGTACCACTTGCAAGACAGGAGATTGGAAGGTTTTGAGGAAGGGGGGGAGGGGTTGCCGGTGTGTGAACTTAGTTTTGCCTGTAATCGATTGCTGATGGGTTGGTAAATGAAACAATCCTAATCCATGTATGCAATTATGGTCAAGTGACCAACCCCAACAATATTAGAGCACCCCAGTCATAACTTACAAAAATAAACACTTCCACTGGATGCGAGTTTGTGGTAACTGAAAAGTTAAGGCAGAAAAAGAGTGTGTTGGGGGTATGGGTGTGGGGAGGGGGGGCAAACAATGTTCCACAAAAACTGAAAGAAGTGCCAAGTCCTATCTGAAATGTCCAGCTGCACTGTGCAGATAGCCGAAGAAAAGGGTAGGGGCCTCATAAAAAAGGATGAGTCAATGTGTCCTGAAGGACCCTTTCCTTTCCTCCTGTAAAAGTAGACCGCAAACTGGTGCTCCCGATGTATCTGAGCTACTTGGGCATATCAGAACATATATTACATGATTAGTGCTACTTGTAAGAAACTGCTATTTTGGCTTGTGTTGCCACTATGAGTTTCATAGGATTCAGTTATCTTTCTGCCTTTACATGATTTGCTTCAGCCACAGGGGAAGACACCTCTAAGGTTATGTTCATGGTAGTTATTGGAGGGAGTAATGTCACTATTTCCTAGGATGTCTCTGAAAGATGAAGCCCTTTGATATGTAACACAAGAATAGTCTCCTAGGCCAGATTTTCGACAATATACGTTTGATCTTCCTGGAGCTGTTATTGTAAGAAAGTATGAGTCTAGTGGTGGGCTCATAATTGGCTGGGATGGTTTTGTCAAAGAAGATTTGGTTTCTCTGTGTAGTATTCACTCTTTGGATAGCTTTTCTCTGTACCCACTCCAGGTACCTTCTTTCCCTGAATCTATTTAGCATAATATTGCTCTCACTAAAAGAAGTTTCCTCAGTGCTTCAATTTCTTCTTAGGGGATAAACCAATTGAGGTTATCAGGATGGGCACTCAGAGCGTGAAGGATACTGTTGCCAGCCATGGCTTTTCTGAAGTGTTTGGTCTGTACTTTGTTATTGATAACCTCAACAGTGACCTCCAGATACTTAATGCTAGTGTAGCTCTTCATATGCATGAATATCAGATTCAGGGAATTCCTGTTGAATTTAGACACAAACTCTGTGGCTGCATCCATCGACCCTTTTCAGATGATAAACAAGTTGTCGATGTAGCCACAGAAGTACATTATACATGTATGGTACAGGTGTGATGTCTCTTCCCAATCGTTCCTCCCATCTGCCAAGGAACAGATTCACCAGACTGGGGGCAAAACAATTCTGCATGGCAGCCCCTAGGAAAGATGTTGTTCTTCAAACCGTGACGTATCATGTCTATGCACGATATTTTGTGTGTCTGGCTTTCAGGATATGTATACTTCAATGCCTTGGTCATGATCAATGACTTTATATAAGGACCCCACATTAAAGAGTAAACATTCATGATCCCATGCTAGGTCAGAGATTTTCCCTAGGAAATCTTTAATGTCTCTGACATATGAGGGGATGTGTAAAGAAATTCACTCTGAATGTAATCTACATATCTAGAGATGTTCTCAAGGACGCTACCCCATGATACATGTATCTGGAGCTTGCTCTGGACATGGATCTGGAGCTTGCATCCTCGAATCCTGTCAAAGCTAACAAATATTTTCCTCAAATTTCACCAGTGTGCAAGGCACAAGTCCCCTCAAAGTGAGAAGAATGTAATCCTGTACAAATTGTCACTAATAGGAGTAGGTAACTGACCCCCACAAGGTCTGTCTGACACAATGTCTGTCAGACACAATGGGTCTTGCCGGGCGGAGTTTCAGCGTTTTTGTGTCCCTTAGGAAATAAGTATAATATGGACAGCTTTGGATATTCTTCCCTATGGAAACAATATTCCTCCCAGTCAATTAGATCACGGGCCTGCCAGTCTACTAACTTGTCCCAGATGTTTATAATGCTGTTCGTATAGACAGATTTGTTTATGGTCTCATAGAATGTACTTTCGTTGAGCTGTTTCAGTGCTTCCTGGACATATATTTCCCTGTCCATGATGACTATATTGCTACCTTTGTTTGAGGGACAGATAACTATGCTATCATCATTCGCCAATGCTTTGATAAGCTCTAAATCTTCTATAGTGAGATTATGCTTGTTGTCAAAGATGGGGCGGTAGCTACGTTTTTTCAGTTCAAGGTAACCATGTCATGAAAGATGTCTGTTATCATGTGGCATCATGAGCATAAAAGCAGATGGTGGTTTAGAACCACTATTGCATGCAGAGTCATGAACAGTGACTATTTCATCCAAACAACCTTCAATGTCTCCATCTTTGGTTACAAAACCATGGAGTGATGCTAAAGTATCTATATCACCCAAGGTTAAAATTTCTATGTTACATTTGGTGGTGAGATTACTGGACATAGGGTCATTGCTACTTCTGTGTTTAGTGGGTTTCAGAAGGTGCCACTTGCTCAATTTCAATTTGCAAATATACCTAAATACATTAATTTTAGTGTCTATATAGTTAAATCCTCGTAGGGACAAAAGGAGAGGCCTAGGCAAAGTAAGAGCTTTTCTTCCTCACTTTAAGTTCTTTTATGGAGATTAATGACAGTCATGTTTACCATGTTCATATCCATTATGGTACTATTGTTGAGCTGTCCATGTTGCTTTCCATGCACCCTCTTGTGACCATTGCACTTCTTATTTTTCCTCTGCCGGATTCTTTGGCACCTCTGGTGGCTCTTCCCGTCCTCCACGGTGCAGCTGGACATTTCAGATGAGACTTGGCACTTAATTCGTTTTTCTTTTAACATTATTTCACCTTTTCAGTTACCACGTACTGGCATCGATTAGAAGTGTCTATTTTTGAGCTGACGGCTGGGAGTCTCTGATATTGATGCGGTTGGGCACTTGACTATAATACCATACACTGATTAGGATTGCTTCACTTACCAGTCCATCAGCAACTAATTACAGACATTATTGGGTCCACACACAGCCCCCCACCCCCCCTTACCCTATACCTTCCAATTCTCCGGTCTTGCCAGTGGTACCCACACAACAGAGATTTCACTTGGAGTTTCCTTTGGGGTTCCAATGCGCTAGACTCGGGCCCTTTTACTCGTGTGCACACGACTGTGGAGCATGTTCAGGCATGACAACAATCTTATCATTCTTTGTGTATTTATGACTTTAAACTATTTGGATGACACACGCATACCCTGCAATCTACTCTACTCTAGTCTTGGTCTGCCGCCTCCCCGCTAGATATACCAGTCCTGTGCATTACCATACATGCACTACTACATCCAGCATGCACTATGTCCGCATCCTTCCGCTGCCATTACCCACCACGGATGGCAGTTTTCAACATTATGTTTTCCAGTGTACTATTTGTGGAATAGGTACTGGCATCACTTGATATTTATTTACCTGTGAAATCTGAATGACAGTGCAATAGGTTGATAATGTATTTTACTCTATTTCCGCACCATGTTTACTGTGTGTAGGGAATGCACCTACTACGTAGGATAACTACTAGACTGCCAACCACTATATGTTGTTGGTCTCTGGAATTACAATTACAGCTTTCAATTGCAAGGAACATTAACTTCTTTGTATTCTCACCCATGCACAGTCTGTTTATTTCTCATTTGGAATTTAAACACTGTGATTTTTCATTCATGTGCATGTGATCAAGGCTGTGGCCGAAACGCATCCTGTTTGGAAGTAAAACCTTTGCATCTATGCAAGTCTGAGTGAGCGTTACCTTCTTTGTGTGGATTTCTTGTTGGATCTTTCGCCGGTGAGCTTGTCCGGCATAACGCTCCACATCTCATGGGCTCTGGTGAAGTATCAAGCTGTTGGTGTATATGTTGAAAAATAATACGTGCGTATTTCACGTCGTCAGTATTTAATGAAATCACCAAAATTGAGTAGCTTCATGTGAAAAAGGTCTCTCCATTGGGAATGATGGGTGGTGTGAACTACTGGAATCAATAGAAGGCTAGTTTTTTACTACCTCTGCATTAGTATGTTTAGCCCATTCCCGAGTTTATTTCCTTTTTCTCTCATATTGTTTAGAGTGACTTCAATTCTGTGCCAGTGAGTCAATCAGGTCTTTCTCTAGAAGAACTTCGGATTGTGGAAGGACAGGGCCAAAGTTCAGAAATTAGCTCTCCACCTGAAGAGATCAATAGACTTGCTGAAATGGGTAAGTGTATGTCACTCTAATTTCCATGGGACAGTAATGCCATTTTGGGTATTGTTTTCAAAGTTTAGGTAAAAATAAATAGGTTAACTATTGCATGGTACAACTCCAGGTTTTAGTGCCTGACATGACAAAGTGTTCTTGTCTTCAAGTATCTTTGTGTTTTCTTCACAGATGTTGTATATTTGATGGTTTTGTTTCTATCATTTTTTTTAATCTGGTTGTATAGATCTTAAGTCTGGTAACCTGCGAGATGGGAAAATGGTGATGGAAGGCTTTTCAGAGGACGTTGGTGACCTCCTGAAGCTAGGCAGTATCTTTACTTTCCGAGTCACAGTTCTGCAGGCTAGTGGGATCCAGCCAGAGTATGCGGACATTTTCTGCCAGTTCAAGTGAGTTAACACTAGATTTCAAACCATGGGAAATGAATCCACTTTTATTACATTAGATAGTAGTAGATGCATTAGATTTTAGATTATAGAGGGGCAATCTATAACCCATCCGAACCTAGTGGTATGGATTTGGAGAGATGTTTGTTTTCAGTTTGACTTTCTCTTCTTTCTGCCTCTTGACAATTAGTTGCAGCTTCATAGATCCTGTACAGACTTCATCACTACCAGTAAACTTTAAGGTGGGATCGTTTAGGGCAATAGGAAGCAATTTTCTTTGTTTAACTTCTTTTTTTGTCACCGAAAGTCCCCACTAAGCCAACCAAGGCGAGAAAGATGCTGATCTCTGAATCAATATTTTGAATACATTTTTAATTAGATTTCTAAGCTTCTGAATAACTAATAAACTGCCTCCTAGACTCAAACTTTAAACCCCCAAGTGTGAGTGATACATGGTATCAGAAATGCACTAAAGTGGCATCAGTGGAAGTGACTACCTTCTAAGTATATCTGAAAGCATCTCCCCTTTGTTAATCTGTTCATAGTGAAAGTTGCAACACATGCTAACCTTCTTAACGAAAAACTATCTTGATTTTCAAGTATCATAATGTTTCTTTTTTTTTTGGGTCGGAATTGTTAATCAATTTTTTCCTTAAATCTTTGAGCTTTAAGCACTGCAGGAAGTAAAGGAGTGGTATGTGTAGTTATTAGTGTCTCACAAACCTTCTTGAAGTATGTTGTGTAGACTTAAGACCCCATTTTCCTTTGCAGACCCACTCATTTCAGGATTAAGCAAATACAGTAACATGAGCTATATGTAGGTTTGTTTAAGACTGAAAACTAGGTCACCTACTTTCTTTAAAAAGTATTACTTGTGTTTAATAATGGATACTTGTAACTGCAGATTCCTCCCATTGTGAATACCTCCTTGTGCCTGACTGTGTCTGGAAAATATTTTGAGCAATTCCCTTGTACATCAATATGTGCTATCAAAGCTAGAAATTCCTTTTCTCAAATTTCACCAGTGTGCATTGGACAAGTCCCCTCCAAAAACTAGAAGAATTTAATCCCAAAAAGATTGTCACAAATAGAGGTAGGGGACTGACGCCCACTAGGTCTGTCTGATGTCTTGACTCCTCATATGATTTAATGTCCTGCAACAAATGCACAGAGGTGAATTCCAAAGCCAACAGGACCATGAACCCAAGTTATACCTTTCAATTGGTGACATGCCATTCAGTGAGGCACTTACCAGCATACTGCTGGACAATTGGGCAAAACCACAATCTTGCCCATCAGTAAAATACCAAATAGCAATGAGACACAAACCTGTTCCAGGAGACTGCCTTAATCCTGCAATCCTTCCACAGCCTATGCCAGAAAGCCTGGTAGTTGAGGCGTCTACCATCAGGTTAAACCCCAATGCATTTTTGACCACCCCATCAGACCAAGTTGAAACATATGGAAACTTTTGCCAGATGCATGTTCTGTTAGATTTGCCCTTGTTGAACTCCAGTTGCCTCCTGGACACATACTTGCCATCATTATGGATATGCTGATATAGATCGGATCAGCCATTCCAGAGGACCTCAGAACCATCCTCCAGTATTGTTTTCTCTGCGAGACAGGTGAATTACTTTTTGCGGTCAATAGTTTCTTTTCTGTGGCTATTATTTAGTCATGTATCAAATTTTACTTTTCTGGCCCATCATATTTGGTTGTTAGTCTCTGATGTGGGGCAGATCAATTGGCAGAATGGATGGCACTAGTGCTCATTGAGATTTCCAGTACTTAGGCTGCTTCAATTTATTAACCCCTTGCATGCTCATGATGAGCTGAGCTCGTCATGAGCTACAGTGCTCCGGTGCTCATGACGGCCATTAGAACGCTCGCACGCTGGGATAATTCCCCTGCTGTGCTGAACGTTGTATTGAAACGGGTGTGGCTCGGCCGTGACGAGCTCAGCTCGTCATGAGCACAGGAGCACTGTAGCTCATGACGAGCTGAGCTTGTCATGAGCACTGGGGCGCTGTGCGCCCCCCCAGCACAGCAGGAAAATTACCCCGGCAGCTAAGGGGTTAAAGTTGTGCAGATCCATGACTGAGGCTACACACTTCCACCTGGCGCTGGTGAGTTGATACTCTCTGCAAAAATATATCCAAATCCAGTCTGACACGTTTGAATGGTTCACCTAAGAAATATAACAGAGTCTACTCATCCTAATAGCAATATTGTGACTGTGAGTAAATAACATACTTTTTAGCCCTCTCATGAGAAGTCTTCTCTAAAATATGAATAGTATCAGAGAAGTATTCATCAAATGTTGGTAACGTCCAATCCCCCCAAAAATTTTATTTCAGCTTTTTGCACCGTCATGATGAAGCTTTCTCCACTGAACCTCTGAAAAATAATGGCCGTGGAACTCCCCTTGGATTCTACCATGTACAGAATGTGAGTGCCTCTAACTGTTTGAATATTTGTATACATATATATGTAATACCATAGCTTGATTTTCTGTGTTGAGAGCTTCTTCTGATAATTGAAGATCATTCTGAGCAACTTCCGAAACTTGTGGGTATTAGATAAGGGTACATAAAGGGCAAGTAACTTAAACACCGCCTCTTGAATACCCCAGTCCTGGTCCAGTAAACACACCGCATTAATGGCACATGAGCTGTATCACAAAAGAGTTAACAGTGGGTTCCTCAAGTACTAATATTTTATCTTCTTAAACTTCTTTATGAGTCATGTCCGAGAGGTGAGTGTCTCATTGTGGCAAGTCTTCTCATGCAGTACATGAGATGACACTTGTAGGAGGCTTGGTTAGTATATGTTGCACACCTATTTAAGTGAAGCATATTGCACTGATCCAGACAACCCTTATAATGATTTTAGTGGTCTTAGACAACCATAGAAAGCTCTCAAAGTGGTAGCTGCAGAGAGCAGCCTTCAGGCTTAGTCCAGAAGGAGTGTGAAGCAGTTTGTTTTACCAGAACTAATCATATACTGTAGGTTAAACAAAAAAGAACCACACAGTTTAGTTATAGAAATAAGTATATTTATTATACGCACTCAGTAACACATTAGTATATATCCTACCCAGAGATATCAACACAATACACACAATATTTCAAATGTAAACAGGTAAGTAAGTACAAATACACAGTGGTCTCCAGGAGGAGCCCAAACCATATACTAAAGAAGCGGAATGCGAACTGTGACGAAAGTGGGCACTTGGATAAGAACACTTAGAAGAGCAGGGGACCCAAGAGACCACAGAGGTAAGTAGAGGATGTAGCATAATGGCTAGGGTGGTCGATCACAAATCTGGGGAATTGGGTTCGAGTCTCAGCATTGATGCTCAACACCCTGTGATTTTGGACAAATCACTTAATCTCCCCGTGCCTAACAAAAAAAATGTGTACTTGTGTAAAGGAACTGGTGCTCATGTAAAGCGCTCTGATTCCTTGGGGTCAAGTTTGCGCTATATAAAACTACGAAATAAAAGAAGAAAAAAAAGTGCCTAGGAACCCTACGGAGGCTGTGTGCCGAGTGGAAACACAGCTGCTTACTCCGTGCAAGTCAATGGGAAAGTGTCACTTGCAGTTCTAAGAAGGACCCTTCCCAGTGGTCCTTTAAGAAACTCGTAGAAGACAGGTTATTGTAGTCACCCCACCCCCGTGCATACCCCTGGAACCAGGACACATACACCAGTGAATCCGGGTGCATAGGTATGAAGTGACATCAGAACCCGCAGCAGACCACAGTGTAGGAGTTCAGAAAAGATGCCGCTGACGAAGGTGGAAGAGTCCGGTGGAATTCAAGGATGGATTCTGGAAGAGAAGAACCTGCAAGCAGAGGGCACATAGTCTAGGCCACTCTGAGGTGACCAGGAAGCACGGAATAGCAATGATCACCAATGACTGAAGATGCAGAAGTTATGACAGTGATCTTGTTGCTGCACCTGTGAGGACCAGGTGATGCTGTGGAAGACCAGGGACAGTTCACTAGCTGTCTCACGTCGGAAGTCAAAAACCAGGGGGTCGTGTCCGGAGGGAGCATCAACAAGCCTTAGCAGCAGCAACAGACATGGTTAACGAAAAAGGTGCAACGTTGGAACTAGCACGGTCCAACGGACTCACCAATTGCAGGAGAGTGAGAGCAGTACAGAACAAGCAAAGACGACCTTCAAGAGGACCCCCAGGCATAGGAGTCTCAAGAGTACCTCGAGCAGCTCACAAAAGATGCATGCCCATGGTGCACAGGACAAATATCTTGGCAGGAAGAGATGCTGGAGGTTGGAGCGTCTTGTGGCTCAAAAGTCTTGACAACGGCAAGTGAACGTTGTTCACAGGTGTTCTGTTCCAGTGATTCTGACGAGGGATACTGTTCTCGAAGTTGCTGAGAGGTCAGGGCAGGCCTTGAGTGAGTTGCAGATCCACCAGCTATGTTGCTGAGCCTTTCAAAGTCTGTGGGATGTCAGGAGCAGCAGACCTGTCAGCTTTATTGCGATGCCTGCAGATTCAGGGGAGGGACTCCTTCACTCCAAGGGAGATTGCTTTGGGTGTCCTTGATGCCCATGGCCAGGAGGGGAATCTGCATGAAGCACAGGCACACGCGACGAAGAGCGCCTGTAGAACAGTGAGACCAGGAGCAGCAGGAGTCTTCCTTGGTCCCTCTTTCCCTCTATCTCCCCCTCTCTTCTCTTCTTTCTTTTATCCTTTTTTCCTTTCTTGCATTCCATTGTCCAATTCTTGCCTGATTGCTTTGTATTTTATAATACTGATATATAGTATGTTTTCCATTGCAATCCTGTTTTTCAATAAATTCTTTTTTGAAACATAAAAAGGAGTCTTCCTTGGTGCAGTCTCATTTCCAGGCGAAGTCCAAAGTGCCTAGACATTTGAAGTTGAAGTGGTTTTGAGTTTGAATCTTGTCCCACGACAAATCTGAAGAGCCACCCGGTGCCATAGGGAAGAGGGGGCACTAGTGAGCCCGGCTTCAAGACAGCCACCACCCTGTGAGGCTCTGCAGGCTGGATGGACGATCCGATATAAATCTGGCAGTCCAGACAGACATCGATTGCCCAAATTGAAGAGGAATAGCCACACAACTACTGGGGCACAGACTCCAAATCAACCTTCTGGAGCTGCGGGCGATCCGGCTAGCACTGAAGGCATTCCTTCCCTCTGTCCGGGGAAGTGTAGTGCAGGTGTTCACGGACGACACCACCGCCATGTGGTACTGCTACAAACAGGGCGGTGGGGTCATGAACCCTTTGTCAGGAGGCTCTGCACTTCTGGCAATGGCTGGCACACCAGGGTATCACCCTGGTGGTTCAACACCTGGCAGGTTCCCTGAACGCCAGGGCGAACAAACTCAGCCGCCGGTGCATGATGGATCACGAATGGCGTCTGAACTCGGACGTGGCGCGAGGCCTCTATCAGCAATGGGGAGAGCCTGAGTTAGATCTATTCCCCACAGAAGAGAACGTGCAACGTCCTCAGTTCTGCGCGTTGAAATTTCCAAGGCGGCACTCGTTCGGAGACACTTTACGCCGCGAGTGGAGCTGCGGCTATTGTACGCCTTTCCGCCTATACCACTTCTGCCCAGAATGCTGAAGAAGATCAAGCGCGACCGGGCCCAAGTCATCCTTGTGGCTCCAGACTGGGCACTAAGGAACTGGTATCCGGAGCTACTCAGCATGTCAGTCGATCCCCCGATTCGTCTGCCTCTTCAGGAGGACCTTCTGTCGCAGCAGCAGGGGACAGTCCTCCACCCAAACCTGTCCGGTCTCCACCTCCATGCTTGGAGATTTAGCGGTGACAGTTGAGGCCATTTGACTTGCCTCCTGAAGTTTGTAATGTGATTCCTGCAGCCAGGCGTCCCTCCACAAAGTCGGTATACGCCTGCAGGTGGAACAGATTTGTGGTATGGTGCACAGCAAAGGCTGTGGATCCACTCTCTGCCCCCCTTTCTGAGGTTCTCCTCTTTCTTCTTTCTCTTGCCCAGCAGGGCTTTGCTCTGGGCACTATCAAGGGCTACCTCTCTGCCCTTTCCGCCTTCTTAAGGCTACCTGATCAGCCTTCTTTGTTCAAGTCCCTGATTGTAAATAGGTTCTTGAAGGGCATCACTCATATGTCCCCCCCCTGTTCCTTTCGTGATGCCCCAGTGGGACTTGAACCTGGTTCTGACTTACCTGATGTGCGCTCCTTTTGAGCCGCTTCCTAACTGTCCTCTCCATCTTCTTACACTTAAGACTGCTTTCCTGGTTGCCATCACCTCTGCCAGGAGAGTGAGTGAGCGCCAGGCTCTTTCCTCCAAGCCTTCTTTCCTTTCTGTCCATCGGGACAAGGTTGTGTTGCGGACAAGACCCTCTTTCCTGCCCAAGCTAGTCACAGCCTTCCACATCAGGCTGTCCATCACCTTGCCCACCTTCTTTCCGCCTCCACATCCCTCTAAAGAGGAAGAGCCGCTCCACCATCTGGACCCAAAACGTGCGCTCTCATACTATCTGGATCGCACACGCCAGTTCCGGGTGGATGACCAACTCTTTGTTGGTTACGTGGGCGCTAAGAAGGGACGGGCGGTGCACAAACGGACCATCTGTTGGTGGGTCGTCTTGTGCATCAAGGCATGCTACTCTTTGGCTAAAAAGGAGCCTCCTGTTGGGCTGAGGGCCCATTCCACTCAGGCCACGGCGCTTACTACTGCCCTGGGCCGGGGAGTCCCCTAGCAGGACATCTGTCAGGCAGCTACGTGGGCCTCGCTGCACACGTTCGCAAGGCACTACTGCCTGGACAGCCAAGTCCGGAGGGATGGCTTCTTTGGCCGTTCCGTCCTCCAGGACTTTCTGGTGTGATTATTGGTTCGCAGACCCACCACTGGGGTCGGTATTGCTGGGGTATCTATTCTAAGGTAAGGAATCTAATACTAACCTGTTTCTTTCAGATGCACAAGTTACTTACCTTCGATAACGATATATCTGTAAGAAACATTAGTTAGTATTCGATTCCTTACCGCCCCACCCATCCTCCCCGTTCTGCGAACCAATATCTAGGGTTAAGGTCATCCCCTTTCAGGGCCCTAGTGTCATGGCACCAGTGTTAGTTTTTATCACGGCTCTGCGTTCTTGTGCGGAAAAGCTGTGTATAAGAACTGACGTCAGCGCTCGAGGGCGGCGTCTAAGTACTCCGGCGACGTCATCCCGGCGCCAACGATGCCGACGACGGACACGGAGCCGCAGACGACGCCTACCGACGCGCAAGGCTACTGCTGCGCAAAAGTTTCCGGATCCAGTCTGACGCCTGGGGATATTCTAAGGTAAGGAATCTAATACTAACTACTGTTTCTTACAGAAATATCGTTACCGAAGGTAAGTAACTTGTGCGTCTGAACTGGGGTGGCAGAGTGGGCTAAAGAATGATGACGGATTAAATGCCCAGACGAGGGTCCCTTGCTCACTTTGCCACTGGATTCAAGCTAGCCAGGCTGATGACTGCTGATTAGCCAGCAACCGGTCCCCAGATGCTAGTTTGCATCCAGGGAAGACATGGCTTGGCAGTTCGGGCTGGACTGTTCCCATGAGGCACATGCGGGATGGTGGCTCTCGTCACTGTTTTTCATATATGTATGTATGTATATATATACTGCAATCTCTCCCGCTGTCAACTGTGCCTTTACCGAGATTCCAGCCTAGCCTACCCCTTCCCACGGCGCCGCCCCCGCAGCTCTGGCAGAGCCTCCACAGTTGCTGATGGCCTACCCGCCCTTTCCGGGTCCATTGGCGACTCCAGCCCTGCTGCAGGAGTTCCTGTCAGCCATGGCACGTGTCTTTGGGCCCACCGGTGCGCCTTCGGGCCCCAGGCCCAACTGGGAGTCCTTGTGCTTAGTCGTCGCCGGCTTCGTCCCCGACGTCGTTGACGACTCCGGTGTCGACGCCGATAGACCCCCATGGATCCCCATCCATCTTGCTTGGCCCTGTATGACCAAGATCGACGGTGCTGCCACTGGCTTTGGCCACGGTCCCCGCCGACGCCGTCCCTGGCTTTCTCCCCGATGTTGAGACCGCGCCGGAAGGTTGTCGACCGACGCAGATTCCATCGCCGATAGGGAATTTCTATCCCTTTCTTCAACCACCTCCTTATGTTCCACCTGTTCAGCATGTGGAGAAAGGTGAGGACTGGGAGGGGTCTGAGGACCCTCTCGCAGCATAATACGAGTTAGACTCGGACTGGGATGAGGATTGGGGGAGGCAGGTGACCAGGATTATACTCCGGAACCTGGCTCACTGTCTCCTTCTACCGTGGCTCCGGAGGGTGGTGGCTCCTATTCTATGGTGTTGCGTATGGCAGCCGAGGCTCTTCATCTCAAGCTCCCTACCGTGACTGTCAGGACTAACCGCCTGATAGAGGTGCTTCGGTCGGCGGCGTCTTCTACAGAGCCTCTGCTGCCCTTTAATGATGCACTCTTGGATTTTCTTTTGGGCACCTGGTCCAGGCCCAACACAGGGGCTCCTGTGTATAAGAACGGGGCCCAACGCCATCGCCTGGCGACCCCGTTTTCCTCTCCCAACACCCTACCCCTGAGAGCACTGTTGTCCAAGCCTCTGTGTCCCCGAGCGCGTTCCCTTCCGCACCACCAGACAGGGAATCCAAGAAACTGGAGCAGTTTGGGAAGAAGATTTTTTCTTCCGCCAGTTCAGGACTGCGGTCTGTGAACACCCCATGTCTCTTGGGCCGTTATTCCCATTCTGTGTGGGATACGGTTGTGCAAGTGCTGCCTCTGTGTCCGGTGGAGGTCGGACAGGACTCTCCCAGGCTATTGCTGAGGGGAGAGACGTAGCCAAGTTCACGATCCTTTGTGGTCTTGACACTGCTGACTCGTTGGGCACGGCGATTTCCATGACAGTGGCGCTACGCCGCCACGCCTGGCTGAGGTCTGGCTTTTCTGGGGATGTTCAGAACACATTGATGGACATGCCCTTTGATGGCACTTGCCTGTTTGACGATAAGGGGGATTGCGCGTTGGAGCACTTTAAGGACTCGGCCACACCCACTCATTCCGCTTCTGCTTTTCGCTCCTTTCGTGCTCAAGAAAGGGTCGCCCACGCACATTTGTTTCAGAGCCACAGGCCTGCGCAGCAAAAGTCTCTTCGCAGCTGCGGACGTGGGACCTGCAGAGGCGGCTCACGAACCCAGCGTGTGTGTAAGTCCACCACCCCCTCCCCCCTGCTGCCACTGCCTCCAAACCTTCCTAGTCTGGTGTTTCAGGCCCACCAGACGCCAGTGGGTGGCAGGATTCGCCATCACCTCCACCACTGGCGCACCATCACATCGGACAGGTGGGTTCTGCAAATTATCCGAAGAGGTTACTCCCTCCCATTCAAGATAGTCCCCCCAGCCATGCCACCACAGTATCACTGCATGTTGGGGGATCACTTGGCACTTCTCCAGCAGGAAGTTACGGCCCTCTTGGCCAAGGGGGCCATCGAGCGCGTTCTGACTCCAGAAGTAGATTGTGGTTGTTACTCCCACTACTTCTTGGTTCCAAAGAAGGACAAAGACTTGCGTCCCATCTTAGACCTTCGGAACGTCAATCGCTTCTTCCGGAAGGAGAAGTTCAAGATGCTCACACTTGCTCAGGTCTTGTCTGCCCTCGACCCGCAAGACTGGATGGTAGCATTGGACATGCAGGACAAGTGTTTCTGTATCCCCATCCTGCCGGCCCCATCCTGCCGGCCTACCTGCGATTCACGGTAGGGCAGGAGACTTTTAAGTTCACTGTGCTCCCCTTTGGCCTTACCAACGCCCCTCAGGTGTTCACCAAAGTGATGGCGGTGGTCGCAGCTCATCTGCGCAGATCAGGAGATTCAGTCTTCCCCCAATTTCGACAACTGGTTGTTGAAGGCGGGCTCGCCCCGGGCAGTCGTCTCCCACCTCCAGACTACGGCCGACCTCCTGCATTTGTTGGGGTTTTCCATCAACATGCCAAAGTCGCACCTGATTTCCTCTCTGAACCTCCTCTCGGTCGGAGCGGTTCAGGACACGGCGCAGTTTTGGGTTTATCCTCCTGAACAGCGAGTCCAGGACATTCGGGCTATGATTCAGATCTTTCAGCCCTTGTCCTGGGTTTCGGTCAGGACGACCTTGAGGCTGCTGGGCCTCATGGCCTCCTGCATCCTGCTCACCAACCATGCCAGATGGCATATGCGGTCTTTGCAGTGGGACCTGAAGTTCCAGTGGGCGCATCATCAGGGGAACCTGTCCGACGATGTCCAAATCTCAGGGGGCACTTCACAACAATTGCAGTGGTGGCTCACGAATCAGCATTGTGTCAGCGGCAGATCCCTCTCCCTTCCCCAGCCGGAGAACACAGTGGTGAGGGACGCGTCCCTTCTGTGATGGGGAGGCCACAAGGGAGAGGTGGGGATCAGAGGCCTCTGATCTTCGGCGGTGTCCCAGCTCCATATCAACCTTCTGGAGCTTTGGGCGATCCTTCTTGCACTGAAAGTATTCCTCCCCTCTGTCAAGGGGAAGGTGGTGCAGGTGTTCATAGACCTCACCACCGCCATGTGGTATTGCAACAAACAAGGAGGGGTGGGGTTGTGGACTCTGTCGGGAGGCTCTGCGCTTCTGGACATGGCTGGAACGTCAAAGCATTTCCTTGACGGTTCAACACCTGGCAGGTTCTCTGAACGCCAGGGCGGACAAACTCAGCCACCGGTGCCTGATGGATTACGAATAGCGTTTTCACTCGGAGGTGGCGCAAGGTCTCTTTCAACAGTGGGGAGAGCCTTGGTTAGATCTATTCTCCACCGAAGATAACGTGTAATGTCATGACTTCTGCACGTTGGAATTTCCAAGGCGGCACTCGCTCTTGGACGCTTTTCGCCGCGAGTGGAGCTGCGGTCTATTGTATGCCTTTCGGCCTATACCACTTCTACCTAGCATGCTGAAGATCAGGCGCGACCGGGCCCAAGTCATTCCTGTGGCTCCGGACTGTTCTCGAAGAGTTTGGTATCTCGAGCTACTCAGTTTGAGCATGGATCCCCCGATCCGACTGCCTCTTCTGGAGGATCTTCTGTCGCAGCAGCAGGGGACGGTCCTCCACCCTAACCTGTCCAGCCTCCACCTACATGCGTGGAGATTGAGGTGGAGATTGAGCAGCGACAGTTGATTCCTTTTGACTTGCCTCCTGAAGTCTGTGATATCATTCTTGCAGCCTGGCGTCCCTCCAGTAAAACGCCTACAGGTGGAACATATTTGTGGCATGGTGCACAGTAAAGGCTGTGGATCCCCTTGCTGCCCCTCTTTCAGATTTTCTTTTGTTTCTTCTTTCTCTGGTCCAGCAGGGCTCTGCTCTGGGCACTATCAAGGGCCATCCTTCTGCGATTTCGGCCTTTCTCATGCTCCCTCATCAGCCCTCTCTTTTCAAGTCCCCTGTTGTGAATCGATTTCTCAAAGGCATTACTCACCTTTCCCTCCTATTCCATTTGTGATGCCACAGTGGGACTTTAATCTGGTTCTTACTTTTCTGATGTGAGCTCCTTTTGAGACGCTTCACAACTGTCCTCTTGGTTTCTTAACTTTGAAGACTGCTTTCCTGGTTGCCATCACCTCCGCTAGGCGCGTGAGTGAGTTCATGGCTCTTTCCTGTAAGCCTCCTTTTCTGTCGGTTCATCCGGACAAGGTTGTGCTTCGCACTCGTCCTTCCTTCTTGCAAAGGTTGTCACTGCCTTCCACATCGGGCAAACTATCACCTTGCCCACTTTCTTTCCGCCTCCGCACCCTTCAAGAGAGGAAGAGACTCCACCGGCTGGACCCAAAACATGCGCTTTAATTTTTTTTGAATCGCACACAAATGGATGGATGATCAGCTCTTTGTTGGCTACGTGGGCGCCAAGAGAGTCTGGGCTGTACACAAGAGGACTATCTCCCACTGGGTTGTCTTGTGTATCTAAGCCTGTTATTCTCTGGCTAAAAAGGAACCTCCAGTGGGGTTGCGCGCCCATTCCACCTGGGCGGCAGCAGCTACTACTGCATTGGGACATGGTGTCCCCTGCAAGACATCTGTCTGGCAGCCATGTGGCCCTAGTTGCACACCTTACCAAGCATTATTGCCTTGACAGTCAAGTCCAGAGAGACCGCTTCTTTGGCCGTTCTGTTCTACGTGACTTTCTGGTGTGATCTTGGTTCGCAGACCCACCACCGTGGTTGGTATTGCTGGGGTATCCTATTCTAAGGTAAGGAATCTATCACTAACGTGTCTCTTTCAGATGCACAAGTTACTTACTTGTGTAATGATATATCTGTAAGAGACATTAGTTAGTGATAGATTCCTTACTGCCCCACCCATCCACCCGGTTCTCCAAACTGATTTCTAGGGTTAAGGTCATCCCTTTCAGGGCCCTAGTTTCAATGCACCAGTGGTCAATATCTTGCATGGCTCTGCATTCCTGACGCGCAAAGTCGTGTACAGAACTGAAGTCAGCGTGCGTGGGTGCGTCGAAGTAGCTCCAGCGACGTCCTCTCGGCGACAACGACGTACGCGGAGCCTACGATGATGCCTACCGACGCGCAGGGGTACTGCTGATGAAAACTTTCCGGACCCAGTCTGATGCCTGGGGATATTCGAAGGTAAGGAATCTATCACTAACTAATCTCTCTTACAGATATATCGTTACATAAGTAAGTAACTTGTGCTTTACCTAACCGCAAGCTTAAATACAGCAAACTAGTAATCTACAAAATGGCGGACAGATGGACCAAGTGAGAACAGCTACTTCAAGATATGTTTTATGAAGAGAGAGCACTAACTTTGGTGTATAACAAATAACGCGTCAGTAACACAGGAACCATGAGCATTCCAAAACTACTTATGAGAGAGTTAAAACAGGCGAGAATCATGGAGATAAATAAATTGAGGTAAGTGTCACTTGGAAAAAATATATAGACTGTGAAAGAATATCCCGAGGCCTACACTAAGCCATCTAGATCCGGATCTCCTTTCTAAGTGGCAATCCGGTACAACCAAATGCTCCATGAAGCTAATAAACACATTGAGTACGCGTGCGGAAAGAAGACTAGCGCAAACAATTGAAAAAACAAAAAATTTGGAAAAATCTTTAGAACAATTCAAGGAAACACCTGCATTCATCAAGTTATTTGAAGACCTTTAAAAAAGATTAGACAAACATGAACTAGAAGTACAAAATAAGACAATGTGCAAATTTCAATGGGATAAAATGTATTATGCGACAGGGAGAGTGTACACATTTGCAGAAAGTTATTATCCAAATTACAGCAAACAATCCATGGATCGAGTACAGAAACAAGAACAGACAAGGATGTCAAGTGTGGAGAGTTCTGAGGTGAGCTCTGGAGATGAAGGAATGTCCTGTGGCAGACAGAAAGTGGATTTTTAAGGGAGATGCGTCTTCTGCGAGTGACAACGTGAGGTAGAGGGATGGTCTCATTCCAAAAAACAGAACATCAACATACTATTGAAAAAGGGACTAACATTCTGCCCCTCCTATGGCATGGATCTGGCAATGTCTAGAGTCAATTTATATGAGTTCTGCCGGAAACTAAAATTAAAAAAGTACTTTTCAAATACCCATATGAGACCCAGGGAACAACAAAATCAAGACCTATTTTCACCACTGACCCTGAATGTTATCCCACCATTGAGATCATTAAACAGTCTTGAGACCGAAAGCAATGGAAATAGTCCTATAGCTACCACAGAAACCATGACAGACATGCAACTATGTGAAGAGATGACTATCGCAACCAAAACGTCTATCAGTAGCAACTGCAAACCTCGATCAAGATTCTGCCCACAACTACCAGCAGGAAGTAGGGTAGAACCCTTCCAAGATTTAATGACAGAAGAATTAAGGACAATATACATTATGGAGAGTAAAAGGAACCAACAAAGATCCAACAACATGGCCAAAGATGACAATTGGGCAATAAATGATTTGCGGATTGACGACAATATCGTCATAAAACCCTCAGATAAGGGTGTTAACATCGTTGTGATAGACTCCCAAAATGATTACCTGGAAATTAAGACAGTTGAATGATGTGAACAGCTATGAGAAACTCAAAGAAGATCCAACTTCCTCAATTATGACCAGATTCCATAGCATGTTACGTGGCTGGCCCACGGATGATTAGTTAGATGACAATGACTTAGAATACCTCCAAGTCAATCGACCTATCACTCCGCCCATCTATGTTTTGGCAAATGTTCACAAGAATTTGGAGAATCCCCCAGTGCGCCCAATCGTTAGTTCTTGTGGATCACTCTTGGAAAACACCTCCAGATTCTTAGATATTTTCTCTTTCCTTATGTACAGTAATTTCCCTTCTTATCTTCGGGATTCAATGGATTTCTTAAATCTGAAATTTGGGATCCCCTGGAAAGAAAACTACACAATGGTGACAATTGATGTAGTCTCGTTGTATATATCGATCAGACATGAGGATGGTATGAAAGCCTGTGAATTTTACCTGAGATCACAATCATTGAGTTTGCTGGGCCAAACCAATGTGATTCTTGATATGATTCATTTCGGTCTTACAAATAACATATTGATCTTTGATAAGAAATTCTACAGACAAAGCAAAGGGACCGCAACGGGTACATCCTCTGCGCCCACATATGCTAATCGAACAATGGGCCTGTAGGAAGCAGAAAATATCTGTTCTGAAACGAACAAAAAATTGATGGACAACGTGATACACTAGATGCGTTATATAGATGATTTGTTTTTAGTTTGGGAAGGTACCACCTATGATCTCAATTCCTTTCTTAAATCGCTTAATAATAACGCATTCCAGCTGAAATTCACATATAACATCAGCCACCAAGAGATAGACTACCTGAATATACATATTTATATCAAAAAGCAAAAAATGTGTACAACCCTCTTCTGCAAGCCGACAGCCTGGAACAGTATCCTCTTAGCAAATAGTGCTCACTCAATGTCTTAAATGAAGTATCCCCTATGGGGAGTTTCTTAGAGTACGTAGAAACTGTACTGAAGATCAAGAGTTCCTCTCACAGATTGACCAGATGTAAAGGAGATTTCTGAAAAGAGGATACCCAATGGTGGTTTTGGACAATGCAAAAACAAGGGCTATGAAAAAGACAAGTCTTTATTGCATCCCAAGAGCCTCAAGGAGAAGCAAAGGGAACAACCCGAGGAGAATATTATAAGGTATATCACACAATTCAACTTCTCGAGTAATACAATAAGAGATTCATTACAAAACCATTGGAAAATACGTACAAAGCATGAAGATTTAAAAGCATATGCATCAGATCATCTAAGTATTACCTACAAAAAGGCATCTTCCCTGGCGGACCTGCTAGCACACAGCCATTATCAGAGAGCAGACAAAAGTGGAAGTAAAAGTCAATGGCTAAGAGCAAGGGGCTTTTTCAAATGCCTAAAATGCAAGGCATGTAAATATGATCACAACCAGCAAAAAGTAATCACCTTGATATGGGAGAAAATCAAGGAAATAATCACATGCAAGACTACACATGTGGTCTATGCCTAAGGTGCGATTGTGTAAAACAGCACATTAGGAGTACAGTGAACAAATTAAAATTCTGTGTTCTCCAACAGCTTAGAGCAATTCAAAACAAAGACTTCACCTATGCCTTGCAGAGCATGTGTGGAAAGATCATGAGTCCAGTTTTGAAAAACTATCTTTCTATGGTATTGAACATGACTCCTTAAATATCAGAGTTGGGGAACAGGAACTGACGCTCCGGAAAGCAGAGTCCATTTGTATAATCATGATGGGAACAGAAATACCATGGGGACTCAATACTGATGCAGAACTGTATACTTCATTATAAACTCGCACCACAACTGTCGTAATGGAGAAAAACGTTTGAAACATGTTGCACTAAAATACATTTATTGGGAATTGTGGTTGGTTAGATTATGCGGTTGGCACTTTGAAACATAGGAGAAGGAGCGATTAATCTGCGGTTTTTGTTTGATTGACATTGACCATTAGTGAGATGCTTGAATGTTATGCGTGTAAAAACGTAACTATATTGATACTTTATTAGGATTTGATGTGCACACACGACAAAAAATTCTAAAAATGTTATATTTCATAATCTTTTGCAATTGCACTTTATTCTGATGATATATGGAGGAAACCACAAAGTCAAGTTGTTATCATTTATAAAATCTAAAAAGAAAATGTAAGGGATGTATTAATGAAAGGGAAAAAACAGAATTGTGCAATCACCTGATTATCAGGGTACTTTACCAAATCCGGGGTGCACATAAGAAACAAATAATTTTTTACATGTTTATATTTATTGCATTCCTCATTTTACTTCCATGCTATATGGAGAAATTCCATGAGTTAAAGTTGTTGCCATTTTTCTATAAAAAATTGATGAGATGGTTTAATAAAATTATGAAATTTTAGAAATGTTAAATAACTGCTTTTTAAAATCAGATTGGGCTTTAAACGCATAATTAATTTGGTCACAATAAGCTTTCAATGGATACATCACCCTATATCACCCTATATAAAATTGATAAGCTAATAAAATATATTTATTGAGGGGCTCCTCCTCCCACTCAACCCTCCTCAGTTACTTAACTTTTTGAACACAGAGGGTTGTGTAAACTTGAGCGCATAAAGTTGGCAAGAAAAAGAAAAAAAGCTAAAGAATTGTTATGTTCCTTTAACAACCATCCAATACTATTTTTTTCAATTGAGGGAGGGTCCAACCAATCTCTTTATAATCACTTTGCACTTTACACACTCTGACCCGGATGAAGGCCTCTGGCCGAACCGCGTAGGTTGTTTTTTGTCTCCTGATTGCACTGTCTGCACTTTGCACTTTATAAAAATGAAAACAATGAGAAGAAAATAAAGACTTCAAGCTACAGACTGTTGTGAGTTCGCTGCATTGAGTGCTGCCTTTCTGTGTCCTTCAATAACGGCAATGGAACGTTTATGAACCTTCCTTAATCTTTTAAAATTCCCATTGTTCTCTTTTTTTCTTACCCATATTCTTACCATTTCTTACCCATATGAATATCTTGTGTAGGCTACCTCTGGCTCTGGTAGTTTCTTCGTCTAGGCATACTCTTTGAGTATTGCTCCATGCTGTTCCTTGTGCATGACTTATGGTTTACCTTCTGTCTGTTTTTACAAAACAGTTTGGCTACGATAATGTTTTCCTACTGCGAGCATTGCTTTCTGTCCTGGGTTCCCTTCCTCGCGGCCGACCCTGTTTCGGGTTCTGTCGTGCCTGTGCACTCGTATTTAGGTTGAGGTGAAATGTTGTCTTTGGGCACATTACTGTTCCTCTGCCAGGAGTACATATTTTTCTATCTTCTGCTTTTTTTACCTGTGGTTCCTACCGCAGCTTTTGAGCTGCAAATCAATTTCTAGTTAGCCTTGCTGCCTTAGAGCAGCGGTTCTCTTCTGTCTTCTTATTCTCCAGCTAGCCACTTGCTAGTTCTACTCAGGGATTTTGATCTGCTCAGTTTGCAGGCCTTCCTCCAGGAATGATTTTGCTTTGGTATCTAATTCTAGTACCTGTCTCTACCAGATAAGGCGTTACCAAAGGTAAGTAACTTGTTCATCAGAACGCTCCTATTTTAACATTTATTTTGAACCTTTAACTGGAACCATTAACAATCAATACATTTTGAGGAGTGGCACATGTGAACTTTACAGCTCTTGCCTATGGCCATACCACCCTGAATGCGCCTGGTTTCGGAAGCAGAGCAGGGCCAGTCCTGGTTAGTACTCGGATAGGAGTCAGCTTCACAGCTCTCTATCCCTGTCATCAATCCCCCCGCCGCTCCCCCACTAATATTCCAGTCAAGCAATCATAATGAACAATTTACTTACTTTCGGTAACACCTGATCTGATAGAGACTATATCTAGCCGCAGATTCAATCCCTTTGAATTTCCCAGGAGTCAGGCTGGATCCAGAAGATTTTTTGAAAGCAGTACCCCTGCGCGCTAGTAGGTGGTGTTTTTAGGCTCCGCATGTATTTAGGCGAAACCTAGGTGCGCTGATGTCAGTTTCTTTTCACAACTTTCCACACCTGAAGAGCAGAGCCATGAAGAACACTGGTGTGGAAAACTAGGGCCCTGAAACGGATCAGCCCTGTCCCTACAAATCCTTTCACAGAGCAGAGAGGATGGGTGGGTCGATAAGAAATATGTGGCTAGATATATTCTCTATCAGATAAGGCGTTACCGAAGGTAAGTAACTTGTGCATCTGCTAGAGATTCTACCGTAGATTCCTTACCTTTAAATAAATACCCAAGCAATACCATCCCCGGAGGTGTGGCTGCGGACCTATTTCACACAACAAATTCCTGCAGGACCGAATGGGCGAAGTGCTTGTTCTACGGAACTAACTGTCCAGACAAAAATGTTTGGTAAACTTGTGCAGGGAAGCTCACATTGCTGCCTGGCAGATGTCCAAGACCGGGACTCCACGTGCTAACGAAGTGGTTGCAGCTTAAGCTCTTTTGGAATGAGTTTGCAAACCTTCAGGAGAGTGCTCTATGACCAATGTGTAGCAGAACTTAATGCAGAGCACGACCCTTCTAGAGATGGTCCATTTCTGCATGGCCCGTCCCCTTCACATCAAAATATCCCACAAAGAGTTTGTCATCCACCCAGAACAGTAGAGATAGGGGAAGACTGGCACCCCTGAACTCCACAGATGAGCTGCAACCACCACAATTACCTTGGTGAACACCGGAAGGGCACTGGTGGGAGAAATCCTCATTTCTGGAATGTGTGTCAGAGAACTGATGCGAGTCGTCCAGGCTGTTCAGTGAGTCCTGAGCGGGACCGTCCAGTGACAGACTATCCTACAACAATTGGTGCAACGCGGGTCACTGATTCCTTCCTCTGTGTCCCTTGGCTGCGGCAAGACTTGAATTTGGCAGGGTGCAGCAAGTGACAGCACACTGCGGCCATGCTTGGGCCTGTGTGAGCTGCAGCAGGAAGCTGCGAAAGCCATGAATGGTTTGCGGGTGGCAAATTTAGCAACCAGCCAGCTCCCTCCCTAAACAATGTGAATTCCGCGCTCAGACAGGATGTGACGCCGGTCCACCATGGCACCAGCAATTACTAGCACACAACCTGACGGGGCCCCGTGACGTCAGGGTGACAGCCAGAGCTGCACCGCGGGGAAATCGGAATAATGTAAATGAAACATTGTAGCACTGTGTCATCGCGCGGCGCCGCAGGAATATTTGCGGTAGCCTGGCTGGGCAGATTTGTTGCATTGCTCTCTCAGCCGGTCCAGAGCTGAGAGCAGGAATCTTTAACTATTTATGACCTTACTGAGCCCAGCAAGCAGCAGCTGGCAGCACGTCTCGGAGCAGTGTGCAGATGTCTGCGTCAGGCATGTGGATGGCGGACCCCCACCCCACCTTTCTCCCCATCAGGACAGTGTCCCAAGATGTCTGAGCGCTTATCAGCTCTTCGCCGCCACTGGGAAGACCCGTGTGAAGTCAGTGAGCAGGCAGCAGCTGATTTCCCGTGTAGACCCGGCCCTGACCGATAAGTGCCGGTGCTAAGCACCGGAAAGCACCGGCACAAATTAAGCACTGCTGGTGAGGCCAAAAGAGAGCAGAGTGAATTGAAAATGCTCGTGGCCTACCACAAACTGCATATATCACCAGTGGGCAGGCAGGACGGGAATGTGGATATAGGCATCCTGCAAGTCCAACGCCACCACCCAGTCTCCTATGTCCAGGACAGTCAAGACCTGAGTCAACGTGAGCATTTTGGATTTCTCCTTCTTGAGGTAGAAGAAACTGACGGCCCGCCGATCCAAAATAGGATGAAGGCCTTTGTCGTTTTTGGGAACCAGAAAGTAACAGGAATACCAAACTCAGTCTACTTCTGGCTCCAGAACCCTCTCTACGGCTCCGTTGGCCAAGAGACCCATGACTTACTTACGGAGAAGGGACAGATGATCCTCAGTCAGTTAGTCAGCTATTAATCGTATGGTGGAATCGAGGGAGGGGGTGCCATGAAGGGGAGGGAATAGCTCCGTGGGACAATTTGAAAAACTCACCTGTCCAATGTAATGAACAGCCAGTGGGGCAGATGATGGTGAATCCTGATGCCAGGTCTGTGGGCACCGCACCCTCTGCCTCGTAGAGGCTGGGGAGCATGTGCACCTCAGTAGCTGGGAGAAAATTGGCTTGGTTGGAAGCCCCTTCCATAGCCACAAAAGGAGCGAAAGGTGAATTGGGGGTGACGTGGGGTCGTAGGAAGGTCCAAAGACTTGGCCATAGCCTGACTGTCCTTGAAGCGCTTCAGCACCGAACCTGCCTAGTCTCCGAAGAGACGGGTAGCATCGAAGAGTATGTACATAAGGGATGCCTGGACATTCCTCGAACAGCCAGTCGTCCTTAGCCAGGAGTGGTGCTTCAAGGCCAACTTCGATGAAACTTCTCTGCCTAGTGAGTCGGTGGTGTCAAACCCACAGTGGATAGTGAGCTTTGCTCCGTCTCTCCCATCAGCAACAGCCTGAGCGAGTCCTCCTGGACCTGTGGCAGCACTTGCTGAACCGTGTCCCGCAGAGTGTGTAATGGCCCTATAGGTTTTATGCAGTTCACAGACTGCAATCTCAGGCTGGCGGAAGAAAACCTCTTCTTTCTCAACGGGTCCAGCCTCTTGGTTTCCCCATCCGGAGGAAAGAAAAATGCAAAGAAAATAAGAGAAGAAAAGGAAAAGTAGAGATAGAAAGGAAAAAAGAAGCAGAAAAAGCAAAGCAAAATGAGAGAAGAGTAAGATAGGGGAAAAAGAAAATGAAAGACCGCAAAGAAGAGAGAAAGATTGGAAAGGAAGGCGGGGAAAGAAGAAATCGAAAAAGAAAGACCAGGTAAAATAGAAAAACAAAGAAATAACTAGACGGAAGTAAAGACCATATAAAAAATAAGAGAAAGCAAAACGGGGAGAAAAATAAATGGAGAAGGAAAGGAAGGAGTGGAAAAAAAGAACAATCAAAGGCGAGAAGAAAAAAAGAAAAAGCAAGACCGAATTGAAGCAAAAAGAGAAAGAAATAATTATTGAAGAGGGACCGGACTGCTTGGTCATTCACTGTCCGTTATTTTGCTTCATAGAACAGGATCAACAGTATGTTAACCCCTTCACTGCTATTCCGCCGCAGTGCTAAGGGGGTGGGGCGGCCGCATGCTGGTGACGGAACCGCTCCGTCACCAGCGTCGGTGGCGCTGTGCTTATGACGGAGCGGTTCCGTCATGGCCCGCCCCGCTCAATGGAACGCTCTGCGCAGGTGCGGAATTTGCGCCGCGCAGGCGCTCCGAGCGGGCCATGACGGAACCGCTCCGTCATCGGCACAGCGCCACCGCAGCTGATGACGGAGCGGTTCCGTCAAAAGCAGGCAAGGGGTTAACGTGCTGCTGTGGCAATTATGCAGTTGCATATTCTCAAGCCAACTGATGGGCAATTATCATGTGTGATCTACTCAGAAGGCAAGCGAGCTACTGGTGGATCACGAATAACTTGTTTAAGACCATTGTGCTGGTAAAATTTATCTCCATGCTCTTAAGCCTGATTTAGTTATTCTAGTACATAATGATTTGTGTACCTTTCATCCATTACCAAATGAAATACTGTTGACTGTCCACAAACTATTGGAAATTTTCTAGCATGTTCATTCAATTGGTATGCAATAAAACGAATCGGTCCCAAATCATTCCACCCACATGCGAAGTTATGAACCATGTTTCTATGGTTTGTTTCGATTCATAGACAATATATTTTTCATATGGAGTGATCCAGTGACTCTTTTGAGCGAATTTCGATTATTTTAAATGAGAATCCTTTGAACATCAAGTTAATGATGGGCAAAAGCAAAGAATCGTTAGTATTTTTAAATTCCACAATTGAGATAAATGTTAAAATGAGGACGTATATTCATGGAAAACACACTGCTTCAAATTCTATTCTTTTACATTTGCATGCTGTATAAATTAATTGAAAGCATTCCTTTTGTTGATTTTTTAGTTTTTTGAGTGTGAAAGAAAATCGTAACTCAGAACCAACATTTTTGGAAGAATTGCCGAAAATGAAGGAAAGATTGATCAAAGATGGTTATAAATCGCCAAATTAAAGGCTATTTCAAATAGAGTGAAGTCTTTTAGTAGAAAGAAAGTTCTATTTGAATATTCACCTAAATTCAGGCACTCGGACTAGAATGATATTTACATACTACTGGAATATGTTATACCGCATAGAGCGATTAGAGATGCCTTGGCACCTACTAACTCAAGGTTAAAAATAGTGTGTCCTGGAACATCCTTCAATAATGTACAAAACATTGCCTAATCTGAAAAGTACATTTTGTGAGAGCTATTTTGAAATGCGGGCAATAGTAGGCTTTCTCCTCTACCTAAGGGTAGCTTGTGGACATTGTAAAATGTGAAGTTTTGACTAAGCCCCGTCAAATGTTTTGACAACCTGAAAACTGAATATGAAACATGTTTGTTCATTAATTGTTTAACAATTTCTGTAGTATGCCTTTGTGGTAAAAAAAAATACAGGGGAGCACAATCAGAAATTTCAAAACACAGATAGTGGAACATATTAGAGCCAATCAAAATAAAAATCCTAGCTATGCCACAGCACAATATGTTTTAGAAAAACATTTGTGCAAAGTTGATAGCTTGAAATTGTTTGGAATTTATAGATTAAAAGAGGCAAGATGGATTTCCAGGTTTAATGTTTCACCCTTCATCCGGTGATTGGTGCTTGAGATCATGTGAAATTCTATATCTTGAAAATGAATATGGCGTTCTAAAATGATATTGCTGTTTAGAACTAGATTGCTGTTTTATTACTATTTTTTTTAAGATGTGTTATATCATGTTTATTAAAAGGAATCAGTAGCAGATGAATGATGAGAGGTTTATTACTTAATTAATTCAAAATTTGAACTCTGAATAATTATTAGATTATTGAATATCAAAGGTAATAAATAACTGCTTTGTAATGACCTCAATTAAACCCATCTTGAATGATCACTCCTCTTTTTGCATTTGTATTACCCAGTGAGACCATGAGGGAGGGCTAAGGCAAATCCCATACATGTGTGACAGGCGAATGGTATTTTGTAAAGAATTGGCTAAATGCATTTGCTGTGAGATGCTATTTTTTATAATTTAGAAGTTTAAATTCTTTTTTTGTTTAATATAGCATGAACTCGACCCGAAGGTATCAGACCGCTTTACATTAGCACCAGTTGCTTGAAAGACGGGCGTATTAATTATTTTTGTTAGGCACTGGGAGATTAAGTGATTTGGACCGAATCAGAGTTTATTGAGCGTCCCTGCCGAGACACGAACCGGGTTGCCCAGCTTCGAGGTTGACCGCTCCAGCTGTTGGTTTCTTCCAGTGGTGCAAGCATTTTGGCAGACATTAATTACATGCATCTGATTTTTTGACTTTCTAAATTTGCAGATTGCTGTGGAAGTGACCGAATCCTTTATTGAGTATATAAAGACAAAACCTATTGTGTTTGAAGTATTTGGACACTATCAGCAACATCCACTCCATCTGCAAGGACTCGATCTCAGGTAACCACTTAAACTTATAAGGCTACCATAGAATGGTTGCAGATATTTGCCAACATGGTCTCATAAAGAGACAAGTTGATGCTTATGACAGAAACTGGGAGCAAGGTTTTTGCATAGATCACTGATTTGGACAGAGGAATTTCAACGTTTGCAACCGGAGAGTCCTTGTAAAGTCATTTACCTGGAGTAGGAGAATTGCTGTGCTTGCTTTGCCTGGGTGCTGAAGACTCCTTGCACTGTCACAATCTGAGATGAGTGAGTTGTCATAGAATAGATACAAGAGAAGCTGAATATGTTTGATTTAGGTGCTGAAATGATTCTGCACTTAGAGTCCCTAAGAGTGCATGTGCTAGTGGCAGTAGAGGCAGTGCACTTAGATGAGCAAGGTGCAAGCAGAGTTGTGCCATTTCAAAGATTAAGTTTAGGCGGGTCTGTGTGCTGTTATATTCAGAGATCTAGAAAGCTGTTAGATTGGTACAGACTATGGTAAGGTATCCTGAAGCAAGCACATTCTGAGTGTCAGAAGAATTGCTGCACTGTCACAAACTGACTTCATGAGCAACCAAAGCTTAAAATCAAGGAGATAAAAGTACTGGCATACACTTGGGTTATTGTAGGCCCTGCTCTGGCACAGGCTGGAGTTTTGGGAATCCATGTGCAGCTGCAATGTGGGAGTAAGAAATCTGCTGTTCTGCATGCACTGGTTTGGGTGGCCCTTGCTCTGGCACAGGGTTCCATCTGAAGATTCTCTGCACTGGCATAGAATGTTATCATGAACGTCTCTGCAGCAGCAGTTTGGTCCAGAACATTGCGTGCGCTGGCACAGCCTGGTCTAAGGAAAGCCCATATTCTGTCACAGAATGTGGTTCTGAAAGTTCCTGTCCTTGCACAGTCTGGAGTCAAGGTATCCTCCTGCTTTGACCACAGTTTTTTTTCATCAATTTCCTCAGTCCTACCACTATGCTCAAGTGTGATTACTGATTGGTCTGCTTTGTTGTTTGCTTTCTACAGACAAGAGACTTGTTTGATACTGATATAAGTGTGACTCAGATTAAACCTCTAATCGTTCTCTTTTTTTGGCAGCCCACCACAGCCACTACGAAAGTTTTTTCCACCTCCCATGCCTCTCTCTAAGCCAGGTGAGTGTACACAGATTCTTCAAGATGTTCACGAAGAAATTCCTCTTTATAATTTAGGTCAATGGTGCACTTTAATTCCATGAAAGGATGCTCAAACATTTTTTTCTTTAACTATCTTTAGTATTTTCCTAATGATTAAATATATTGTTTTGAACACACATTAAGCTTATCTTTCAGTGTCATATAAAGCTCAAATTATTTATATTCCGATATACACTTTGGCATTTTAGATGCACAAACACTAATTTCAACATTTTTGTTTTTATATTCCCACGTGTGCGCACACATCTGTCTTTCCATGTGTGAGCAAGTACACACAGGGCTTTTGAACAAGCTTTTAGTGCCCTTAGGACTATCATATCATTTTCCTGGTAGAGGCAATTCAGTAAAATATATTTACCTTGATATTTATAGGATTCTCATGGTGAGTAGTATCAAAACTCTCTCCCCATTATTAAAAACAGATTGTGTTTTAGCTTCTAAATAATTCAAATGGAACTTTCCTCATGACAGAATTTGTACATGAAGTAATTCAAAGAGAACATTCTGTCTTATGAGATCTTATTCATTTATTCTTAACATGTCACTTGTCAAAATGTCTTCTACAAAAAGGATAGCACTTGCTTCTTCTTTGGTTGCTGATTTTTGGTAGTAGCCTCCGATGTGATTTTTTGGGCCAGTATATTCTTTCTTATGGGGGATCTCAGGCAATCTGACGCTCTGAGTGGGTGATCAGGGATATTACTTTTCTCTTAGTGGGGCGATTTCGGGGTTTACCTGCCCATTGTCCCTCTTAATTCATTAGAATAGTGTACTTAGGTTTCTCAAACCCCTTTCCTTTTGCTGGAATGAAGCCCACTTGTTCATGTAACAGTGATATTATCCTCTGCATGCTCATTTTTATGTTAATTTTTTCTTCTGTTTTCTTTTTATGTTCATCATCCAAACACCATTTTGCTGCCTGATTGGACCCATTTGTCCGCTATCTTGATTCAACATTACCTCCTTATTTGCCTTCCATCACTACTTTTTCATTACCTTCCGCTTGATCTAAATGCATATCATTTCATCCCTGGCTTACCTTATTGTTCCTAAATCTTTACTTTATTTTCCTTCATTGTCTGCTGTGTCTTCCTTCACTGCTTATTATATGTCCTTAATGACTTTTTACTCACTGATGGTGGCCTGCCTTTTTAAAATTCACTGCTTACTTCCTCTTCTTTTCTTGGCTACACTACTTTTCTTTCTTTATTCATGATCTTTCCTCTCTGTTCAATATTCTCTGCTCCTATCTCTCTATTCTTCATTCACGACTCACCCCTTGCATACTTCTCATTGACTGCTCTTCCTTTTTTTTTCTTCATGGTGGCCCTCAATTCTCTGCCTACCACTCTCACTCACTCTTATCCTTTGTCTGCTACTCCCTCTTTCATTCTCATTGCCTGCGCTTCACTTCTTTGATCACAAATCACATCTATTCCTTACCTGCTCCTCCATCCTGCTTCCATTATTTCATGCTTTCCTCTCTCTTGCTTCATTGCATGTACCCTTCATTTTGCATGTCCCTTTTGCTCTCTGCCTCTTTTCAGACCATGCCAGGAAGATTGACTTGGTGCGACATCTCATGTCTGACTATGTAAACGGACAGGTACTGGATGTGTTCTCTGAGCACGCAAACGTACTCGTCTCCTCTGCAATCACCAATTTCCAGGATGGTGCTGACCAGCTGCCACACTTTCTGTTTCTGCCAGTCCCCATCTGTCAGGTGGAGCGGGCCCCTAAAAGAGATGGTTAGTAGCAGGAAAAAAAGCCTGGCCTCCCCCAACAATCACAACTATGAAAGATGATTAGCCAAAGATTAAACCTAGTTGTCAGTGGGTGATGAATAACTAAAAGTAAAGCAAAAGGTACTTGAGTTACAAATGGGTCGCTAGCTTTGTATTTTTTTTTTATATTCAATGCTTGTTTGAATATTCTCTGTCTTTTCAAGGCTTCAAGACTTTACACGTTTCATAGCAGTAATACCTACTTTTACCCATCACTGTAAAATTAAGTACTTAGTGACTTCATGAAGAGTACAAGATACTGCAATCCCACCAAGGGTTTTAGATTTCTCTCTGCATGTCAGTGATGCACTGGGTGTGAGAAGTTAGCCTGGCATATGATGTCCACTAGTTCTAGTGGGCACCTTGCACCAGTCTAATCATCCCTTATTGATGATGGTTGTAAAGTCAACTTTATAGAAAGCTATCCTAGTGGTAGCATGAACCAGCAGTCTTCAGGCTAAGACTTCAGTAGGCGAGTTAAGCAAGTTGTTTTACCATATATAATCCCTTGAATACCAAATGAAAGGACACCACAAAAGGTATATATCAAATATATATGTATTTAATCTAAACACAACCCCTCTGCACTCTTTATGAGGTCAGAGGTCAAAATACAATACAAGTCACACAGTTAATATACTATAAGTTGCACAGTATACGTTATGCCCTAGGGGCCTCACAAACCATATACTAAGAAAGTGGTATAAGTACCACGTGAGTTAGAAAGCAGGCCTGGGGCCTGTGGAATCGCTGGGGCTACACTAAACAACCAAAGGTTAGGAAGTAGGAGGCCCACGGGAGACGCGTGCAGTGTCTAAACAATCGTGAGTTACCATTGACTTTCTATGGGAAACAAAGAAGTTAAAAAGTTACTGTTTAAGGACACTTCTGGATGGACTAGGATGGAACCCTTTTAAACTAGGGCACTTTGAGAGTCAAGACCCATGGGAGCACCGGAGTACCTGTGTTACCTCACCCAGGGAAGCCGGGTGCATAGGTGTCTTTTCGTGTCGGGTTTCGTCGTCATTTTTTATGGAAAGCTGCAAAGAAGTGCTGCAGGCGACCAGAGGAAAAGTGTCCGGGTGGATCCAAGGGTGGATCAGTGATGTGAAGAACCTGAAAGCAGAGGATACAGAGTCTTGGTCACTAGCCAGTGACCAGGAAGGAACCAGGCGATGTTGCGTGCTTGATGGTGAAGAAGGCGAGTTTGTCTCTTCAGCCACGAGGTCCAGGAGGCATCGACGTTGACCAGGCGCTGGATTCGAGCTGTCCCACGATGGATCTAGATGACTGCGGTGTCGGTATCCCGATTGGACCCAACAAGCCTTGGCAACCGCAACCCACAAAGAATGTTGAGATTGGCTCTGTTGCAGACCAGCAAGGTCTGTGGCGCTTCAGCTTTTCAGGGAAGCTGGAGCAAGCCGGGAGCAACCAGGAAAGCAAAGTAACTTCAAGATGGTATCTTCAGGGGGCTCACTAGCCATCGGGCAAGGAACCGGGAAGACGCGTCGAGCTCAAATGCAAAGGCGGGGCCCACTGGACATTCGCGGAGTGTCGGGGCCTGGGCTTCGGTGCAAATGGTGCGCGGGGCTGGGGCTTCTCGTACCCCAATGCACAATTTACTGAGGCTTCAGGAAAGGAGTGCAGGTAGCAAAATGCAGGATATCCAAGATGTCCGGCCCTACGTCTCTCGTGTCTGCCACGGGTCTCAGCTTTGCTGTGGATGTGGATCGGGGTCAGGGAAGTCTGGAAGTCCAGTTCTTGAGTCGCAGAGTCTTCGTGTTCCGACGGGAGCCTTGAAACTGCAGACCGGTGAAGTTGCTGGTGGTTCCTGTTTGCACAGGGTGGTCACTCCTTGACCACAAGGGAGATGTCTTCCTTCTTCCAGGCAGAATGGAATGTCGAAGGTCCAAGGTATGTCTTTCAAAGATTCGCCCAGGATAATCTAAAGTCCTGGGGACACAGCTCCTATACTTATACTAAGGATGGGGGCTGGATTACCTGACTAGGTCCCTCCTATGGGTGGACCTGAGGAGGAGGTGGTTACACCCCTTTCACTTTGTCCAGTTTTGCGTCAGAGCTGGGGCTGGAGTGCCCCAGCAACTGGTTTGAACCGCGCTATGCATGGACCACCTTGTGTGCCCCAGGCAGTGTCTAGATGCATTTACTGAATGCAGCCCTCCCTGCTCCAATACACAAAACTGCTGCCTGGGGAGGTGCTGGCACCTCCCTGGACAGGAAACCTATTGTCCAGGCCGCCCTTGCTTGAGTTTCCCCCAACAACAGGAGGTCAGACTTGTGTCTGTAGCAGCAGCATCAATTTTGTGATGCTGAGGCTCTGTTTAACCCTTCCCATGCTGGTGACGAACCCCAGCCGTCACACCCCGCGGTGGGCGTGTGCTGATGACGTCTGGGCTGGGGGTTCGTCACGGCCCGCCCTGTTCTTTTATTTACTGCACAGCGGTAAAATCGCGGCCGCAGCGAAGCGGTTAACTTTAACCGGGTAAAGCAGTAAGCTGCATGTCTTTTCCCTCTAGAAGGGTGGAATGCTACCCAGCCGCCAGAATTGGCGGGGGGGGTAGTGTTCCAAAGTGTTTGACACCTTCACGACATGTTTTGATAAAGCGAAACCAAAGTTAGCATTAACTGCGAGGATTATAATGCACTTAAGAGTATATGGTATGGCTATATCATAGAACAGCTATAAGGAGATGGTTCTGAAAGCTGCAGAGGTGCTCAGCTCATGCTAGGGCACCCTCTCACATAAAACCAAGCACTCTCCCTCCAGGATTGTCGAGGCCTACCCTAGGAGTGGCTTATAGGTGTATATGTGTCTATATATAAAGGCAGATATAGGTATACTATATCTAATTAAGGGGTGATTACACCACCTTACCCAGGCTGTGTGAACAACCTGTGGTGTCAGTTTGGAAGGCAAACCAGGGGTGGCACAATACATGCTGCAGCCCCTGGTAGGCCTAGGGTGCACCTATGCCCCGAGTACCAAGGGTACACTATACAGTGGCTCACAAGGGTGACCCAGTAACCAATCTGGTGTGTACCTAAAGTACATGGAGTCAATGTTATAGAGAAAGCAGATAGTCTGGGGCCCTGAATAGCAGGGTCCCAGGCAACTAAGTCAAAAACCAGCAAAACACCAGGAAAAAAGTTGGGGTAACCATATAGTCAGATTCCACCTTCCTACACAACCCCCCCCCACCGCCCCCCACCCACCCAAATGAAAAGAGATAAGTCTATCCTTGTCCAGTGTCCAGGTAAGCCTATATTGACTAAGTGGCCATATAAGGAAGTACCTGCACTAGCATGGTTACCCACTGTCTTATGGTCCACTAAGCAATCCCTCACCCTAGGGTATCAGAGGGTCTCCACCATTGGGATTTACTTCCTATGGGGTGTTTTGGCAAAGTAAAAGGCTGGTGCTGGGATGGAGTGCTGAAGTGAGGCTCCACTAATGTTGGGCTCAGCTTCCTCTGATCACTATCCACCATGTATGCCTTTCTTTCCATGACTGAGTTGCACTGTGCTCTCAGGGTCAACCTTTGGCTACCTACAGCTGGAGGTTGGGTCCCTTTGGTTGGACCACTGGAGGGACAGGTCAGGTTTGAGACCACTGAGTCCCAGGTTTGCCTGTGTCCAACAGAGTCCATCTGGGGGAGGTTCTTACATAAGGGTAAGGGAGATCCCTCAGAGTGTTGAGGAATTTTCATTTGGCTAGGGCTACTAGGCTGGGTGCCCCTAATCTGCTGATGGGAGGGTTCCTCTGGACAGGGGGCCCTTAGGGGTCCACTGGCCTCCCTGACCTCTACAGCCTTGGGCTGACTGAGGCAGGGTAGAGAGGGGCAGGTTACCTGCTCCAGACTGGGTACCACCTTGGAAGGGTCCACTGACATCAGGGGCTCTGCCAGGCCAGGCCTGACTACCTCTGGGGCAGTTCCTTCATAAGGGGTAGGGTCGGTTCCCTGAGGAGGCTGACCCTCACCTAATGTCTGGTGGTAAGGATACTTTTCTTCCTCCCCTTGCTCTCTGTCTGAGTGGAGTGATCCATAGTTTCAGGCTTCACAACACAAAAATCTGTTCGGGGTTGGGCTGTGACCATCACCGCCCTGCTAACTTTTTCTATTGTTTTGTTATCGTTGCTTTAAATAAATGTGAATAATGTTTACACAGTTCACAGGGACCCTCATTTTGTATACTATATTGCACCCAGGTCCCTTGTGGATTTTCTTGGGTAAAACCCCTCTTTTCTCAATTCAACTTTTTCAGGAAGGCCTATCATTTTGGAATGGGCCTGTTGCTCTACCTCAGCTCAGGCTGAGATTTCAAGATCATTGCCCAGTAAACAATCTACAGGCAAGTTTGTAGACACTGCCACTCTCTTTGGGCCAGTGACACCTCCCCAGCTGAGATGTATTACTGCTATGGCATAATCTGACCTGACTCCATCAATGTTGGTCACCTGGTATGTAAACCCAGGTAAAAGCTGTTCTGAGGGGACTAGTCTCTCACTCACCATGGTGATGCTAGCCCCTGTGTCCCCATAGGCCACAGCTGTCTGACCAATGATGTGGGGCTCCTGTCTGTACTTGCCCAAGATATTGGGACATGCTGTGAAGTTGGCAAACCCCATGCCATTATCACAGACTAGAGTTGCTAGGGGACCTGGTTAGGGCAGAGTCCACCTGAGTTCCCGAAGTAAACCCAACCACATTTTTGGGGGCACTCCCACCACCTGGGGAATTACTTCTAATAGTAACAGGAGGTGTTGGAGTATTACTTGGAGGAATAGTTTCCTTATTGCTGGCTTTTGGGCAACTGCTGTCAGTTTTTCAGTTGCCAGGTATCTTACATATATGGCAATAAGGTTTCTTAACATTAGAGGAAGGCGTTTGGGACCCACCCCCCTCAGAGGATGTTTGGGGCCCTGTAGTGGATTTGTCCTTAGATTTATCCCCACCTTTCTCTTGAGGTTTGGTAGAATCTTTCTTCTGGTCACCACCCTGATTTCTAGGCCTCACCCTGGTTCTGACCCATTTGTCTGCCTTCTTTCCTTGGGGAGAGGTCAGATCAGAGTCCACCAGGTGCTGATGTAGTCTTGTACTTTGCTGCCCAGTAACCAACCCTCCAGAGCCTTAGTAGCACAATCTACAAAATCAGTCCAGTCCTGAGTCTGTGTCTTCTGGGTGTCTCTGAACAGCAACCTATACTGCTCAGTGGTTAAGCCAAAACCATATATCAGAGTACTCTTCAGGACATAGTAGTTGTCAGCATCCTGTTCGTTAACGGTTAGGAGCTTATCTCTGCCTTTATCTGAAAAGGAGAGCCACAAGATTGCTGCCCACTGCTCCTTGGGGACTTTCAGCACTTTGCAGGCCCTTTCCCAAAGCAGTTATCCATTTGTGGATGTCATCCCCAACCTGATAAGGAGGGACAATCTTGTTCAGGTTTCTATGGTCATGAGACCTTTCCCTATCTCTAGGAATTATGCTCAATTTCTTCTCTTTCTCAAGAGCTAGGGTCTCTTTTGCAAGGGCAACTTCTTGCCTCTTGATCCTCAGCTTGACCTCTTTCATTCTAGCTTTGTGTTCTCTCCTCTGAGGGGCAGTCATCCTCCTCAGAGCAGAGGCACTGGACCCTACTGAGGAATCAGAGTACTCAGAACCACTGGAAAGTGATCTGGGCCTTCTGTTTCCACTGTTAGGCCTATTTGGAAGGTTAGAGGGGGGCCTACCATGGCCCTCTTCACCTCCACCTCCAGATAGTCCTGTGTTGCCCAGGTCAGCTTCATCAACTGCATCCTGGTCAGCATCCACTTCATCATCAGAGACCCCTGGATCTTCCCCAGTATTATTCTCTTCTGTTGAGGGATGGCCCCCTCTCTACTACCTTGGTTACCTGGGTCTGATGCATTCTCTACATCATGAGCCACTAAGATATCTACCAGGTGGTTAAAGGTTGGTCTCTGTCCTTGTCTCAGTCTTCTGACTGAACACAGACTTCTCAGTTCTTGAAAAGTAAATGTGTCATATTTAGAAGGCACCCTCTGGGTTTCTTCTTGAAGAGGTCCACTAGGGCCTGCTTCCAAGGACATTTTCTAGTGAGGTGTGTTATGTGCACCTACCTACACTAAATGGTTTCCTACTAGAACCTCTCTAGGAGTTGTAGTCAGGGTAGGCTAAGCCCTTACCACCTACAACTACTGAGTTCAGTAGAACATATGTATATAAGACTTGATTTATATGTACCTACAGGTACCTTGATATGATCTTTCAGATGATGTTACAAGATTATTTGGTAAAACAAATTGCAAGCTCTTATCCAACTGCTACACACCAATGTGTTGATTAGACTGGTGCAAGGTGCCCACTAGAACTAGTGGACATCAAATGCCAGGCTAACTTCTCACACTGGGCATCTAAGTTGTTATGATTAAGGGAAGGATTTCAATGTGTTTTAAAGAATTCCATGTTATTTGTATTTAATGCTGTTCAGCCATGTGGGGAAGTTTGTGTTTCTGAAAGAAAACCTAGTTTTTAATCTGTTATGTATTTACATTTTTCACTAGTGAGGTTTTCTCTACCCATTCCAGAACTTTATCTTGTCAAACATGCTTATGTGGCAGTAATTCTATGGGGTGTTATCGCTCAAGTGATATCTTCCAACCTTCTATCTGAGTCAGTCTTACATATGAGATGTCGAGCCATTGAACAGTGAAGAAATAGGTTCATAGCTCTTCAAGATCCGTCTCCCCATGGATCACTTGTTCATACTCGGAGAAGTTTTTACTCTTTTGGCCAAGGGAGCAATAGACTGGGCACCTCCATCCCATCCTAGATCTTCATCCTCTGAACTTCTTCCCTTCTTAAGTACCAGTTCAAAATGCTCATCTTGGCCCAAGTGGGGATCAACTTGCAGGATGTCTATTTTCCCCATCTCTGTCTGGCAGTTCCATAGACACTATCTGCTGTTTCAGGTAGGCCACAAGCACCTCCAGCGCTCTGTGCTAGTTTTGGCCTGATCAGTGCAACTTGGATGTTAATAAAAGTGATGGTGGTGGCCGCAGCGGAGGTTGGGAATATCAGTCTTCCAATACTTTGACAACTGGCTGTTGAAGGCTGACTCTCCTCTACTGGTCATAGACCACCTCTAGACGATGGTCGACCTGTTGATATTGTTAGATATTCCATCAACATACCAAATAAAAACTGACTCCTTCACAACAAGCCCTCGTCATTGAAGTCATCCTGGATGCAGTGCTTTTCCGAGCCATCCATCCGCCTCAACAAGTCAGGACATTCTGGCTATGATCCCCCTGTTTCAACCTGCGGCCTGAATCTCAGTGAGGTTGGATCTGTGCCTTCTTGGCCTCCTGTATCCTGCTTGTGGACCACACTATTAGGCACATGTGGGCTCTGCCCTCGGATTAGAGATGGGCATACACACTGCGTTTCACTCAGTAGACTTCCATGGAGTTACAGAAAAACTCCTGGAGATTCTTCGGAATTCTGCCAACAGACAGAAAATATACAGCTCTTGCTACCATTTGGTACCGGTAGTGCGAGCAGCGCTGAAAATCAGTGTGAACTGCACCATGCGTTATAAGTTGATTTTGCTTCAGCTCATGTAGAAAATCTACTTGAGCTGCAGCAAATCTACTCAAACACTGGCCCTCTGGCCATAACTGCCTGTGAATGCCAGGGACTGCCTGCATTAGAAAATCGCGCTAGGGAACACCAATTTTTATTAATCAGCTCAGATATTCTGAAGTCGCAGAGGAGATAAATTCAGCCATGTGGTGATTGGTGGAATTTGGCCGGAACTCCACGTTAAAGAGTAACTCAGAGTGGGCAAAATCTGTCAATTCCGCAGGCAGAACAGAACATACTGCCCACCCCTAAATGGGATTTGAAGTTTCAGTACGCTAAGGACAAAGGCAATCTGTTAGTTTCCCGGTGTTGAAGGAGATTGCGATAGATCTCAGTGGTGGTTGCTTGACCAGAATAGGACTGGGGGCAGACCCCTCTCCCTACTGCACCCAGATCTAACAGTCGTAACGTATGCATTACTTCTGGGTTGGAGAGATCATCTTGGAGAAGTGGCGATCCGAGTATTCTGGTCTCCAACTAAAGCTCATCCCCACATCACCTTGCTGAAGTTTTAAACGATTTGCTTGGCACTGAAGGCATTCCTCCCAACCATCAAGATGAAACACAATTGCCATTTGTTGCTGCAACAAACTGAGCTTTGCAGGGTTGTACGGAGCAGATGATCTCAGCCACCGTTACCTAGCGGATCACGAATGGAAGTTACACTCTGAGATGGCACAGGACGTCTTCCACCTTCATTTTTAGTAGGGTATTGCACAGGATGTCACTATGTCTAGGGTATAACGGCTCTTTGAGGCAGAGCTAGTCTGCAGTTGAGAGCTTGCCCAAGAGGTGAGGGCTTAGTAGCTGGCTGTTCATGGACGTGCCCTGGCTCACTGAGTAAGTATGTTGCAGAATGGGAATAGGTTTCCCTACAAAAGGGGTCTAATGTAGGGTAAGTCTGACATGCCATCCATTACCATGTGGAGTTGGTATATGTTTTGGGTTGTCTCTGTAGCCATTCCACCCTGGAAATGGTCGGAAATTGACTGCAGCCCATGAATGGAGTATCTCCCTTCTGGGACCGGAGCAGAAATGGATCATCTGCACATTTGGTGGTGGTATAGGGGAAGGGCATGCTTTGCCTTTAAAATGTTTCCCCTGGGAGAAAAAAAAGTAATTCACTTCAACTGTGCTAAATGTGTGCTATGTAGATTACCACAAAGAAAAAATAGAAGGCTAAATGAGATCACATATGACATTCCAATTAGTACTCCTGGAAGCTTTCCAGGCATATGTATGTGAATGTTTGTGAATTGAAATAAAAAGTTCACTTAAATTAAGTTTTTTAATTGGTCATAATAAATATCTTCTCATGTCTGAGAAAGTTCTGGAATTTTTGGGAATCATTGAATTCCTACCACCCTGCCTCCTCACACTTTTCCCAATAAAAATGGGTGGGCCTATCTGCTGGGATAGGTAAGGCTCAAAAGTGCACCTTGGAAGAGGCAAAAAAAAAGTGCTTACAATTTAGATTTTTGTGTTGTGGGTAGTTGCAGTAATTGGCTTAGGTGATATCTGGCACACAGAGAACACTAAAAAACTGATAAGGAGAGCTATTGGCAGTGCTGGGATGGGAAGGGAAGTGGTTCTTACCCTGAAATGAATAAGGTTAGCGTATGAAAAGTATGTGTTTCTTGCAGTCTGTCACTGTGCACAGCTAAGTTACCGGCTGCTGACATGTTACACAGTACCATGTTAGACTGGCCTAGTGTACCACACCACATAAAGGTCCCTTTCCCAGTTAGTGAGGGATGGCCAAGAGTTGAAAAAGAAAACCCTAACACAACTTTGTGACCCATTCAATGAATACTGGTGTGATCCTATGGTTAGGTGTGCATACACCTTTCAAGGTCCTCAGGTGATGTGCAGGTAAACTTCATAGACATGCCATTTGATGGTGAACGGTTTATCGGTGAGAAATGTTATTCCTCTCATTAGCACCATCCAGATGCGAGAGTACAAGGGCTTGAACAACAGTTCTGAATTTTATTTCTTTTTAGAAGAGAGCTGGTACCAGGTTGCCTTTGATTTTTAAGTTGCACAAAGCAATTTTTGTGGGGAGCTCACATTCTAATATACAAGTCAAATATATGGCTCTTCATTGAAATTAATTTCTTATTCTTCCAGAGAACCTTTTATATATATGCTCAGTTTTACAGCAAATGCTATCCATGAGTTTCCACAAAAACATGTTTTGTATTGTAATACAATAATTCAATATAGAATTAAAATGAACTATTTTATATAGTATTTTCAGATATCCATTCAAATTAACTATTTTCATGTTATAAGATAATTTCACCCAACACGTGTTTCTAGGCAGTACATGCCGCTTCTTCAGGGCGGAAATGGCAAAAACATGAGAGATAATAAACAATTTATGTCATGGTAAAACACACTTCATCATGATAGTCAGATTTTGTGGTCACCAACCATTAAAACATAGGTAGTTGTCTATTAAATAGTATTAATGTTCTCATATTCAACCCTAGTCTTCATTCGTTAGAAAAAACATTTCTCCTGTATTGTAAATTTGAAATATGTGCATTTAATGAACTCGTAGTCTCTTTCAAATAGCTGACCTACTAGCCTAGCATTGCTTTAGAGTCATATGTATCCCATGTCACAATTGTTAATTGTTGCAGTTCTTGCCCCATTAATTAGAATAGCATAAACAGTCAATCAGTACTAAAAAGTAGTAGCCTTACCGGTTGGCTTGTGATACTTTGATCTTTTGAAAATCGAAAAGTTACACAGCAATGAATTTAAAATGAATATTTAAAAATATGAAGAAAAAGAAGAAAAGTAGAAATGAAATATCTAAACAAGGCACTGTTTTATCTGCATTGACTAATTTGTTGCCTTTGTGTTTTTTGGCTGGGTTCCTTGAGGATAAGGTTGGTGTCTAGTCCAAGTGATGTGTTATTCACTCAATGTATGATGTTGAACCTGCCAAGATTCATGTCATTGAGCCAGATTTGATCTTGGCAAACAGAAATGCTGTCTTTTTTGAGTGGGCTTCAGGTAGGTACTGGACGTCCAGGTACGGACCATATGCAGGCAGTGGTTCAAGCTTTGGATGACTGTAATAGAGCAGACTTTCAAGTAGAGGTGCGCATCATCAGCATATGGATGAATCCTGATATCTGTCAGTAGAGCAGTAAGTGGCTGCATGTAGAGGCTGGAGATGACAGAGGGCAGTGTGGAACCTCTGGGGGCATCTGCAGCTGATAGGATCTTTTGGAACCTGGAGGTGCTCTGCAAACAAGCTGGTGTCGGTTGGAAAGGTAGCAGGTTAACCAGTGAAGGACATTGCTGGTGAATCACATTCGAGACTCCAGGGTGCGTCTGAGTGGGATGGTCCAATGTGTCTGTATGTGGTGTGGAAGGTCTTCAGTACCATGAGGCCCTTGGAAGTTCTGTTTTTCTTCCATTTTCTTCTGTGTCGGCTGATAGATCATTTATTCTCAGCAAGGTCCTTTCTGCCAGTGTGCTGAAGGCTTTGGCGTACACTTGTGTTTTCATTGGGGCTTGAGTGTTGACTGTATTTTCTGAAAAACTGTCTTAGAGTTCTTTAGGTACATTTTGACATTGGATGTGGAGTTGAAAGGGTGAGAAATGATCTCAAGCCTTGGATTGTTTATGTTGAAGTCTTTGAAGAATCTGAAGGTCTGATTTTCTCTTTTGGATTGCCCTGGGTTTGTTGGTAGGATGCTGAGCCGGGAGATAGGCATAGCAGAGATATTAGTGGTTTATATTGAATTGTTGTTGATGCTGAGAAGACAAGGTCTTGGAAATGGCCTTTGGAACGTGCTGTTTGTGTGATATGCTGGACCGTGCTGAGTGTATCACTGCAGTTGATGAGAGTGGCTCTTATTTTTCTTGAGCTTATGTTTGAGGTTGAAGGCACACAAGAGGGTGGTGTGGGCTTGCCAGATAAATGAGGTGGCGAGTAGATCTAAGAATTTTTCAGTGAAGTTCTAGTTCTGCTTAGGACCCCTATAGATGGTAGGATGTGGAAGAGATTGAGAACAAAATGTCAGCAGTTCCTTTGAGTTGAGTGTTATTTGGTTGCCTTGCGTACTGGACCAGAAGAACTTAGGGATGACAGCGAGGCCTCCTCCCTTCTTACTTGCTTGTCTTCATGTTGGATTCTGAAGCATATGGTAAAAAGGCTATCTTCGATGATGTGTGGGTGAATCTTGTCTAAGATGTATGGCTTTTGTAGTACATCAGAGCGAATGTTTAAGAGCATGTGTTGGGTTGCGTACTTTATAGTTTGAGAGTTTTCGATGGTTAGTTGGAATCATATGAGTTCGGATCTATGTGTTTATTTGAAGGCTATATGAGTGTTTTTGAAGTCTAGGTCTGGGTGTGATTGTAGGCATTGGCAGTATGGGTTGCTGGGGGAAGCATATGATGATCTCCTTGTAGATTTTCAGTGGAGCAGAGCATCCGGCTCACAACCCTTCCTGCCTAGCCCCTTCCAGGCCTTTGTATACCCAAACAGGAAATGCCCTTGCCTGTGTTCGCCATCCTCCATGTGCAAATAGGAACTCTTCTCACAAACAAAACATTATAAAAAGATTAGTAAGAGAACTGTTATTGTGTCTTCCAGGCCGGTTATAAGTAGATCAGTTTTCAAATATTTGAAAGACGAATCGCAGAATTCGGCCGTTTGCGCCCGCAAAAATGGCATTTGAAATTCATCATTGGGTCATGTACTCGCAATTTGAGAAATCTAAAAAAAATGCGATTTTTCAAATTGCGATTGCATTTAAGGAATCTCTATTTGAGATTCCTTAAATGCTATTCATGACCCATTAAAAAATTGCGAATTCGCTATTTTTTCACGCTATTTACCGCGAAGTCAGACTTCGTGGTAAATAGCGAAAACTGAGAAAAATGCACTTTTGTGCATTTTTCTCAGTTGTATGTTACACACACACATGTCCTTTGGACATGTGTGTGCGCAACATAACTCTACATTTTCATTTCAGGGGTGCTACAGGGTGTTCTTTGGACACCCCTGGCATCCTTGAAATTGCATCCTTATTTGCGATTAGCAATTTGCTAATCGCAAATAACGAATGTGTAGGAATCGCAATTTATTTAGCGATTCCTACATGAATCTCGTTTTGCAAGTCCTTAATAGCGATTCCTTAATAACCGCTATTAAGGACTCGCAAAACGGCTCCTTGATGAATCTGGCCGAAAATGTCTATATTTGCATTCACATTCTCTGTGTGATTTAAGAGAATTCTAATGGATACCTCTTCTCACAAGTTCCTTACAAGCACCCTCCTTCCAGATCATAGATGGTATCTGGAATTATTTTTGGTACCTAGGGGGTCACTTGCACCATGTGATGTTGCTTAATGTTGGAGAGGGGCTGTCGAACTTCAGCATCATTGGTGAAAAAGATCCATGTAAAGCACTGCAAGTGTTATTAAGCTTGTGCCTTTTTTGCTGCTCTATAGATTCAGAATCCTGAGCTGCTGAGTTTCCTCAGTTTTCTTCACCGTATTCTTTGACCTTTTCTTTTTTTTGGGAAATTATTTTTATTGTTTTTACAATAACACAATTCATAAGAACCACATAAATATGTCTTTTGCAGAATCCCCACAATTTTCAGCAGAATCTGCATTGGCACAGAGTTATTAATCAAAGATGTATCCACTTAGCCTTATTTCCCCATTTTCCAAAATGAACAAATATGCAAATAATGAGACAGAGATACTATACAAGGTAAAACCCCGTAACTCATACCTGCGTCAGGGAATGTGAAAATGGTCGTTCCAGGGTCCCCATATCTTTATGTACTTATTAGAGTAACCTCTGGATCTATATACTGCCTCCTCAGCAATCAATCAATCAATCATACAAATTTGTATAGCGTGCTACTCACCGGCAAGGGTCTCAAGGCGCTGGGAGGGGGGGGGGAGTCGCTACTGCTCGAACAGCCAGGTCTTGAGTTGTTTCCTGAAGGAGAGGTGGTCCTGGGTAAGCCGTAGGTGGGTATTATTATTATTATTATTATTATTATTACTATTAAGTTTATAAAGCGCTCAGCTACCCGTAGGTTTCCCGGCGCTAAAACCAAAAACGAGAGGGGAGAGTCAGAAGGAAGGCTGTTACATGTTGAATAACCAGGTTTTTACCTGTCTGCGAAACCTAAGGTAACTGGGTTCAGTTCGTAAGTGGAGGGGAAGGGAATTCCAGAGTGAGGGGGCCAGCCAGGCGAAAGAGCGGCCACCCATTCTGGCTTTTTTTATTCTGGGAACTGAGAATAAGTGCTGATTAGATGATCGCAGAGTGTGGAGGGGACAGTAGTGCTGTACCAAGGAATTAAGATAGGGTGGGGCCAGGCCAGTATTTAATCTGTGCATGATGCAGAGGGCCTTAAATTTTGTGCAGCTTTCAATGCGAAGCCAGTGCAGAGTGCGTAGGGAACTAGAGGTAGGGGAAGTGTTGGGTAATTTACAGAGCAGTCGCGCTGCCATATTCTGGACTGTCTGAAGTTTACGAGTCACCTCTTTGCAGGCTCCCAGGTGAAGGATGTTCCCGTCGTCCAATTTAGAGGTGATTAGAGCCTGGACCACGGTTTTATGAGTATCCTGGGGGAGCATCCAGATGATCTTGCGCAACCACTTAATAATAGTAATGCAAGTGGAGGAAGTTTTAACCATGTGGTTCTTCATAGATAACTGGTCGTCAAAAATTACGCCGAGGTTGCGTGCTGTTTTAGATGGGGTGGGTAAAGTGCCCATTTGAGAGGGCCAGTGTTGGGGTCCCCATAAGGTGGTGTTATGGCCAAACAGAAGAAGTTCTGTTTTCCCCCCGTTCAGTTTCAATTTGTTATCCAACATCCAGGCTGCGATGTTGCTCAGTCCTGTACAGAGGGAAGAGGGAGAGGAGTGAGGATCCGAGGAAAGAGAGTAGATGGGAGTTCCATGTCTTGGCCGCCAGGTAGGATAAGGATCTTCCTCCGGCGGTGGCTTCGCGAATTCGTGGGACGGAGGCGAGGGCGAGGCTGGCGGATCGGAGCTGGCGGGTGGGTGTGTAGAATGTGAGGCACCTGTTGAGGTATTTGGGGCCCATGTCGTGGAGAGCCTTGTGTGCGTGGGTGAGGAGTCTGAACGTGATCCTCTTGCTGACGGGGAGCCAGTGCAGGTCTTTCAGATGGGCAGAGATGTGGCTGTGACGGGGGATGTCCAGGATGACTCGTGCCTAAGCGTTCTGTATGCTCTGGAGCCTTTTGTGGAGTTTGGCTGTGGTTCCAGCGTAGAGGGTGTTCCCGTAGTCCAGGGGGCTGGTGACGAGGGCCTGGTTTCGGTGGGGATCCACCGGAAGATCTTTCGGAGCATGCGCAGGCTGTTGAAACAGGATGATGAGATGGCGTTGACTTGCTTGGTCATCGTGAGAGAGGAGTCCAGGATGAAGCCCAGGTTGCGTGCATGGTTCGTTGGCTTGGGAGCATGTGTTGGGTTGCGTACTTTATAGTTTGAGAGTTTTCGATGGTTAGTTGGAATCATATGAGTTCGGATCTATGTGTTTATTTGAAGGCTATATGAGTGTTTTTGAAGTCTAGGTCTGGGTGTGATTGTAGGCATTGGCAGTATGGGTTGCTGGGGGAAGCATATGATGATCTCCTTGTAGATTTTCAGTGGAGCAGAGCATCCGGCTCACAACCCTTCCTGCCTAGCCCCTTCCAGGCCTTTGTATACCCAAACAGGAAATGCCCTTGCCTGTGTTCGCCATCCTCCATGTGCAAATAGGAACTCTTCTCACAAACAAAACATTATAAAAAGATTAGTAAGAGAACTGTTATTGTGTCTTCCAGGCCGGTTATAAGTAGATCAGTTTTCAAATATTTGAAAGACGAATCGCAGAATTCGGCCGTTTGCGCCCGCAAAAATGGCATTTGAAATTCATCATTGGGTCATGTACTCGCAATTTGAGAAATCTAAAAAAAATGCGATTTTTCAAATTGCGATTGCATTTAAGGAATCTCTATTTGAGATTCCTTAAATGCTATTCATGACCCATTAAAAAATTGCGAATTCGCTATTTTTTCACGCTATTTACCGCGAAGTCAGACTTCGTGGTAAATAGCGAAAACTGAGAAAAATGCACTTTTGTGCATTTTTCTCAGTTGTATGTTACACACACACATGTCCTTTGGACATGTGTGTGCGCAACATAACTCTACATTTTCATTTCAGGGGTGCTACAGGGTGTTCTTTGGACACCCCTGGCATCCTTGAAATTGCATCCTTATTTGCGATTAGCAAATTGCTAATCGCAAATAAGGAATAACTCCCTATTCATTCCTATGGGCCTTTAGGCCCATAGGAATGAATGGGGAGTTATTCCTTATTTGCGATTAGCAATTTGCTAATCGCAAATAACGAATGTGTAGGAATCGCAATTTATTTAGCGATTCCTACATGAATCTCGTTTTGCAAGTCCTTAATAGCGATTCCTTAATAACCGCTATTAAGGACTCGCAAAACGGCTCCTTGATGAATCTGGCCGAAAATGTCTATATTTGCATTCACATTCTCTGTGTGATTTAAGAGAATTCTAATGGATACCTCTTCTCACAAGTTCCTTACAAGCACCCTCCTTCCAGATCATAGATGGTATCTGGAATTATTTTTGGTACCTAGGGGGTCACTTGCACCATGTGATGTTGCTTAATGTTGGAGAGGGGCTGTCGAACTTCAGCATCATTGGTGAAAAAGATCCATGTAAAGCACTGCAAGTGTTATTAAGCTTGTGCCTTTTTTGCTGCTCTATAGATTCAGAATCCTGAGCTGCTGAGTTTCCTCAGTTTTCTTCACCGTATTCTTTGACCTTTTCTTTTTTTTGGGAAATTATTTTTATTGTTTTTACAATAACACAATTCATAAGAACCACATAAATATGTCTTTTGCAGAATCCCCACAATTTTCAGCAGAATCTGCATTGGCACAGAGTTATTAATCAAAGATGTATCCACTTAGCCTTATTTCCCCATTTTCCAAAATGAACAAATATGCAAATAATGAGACAGAGATACTATACAAGGTAAAACCCCGTAACTCATACCTGCGTCAGGGAATGTGAAAATGGTCGTTCCAGGGTCCCCATATCTTTATGTACTTATTAGAGTAACCTCTGGATCTATATACTGCCTCCTCAGCAATCAATCAATCAATCATACAAATTTGTATAGCGTGCTACTCACCGGCAAGGGTCTCAAGGCGCTGGGAGGGGGGGGGGGAGTCGCTACTGCTCGAACAGCCAGGTCTTGAGTTGTTTCCTGAAGGAGAGGTGGTCCTGGGTAAGCCGTAGGTGGGTATTATTATTATTATTATTATTATTATTACTATTAAGTTTATAAAGCGCTCAGCTACCCGTAGGTTTCCCGGCGCTAAAACCAAAAACGAGAGGGGAGAGTCAGAAGGAAGGCTGTTACATGTTGAATAACCAGGTTTTTACCTGTCTGCGAAACCTAAGGTAACTGGGTTCAGTTCGTAAGTGGAGGGGAAGGGAATTCCAGAGTGAGGGGGCCAGCCAGGCGAAAGAGCGGCCACCCATTCTGGCTTTTTTTATTCTGGGAACTGAGAATAAGTGCTGATTAGATGATCGCAGAGTGTGGAGGGGACAGTAGTGCTGTACCAAGGAATTAAGATAGGGTGGGGCCAGGCCAGTATTTAATCTGTGCATGATGCAGAGGGCCTTAAATTTTGTGCAGCTTTCAATGCGAAGCCAGTGCAGAGTGCGTAGGGAACTAGAGGTAGGGGAAGTGTTGGGTAATTTACAGAGCAGTCGCGCTGCCATATTCTGGACTGTCTGAAGTTTACGAGTCACCTCTTTGCAGGCTCCCAGGTGAAGGATGTTCCCGTCGTCCAATTTAGAGGTGATTAGAGCCTGGACCACGGTTTTATGAGTATCCTGGGGGAGCATCCAGATGATCTTGCGCAACCACTTAATAATAGTAATGCAAGTGGAGGAAGTTTTAACCATGTGGTTCTTCATAGATAACTGGTCGTCAAAAATTACGCCGAGGTTGCGTGCTGTTTTAGATGGGGTGGGTAAAGTGCCCATTTGAGAGGGCCAGTGTTGGGGTCCCCATAAGGTGGTGTTATGGCCAAACAGAAGAAGTTCTGTTTTCCCCCCGTTCAGTTTCAATTTGTTATCCAACATCCAGGCTGCGATGTTGCTCAGTCCTGTACAGAGGGAAGAGGGAGAGGAGTGAGGATCCGAGGAAAGAGAGTAGATGGGAGTTCCATGTCTTGGCCGCCAGGTAGGATAAGGATCTTCCTCCGGCGGTGGCTTCGCGAATTCGTGGGACGGAGGCGAGGGCGAGGCTGGCGGATCGGAGCTGGCGGGTGGGTGTGTAGAATGTGAGGCACCTGTTGAGGTATTTGGGGCCCATGTCGTGGAGAGCCTTGTGTGCGTGGGTGAGGAGTCTGAACGTGATCCTCTTGCTGACGGGGAGCCAGTGCAGGTCTTTCAGATGGGCAGAGATGTGGCTGTGACGGGGGATGTCCAGGATGACTCGTGCCTAAGCGTTCTGTATGCTCTGGAGCCTTTTGTGGAGTTTGGCTGTGGTTCCAGCGTAGAGGGTGTTCCCGTAGTCCAGGCGGCTGGTGACGAGGGCCTGGTTTCGGTGGGGATCCACCGGAAGATCTTTCGGAGCATGCGCAGGCTGTTGAAACAGGATGATGAGATGGCGTTGACTTGCTTGGTCATCGTGAGAGAGGAGTCCAGAATGAAGCCCAGGTTGCGTGCATGGTTCGTTGGCTTGGGGGCGGTGCCCATGGCCGGGGGCCACCAGGAGTCGTCCCAGGCAGAGGGGGATGGTCCCAGGATGAGGACGTCCGTCTTGTCTGAGTTCAGTTTCAGTCGGCTTAGCTTCATCCATTCCGCGACGTCTTTCATTCCTTCCTGGAGGCTGGCTCTGGCGGTGGTGGGGTCGTTGGTGAGGGAGAGGATCAGCTGGGTGTCGTCAGCGTAGGAGATGATGTTGATGTTGTGTTGGTGTGCGATGGCTGCGAGGGGACCCATGTAGACGTTGAGGAGGGTGGGGCTGAGCGCGGATCTTTGCGGAATGCCGCAGATGACTTCGGTGGCCGCGGATCGGAACGGGGGAAGGCGGACTCTCTGGGTTATTCCGGCGAGGAAAGAGATGATCCACTCCAAGGCCGTTCCTTGGATTCCGGTGTTGCTGAGGCGCTGTATCAGGGTGTGGTGGCATACGGTCTCGAAGGCTGCTGAGAGGTCCAGGAGGATGAGGGCAGCTGTTTCCCCGTTGTCGAGCAGGGACCTGATGTCGTCGGTAGCTGCGATGAGGGCAGTCTCTGTGCTGTGGTTTGCTCGGAAACCGGACTGCGAGGGGTCGAGGGATCCGTATGTCTTGAGGAAGGCGGAGAGTTGTTTGTTGACGGTCTTCTCAATGACGTTGGCAGGAATCAAGCAATAGTCTATACTCATTCCTTATCCATCAGCTCATTTGAGGATGAGGCCCCTTCAGTGGGTCCTGTGTATCGAGTGGAATTAGTTATTTGTGGACTTAAAGGAAAGCTATGCCTCAATGTGTGGTGAGTGAGTTGCAGCTGTGGAAGTATGCAGAACATCTTCAGAAAGGAGAGCTCTTTTATCATCAGCGTTGGGGTGCTCACTTTCGTGGCCTAGCGCTCAGTACATTGTGGTCAAAGCAGGAGTTAAATTGGCACAGAAGTGTTTTTGGGTCAAGTGCAGGCTGGCTGGCATTTCAACCCTTGTTGCTGGGTAATCAAATACAGGCTTTAGCAAACAACTCCACTGCTGTGTCCTGTGCCACCAGCCAGTGGAATGTAGGTTCTCTTCCTCAATGGTCAGAAGTCCTAAGTATCTGTCCAAATGGGACTTGGAAAGAAAAATTTCAGCTTTTAGCATTGCATCTAGCAGTAACGGAGAACGAGGCTGCAGATTTTCTGTGCAGGATGACTTTGATGAGTCTCAAATGGCATCTTTATCCAGATTTGGCATTCGAGGTGTTGCAGATCTGGGGTATTCTGGATATAGATTCTTTCAACTCAAGACTACTAGCTTGGACCCCAGTTTTGATATAGGAAATTTCCATCAGACGTTTTTCTCCCTAAAGCGGGCATTTAATATGCATTCTTCCCCTTCTGTTGATGCAGTGGGTTATTTGCTTGACCTGTAATAGGAGAGTTAAAATAATTCCAATTGTTGTAGATTTGGCTCGCTGTGCTTGTTACTTTGACCTACTTCGGTTGAGCATTTCATCATGCCCTTTAAGGAAGGATCTTTTGTGTCCAAAAGGGAGCGGTTTATTTCATCCCAATCTCAACACACTTGAATCTTTGTGCTTGGTTCTTGAAAGGTTAGCTGCTCCCATTTATCATGTTTCTCTAGGGGTTGTAGATGTTTTATTGATCGAACACATTGCATTGATGGGGCAGCCTCTTCTAGTAGATCATCTGTATTTTGCTGCTTAGTGTCGTGATTTTTCTGTGGATCCCTTGCATGCACATTTCTGATAGATACATCTGCCAGTGGATTTCTCACCTTGTGAATATCCCCTGCGCAGCAGCCAATCGGAAACTTTTGTAACTCTCCACGCCGGCGAGGTCATGGGCGACGTCATAGAGGGTACGACTCCGCTCACGACCCCGCTAACGTCACTGGATCCATAATAAGGCCTCGTCGGCATAATGACGTCCGTTCCCTTTTTTCCGCGCCGTCGACGCCAACAGTTTTTTGGGACTCTCCGTAGTTACATTGCAATTTCTAGTGTTCTCGTCTTCTGTTCTTGTTCCTCTCTAAAATGTCGGGAAGAAAGTCCGGTTTTAAGCCCTGTAGAGAGTGCGGGAAATGTCTATTACTGACCCGCATCAGGACTGTGTTTGGTGCTTATCTTCCGATCACGACGTCGGAGAATGTGCGTGCTGTAGGAAGATGAAACCGAAGGCATTAAAGGAAAGGGAGGCGAATTTGTTTATGGCCAAGATGAAGAAAAAAGAAAAAAAAAGGCGAGTAAAAGAAAATCCAGATCAAGGTCGAGGTCTCGATCCGAATCCAGGTCGGGTTCGAAGTCGGCTTCAGGGCATTCGAAGTCGAAGAGGCATAAGAAGAAGAAGCATTCTTCAAGGCGCCACTCTGATAAAGAATCGGCGCCGAAGTCATCTTCTCCTCAGCGTCGCAGAGATGTCGTCGATCCATTGCCTTCGAATCCGGCTTCGCCTGAGAAGGTTGAGACTCCCGAAGTAGAGGTCTCTCGATCTCCGACGCCGGCTCCCTCGGATTCGGTTCACTCTCCGGATCTTGGTGAGGTTGAGCCAGAGCATGAGGATCAGGAGCAGCCTGAGGAGGTTCCTTTATCGACGCCGGCTGGCCCGACTCCAGGAGCACTGGCTTCAGAAAGGACGCCGTGTAATTATCCTCCATTCCCGGCTCCAGGTCAGGACCCATCACATTACCTTAACGCAATGTATGGCGTCTTTGCGAGGGCAATGTACCCATCTGGTGCACCTGTGAGTCCCATGGGTCCTTTTGCATTTAATTTGGGTGTTCCCCAAACTTATGCCCAGGCACCGTTTATGCCCTTTATGCCAGCGACTCAGTCCTGGAACTTTCTGGCGCCGAGAGCACTGACGCCGTATCAAGAATCTCCGGCGCCGTATCAGGATTTTCCAACGCCGTCTGGTCGTCCTCGTTTGGAGTCTGTGGCGCCGTCGGATCCGCGTTCAACGCCGATCCCGAAGCCGACGGAGTCGGTCGTGGAGCCATCGACTCCAGCCCCCAGGATCCGCTCCAGGAGGGAAGCCCAGAGGGCTGTAGAGGAGGAACGCTATCGGCAAGAGATGGAGGAAGGTGAACTTCCTGAATCAGAGGACTATTTTGAGGAGTTAAAGGACGCAAGTGGCCTTGATGTCTCACCTGAGTGGGATTTTTCTCCTGGCCCGGATGCTCCCTCTAAGGATGCAGCTCCCTATCATATGGTGCAGAGTTATTGGACATTACTCTGCCTTCTACGGAGTCTAAATCCAATCTTCTGACTGAAGTGTTGCATTCTCCCTCATCTGTGTCTGAACCTCTATTACCATTTAATGAGGCAATTTTGGAACCAGTGTTGGAGGTTTGGAAGAAGCCTTTGTCTGCTCCTGCGGTCTCCAAGACTGTGGCACGGATGTATAGGGTGGCACCTGAAGATCCAGAGTTTTTGTCGGCTCATCCTTCGCCTGAGAGCCTAGTAGTGCAGGCGGCTTGTTCAAAGAAATCTTCAGGGGCTTTTCCTCAGGTTCCGGCTGACAGGGATTCAAAGCGCATTGACCAGTCTGCCAAAAAGGTATTCTCATCTGCAAGCATGGCACTAAAATCCACAAATGCTACCTGCCTGATGGGAAGATATATCCATGCCTTGATGGATTCTTCTAAGCAGTTGCTGCCAAAACTGTCTGATGAAGATAGAATAAATGTTCAGGAAATTTTGGATGACACCCAGGCTGCTGCTCGTCAAGTTATCCAGAGCGGCCTAGATACGGCTGACTCAGTGGCAAGGATTATGGACTTTGCAGTAGAACGAGACCTGTGCCATTCGATGGCACAGGACTCTTTGGTAAGAAGGCGGATGCCGCTCTTGAGAGATTCAAAGATTGTAAGGCCACAGCAAGATCACTTGGCTTACAAACTCAATCTAGAGGATCTTTCAGAAAGTATAGAGGATTTGGAAAGTCGTCCTTTCGTCCGCAAGGACAGCCTCGACAACAGCAACAACAAAACACGCTGTACAAGTCCTATAGGGAAAAAGGCAGAGGTCATCCACGAGGCCGTCAACCCTCCTCCTCCACTTCTTCTACCTCACCCCCTATCACCGCAGCAAAGCAGCCCTAGACTCCCCATTCTCAATCATATTGGTCCTGTGGGGGGTCGGCTTACCCATTTTCTGCAGGATTGGGAATCGGTCACTACAGACCAATGGGTTCTCAATCTTGTGGCAAATGGGTATGCTCTTCCCTTTCGGGAATTTCTTCAAAGTTACCCTCCTTGCCAAGGGGCTTGCTCAGAAGAACATCTCCGTCTCCTACAGGAGGACGTTCTGACCTTGTTAAAGAAAGGCGCTATAGAGGTGGTTCCAGAGCAAGAAAGGGGTCAGGATGCTACTCCTGGTATATCCTGATTCCCAAGAAGGATGGCATGTTGCGTCCAATCCTGGATCTCAGGATCTTGAACCTTTATCTGAAACAATTAAAGTTCAAGATGCTCACCCTTGCGCAGGTTCTTCAAACGCTGTTGGAAGAAGACTAGATGGTGGGTTTGCAGCAATACCAGTTTGCGGTCCTTCCGTTTGTAATTACTACTGCATCTTGAGTCTTTACCAAGGTGATGGCAGTGGTGGCAGCACATCTCAGAAGGTCGGGGATTCCGGTTTTCCCCTATCTGGACGACTGGCTGATCAAAGCAGAGTCTCCAGAGAAGGTGCTACATCATCTGCAAGAGACAACTCATTTGTTGTACAGATTGGGTTTTTCGATAAATGTACCCAAGTCTCACCTGGTGCCCTCCCAGCGCAACCTGTTCATAGGTGGTGTACTGGACACAACTGTATGTTGTGCATTCCCTCCTCCTCAAAGGATTCACGACATACAGGAAATGATTCCCTTGTTTTACAATGGAGCGGTTATTCCAGTCCTGAAGGTCCTTCGCTTGCTCGGTCTGTTTGCTTCCTGTATTCTCCTGGTCAACCATGCACGCTGGCACATGAGGGCACTCCAGTGGTGCCTTCGCAGGCAGTGGTATCAGCACAACGGGGATCTCAGGGAGTCTGTGAGGATCTCCAGAGAAACTGCAGCGGATCTGTCTTGGTGGAGCGTGGAGGGCAATCTGTCTCAAGGAAAGCCCTTTCATCTGTCTCCATCGGTTGCCACGGTGATAACGGATGCATCCACTCTAGGATGGGGTGCTCATCTGGGGGACCTGGAGATCAAGGGTCTTTGGTCTCCGGAGGAAAGGTTGCTTCACATCAACCTTCTGGAGTTAAGGGCGATTCGTTTAGCACTCAAGGCCTTCCTCCCTTCCATTTGCGGTCTGTCAGTTCAGGTCCTGACGGACAACACGACCGCGATGTGGTATATCAACAAGCAGGGAGGAGTGGGATTCCATCTTCTCTGCAGAGAAGCTCTGCGTCTCTGGTCCTGGGCTCAGGACCACCAGATTTGTCTAATGGCAAATCATCTGGCCGGAGTTCTGAACGTGTGTGCAGACAGTCTGTCTGCAGTTCTCAGCCGACCACGAGTGGAGGCTTCATCCGGAGGTGGTTCGTCACATCTTTCGGATGTGGGGAACTCCTCGGGTGGACCTGTTCACCACTCACGAGAATACCCACTGCCTGTCGTTCTGCAGCCTCCAGTATCCGATGCAGGGAGCGTTGGGGGATGCGTTTCAGTTGAGTTTGGACTCACAACTCCTTTACGCGTTTCCTCCCATACCCTTGATTCCTCGGGTTCTGAGGAAGATTCGCCAAGACCGGGCCCAAGTCATATTGATCGCCCCGGATTGGCCAAGAAGGATGTGGTACACAGATCTTCTCCACCTCTTCTCGTGCCCGCCGCTCCGTCTCCCTCTCAGGGCAGATCTCCTCTCTCAGATGGAGGAGCAGGTTCTACACCCCCACCTCTAGACCTTATACCTTCATGCCTGGAGATTGAACGGGGCAACCTGAATTATTTTTCTCTCCCACACGAAGTGGTGGATGTCATATTATTGGCCAGGCGTGACTCCACCAAGTCTATCTATTCCTATAGATGGTCCAAATTTGTTTCCTGGTGTGGAGAGAAGTCTATTGACCCCTTGAGGGCTCGTTTGTCCAATATTCTTCAATTCGCTCTTTCTTTGGCCCAGCAGGGTTTTGCTGTGGCAACTGTAAAAGGCTATTTGTCGGCCTTGTCGGCATTCCTTTGTTTGCTGGGCCAGCCGTCTTCATTTAAGTCACCTATTGTTTTACGTTTTATCAAAGGTCTTACCAACAAATTCCCTCCAACTCCTTTTATTGTGCCTCAATGGGACTTGAATCTTGTCTTGACTTACTTGATGGGTTCACCCTTTGAACCCTTACACAAGTGTCCCATGAGACTTCTGTCTTTCAAGACTGTTTTTCTTGTAGCAATTACCTCGGCAAGGAGGGTAAGTGAGCTTCAAGCTCTGAGTTCGAAACCCCCATTCCTGACCATTCATGCTAAGAGAATGGTACTTAGGACCAGGGCTGCTTTTCTGCCTAAGGTGGTAACTCCCTTCCATCTGGGGCAGTCCATTACCCTCCCTACATTTTATCCTCCCCCCTCACCCTTCCAAGGAGGAGGAGCGGCTTCACCGTCTAGACCCTAAGAGGGTGGTGAGTTTCTACCTCGATAGGACTAAAGACTATCATGTGGACGACCAGCTTTTCGTTGGATTTGCTAGCTGTAAGAGAGGAAAAGCAGTGCTGAAGCTTACTCTGTCGAGATGGATAATCCTGTGTATAAAGATCTGCTACACCTTTGCTGGTAAGGAACCTCCAGAGGGTATAAGGGCTCACTCTACTAGAGCAAAGTCATCAACGTCTGCTTTATCTAGGGGTGTACCTGTTGAGGATATTTGTAGAGCCGCAACTTGGGCCTGCCTCCACACTTTCGCGAAGCATTACTGCTTGGATTCCGAGGTGAGGAGGGATGGCCCCTTTGCGCACTCTGTCCTCCAAGATTTCTTGGTATAGGAGAGTGGACACCCTCCTCCGGGAGTGGGGACTGCTGTGGGACTCTATTCACAAGGTGAGGAATCCACTGGCAGATGTATCTATCAGAAGAACAAGTTACTTACCTTCGGTAACGCTTTTTCTGGTAGATGCAGTATCTGCCTGTGGATTACTCACTGACCCACCCACCTCCCCGTTGTCCACTCTTCTATACCTGTTACGTGTATATTTGTTTTAAAAAATTTAAATAGATGTGTTTATATGTTCATGCACATTGCATCGGTTTCACACTGTGTGTGCTATTTTAAATACTGTGTACTATGTATACTATTGCTGTTATGTCGGTCCGTCCGTGTGCCTCGGGGGCACGGAAAAAAGGGTGGAACTGACGTCATCACGCCGACGAGGCCCTATTCTGGATCTAGTGACGTCAGCGGGGTCGCGAGCGGAGTCGTACCCTCTGTGACGTCGTCCATGACCTCGCCGCCGTGGAGAGCTACAAAAGTTTACAATTGGCTGCTGCGCAGGGGATATGCACAAGGTGAGGAATCCACAGGCAGATACTGTATCTACCAGAAAAAGCGTTACCAAAGGTAAGTAACTTGTTCTTTACATCAAGTCCTTTTACAGTTATCAGTAAAAGGTCTTAATGTGCATCATGTTAAGCATTATTATCTGCTATGTCTGCTTGTCAGTTTATGCACTAGCAGTGTTTGGTATTTAAATTGTCTATCGTTCTTTTAAGAGACTACAAATTGTTTTGTGTGAGGCCTTTCAATGTACTGGCTTGCAACTTGAATCTGGTGTTTACATATTTTATGGATTCTCGTTTTGAGCTAATGCTTTCCTGGGAACTTACATTTCTCTCTTGGAAGGTGGCTTTTTTGACAGTAATCACTTTGGCCAGGTGGGTTGGCGTACTGCAGGTTTTGTCTGCCTCTCTTCCTTTTTGGGTGTTGGATAAGGATAGGATAGTGCTTCAGTTCAAACCCTTTTTTACCTTATGTGCTGAACAGCCACATGTCTCAGAATATGTCAATGCTTGCTTTCTTTCCTCCAGCACACCCTTGAAATGAAGAGAACCGTCTTCGTAGTTTGAATCCTAGAAAATCTTTGAGTTTTTATACCCAGCAACTGTTGGATTCGCTGAAAGATAATAACCCTTTAAGGAATCCAGCATGAGGTTTGCATTTAGGAAGCAGATTATTTACTGGTGGGTCTCAACTATCAAGCTAGGAATGTTCCTCCTAAGGGGGGTTGGGCTCATTCCACAAGATGCATAGCTGTGAATTAGTCTCCATTGCAGTGCTGCTATCTGGTCTTTCCTACACTATTTCTGGAAACCATATTGTCTAGAGATGGGAGCTGTAGTACATTTCAATTTTACAGCCATTTGTGTTCTAGCTTGGTCTCTTTGCTCACCCTTCCTCTTTTGCTTGAAGTGTATTTCTTTGGGAATGCTCAAGTGAGATTCTGTGGGTTTTAACATCCATTAGAAGAGCAAGTTGGTAGTGATTTCAACCCCACCGCTCAAAGTGCTAATCAGCATGTGCTGTAGAATCCAAAAAAAAACAATTTACTATCCTCATGATAAGGGGTCAGCGTAAGGAGCTTTGAAATCTTTGTTCACAATGTACCCCGTTTTCCATTTCAAAAGATGGTACCCATTTGAGCGGAGATTCCTGAAAACATATAGAGGCATAATGAATTAATAAAATATACAAACTTTGGGTAGTTCGAATTATTTCTCAAGTTTTCACTTTCCGATACAAAATATCCATATTCATTGAAACATAGCCAAACTTATTATTTTCTCACTTTTGTATTGAAGTTTTGCACTTTGATTTAGCAAATTTATGATGGATTCATTGATTAAATACAATGTATTAATCATCTACACCACTAGTCTACAATGTTATCTTTTATAGATTCACAAGTGAAGCATCCTCCACCACTTCAATTTGTATTTAAGTGAAATCTTTGTGTTTCATGGAATCTGAATAGACCTACAAAACAGCGCTGCATTTAGCCCAAATTGCATATCATTCCTTTTAAATGTTATTTTTATCAGCTACAAATGAATCCCGCTATGTTGGTTTTGAAGTCTGGGATCCTCACCCTGGTGTTGTAGGTGTTCATACAAGCACCCAATTTAAAACAACTGCAATTGTGGAGATCTATCACAGATAAGTAACTGATGTCTAGTAAAGAACATTGAGCTGGATCTTCTGGGAAGGTATGCACCTGTTACAACGCAATTTTTACAACGCACTACCACTACAACGCAGGCATTACAACGCATACCATTACAACGCATTGCGCTGGGGGGCGCTCTAGGATAAGAGGTAAGTTTCGTTTACTATCCAACACCTTCCCTAGGGTCCACGGGGACTGGAGTTAGAATAGTAAATTATACTTACCACTATCCAGCACCCCAAAGCGCTATGCGTTGTAACGGTATGCGTTGTAAATACCGCGTTGTAATGGTATGCGGAGTAAAAGTATGCGTTGTAACGTCATACATCCTTCTGGGAAGAATGACTTGAAGCATCAGATCTGGACAACGCAGCTTCTCGTCCAACGCGTTAAAGGAGCACAGTTAGTTGTTAATCACTGAATAAAATTAGATTATTCCGAGAAATATCACGTCAGTTAACTGATGCAGGAACCATGAGTAAGTGGTAAAGGATTGATGGTATTTATTTGGTATATGGCTAACATGATGATGTAACCAATTCAAAAAAGGGATGTAGTGGCTAATGTATAGAAGGCCTAATAGAAGTGTGGAAAAGGATGATAGAGGAGAAGATGAGTTAGGAGATTGGAGGAGAACCAAAATCATAAAACATAAGTAACAATGGACCTGCTATTCACAAATAGATGAGGATGTGCTGCAATATGAGAGATGTTGCTTGGAGAGCTGCTTTGTGGGAGAGAAATGACGTAACCATGGTAAGGAACTTGAGGGTCTGAAGCGGCAAAAGCAGGGGATGGGAAAGTGGAGGAAGTCTGTTTTACAGAGGAAAATAGATCATTTGGGAGAAGTAGAAAAATGCTCATAATGTAGACAGACTGTAATGAAGAGGAGTGGGGCAAAAGAGGTTGATCGGAGCGAAACAGAGAGTTCTGTGGGATTTTGTAGGACTAGCAGCAGTAGTGCATATTTGTAATCTTTATCCTCACTCTTTCAGTTCCAGCCACAAAGCTGAATCCCTTAAGTAAGACGAGCCTGGGACAAAGTGTCATTAAATATGACCTGCTTCTCTGGCTGGAGATAAGTGAGCTGGAGCCTACCGGAGAGTAAGTACAGCAGCCTCTTCCACACTCTCCTCATCTGTAAGCATCAGTAAACTGATATGATCCAAGCTTGTTTGAAAATGTTATTTTCTTCTCACAGAATTTCTTAATCAAGGTTGATGTATTCTTGTGGTATCAGCAATCTGTCCCTTTCCTTCCCTGTCTGTCTGATTGCATTATCACTCACTAGTATCCTTGCCCCATATGGCCTCTTATACTGGCTTTTTGCACAAGTTTAGTGTCACTTAATGCTTCATTTGAGTTGATGGTTGCAGGTGGGGCCCACTGGCACCCATTTTTGGGCACTAGCATTCATTTTTCCTTATCAGGCTTTGGGCCAGAACAAGAGCGGCAAAAGAAGCAAGGATGAAAAGGTACCTGAAATGGTGTGATAAAGGGACACAAAGTGTCTAGAAGTTGATGAAAAAAGCACAAGGTGGGATCACAATTATGTGGCTTTGGTATTCTGCACTCCGGCACTTCATAGTGCTGTGTTCTGGTTTCTACTATTAAGATCAATGGGGTGACCCTGTGTCCCTCGGAACCTGGGTAATAGTGCTATAAACTACAAGTGGCTCTGTTGGGCAGAACCAGACGTTTCCTTCTATAAAAAAAATACTTTTTTAGGAAGATTGATGGTGTTAGTTCAATTGCTTTAGACCGCACACAACAAGAATCAGGACAATTACACAATAATTATTGTCTATTAATCGAAAAAAATATTTTTTATGTATCAAAAACGTTTTTACGTTTTTTGAATATTTGAATGGGCTGACAAACACAATACAACCAATAATGACTTAATGACAATAAGAGACATATAGTGACTGGTGTGACAAATAATGAAAAGAACCATAAAATTCAATCAAAAAACAACAACAGAACTATAAAAAAAAGTGTCTGTCCTCTTGAATTTCAGCAATCATCCACAGTATCTCTAGAATATATGGTTACAGAGAAACAGGACATGAGAGAATGAGATAACAGTGTGATTATGGGATAAACAAATAGGGTCTTCCTCAGGACAAATTAAAAGCTAGTGTCAGGAGACTCCGTCTAACTCTGAGGCCATCAGGAACCTGCAAGTTCCTGACGGGTTCCAAGTTATAGGGAGTCTCCTGAAGTTTTCTCGCAAACTGCCATAAATGTAGGCAGTTCTTCTGAAGGCTGATTAATTCGTCCTACAGATGTGATTTACTTGTTGTTTTGTGAGGTCACAGCACCGTACATTGGTACGAGTGTAATGTGACTCTCCTCTATCACGCAATAATTCATCAACCAGGATTGTCCACACTGTGGTACTCAAATCTATTTGAACTCTGGATTACCCTGCCCCTTATACAGGAGACCAATTCATAGGATTTATGGGGGCGTGTAAAGTATTGATGCCTTTTTGATTGACATCCATGATTATAGACCATCTGTAGCGATTTATTTACTTGGGAGTTATTTTCAGTCACTACGCTACTACCATATTCGGGGAGAAATAGACTCAGTTTCACTTTCGGAATACTAAGGCTGACACTAGCCTTTAATTTGTCTTGCGGAAGACCCTATTTGATGATCCCATAATCACACTGTTATCTGGGTTGAAACGTTGGCGTAACATTCTCTCATGTCCTGTTTCTCTGTAACCATATATTCTAGAGATACTGTGGGTTATTGCTGAAATTCAAAAGGGGATAGAGACTTTTTTTATAGTTATGATGTTGTCTTGTGTTGTATGAATTTGATGGTTCTTTTGACTATTTGTCACACCAGTCGCTATACTTCTCTGTGTTTTTGTCATTACGTCATTATTTGTTGTATTGTGTTTGTCAGCCCATTCCAATATTCAAAAAAACATTTTTGATATTTAAAAAATCTATTTTTCGATTAAAAGTCAATAATGATTGTTCAATCGTTTTGATTCGTGTTGTGTGCGGTCTAAAACAATTGAACTAACACCATCAATCGTCTTAAAAAGATCACTTTTTCATAGAAGGAAACTTCTGGTTCTACCCAACGGAGCCACTTGTAGTGTTCTGGCTTCTAAGCAAAACTTTATACACCTGCACTTAAAATTTTGCAAATGAGGCACTTTTGTCACTACTCCCTCAGTTCTTTCAATTCCCCATTTTCCAATATTTCTGCCCTTAAATTCAATGAAACTGGTAGCATACAAATGTCTCCTCTGTCTTCTGAGCCTTGCAGACTGTAGGCTCCTGTGCCCCTGTACCTCTACACTGGCATTGCCCCTGTCACTCTACACTGGCAGTGCCCTTGTCCCTCTACACTGGAAGTTTTTATTACATGCAGGTATCAGTATTCCTGCTCCCTCAGCTGCATCATCCCTGCCTATGACCTCTGGTCCTCACAGTCTATTATATCCCAGTTTCATTTGCCTTTTCCATGCAGGCTTTAAGACCCCCTACTCCCAGTCCTATTACACTGCTAGGCCGCAGTCTTGTCACTCTGCACTCTCAGCAGTCGCTGTTCTCTTTCTCATAGGTACATACCTGCTGTTGTTGACCATACCAATGGGCAGCCATGCCAGGGAACATTCCTGCTGCATCAGGTAAGAAGCGGTCTCCTTTCTACACTTCTTCCGCCAGTTCACGCCTTTCCATGCATGAAGTAATATTTGATCTTATGGAACATGACAGTCTGTAGGATAGAGTTCTTGTAATTTCTTATGTTTGCTTATTCCTTTAGTTTTCTTAAATTAACCTTTCACAGATGCTTGACTGGATCCAGAAACAGTTTGTAGCACCTGTCCAGTGGCACTGTGCAGTATCAGTCATAAATCCTCGTGACATCACCAGTAGTGTCGTAATTGATCTTTATAAAGAGCCAAAACACTTGACATGTGCTCCTTTTTTTCTCTGCCGCCACAGATTACTATTAAACAAAAAGACAAGAGAAATCCGTATGTCCATGCGAACAGGGTTTCAAGTGATCCTTCAAACAGGCGTTCACATGGAACTCATTCGAGATAAAATTATGAACGTCACAATTTTTCTGTGTGGGCCAAATCAAAGTAGACCAATATTAATTAGATGTTTGGAAAAGCAATAATAGCACAGCCAATATTTAGGTACGCAACTGTGGTTGAGCTGAAATGAGTTGTTTTCAACTAGAATCATGTTGACAAAAAATATATAATGACAAAAAATGAGTGTTTTTAAAGAAAAAAATAGGATAGGAAGAACCCCATGTGTGTAATCAAGCCAGAACCAAAGTAAAACAAAAAAAGGTGAAATGAAACGTCAGCATAAGAGGTTAATAGTTTGATGCATATAAGAGGCAGCAGTTTCTAATCAAAACAATATTGAATACATAAAATCAATCATTGTATGAGCAATATGGAAACATTGTCAGTCTCTCTAATCGTTTGACCCTTTAACCCCTTGCCTGCTGGGCTAATTCCCCCGCTGTGCGGGGGGTGGGGGGGGGGGGGGGGGGGCACAGCGCCCCGGTGCTCATGACGAGCTCAGCTCGTCACGGCCACATCCGTTTCTTCAGAACGTTCAGCACAGTAGGGAAATTAGCCCCGCGTGTGAGTGTTCTGACCGTTATGACGAGCTTAGGTCGTCATGAGCACATGGCCACCGTGGCTTATGACGAGCTGAGCTTGTCATGAGCATGGAAGAGGTTAAGGATAATAGGGTTTCATCAGGACTAAGATTGCCTGGGGTCTAGGGAAACAAAGCTTAGATTAGGGAACTGTTAGAATCTAGTGTGGTTTAAATTGAAAAAAAATGGAAATCACATACTGGCTGAATTTGGAAAGCGTGGTAATTATTTGAAAATAGAAATCTCTGAGGGTAAGGGAGTCAATCCTAACTGTTGGACTAGAATCACTGTCTCTTGAGGGCGGCAATACCTGTGGAAGAGAGGGCTTGTGTAAAAAAGAGAGCAAACTCTGGCTGGAGTGGTAAATTAATCTGAAATAGAGTAGGCTCACCTTGTGGTCCGCTGAGTGCCGCTCTCTAGTGAACACATAGAGTTAAACGAAAGAAGGTATTTTCCTTTGTGGAGGTTTATGTTCAATACGATAGTCCATAGGGGTTAAAGAAATGGAGCACACGTTGGTGTAGCACCCATAAGATTAAGCTAGTCAGTCCTCCATAATGGTGAATTTTGTTTATTTACTTGTAGTGGCATGGATAGCTCCTGTTGGCCAGGACACTCCTTTAAGCAAGACACAAGTCCTAAAAAAGCATTTTCAATGCAATATGTCTCACATTTACACAAGTTTGAGCTATTGGCATTGTAAATTACAATGGCTTTTATTTATGTTTTGATTTTTAAAACCTAAATAAAAGGAATTGTCATTAATGTTTGAAGGCATGGCTGAGTTGCCCCCTTCTGTCTTCCTGGCCCCTGTAGAGCTCTGTGTTGCTACAAGTTAAATAAAAAAAGCCGTTGGTCACAACTGTGTACGAGAGACCCTCCTGCAGTAAGAGAAACACATGAAAGAAAATAGTGCTTACAGACTAAAGAATACATATGTGTAACAACCGAAGTACAAGATCCAGTCCTCATGGGAGGTTACAAATTAAGACAAGGCGGTACTAAGGAGGGACTGACAGGCCTCATAATGAGTTAGAAGCCAGCATTTACGAAGGACAGTGACACAAGCCAATGACCAATATCGGCGGAGAGTGGGCGGGGCTTCAAATACATACTCCAATACAGCATGCCTCCCAGAGTAGCGCATGCGCTGCACAGGCTCGACCTAAAAAGGAACAATTTATGGTTCAATCCGTTCCAGGAAGCACCACCACAGTCTGGAACACCTTGACCCCAGGCATGTCCAACGTCAATCTGTAAACCTGAACTGAAAGCCCTCTTATGTGAGAGACACTAATTGCCCGTTGGATCCCTCCTCTGCCTCATTCCTGTAAGATGCTCTTCATGCCTTGCACATGTTCATTTCTTGTACTGTGTATATTTATGGCTGGTGTAACATTTGATGCTTTTGTAATGCTCCAGCGCTATTGTAAAGCGCTCCAACACCTCTGGGTAATATTAGCACTGTATAAAACTGCATGAATAAATAAACATAGTTTAACCCTCACTCCTGCCTATAAACCTGATAGCATCCAGTCATTTACAGCACGCTGACATCTTCCAGTCTCCTAATACTCCCTTCCAACTTTTCTTTGGGCACCCCTGGCAGTCCCATAACATGAGCAGTGTGCTGAATCCTAGGGGTCTTCATTCATTCCCCATCTTTTCTTTGTGCCTCAGCCAAGTCACATTGGGGTGACAGGGTGCCTTAAAATGTAAACACAGTGTAATAAAGAGAACCCTACACCACTGACCGGCACTAGAGCTCTGGTGAGAAGTAAAATGGCGACATTGACGATTTCTTGAAAACATAAGATGGCTGCCTCCCACAAACTGCACATTCTCTCAGCCAGAGAAAACCGTCCAGGTAGCACTAGGAAAGTCAAAGAAACTACTTGCAACTCTGGCAGCTTAATGGTCCTCCTCATTCACCCAGCTACTGCGGACAATCCGAGAAATAACCTCCATTATCCAATTCATGCAAGTTAGCAGAAGATTACCTGCACTCATAAAAGTGGCTATCTCACCTGCAATACATGGGGGTTTCTTGCTGCAAAACCGCACTTAATTCCCTAGTGTGTGCAGCACAGCCCTTCTGCTCTTCACTCCCACCAGCCTGCTTTGCTCTTCACTCCCACCAGCCTGCTTCTCTCCATTACACTACAGGCCGCACTCCTAATCACTCGTTATAAGCCTTCCACCAAACTCCCATTTATTTGCTTTTATGCCACTTATGCTCAAAGCCATGTCTGTTCAATTACCCATGGAGGTTGCCCTTCTTTTTCGTCTGTTCTAGGCACCTCATGTGCGCGCCTCATTTCAAGCCACGTTGCACCCATTTTGGCTGTGTGAGCCGTGCACGCGCATTATGGCGTTGTACCTGTGTTTGCTCCACTATGAGCGTCCATGGAGGAGCATTTTTGCGCCTAGGAAGACGGGGGAGGGAGGGAAAGTGAAAGTGCGCCATGCGCGTGCTGTGTTCACGCGGGACAGGAGATGTGCACGGGTACGGAGTGCACATCTACTGTCCCCCTTCGGCAGAGAAACTGGCGACTATAGGTCTCGCCAAGGCAAGCAGCGCATGCGCTGCATCGCTAGGCGAGACCTAAAAAAGAAGTGAGGGGACGCTCCAAGTTAGGTGGTGTCCCAGGAAGTGACGTCACGAAAGGCAGTCCCCTCTTATTACAGGAAGCTGTGATGAGCAATAGCCTGGTTTCCGGCATCAGTATCAATGTTTCTCCCTCTACCTCTGGACAGCTGCTGTCCTAAATATATTGTTCCCTTCCTGAGCCTCACCTGCCTCGGTGTTGTGAAGTGTTGGACGTCACTGGCCTGAGGGCAGGCAGTGTCGCTCATACATTAATCCGGTTGTGATGTTACGGGCACAGTGGCGCGTTAAACGCGTTATCTGAAAGAGACGCGTTAGTGATAGATTCCTTACCTTAGAATATCCCCAGGCGTCAGACTGGATCCAGAAACTTTTGCGTAGCAGTACCCTTGCGCGTTGGTAGGCGTTGTCTGCGGCTCCGCGTCCGTGGGCGCCGTGATGACGTCGTCTGAGTACTTAGACGCCGCCTCCGCGTGCTGACGTCAGTTCATCTTTTTTCCGCGCCAGCCAGCGCAGATCTGGAAAAAGCAGTAACCCAGTCAATTTTTGACTAACTTTTTTGAGATCATTTTTGATCCTTCTCGAAGTCTTAGCGACTCCAATCGGTGCCGTAGGGATGCCTGGTTTCAAGCATTGTGAAGATTGCGACCGCACCATGTCGGTCACGGATCCTCACCACCTGTGCCTGACTTGTCTAGACGACAAGGCCTGCTCCGACTGCCGGGCCCTTTCTTTGAAAGCCAGGCAGGAGCGGTCCCGCAGGCGACTCGAACTCCAGCGGTCGGCCCCGTGCCGCGTGAGGTCCCGGTCCCACGGGAGGTTGAGGGACAGGTCGCGGGGCAGAGCCACCACAGCTCCGGGAGTCGGCACCACTCCTCCTGGTCGAAGTCGTCGTCAGGTAAGAAGCCCAAGAAGTCGAAGAGGCATCATCGCGCTTCTGCCTCCCCCCGACGCTCGCGCGATGCGGCCGGGGGTTCGGGTGACACCGCCCACGCGGCTCCTTCGGAGTCGCGGGCGTCGCGACCCGCCCCACACCCTCCGGTCCCTGGGCGAGACGCAACACCGGAGGAGATTGAGAGCTTCCTCATGGCCATGAGGTCCCTTTCTCCTCCGACGGGCTCCATGGCGCCTCCGGGCCCAGCGGACCCGTCTGGAGCCCCTAGCGGGTCGGGAGCTTCGGCCCGACGCCGTCGGGTGCTTCGTCACCGCCGAAGCCGCAGGGTCCCACGGTCCCGACATCACCGGCGCCTTCGGGCCCGGCGCCGCACGGTCAAGCGGCCCCGGCGCCGCCAGCTCCTTTGGGCCCGGTGCCGCAGGACACCGCTGGACCTTCCTCGGGCTCTGGATCATCACCGGTGGACCTTACGACCCCCCCGGCGTCGGTCCGTCTGGTGTCGCCTCCGGCGCCGCCCCCGATTCCTCCTTTGCTCCGGTTCCAGCGTCGGAGCGGCGCCGCATCCGACCCCGTTTGGAGATTTCCACTTCTATGAACCGGCCCCATTGATTAACGACCCTGAGTATCGGGAGATGGGTGATGAGGAGGATTGGAAGGGGTCTGAAGACCCTCTGACCTGGTAGTGTCAGTCTCAGGAGGACTGGACAGGAGACCTTGGGGATGCCAGTGGTCTGGACACTTCCCCAGACACTGGCTTTGTCTCACCTCCTACCGTGGCTACGGAGGAGGGAGCAACATATAGCGTGGTGTTGACGAGGACTGCCAAGGCTTTGGGCCTTGAGCTCCCCGTCGCGGCCGTGAGGACTAATCTCCTCACAGAGGTCCTTAAACCGCAGTCGAGCTCGGCCGAGCCTCTGCTGCCGTTTAATGAGGCCTTGACCGACGTTCTTTTGGGCACCTGGTCCAGGCCCGCTACGGGTTCGCCCGTAGATGGGAACGTGGCCAGACACCACCTCCCGGCCCCGGGCGACCCATGTTTCCTGTCCACCCACCCCACCCACCGAGAGTCTGGTCATCCAGGCCTCCAATTCCCAGACCGCATTCCCCTAGGCTCCGCCGGACAGGGAATCCAAGAGGTATGAGAATTATGGCAAGAAAATATTCTCCTCCCTTAGTTTGGGACTGCGGTCTTCCAACATCGCATGCCTCTTGGAAGTGCTGCCAGAGTGCCCGTTGGAGGTACGGGCCAAACTCGGCCAAGCCCTTGTGGAGGCCGAGATGCAGCAAGGTATTCTATCCGGTGTGGGCTGGATACCACCGACTCGCTGGGCAGAGCAATGGCAACGACGGTGGCAGTGAGACGCCACGCCTGGCTGAGGTCGGCCAACTTTTCGGTAGATGTCCAGAACACTCTCATGGACATGCCGTTCGATGGCTGTCGCCTTTTTGGCGACAAGGCAGACCACGCGATTGAGCGCTTTAAGGACTCCAGGGCTACGGTCAAGTCCTTGCGCCTCTCGGCCCCGCGCCAGCAAACTGCTGCTTTTCGCTCCTTTCGTGGCCAAGGAAGGGGCGTCCCCACACGTGCCGCCAGCCACTTGCCGCAGACTAACATCCAGCGCGGTGGCGGCCGTGGGAACCGCAGTGGAGGCGGTCTGGGACAAAGGTGAGGTCAGTCCACACCTTCCCCCGCAGCATCCGCCTCTAAACCCTCCTAGTCCGTGCTTTCAGGCCCATGTGTCGCCGGTGGGTGGCAGGGTTTGCCATCACCACTCCCACTGGCACACTATCACGTCGGACAGGTGGGTGCTGCAAATCGTCCGAAGGGGCTACACCCTCCCCTTCGAGACGACTCATCAAGCCATGCCACCGCAACACCACCGCGTATCGGTGGCTCACTTGCGGCTTCTGCAGGAGTAAGTTTCGGCCCTCTTGGCCAAGGGGGCCATCGAGCTCATTCCTGGGCCGGAAGTAGGTCGTGGTTGCTACTCCCACTACTTTCTGGTACCCAAGAAGGGCAAAGGGGGCCTACGCCCTATCTTGGACCTGAGGAATGTCAACGGCTTCCTCCGGAAGGAGAAGTTCAAGATGCTGACTCTGGCTCAGGTCTTAGCTGCCCTGGACCCAGGAGACTGGATGGCAGCGTTGGACTTGCAGGACGCGTATTTCCACATCCCCGTCCTGCCGGCCCACCGGCGTTACCTGCGGTTCACGGTAGGCCACGAGCACTTTCAGTTTACCGTGCTCCCCTTCGGCCTTACCAGCGACCCACGGGTGTTCACGAAGGTGATGGCGGGGGTCGCAGCTCATCTGTGCCGGTTAGGGGTCTCAGTCTTCCCCTACCTCGACGACGTTGAAGGCGGGCTCGCCACAGACAGTCGTCCACCACCTCCATACTACGGCAGACCTCCTGCACCAGCTGGGGGTTCTCCATCAATGTGCCGAAGTCACACCTGTGTCCCTCTCAGAAGCTCCTTTTCATCTGAGCTGTTCTCGACTCGGCGCAGTTTCGGGTTTACCCACCCGAACAGCGGGTTCGGGATATACCGGCTCTGATTCCAATCTTCCAGCCTTTATCCCGGGTTTTGGTCAGGTTGACGCTACGGCTTCTGGGGCTGATGGCCTCCTGCATCCTTCTGGTGCATCACGCCCGGTGGCGGATGCGGGCTCTGCAGTGGGACCTGAAGTTCCAGAGGGCCCAGCATCAGGGCAACCTGTCCGACCATGTCCTGATCTCGGAGGGCACTGCGAGACAGCTGCAGTGGTGGCTCACGGACCGCGATTGGGTCAGCGGCAGATCCCTCTCCCTTCCCCAACCGGAGCACGTAGTTGTGACGGACGCATCCCTCCAGGGCTGGGAAGGCCACATGGGAGAGGCGGAGATCAGAGGCCTCTGGTCTCCGGCAGAGTCCCGGCTCCATATCAACCTTTTGGAGCTGCGGGCAATTCGTCTAGCACTGAAGGCATTCCTCCCGTCTGTCCGAGGGAGTGTAGTGCAGGTGTTACCGGACAACACCACCGCCATGTGGTACTGCAACAAACAGGGCCTGGTGGGGTCGTGGACCCTCTGCCAGGAGGCTCTGCGCCTCTGGCAATGGCTGGAACATCAGGGCGTGACTCTGGTGGTTCAACACCTGGCCGGTTCTCTAAACGCCAGGGTGGACAAACTCAGCCGCCGGTGCATGATGGATCACGAATGGCTTTTGAACTCGGACGTGGTGCAAGGTCTCTTTCTGCAGTGGGGAGAGCCTTGGTTAAATCTATTCGCCACCGAAGAGAACGCGCAATGTCATCAGTTCTGCGCGTTGGAATTTCCAAGGCGGCACTCGCTCGGAGACGCTTTTCGTCGCGAGCCGAGCTGCGGTCTGTTGTACGCCTTTCCCCCTATACCACTTTTGCCCAGAGTGCTGAAGAAGATCAGGCGCGACCGGGCACAAGTCATCCTTGTGGCTCCGGACTGGGCACGAAGATACTGGTATCCCGAGCTACTCAGTATGTCAGTTGATCCCCCGGTTCGTCTGCCTCTTCAGGAGGACCTTCTGTCGCAGCAGCAGCTGACGGTCCTCCACCCGAACCTGTCCAGTCTCCACCTCCATGCTTGGAGATTGAGCGGCGACAGTTGAGGCCATTTGACTTGCCTCCTGAAGTTTGCAACATCATTCTGGCAGCCAGGCGTCCCTCAACAAAGTCGGTATACGCCTGCAGGTGGAACAGATTTGTGGCATGGTGCACAGCAAAGGCTATGGATCCCCTTAATGCCCCTCTTTCTGAGGTTCTCCTCTTTCTTCTTTCTCTTGCCCGGCAGGGCTCTGCTCTGGGCACTATCAAGGGCTACCTTTCTGCTCCTTCAGCCTTTCTGAGGCTGCCTGATCAACCTTCTTTGTTCAAGTCCCCTATCGTTAATCGATTCCTGAAAGGCATCACACATACGTTCCCTCCTGTTCCCTTCGTGATGCCTCAGTGGGACTTTAACCTGGTTCTTACATTCCTGATGTGCGCTCCCTTTGAGCCTCTTCACAACTGTCCTCTTCGCCTTCTCACTTTGAAGACTGCCTTCCTGGTAGCCATCACCTCTGCCAGGAGAGTGAGTGAGCTCCAGGCTCTATCCTGTAAGCCTCCTTTCCTTTCAGTCCATCCGAACAAGGTTGTGTTACGGACAAGGCCCTCCTTCCTACCCAAGGTAGTCACGGCCTTCCACATTGGGCAATCTATCACCTTGCCCACTTTCTTTCCTCCTCTGCATCCCTCGAGAGAGGAAGAGAGGCTCCACCATCTGGACCCAAAACATGCGCTTTTATTTTTTTTGAATCGCACACGCCAGTTCTGGGTGGATGACCAACTCTTTGTTGGCTACGTGGCTGCTAAGGAAGGGAAAGCGGTGCACAAGCGGACCATCTCGCGGTGGATCATCTTGTGTATCCAGGCGTGTTACTCCTTGGCTAAGAAGGAACCCCCTGTGGGGCTGAGGGCTCATTCCACTCGAGCCACAACGACTACAACTGCCTTGGGCCTAGGTGTGCCCTTGCAGGACATTTGCCAGGCGGCTACGTGGGCTTCCCTGCACAGGTTTGCACAACATTATTGCCTGGACAGTCAAGTCCGGAGGGATGGCTTCTTTGGCCGTTCCGACCTCCAGGACATTCTGGTGTGATTATTGGTTTGCAGACCCGCCACCACGGGGTTGGTATTGTTGGGGTATCTATTCTAAGGTAAGGAATCTATCACTAACGTGTCTCTTTCAGATGCACAAGTTACTACTTGTGTAACGATATATCTGTAAAAGACATTAGTTAGTGATAGATTCCTTACCGACCCACCCATCCTCCCCGTTCTGCGAACAGATATCTAGGTTTAAGGTCATCGCCTTTCAGGGCCCTAGTTTCATGGCTCTGCGCTTCTGGCGCGGAAAAGCTGTGTCTAAGAACTGACGTCAGCACGCGGAGGCGGCGTCTAAGTACTCCGACGACGTCATCACGGGGCCCCATCAACGCGGACGACGGACGCAGAGCCGCAGACGACGCCTACCGACGCGCAAGGGTACTGCTACGCAAAAGTTTCCGGATCCAGTCTGACACCTGGGGATATTCTAAGGTAAGGAATCTATCACTAACTAATGTCTCTTACAGATATATCGTTACACAAGTAGTAACTGGTGCATCTGTCAGGGTGGCCAGCCCTATTGTCTGCAGAGCCGTGAAATGACTGACCCTATCCCAGATCTGTGACTCATTCACCCTGAGCCTTAATCGACAGTCTGACCTGAAAAATCCTTCCTGTCCAGATGCGGCGACCCACCGAGCAGCGCTGCTGGTTGAATACAGCCAGCCCTGTACTTGGGAGATCGGCCGGGTGGCCGTGCGGGCAAGTAACGCTACCATTGAAAGTCAACCTTTTGGGCAGGGGGGATGGCGTCCACCCTGTAAAATAAGTGGGGGGACGCCGTCCACCCCGTGGTACCCCGACTCGAGCCCTGCCTGTAAGGATTGGAATGCTAATGAAGGCTGGCTTCTTGAAGTGGGACAGATAAGGAGAACAGGAGCTCTCCTCGTAGCGTCCTTGTGGAATGGGCATGTCGGGGCGTGACTGCGGGGAACCAACAGCCAATTGGATAGGAATCATGTCTGCAAGTATTATATCAAGCGAGAGAATTGCTGATCTGGGAAATACAAATGCGAGTTAAATTGTGATGTGGAAGAGGCGGCCAATCTATAGAGCATCTGGTGTTGGCGGCTTAAACCCATTTCCGATAGTTACGGGACAGGCGGGTGGGTTTGCTTACACCCGCATAGGGTCCTGTTGCTGTTCCGCCAGGAGGATTGACATTCAGGTAGAACAGCAAGCAATAAAGCAAAGAAACAGAATATTGAAGAATAATAAAAAATAAACAATAACTCATACTAAGAGTTTAGGGAGAACTCTGAGAAAATTAGATGATCATTTTACAAAAGCGGGATGTAACTCATTTTGGATTCCAACTACCAGAGAGCGGGACGGCACCTCTAGGGTTGACAAAGCCTCTGCTCTAATCAGAGGTTGAACGGACAGGGCCTATATTGGCTCAGGTAAGCAGAGGGGAGCCTGAAAAAGCTATTGATTGTCTGGAGAGCATGGAGTGAACGTGCTCTCTTATACCGCATATATTATTCCCAAAAGGAACCCGCAGAGGGATGCTGCGCGGAGGCATGGTGTAAACCTATATTAGCCATCTGGTTTGCACGTAAAGGGGCATGAGTAATTTAAATTGAAGCCAGAGATCCTGAGGGTACTGCCCAAATCAGAGATACGTGCCTCATAATCGCATATTGATTACAATGAACAAACAAAGCTTGTGAACTGCGTCTACCTAATTATTCTTAGTAACGTTACCAGAAAGGTCCCGGGAAAATTCTGATGGAAACATAAAAATGCAAATAAAGTGAATAAAGAGAACATGATTGTGTACATTCACCTAGTGTTCAAAAGGCTCTTAAAACGTTGGTCTTAAGCATATAGTCAGATGTTAACAGCAGTCCATTCATGAGAAAAGATCGTAATTAGGTCATTATATCAGGTCATTAGAGAAACAAAATTTCGCCATTCTTCACTTTGACTATTTTTTATAGTGTCACAGGTATCTATCCATTTGCATTCAAGTCTTTGTAAAAGGTACTTCATGTCACCTCCTCTCGACGGTAACGTTACTTTTTCCAGGACTTGCCATTTGATGTCATCTGCTGTGTGTTTTTTCTCCAGAAAATGAGAAACCATTGGTGCTGTGATGATAGAACATCAAATTCTGCTCCTGCATTTGGAAATCCTTGCTCTGATATGCTGAGTAGTCTGCCCAATATACATTAACCCACAGAGACCCCATATACAGAATACCACATGCTTGATGCACAATTCGTGTGGTGATGTAAAGTAATTGTTACCAGATCATGTATAAACGTTTTTGTTGTTTTTTGAACATTTTTATTAGCAATTTTCATTAATTGATACATATTACTGCATACTGAGATAAATAAGTACTACATGGTACTGCAAGTAGTCATATACAGATTAATTACATCTACATGTTCTTCTTCACATTCTCCGCCCACAATCACAGTAACGTTGTTATGTAGAATGGTGAAAACGTTGCAACAGCCCCGGTCTATACAATTAGTCACCGACATCTGACACCTGACACCTATTCAACTATAGGTAGATCGCAAATGTTACCCCTGAAGGCATTCCACTTTCCCCACACCCATGTTCATTTCTTGGGGCACCCCCTATGTACATAAACCACTTTCTCCTCTATCATTGCGCCATCCATGTCACAGCACCACTGACGGTAGGTGGGAATTAGCCTTGCCCCCGAGTGTTGAGCTATGTTCCGATTTGCTATGATCATGCCTAACGTTGCCCAACCTTGGACGATTTGATTGAGGTCTGTCGGCTCCCAGATATTTAGTAGACATCTCTTGGGTTCCGGTTCAACGGTAGCTCCGCCCACCCGCGAGATGGTGCACATGCCAGCTTCCCAATATGGTTTGATTTCCGGGCAATCCCACAGTATGTGGTCAAAGTTACCCAGCCCCCCACATTGTCGTAGATAAAGTTTTGTGTCAGCACGTCCCATTCGGTGCATAGTTGTGCCTGTGTAATAGATTTGATGAAGTATTACCACCTCTTGCGGGGACGCAAGTGCTTCCTGCCAGTCTGTCTAGTTCAGTTCCCTGATGTCGATCTGCCATCTGTCCCTGAGGGTTTTAGTGGGGTCCGGTTGGTTATTAACAAGTTTGTGGTATGTTTGGGAAATCGCTTTTTTTGTCATGTGGTCCGTCAATAATCTATCCTCTAGTTTTGAGGTCTCTGTGATCTCAGTTCCCGGTGGGATGTGTTTAATAAGAGCATGGCTAATCTGCATTTACCGGAAAGTTTTGGTCGACGCCATCCCATATGTTTCCTGGAGCTAAGTGAATGTAATGATCTTGCCCCTACCCCACAAGTCCCCAACCCGGGAGATACCTATTAGGTCCTATTGTTTAAGTCCCTTGCTATTACGTAATTTGCCTAAGCGTCGGGTCTCCCAATGTGGTGTAGCTTGTGTTAATACCCCCTCCCAGCCAAGTGCGCGGGGTCCAGTGAACCATATTTGTACGGTGTGTGCTCCTGGTCCTAGGAGGTTAGGACCCCGATATTTATTGTAGAGTGTTCCCATGACTCCCTCTGCACCGAGGACATATCTGTCCATACGGAACACCGGTTGGAGCGTGGATCCAGTGGTTTATCACGGTGAGCTGTGATGCCCAGTAGTATACTTTTATATTTGGAAGGGCAAGTCCGCCATCATACCAGCTCTTCACCAGTTTATGCATAGCTATACGGGCGGGGTTTCCATCCCAAAGAAGATTGCTAACTTCGGTTTCAAATGCTCTAAAATAGTTGGGGGAACCGGAAACTGGGTATTTTGTAGGGCGTATAGGAATATAGGGTGTGCCTTCATTTTGACTGTAAACGTTTTTGTGTTAAAGGTAAATGCACAGGAAGTGCAGCCACCACACCTATAGTGTGCGGTTATGGGCTGTAAACCTCATCTGGTTAGCATGGTGGTGTAATTTTTTATTTGATCTGTGATATGTAATATATATATATATGTAATTTGTATATAAATGAATGTATGTACATAGATGCTTGTTTTTAATGTATACATATATTTTTATTCTGTATGTATGTATTGTTGCTTCTTTTATGATTTTAATTAATCGAATAAAGAGTTTTTGACTGACTGACTGACTGATTTGATCTGTATTGGCGTGGACAAGAACCTGTTTTATGTTTCTACCCTTTCTGTATGAGAAGACTGGTGGTTCACTAAATGTGTCCATTGTTTTAACTACTTGCGAGTGCATTTTGATAATTGTAACTATTTTGTTGGTATCTGGACTAAAGGTAGTAACACAAACCACTATGTTTATTTTTGATTTCGGATGTGTTTGCAAGATCTTTTCTCTTGGACTGTACCAAGCTCTTTTCATAGAGTTTCTAACGAGGTGTTTTGGGTTGACTCCTTCATGTAGTTTGTAGCTTAGAATGTTACCTTCTCTAAAGAAATCTTCCTTCAGTGAGCAGTTTCAAAGATTTGTATTCACTCTTATTTTTGTTTTTTCTTTCTTTGAGTTGGAGTAAATGTTTTTCAAAGAAAATTAGTCACTCAAGTGTTTGGACTTTCAGATTGATTCTTAGTACATCGGGTGGCTTTGAGAATATACGTTTCTCGTCCCAGACATGATGTTACAGAGAACTAAAAGGAGCCAACCTGCGCCCTGACTTCAGTGTGTTTCTTTTTTTCCATGCTCTTTTAGAGGCAGACAGATGCAACCAATGAATGCATAGGACGGGAGTGAGCCATAAAAGCAAATCTCGTTGGGGGGGGCGTGGCCAAGATGGCAGCGATGATAGATGTGTGAGCCGGAGCTCCGTGCCAGACCCAACATTCATCTGGGGCTTATCTGCTCCTTCCCGCCGCAATTCCAATGGAGTGCCCCTACGATGCCACCACGACTCCCACTGACGAGCTGGGGGCGGTGATTGCGCACTTAGCGGACTACAACTACGATATCTCTTGAGAGCCAGCTGAATGCGGGAGTGCAGGGCAGCGCTAGTCATTGCAGGTAAAGCAAGCGGAGGATGCACGGAGCACCAGGATTACAGTCTCAAATAGGGGTGGAGCAGAGGGGTGCCCACCGCAGATCGGGGTCAAAGGGCGGAAAAGCTAGATCGCGGACCACAAGGACTGCGGTCACTGAGGTCACTGTGACGTAACCCAGGGGGCGATGGAGCACCTTACAGCCCAGGTGCTGTGACCAGTGCCTGTGAGCATCAGACCCTTACAGTGCTATGCAGGCACTGTGGATGCCACCCTCATTTAGCACAGGATACCGAGAGGTACTGAGGAGCCTTTCCAACGCAGGACCGTGACCCTGCCTCAGTGTCATCTTGCTGGAAGCGGGCATCTGCGGCGGCTGTCCCTGACTGCTGCGGGCCCTGTAGTCTACGAAGGGCCTGATCCCCGGCCCTCATGTGCGCGGGTTGAAGAGCACAGTCTCAAGTGAACACCTCTGCGCGGACACAGGCATGAGCGGCTCAGTCGGCATTGCAACAGGCCTCATCAAGGACTGTGGGCTCCAGAGTGGGCGCAGGTCACCATTGCACCACCACTGTTATGAGGCTGATAGTGGTGAGTCGCCTGGCAGCGGTGACACTTAGGGGCAGGTATCATCTCTTCTGTGAAGAGCTCCATTTCCCTACATTTTACCTCCACACAGGAGTTAGAGGAAAAAATTTCACTCTGGACCTAACACAGCACATCATTAAGAAATTGGTGGTGCCCCTGACACCCGGGAGGGTGCTTCCCGCACACCCCCCTGGACCCTCTATGGGGGGTGACTGTAGTGCCTGCGCACTCCAATCGACCTGTGGCTCCTATGGGGTGCGGGAGGACCTTGGCTCTGGCATCAGTCTGACGCACAGGCCAACCCGGCCCAAGGCCCTTCGGGACGCTGGTGGATAACCCACACGACCATTAACCTGCACAAGTGGTGCACACCAACGCGCTGGAGGCACCCACGTCATGGGTTTATTGACCAGTCTGGTTGACCCGCTTGCGGATGGTGCTGGCCCGGGCCCCGGCCCATCCAATTGCTAAGTCCCTTGCTCCTGTTCTATATCAATCGTGCAGCACTGGCTATTGCTGCTCAACCCCCCTGCTCAGGGACCAAAGACAATCTTGGACATCTCTCTTTGCACCCCTAATGCCCACTGACAACGGCTGCCCAATCCACCACCTCTCCGTGCAACTGCATCACAGTGGACCACCTGTGTGACCTGCTGATCTTGTGTGTTGAACTACCCAGGGCCCTCCAATACAGGCCTCATGCGCCCCTGTGGCCCCTGCATGGCCACATCATCATGCACAGCCTGACCTTTGCTCCCTCACGGTCTGAACTGACCCGCTCACCACACAGCTTCAACGCAGATCACCCACAGTGATTTTCCTACGTGGTTCGCTCCCTTCCATGGATATGGTGAAGCCCAAGGGCACCAAAATGTCGCACACTGGTTGTGGTGATGCCAAAATGGATCCGACACCCGGGGACAGGGCCCTCGGCTGCCTCCAACAGTTGGAAAGGCCACCCAATGGGTCACTCTGCATAGTTTATTACAGTGATACAGACACTAAGACCTTCCTGGAAGCTCGTATTGACTCTGTCTCAGTGGAGGTGAATCTACTATGGGTGACCACCTCAAGCTGCCAGTTCACGGTGAGGAAGCAGAGTCAACACTGGCATTCCTGCTCCCCTCGGCCAAGGAACTACGGGAGCGGGGTGGTTGCGGAGGTTCTCGTACTGCATCGCAGGGGGAAAGATGCTGAGGGCAGATCCAGACGTATGCAAAAACCACAGTTGATTGTCAGAATGCAGAACAATCTCATACATTCACCCTAGTACAGAGATCTGGGCCTAAATCCATCGTTTTTTTGCGCTCTACACAACCCCAGTTCAGACATGGCCATATGCAAATCAGTCTGACCCTGTGACTCATGGGAACAGTCCAGCCCGAACTGCCAAGATCCAGACGTAACAACATTCGCCTGGTGGGCTTTCCGGAACGATCAGAGCGCCCCAGCGTGGATCTGTTCTTGGAGGAATGGTTGGTGCAGAATGCCCTGGAATGCAAGGCTCCATACTTCTTCTTGATCGAGAAGGCCCACTGCACCCTGGGCCGACCCCTCCTCTGGGAACTCCCTTGCACCTCATCATTGTTTGGGGGTGTTTTTCTGGACGGGCCTTGGGTGGGCCACTGTCCTGGGGGGGATTGTGTTATTATTATTGATCTGATTACACAAGTTGCACTACTAATGTTCACAATGGTGCTTGCCATCTGCTAGCATGCCATGGTTCGACACTGCACTTCATGGGAACTCACAGGCTGGTCTGGGGGTGGGATGGGGTTGCGCACACCCCTCCCATTTACTGACTGGTATTACACACATTACTGCTGCACACACTGACACTCATATCTGCCAGTATCACATTATGACCTGGAATGTACGGGGCATGGCCACACCATTAAAATGCTACTGTGTATGTGCTTCGCTCAGGTGGCAACATATCCACATCGCTGTGCTCCAAATGACGCACCGAGCTGCCCAAACACCGCACCAAATAGAGGGGTCAGGTACATGGCACATACTCCTTTGCCCGCGGGGTGCTCATCTTGATCACGTTGGGAGTCCTTCTATTGTGTCCGCACACCGGTTAGACGCGGTGGCAGGTACGTGGGAGGGCCAGCTCAATGGGTCACCCCGAATGTTGGTTGAGGTATATGGCCCATCACCCAACAAGAAGAATTGTTTGACACACTCACTCTGGTGCTCCTTTGTGACCTGTCCTCCCCCGTCCTTTCGCAGGGGGGAGACTTAAATTGTGTTCTGGATGTGACACTTGACCGCTCCACATCTCCTCTCCGAGCTGTGGTCTCCGGGCGCTCCAATCAATACCTTCGCCAATGGGTGACCCACATGTGTCTCCTAGATGCGTGACGGCTTGCGCACCTGGGATGCTGTAATTTCTCCTTTAACTCCAACGTTTACGATGTGCACACCAAAATTGATCTTTCCCTCTGCATGCGAAGACTTCGGACCATACAGAATGCAGCAGCCAAACTCATCCTTGACCTTCCCCAATGATTCCACATCCACGCTTTTATGATTTGTACAACAAAATCGAATAAAGCTAAATTGAATTAATTGAATTGATTCCACATCACACCACACCTTAGGCAACTATACGAGCTCCCAGTGCAAAAGAGATGCCAGTTCAAGCTGCTGACCCACGCACACAAGGCTCTATACAGCTAAGGACTCGCCTACATTAACCACCGCCTGAAATTTCACCTGCCCACACTCCTCGCATCCACCGAAGTAGAAGTGGAGGACAATCTATCTCCCACATAGCAGCAAAAACCTGGAACATCCTTTCCACACAACTCCAGACCATCATCTTACATCCGGAATTCCATAGAGCTCTCAAGGCCTGGCTGTTCAAATGAGCTACCAAAACCTGCAAGTGCCAGAATACCCTCTTGGGTGATTAGCTGCTCTTTAGAGCTGTTGTTTGATTGATTGATTGGCTTCTTGTCGCCATCACCTTAGCACAGCAAGTAAGTGAGCTTCAAGTTCTACGTCAATACACCATGCACTACCTTCTGAGAAAAATTGGTTCTGCAGACTCTGGCATCCTTCCTGCAAAAAGTTGTGACGCTGTGCCATGTTAAACCATCATCCTGCAGTCATTCTGTTTTCCGGCTCACCCCTCTGAAGAGGAGGAGAGTCTCCATCGCTTGGACCCCAAGAGAGCGTTGAGTTTTTTTATTCGATCGTACCAAAGAACACTGGGTGGATGATCAACTCTTTGTTGGGTTCTCAGGAGCGAGAAAAGACGAGGCAGTACAGAAGAGAGCAATCTCCCACTGGATTATGCTCTGCGTAAAGATCTGTTACACATTGGTTAACAAGCAGCTTCGAGACAAACTGCATACTCATTCTACCAGGGCCAAAGCTGCTACCTCTGCATTAGCACCCAGCACCCCCATACTTTCAAGAAGCAAAATAGACTGGACCTAAAATGAGCTCTCATTTTTTCATTGTGTGCACAGTTGATTTTTTTTTTAACTTCATTTTTATTGCATCACCAATATAAATGTACAGACAATATACTTAGCATGAACAACACATCATGTACAAGGCTTAGTTAGATCCAGTCGATCGCCGGCAGGGGGTTTCACCTCGAGCTTGGCGCCGGTGACCTCAACCCTGCCCATTTCTTGTGCCTCCTTACAGTGTCCGACCGCTTCATCAAGCAAATAACCCTGGGACGCTTTTGTGTTTTTCTCCCCTCCCCCTCCCCAAATTTCGGTACCCCAATTCCCCTCCAAAACAGCCTCCTACCCACCCACCCCCCGTGGCCGCTCTGCGCTGGGTTAACAGTGTAAAAGTGTCTGGTGTGTTGCAGGAGGAAGTAAACTTTCGCTAAGGTGTGTTCTCCTGTGTAGTGTTAGGGTCTGCTCCATCTGGTTCACTCTCGCCATCCTGCCCCTCATCGTCCACATCCCGGAGTGCCTGCACCATCACCTCCCATGCCATCGCCCTCTCCAGCGCCTTCTCATCATTCAGCCTCCAGGCCAACTGGTATCGTAGGGTACTTTCACACGCGGCCCATCTCAGACATTCTCCATACCATCTTTTATACGTGGGCCCCACTCTGGACTTCCAGTTTCCCGTGATCTCCCGCTTGGCCAGGATGAGCCCCAAATCTATAAATTTACTAGTCATCTTAGTCCTAGGTGTATGCGGGAACCAATGTAGGACGCCAACCGCTTTAGTAAACTGGATATCCCTGTCTGTCGCTGCGTTAAGGGCCCGCCCAACTTCCTGCCAATAATCTCCCAAGGAGGGGCAATCCCACAGCATATGGCACAAATCCGCCCCAGCTGTGTTACATCTGGGGCAAGCAGCGTCAGTCGCCCCAAAATACTGTTGGATTTTCCCAGGGGTAAGGTATGCCCTGTGAATTACATAAAAGTGAATCAATTGGAACCTAGCGTTCCTCGAGCTCTTCCTTGCCCGTCTTAGCAACTGGCCCCAGGTCGTGTCTGGTATCTCCGCTTGGAGGTCCAGCTCCCACTTGGCCTTCAGGGCTGCCAAAGGTTGCAAGGCCTCCCGCTGCATCCTGGAGTAGAGGCACGTGACAGCCTTAAAGGTTCCCGCCGCCATCATGGCGTACTGGCAGGCCATCGAGGTGCCCGGTTCCTGCAGCCCTTCCCCCCAGTGGGCTCGCATAGCGCCCGTGACTGCTGCGTGCAGCAAGTAATCGCCCCTCGGAAGGTCAAATCGCTCCTGCAGGTCCTGAAACGGCAGCAACACCCCATCTTCGTAGAGGTCACCCAGCATTAGTATTCCCGCCTCCTCCCATCCCAGCAAGCGCGACCAGTCACCCCCATGTGGGAGGGCGGTGACCATCCCCAGCGGAATTTCGGGGGCATACATAAGGCGGACACCCGCCCGCTTACGGGCCCGGTCCCAGGAAAGCCGGAACGTCTGCTCCTCGACCGTCAGATCTCCCACCCGGAGTTTCTGGTGCAGCGTAATATATGCCAGAACGTGTCGCGGGGTGCCTTCTACTCTCGCGTCCTCGGGGCCTCTATACACTCTCGCCACCTCCTGAGTAAAGGTCTGCAGCTGCGCAGCTAGGTAATACCCTTCAAAATCTGGCACTGCCATACCTCCTTCATCTTTGGGGCGCAACAGCGTGTCGAGCGCTATGCGCCTCCTACCCGTGCCCCACAAGAACGCTATGACCAGTGACCTCAGGCGTTTGAAAACCGAGCTCGGAACCCACACCGGTAGTGTCCTAAAATAATACAAAAGCCTGGGCAGGGCTATCATTTTAAGCAGGGAAATTCTACCAGCCAGGGAGAGCGGCAGGGTTGCCCAGAAGTCCATGGACCCCCGCAGGGCGTTAATACAGCGAGTGATGTTACCATCCAGCAGGTCGGACGGGGCGTGGTAAACATAGACCCCCAAATAATGCAGACAGCGCGGCTCCCATCGGAGTCCCTGAGCAGTGAGTGGGCACGGTTCTCCCGGCCTCAGGGGAAACAGACAGAATTTAGGCCAGTTGACCCTCAGGCCCGACAACCTACCGAACTGTCCCAGTAGCTGCCGCGCCCCCTGAAGCTCGGGGCCCGCGTCGGCCAAAAACATCAGCAAGTCATCCGCGTACAGGGAGATGAAGTGCGGTCTCCCCCTAAATGACAAACCTGCGTAGTGGCGGCCCAGTCTGGCTTCCGCAGCGAAGGGTTCCATCGCCAACGCGAATAGGAGCGGGGATAGGGAACAGCCCTGTCTAGTGCCACGCCTAATCGGGTATTGACTCGAGATCAGTGTGCCCACTCGGACCCTCGCTACCGCCTCGGTGTAGAGGACCTTGGTCCATTTTATATATCCGTCCCCCAGCCCGAAGCGACGCATCACCTCATACAAGTATCCCCATTCAAGACTGTCAAATGCCTTCTCAATATCAATGGAAAGGACAAATGGGGAGACGGCGTCTGGCCAGTCCGCACCCATCAGTCTCGTGAGTCTACGAATGTTATGGGTGGTGTTGCGTGTCGGTATGAAACCGCACTGGTCACCGTGAACCAGGCCTGTCATGTGTATCAGCAGTCTGTTGGCCAGAATTTTACTGAGGATCTTGTAGTCCGTCGTCAACATAGACAACGGACGATACGAGGACAGCGCCGCACTCTCTCTGCCCGGCTTCAAGAGCGGGATCATGAGGGCCTCGCACATGGAGCCCGGGAGTCGGCCCCTCTCCTGCGCCTCGTTGTATACCTCGCGCAGCCGTGGTGCCAGGTACTCTAGGTATTTGCCATAAAATTCGATCGGCAGTCCGTCAAGGCCCGGGGTCTTATTTCTAGCCATCTGTTTTATAGCACAACCTATTTCTCCAAGAGAGATGGGCCGACCTAGCTCTTCTGCCTCCGAGTCCTCCACTCGCGGCAACTGTAATCCGTCCAAGAACTCCTCAAGCTCCTCTGCCCCTCCTGTTCCACCACTCTCATAGAGCACTTCATAATAAGCACGAAACTTGTTCAGGATCCCGGGTTGAGTGTGGCAGGGCTCCTCCCCTGGCTCCTGGATCCCCATGATCGGCACTCCCCCCCGGATTGGGTTAGCAAGCCAAGCCAACATTGACCCCGCCTTATCACCTTCCGCATGCGCCCTTGTCATGTACGCCTTGTGGTCGAAGCTGCGCAGCCGCTCCAGCTCTACCGCCAGCCCCTCCCGTGCCCCGCTAAGCCCCTCCTGCAGTTCAGGGTGATTCGGGCGCCTCTTCTCTAGTTCCCTCAGCCGTGTCTCAGCCTTATCTAAGTCATCCAACAGAGTCTTCCGAGCCCCTGCCGTGTGTCCAATACAGTGTCCCCGCACCACCACCTTGAACGCATCCCATTCAACCGCCCTCGTGGAGGCCGAGCCACTGTTCTCCTCAAAATACCTCTCAATGCGCTCACTCAGGGCCTCCCTGAACAACAAATCGTCCAGGGTATCAGGTTGCAGGCGCCATGTTGGCACGCAGTTAACAGTCACCATCCATTCCAGAGACATCAACAAGGGGTTGTGGTCCGATATCGTCCTGGCCAAGTATTCCGCCCCTCCCACCGCGGGGAGCACACATGCCGAACAAAGAAACGCATCCAGCCGCACATGCAAATCATGCAGGTGTGAGTGAAAGGAATAATCCCTAGCGGTGGGGTGCAACGCCCTCCATGCATCCGTGAGGGCCCAGCTCTCCTGCCATTCCAACCTACGCTTAGCGACCCTATGTACTGGGGACGCGCGCAGCGGGGGATGGGACCTATCTAGTAACACATCCTCAACCGAGTTGAAGTCCCCCCCCAAGAGGACCGGCCCTGCCAGGTAACCCGCCAATTTGCCCGAGATGGTAGACAAGAAGGCGGGCAGGTCTACATTAGGAGCATACACATTACAGAGAGATATCACCCTGCCTCTTAGCTTCCCCTCCACCGCCACATATCTGCCCTCAGGGTCCACCAATGACTTTGAGACCTGGAAGGGGACCCCCGCCCGTATCCAAATTAGTGCCCCCCTTGCAAAAGCCGAAAATGTCGTGTAGAATAGCTGCCCCCTCCAGCGCCTTTGCAGAGCCGCCCCTTCCTGCTTATTAAGATGTGTCTCCTGCAGGAACGCTATATGAACCCCCCTACGCTTGAGGTACGCCTGGACTTTATGTCTGCGCGCCATGGACTGCATACCCCGCACATTCCAGGTCACACATTTCAAAGCCCCAGTGCTAGCCATCCCCCCCTACACAACCGGACCATACAGCAAAGAACAATGTCCGCACAAGTCCCGCGACCACGGGCCCACCCACCCACCCTCTCCAAACAGGAAGCTGAACCCCACCAACAACAACTGCCCCCCGAGCAACCCCAACTGCTCGCAACTCCCACCCCCCCAGGACAGGCCCCTCGCAACTGGAAGTACCCCCATCCAAACCAACACTCCCGACCACCCCTCAAGGAGAGGTGGTAATGCTCGCAGTCCCCACTGCGATGACCTTAGGGGCCAGTAAGGCGCGGCTCAATGCGATAGAACCTCAAAACAAATCAGCCCCGCGCGCTCCACCCCGCAATCCCCTCATTACAGCTCCCCAAAACCTCAATCAATAATGTTCCACTGCTGCGGGCCCAGTGCCCCGGTGTCCAACCAACGAGCTCACCCCACCAGTTCAGTTCAACACGCCTCCAATATCTCCTCCGAAGTCTGCGGCGTCACAATAGGGCCCCGGGCTCCACCAAATTCCGATTGTCCTGTCTCCGAGCCCGTGCCCGGGTCCTCCGATTCCGTGCCCTTCCCGGACCGAGTCCTGGCGGTCCTAGATAAGTCCACTACCGCCTGTAGTGCCGCCTGCCTTTCCGCCTCCGTCTGCGACACCGATGGTTTCCCGGTTCTCTTGCGGTTCCTCCTGATCCGTTGGGACTGCCTGACCGGCTTCGCCGCCTTGGCCTCCTCCTCCCTGGCCTTGGCACCGTCCGTTCCCGCTTTATAAGTGTCCCACCAGTCCCAAGCGTCCGCGGAAGTTGTGAAGAATAGTGTTTTCTCATCCACCACCACTCTTAGCTTGGCAGGGAACAACAGGGAGTACTTGATGCCTTCCTGGCGGAGCTCCCGCTTGAGGGACAGGAAGTTTGCCCGGAGCCGCTGCGTCTCAAACGTGTAGTCCGGGAACATGGTGACTCTATTGTTCTCCACTTGAAAGGGCCCTGCTTCTCTCGCCCTCTGTAAGAGCCAATCTCTGTCCCGATAATGGAGCAACTTGAACACCACCGGGCGAGGAGGAAGGCCCAAGGCTGGCGGGCGCGCTGGAACTCTATGTGCCCGTTCCAGGGAGAAGAAGGGGGACAGACCTTCCGGTGCCACCTCCGTCCGCAGCCAGTTATCAAGGTATCCCACCATGTCGTCGCCTTCAATTTTTTCCGGCAGGCCCACTAGGCGTACGTTGTTACGCCTGTTTCTGTTTTCGGCATCCTCGGCTCTCCTTTCCAGCACCTTCAGGCGGTCCATCACGTCTACCATCTGGGCCTTCATCGTTTCTTGGCCCGGGGCTAATTCCTTAACCGTGATCTCCACGGATTTCACCCTGTCTTTAAGTTTGTCGTGGTCGGCCTTCAGGAGGCCCAAGCCCGTCGCCACCTGAGCGATATCTTGCTGCAGGGCGTCCTTAGTGGTGGCGATGGCCTCCAGGATACGATCCTGCATCCGCTGCAATGCCGCTTGGTCTCGCTCCGCTCCCTCCGCAGCCTCAGTGTCGGTCGCGCCATCTCCCTTCCCCTTTGGCTTCCCCATCTGGGCCGGCTTGGGCGGTGGTCTCCGAGTATATTCCTGGTCACCCTCCGAGTGCCGTCGGGTTTCGTTCTTCGGCAGGGTTCCCGGGCCCAGTTTTGTCACCAAGTAGTAGGAAACACTGAGCGATCGCAGCCCGGCCTGCGCCAGACGTGCCAGGGGCCCGGGGCTCTCGTCACTGGGCCACTGCCGCACTGCCGTCGCCCCTACTAGGGGGGCGGTCCCCAGCCACCGCCCAAGAGTGCTCCCAAAGTCCACTCGGCACCTGGGGAGAGGCGCGATGTGGCCGCCAACACCCTTGATTCGTCAGGGAGCAGTCCTCAGTGGGTCTCCGGGCAGATGGCTCCGTCGTGTCTGCTCTCATGCCCTCGCCGCCATTTTGGGGTCCGCGACTTCTCGCCTGGGTTCAACTTTCAAAGTCGAAATACTGCTGTGGGATGGCTCGGTGTCGTCCTCCGTGGGCCTCGGACCCGCCGCAGTAACGTCCAGTACCGGATGGTATCGGTTACCTCGGGGTCCGATCAGATTTTCAGGATATTTTCCGGGATCGGGCACGGCGCTCCGAGCTCACGCTGCCTACCTCCTCGGCATCCAAGCCACGCCCCTTGTGTGCACAGTTGATGACCAGCTTTTTTGTAGGCTTTGCTAGTGCTTAGAAGGTTAGGGCAGTGCACAATAGAACTCTGTCTGGGTGAATCGCCCTGTGCATGAAAACATGCTATGCCTTTGGCAAGAAAGTGCCCCCTGAAGACCTACGAACTCCTTCCAACAGAGCCAATGCTACTATGCTGGCATTGGAAAGTGCTCTTCCAGTACTGGAAATCTGTCAGGCTCCTACATGGGTGTCTGTGCAAGACGGCCCCTACTGGCTAGTCAGTCAGGTCCACTAAGAGTGCCTTTTTGCCCACTAGGTCCTGCAGGAATTATTTACGTCAGTCCTCTCTTCAGACCCGGACCATTTTGGAAGGTACTGTTTTGGTATCTATTCAAAAAATGACAATTATGCAGTTAGAAGAACGTGTGGGCGGAGCTCACAGAATTCTACTCTGCTGAATTCTGCGGAATTCTTTAAAAATTCTGCAGAGTTCCACGTGTGGCAGAGTATTGCACAGCAATGTGTATACAACATCTGCGCCTTCCTTCATCTTCTAAATCGAACGGCCTCCTGCTTTTAAAAATGGTACCTCCACAATTGTACACACATGTGTGTGTTACTGCTGTAAGGCACATCACGTGTAAGGAACATCGCCCTTCTTGTCCCTCTATCATGTCCCTGAACAAAGCTTGTTCACAAATCAGCCATGCTACACAACGCAGTCGTAAACAGGAAGTGCAGAACTTTCCGGCATCTACAGCTCCCCCATGTCCTGCTCCAAGTAGAGCAGAGGTATGTCCAACCCAGCTCCTGAGTGCTGGAAGGCTCTCTGCTCCGCTGAAGGTTCCTCCTTCCACCCCTGCGGGGTGTGCAAGACATCTCTCAGCACGGGGAGTGCTCGCTCCGCGGATCCTCATTCCTCCCAACCTCTGCTCCGCTCTTTCCAGTGCCAGGAGAGCCCGGCCAGGCAACCTTACTTCCAGAAGTGGGGAGAGCAGGCCTGTCATCACCCGCACCCAGACTCAGCGCACCATAGCCTTTGAGGTCATGTGATCTGCCCAACTAGGGGCTTGGCTAGGGTCTGCGTGCCCTGGAGTGCCGGGCAGGTGGAGGTGCCGCACGCACTGTGTGTACTGTGCCTTTCTGAAGATGCGTGCAGCACAAACAGGCTGCTCCGCAGTCCTCGCACTTAGCTGGTGCTGCACATGTACACACTACTCTGCTATGTGGTGCGTGTAGCCGGGTCAGGACAGCTATTACATCCTTGCCTCACAGGCATGAGATCACATTCATTCAGCTCGCATTTATGTTCAGGTAGCATTTCATGCATGATCCCGTACATGCTCTGACTGTTTTTCTTCTAAAGTCCTATGTGGGGGTTATCGGACGTGGCCTCGGAGTGCGCTCTGCCTGGACTATCGAGGAGAGGCTATCCTGGTCTAATAAGGACCCCCACTCTCACAGAGGCCTACAAGGCAGATGGGGGCACTTCTCAAGAGTGCCTGGCTGCGGGTCTGTAGTTTGCCGCAGATGGAAGGAGGTCCTGATGGGACTGCCACACTCCAGGGCTCAGGCTTCGGTTTTAGCTCTGCAGGGACTGGTAGCCTGTGGCCATGTGATCTGCTGCGTCCTGAAGGACCACAATCGCATCACTGCTCATCAGTAGCAGCAGGGATGAACCTCAGGAGGCCTTTAGCTGCACTGCCACTGCTCTCAACTGCCCCATAACGAGCTGCTCTTGTCCCAAACTATGGGTGAGCAGCTGGTAAATTCCGCTCCACCCTCATTGCAGAGTTTTTGCTGAACTTCGCACTCCAAGTGGAGTCGCAAGAACTTCTTGAGCTCTGTGTGCCACCCACCCCTAGCTAGAACTATCCTTAAGAAGAATAAGTTACTTACCTTTGATATAGTTCATTCTGATGAATTCTCTGTCTTACTGCAGATTTGTCTCTGCCCTCCCTCCTCCCTATTCTGTGGAGTGGACTATGATCCTAAAACGTTCCCAAATTAAATTCTCTTCCAGGGGATCCTCATCAATAGTCATAAGCACTGAATATTCCCACTCATGTGCGGGGACCCCGAAAAATTTTATATATATATATATATATCAGACAAACTTGCCTTTCGTGGGCTTTCTCTACACCAGGCAACTTTCGTTTTGGATGTTAAGCCGCTGCTTAAGGGACGGGCGCCTTTTGGTTGGAGATACTGAGTGTCATTAATGATGTAAGCTCTGGAGCACTACCCACTGTGGATTTATTTGTATATATTTGGACTACAAAGGTAACAGCAGCTCACTGGAGAAATACATAGTACTGCAAGTACCATCAGGCCACAGGGCTGGCCACGCCTACATAGGCGGAGTAAGGAGTTAATTGTAATTGTAAAGGCTCTTCTATATCGCATGGCTACTCGGGGCATCCCAGCGCTTAGGACTGACCAAAGGGAAGTGGATTGCAAAAAATGCGGAGGCCCAGACTCTAGATCCTGGGAAACAGAACAGTTTTCAAATTCTTTCGAAATGCGAGTAAGTTAGGCTCTTGTCGGAGGGATGGAGGAAGGGCATTCCATAACTTAGCCGCATTATACGAAAAAAGACGGCCCCCTGTGCGGGCCCTATTAATCCTGGGAATTGCTAAAAGATTTTGCTGATTGGAACGAAGTTTCCTAGATGGTTTATAAGGCCTAATCATGTCATCCAGGATGGGGGGGCCTCTCCCATAGAGTGTTTTGTGGACCGTACAGAGGGTCTTGAAGTGAACCCGCTCCCTTATCGGAAGCCAATGCAGAGTACTCAACGCGGGTCTAGCTGAGGAGCGATAGCTAGCATCCGTAAGTAGCCTCGCTGCAGAGTTCTGGACAACCTGAAGTTGCCGAATAACCGAGACAGGGGCTCCTAGATAAAGCGCGTTCCCATAGTCCAGCCTAGATAGAATAAGGGACTGGACTATGGTTTTCTTGGCTTTTTCAGGTAGCTGAGGGAGGATTTTGCGGATTGTCTTCAACAACCCAAAGCAAGTAGCTACTGTCTTCCTTGCCTGGGTTTTGAATGACAACTCCGCATCCAGCCAAAATCCGAGGCTCTTAATCTCGGTCTTTGGAGTGGGCCCAGGCCCCATACAGGAAGGCCAGAGTGTCAAGTTGTTAAATGTGGCTCGTTTCCCCAATAGCATCAGCTCAGTTTTTCCCCCATTCAACTTAAGGTGGGATAAGTCCACCCATTTTGCAACTGCCTCCAGGCAGTTGCAAAGGTTGGTCGGAGGGGGCTCTACCTGATTCAAAGAGACAACCAGCTGGGTGTCATCAGCGTAGCTTACTAATTGGATTCCAAAGGGGGCCACTACTTCTGCCAGAGGCGCCATGTACACATTAAACAGTGTGGGGCTGAGGGAGGAGCCCTGTGGCACCCCACACTGTAATGGTACTGGAAGGGAACAACTGTTCTCCGAAAAGACCTTAAAAAATCTGTCTTTAAGAAAAGACTCGAGCCACATAAGGGCCTTGCCCGTGACCCCGATCCTTCCAAGGCGAGATAGGAGGACACAGTGGTTAACCGTGTCAAAGGCGGCACTGAGGTCCAGGAGGATAATGGCTGCGCTGCCACCAGCCTCCAGAATCCTCCTGGAGTCCTCGACCACCCTCAACAGTGCTGTCCCGGATCCCTGCCCTCTCTGGAACCCTGTTTGAGTTAGGTGGAGCAAGTTGTAGGTCTCTAAAAAAGATGCCAGCTGTTTGTTCACCCATTTTTCGGTCAGCTTACTAATGCCAGGGAGAAGGGAAATGGGGCGATAGAAAAATTGTCAGGGTCAAGGTTTTTTTTTTTAACAAAGCCCTGACCATGGCCAACTTCCAATCTCGTGGCACAGTGCCTGACTTAATCGAAGTGTTGACTAAGTTGATAATGGGCGTACTGATGTGGGGCAAAGCCGAGTTTAAGATGGTCATGGGTGCAGGATCGAGCGGAGAACCACTCTTTATGGAATTGATGAGAGGGGGTAGGAGTTCTACACTGAGGGGGGAGAAGATAGAAAGCTGAGGCAAGATAGAGTCAGTGCCACCTACCAGAGGGGAAGTTAATTCGACCATAGGTAGGGGGGGGGGGGGGGGGGGGGAGAGAAGGATCTTTTGAATTTTGGTGGCAAAAAGATTTGCTAATTCATCACAGCGAACACCAGATTTATCAGAAGATGATGATGATGGTGGGTCCGGGGCTTTCAACAGAGATTTAACTATCTTAAATATCTCTCTCGGAGCATTGGCGGAAGCCTCAATTTTTCCTGCATAAAAACTGGATTTGGCCCTGTTAAGGGCAGATTTATATTTTTTGATGGTGGATCTGTATTTATTTTTCTTCTCCTCATCAAAATGTTTCCGCCACTGCCTCTCCTCCCGTTTACATTCCTGTTTAAGGGACCTTAGGTCTGAATTAAACCAGGGTTGTTTAGTAGGGCCTTTCTTGTTTGTGATAAATTTTTGGGGGAGCACAGTATCCAGCGACGGTTCAATCCATTGATTGAAGTCTTTGTTTGCCCTATCTATGTCCTGATTACCCAGAGGCTCGCTCTTCTTCAATATTTCTAGCCAATCATTTAGTTCTTATTTCGTCCAGTGCCTACCTAAGGCTTTGTGAGAAGGTATAGTTGGACTGGGTCTGTGTGCCCTTCATATGACCAAGGGATCGAATATGGCTCAGCTGAAATTAAATCCGCAATGTTTGCAAATATGGGATCTAGAAAGTTCCCTTTGGAGTGAGTGGGATGTGAGACTATTAAATTGAAATTGTCCTATCCGGCCAGGTGGACGGTAGACCAAAAGACCTGAGAATGAGAGTTCTGGAGATAATGTGATAGAAAACTGGTCACTCTCACAATCTGGAATAGAGCGATCAGTCATACGACAAATTAAATGATCCCTATAAAGAATGACGATCCCTCCCCTAACCTTGGACACTCTGTCCCTATGTTGGATCAGGTATCCAGGCGGGAGAGCCTGGACGATATCTGGGCCAGAGTTGGATCCAAGCCACGTTTCTGTTATAAAAAGGATGTCAAGGTCCAGATCTTGAATTAAAAGGGAGATTTCGATTGCATGTTTCGGTAATGAACGGCAGTTGATCAGTGCCATTTTCAGATCAACCTCTATTTTCCTTTTATTTTAGACCACCTCCGTCGCCCTAAAAGGACAATGTTGACATGAAAAGCGGTGGAGCGCAAGGTCCACAGAATGGCTGCATGAGGATGGGATTACCCCCTTTAGGGCAAGGAGTGTTGAGCGGGAGTATGTTTGTGGGGGTGCAATTGGTGGGACAGAGGTCCTGGGCTCGACCGGGCGCAAACGGGCTTACCTCTGGCACACCTCCGGCGCGCCATCGGTGCGCCCGCTGCGCGCTGTTGCTGCGCGCCAGCATGGCCAATAGAATATATAGGAGGTGGAAACCCGGCCAAAAGACTAGAGCGCCTCCCAGCCTATGGCGGCCACTGTTGTAAGGCCTGCCTCACCAGCCAAGATGGAGCTGCTGTGTGGGGGGAGTGAGTGTTCCCGCTCTAGCAGCGGGTGCCCAGATCAAATTTTAAAGTGCAGGTAAGTGGGGGATGTGAGCCTGGTAAAAAGCGTAGATTTCAAAATATGCGGCTATTTTTAAAAAAATGATCAAAGTCACAGAATTAATACTGCCTGCGTCCTTGTAATGAATTCCAGCAGGGCAAGTTAAGGCTTCCGCTCAGCGCGTTACACAGAGGTCGTAATCACCTCTGGAGTCCTTACAAGCGTGCGAGCAGGTATCACCTTTATAGCGCCTGCTGCAAACCCGGCCCAAAGACTAGTGCGCCTCCCAGTCTATGGCGGCCACTGTTGTAAGGCCTGCCTCACCAGCCAAGATGGAGCTGCTGTGTGGGGGGAGTGAGTGTTCCCGCTCAGCGGCGGGTGCCCAGATCAAATTTTAAAGTGCTGGTAAGTGGGGGATGTGAGCCTGGTAAAAAGCGGCGATTTCAAAATATGCGGCGATTTAAAAAAAAAAAATGATCAAAGTCACAGAATTAATACTGCCTGCGTCCTTGTAATGAATTCCAGCAGGACAAGTAAAGGCTCCCACTCAGCGCGTTACACAGAGGTCTTAATCACCTCTGGAGCCCTACAAATGGCGAAAATACAGTTGGTGTTCCGATTTTTAAACACGTAAATCTCAACAATTCTTCGCAAGTACAAATGAGAAAAAAACACTGCGCAACACAATTCTCCAATATGCTTCTCAGTGCATCCATTGGCGTTTACTTTTAAATAAGAATCTAACACGAGAAGCATTACAATATAAACGTTAAAGATGGTTTTTATTCCCTTCGGGAGTGTCCTTCTTTTCACCAGGCGCGCAATCATCAGCCTTGTCCCCTTCACATTGTCCTGTCTCTATTTTTATCTTCTCGGGAGCAAGATCTGCTTCGGGTTCACAGACAAAGGAAGGCTGATTTCCTTTGGCTCCTTCCCGCTGCGGGTCCGCTCCCCCTCCCTGTTCCTTCGCCCCGGTGCTGCAGTGTGAATCAGAAATCAATAGAGCTGCTCTAATGGCGGCTCCCCTCAGCGTGCAGCCGTGCACTGTTTGAAATCGCCGTGCCTTACAGCCCAGGAACCCATTGCCTTTGAAAAAGTGGTTGCACACGAAACGCGGCAGGTATTTTGGACAATTTGCTGTGCTGGCGAGTAGTCATCCTTGTTGTTCCCTCCAAGTAAAGAATTTTGGCAGACAAACTTACCTGTCGTGGTCTTTCTCTACACCAGGCAACTTTCGTTTTGTGTATATATATATATATATATATATATATATATATATATATATATATATATATATAATCCTGAACCGCTATCAACGCAGACACAGCAGGCGCAGACCACTTCTCCCGTAAAATCACTCCACAAGAAGTTTTCTAGAAAGTCGCAACCATCACACCGTCAATCGTGTTGCAGTGAAGTTTTTATTAAACAGCAATAACAGAGCAAGTGCTCTCTTTGACGTGTTTCGCTCCGCGGGCGGAGCTTGATCACATGACGCGTCAGGAGTAGTTGTTGCATTTAAAAGTGATTAAAAGCCCTAACGGCCTTAAAAAACGGATGAAAAGGCAAAAGTGCAAGAAATGGTGCAGTAGCTGACATAAAATGAGTATAACAAGTTATACAACAGATATGTATAAAACGATAGTGGGAGAATAGTGCTCATATTAACATCTAATCACAAGGAACTAAAAAAGGAATGTCATTTAAATGGGTTTGAGTCACAAAGCAAAAATGCGCAAATATACAAGAATATGAATTAATTGTTATAATCAAAGCATGGTATACAAAGCTATTATGAGAATAAAGTGCAAGTGCAAAAATTTCATTCTCGACTTTCTTTACCAAATAGTATGTAGATCAAATATTTCACGACCCAAATGCTATCTTGTAATAAAGTGCAGATATAAAGTGCATATAAAATAGATGCATAAAATGCGCTAAAAATTGCACCAACAGTAAAGCATAAGTGCAAATGTACTCATTCTTCCCCACATTTTTTTAAAAGTTCCTGTTTTCTCACTAAGGTAATGATCTTGATTTGCTACTGACCCATGGAAATAAAGTACTAGTGGCTAAACAAGAATAAAAACACTCTCAGAATAAGAGTGCAGCAATGGTGGTTGCGCCCTCCGTTTAGTTACCTAATAGTGCTGTATATATCATGTCTAAATGTCAACATAAAGGACAAAAAATTATGCGTATTTACAACAACAATATTTACACAAAAAGTTGTTTTTACCACATGCTGAAAAAACAGTAAGTACAATTGATACAGTGATGTCTTATTTACAGGAAATTGTGCAGTTCATCAATTACATTAAGTCCATTGGGGGCCCGTGAATCTAGTAGTAGGATGAAATATGTCTCTTTTTGCCTGAGCAACTTTTCACGATCACCACCCCGTCCGGGGTTGGGGACCGAACACAACAAGGTGTATTGTAAATCTGCAAGTCTGTTATTGTGTATGGCTTTGAAATGGCGAGCCACTGGATAATTGGTATCCGAATTGACTATTGCTCGCACATGTTGCAGAATACGTTGGTTGGCTGGCAACTTCGTACTACCAATGTATGATAAGTTGCAAGTGCAGGTTAATTTGTAAATTACAAACTCACTGCGGCAAGTTAGATGTTCATTAATTGCAATGAGTTTGTCACTAAATGCAGATTTGTAATGTGTTCCATTTGTAGCAAAGGAACAAGCACGGCATGAAGTGCATTTATAAAAACCTGTTCTAGCCAACCAGTTGGATTTAGGAGTTAACTCTGGTTGAGACTTATCCAATGCATCCTTCATAGAAGGGGCCCTTCTAAAGGTGATAGCAGGTAATTTAGGCAATATAGGGCCTAATATAACGTCAGTTAAGACAACAGGCCATTCTGAATTGATTATCCGTCTGATCTTGCGTTCTTGTGTACAGTAATTAGTGATAAGACGGACAGAGCAATTAGATTCAGATGTAATTGTGTTACTAGGTGACAAAAGTTAATCTCTCTGGCGTAATGACGCTCTCGAGAGTGCACGGTTGAGATGTTTTAACTTGTATCCACGCATAAGAAACCTCTGCACTGACTCTGCTAGACATTGATTGGAAGTGTCATGATCATTGCAAATTCTCCTGATGCGGATGAATTCGCCATAAGGAATACTGTTTATGGTGTGGATGGATGGGCACTACGGGCGTGGAGAATGGGATTTCCCGCTGTTGATTTCCTATGTAACTTGGTATGTATCTGGCCCTGTTCAATGTAAATTTGTACATTTAAAAACTCAGCCGAGTTTTGAGTGATTGAAGCTGTAAATTTTAGGTTACGAGCATTGATGTTAATGTCATTAACAAACAGTTGAGCCTGATTCCGCGAGCCTTTCCAAATGACGAATATGCCGTCTATGAAACACCAATAGTGGGCTAGATGTGGAAGCCATTGCTGATGAGTTTTGTGAAGCACATGCTCCTCCCACCAGCCAACATGTAAACATGAATAGCTGGGGGAGAAGCACGAGCCCATCGCCACTCCTCTTTCTTGGTGGTAAATATCCTTTTCAAACTGGAAATGATTATTGATGAGACAAATTTTTATCATTTCCAGTAAAATGGCATTGTGGTCTCGCAGGATTGCATCTCGTGTATCCAAATAATATTTAACAGCCTCTAAACCATAAGAATGAGGAATACTAGTGTACAAAGATTCAATGTCCATTACCAAAAAACTGAAATCAGAGCACCAATTGGCATTTTTGATTTTAACTAAAAAGTCTGTGGTATCTTTAAGGTAAGAAGGGAGTGAAGTCATATGTGGTTGGAGGAAAAAATCAACATATTTCGATAAGTTTTCATTCATGCTACCTCATGCAGAAATTATAGGGCGAACAGGAGTAGTGAGTTTGTGAATTTTGGAAAGAAGGTAGAAAACTGGGGTGATTGGAAAAGGAACACTTAAAAATTTGACCTCCTCTTTAGTTAGGAGATCCTGTCTTTGCCAATGATGGATACTTTTCCGTGTTGATTCATTGGTCTTCATCATGGTAAATTTGGTCGTTTTGGTATAGCTCATGGGGTCTCCCAATTGTCTTGTGGCTTCTTGTACATAGTCAGTTTTCGCCCACAAAACAGTGTTGCCGCCCTTGTCGGCATTCTTTACAATCACAGATGGATTATGTTGAATTTTCTTAATTAATGTTAGGTACTGTTTGTTGTTGTACTCTTGTTGTTTTTTGCTTTTTCCCAAAATACTCCTGTTCAGATTCTTTAATTCAGTGACAACGTCGAGGCAGTATTCTCGGTTGAGGTCAATAATAAGATCCTCGATGACTAGGCGCAAGACTCCGTCACCAACGGTGCAGAGATCTTTGACGTCGAGACACAAGACTCCGTCCCCAAATTCGAAGCAGAAGTCTGAGTCGACGTCAGCACCCTACAGGTCGACGTCGAGACACCGGTCTTCAGAACAGAGGTGGTTGACGTCGAAGCCAGGTACTCCGTCGGAGTCAGGCAGTCGCTCGGGGTCGAGGCATCGGTTGACTTCAAGAGTGTGTCCTCCTTCGAAGAGGAGAAGTTTGACGTCGAGGCAGGCGTCACCGTCTCTGAGACGGTTGATGTCGAGAAGGCAAGCTGTCCAGAGGGGACGTTCAAGATCGATGTCGAGGCACCAGTCCAAAGGGGCCTCACGTCCGGTAAGCCTGTCTAAATCACCAATGTCGAGAACAGGTTCTCGCAGCTCTCACAGATTTTCAACGTCCAGATCTTCCAAGGTAGTGATCTCAATGTCTAGCAATCCAGTGTCCATGGAACATCCAGATTCAGCGGACAGGCCTGCAAAGATCGAGGGAGATAAATCTCCTCCTCCACATTCTTCTGAGAGGCGAGAATGGCAAAGATCACCTTCCATCCATCTATCACCGAGATGGAACCAGCTTTTGCATCACTGGGCCACAACCTCAGCAACAAGGGCAGAGCACTACTCAAGCCCCCTCCACAGGTCTCCGTTGGCTCGGCTGGTGCAGGCTGTGGATAGAGATCGTACTCCATCAAGAGGCAGGGATCGCAGTTGCACTCCTGCACACTCTTACAGGAGGAGGTCCAGATCCAGAAGCAGGAGGAGAAGGCACAGATCTCCAACACCTTCCTCCTCCTCCACACACACGTCACAAAGAGACCACTCACTGACTCTTACTGACAGCCGACCGTCAAGGATCTCTCTGGTGGATGACATTGGCACTTTTCAGGACGTACTTTCCAGAGGGGTAACTAAGCTAAACATTCCTATGCCAACTCGGCAGAGCTCGTCCTCTGTTATCTTCGAGACTTTACACCAGAGGGCAGCATCTAGACCACTGCTGCCATTGGTGCCAGGCCTACGCCAACCGGTTATGGACATTTTCCTTACGCCGGCGACTTTCAAGACCTGTCCGGCTAGGATTCTGAAGAAATATCGTCCATCGGAGGAGGACCTGCTTTTCCTTAGATCTGACCACCCCCCACCGGATTCTGTTATAATCGCTGCAGCAAAAAAGACTCGCTCAGTTGCCTCCTCCTCTACTGTTCCACCAGATAAGGAGAGTAAAACACAGGAATCTTGGGGAAGGTCTTGGCACATCAGCCTCCGTGATCAAGGTCTCAAGTGCATCTGCTCTTTTGGATCGCTACGACAGGTCTTTGTCGGACTCTCTTCAAAGATTTTCAAAGATTTACGGAAAAGCTGCCCAAAGATGATCACAAAGATTTTTAAGAAATCTTGCAAGAAGTCAGCTTGGTGGCGAACCAAGTTATCAGCGCCGCAGCTAATGGAGATACTCTTTCAGCTCATGCCTATGCCCATTCGATATGCAATAGGAGAGCCTTCTGGCTTCGTCTCACAGTGCTTAAACCAGAAGCACAGTCTCGGATCCTCAATCTTCCCTTCTCTGGCTCATCTTTATTCGGTACACACACAGATGAGGGAATGTCCCGGATGAAGACTGAGCTAGACACACTAAAGGCCATGGGTCTAGAAAAGAAGAAAGATTTTCGAAGACGCTTCGGACCTTACAATCGGCGATCCTCCCTACAGAGGGTTCAAACCCCTCATTGGCAGAAGAATCAGGATCAGCAGGGTCAGCCAAGGTCATAATACCAAGGCCGGGGATCCTCCAGAGGGAGAGGAAACCAGCATCAGTCTAACACCTTCGCCAAGACGCAGATCAAACGCTTCCCCCGTCGCCGTTCACCACTCCATTGGGGGGGGGTGGGGGGGAGTATTGCAAATCATCTCGAAGAGTGGCGAGCTATCACTAAGGACCAGTGGGTGTTAGCTATGCTGCAGAATGGGTACTCTCTAAGTTTTAGATGGCATCCCCCCTCAATCCCTCCAGTTCCATCATACCCAGATGAAGATATTGCAGAGCGAAGTTGCCAACCTTCTGCGAAAATCATCCATCGAGAAGGTGCCAATATGTCAACAAGGTCGAGGGGTCAACTTAAGATACTTCTTGGTAAAGAAGAAGGATCGAAAAGCAGAATACAGACCCATTCTGGTTCTGCAAACACTCAACAAGTCAATCAAAAAGGAAAGGTTTTGCATGTTGGCTCTCAATCGAATATATATCCACATCTCAGGCAGGGAGATTGGATGTGTTCGCAGGATCTGCAAGATGCCTACTTTTATGTTCGGGTCAGACAATATCTGAGATTCCTGGTGGGATCTTCAAACTACCCGTTCAAAGTGCTACCCTTCGGGTAGAAGTCAGCTCCTCGAGTGTTCACGAAGTGTATGGCAGTGGTGGCAGCCGTACTATGTTGCAGAGGCATCTTCGTGTACCCTTACCTGGACGCCTGGCTGTTGAAAGGTCCCTCCCACCACAGTGTAATGAGTCACTTCCTACTACGCCTAGAGCTTTGTCACCGGCTAGGCCTTCATGTGAACTTCGACAAATCAACTCTGCAACCCACGCAGAAAATCCATTATATGGGAGCTCTGGTAGACTCTGAGGTAGGAAAAATGTTTCCTTCGGAGGAGAGACTGCTTTCCATCACACAGAAATGCAGACTAATTCTGGACAACAAAATGCTGTCAGATTGTCTCCGTGTTAGGGTCGATGCCATCCTGCATTTTCCTGGTCCCCAATGCCAGGCTGAGAATGCATCCTCTGCAGCAGGATCTGGAGGACAAGTGGGATCAGCAAACAGCTTCCTGGGACAACAAAATAAATCTCTCAAACGCAGCTAGAGCATCCATCCCATGGTGGGTGAATAAGGAGAATATGCAATTAGGGATACCTTTTCATCAGGCACCTCCCTCTCAGACTCTGATCACGGATGCCTCCTTCCAAGGCTGGGGAGCCCACATGGGGACTCTCCAGACGCACGGACAGTGGTCATTAAAAGAACGCTCATATCACATGAACATGTTGGAGCTGAGAGCCGTTCACCTGGCCCTCAAGGCTTTCCTCCCTTCGATTCAGGCAAACTCAATTTTAGTACAGACGTACAATACCACCACCATGTACTACCTGAACAAACAGGGGGGAACACGCTCAGTCACTTTGTCTCTGGAAGCTCAAGCTCTCTGGCATTGGCTCCTGGCACAGAACCTATCAATCACAGTGGGACACCTGCCAGGGGAACAAAGCGCACAAGTGGATTCTCTCAGTTGACACTTCGAAGACAGACAAGACTGGGTACTCAACGATGAGGTCGTCGAAGACATTTTCCAGGCTTGGGGTCGTCCCAGCATCGACCTCTTCGCGGACGACGAAAATACAAAATATTGAGACTTCGCTCAAGGTCCTACCGGCCAGGGTCGAAGGGGAATGCCCTTTTGATAGACTGGTCAGGGGCATTTGTGTACGCCTTTCCACCCCTTCCTCTCATTCCGAAGGTGGTGACCAAGCTCTCTCATTCGCACACGAGGATGATCCTGATTGCCCCGGACTGGCCGGACAATGGTGGTACCCGGACCTTCTGCACCTGTCAGAATGCCCGCACAGGAGACTGCTGTGCAGGCCAGACCTGCTGTCCAAGTTGAACGGGAGGATTCATCACCCCAACCTTCTCTCATTGAACTTGGCAGCATGGCTTCTGAGGTCCTCCAATATGGCCATTTAGGACTGCCACAAGACTACATGACTATCTTAAAAGAAGCGAGGAGGCTGTCCACTAGGCACTCATATGCGTGCAAGTGGAAAAGGTTTTATATGTGGTTCTTACAAAACAATTGTAACCCAACCAAGGGGCAGGAGGAATGCATTTTACCATACCTGCTTTACCTAGCTAGAGCAGACTTGAAGTTTCCTTCCATTAAGGTGCACTTAGCAGCCATCACTGCATATAGGTGCTCGCCTTCTCAGGCTTCTTTCTTTCAGTTGCAGGTTGTGAAGGACTTCATAAAAGGTCTAAAAAAGGTCTACCCTCTGGTCCAGCCTCCTTCACCGCCATGGGAGCTGAATTTGACGCTATCAAAGTTGATGGGTCCACCTTTCGAACCTATCCACAAAACAACTTTGCAACACCTCACGTGGAAGGTGGCTTTCCTGGTAGCGATCACCTCAGCTCGCAGAGTGAGTGAAGTACAGGCCCTCTGCTCAAAGGAACCTTACACTGTTTTCCATTTCAATAGGGTGATGTTGAGGACTCATCCCTCCTTCCTTCCGACGATGGTGTCAGATTTCCATGTGAATTACCATCTCTGTACCGACCTTTTTCCCCTAATCCCTCCACTCCAGCTGAGAGGGTTTTACACTCGCTTGACCTAAAACAAGTTTTAAAATTCTATCTGGATAGGTCCATGAGAAAATCTGATCAACTACTCATTAATGATGGGTCTATCAGAACAGGTTTTCCAGCTTCAAAGCGGTCCATCTCTAGATGGATGGTTTCATGCATCAAGTTAGCTTATCAATTAGCACAAAAATCCCTTAGGCCTACTCCCAAGGCGCACTCCATAAGAGGAAAAGCGGCTACGACTGCTTTCCTTCATAACCTGCCTATCTCTGAGATCTGTAAGGCGGCAACTGGAAGGTCCATACATACGTTTACAAAGGACTATTGTCTAGATTCAGACACCAGAGCAGACACCCAAGTAGGCCAGGCCTCCTTGAGGAATCTGTTCAAAAGCTGATTGCGACTGTTGTTTTATGTTGTCATTCACTCATTTGCCTGCAGGTGGAAGATGGGCTTACTATTCTGTTCAGTGCTTATGACTATTGATGAGGATCCCCTGGAACAGAATCATGAGCTACTTATCTGTAATCCTAGTTCTCTTCCAGGGGTATCCTCATCAAAGTCATACGCAACCCACCCGCCTCCCCAGACAAAGGAGATTACTTCATTATTAAATTATATCTTTGTGCCCTGATCTTCAGGGTTACGCAAAGAACAACTGACCTAACTGTCACCCCTGAGGCATGTTGGGAAGCTAGGGAGCATGGCTGCCTTAAATGCACAGTGCCAGTTTTGTGGGAAAATGCTTTCATTTTCTATGCTGTTGGTTTACAATGCAGCCTGTATGCTAACAGTATCTGCTTTTTTGCAGTTTTTCATGAGGTTTACCCATTATAAACAGAGTTCATGTGCTACTTGCCCTCCTGTGTTTTTATACATATATTATGTATTTGCACCAGCGGTTTATTTGTCATTACATTTTTTAGCCTCCTAGATGGGCGCTGCATTGGTATGAGAAAAAATGATATATATATATATATACATATTACCTACTGGCGGTTGCCAGTAGGTAGTTCTAGTTAGGACCTATTTTCCATAGGAAATCCGCAATATTCTATTTGGAATAACTTTGGCGCCGGTTGACGAATCTTCGCAAAAGTTTCAAAACTAATGGCCAGCTCCGGTCCGCTACTATCCTGAAAGTCTTGGGGTGATTTGTGAAGCGGGGGCCGAGAAAAAGGGGGGGGGGTCCCAAAACGTGTTTCCCGATGTAATTTTCCATAGGAACCGTTCATCGCGGCTACAGCCCTTACTGCTGACGGAATTACACCAAATTTGGCAAAGAGGTTGTCTTTAGTTCAGACTTGTGCCTTTTGCCTAAATGGTGTAAATCGTTCATTAGTTCCTGAGAAAATGACATTTAAAAGTACATATATATCTATGGACGCGGTGGATCTGTGCATCCTGAGCGTACCCTAAGCGCACCGTCCCGATCACGCGCTGAATGCTAATTGGCTGTCAAGTGGTTGTCAACATTCGAAACCAGGACATGTTGGCAGCCATTTTGTGCCTCTGTAGATGTGAGGCTGAAGAAGTCAGTGGAACAAGAGTGCAAAACGTATAAAGGGGGCAGGGTAGAAATACCCTAACCTTCCTGACCTGCTAAGGGGGTCCCACAAGGACTTCCAGGGCCCAAACCATTATTATTTTTTTAACACTGAGTGCTGCAGCATTTCCCGCTGTGCACTGAAAATTTAAAAAACCCAATTTACATGACAAAGCCAGCTCGTCATAAGCACAGCGCAGGTAATGCCCATGACGAGCTGGCTTTGTCATGAGCACTAAAGGGGTTAAACGGTAAAGTGCGCTCATGGTCCCCGGATCCTGCCGTTAAAAGAAATAATACTAAAACGGAGCTTCTTTAATATTTAGCCCTTGGGGGGGGGGGGGGGGGGCCAAATCCCGGCGGCAAAATTAATAAAATTTATGGGGGGCCGCCAACCCCCAGGGCTACAAAATAAATGGTTGGGGGGAGGGCTTCAAGGCCCCCCCAGCAAAATACGTGGGTGGGGGGCTCAACGGCCCCAAGCCCCGGGGATCACCACCCCACAGGACTTTGTGTATTGTGGGAGGGGGGCTGCGTGACCCCCCGCCTGGAGCCGTTGAGGTCCCTGGGGACAGCCACGCCCCAGGGCCGGCTCCTGCAGTGTCCCGGGGTGCCCACTTCCGGGGCACTGCTGTTTTGCTATGAGTGGGTGGGAGTCTTGCGGCTCCCACCCTCCCATAGGAAACTTGGTTTGGATTTTGAAAGAGAGAGAAGGGAAACCTGCTCTCTCTTTCAAAATCCAAACCAAAATGTTTTTCCACACGGGGAGCTGCATGTTGGCAGTTCCCCATGTGGCAAAGCAATGCTGGCTCATGAAGGACGCAGGGAGCTGGCTGGGACCGTTGGGACATTGGGGCTCCCCCTATGGTCCCCAATGTTTTATATAAGCCCCGGGGGATGGGGTGGCAGGGGATAATAGAAATGAGTGATAGGGGATATATTTTTTTTAACTGTAAAATTAGAAGTTGCGCACCCAGCGCGGCGTTCATTGTGGCCCCTGGTGTGCACGCGTGTAGGGTGCGCGACTGCAACACGTTTGGTGCTCGACTTCTACTCGTTGGGTGCAGGACTCTGACTAAGTACACAGTTGTGTTTCAGGCCTACAATTCAACAGTCAGTATCCATACACTCCAGCAAACACCCTGTGACTGCTCTTGCAATCCCATAGTGACTCTTTCAGTACCATGTACTAATCCATTCACTAAAGTAAAACTCAACCAATTATGAATTCACCCAGTGCCTCTCCTTATAGTACTGTTATCATTCAGTCAGTATGCATGTACTCATGCAGTGAACCAGGCTTTAGGGCACGGAGTGCTTCAAACTCCTATGTTGAAGGGGCGTTCCATAGGTGTGCGTGTTTGCACAGAACACTCATATAACAAGACACGTCTCCAGATTTATTAGAAATCATAAATCAGGACGTGTGTGAATGCTGCACCATCCTCCAATTGGTGTAACAAGGCACAACAAGGAGAATTATTTTCATTTTTCCTCATTTTTTCTCTTTGAATGTATGGTAAAATGCACAGCGTACATTGAAGGAGAAAAATGCCTTTACAGATTGTTTTTGTGCAGTACAGTGTTTCTTCCTGCACAAAAACGAATTCTGCATGACACAGATATCCTTGCGCCATGGTGCAAGGGTGCCTGTGTCATCGCATGGCTGCAGTTTAAGCAGCAGTGCAGAGGGAAGCATAGACTTGCAACATACTTATGTACATATGTTGCATCCCTGTGCTTCGGACGTACTACAGCACACTGCAGCTAAATAGCTAAAAGTGTCAAGCTCCAGTACTTTATTATAGTTCTGCACTTATACATACACCATACAGTACTAATGCATTCTTTGTCAATCATGCACTATGCATATATTCAAACAAACTTTCATACACTATCATACACATATAGCTCTTTCTTTAACTAAAGAAGTTAGTTCTGAAAAGAACTTTTTTTTTTTAACAATTTTCGGATTTTTTGTTGGTTTTTTTTGTGTTTTTTTTTGTTTTTGGAAAACCTTTATTTACGAGTCAAAGTACACAGCTATTCAGCCTTAAATCCCAGAGGCTAGGCAGCATAATATGGATGACCAGTGCACACAGTACATATTTTAAAATCGTACAAGGTTTAGTTTTAGGCGAAAGAACCTAAGTGCGACAATACCCAGAACAGGGGAAGGCTGGGCCATGGACCCAAAGAGTACACGTATGAACAGTGCAAAATGGACGATATCTGGAGGGAAAGAGTGCAGGATATGCAATGTAGTGACATTTGGGGTGGATCTATAGGCTAGGGGGATAGTCGTTCCTCCAAGGGGGCAGTGTCAGGTGGGAGACAGATATCACCCCTGTGTTCATTCCAGGCCCCCCAGACCTTATGCCACTTCTTGGGTTTACCCCGGGCCACGTACACTGTTTTCTCACGAACCATACACCAATCCATATTGGTCTTCCACAATTCCACAGAGGGAGGTGACGTAGCGCCCCACTTCTGAGCGATGTCACGCTTTGCCACCATGTTTCCTCAGGTAACCCATTGGGTTTGCGCATTGTTGTAATCCGTGGGGCCCCACACATTCAGTAAGCAGCGCCGGGCCTCAGCCGGCAAGTCAACTCCAGTCACCTCACTCATCACCGCGTGGACACGCCTCCAGTAGGAGGTGACCGCGTGACACTCCCAAATAATGTGCATGAAGGTGGCCAATGCACCACAACCACGCCTACAAAGTCCATCTACCGAATGGCCCATATGTATCAACCGAGGGCCGGTCACATACACCCTATGCAAGATTTTCAGCTGGACCAAGCGTAGTCTGGCTGGGGTTGCTACCTCCTTGGGGGATGACACCGCACACTACCAATCTTCATCATCCAGCTCAACACCATCACAAACCCATTGTTCTCTCACACCCAGAAGGAGGTCTGCTCGGACATTGATCAGTTTTTTATAGACCAACGAGATGGCACTGTCCGGCATATGACCGTCCAGCACCCTATCTTCCAACGGGGATGACTCAGGGACCTTCTCACCCTCCGGCAGCACTGCCAAAAGGACGTGTCGCAATTGGGCGTACATAAAAAATTCCGTCGCTCTCAGTTGAAACTCTGTTTGTAGAGTGGCGAAAGATTTTATCCCACCCTTGACTATCATGTCTTCAACTGTGGAGATACCAATTAGGTCCCATCGATCAAACCCCTTGGTGTGCCACAATTTGCCCAGTAGGTCTGAGTCGTAAAGTCGGGTGGCCATTGTGAGTCTCCCTTTCCATCCCTGTGCCTTTGTGACAGCCCTCCATATGTGTACCGCTGTCCTAGTCGGACCTGTCATTCTGCCATCCAGAGATCTCGAGTACAACGCCCTGTAATATTTCCCATCGTCAAGGAGCCACCGGTCCATAGCGTATCCCGGATCGTCGGCTGGACCGTAGAAACCATGGTTGAGGGCGGCTAGTTGGGAGGCCCAATAATACCTCCGGATGTCAGGCAAAGCAATACCTCCGTCATACCACGGAAGCGCGAGTTTAGCGATAGCAATGCGCGGTCTGCCATCCCAGAGAAGGGCCCGCTGTAAACCCTCGACCTCTCTGAAATACCCGGAGGAGACTGGGTCCTGGGTATTCTGGAGCGCATAAAGGAATCTGGGCAGGGACATCATTTTGAACAACGCCGCACGTCCAAGCAGGGAAAGCGGCAGCTTCCACCACCCCTCTACGTCCCGCCGTAGGCGTGCAAGAGGGGGAAGCAAGTTGTTCACATAACGTGTCTTGGCATCGGCTGAAATATAGATGCCCAAGTATTTAAACCCCTGCCTCGCGATCTGTATGGTGCAACCCCTAGGGAGCCACGGAACCTCACCTCTCAAAACGTATAAATGTGATTTCGACCAGTTCATGACCAGGCCTGAATACCTACAGAAGGTATGCAGCACGTCGCATACCACGATAAGGGACTTGCAGGGAGAGGTGAGGTAAAGCAAGATGTCGTCCGCGTATAAAGATACGCGGTCCTCAAATCCGGGAGGCCACCGTATCCCGTTGATGTCCGGGTGAACCCGCAGCCAGGCAGCCAAAGGCTCTAGTGCCAACGCAAACAACAAGGGCGACAAGGGGCAACCCTGCCTGGTGCCCCTGCGGAGAGCGAAGGATGCAGACAGTCGGCCATTGACCATAACGTTGGTAAGTGGACTGGCATACAGAAGCTTGACCCATCCTATAAATTCAGGACCAAATCCGAACTTCGTCAGCACCGCCACAGATAGTCCCACTCGAGGGAGTCAAAAGGCCATCGTGGCATCCAAAGACGCCAAGACGGCCGGCTCCCGGAGCGTACGGATCCTCGCCAGAACCCCATGGAGTCTCCTAAGGTTAAGGGCGGTGTTGCGATGAGGAATGAAGCCCGACTAATCCGGATGAACCAAGTCGCTAATCGCGCCAACCAGTCGATTGGCCAGCAATTTAGCCAAGATCTTAGGCTCGGCATTCAGCAAAGAAATGGGTCGATACGATCAGCACAGGTCTCTGGGCTTCCCTTCCTTATGAATGACCACAATGGTGGCCAACCTCTGGTCCGGGGGAAGCGTGCCCATTTCCCGCGCCTCCAGGAACATGTCCCATAAGGGCGGGCGGTGGTGTCAGGCTTTATCTTATAAAGCTCCACCGGGAGGCCGTTAGGGCCGGGTGCCTTGCCGCACCTCAGAGAGCATATCGCAAGTGCGATCTCGTCAGCAGTTATACCTCTATCCATGTCGTCGCGTTCAGTATCCGACAAACACGGAAGGTCCACCTCTCTCAGCAGGGCATCGGAGTCTGCCTCAGACATCTCAGAGACCGAGATGTAAACGGACTCGAAGTATTCAGCGAAAACCGTGACTATAGCTCTGGGGTCGGTAACAGTCAAGCCGTCCTCCCCCAGCACCTCAGGGACCACCCGGGAGGCCATCTCCTTTTTATCAAGCCACGCAATAAGCTTGCCTGCCTTGTCCCCGACATCATAGATCCTCCCCTGCTGTTCTCTGCCCATAGTCTTGGCAGCGTCAGTAACAGTGGCCCGGTACTCTGACTGCTTAAGCGAGAGAGCGTGGAGCAGGGCAGGTGTCGGATCGTTCTCCAATTGGGAGTCAAGAACCTCGATCTCTGATTCAATCCGCACCACGTCCTCGTCCCTACGTCTCCGCACCTCGGCGATTAAGGAGAAGGCCTCGCCTCTCAAAACAGTCTTAAAGGCCTCCCATAGGGAGACTGCTGACGTAACCGAGCCCGTGTTTTCAGAAATGTAGAGCTCAATGGCTTTGGACAGGAGTCCACGGGTCTTAGGGTTACGAAAGTACCACGGGTTAACCGGCGCCACCCTCTTGGTCACCTCGATGTCAAAGTCAAAAGACACCCAGACCGGGGAATGGTCAGAGATACCCCTGGCCATCAGTCGGGCCTCAGAGACCGCCGACGCGTGGGCCGCCAAAGCCAGAACGTAGTCAATTCTGGAGAGGCTACCATGCGCTCCGGAGTGAAATGAGTATTGACGCTGGGTAGGATGGAGAAGCCTCCAGTAGTCAATAAGCCCCATAGTATCCAAGAAGTCGGGAAGCCAGGACTGCGCACTCCGAAGATCTCTGGATGGATGCCTGTCTAAGGTCCCCGAGCCAACCTCATTGAAGTCACCACCAACAATAAGCAAACCTTCAGGCAAACCCAAAATGGCGCCCCCGAGATCCTGAAACGTGGTCGTTTGCAAACCAGGAGGGACGTAAACAGAAACCAAGACTAGGGTACACCCCTCCCATCTGCCCATGACGGCGACATAGCGCCCCCTCTCATCAATCACGCTGGATTCTATCTCGAATGGGAGTGACATCCGCACCATGATCCCCGCCCCACAAGACCCCGAGGAGAACCCCGAATGTGCCACCATCTTGAAACCCTTTCTATTAAGCGCGTGGCACGTGTTTCCTACCAAATGAGTTTCCTGCAACGGAATGACATCAGGCATGCATCTCTTGAACATTTGTAGTACTACACCTCTCTTAATACGATCCCCCAGCCCATTAACATTCCAACACAGAACATTCAACTTCTTATCCCCCATCGTCAAAGTACAGGCCCATGCAAGCCCTGTCGGGTGGCGTCGCTACAACACAATTAGCAGCATAACAGTTACCTTGCCGTGAAATAGAAAAAAGAAGAGAGAGAACAAATAAGGAACAAACAGCCCATCCACCCCCACCCTGCACCCCTGCATTAGACTAAAGAACCCCCCCAACTAGCAGTGTGCCTGTCGCCCCTAGAAAACTACTCTACGAAAAGCCCCTAGAGGAGAACGGAGTCTGTCCTATCCCTCCCACTTCCCCCGTTCAAAAATCGCGGATAGTAACAAAGAGTACAATACTGTGAAACCGACTGCCTGGGCAGTCCCATTGTCCGAATAAGGTCCGAAGGATCATTCTACTCCTGAGGATCAGGGCCACCCGCTGCCCCCTCCGACTGTTCCTCAGGTTCCTCACGCCGCTGAGGCAAAGTGTCCAGCCAGTCCCCGGCGACTTCAGACATGTCGAAGAACAATGCACGGCCATCATGCTCAATACGCAGCTTCGCGGGGAACAGCATGGAGTACTTCATCCCCAGCTCACGTAGTCTCCGTTTCACGCCCGTGAAGCTTTGCCTCCGCCTCTGAACCGCTTGGGTGAAATCCGGGAAAAAGTTAATATCAGCATTTTGATATTTCAGCGGCCCACCTCTCCGCGATGCCTGCAGGATAGCGTCCCGGTCCCTAAAGTTGAACACACGGGCGATGATGGGACGCGGAAGGGCCCCCAACTTCGGGCGGCCTCCGGGCAATCGATGAGCTCGCTCAACCGAGAAAAACTTGCTGAGGCCCCCAGGGGCCAGATGATTCTGGATCAAGTTCTCGACAAAGAGGTCGGTGGCATCCTCCTCGGCCCCCTCCGGAACACCGACAATTCGGATGTTCTGGCTCCTGGCACGTCCTTCAAAGTCCTCAAGCCTTCGGGCAAATAGTGAGTTCGCAGACTTCAGGTCTCGAACCTCTGATTGCAGGTCGGAGACGTCTGTGGTCAGGCTTGAGGTTTTTATATCAAGTGACTTGACCCGATAATTGGTCTTGCCCAAATCGGCTCTGATCAGGTTGACCTCATTGGCCAGTGTGTCGACCTTATGCGTCAGGACCTCAAGTTGTTTGTGCATCTCGGCTTTTATGGCCACGATGGTGCCCATAACGTCCCGGAGGGTTGGGGCCGAGTCGTCCGGCGACACATCTCGATGCATGTCCTTAGGCCTCGCAGCAACACCAGGTGAGCCCTTAGGGTGGGCGTATCGTTCCATGTTGGTGGGTTGGGAGTAGGTTGATTTTCTACTGGCTTCCCTCTGTCGGGTTCACCTTTGCCCGCCATGATAAGTGGATGACCACCACGATCGGGAAAACCCCTGGCCCTCGCCGGCTCACCAACGTGACGAGCTGTCGCAGCTGTCCCAGCCCTCCGTTCCGCACCAACACACTCCGGAACTCCGCAAGCTCCGCTTCGAGGCGGAACAGTCACTCTCTTTTCATGCCACTTCCGTACGGCCGTGTCGCACTCGCCGGTTCAGGCACGGGCGCTGGGCACGTCGTCGTCCCCAAACTTTCACACAGTGTAACTTCACCTAGGGACTTCGGATTTTCAATCGGACAACGAGTCCCGCACCAGCAGTTGCCCGCGAAGCTCCTCCTCCTGTTGTTTTTTTAAAAGAAAAAAGGACAAAAAAAACAGTGAACTAACAGCCCAGAAAAAAAGTCTTAACAGCGGTGGTTTTGTTGTGCTGCACAGACTAAGTCCACAGACTGCTCTCCATAGCACAGAAGTTGGTTGAACTGATGCAGTGAATTTTTAGGTGTGTAAATTCGGAACGTATGTCCGGATGTGCTGTCGAAGAGGAACTGGCAGAAGTACTTGGGACTGCAGTTTGAAGGTTGTCTCGAAGTCTCCTGCACTCCTCCCAAGACAGATTAACACGGTGCAGACTCTTAAGTTGTTTGTACATACTTGCAGTGCCGCAAGAGTACTTTTTATCGGCACTGCCTCTTGAAAGAACGTTACCACAGATTTTACAGGTGACTTTTGTGGCATTCACCTTTTTTTTTTTTTTTCAGGGTAGGTAAAAAACTTTCACACCACTGAAGAAGGTCTTTTTGGAGGAGGAGGTTCCACAACAAATTCTTCTTCCGAAGAATGGTCCGATTCTTGTGGTGGCTGTTGTCCTGAAGCCATTTTGTCCTCAAATTGGAAAATATCAGAAAAGAAATAATCCAAAAGAAGTTCTTCTCAGCTAAGAGATCTGTCTCCAAAGAAGCTCTGAGAAGAATGATTGAAATGGGTGGGGTCCTACAATAGTTACAATGGGAAAAGTAATGAACCAATCATATCTATTTTTTTCTGTTCACATGGGATCCGCGTAGGGTGCGCACACGCAGCTCGCACCCAGCGCGACTTCGCAAAATTGCATTTAAAAGTAATATAACTTTATTAAAAGTAAAAATACTATTTTTATGATTAGCTCAGATAATGTCTTGCCTTAATATTTATATTAAAAAAAATATATATATATATATATATATATGTTTTTGTACGCTAAAAATGTTTGCGGAAGTCGCGCACCCACCGCGTTGAACACGTTTAAGACGTCACATGGAACCGCGGGGCCGTCGCGTAACGTAATACGTACATGTCGCATATCCGCCACAAGTCGCATATTGGTTGTATAGCAATCTTGCAGGAAAATTTGTACCAGTTGCACACCCTACGCGGATCCTACACAACAATCCTAAAATGGCAGCTAGGTTCTGCGCAGTGACCGAGAAAGGTGTGCTTTGGGTGCGCGACTCTCCCAAAATAAATTTGAAAAAAAAACAATAAAGAAAATAATATAAATCTATTTAAAAAAATATAACATAAAAAAATATATATTTTTAAATTTTTAAGAATTTTTTTTTTTTAATTCTTTTTATTATATTCATCATTAACATGACATAGGCATTCAGCTGATATACATACATACATACTGAGAATCTTCAAAAACACATCCCCAACACAATATTACAGTAAAAGTCAATACTCCTCCACCTCCCTGAACAGTACCCCGTAGAATATTCACATCTCTCTCCCTAGTGTTCCTCATCCGTACTCGCATCCGCCTGATCTTGCGGTGGTTCACAAATATCAACCCTAAATTTATTCCATGCCCCCCAGATCTTACTCCACTTCTGGGGACAGCCGCGATTAAGGAATACCGTACTTTCGGCTACCATAGCCGGGTCCATGTCTTTACACCATGCTGCGAGCGACGGTATTTCAGCAGCCCTCCATTTTTGGGCAATGTTGCGCTTAGCTATCATTATCCCAAATGTGGCCCAATCTTGTGCTGGATGAGTAAGGTCATTTGGCTCCCAAACATTTAATAAGCATCTTTTGGGCTCTGGCAATAGTGACTCCTCCTCTGTTTGTGATATTGTTCGCATCACTTTTGTCCAGTAGTCCATAATCTTCGGGCATTCCCATATGGTGTGGTAGAAGGTACCCTCCTTCCCACAGCGTCTCAGGCAGTATGGGTGCAATGTTTTACCTATCCTATACAGGGTGAGTCTGGTGTAGTAAGTTCTTTGAAGAATTTTTAGTTGTATTTGTCTAAATCGTGAGGGTATATCCACCTCCCGCAGTGAGGCCCATGCCTCCTGCCATTCTGTGTCATCAAGATCACCTGCTTCGCGAGACCATTTTTCCCAAAGTGGTATCGTGGGGTTGTTAACTAATTTTCGGTAAGTGAATGATGTAGCTCACTTATGCATGTATTCTGTCAATAACCTGTCTTTGAGAGGCGAAGCTTCCGGGACCTCGGTTCCAGGTGGCAGGGCCGCTGTCAGTGCATGATTAATCTGTGTGTATCAGAAGATTTCCGAGGGTGCCAGCTGGTATTGTTGCTGTAGGTGCTCAAATGCAACTATGTTCCCCTTATGCCACATGTCTCCTATTGTGGATATGCCAATGGCGTCCCATTGATCAAAGCCCTTACTATTCCTGAGTCTTCCTAGTTGCTTCGTGTCCCAAAGAGGACTGAGTTGGGTTATCACCCCTTGCCAGCCCAATTTAACCGGTGCAGCAAACAATATCTCAGAAAAAAAGGATCCTAGTCCTGTTAGTAAAGTGAACATTAGGCCACACACAGGAAGTCAGCCAAGTATAGCGCCCCCATTTGTGAAGCACTCATCAATCATTGTTGCACGTGAAGATACAAAGAAAGAAAGATCCAGTTTCATCCTCTGTGACAATGTATGAAGATATAGAGACCCATCACCCTCTGTACAATCAACTTTAGGTGGATAATCTCTGCTTCTCACCGAAAAAAGAAGTTTTGTATTAAGGATTGTGATTTATGATTGTCCTGTACAGTTCAATGTATTGTTGATCGATTTTCTCTTAAAAGTTCAATTTCTAAAAAGAACACAATATACAGATTCAAATATCTATTATATATGTGGAAATATACATGTTGGTGCTTTAGCACTTCATATCTCTATCGTTATATAAAACCTGCTCGTGGTTGTTGAATTCAACATACTCTATTATCAACTCAAAGTTCATTGTTTCAAAAAAGTCTTAAGATAGGATGCAGGCCATTCGGTCATGATCAATAGAGCACACATATTTAAAAACCTCATGATAGGTGTATTTTAGTATTTCAAAGCCTTACCCCATAGGGGAGCAACTGTATATCTTCATGTTTGAAGAAAGCCTTGTATACGTAAAATCACCATCTTATGTTGCGTGGCCGTTAGACACGACCTGATTATGCCCTCAATGTGACTCCTGTACTGTTGCTGCTTCAGATGCAAATTTTGGGCGGTAGCCGGTGTTGGATTGTTGGAGTGTTGGGTCTCGGAGTCGTTTAATTCTAGCTCCATATCATGCAACTCATACTGCTTCTCTCGCTTGTGCCCTGCTATGGATACAATGGCCTGCCCTCTGAGGACAGTTTTATAGGCCACCAACAGGGTAACAAAAATATTTTTATTAAATATGTGTAATGTAATTTAAAAAATAAAATATCTAAAAATAAATAGATTAAAAAATATGTAGTAAAACAATATGAAAAAAATATATAACAATAAATACATTTAAAAATTATCATTGAAAAAAACATTGAAATTCACTGAAAAAACCATAGGTTTCAGGCCTGTTCTAGTTGGGAATTATCATTTAAAAAACCTTAGAAATTCACTGAAAAAACCATAGGTTTTAGGGGTGTTCTAGTTAGCTTGACATTTCACTCATACAAAACCATTAAAATTCCTCCGTTATAGTTAGTTGTACTCACTATAACTCACGCACCCGCAATCCACTGCTGATGAGGTCACATATTACATAATTCATGAGATGGTCTGTGACATCACTGATGACATCACTGATGACCTCTCAAATTACATCACTGATGACATCTCAAATGGCATTACTGATTACATCATCCACGTGACAATGGGATACATATCATCATACACTAGTATAACCTTTCAACACTCATAAAATATGGACTACTATATTTGAAACAATTCATAAACCAATACAAGTTTCTAAAAACCCACTCAGTGATTCCTACATCTATACACACATCTAAACACTTACCTATACATTCATTCATACATGCTAACAAAGATCAATAGAATACTATTAAATATACTTATACACCTACATCGACATTACACACCAGTACACATCCTGTTCGGTTAAGCAGTCATCCTACTCACTTATGCAAACAATTGGTCTTACTTCTATTTACTAAGCTACACACTTATACCAACACCACTTTATTTATTTATTTAGGTAGTAACTCATAGTACGTGTGTGATAAAATCACTATTATAGGTATACAGTTTTCTATACAGTCACTCATGCGATTACTGAGACTTATGTATACATATTTATATACAACTGTCACATACACTGCCTTTTATATTTCTAGTTTGTTGGACATGTATCATTGAGAAATATATTCACTCATCACCTCACCCATAAAGAGATTCACTTACCCAAACAACTGTTTCCACATACAGTCTTAACTCGTATACCTACTAAATCAACTATTTACACATCTTTGGACATCCTCACACCTCCCACCTAACCACGCACATATTCACTATTCCAATATAAATACTCACTTAACTAATTAATAACTTATATAGACTTTCATACAGCTAGTAACCAACTTATGTATTAGTTTACACAACAAGAGATAGTGATACAGGTATTCACACAGTTCAATCACCATCCCATATGTTTAGTGAGACACTTTAAATTAGTTAGTCAATCACAGTGCTACTAAATCCTCCATCCACTTATACATCCTCTTAGTCTTCAATGCAGATTGCTATATATATAATACTTCTCTAAATATCAAACAAAACCACATTCACTGGATGATGTCATCAGTAATGTCATTTGAGATGTCATCAGTGATGTCACTGACCATGTCATGAATGACGTAATATGTGACATCATCAGCAGTGGATTGCGGGCGTGTGAGTTATACTGAGTACATCTGAAAGAAACAGGTTAGTATTAGATTCCTTACCGTAGAATATTCCCAGGCGTCCGACTGGATTCGGAAAGTTTTGCGTAGCAGTACCCTTGCTCGTCGGTAGGTGTCCTCTGCGGCCCTGCGTCCGTCGACGGCGTTGTGTGCTCCGTGATGACGTAGTCGGAGTACTTAAACGCCGCCTCCGCGTGCTGACGTCAGTTCTTCTTTTTTCCGCGCCAGCAGCGCCTGATCCGGAAAAAGTGGTACCTAGTCACTTTTTGACTAAACTTTTTTGTGATCTCTTTTGATTCTTTTTCGAGTCTTCGACTCCGAACGATGCCGGTAGGGATGCCAGGTTTCAAGCCCTGCGACCGACTGATGTCAGTCACCGACCCTCGCCACCAGTGTCTCCACTGTCTCTGTGTCGACCACGACGACAAGGCCTGCCCCGACTGCCGAACCCTGACTTCGAAAGCTAGGCGGGAGAGGTCCCGCAAGAGGCTCGAGCTCCGGCAGTCGGCCCGTGCCACGAGAGGTCCCAGTCCGGACGGAGCTCGAGGGGCCGGTCGCGGGGTCAGAACTATCATAGCTCTGGGAGACGACATCACTCGTCAGGCTTGACGTCGTCAGGTAAACACAAGAAGTCGAAGAGGCGTCCTCGCTCTTCTGACTCCCCCCGACGCTGGCGTGACGCGGCCGGGGGTTCGGGTGACACCGCCCCCGCGGCTCCGACGGAGTGGCAGGTGTCGCAACCTGCCCCATACCCTCCGGTCCCTGGGCAGCAAGCGACGCCGGAGGAGGTCGAGCGCTTCCTCATGGCCATGAGGTCCCTCTCTCCTCTGACGGGCTACGTGGCGCCTTCGGGCCCAGCGGACCTGTCTGGTGGCCCTAGCGGGTCGGGTGCTTCGGTCCGACACCGGCGGGTGCTTCGGCCCCGGTGCCGCCGACGCCTTCGGGCTTGGTGCCGCGGGGCCCCGCTGGATCCGCTTCCGGATCTGGATCATCGCCGGTTGACCTAACGACCTCACCGGCGCCGGTCCCTAGGGTGTCACCTCCAGCGCCGTCTTCGGGCAGCGCCGTCCCCGATGCCTCCCTCGATCCGGTTCCGGCGTCGGAACGGCGCCGCTGGGCGCCGCTTTCGACTCCGCTTGGAGAGTTTTACTTCAATGAACTGGCCCCATCTTTTGACAACCCTGAATTTCAGGACATGGGTGATGAGGAGTATTGGGAGGGGTCTGAGGACCCTCTGACACATGAGTGTCAGTCCCAGGAGGACTGGACCGGTGGACTTGGGGATGCCAGTGGTGTGGTCACTTCGCGGTCGTGCTGCCACAATGCCCGGCGGAGGGCAAGGCTAAACTCACCCAAGCCCTTGTGGAGGGTCGAGATGCAGCATGCTATTCCGGTGTGGGCTGGATACCACCGACTCACTGGGCAGAGCGATGGCAACGACAGTGGCGATTCGTCGCCACGCCTGGTTGAGGTCTACCAACTTTTCGGCCGATGTCCAGAATACCCTCATGGACATGCCGTTTGATGGCCGTCGCCTGTTTGGCGACAAGGCAGACCATGCGCTTGAGCGCTTAAAGGACTCCAGGGCTACGGCCAAGTCGGTGGGCCTCTCGGCCCTGCGCCAGAAATCAGGTGCCTTTAGCTCCTTTCGTGGCCAAGGAAGGGGCGCCCCCACACGTGCTGGCAGCCACGCACCGCAGACTAATTATCAACGCGGTGGCGGCCGTGGAAACCGCCGTGGCGGCGGTCGGGGACAACGGCGAGGCCAGTCCACACCTACCCCTGCAACATCTGCCTCAAAACCCTCCTAGTCCCTGCTTTCAGGCCCATGTGGCGCCAGTGGGGGGGCAGGGTTCGCCATCACCACTTCCACTGGCACACTGTCACATCGGACAGGTGGGTGCTGCAAATCGTCCGAAGGGGCTACTCCCTCCTCTTCGAGACGATCCCTCCAGCCATGCCACCGCAATTCCACCGCATGTCGGAGAATCATTTGCGACTCCTGCAGGAGGAAGTTACGGCCCTCTTGGCCAAGGGGGCGTTCCTGGGCCAGAAGTAGGGTGTGGTTGCTACTCTCACTACTTCCTGGTACCCAAGAAAGACAAAGGGGGCCTATGCCCCATCTTGGATCTACGGAACGTCAAGGAGAAGTTCAAAATGCTGACACTGGCTCAGGTCTTAGCTGCCCTGGACCCAGGAGACTGGATGGTAGCGTTGGACTTGCAGGACGCTTATTTCCACATCCCCGTCCTGCCGGCCCACCGGCGCGATCTGCGGTTCACGGTAGGCCACGAGCACTTTCAGTTTACTGTGCTCCCCTTCGGCCTTACCAGCGCCTCACGGGTGTTCATGAAGGTGATGGCGGTGGTCGCAGATCATCTGCGCAGGTTAAGGGTTTCAGTCTTCCCCTGCCTCGACGACTGGTTGTTGAAGGCGGGCTCGCCCCAGACAGTCGTCCGCCACCTCCAGACGACTGCAGACCTCCTGCACCTGCTGGGGTTCTCCATCAATGTGCCGAAGTCACACCTGTGTCCCTCTCAAAAGCTCCTCTTCATCAGAGCGGTTCTCGACTCGGCGCAGTTTCGGGTTTATCCTCCCGAGCAGCGGGTTCGGGATATTCAGGCTCTGATTCCAATCTTTCAGCCTTTATCCCGAGTCTCGGTCAGGTTGACTCTGCGGCTTCTGGGGCTGATGGCCTCCTGCATCCTTCTGGTGTATCACGCCCGATGGCGGATGCAGGCTCTGCAGTGGTACCTGAAGTTTCAGTCGGTCCACCATCCGGGCAACCTGTCCAACCATGTCCTGATCTCGGAGGGCACTGCGAGACTGCTGCAGTGGTGGCTCAGGGATCGCGATTGGGTCAGCGGCAGATCCCTCTCCGTACCCCAACCGGAGCACGTAGTTGTGATGGACACGTCCCTCCAGGGCTGGGGAGGCCACATGGGAGAGGCGGAGATCAGAGGACTCTGGTCTCCGGCGGAGTCCCGGCTCCATATCAACCTTTTGGAGCTGCAGGCGATTCGTCTTGAACTGAAGGCATTCCTCCCCTCTGTCCGGGGAAGTGTATTGCAGGTGTTCACAGACAACACCACCGCCATGTGGTACTGCAACTAACAGGGCGTGGTGGGGTCGTGGACCCTCTGCCAGGAGGCTCTGTGGCTGGAACATCAGGGCGTGACCCTGGTAGTTCAACACCTGGCAGGTTCTCTGAACGCCAGGGCGGACGAACTCAGCCGCCGGTGCATGATGGATCACGAATGGCATCTAAACTCTGACGTGGCGCAAGGTCTCTTTCTGCAGTGGGGAGAGCCTTGGTTAGATCTATTCGCCACCAAAGAGAACGCACAATGTCATCAGTTCTGCTCGTTGGAATTTCCAAGGCGGCACTCGCTCGGAGACGCTTTTCGTCGCGATTGGAGTTGCGGTCTGTTGTACGCCTATCCGCCTATACCACTTCTGCCCAGAGTGCTGAAGAAGATCAAACGCGACCGGGCCCAAGTCATCCTTGTGACTCCAGACTGGGCACGAAGGTACTATTATCCCGAGCTACTCAGTATGTCAGTCGATCCCCATTTGACTTGCCTCCTGAAGTCTGTAATATTATTCTGGCAGCCAGGCGTCCCTACACAAAGTCGGTATACGCCTGCAGGTGGAACAGATTTGTGGCATGGTGCACAGCAAAGGCTGAGGATCCTCTATCTGCCCCTCTTTCTGAGGTTCTTCTCTTTCTTCTTTCTCTTGCCCAGCAGGGCTCTTCTCTGGGCACTATCAAGGGCTACCTTTCTGCCCTTTCAGCCTTTCTAAGGCTGCCTGATCAACCATCTTTGTTCAAGTCCCCTATTGTAACTTGTTTTCTGAAAGGCATCACACACACGTTTCCACCTGTTCCATTTGTGATGCCTCAGTGGGACTTGAACCTGGTTCTTACTTATCTGATGTGCGCTCCCTTTGAGCCACTTCATAACTGTCCTCTCGGCCTTCTTACTCTGAAGACTGCTTTCCTGGTTGCCATCACCTCTGCCAGGAGAGTGAGTAAGCTCCAGGCTCTTTCGCCCAAACCTCCTTTCCTTTCTGTCCATCCGGACAAGGTTGTGTTGCGGACTAGACCTGCTTTCCTGCCCAAGGTTGTCATGGCCTTCCACATCGGGCAGTCTATCACCCTGCCCACCTTCTTTCCGCCTTCGCATCCCTCTAAAGAGGAAGAGCGGCTCCAACGTCTGGACCCAAAACGTGCGCTCTCTTTCTATTTGGATCACACACGCCAGTTCCGGGTGGATGACCAACTCTTTGTTGGTTACGTGGGCGCTAAGAAGGGACGGGTGGTGCACTAACTGACCATCTCTCGGTGGGTCGTCTTGTGTATCAAGGCATGCTACTCCTTGGATAAGAAGGAGGCTCCTGTTGGGCTGAGGGCCCATTCCACTTGAGCCACGACGGCTACCACTGCCCTGGGCCTGGGAGTCCCTTTGCAGGACATCTGTCAGGCAGCTGCGTGGGCATCGCTGCACACGTTTGCAAGACACTACTGCCTGAACAGCCAAGTCCGGAGGAATGGCTTCTTTGGCCGTTCTGTGTTCCAGGACTTTCTGGTGTGATTTTTGGTTCGCAGACCCTCCACCGGGGTTGGTATTGCTGGGGTATCTATTCTAAGGTAAGGAATCTAATACTAACCTGTTTCATTCAGATGAACAAGTTACTTACCTTCGGTAAAGATATATCTGTAAGAAACAGTAGTTAGTATTAGATTCCTTACCGCCCCACCCATCCTCCCCGTTCTGTGAACCGATATCTAGGGTTAAGGTCATCCCCTTTCAGGGCCCTAGTTTCAATGGCACCAGTGTTGGTTTTTAACATGGCTCTGCGTTTCTGGCGCGGAAAAGCTGTGTCTAAGAACTGACGTCAGCACGCGGAGGTGGCGTCTAAGTACTCCGACGACATCATCACGGCGCTGACGATGGACGCGGAGCCGCAGACGACGCCTACCGATGCGCAAGGGTACTGCTATGCAAAAATTTCCGGATCCAGTCTGACGCCTGGGTATATTCTAAGGTAAGGAATCTAATACTAACTACTGTTTCTTACTGATATATCGTTACCGAAGGTAAGTAACTTGTTCAACTAACTCTAACAGAGGAATTTCAATGGTTTTGTACGAGTGAAATATCCAGCTAACTATAACATCCCTAAAACCTATGGTTTTTTTTAGTGAATTTCCAAGGTTTTTTAAATGCTAATCCCTAACTATAACATGTCTGAAACCTATGGTTTTGTTCAGTGAATATATATATATATATATATATATATATATATATATATATATAGAGCTGTATATACACATATAGAGCTGTATATAAATATACATGTTTTTCATATATAATTTGTATTTTTTCCGGGGTCCCGGCACATGGGCAGGAATATTCAGTACTTATGACTTTGATGAGGATACCCCCGGAGGAGAACTAGGATTACAGGTAAGTAACTTATCCTTTGGCACACTGCTTTCTCCAGTCCCTCACTGTTCATCCACGTCGGAGGCTGCCAACGAGTTCCAGATGTACTGATTTAAATATGCAGGTTGCTGTGTCACTTCCAGAGGTGGTGCAATGTCTCCAAGGAGGCCCGTGGTGCCACCTGCTTGACGTGCTACAGCTGTTGCTATGTAAAATTCCAGATTCATTCTGGAACCTGTGTATATTCAAAAGATGAGGAATCTGAAGTTAGACTATTCACCAGAAAGAGAATTGCCGAAATAACTTGTTCTCTTTCTGGAGGTAGTGCCTCTGGAAGAAAATAACAGATGGATTGAGGCCCAGATCTGTGTACTGGGGTGAATGTATGACATTGATCTGCATTCTGTCCATCTATTGTTCTTTTTACTTTAGTCACCCCGAGTGTGAAAAAGTATGCCCAGACGTGAGTCCTGTGCTCTCCATGCCACTGGAGTCAAGCTATCCTGGCTGATGAGGGTTGAAACCCCAAACCGGTCCTAGTATACTTGTTTCCAGTCCAGGGAGGACCTGGCCTGGCAGTTCGGAATGGACTGTTCCCATTGGGCACAGGGTCAAGACTGATTTGCATATGGCTGGGTTCAAACTGGAATGGCATGGGGGAGTAAACACTGATGGGCTTAGGACCAGATCTATGTACTGGGGTGAATGTATGACCTTGTTCTGCATTCTGTCTATCAATTGTTCTTTTTGCATCTGGAAGAAAGGGGCATGGGTTTTAACTCTTTACATTTTTGGTCCCCAAAAAGGATGGGAATCTGGGGCTCATTCTGGATCACAAGTTCAGCTGGCCCTGAATGCTAGGCCTTGATTGACTTCGCTTTACCTCAAGTGCTAATACCATGGGAATCCTTCACTCTGTTCCCGGTCTTGTCACTTGGCTGAGATCAGTGCATTGTGTTTTTATGTAAGTGTTGACACCTGTAGATTCTTCAATGAGATGGTCAGGAGTCTACGTGTTGCCATACTTGGATGACTGGCTGGTTATGGCGGAGTCACTTAATGCTGGTTGAGGAACAGTTTTCTGATGGGTGCTTCTTCCTGTAGATTCCTCACCTGTGAATATCCACCAGGCATCAGACAGGATCCAGAAACTTTTTTGCATAGCTCCTTGACACCAGTAGGGGGCGCTGGCTCCATGTTGATGTTAGGCATAACACCTCTGTGACATCACTGGTGCCCACACAACACCCCGACTGGCGCACTTACTGCAGTTCCCTTTTTGTCTGTGCCTTTTGATGCAGATCCAGAGTGCCTTTCTCCTAGAGGTTTTTGCCTCGGAAATTCAAATTTCAGCTCAGTGCAGTCACCCTTGTGACAAACAAATGTCACTAACAAATCCACATGAGGACAATCTATGGTGTTAGGTTATATACCTATCCGCCATAATCCCATACCCTGTCCTAATTGTGTAGTCTGTTGCCTAAAATGTTAATGTATGGGAGGAAAAAGTTATTTATGACTCGGAGGAGGGACAGCTCAATGGGTCTCATTGTTCTTCTTCTAAATCTTCAAAAGAAAAGAGAAAACACCAAAAAGATGAAAAGGTCTCATTTGTGTGAAAATGAAAATCCAGAGGTAAGTCATTTTAACCTCAGAAATCTTCATCTGAGCCCTGAATTGGTGGTGAACCACTCACTGCAGGCTCCTTCACCTTCTGCCCATGTTGGTGCCTCAGCTCCCGGCTCCTCCGATGCTGCCTCCGCACCCTTCTCTTCTGGCATTTCCAGTGCTGTTTATGGATCCCTCTACCTTCCTCCATGTAATTTGGGATATTTTTGTATGCCTATGGCCCTGTTGGTCCATCTGGAGCTCCACTCTTTTTCCCACCTGCGGGTTCTCCCCTGGCTTAGATTGTCTCTGTAGTTGAGCCTTTTGTTATTCCAGGGGGCCGATACCTTTACTGGCACTGCTCTTAATGCCGACTACAGTGCCTGTACCAATTTTGACATTGGCACCAATTCAGATACCACCAACTGTGCCAGTTGCTCCAGACAAGACTGATTGCCCTAGAAGAAAAGCCCAGAGACTTCAGGAGGGAGGAGTAATTGCAACCGTGTACAGAGATTCAACAGTATTGTACCAGTTGAACTTTTAGCATAGCTCTGACCCAATATCACACAAATATACTGGTGATTACCATGACCGCATCTTTTCTGCTCGGTCATTGGGGGAGCCTTACAGTACTTTATAAGAAGGTAGTGGTCTGGGCACTTCCCCAGAGGTAGATATTAATCTGCCTCCAAATTTTACTCTGGCTGATGTTTATTCCTAATACAGCATCTTTAAAAAGCAGCTGCAGTTTTTTGCAATTGGCCTTTCCTTCAGTTGAGTTGATAACTAAGATCCTCGCAAATGTTTTAGATTTGTCCAATTCTTGCAGAATCTCGCCTTAATTTTGTTGAAGCTTTCACAACTTCAATTAAGGGTATAAGGCAAAACCTAATTGCATGCCTGCAATGAATAGATCCAAAGTGCTAAGATATGAACCAGCCCCTGGAGACCCATCTTTTCTGTCTCTACTTAAGTATTGGCATTTCACATTACACTTGTTACGTGAAATGCCTGAACTTCCACCACATCACATAATTGAGTTTCTGTTTGGGTAAAAATACTTTTGCAGCCACACAGGAAACAGCCAAATAACATAACAAGAGCAAATTTTTGTGTCACTTGCTCTATTAATGTTTTAGCTGAAAATGCATCCTCTGGCCCAAAAATGAACATGAAGATGCTTGTCATGCTAAACAATAATGCAGGTTCCACGTTTTGTACAGATTTCTGGGGATTTTCACCCACCACTAATGTGGACCCACAAGCACCACCTAGTGTTGATTACTCAACACTGTTAGATCCGGTCTGGAACCTAGGAAAGGGTTCCTGTAAGGAATCTGGAGGCGACTATCCACCAGAAAGAGTGTTATTGGTGTCATATTTTCCACCGAGCAGAGTACCATTTTCAGATTCCATAAAGTAAGTGGGAAATCAACTCTAGGGCTGTTATCTGGTTCACTCTGACCGTTTTCTAAATTCTCTATCCTACTTGGCAAGTCTTCATTTTCTCTTAATAGTGTTTTTGTTTCTACTTTTCAACTGTTGATGAACATTTAGGCATAATGTGTACATCTATTGGGAAACAGCCTTTACAACGAGGTAAATACATTGCATGCCTTTGCCTCACATTTTTTAGCAAGCATATTTTGCATGCGAATATGCATTTACAACGCATACCAATACTACGTATTTAAGGTAAATTGGATGGATGTACCATGTTACAACGCATACTATTACAACTACCTACCGTTACAACGCGACCATTACAACGCATACCGTTACAACGCATAGCGCTTTGAGGTGCTGGATAGTGGTAAGTATAATTTACTATTCTAACTCCAGTCCCCGTGGACCCTAGGGAAGGTGTTGGATAGTAAATTATACTTATTCCCTATCCTAGAGCGCCCCCCAGCACAATGCGTTGTAATGGTATGCGTTGTAAAAGTCGCGTTGTAACAGTAGTACGTTGTAACAGGTGTATACCGATGTAAATGCATAATCGCTGTAAAAACATGCGTGCAAAAAAAAGTGAGGCGAAGGCATGCAATGTATTTACCAGTGTTGTACAATCGTACAACCATATCTATTCCCATATTGTCCCTCTAAAGAATTGATTTTTTGTGCTTAGATTAATAATCGTCCCATTTGTTGGTTGAGGCATTTTGAAATTTACCGGAAGATCTCCTTTCATTGTTTCAGAGGTGGTAATGTGGATGGTGATGATGAAGATTGTGAGGGGATCTGCTCTTTGATTGCTGCTCATTTTGGTGGCACGAAGTGAAGAAATCCAAATTCCCACCTCTTCTTTCCTGGCTCCATGCTTCTAACCTTTTGAGTGATGTCAGTCTGGATACTCAGCCCCGCCTGCCCCTGCTCCCCTGCCCCCTTACATACCACTGATGTGCGGAACTTTCTCTGTTTTAAGGACTCTTTCAAGGACGATCAGCCTAGTTCTAGTTGAAATAGTCGGTGTGTCCCAAGGGACAGAGTTGAAAGCTAAAATACTTATACTGCATATAATCCTGGAATGCGTATTGACAAAATCTTAGTAAATTTCATCAGTCCATCGATGAATTCTGGAACATTGTATGGAAGTAAGGTTCTTATTAAGGTTTGGACAGTGCTTTGCATTGTTTTTGGAACAAATGTACAAGCCTGTGATGGGCATAGGATTGCTGTGTCTTAGTCATAGCCCTTACCAGCAGTATTTATATTTTGCGTCTTTTTCATTGGCTCAATTTCTTTCCCTGCCACACCACGTAAAACTAACCATATAGCAGACCACTCCTCTGATGCCCCTGCCCATTCGCTGCACAGTGCAAGGACCCAGCTTTTATCTGTGAAGTGAGCATGGTCCCTGCTATTCTTTGAGTAGTGATGGCCTGGTGTTTTTTCATAGTGGTGTTCAAGGTCTAGGTTACTCTGTACACTGCGACCTTATGCCCCACTGTTCTTTGCAAAATTAGGTTTTTACATTTTATTTTTAGCATGCTAATTAAGCCAATAGGGGAAAGTAATTTGATTCTGTTATTAATTTTTTGTTTTAGGGTATCCAACGTAGGATCACGGTCACAATCATCCACGAGCGTGGCAACGAACTACATTGGAAGGACGTGCGTGAGTTGGTTGTGGGTGAGTCTCTTTCCTGCACCAAAATACCTTAATAATAGTCTTACGCTATACTGTGCATTGGAGCAGAGGCAGCTGCACTTGATTTTTAGAGAATTACCCGTTGGCCTTTTGCATTGTGTGCGGTATTGTTTAATTGCTGTGATTCATCAAACATTTGCAAAGATTATGTATTACACGCTCTTATTCTCTGGCTCATTCACAAACTGTTGGAACTCATGATGAGATTAAAAACTGTTATTTAGCTATTAATGTGGGAGATTTGGATGCCAGTATTATGCATGGCTGTGTGCATCATATTCGAAGCTCCCAGTTTCTGCTTCACCAGTTCCCTTTTTTCTGCTTATTGGTGTGCATCATATTTTGCTTATCTTTATCCAATTGTATTGCTAATGTGGTACTCTCCATACATAGCATATCTTTTTTTGATATTATCTTGTTTCCATTAATGCCTTCAGTTTGAAATCACAAGTCTTCGGTATAATGCCATGTACTGTGTATTCTGATAATTTGCTACAGCTCACCCTTACTACCTCTTCGCCTATTGTTTAGGGAATAGTTGCATTACAATTGAGGTACACAAGACCAAATAGGTTTTCACTTTGTAACTTTCCCTGCTCATGCAAACCTTGGAGGAGCAGGAGTTGCAGCTTTCGTCACCATTGCAACTAAAGGAGATGTGTTGGATCCACTCTGGTTCCATTGGTCAACCTCTTAAGGACTCAGTGCCATTTGATTTTTCTTTATCTGTCCTCCTCCTGTGGTTTATTGGTCTCCATGGCAAGCAAATAAGGCTCATTTGACCCATTTCAGTATTTGCAGCGCGACAATGGGTTTTCGAACCACTTAGACACAAGTGCAGACTTGGACTTCATCCAGGAGGCACTGAGTGCCAATGGTAGAGAGTCCTCTCAATTCCTTTGCCCCCAGTGCTACCCCTGCCATCCTCAGTACTGCTACAGTTGATCCTGGTGCGATTCCAGAGGCCTCATCTTCATGGCTGATGTTGTCCAGTCATGGTCACCGTTCCCTCTCTTGAACACCATAGAAGATGATTACTTTTTGCATGGGTAGGGATCTGGATTCACAGGGACAACCTGGTGCTGCATTGGAGCAGAATGTTCTTGTTTCCTAGGTCTCCAACTTCTCTGAATCCAAGGATCCTCCAGAACAAAAGATCACGGAGACCCAGAGGTGTCACCCCAATTGCTCTCACTTGGCCCCTAAAGGGAAAGGTTATTGACTGACTTCCCAGCGACTACAACCTGATGGCGGAGAAAATGTGCTGCACCCAAGCCTCCCATTGCTCAGCATGAGTGTGTGACTTCTGCGGAACTAACTCTTGCACTTCTTTGTCTTTCTTCCGAGAACTTTGAAGGGCTTTACGTAGTCCAAGAAATCTTCCACTAGGACTTAGTTTAGGAGAAAATGTTTCCTTCCTAAATGGCAATAATTTCCCTCATCCCTAAGGTTCCTCAGCTGTGAGGAATTAAGCTATTTGGGTGTCCAGGTGTGCCTTACACCTTTATATTGACAGAACTAGTAGCCTGTGGAATTCTGACCACTGTTTGTGACCGAGGGCAATAATACAATTTAAGCTGCTGATAAGGCCACTGTTGTCAGATGAATAATAATGATCACCCATGCCCCCAGTATTGTAGAGGCTTCATTCATAGTATACGACTACTGAATTTTCCAAAACCCCTCGCTGAATGTCCAACTGGAGAAAACAGGGTCCTTACGTGTCCCCCCTATCTCACATCTGAGGCAGTATGAATTGTTTGTCGTGCCTCCATCTGCTCTCGGATACCAACTTCATGTAGTCTGGGACTGCCCAAAAATATTTCGCTTCTGATGTCTGATCTGGAATGCACTTTGGGGATTCCTACCCAATACACTCCAGAGGTTTTCCTCCTAGGGCTATATTCGCACAGTAAACTAGTGCGGGTGAACAATAGCTTTCTGAACCTGGCAAAAGTATTAGCTAGGAGAGCAGTGGTGATACATGGGCTCTTCTCGGGAGGCCCTCCACATTGTAAATTGAAAAAGCATATTCAGTGCAATAGGTCTCACAATTGCAAGATTTTAAGCTGTTGGCATTGAGATTGATAATGCCTTCCTTTTATGTATGTGTTTTTCAAAGCAACACACGTATATAAAAGGCATTGTCATTTCTAATGATAATAGCTCAAACTCTCGCGAATGCAAGATCACTTTAATAGTGGCTGCGCCCCTCTCTTTGGACTCTGCTCCCCGTATCCAGGTTACTGTGAGAACCGACTAAAGAAAGGGGCGTGGCCACCATTAAAGTGAAAGCACGTATGGGGCGCTTTTACACAAATTGTAAAAATAAATAAAGCTTTTGTAGCGCTGCCACTAATGTGGAAGCGGTCACGCTGTAAATTAAATACATAACTAAGGGCATTCGCTGAAGTGTAACCTGCCCGTGCTGTAAATTAAATAAACTAATAAGCTCGGCCGCTAAAGTGAAAGCAGACCACACCATAAATTAAATAATTAAAGAAGCACAGTCACTATAGTTAAAGCTGACCATGCTGGACATGAAAAATACATGATTAATAACAATATAACAGGAGACGGTGTGCTGCAACGTCGTGGGTGGAATAGGGAAGATCATTAAAGAAAATAGTGCTCACCGCTTGGATAAAGCAGACCTTGTAAAAACGCAGGTAAAAAGTCCAGTCGCTATGAGAGGTTACAAATGCAGGCAAGGCAGTACCAAAGAGGGACTACTACGCCTATTCACAAAGGAAAAGCAACGATTTCAAAAGGACAGTATTAGGAGCCAATTGAAAAGATGGGCGGGAATTGGGCAGAGCTTCTATACCGTACCTCAATACCGCATGCATCGTTAAGCTGCGCATGCGCTACCTAGGCTCGACCTAAAAAGGAGGTTGAGGAATAGGCGTGGGGGTCTCACAATATTTAATGAGGAGCGCTGCTGCCTCCTTAAATACCCTCTAGTGTACAACTGAAATCTAAATCCAAATCCGGTATTTGTAGAGCCTGAATAACTCACACCTAAGGGTCTCGAGTCGTTGGGGGCCGTCGGGGAGAGTTCCTGGATACAAACTCATACTACCTAAGGACAAGCGATTTATGTATCACGCATAAAGAGGGTGTTACCTTTCCGTATTTCACTTCTGTTCCCATCCCATCAATACCTACTGACTCGAGTAACTTTGTTTCAGATGTACAAATCAGATTGTGTTATTAAAATGTACTTTGTTGATTATTCTCTCATTACAAGCAGGCTACTGATACTAATTAACTGAAACTGAGAGGATCCATAGCAGCGAGTTTTATTTATTGATATTTCTGTGAGCATGTGGCCTGTATGTTTTTAATTATACTATATGTGAATAATATATTGCATGTACATACTTTGTACAAATGTTCACTCTGAAAATCCATTAAAGATGAATTTAAATAAAACCTCCAACTGCTGTCCATGCACCTTCCATGGGTGCTAAGACGACATCAGTGGCGTTTCCCAGGCATGCAGCAGTTGGAGACTCTCCAGTCTGAAGCGAGATTTAGATAGAACGTGCTCTGCATCCTCTTTGCTTAGGCCTAAGCTGCCTGATGCAAACTACTTCTTATCATTCCCAGTTGCTGTGCAGCCCCACCCTTTGATAACAGGAAAGAGACAGGATATAAGGCTGACGAATTTACCTTCACAGTGATTTTGTTACATTCAGTAGGCATTCTCCCATTCATTGCTTTAAATGGGAAAATAGAAGTGCAGGTACTCATTAAATTGAGTTAGGGGTGTGGTTAGTGGGCGGGGTTAGAGGCGGAGCAAGACATGCTGATACAAAGACACTTCTATTGAGTATTCATTTTACCCTTGAACTGCCCTTGATAGTAGTCTCAAATTTAGGATATGTACAGATTAACAGGTACATATGCTAATAAAGGGTGGTGTGAAGACTTGTTTGGAACAAGTCCTATATCATAATGGAAGGAGCTTGTAAACTGAGTAGAGCCAAGCCATCTACAGTACTAATATCACTTTCAGGCTAATTATCAGTGGTCCCAGACCCAACAAGATGCTGGCATAAATCATTATTAATGAGTTCTACACCACTCAGACTCGCTATGACCACTGGGCTCAAAGGGCTTCAGACGACCGCCCCCCCCCCCCCGCTCCCCTGCGTGACAGCCCGGGCTGAGACAGCTACACACAGACAGTTTTGGAGCTGCTGTAGACTGGCTTCTCTGGCGTCTGTCTTATCTCAGCCGCACCAAGTACTTCACTGGTCTTTAAAAGACCCCCCCCTGCAATATTTTATTAACCCCCCCCTCCCCCAAAAATATGGCGCTAGTTGCGTCTCTGACACCACTTGCAGGACATACCAAAACACGTGAGAAATATATTAATCTAAACAAAATGTGTTAACTCATTACATAAACACGAAATGTTAATGGTTCCTTGTTGTTGTAAAATGTGCAGCCTCCTAATGCCATACTCTTCCTACTTGCTTGACTTAAGTGAAACCCTTAGATCTTGTAGAGTGCACACACAAACCCACAGAAACTAGCATTCCACACATTTCTTTTCAAATAAACTTTGGGTCCCGATTCTCTTCCTCTATGATCTAAATTCTCTGACAAACATACACAACATCAGGCAAACACGAACACATAAGCAGACAAATACACAAAAGGCACCCTTCGATTATTCCTTAGTTACTTCGCAGCGCCAGCGACTGTGCAAATGAGATTGACAGAGCAGGGCCTGGATGGGTACTCTTCTCAGACACAGCAGGATGGTGAAATCTCCAACACCCCGACATCCCACATCCTGTGCATGATGCAAATGAGCCGCTGATGAATGGTTCAGGGTGGCTCTGCTAAGGGGCGGGCTAGAGAGGCGCTTTGGATGTCAGAGTGCCCTATACATCTGCTCCGCTCTGACTGCCTCGAGCTCAGCAGCACTATAAGCAGCAATGAGCGAACATTTCTTGCGTACCGGTACTCTCCTTGGCAGTGAAGAAGTGCCTGTACTCAACTCACTAAAAATGAGAAGGGCCGGTACTCAGTACCTGTGAGTACCGGCCCATTTAAAGCACTGCTCCCATTATCATAGCTCGAACTTTACCCTCTGGCAGTCGGCCAAATAAAACACACTACATGTGTACCACAAATGAAGCGTTAACGCATGCACGATCTCCAAGCACAGTGCTCTGAAATTATCTGCTATGGAATAGGTTTCAGTTCTCATCCTGGGGATCTTCTTTATTAGTCATAACATAAGTACTGAATTGTTTTGACCATGTGTGGAATCTCAGAGCACATTTTACAAAAAAAGAATATATACAAGCACACATACTTAAAATCGTTTTTCCTTTTAAAAAGCAATATTTTCTAAACAGCCAATCATTTCAAAAGCATATAAACCGTCTATTTTGTGGTTTAAAACTTTTTATTGATTTCCAAACAAGTATAAAAGACAAGACCCTCAGCTCCTTGGAAACAGTGCAAATGAGACAACAAGGTCGCAAGATATATCGTTACCAAAGGCAATAAGCGTGGAGTGGGCCCACAAAGTTAAGGGAGAAAGAAAACAATCTTAATAAAACCCAACAATACCCCCCCCCCCATTCCTCCCCCTCTCCCTCCCCTTGACCACCTGTAACGAAAAAAGAAGAAAAAACAGTCTAGGGATCATTACCGTTGTTTGCGACATTTCAGGGAATTGCTGCTTGGAATTTGTGTGTCTGGAAGGCGGAGTAGTCGGAGGTAATGAGGGCATGTCAACTTTCGGAATTCAGACCTCAGCAAAGTTAGGAAGGGCCGCCATAACTCTGGGAATTCAGACCCTCTACCTGTTAATGTGAGGGTTAGTTTCTCCATGCCTAGCACCAGCCAAAGTCTCTGAAGCCATCCGGAATGTGTTGGAATTTGGGTAGAGCGCCAGTGTGACAATGTTTTGTGTTGCTGCGCCTAAAGCAATAGCAATCAGCCGACCCCTCCGAGATTTAAGTGGGTATGTCAAGGGGTTGGGTAAGCCCAGGAGGACATAAGCGGAAAATCGCGGGAGTTGTGTCTCAAAGTGGAGGTCTGTTTCATAAAGGATTTAGGACCAATATGGTTGTATACAGGTACAACTCCAGAGAACGTGTTCTAGCGTACCCACCTCTCCGCACCCCCTCAGCACAGTGCGCTCTGGCGGGGGTCGAATCGGTGTAGGCCCTCCGGAGTGTAATACCAATACGTGGCAATCTTGGTCAAGGTCTCCGTGAGACCCATATGGTATGCCGAATGTCGTGCCCTATGATAAATGCCCTCCCATTCTTTGTGGCTTAAAGATCTGCCCAAGTCCCTTTCCCACCGAGCAGAGCCTGTGCTGTATGTGTGTGTGGTCGTAGCTAAAAGCATTTTTTGAAGGTCGGAGATAATTTTCTTATCCGATGTACGTGTTACAAGCCATTTTTCATAAGGCGCTGTGACTGATGTTCATTATGTGGGTGAAGTGCCCAATGTCTGATATGCAAAGAAGGCAAACGCTCTGACTCTGGGAGACCATAGTGTTCTTTTAACTGCTGAAATGCGATGATGCCATCTAAGTCGAAAAGGTGACCCAAGGACCTGCATGGGGAGGAACGCCAGGCCCCGAAGCACTGGGCGTCAGTCCCGGGGTAAAACTCTGGGTTATCAAATATTGCTGTGAGAGGTGATGGGAAGGTGGTCGGTTGGTGGGCAGTGTTAGTGTGATCCCAGGATTCTATAATAGTGCTTGTGATGTATGAAGCATAAATATTGGGCGGTCTATGCTGTTTACGGAGAAAGGGGATGCCTTGTAAGGGCCTTGCTGCCACAGCTTGGTCCTGAAACAGCCAGTGTTTCTCCAACTCTAGGCGATGCCATTCCGACAAGTATCTGATCTGAGAAGCGTGGAAGTAAAGTTGAAGATCGGGCACCCCCACTCCCCCATCTCTGGCGGGAGAACCGCCACCACATGTCGGAATCGGGGTTTACGACCGTGCCAAATAAAACGCACTTGCTTTGCCTGAGTCTGTTGGATCCAGCCCAACAGAGGACGAAGGCGAAGGGTCTGGAAGAGTACAGAATCTGCAGGAGAATAGTCATTTGGGTAGCCGCAATCCTGCCTTGCCACAAGATTGTGCAATTTTTCCACCTAGTGAGCTCTTTGCGTATATGAGAGCGGAGATTAGAGTAGTTGATGTCTGCAGTGGCCTGTATAGTGGGGGCTAGGTGAATTCCTAAGTAGGGAATCGAAGCAGATGCCCATTGTATAGGATGCTCCTCCTGGATGTGGGCGAGAGTGAGCGGAGAGAGTGAGATGTTGAGAGCTATAGATTTGTCCATATTGATTTTAAAGCCCGACCCTTGCGCAAAGCCATACAGTTCGATGAAGAGAGAGCGCAGAGCTGTTACTGGATCCAACAGGGAGAGCAAGATATCTGCGTAGAGACTTATCATATGGATGTCTCCCCCAAATTTAATCCCAGAAATAAGGGGATGCCCTGCGACCCGAAGTGCCAAAGGTTCCATATAGAGCGCAAATAGGAGGGGTGCCGGGGGCACCCTTGCCTAGTGCCCCTCCCTATGGGAAAGCGGCAGGAAGTATGACCATTAACCCGAACTGTCGCCATAGGAGAGCGGTAGCAATTCAGGATCCGAGTGCGTAGCTTCTCACAAAAGCCTGCGTGCATCATGGCCATCTCCAGGTAAGGCCAGTGCACTCTGTCAAAGGCCTTCTCTGCATCGATGGCTAGAAGCATATATTCTCCTTGGGTGCGTGACACCTTTTCAATCAGGTGCAGAATGCGCTTAGTATTATCACTTTTCCGCCTCTGAGGGATAAGCCCGCTTGATCTGGTTCAACCAGTTGGGTCATATACGGCGCTAATCGAGTCGCTAAGATGCTAGTGTATAGTTTAATGTTTATGTTCAACAGCGATATGGGCCTATATGCGCTGCAAACCGTCTAGCCCTTCCCGGGTTTCGTGATAACAACTATTGCTGCTTCCAACATATCCCCCGGAATAGCCCCCACTTGTTCAAAGACATTAAACAGAGCCGTCAAAAGTGGGGCCACTTGGCTGCAAAATGTCTTATAAAAGGTAGCCGTGTAGTCGTCTGGGCCGGGCGATTTACCCAGCTTGAGGCGTGAGATTGCAGAAATAACCTCCTCCGTCTGTATAGCCCTATCTAGGTAATCCACCTGCATTTGGGTTAGAGAAGGCATGTGAGCTAAGGCTATATAATCAGCACTATTTTGGACTTCCAGGGAGTCACCCATATGGAGGTCTGCATAGAAGTCTCAGAATGCTTCCACTATAGCCGCATCGTCAGAGACCGACTCGCCCCCTGGGGTTCGGACTGTATGAACACTCTGTCTCTGTCTAGTCTCTCGCAGTTTGTTCGCTAGAAGGCGACAGCATCTGTCCCCTCCCGTGTAGTATGAGTGACAAACCCTGAGAGCCGCATACTCGGCCCTATCTTGGTCTAAGGCTGCGAGTTGCTTCCTCCCTATACAAAGCGACGCCAAGCACGGAAAGCGCCGGTTCTCTGATGCATCTGTTCAAGCTCTGAGACTCACTGGGAAAGTTCAGCCTTTTCGCGACTTCGCTCTCGATTGTGGGCCGAGGATATAGCGATAAATTCCCCCCTCATGACCGCCTTCAATGCCATCCATTGTGTCACTAGCGATGTGTCCGGGTTAGCATTGAGAGGGAGGAAATTCGTGATGGCTTTCTGGATCTGTTTGATTACAGAGGGGTGATGTAGAAGCGTGTCGCGCAGGCGCCAGTGTTGGTGAGGCCGCGAGGATGGTGGGAGCTGGAAGGTGGCCAGAACTGGGGAGTGGTCTGAGAGGGAGGCCGTTAAAATTTCGGTACTTGATGCGTATGCTTGGAGTGATGAGGATCTAAGAATATAATCTAATTGTGTGTATGTTTTGTGCGCCCCTGAGTAGAAGGTGTAACTGCGACTGTTCGGGGAAAGTGGTGCCAAAGATCCAACTGCCACAGGTCGTGGAGACGAGACCTCCGTGCAGATTTGAGGACACCCGCTTGGTGGGTTCTCTGACAGGAACGGTCTAAAGTGTTATCAAAGACAATGTTGAGGTCACCGCCCAGCAACAGGTGCCGATCTGAGGCTGCGACAGCCTCATTCAGTGCATTGAGGAGGAATGTACTCTGCCCTCCATTAGGTGCGTATATGGAACCGACTACAAAGGTGACCCCTCCCAATAAGAACTGATATGTAAACAATTGTTCTTAATCTCAGCCCCTTTCTGAAAGACCCTGCCAGTAAAGGATTGGGAGACCAATATAGCTACCCCAGCAGAATTAGAGGTGTTAGAGGAGAACTTCTGTGTAGGGAAGGCCCGGGATTTCAATCTGTGTTGGTCTTTGACAAGAAGGTGAGTCTTGGCCACGCCCCCCTAAACTGTCTATTTTGGCTTATTTTCCCCTATTTAGTTTTAGAAAAAAATCAATTGTTAATGCAGAAAAATAGTAATAACACAAAAAGAAAATTCTTTCACAAAAGGGAGGGTGAGAGAAAATACTCACAATGTTGCCTTATAGGCCGAAGCGACCCCCCTATCTTTAATGGGCATGAGGCATTTAGGAAGCTGGCTCTAAATATACTATACCAAAAGTAAGGTATATTCTGCGTAGAGTCCAGGGGGTCCCCAGAGGTATAGCAGAGGCTAAATTAGATAATCACTAGCAGCTCTCTGTGGTTGTGTGGTCGAACTGTTAGGCTTATCCAGAGAGTGTGTTAAGTATTTATTGTATTCACTCAATCAAGGCTGATGGCACACACTCAGACAGAATCTCAACCAATTAGGTAAGTAGATTTGAAAAAAAAAAGGTATACTTATATTTTATTTCTAGAACTAAGCAGGACTTGGCACAGGCAAGTAGAATATGATTTCAAATACAAAACTTTACAAGGAAATGGAATTGGAATAGTTACAGTTTTGTATTGGCTTGTAAAAGTGTTTAGATTACATAGATATTATTTTTTATTACTTTTAGATTACTTTTCAGTTAATTTGACTACTTAGGGTGATATGCTGAGATATCACACAATGGGCCTTACAGAAAATAGGTAAGTACCACAGTGTGGGGTGTAAAGCAGTTACTTGGTTTTCCATACTACAGTCAGTTCAACACAAAACATTTTTTGAACAAAAAACATAACATTGGTTCCTATGGGGAGAAAAGAAGCTTATGGGTTTGCAGGTAAGTAAATGACCTGCAAGAATAGCTTTTGGGGGTTAGACCCAAGGTTCAGTTAGGCACACAACCCGCACCACCAGCGGCCCTAGGGCAGCTGGGTGCAGAGTGCAGGGGCCCAATGTTTGCCAGTAGGGTTGGGGGCTTTCGGTCAGGGGCTGCTTACGAGCAGACAACTCGGGTGTGGGAGCAAAGCTCCTGCAGTTAGGGATTAGTACTGCAGAGGTCACCCAACCATCAGCACAGGAGCTGTACTACCAGCAGCAAAGAGGCGCCGGTTGCAGAGTGCCAAGAAGACATCGGGAGCCCTGTGGTTTTCAGTGGAGATCCCTGGATCGGAAAATATGCTGTAGGCTCTGTCAAGGAGACTTCCTGAGGATTACAACAGGCAGTAGAGTTAAGGTGGGTTCTTAGGGATGCCTGTACACCATACGGTTGGGCGACCCTAGGCTGTGGGGCGTTGGGTGCAGGGGTGACTTTTGGCGTTGGGTCTTCTCACCAGCTTCGGTCACCGTTGGGGGGGACCCCTCAGGTTGAGGCTTCTGGCACTGACTTAAAGCTTAAGGTAGGTCAGGGATCACCAGGTCTGGATAGCTGGGGAGAACTCTTTGTGGTGTTTGGCCACCCGGGCCGTGGGGGTCTGGTGCAGAGTGGTGCAGAATCTACGAGCTACTTGGATCCCGGTTCTGTGTTGGAGTCTTGGGTTGAGCAAATCCGGTGCTCATGGGAGACAGTCTTTTTAGATGAAGGGAGGGCAGGTCCTCCAGGTTCTGGATGGCTGCTGGCTGCTGGACACACCAGGGTTTTGCTGTGAGCAGGTCGGAGTTGAAACAAGCTGTCAGGGGTAGGGCCAAAGTTGTTGGTGTCCTCTTCTTCTTGTGTCTTTCTTCCTCGACTCGAAGGCAAGGCTAAGGTCGCTCCTAAATACTAAATTTAGGGGTATTACAGGGGTATGCAGGTTGGGACCAGTAGGTCCCTTGCTTGGGGTGGGTACACCCCCCCTATTATGCTAGCTTTCAGTGTGAAGGGGGCATGAGCCTCTCTCTAATTGGCTGGGTCCCCTCATTTTCAAGATGAAGGGGACTGTGATGTGTGCTTCACCTCGCCTCCCCCACCTGAGGGGTGGGGTTGGCAAAGGTGGGCACACCTCTCCTCCTAACTTGGTTTTCCTGCAGTTTCTCCCACCCAAAGTGGGGGTTAGAACCGGGGGGGGGGGGTGAGCCAGATGCTGGGTGCAGCAAAAGGTAGTGACATCTCACAAAGACGGCAGGCCTTTAAAGCTTCCCCTTCATGGGGCGTGACACCGCTGCCCTGGATGGGCTTTGTTTCTGGACCCAGAGAGTGTAGGCCATCTACCCAGGAGTCTAGAAACCTGTCTGGTCGTGGCAAATGGCAGGTAGCCATTCAGGAACCACACCAGGGCTGGTCGTTGTTCAGAGGGCATCAATAAGATGCCCTCTGAGTGCATTTTACATTAATTCCCACACTGGCATCAGTGTGGGTTTAATGTGCTGAGAAGTTTGCTACCAAACTTCCCAGGTTTCAGTGAAGCCATTATGGAGCTGTGGAGTTCATAAGGACCAACTCCCAGACCATATACTCTTTATGGCTTTACTGCACTTAAAATGTCTAAAAATGGACTTAGACAATGTAGGGTTACAGAGCCCATGCCATTGTACCATTACCTGTAGGCTAGTGCACCATGCTGGAAGGGTGACTTACCTAGGCCCCAGGCAGTTGGCTGCAGGCATGGCACACAAGGATGTGTGCCATGTTGACTCTTCACTTTTCTCTGCACTAAAACATGCAGCTTGCAATGGCAGTGTGTGGGTGTTAAGGTGCAGGGTCTCTAAGGGTCGCACAATAGGTGCACAGGCCTTGGAGGCCTTCCTTGATCACCATGCCCTTGGTACTCCTGGTATCCTTTACAAGGGGCTTACCTGTGTCCAGTGATGTACCAATTGTGGGTTCAGAGATACCGTTTTGGGAAGGGACACAGACCCTGGGAACCTGCTTGGCAGGGACCCTGGGCACATCAAGTCAAAGTGCATTAAATGTCAAGCAAAAAGTGGTGGGTAACCATGCAAAAAGGGGCACTTTTCTACACGGCTGGAGATTTTTTAATGTAACTAAAGCATAGTGTGGTGGCACAGTGTCATTTCCACACAGCATATTTTCCATTGAAGTGGCCACTAAATTTGCACAGACATGTAGTTTAACTAAGGGTGAGCTGGTAATAGTGTTCCCTGGAAGGGAAGAACTGCACATCAAAGCAAGAATGAATATAGGATCACAAATGGATGAGCCGCGTTATCATGCGTTCCTGACCCGTACTTTTCGAGATCTCACCTGGACGCTACATTGTTTGTTGTTTGGGTCGCGTTTTAGGATTTTTTAACCTCATCGTGGGCGACAGTTTGACTATTTTTCTTACTTACTCACCTTCTTATTTTGAGAGGTTGAAATTGGAACTTCTTACACGTCGAGTGCTGACGGGACAATTACACTATATAAAGCTTGTGGAGGAGTGTGGCTCAATGGTTAGAGTGGCAGACCCTGATACAGAGTTCTGACCTGGGACCAGGGTTCAATTCCCGCCTCGGCGGGTCTTGGGCTCCATTTCCTCGGACCTGCCAATTCTCTCCTCGGTGCCCATTCTAATCATGGGCCCCACGCTGCAACTCTGGGCAATAGCTTGCTTAACCTCCACACCGGCCCCAACAGCGCTGGGATGCCTGGCTTCACCCTGGGGGTGCCCAGGAGTGGACACGTCACAGAGAAAGCCAGGAAGGGTTCCACAGCGGTATGAGTAATAGCGCCAGGAAACCGCTTGGTGGCAGTGCGCTCTACAAATACCTTGACATTTACATTTACATTTAAAGCTTCATCTAGTCTAGGAGATTCCATCCGTTCAGTCTAATTATTTCTGGACCAGATTACTCCGGTTGTTGATTGTCTGCTGTGCAGACTGGTTCCTGGGACACACTTTTTTCTGTTGTTTTACCTATGAAATGACTAATGATTCTTAAAGGATCGCATCATAGCCTTGAGAAAGTCTGAGTACTAATTGTGTACAGACGAAACACGTGTTGGCTGCAGTTTACGTCTAAATATAAGATTGAAAAGAACAAGGAATTAAGAAAACTATATTTACGAGCATCGTGATTTGGTCATCTTGTTCTGATGGAATTTTGGATCAATTATGTCATTAACTACATTGTGTGTGTGTATAGGTGTATGTGTATGTGTGTATATATATATATATACATATATATATATATATATATATATATATATATATATTCCAAACACTCAAACCACTTCCAATTGCTGCGCTGCGGCTTCTGCGAGGAAAGAGACGCAGACCTCATAGTTTTCTGGGCAGTTCTTTTATCTATTCAAGCGAACCCACACACAACGCGTTTCGAGCTGGAAAGCCCTTGATCACAGTGAAACCACCATCTACCACTTAAAAGTGCAAGCAACCACACCCCCTGCAGGACATCACAGGTCACATGTTGGTATGTATAGAAAACAGACTGCAATATATAACAATCCTCATAGCTTTTGGAGGAAACGCTGACACGGTTTGATAAAACCACGTGTCTCTGAAAGTACTTAAATATATAAATATAAGCATACTGTTTTTGCGGTTGTAAAAATTATCACATTTTTTAAACAATATTCACTGCCATTATGAATCTAAAAATTCACTTATAATTATAAATATATATATATATATATATATCATCCCACAATTCTAGTATTCCGTACCAGAAAGAACGGCCAGCACTCGGATGAAGTGTTATTCTTTTTTATTCCGTTTCCGAACCCCCTACACCCCCGACAAAAAAAATAAAAAAAAATATATATATATATATCATAGATTAATTTGATTGTGATTGTCAAGACTCCATTGAACTGTAATTAGGGTGTGCTTCATCAACCTTCTTTCTTGGATGTAGTTTAACTACATTGCACACAAATGATAATGTATGGAAATTGGTTTCAGTGAATATTTATAATTTGTGCATTAAGTAAATTGTCTCGCTTGTTTGATCCTATCAAAATATTTGTTTCCAACACACGAGAATTACAAAACAAGCATTTGCAATGCAATAGGTCTCGCATTTGCGAGAGTTGGAGCTATTTTTATTGTAAATGACATTGCATTTTACTTATGTTTTGGTTTTTGAAACATAAATAAAAGCCATTGTCATTTACAATGCCAATAGGTCAAACTCTCGTAAATACGTGACCTATTGCATTGCAAATGCTTGTTGTTACCGAAAAGCCCTTTCCACAGCACATACTGGCTCTTTTAACGTTACTCACAAAAACAAACAAGTACAGGTAAAGCACGAGATGGCTTTGTGTTACCAAAAGCACAATGCTCCAGCACTGGAATTATAATTAAGGCTCCCGGTTTTCAGTTTTTACGGATCTTTACAGATAAATACAGACAGAAAATAATGTGTTGTCTGTCTGCATTTATTTTTAAAAGTGGATAAATACGGAAAAGTTTGGTTCTTGTAAGTGACTCTCTATGCTTTCTTTGATGAATTATAGGCCAGCAGCTAAGGAGATGGACAGACAGCATGGGAAATTAAAAAACAGGATGACATTTCTTTAAATAACGGAATACCTTAACATACATTTATAGTATAATGCTCTTATTTACCAGTGAATGTATTATGTAATGCTTGGCAGCTTAAATAGCTAAAACATGACAGACATCAAAGTATGAGTGCATGTCTATCATTAAATAGATATGGAAATATACAGTTTTACAACTTCATTTATACGCAAAACACAACAAAAATATGGATAAATACAGATAAATTGGCCAAAAAATAAACATGGATAAATACAGACGGAAATGGCCAAGCAATAAATACCATAAAACCAGGAGCCCTAATTATAATCAACATAGTGGCAGAACTTAAATCCCAATGGCAGGAGTTAGGAGGCCTCACAAGGAACATATTAACCTGTAATAATGTGCTAGAATCTGTTGGAGGGATATGGTTAAAGACCAGTGTGCACTCTGATGAGAGGCATGTGAGTCCAGAACAGTGTCTCCTATGAATGAGGAGTGTGGAACCTGAGTAACAGTTTCTTAATCATGCAGTTTTGCCATCTGCACTAGTCCTGTTATCAGTGCTATTCTTATTGTTGTCATCTGCACTAGTCTCGTTGTCATTATTAATATTCTTGTTGTCATTGGCACTAGTCTCATTGTTATCATCAGCGCTATTTTCTTTTTTGTCATTAGTGTTGTCATCAGCACTAATCTCATTCATCAGTGCAATTCTCATTGTTGTCATGAGCACTAGTCCCATTGTTATCATCAGCTATTTTCATTGTTATCATCACCACTAGTCCCGTTGTTATCATCAGGGCTATTCTCATTGTCATGGGCACTAGTCCCATGGTTATCATCAGTGCTATTCTCATTGTTGGCATCATCTTCAATAGTCCCATTGGTATCATCAGTGCTATTCTCATTGTTGGCATCGGCACTAGTCCCATTGGTATCATCAGCGCTATTCTCATTATTGTCATGGGCACTAGCCCCACGGTTATCAGTGCTATTCACATTTTTGGCATCAGCACTAGTACCATTGGTATCATCAGTGCTATTCTCATTGTTGGCCTCGGCACTAGTCCCATGGTTATCTGTGCTATTCTCATTGTTGGCATCGGCACTAGTCCCATTGGTATCATCAGCGCTATTCTCATTATTGTCATGGGCACTAGCCCCACGGTTATCAGTGCTATTCACATTTTTGGCATCAGCACTAGTACCATTGGTATCATCAGTGCTATTCTCATTGTTGGCCTCGGCACTAGTCCCATGGTTATCAGTGCTATTCTCATTGTTGGCATTGGCACTAGTCCCATGATTATCATCAGCGCTATTCTCATTGTTGTCAGGAGCACTAGTCCCATTTATCATCAGCGCTATTCTCATTGTTGGCATCTGCACTAGTCCCATTGTTATCATCAGCTCTATTCTCATTGTTGGCATCGTCATTAGTCCCATTGGTATCATCAGCGCTATTCTCATTGTTGGCATCGGCACTAGTCGCATTGTTATCATCGATGCTATTCTCATTGTTGGCATTGGCACTAGTCCCATTGGTATCATCAGCGCTATTCTCATTGTTTTCATGGGCCTAGTCATCAGAGCTATTCTCATTTTTCGCATCGCCACTAGTTCCATTGTTATCATCTGTGCTATTCTCATTGTTGGCATCGGCACTAGTCGCATTGTTATCATCAGTGCTATTCTCATTGTTGTCAGGAGCACTAGTCCCTGTAACAGTCACCCGAGTATAAGGTCCATGGCCAGCTGCATATCTGATTGTCACTGATTTACATCGGTACAACGCTTCTGCTAGTGTCCGCCCCGCCTGTAGCACAGCGCCTCACTGTGAGGACAGAGGATGAGGTATTAAGAATCAGAGAACAGAAAGCGCTCCAGCAAGAAAGTAGAAGAGGCACATTCGGGCACATTCGGGTTAATAAAGTGCCCAAGACCAATGGAATAGGAGGCTAAGGAACACTGAAGGCAATGCATCTCCAAAAAGATCAAACAATAGGAACCGGTGCGTCGCACACAGTTTTAATTGCATTTACATAACACTTATTATTTGTGGCGTGGCGGGGAAACATCCTTTACAACGCAACTTTTACAACGCAGTGCCTTTACGACGCAACTTTTACACCGCAAACCATTACAACGCATTGCGCTGGGGGGCGCTCTAGGATATGGAATAAGTTTAATTTACTACACAGCTGGACATTTGTCCTCGGTCTTTGAAGTGGAGCAAATGTGAAAAGATGAATACAGACGTTAAAGGTATCTTTATTTATTGCTTGGGTTTTCACAACCCACCAAAAATCAACTCACGACCCACAGTTTAGGAAGTTTCTGAGAGAAAATATTTTATCTTAACAAAATACCTTGCCTTTTTTGTGAAGTGTCTCACTTGTGTGAGAAAGCCCATAAAAAATCTCTTTCTTGTCTGTATTGTGTGCTTTTTTGCTTCTCATCATTCAGACCCCTCTGTATTATGTTTGAAAATGTCCAGAAGAACTTTGAAGGACAAAAAAATGATCAGGTTGCATGAACTACAGAAAGATCTGTGAAGGCATGAAGAGGCAGCGTCTGTAAGATCTGAGGGCTGTGTAGAGGGTTCTCCCTCTCCTCTGCTCCTTCCACCATTTCTAAGTACCCCAGTGGGGGAGTTCATGGGAAAGATCTCAGAGAGAAATAGGAAACCATCTATTAGTCATCAAAGTCCATGAGTCAGTGACTGTGTTTGCCATTGAGAGCTCGTTTGATGTTAGGAAAGGGAAGCTTGATGTCGAAGTCAAGGAAGTTGACAATGAATTCAATTTTTATGTTAAGGAGGCACTTTATGTTGAGGAATACTATCCCTAGATGGTCTTTCCAGCTGTCTGAGGAATGAGGTCCGCAAGATGAAGAGCAGGAGACTTACAGCTCACACTCCTGAGCACAAGGCCTTCACCAGATCTCCCCCCTGTAGCAACAGTGCCACCCCCGCTTCTAATAGCCCCTCAACCTGTTTTGCCTGCATCACCAGTAGCACAAACTGATGCTTCTTTATTGCCTGCCTAGAGTCTTACGTTTTCTAAATGCAGATCCAGAACTGAATGATTATGGTGGTCCAGTGGCAGTTATGATGTGACCAGGCAGTTTTTCCCCTCTATTAGACTGTCGGCCTTTTACCAAAAAATCATTTTTATTTTCTTCACTTTTATATTAGGGAAAGGTTTAAACCTTTCTGGCAGCTTAGCTGCTGTATGCTTTTTAAACCAATTTCAACTTCATGTTAATTTATTGACGATGTTGCTCCTAGTTTATTTTTAAAAGTGGAAAAATGCAAAGCAGATGTTGCCTTTTTATAGATAGTTCATTATTTTGCTTTGTGGAGAGTATTTTTTTACCTCCACTTATAAGTGGGCTCGCATGCATTGGAATGGCAGTTCATTATTAATTCATTTAATGCCAGAACACTGGTGTTACAGTTAGTAAAGTTTTCTTCTTTATTGATTAGTTTAGCCTGGCAAACATCTAAGCTTTCTCTAGCCCAGACTTAAAAATCTACTTTTACTTTGCACTTGATTTGCTATAATGAATCTGCAGACTGCTTCTTATCTTCGTTTGAGGTCACTTTTCGGTGCAGTGTTAACAAAATAGGAGAGAGCGAAAAACTCTTACAAAAATGTTAAGTATAAATGACAAAGAAAGCAGTTTTCATTGTGAAATCAAGCAGAAGGTAAACTGCGACTAAACCGAAATAAAACAAGTATTCTCACAGTGCAAATAACCTACCCTCTGGGCTTTTTATATCTTTAACCAAAACCAGGTCTCTTGCCTAGGGAGGTATGAGAATCCATGTAACAGAATACCACTCTATTGGCTTTAACATAGTGTTATGACAACCCACCCATAAAGGCCTACTGGCTTTAAATATCCTTTTCACAAACAAAATGTCAAGCCGACTGTTTTGTTTTACATTTTCATAATAAACAGATCTGACCTGACGTTTCCCCATTAAGCAATTAGGCCTTTATTTCTGGATTGTCACCACAAAAGTATTGAGCACAAAATTTGCCACAAAGCAACCATTGGTATACAGTCATACAATTGCAGATACATACAAAATTACAGCTGACAAAACAATATGCAACCCCTCCCAAAAGGACTGAATGAGGATTTTTAAACCTCTTATCTATCCTTAGAGTTTGTCTCAGGAGTAACCAACACCAAACGTACAACCTACTCTGGTAGTCTCAGAGATTTCATATAACATTGGTGAACCAATCAGTTCTATATCTGCTATTTTTACTTGTCTCCATTATCAACTGAGGCTTGCTAAATGTGCAGTAAGCTTTCTCACAAGAAAGTCAGCAAAGGCAGCAAGCAAAAATATAAGCCTGATTACAATTACTGTTGGCAAGACAATATACAACTCCGCTGAAAAGTGCCAAGAAGGATTATGACATTGTAAATCTTCAAATCCAAGTATTTTAACAGAGGGGGTAACTACCACCAAAAGCCCTGCCTACTACGGTAATCTGTGAGATGCCATGTAGCACATGTAAACCTGTCTACAACCAGTAAAACAGCGCAACAATGGTCCACCCTTAAAGGCCTATTTGCGTTAATATATGCCTTTGATAATAAAAATGCCAGTTTTTCTGCCTATGTCACAAGTTTTCATAATAAACACATCCCGCTTACAGCCTTCGTCACTGACTTATTACCACAACCAACTCAGTCTTTCTGTATTGTGTAAGCCTTCCCAAAAGGCAAAAACAGAAATACAAGTGCTCTTTTGTCAGTGGAATGACATTACTCTTACCCAATCAAATGCTGTACTCACAGTAATTACCATGTAGGCGGAGCCCATGCCATTTTCTCCGTATTCCTTCCAAATATCTCTTTTTTCTGTTGTTCACATAAGGTACGGCAATAGCTGTGAGGTCAAGCCAGACCTAATAATTGACTCAAAACAGGTTCATTTTACATAAAGTTCGGCCACATTACTCTGGATGGTTATTGCTATGCATTAGCACTACATGGCCAAGCCTTTCCTGTGTTCCATTCATACTAGATTTTTTCTGTCTTATTTTTTTAATGCAGTACAATGAATAGCTCCACAGCTCAGAAAAGTATGGCTCATTCTGGTTAAGATTTAAGCTTCTATAATAACAGAAATGCAGATGTTGAATTGATCAGCTTGTTGAAAAGTGATGTGCTCTGGTTCTGTAGGGAGAGAGTAAGAATATCAGGATACAAACAAACGTCAGAGGTTTTTAGACCAGTTAAAGTACCAAAACATTCAAGAGTACAGGGATTTACAAGGCACCAGCAGCTGTGCTTTAGTTATAGGTTAGTGAAGATGTGAAAGGCCTCACTGCCATCTCCCGTGAAAACAACAATGCAAATATAGATCTCTTATTATTATCATTTTAGTGCAGTGTACACTGACTTTCTTGCTGGACTTGTTGGAACATGTAGGAGGCTGGGTTTCTGTTTCAGTACCCCCCACTTTTTGCCAGATTTCTGATGCACTTTGACTTGATGTGTACTGGGTCCCTGCCAATCAGGTTCCCACGGCCTGTTTTCTTTTCCAAAACGGTACCTTTGTACCCCCAATTGGCACCTCTCTGACCACATGTAAGTCCCTTGTAAAAGATACCATGGATACCAAGGGCACTGTTACCAGGGAAGGCCTCTAAGGGCTGCAGCACATATTTTGTTCCACCCTTAGTGGTCCTGTACCTTAACACACACACACTGCCATTGCAGGCTACTTGTTTTGGTGCAGAGAAAAGTGAAGAGTCGACATGGCACACAAACCTGTGTGCCATGCCTGCAACCACTGCCTATGGTATAGTTAAGACACACCTATAGCTGGGTGCACTATACCACTGGTGAGGGTACAGTTGCATGAGCACTGTACCCCTACCGTGTCTAAATCCATTCTTAAACATTGTAAGTGCAGTAAAGTCATAAGATTATATGGTCTGGGAGTTTGTCATTACGAACTCCATAGCACCATAATGGCTTTACTGAATTCTGAGAAGTTTGGTATCAAACTTCTCAGCATAATAAGCCCACAGTGTGGGATTTATTATACAATGCACTCAGAGGAAATCTTAGAGATGCCCCCTGAAAAACGACCAGCCTCTGGTCGGTGGTTCCCTGACTGGTAAACACCAGCCTGCCACCACAAGACATGTTTCTGGACTCCTGGGATGAGGCCTTCGCTCCCTGAGCCCAGAAATAAAGCCTTTTCTGGGCGGAGGTCTTCACGCCTCCCCAAGTCAGAGAGAGCCACATGTAGCAGGGGAGCTTCAAAGGCCTTGCTGCCTTTGTAACGCGACCTCCAGACTCTCCTGCTATCAGGAGCAGGCCCCCTTCCTGTCTCCCCTCCTTTTCGGCGCGAAGACAGGTGGGAAAAATTAGAACAGCCCAGAACGTGTTCCCACCTCTGCCAACACCACCACTCCGGTGAGGGAGGCGAGGTGAAGCTCACTCTCCAGTTCCCGCCATCTTGCAGATGGCAGACACTCGCCAATCAGTGTGAGGGATTGTGCCTACTCCCCCATGTGAGGTGAGCACACCAAGGGTGTAGTCACCCTAAGGTCAATAGCCCATTGGCCACTGACTTTGAGACCACTAAAACACCCCCTACACAAAGTATTTAGGGGGCAGCCCTGAACCCAGAAGGCAGATTCACACAACCTTCGAAGAAGAGAGATGAAAGAAGAAGCTCAGCAGAGGAGACTTCAGAGAAGAACTTACTTGGCCCCAGGCCTACCAGTCCGTCTGCAGTTTCAAAGATGATCCTGTGCCAAAAGTTGCACTCTCCTGCAGCCAACGACCTCCAGAACCCCTGGGAGGACTGACTGCCTTCAACAAAGACCGGATCTCCTGTGAACAACAGCTCTGTTCAAAAGAATCACCAAAGAAAGACTCTGCGCCTGCTGAAGACAAAGAAACCCGATGCTTGGAACCACCACATTACCGGACGCCTACGGCCCGAGTGGCCCGCCAGTCCCAGCAAGGTCCCCAATGCTCAAGAGTCCAAATCCACCAAGGGTTGACCCCTTCAGGACTCCCCGACGTCGCCTTTAGCTTCTGCACGGAGTCCCCTAATCCCCACCCCCCCACCCCCATCCGCAAGTGACCTGGTTAGGTGAAATCCGACCTCAAAAGGCACCCCTGCATCCAGCCACCCTCTGCCCTGGAGAAGAGGACCTGAGGTGCACCTATGTCCCTGAGCTGTCCAACTTACCTGCCCTTCTATTGGTTCCTCCTGGAAGACTTCCTGGACTGATCCTGCAGCCAAAATCCAAAACATTTCACTGCCATTGAAAACAGGACACGCTACACCAAAACAGCACCCTGCACCCGGCTGCCCGTGTGCCGCTGTAGGTGCACTTTGTGTGCTAACTCGGATCCCCCTTTGCCCTGAGCTTAAGGCCAGGAGCTTTGCTCCCTCAACCTTGTGGCCTGCTTGTGAGCAGCCTCCAACCGGAGACCTCCTATCCCCCATTGGATAACATTGGGCCTCAGCACTCTGCACCCGGACGCCCTAGTGCCACTGAGGGTGCTTTGAGAGTGCATCCTTGACCCTGGGGGTTAAGTAAAGGATCCAGTCTGAATGGCCCGTCCCAAAAGGAGATAGGGCGGTAACAAAGTATGTTCCTGCCTTGCTAGCAATTCCCCCAGAACACACGTGTTGACAAGTGAGAGTTAGTGAGCAAAACGACCACCACCAACCTCTAGAGGCCCCTCTCCCGAAGGCGACAGTCCGCGATGTTACTTGTTGTATCATATATCTGGATGCCATGACTGAAACAGCAAAATACAAGTTGGCCGACACACTATGCTAAGCACCGACCCGTGCTTCCCCACGTTTGGCGTTTCTTCTCGCGTGTCAAGAATGACGGCTTGCTGGCGCATGAAAGACACAGCCGAGCCTGATCACACACAGACTCAGTGATTTCCTCCTCAGTTTGATGGATTCGTCAGAAAACGAAAAGCATCCGTGCTTTGATTAGGCAAGTTTCTAAAGTTCTGAAAAGGCCCGCCAGGTGTGGAAGAGTTTGTAAAATGCTCTACAAACACTTTGCTATTAATTCAGTCAAGGACATATTAGAGCGAATAGAGATAAATATATAAATCTATAACCAGATATTGACACATTCACTGCACGTCTGGGCCGAAGGGCGCTGCCACTCATCCCCCCTCTCTCCCCACGGTGCTAAACAGTTGGTTCAAAGTTTTCTGCGGGGCTCCGTCCTGAGGAAGAAGCACGGATCTACTGCTGTAGCTACGGTCCTACAACCCTTCTAACCATTCCAGCGCTGCAGTGGACCCAAGGGTGCGGCCGGCTGTCCCGACTCCTACTTCACTCCTGGGCTGGTGGGGCGGCCTGAGCCTGCTTTACTCCTGGGCTGAAGGGGGCGGCCTGAGCCTGCTTTAATCCTGCGCCGAAGGTGGCGGCTTGGTTCTGCTTCACTCCTGGGCAGGAAGGGGCTCACTTCTCTCCAGGGCCCAAGGGGCCGGCCTGGTCTTGCTTCTCTCCCCGGCCATCACCGTGCAATTTGTTAAGACAAAATTCTCCTCCGGGCCTGTGACAGAAGTGATTCATTTGCTCAGACTCTCGCTGCATTGATGAACCCAGGGGCGCTGATGGGCATCACCCCTTTGCCTTTACCTGACTAAACCTCTGTTAGTTAATTAGTCCAGAAGATCTTTCCGTCAGCCCTGTGACAGCTAAAGATGTGGATAGACAGACAGAGTGACTCACTCACCGCAGGGCGTAGCCAAGCTTCCCCCTTCCCGCTTTCACCTGGCCACCACGATGGCAGTTAGTTTAGACATAACTTTCCACTGGCCCAACGACTAATAAAGGTATACGTAGATACATGTATGCATGTGTACATCTGTAGGTACACACATGCACGCGAATCACTGCAATTCTCCAGTATTGAATCTTCCATAGATTCACATGCTTGTATCTTCCCCGTCGTCGTGGTGGAAGTCTCACAGTAAAAGAATGACCATAGCAGTAAAAGAAAAACTGCATAGAAAAACCCCTAGGGAACACCATTGTTTGGTGACCTAACATCATTATGTGGTCAAAAACCCAGCCAATCAGCTGCCAGCCCTGACATCACACTCCCCAGCAGAGCCAAGATACCTGAGATTACCAACCGCCTTTATATGAGGAGTCTCCCTGAGCCTTGCTCAGTTTTGTTCCTAAGTGAACATTTGACCTTTCTATCTGCAAGTCTTTTCATCTGGATTGAAGGTACTGTTTTCCATCTTATATCTAAAAAGGCTGAAAGCTCAAAAAGGCTTTTCAGTCCCTGCAGATCTTGTGGGAAGGCCAGACTATATGATCCCACAAAGAGTGTTTGTACTGTCTACACCCAAAACATGTGCCTAAGGACTGCAAGCACTGCAGAACCTTTTCTGCTAAAACTTTTAAGGGACGGAGAGGCACGCTTACTGTTGTGGCTTCAGAAAAAGAAAGCCACCTCAAAATCTGACTCAGAAGATGATTCTAATACTCAATCTTCTATAAAAGAGGAAGTCAACTACTTCTGACTAGAAAGCGGACTCTAAGAAGCAAAAAACTAAAGACAAGGAGTCTTCATCTTCTCTTCCTCATACACCGCTAAAAAAGCCTTCAGATTCAAGGGTAGTGTCTTCAGCACCGTCGACGAAGACTGGGGCGTCTCTGACACATGTTCCTGTGAAAACGTCTAACAATCTCGACGACGACAGCAGCGTCGACGTCAGTGACTAAAACAACGCCGTCGAAGAAAGGTTCGTCGACGACTCCGTCGACCGGAAGAGCGTCGTCGACATCCTCGACAGCACCGTCGACGACGACCTAGTCGACGATAATTCGAATTTGTTAGTCATCACCTTCGTCTACGGTCCTGGCGCAGTTCGTGAGTGGGTGATGTTCTAGTGTACATTCCCAACTGTCCAAACCCCAATCCCAACTCGGGCACCCCAAACCACCTCCCATGGCGTGGCACATTGGAGCGTTCGCTGTTGCCCCTGGGGGCAAGAACCATGAGTGTTCTATGCAACGGGATCAATGAAAGCGCTGTGAAATTAAGCGTCTCACATGTGGGGCGAGTGCAGCTCTACGCCGATAATGTAGAGTGTAATCCTATCGACTACTAGGTTATGTCAAGTTTACCTCAGGGCCATCTGCTCGGACATCATCATCTGCATCTTCAGGGGCTGTAAGTTCCATAACTAGTCTCTCCCAGGCTCTCGTCCTCTCCAACGCCTTCTCATTGCCCGTTCAACGTGCAATTTATAATCGGATAGTGCCCTCACACTCAGCCCACTTTTGGATTTCCGCCTTCCACTTATCTATACTGGGGCCCTTTTTCGCTTTCCAATGGGTGGTTATAGCTCTTTTGGCCAATAGGAATCCCAAATCAATAAATTTGCTAGTGATTTTGTTTTTGAGGTGTGAGGAAACCAATGTAGGATAAAATGTGCCATGGAGGGTTGTAGGTCTCTCTCAGTTACATCCATCAACAGGGCCGTCCCCTCCCTCCAGAAGAAGTCAAGAGATGGACAGTCCCACAACATGTGTTTAAAATCCGCTTCAGCTATGGCGCACCGCGGGCAGGACGCTGGGTGGGTCGGAAAATATTTATGCAATAGAGCTGGTGTTACATATGCTCTATGTAGGATGTGAAAGTGCACTAATTGAAATCGCGCTTTTCTTGTGCTTTTCCAGGCCTTCTCTACTATCCCGCTCCATGCTGCATCTGGGATGTCCTTTCCTATGTCCGTTTCCCATTTAAGCTTCAAGGCTGCCATTGGGGACAGGAATTCTTGTGTCATGCCCCTATAGAGACATGTCACCGCCTTTATGGTGCCCGCTGCCACCACAATATATTGGCACCTCATGAAAGTGGGTAGCTCTGTAAGGCCCGTTTTCCAATGTTTTCTAATGGCTGTCGTGAGTGCAGTGTATTGCAGAAAGTCACTGCCTGGTAGGTCATACCGGGCACGTAGGTCGTCAAAAGGCATCAGGGCTCCTTCCTCGTAAAGGTCTCCCATTGTCAGTAGCCCTTTCTGTTCCCAGGTCTCCAATTTTCTGCCAGGTGCCCCCATGTGGCAGGGCCCTGCACATTCTCAGCGGTATGTCAGGTGCGTAAGGGGTCCCTATAGTCAGTTTCCGCAGGTATCTGTTCCAGCATTTCCGGGCAGTGGCAAACTCCAGGGTAAGGTGCGTGGTCCCGAGCGGGAGCCGTAATACTATGCAGGATAGGACCATCAGGGGATCCCACATCTCACCGGGTCTGTCCTCGTCCCTAGTGGCCCTCGCCACCCACTGTGTAAGCCGTTGAAGCTGGGCTGCTAGATAATACGTTTCATAATCCGGGACTGCTACCCCTCCCTCCGCATGGGGTCTCATGAGTGTGTCTAGGGCTACTCTGCATCTGTTCTTACCCCACAGAAAAGAGATGACCATCACTCTGAGCCGTTTAAAATAGGCTGTCGTAACCCAGATTGGCAGGGCCCTGAAGAAGTATAGTAGACGCGGTAGGGTCACCATTTTAAGAAGCGCTGATAATGGCAAGGTCCTCCAAAAGTCAAAGTTAGCCCTGGCCCCCCTGATTGCCTTCCCAACGTTCCCCTCAAGAATTTCTTCCTGCTCATGATAAATAAGCGTACCTAAGTAGGGCAAACTTCCCCCATTTCACCCCTTCTGTGGTCTGAGGGCCTAGTCTGCCCTTGCGCGCCGGGAAGAGACACAATTTCGACCAGTTGACTTTTAAGCCAGCCACTCTACTCAGGGCCCGCATCAGGGACTTCGCCCCCAGCAAGGCTTCATCCGTGTTCGCTAGGAACAACAAGAGGTCATCCGCATAGAGTGCGATATGGTGGATCTGCCCATAGACATCGAGGCCCTGGTGCTCCGTTCTGAACAAGCCTGTGCCGCCAGGCACTCCATTGCCGTAGCAAATAATAGTGGGAGGAGGGGACACCCTTGTCGCGTGCCCCTCCCCACCCTGCATGCCTCCGAGATCACCCACCCTGTTTTGACCCTGGCGGTCGAGTCTGCATATAAGAGGGCCGTCCACCTCACAAAGTCAGGGCCGAGGCCCATTCGTCGCATCACATGGAAAAGGTACTCCCACTCTAAGCTGTCAAAGGCTTTCTGTATGCCAATAGCAAAAACCGTGGCGGAGTCCACATTGTAGGAATCCGCCTCCAATATATGTAGGAGCCTTTGTATATTAAGCGCTGTGTTGCGAGCTGGGATGAACCCGGATTTGTCGTAATGTATGAGGGCAGGCATGTGGGGGAGCAGTCGAGTGGCCAGAATCCTGCTCAGGATTTTGTAATCAAGGTTGAGTATGGATAGCGGTCGATATGCCGTTCTGTCCCAACGTTGTTTGCCCGGCTTTAATAAGGGAATAATGATCGCTTCCCTAGTGGAATCAGGTAGTCTGCCTAGCCTTCTAGCCTCATTATATAGACGTGTGAGGTGGGGGGCAAGCAGATCACTGTAAGTGAGATAAAATTCCACTGGTAAGCCATCTGAGCCCGGAGTTTTATTATGAGCAATACTTTTGATGGGGACTCTCATATCCCTTACGTCAATGTTCCGCCCCAACAATTTCGCCGCCTCCTCGCCCAACGTCGGCAGGTCAGTATCCTCCGTGAAGTCCTATAGTTCTTCCTCAGATGGAACTACCCGGCTGCGATAAAGCTGTGTGGGGTAATCAAAGAAAAGGTCATTTATCCCCTGCTGATCACAGCGGGCGACCCCCAATTGATCCCGCAGCTCCAGTATGACTGAGCCGCGACGAGCTAGATTGGCCAACCAAGCTAGGAGGGCCCCCGACTTATCTCGTTCCGAATGCGCCTGTGTGACATATTTTTTATAATCAAAGAATCGCAGGCGTTCCATATTGGCTGCCACTGCCTCTCTGGGTTCTAACAGTTCCCCATATTTGGCTGGATTTTCAGGCCGTTCCTTCTCCAGGGTACGTAAGCGCTCGTCGTCTCTTTGGATGTCCTGAATGAGGCCCTTTCCGACCCCAGCCACAGCAGAAATGCATCTCCTCCTAATTGCCGTCTTACAGGCGTCCCACTCCACAGCCACTGACATGGCCGTTCCCTCGTGAATCTGAAAGTATTCTGTGATAGCCGTTGCAATGGTAGTGCGGAAAACCTGATCCTCTAGTGCTTCTGGCCGCAATCTCCAGGTGGGGATCTTGGGGCGCACTCGCGACCATGTCAACTGCTAAAACTGGATTATGGTCAGAAATCGTCCTAGTGAGGTATTCACTACTGCTGATCTTCCCGTGGAAGTCCGGCGAGCACAAGAAGGCATCGAGGCGGACATGTAACTCATGGAGGGCAGAGAAAAAGGAGTAATCTCTGGTCAATGGGTGTTGGGCCCGCCAGGTGTCAATTAATCCCCATTGCTGTTGCCAGTTACGTCGCACTTCTGCGAGCCTATGCTCCGGTGCATTAGGGAGAGGTGGGTGGGAGCGATCCAAGGTTACATCCGTGATACTATTAAGTCACCACCTAGTAATAGTGGTCCCGTGAGGGCGGTCGCTAGTTTGCGTGATAATAGGCAGAAGAAGGCAGGCTGGCTCAAACGCTCCGTCCATCATCCCCTTTTGTATCGCTTTGTTCGCCCTAAGTTGGCAGGGTATACTCAGACGTGAGTCCCTTGCTCACTTGGCCACTGGATTCAAGATCGCCTGGCTGATGAGGATTAGGAATCCGAAACCGGTCCCAGGATGCTTGTGTCCAGGGAAGGCATGGCTTGGCAGTTCAAGCTGAGGCACAGGGTCAGACTGGTTTGCATATGGCCATGGCTGAACTGGGGTGGCTGAGTGAGCTAAAGAATGGTGATGGATTAAACCCAGATCAGTTGACTGGGGGTGAGTGTTTGATTTGCTCAAACGCTCCGTCCATCATCCCCTTTTGTATCGCTTTGTTCGCCCTAAGTTGGCCGGGTATGCTCAGACGTGAGTCCCTTGCTCACTTGGCCACTGGATTCAAGATAGCCTGGCTGATGAGGATTATGAATCCGAAACCGGACTAACAGTGCCCTGGCTGATGGCCGCCACCACCAAAACTGCTCTGTCTCGCTCCTGTCGCCAATCCGTGGGAGATACGGACCTCTGTGCCGGCGGTGCGATGGACAGCCGTCTCCAGGGCGAGGTCGGCCGTGGCGAGCGTGTGTTGAGTCCTCCCCGAGTTTCCAACCAGTCCCAAGCGGCCTGTGGTGTGAGAAAAAAGTATGTGTCCTCCTCGGCAGTCACACGCAGTTGAGCCAGGAACAGCATAGCGTGGGGGAGGTGAAGTTTGCGCAGCTCCCGCTTAACAGCCAGAAAGGAGGTTCTTTGGCGCTGTAATTCCCTAATATAGTCTGGAAATATCATTACCTTGCTGTTACCAATCTGTAAATTCTGTTGCTCCCGGGCGCTCTGCAGTATGAAATCGTGGTCTCTGTAGTACAGCTGTCTCACCACCATTGGGTGGGGCAGAGTCCCAGGTATATTCGGGCGAGTTGGGACCCTGTGCGCCCTTTCCAGCGCATAAAATGGTGAGAGGCCCTCCGGTGCCACCTCCGATTTCAACCATGCCTCCAAGAACTGTACCGCATCCGCTCCCTCCTCTCGCTCCGGGACTCCTACGATGCGGAGGTTGTTGCGCCTTGAGCGCCCTTCACTGTCTTCCGCCCTCACCTCCAGCGCTATGTACCACCTCATTCAGTGACTTTTGCAAGGCGGTAACCGTATCCGGAATGTCTTTCATGGTAGTTTCGTTGGTCGCCACCCTCTCCTTGAGTTTCCTGTGGTCGTCCTTCAGCAGGGTAAGATCTGAGCCAATGGCATCCATCCTCTTCTCCAGTGCCTCCCTCGAGACTATGATGGCCTGCATGATTTCTCCTAGTGAAGGGTCTCCAGGCTGTTTGGATGCACAACCCCCGTGGTAGCATCCTTTTCATCTGTTTGCTGGACCGTCTCCTCTAGCCGCAATACCTCAAACCCCTTTCTCCTGGATACCCTGCCCATCTTGATATCCGCAGGCAACAATATGTAGCAATAACAGAGGAGGCTATGCTTTCTCCCCCCTTCAGCTAGGGGCTCGGAGCCTCTCCCCCGTCTGGACAGGGCCGCACGATTCACTCCAATGAGCCACTGGCCCAGTGACCTCTCCCCGCTGACGGAGTGCACTTCACGTAGAACCTTTTCTCAAGCAATCCCGCAATCGAATTGTGCCAGTGGAGAGTGTGCCCCAAGTACCTCTGAGCCAGGAAGCACACAGCGCAGTGACCCAGTGCGCGCAGCAGTCTCGCAGTCAGCCGCCCCACACTCCAATGCGGTAATACTCCGCAGCAGTAGTTCCCACTGTAGCCTCGTTGCACAGTCCTGTAGCAAGGTTCAGGTGCAGAAGGGACTGTGGAGTGTCCACCAATGATCCCTGTGCCGCGTCAGACCTGTAGCCCTCACAGTACTATGTAGCCAACCCCTCCCGGGGGGAGCTCGGTCGTCTGCTGCCTCCGCCCCTCTATGTGCCGCTCCTGGATGTCACCTCTCACCTTCGGCCCAAGGAAGTTGTATCTGTCTCCACGCTGTATCGATTACTGGTTGCATTGCCACCAGAGCTGCCCCCTTCACCAGGCAACTGCTCGTCCGTTAAGGGTCGCCCCTAGGAGATCTCGGTCAGGTGGGGTGCCGCAAGCAAGTAAGAACCCCCCACCTTGCAACCTGGGAGGCGGGGCTTTGGCTCCCCCCCTCAACCTCGGGTTACTCCCCAGTGCGCCCCCGTCCACTCGGTCCACGCGCTGTCTACTGAACAAGAATCCGCGCCGAGAACCCAGGCAATGGCGCCAATTTACGTCTCAGGCGCCGCCATCTTAGAGTCAGGCAAACGTGGTCGGTCGGCCAGCCAGCCAGGGAACAACTGCTCACTCTCGCTGTCTCCTTACTGTGGACGTTCGGGGAAAGCTGCCACCTCCTCTCCGGTGTTTTCAGGTAGAACCAGGGGCGCTCCCAATGCACCCCGCCTCAGCAGCTGTCTCCCCAGTCAGGCATCCGCTCTGCCGCACAGGGCCGCCAATTTGTGTCTCTGCGCAGCGGCCTGGGTGAAGAAGGGGAAAAAGCTTGTTCTGCTCTCTTGTCGTCCTCACCAGTGCCTTGCACTTATCCCGATGCAGGCACCTGGCTTTCCGCCACTAGATGCAATGCCGGGGGCCAGATTTAGGGGTCAGGATCAATGATTATTAAGGGCGGCCATGGAGGAGGTCCGGAGTCCGCTGCCGCTCACATCAGCGCCAAAGCCACGCCCCCATCCACTCAGAGTCCTTATTCCAAAATGAGCGGGTATTACCATTTTTAATGCATTAGATTAATGTGCTAAAATTTTTTATAAAAGACACCACCATTTACAATACAAACCTTACACTAGTGAAAATGCAATGCAATAGATTTCAAAATTACAACTAAGTGCATTATTGCCATTTTGCATTACACCATTTGATTAATGCTTCACAAAGGGAAAAAAAAAGCTCAAACAATGTAATTGCGAGACCTACTGCATTGTAAATGCGTGTTCTAGGAAATGTCCCAGTGTGATATCTAGGCCTATCACACTGAGTAAAAACAGTAATCTGAAATGTAATTCAAAAAGTAATCATACATTACCTACAAAGTAACTGAAAAGTAATCATAACTGTTTTTAAATAATTGATCTACCTTATACAAAACAAGTACATACAACTGCATTCAACTGTATTGTTTTTGCAATGTATAATTTCACTTACCTGCACCAGGCCTGGCTTGGTTCTAGAAATAAAATATAACAAAAAATATTTTTATACAAACAAATTGATCTGAGTTCAGTCCTTGAGTATGTGACATCATTTCTTGCCTCAGTGTCTACAATAAATGCTTAACACTGATAAACCATTACTGATCGCCCACACTAACTCACATAGAGAGTAAGGTATTATCTACTTTAGCCTGTGCCTAGCTTTGTGGATCCACTGGACTCTATGCACAGTATACCTTACTTTGGTGTAGTATATACAGAGCCAACTTCCTACAGAACAGCATCTCATTGTGGGTGTATCCCCCCTGTGCTTTTGGTGTTGTGATACTGAACTTCACAGTCTAGTATGCCTGTCCTATGATTCACTTCAGATTTCTCACATGCAAACTTCTCCCTCGCACATCCACTGCTGCAGAGTACCATCACATGTACGAAACTTGCTGTTGTCTCCTTTTGTGCAACATTTATTCCATGCCATCTTTGGACATCATTGCCCCAGTGAGTAAATCACAACTCACGGCAAGGCTGTAGCACATCCCACACCTGAATAGACAGATTGACGTCCCTCTTAAACTAACCATAACCCATGGTTCAACGTTGATATATTTACAGACTAGTTTCCTACATACTCACCTAACCCTCTATTTCTTGCTAATCAGTAACCAAGTTTACAGGAGAAAGCCTCAACCGGCACTCCATCTTGATCACCTGAATTCTTCCTTAAATCTATTTACAGTGACCACCCAATCTCAAGTAAATTGCTTTCCTTTCAAGCAACAAAAGGTTTGCACTTTTTTCCAAATGTGGTTGCTGGGTCATGTGCTCTTTTACAACATTGTTTCACTGCACAGGTATGTGTTCGAGTTCCAGATGCATTTCTGATGGATACTTTTAATCGCAGATTCCTCACCCTGTGAATATTACTCTGGGATCAGACTGGATCTGGAAACTGTTTATTAGTACCTCGGCCCGCCGGTAGGTGGCATTGTGTGGCTCCCTGCCTGTGTTGTTCTGCTTCAGAAGTGACAGGCGGAGTCACATATCTGATAGAGACATCTAGCCGCAGATTCCTAAACTTAGAATATCCCCAGTCATCAGACAGGATCTGGAAATTTTTTGCAGCAGCACCTCTGCGTGCCGGGGGACTGTGCCGCTTGGCTCCGCCCCGACATAGTCCGCGGACATGTCAGCGAAGCCATATAAGTCCCTCCCAGCGCGCTGACTTCAGTTTCCTTCTTTTGGTGTCACAACGCGGATCCAGGTGTAAGTGGTTCCTTTAGCTTTGCCTGTTGCCCAGGCCTTTTGGATGCCTTCAGGTGTCCGGGAACAGTGTGATGCCTTCGGGGTTTAAGGGGTGTGAGAAGTGCGTGCTGCAGATGTTGACGAACGATCCGCACACGTTCTGAATGTGGGGCTTAGAAGCGCACCACGACTCCGAGGAGTGCGACGCATGCCAGCAGATGCGGCCAAAATCCCTGCTGGAGCGCCGGATGAAGCTGTTGGCCGCCCGGATTTCCCATTCAGTGCCTCCGCGCCGCTCCATCTCGGGCTGGGGCTTCAGTTCGAGTCCGGTCGCGAAGTCATTCGCGTGGACGTCATTCGGTTCACGCAGGTAAGCTAAAGCACAATTCATGGAGGTCATCTGCCTCACTTCACCGTTACAGCGGGGCTCACAGTTCACGGTCTTTGCCAGGCGCCAGCGCCCCAGAGTCGACCCCCTTATACCCACCCTTTCTGGGTGATGGGGCGACTCGGACCCAAATGGAAGCCTAGTTCAAGGCTCTGCACTCCATTTTTGGGTCACTTCCTCTCCCTGGCGCGCCTTCAGGCCCCAAGGGTGGAGGTAGGGACTCGGGTTGGGTCTTCGCCGGCGGGTTCGCCCTCGACGCTGGGCGAGTCCCTCAACTCCGTCTCCGGAGTTAGTGCGACTTCAGGACACGGCTCGGACGGGCATCCCAGTCAGACGTTGAGCCCATGTGCTATGTCTCCGCATAGCCCTTTCTGGCTTCCTTCGCCGACGTCGGCGATGACCGCATAACAGGTTTTTACTCCTTGTCGACACCCTTCCTCTTCACATGTCTCGGTAGAGGGTGAGTCGACCCCGGTCCCAGACCGGACCGAGTCGCCTCTGCTTCTTGTTGACGTCGGTACGGCGTCGCTGGTCGATGCCGGAGCAGGCGTCGGACCCTATTGTAACTCTGAGGAGGACGCAGCTCCAGTACACCCAGGGGTGTCTCCTTGCCCTTTGGCTCCGCTGTCCCCTGGCCTGTGGCCCCCAGTTCCTCCACCTGTGGAGTGATTGGACGAGTTAGCCTTCAACCGTCCCCTACAGATGATCTGTTATCGCCCCCTAGAATGGTTTTAGAGGTTCCTCGTGCTGACCTGGCTTGTCTCCATCATGGCTGGGACATGGCACAGTTTACCATGAGATCGGCTATTGATTCTACTGACTCTGGGTAGGGCAATGGCCAGGTCTTTCACTCTGCGTCGCCATGCTTGGCTGCGCAATGGTGGTTTCCCTGTAATTCAATTCAATTCAATTCAAAATTTCTTTATTCGACTGAAGGTAAAATCAGTCATAAAAGTACATAGAAAAAAAGGTAACACATGTATAAACAGTTCATCATTTAAAAACAGTTAGATATAAAACAGTAAATTGCGATACACCCTATCACAGCTCATGCAAGAGCGGCAGTACAAATCATTAAGATACTTATTATCCTTCCATACTTTTCCTAAATCTCAGGGCTGTCTTTTAAAAATTGATTACGTATAAAGTGCTTTCACAGTGCAACATTTTAAGATAAATTAGTGCGGGCCTTATTTGCACGAAATTCAATTTTTTAAGAAGAGGTTTTAAAAACATTTTTCGAGGTACGGTATAGTATGGGCATATAAATAAAAAGTGCGCCAGATCTTGCGGAGACTTGTTGTCGCAGCCGCAAGCTGGCAGCACTTGTCCCCTATGGGCTCCACTGGGCACGGCTAGCAACAGATGAAAAAGGTCAAAACGAAATCTAGTCATTAAAAATCGCTCATATCTGGAGATGGCCCAGGAAAAATAAGGTTCTATTTGAATGCATGTTTTGGATAAAGTGTGGCTCAACACACTGCCCTTCTTCAGTTCAGTCTCTTCCCTCGCCAACTGACGGGTCATTAGAAAAGTAGTCTTGACAGATGTTACATCATACTTTGTTACTGACTGTGGTGCTAAGAAGAGGTCCAACCTGCCCAGGTTTTGAAGACAGTCTCGAATGTACTTTATCCAGGGTATCTTTAGTTTCCCATCCCATGTGAGTGCTTCAGATAAAATGTTCTGAGTGAAAGGTATTTCGTTGTTCATCCAACTATTTAGCCAGCACAAGAGGGGGTTTACTGCAATTTTATCCTCTAAATGTGGCATGCCCAGTTCCTCGTGGATGGAGAAGTTGGCCGTACTTTTCGGTAAACATAAGATTTGTTTTAAAAAGTTATTTTCTGTGATTATTAGATCAGGCACTGGTAAGAACCCCCAGAGGTCACTCCCATAGCAGGCAACTGATATGCTTTTGGCTTGGTATAATTTCATTAACGCAGCCACAGGTGTGTTGCCCATTTTGCGAGCAAAGTCAGTTATTGCCGCGTTGGTCCTTATTAAGTCTCCTCTCTTTTTCTTTAGCGTTGGTCCCCATGTAAGTTTACTGTCGAACAATACGCCAAGGTAGGAAAAAGATGTTGTGTAGTGTATTTTTTCCCCATTAACGGATAAAGGGTAAGTCTTCTTAGACCCATGTCCTACCTTCATGATGAATGACTTGGCGTTGTTAATAGACAGGCCTCGAGAGTTCATAAAATGAAAAAAAGAATCCAGTAAAATTTGAAGGCCAAGTGCAGTTCTTGAGATAAGGACGGCGTCGTCAGCGTAGAGAAGGACAGGGACGCCCCTTTTACCTATGTATGGGTAATCCGTGTTTGTTCTTAAAAGATGCTCCTCTAAATCATTGATGTATAAATTAAAAAGAAAAGGCGCTAAAATACAGCCCTGTCTGACCCCCCGATTTATTTTAAAGTCTTTGGTCACTTTTAGGTCTTTAGTGTATCGCACATTCGCTTGTGTATCGCTGTGAAGATCGGCCAAGAAATTGATTAGGTTTTTTTCAACCCCCATTTTCAGCAAGACATCCCAAAGTTTATTTCTGTCGACACAGTCAAATGCCGATGAAAGGTCCATAAAGGCCATATTGAGTATACCGTTTCTGGCCAGTGTATATTTGCCACTAATTAGGTATAGGTTCAGGCATTGTGTTATTGTAGAATGTCCTGGTCTGAAGCCATATTGTGCTGGTGACATAACATTGTTGTTTTTGGCCCAGGTAGATAACCTATTTAGGATGATCCCACCAACAACCTTGGCGACAGAGTTAATCAGTGAAATTGGCCTGTAGCAAGCTGCGTTACTTCTGTCTCCTTTTTGGTACACGGGTACAATAGTTGAGGCTCCCCAGGACTTAGGGGCCCTGGTAGCGGCTCCAGCGTTAACCACTGCCGTGAGGATTGGAGCCCAGAAGGCGACGTTGGATTTAAATAGATCTGGGGGGAGGCCATCTGGGCCCGGGGCCTTGTTGCTGGTCAGACAGCGAATCCCCCTTTCCACTTCTTTGTCTGTGAATAACAACGGAGCTTCTACAGGGAGTTTTGGGGCTTGCGTTTGCTGTGTATCGTCGCTTTTAAAAATTGCACTAAAGTGAGAGACCCACTCACTTTCGGGTATGCAAGTTCCAATTGTAACAGCATTCGGATCGTCAAACATTGGTTTGTTGATTAGGCTCCAAAACTTGGAACTGTTGCCCAGGATGGATGGATCGAGTAAGGATTCCCAGATGCTCACCTTTATAGCTTTTTTGCGTGATGCCAAAGCAGATCTGTAATCAGAGCGTAATATTTTGATTAATGTGGGATCCCTTGGTTTGTTCTTTAGAGCCATTTTTAGTTGTCGACCGGCTCTTGAGCAGGTATGATCGAACCATCGTGGCTGTTGGTTGTCTTGACCCTTCATTGGTACGGAGAGCAGTTGATCCACTCTTTTGGTCAATTCAGCAAAGGCAGATAGTATAAGATCCGGGGGAGTGGTGTTAGAGGAGCAGAGGGTAAGTTCTTGAACACAACTCGTTTTAACTGATTCAAGTAAAGCTTCACTGTTTATTGAAGACCACTTTAGTCGTCGGTTGCCATTAATTAATTTTAAAACACCTGGGTCTTTGCGATTTTTGCTGAGTTCAAACAGTCCACTTTTAACTTCCACTGAGATCGGATTATGGTCACTATGATATTTTTGTGGATGTTAAAATTTGAAGCTGTAATTGCCATATCAACGGAGAGCAATATATGATCAATAAAGGAGCCTTGTTCTGAACCTTTATAGGTTGGGGTTTCGTAGATAAAGGAATCTTCTTTCAGGGTCATCGCATTACTCAAGTCTAGGCCGTCTATTAGGTTATTCATATTAGAGCCACGTGGGCAGTGCACAAAATGAAGGCCTGATCTGTTTCCACAACCCAGGGAACCCAGGGATGAAAATGTCGGGTGACCACAGATATGCACATTAAAATCACCTACAATTATTTTGTTCCGTGGTAGAACTGCCAGGTTATCGTGAAGGTACTCGTGGAGTTTGACGATATTGCAATCACCTGAAGGCGATATGGCATTATAGAAGTTAACCAAAGTTAGTACTTTTTTGCCTTTTCTAAGCTCCAAGACCTGTATGTTGATATTGTCTTGACGTTTGTTTTTTATCTGCATCACTAGGGAGAGGCTAATGATCTATTTCGAAGTCTTCACGACTCCGACGGTGCCGTTAGGGATGCCCGGCTTCAAGCACTGCGACGAGTGCGAACGCCTCATGTCGATTACGGATCCGCAAACCTGCAATGTTCCATGATAAAATTTTGATGGAGCTAGGGTTGTTATGGGGATTCCCCATCTCAGCAGTCATATGTGGCGGTGAGGGCAGGTGCGAGTCAACATGCCTTTCGATATCTGTCTGGGAGCTGCTATCGCTATGTGAATGGTTTAGGTGTGTATTAATATTAGGGAGGCCTATGTCAACGGGGAGAGGGGCAGGTGCACCTTGAGGAGATAAACTTTCAGAACTAGATATTATCATCTCTGTATTGAAAGTATCTGTGTGTGCACTGGAGGTAGTGTGGGTGTTTTCAATGACAACAGGTTTTATTATATTGGAAGGGGCAGCAAGTTTTATCTGATTACTTAAAGGGCTGGGAGGTGAGACAGATGCCAGTCAATCTACCTCGTCAAGGTAGTCGTTGTCATAGTTATAAAGAGCTTCATATCTATTTGAGGTTGGGATCTGGTATAAATTATGAGTTGGGTGCGATCTTGTATATGGATAATAGACAGGTTCTAGATTCTCGTACAAAGGATATGTTGGATAGTTGTAAGTTCTATTTTCCCAAGAATGAGCATATCGATGTGCTTCTAAGTTCGTAGTTCTCCCCTGACTGGGGGCTAGGGCAGGGGGCCCGTGTTTGGGGGTAGGTATCAGCCGCCGGGGGCCCATCATATCCATGGGGACGTTTGGTGTTATATCTAAGGCCATCGGGCTTACGTGGATAGAAATAACTTAAACCCATTGTACGGATCAGGCTGTTTGTAGAGGAGCTCCTCCAGTTGGCAATAAATTTGGCAGCTCCCCTATCTTTGAAGTTGATAAAAATACAATCACCCTCAGTTGATTTATATCTAGTACCCACCCAATCTACTCTCCTAACTTGGGAAATTGTCCCTGTTATGTGGGAGGGAAGTGGTCTATGAATGGTTAACCACTGCATAACCTTATTCTTAAGTTCAGTATTGGTTTCCCTCGTGTTTTCAGCTAACTTGGGTACCCCAATCATAACTATTGTGTGGGCGTTAGATTCGGGGGGAAGATTTATGTGTGTAGACGTTCTTGTCAGTCTGGGTTGGTTTGTCCCTGATACATTAGTGGGATTATTTCTGGTTGGGGTGCTAAGGTGCTTAGATGTTTCATTATTGAGTCTAGTTGTGGCTATGGGAGAGCTCTCCGCAGCCCATTCACTATCTTCGGCATCCACAGGAACGAGAGTACACTGCACATTATTTGTAGGCGCTATCTGAGCTGGAGTTTGGGTTACTTGTTGTGATATGGGCAAATTATTTACGGTTGGCGGGCCCTGTTTCTGTGTTGTAGCCTGTTTAGCAGGGCTGGCCGCTGAGTTACTATCATTGGAATTTTTGGGTTTCGGGTTGCTGATATTGAGATTTGTGCTTACTGGCACAAAGGTAGAGGTCGTGATAGGTGCTTTGAGCATTTTGAGAATTTTAGATGAAACTTCATTCTGTGCTCTTTCAAATTTCCCTAGAGCCTTCTCTATATTAGCTATCCGATTATTGATGGGGTGTAAGAGAGATTTGATCAAAGTTTCAATATCGGACAGGTTTCCCTGTAAATATCCGGGAGCGTTTACGGGATTTGTCGTTTGATGGAGTATCCCTTTTTGACAGTCATGCGGACTCAGCAGTCAACCGCCTCCTGTCTAGCCTGCTATAATATGATGTTTTTGACATCTTTTTTCGGTCTGTTACTTCCATGTGCAGTGTTGTTAAACGCCCTGGGTTCATGCTGTAAATACCCAGGTGGTCTAGTGGGCTTTTCGCCATTTTTGTTTTCCTTTATTGCACTGATCGACTGCTTCTGTTCTGTTGATCATCTGTCTGTGCCTTGGCTCAAGAGGTGCCCCTGGCTGGGTTTCAGGCTTACCCTATGTGGGGTAATTGTTGGCTGCTTTGTAGCTGCCTCCCTTACACTTAAGGCTTGGTGGGCTCCTGTGGAGTCTTTTTCTAAGGGTGTTGCCCTGCAGATCTTCCTGGCATCTTTTTCACATTCGTGCGATCAACCGGTTGGCATCACTCTATGACCTATCCGTTGGAGTCTGCGGTTCGTCGGTGGCACTCCTTTGCAAGTGTAGATGATCAGTTTCTCTGGGTTTCTGCCTCGTTTGTTTCTTCCAGGAGGGTCCTTTCAGTCTCCCTTCCTTATCTGTTTCACTTTTGCATAGTTCTGCGGATGTCCTACCACTCAATACCCTTGGTCAGTGCCTTGTTGCTGTATCAAGGTGTGCCAGATTGCCAAGGCTCACTTCTTCTATGTTGTATGCGCGTCCAGTGGTTGCTCCCAACTGTATTTGCTCTGACAGACATCTGCTGTTTTCTGATGCCTGGTTCTCCCCTCCTCTTATGTGGTGGGTAGTGCTTCTTGTGCTTTGTTCTTGCATGGTGGCATCTTCCTCACTTGCGCCACTCATGTACATTGCTTTGTGCCTCACTTTCCAGGATACGTCCCCGGTTCGGGTTTTTTCTCTTCCCCTGCTGCCATTCGATCGCCCATTTTTTGAATACTTCTACTACTGATGCTGTTGCTGCTCTCTGTAGAGGTACTCTCCTTAGGATGTTCATTGTCCTCTTCTTGTGTGCACATCTCTATTCACATCATATTCCGCTATGTGCGCTTTGTACTGGTGATTCTTGTACTGGTCACCCTTCCGGTTTGCCTCGTGTGGCACTGTGGCTCCTCCCTGCCTAGTGGGTGGTATCGCTTATAGATCTGGACATTATCTGTCTGGTTCAGCTTTAAATGGCTGTTGCTACCTATGGTGCACTCTTATTTATTGGATGCCATTCATCCTTATGGCTGATATTCTACTGTTTGGCATCTACACACACCCAGCGGTCACACACACTAGGTTCTTGCTGCGGTGTCTGTGGGCTTGCCATGGACTTTCTCGTAGGTGCAGTCCTTTCTTCTGTGTGTGTTCCCTTCACAGGTCCCTTTCGCAGGTTATGTACCTGGTGACGCATCTTTTGCATCTGGACTATTCTTGCGGCACTTCCTTGTGCCTTTCCTTTTCTATGGTGTGGTTCTGGCTGGGCACACGGTCTCCCCTGTGTACTTATGCCGCCCGCATCTGCTTTTTGTAGTCCTGATTTTGTGCTTTTGATGTCCGCAATTTCCAATGTCTCTTTGGAAAAGGTTGGTTGGTTGGTTGATTGCTTTATTTCGATATGCATATATCATAAAAGCAGTACAAAGAATAAAAGCAGCATGTCGAAAAAAGATGACTGTACATTAAGGATAAAAGGAATAAAAACACATTTGATCAGCATAAATTAACTAAGACAGAATTAAATTGATATGGACAGTCTTAAGTCGAATCAACCAAGCCCATTTTAAAAACTTGGAAACAGCACAGACAATGGGAGGGGCTGTATTGGTTAAAAGGATCCGGAGGGCGAGTGCCCAATTCTCTGCAAATTGGTTTAAGCCATCGTGATCTGGGGCGCCCATAGTCCGGACATTCAAAAAGAAAGTGTGGCACCGTCTCTGGTTTGTCAGGACAAAGGGCACAATGGCGTGATGCGGGCTGGGATTTGTTCCACCTGGAGCAAAGGTCGGCAAGGGGTAGGGTTCCTAACCGGAATTTAATGTACAAAGACCGGTCCATGGCGATGGTAATTAGGTCCATGTAGGGCTCGAAGGCAACAACATCTTTTATTAGCAAGAAGTCTGCGGTGGCTTTGCAGTGCTGCTGATTGCTGATGCGCTTCGCGAAGACCCATTCCCAGTAAAGTTTTTTTAGGGACTCCTTTGGGGGGGCTGAGTGACTAAGCCAACAGGAGTCCAGACCTAGATCCCCTAAAAGTTGTTTAATTTCCCGGAGCCATTTGATCTTGTGCCAACCGTCGGAGCGCATCACCTCTGCTAGTCCGTCAGCGTAGGATTTTAGCTCCGGAACCCTCCACAGGCGAGCCCAAAGCAAGAGAGGTCGGAGGCGGGCCTGGTCCCCAATTGCTTTACAGCCTACATCCATTAGGACTGGGAGTGTCGGGCTACTCATCAGGATGGCAAGGAGGTCTTTAATGAATTTGTTCTCGGCCTTGCTCAGTGAATCCACTTTACCTAGGCCCCACAGTTCAGCTCCGTAAAGTGAGGCAGATACAGCTCGGGCTTTATAAATGTCTATTAGAGGGGCAACACACTGTTTGGTTGAATTATTGTACTCCTTAAGGAGGGCCCCCCCCACCCTTTTGTGACCAATTGTCATTTTGTTGATGTGGGCGGTCCAGCTCATCGCATCACTTAAACGGATTCCCAGGTAATCGAATTCTGCCACTCTTTCAAGGGGGGTGGAGTTCAAGATAGGGGGACGGCCAAGTTTACGAGGTGGGTGCATGACTAAATACTTGGTTTTGTCCACATTGATGACTAGTCCTCTGATAGTGCAGAAGTCCTGGAAGCGGTTCAGGAGTTTCTGGAGACCTTGGGGGGTTTTCGAAATGAGGAGGGTGTCATCGGCGAACAGCAAAGTTGGGATTTTTACGCCTCCCAAGGTGGGAGCGTCTGCTGGTTCGCCGAGCAGGTACTCTACCACCCCATTAATGTAGAGGGAGAAAAGGGTGGGAGCCAGGACGCAACCCTGCCGCACTCCCCTCTCGACCCTGATCTTATCAGTCTTTTCCCCATTCAAGCCCCATCTAACCTGGGCATAGGTGTTGTTATGCAGTTTGATGAGGAGGTTTAGGATGTACGGAGGCATCCCTAGGCCATGCAACACCCTCCAGAGTTCCTCCCTAGGAACCAGGTCAAAGGCAGTCTTCAGGTCGATAAAGGCCAGGTAGAGACTGCCTTTGCCTAGCTCCACCACCTTCCAGTACAATAACAGGAGCCTGAACACTTGTTTGATAGTTCCGGTACCTGAACGGAACCCGGCTTGCATATCAGACAGAATGTGGTTGTCGTCCACCCATTGTAAAATCCTCCCCAAAATGGCTTTCCCCACCAGTTTCTGACTCGAGTCTATTAGGCTTATGGGCCTATAGTTCCCAGGTAGCCCTTTTTGAAAATAGGGACTACCTCTGCTCCTTTCCAAGAGACTGGCACAGATCCTCCCTCGATGATTGCGTTAAGGAGGGCCGAGATCAATACCCCCCATTCTTCAGGGTAGGCTCGGAGAATGTCTCCTGGGAGACCGTCCGGGCCAGCTGCTTTTAATGGCACCAAAGTTTTGATCTGCTTTGTGACATCCAGAGCGGAAAACAAAATCTAAGACTCGGTCTAAGGTGTAAGGAGGGAGGATGAAAGGATCGTTGAGTGGGCCTTCAATGGCGGAATAGAGTTTTTGAAAGTGGGAAAACCATGTCTGAGCGTTGATGCTACAGGTCCTCAGTGTGTCATCGGGACGGTTCCTGTTTCCCACCAAATCCCAGAAGCCTTTGGCGTCTTTCCCACGACTGGCAGCCAAGAGGTCCTGCCAGTAATTATCCTCCCACTCCTTCTTGGCATTTTTTTGGCAGAGTGAATAGTGCCTCCTGGCCACCCTAGTCCTGGAGGGTATTTTAGACTTAACCGCTTCTATAAGAAGCGACTTCGCCTCCCTACACTTCTGGTTAAACCAGCCCTGTCTAGCCCGTGTACGGGGTTTCCTCCTGTTAGTACTAGCTGGGACTACGAAAAGGTCACTGATGGCCTGGGTTATGGTACAGAACCTAATGGTCACCTCCGGCAACCCATCCTCACAGGGGTCAAGGCTATCTAGAGCTGAGGTAAGAAGCTGCCTGATGAGAGGTTTTCTCCTCTGAGAGCGACAGCTTCGCCCACTTTAACCGACGTCCACAGTTGGAAACTGCTGTCAAGTCTTTGGAAAAGGGAGATTGTGCACTATCAAGTATGCTCTCTTTTGAGCTTGGATCTTCCTGGCCATGGTCAGCCCCCTCCCGCTGCTGTCCCAGATGTCCTCATTGGTGCGCTTCCACAGTGCTTCTTCCTCCGTTCACGATGTTCACCCGGTATGCTTATATTTACAACAAGGGGTGGTGAGGGACAGAGTCTCTGAATGAAGCAGAAAGCTCTCACCCAGTCAAGAGATCAGGGCTAGATCCAACACCGTTTTTTAGCTCACTGCACCATCCCAGTTTCAGAACCTGGCTGTATGCAAATTAGTCTGTTCCTGTCCCAGTGCATGATGGGAACAGGGCAAACCAAACTACAAAAGCCAATTCTTACACTGGGAAGGAAACAAGCTCCCGGGGACCGGTTTCTGGCATTACAGCCGTCTTCGGCCCGGTTTGCTTGAATCCTGATGGTGCAATGAGCAAGGGTCTCACATCTGAGAATACCCTTCCACGCTTAGGGTGGACAAAAATATTTACAACAAGGGGTGGTGAGGGTATGCTTAGGCTCGGTTATACCGTTTTGTCCTCTCTCTGGGCCCTTCTTTTCGTTGATTGGGCTTTCTCGTTCCGTACTGTCCTTCTGGTGCTGTGCTCTCTTTCTGCACTGTGTACTCGGATAGGCTTTCTTGCCGTCCATCGGCGGCTTATGATCCCTTGCCTCCCACTGTTGTCGCTCCTTGCAGAGCTTCTGGTCTGTGATTGGCCACTGTGGCATTGCTGCCCTCACTGTGTTTGGTCAACTTGTTGACGGCTGGGTTTCTTAGAACTTGGTGGGGTTCAGTCGCAGACCTGCCTTCTGTGGGGTATGGCTTTGGTATCTATTCTAAATTAAGGAATCTGCGGCTAGATGTCTCTATCAGACGTACAAGTTACTTACCTTCAGTAACGATGGGGCAAAGGGTTCCTATCTCCTCCTTCATTTCTGCACCCTGACCCTGGTTGGGGCACAGGATTTATGTTACCTTCTACTTTCCTACACCCTGCCCATGGTTCTTTCACTGTAGGGCTTTCAACTGTTTTTCCTCTCTCCCACCATTTTTCGTTGTTTTGGGGTCTCTCTTACTGGGCCTCTCCCAAATAGTTCTCGTACATAGGTTTCGGCATGCCTAGTGTTGCCGGCCTGTGGTGGATTGTTTTTAATTCTATGGTTCAAGTTTTGTTGCCTGTCGCGGTCGGCTCTTATGATTGGAGGCTTCTGTCGTCTGCCTTTGTTTATTTCGTATGCCTCAGGGGAGGGCATTGCCTTCGCTTTTGCAGGGCTGCTTTCAATGCAATTGCTTTCCGTGCACAGTGCTTGTTACTGTCCCTTGTGGTGGTGTTTCTCACCATCCCATTCTTTTTGTTTCACTGATTTTCATCATTTTCTCACACACTGTTCCCATGTTCTCCCAGTTTTTGGTGGTGGCTCCGCGTTGTGGCGCTGAAAAGTTTCTCCGTAGAAAATTGATGTCAGCGCGCTGGGAGGGACTTATATGGCTTCGCTGACGTCATGTCCTTGCACGACGTCAGGGTGGAGCCATGCGGTGCCGTCCCCCGGGCCGCAGAGGTGCTGCTACCAAACATTTCCGGATCCAGTCTGACGCCTGGGGATATTCTAAGTTAAGGAATCTGCGGCTAGACATTGTCTCTACCAGATACATCGTTACAGAAGGTAAGTAACTCTTGCATTAGTGCCACCAATGCACTGTGACGTCAGTTTATTTATTTTCATGTCACTAGACGTGGATCCAGAGCTACCTTCTCAACTCTGACAAGGCAGTTTTCTCTTAAAAATATACCAGCATGCAAGGGCAATATCACCCCCTAAGGCTACAAGGTTCAAACCTTGTAAGGACAGGCCAAACGGATGTCAGTGACAAATTCCCATCATGTATGCCTTTGGTGCAAAGGGTTGGAAAACTACTGCAAGGCCTGAAGAGATTGCACCCAGATATGTACAAAAGCCAAGAATCTAGGAAAACCAAGTTACTCAAGCACTCTCTAAGATGTTGTTTATATGGAAAATTTCCATAAAGTATTAGTTTTGATGGTTTTTACACCAATGTCAATAATCAGTTCATTTGCAGTTCAAAGGCTTCAAAGTATGGATCCAAAACAGTTGTTGTACTTTAAAATCTTTATTTTCAAACACATTAAAAGTTTTCCAGCTTTGCACCGCCGACACGTGTTTCGCCTACTCTGAGGCTTTTTCAAGGCAATAAAATTTCTTGTCAGGTGTAATAGTCGGGAGGGTCTTATTCATCAGAGGATGAAATTTGTGGTGCTGAAAATTGGAATCCTAATAAGTATGGTAATCAAGACGGAGTGATTCTAGGGTTAATTTCACCTTTCAAACTTCGTAATATTGTGTCCCAAGTTGTATTTTCCTGTACAATGGACAGTCATCGAGATAGGTCTTTGTTAAATTGTGCGACTTGCTGCGTGGAGATTAATCAAATTTTCACATAGTCATGTTCATGGACCTTGATAAGTCTCATATCTGGCGGCATCGAAGGCGAATCTCCACTGCTAGATGCTAAACAACATCTTAGAGAGTGCTTGAGTAACTTGGTTTTCCTAGATTCTTGATACTAGCATTTTGTTGCTTTGTTTAACACCCCTGGTGGTGGGTGTTTTATCAGGTTTTCAGTGCACCTCCTCAAATATTTCACGTATAACTCTTCCAGTGAGAATAGATATTAACAGAAGGTGCGGACGCTTTCTCTTCTTGAGAAACACTACCACCAATATTCATGTACAAAAGCCATACGGGACCATGAGGTGAAGCTTTACATTGCCAAACATCGAAAGACTCCACAACGTGACTGATCAAGGTCAAAAGGGAAGTCCCTGTTTCGAAGTCGCTCCAGCTGTAGATCTTCATGGTTGTAGAAGTCATAAGGTAAGTCAAAACAGAAGCACAAGAAGTCTAAGCGAGTCTGCCCCTACCCGCTGCTCTCGAACTCCAGAGAAAGCGAAAGTACATCAACATGCCTCTCAGTCTTTCTCCCGAACTCAGTCCTCTTCAGAGTTAATTCTGACTCTTGTTCCGAGGAAACACAAATTTCTGGGCCCATCGGTGACATCACCTCTTTTTGACACCCTACCTGGTCCCTCAGGCGCACCTCCCGGACCCAGAAAATTGTAAGAACCTCCAATTGGAGTCGCACCACTAGGTCTGCCCTCGGCACCAGCTGAAACCTCAGAACTCACTGCGGGTTCCCCACCGACTTCGGTGCTGCCTTCCGTCCCGGACTCTCGAGAATCGATGTTGACACCAGAGGAAGAGGTGCAACCAGTCATGTTCTCAGACACTAAGCCATCTGATAACACTGGGGTGCAGCCTTCTGGCAAACCATTGGACGCTGACCCATTGCCCTTGCCTTCTGGAAGGACTCGAGTTCTGCACTACCTTTTTGGGACAAATTCATACATTACCTAATATGAGAGTGATTCCTTGGTACAACAGTACACTGAGAACAATTGGTAGGAAAATTGCAAGATGTCCGAGGCGTCTCTTCCCCCAGAGGACAGTATTGCGTTGGCTTTGGTAATGCGGAGAGCAGCTAAGGTACTAACTTCCATCCCCCAATTATGGAGTTAAAGAAAACATATTGATTGAGGTCTTCGAACCAGGTCAAGCACACACAGAACTTAGTCTGTGTTTTAGTAAGCCCCTAACTGATACCTTCCTAAGGGTATGGGTGAAGCCATGCTCAGGACTACCAGTAAACCGGCATATAGCTCAGCGCCATTACCGTGCTCTGGGTGACCGGACTTTTCTGACACTACACCCCTCTTGCCATTCCTGCTGCACCCCCACCTCACTCAACACCTTTGCCCTCTACACTCTTTGCCTTCTGTTCCAAAACTTAAAGAAGATCAGGAATGACCAGGCCAAAGTCATCTTGGTGTCAACGGATTTGGCAAAGAGAGTATGGTACATGGTACTCCTAGGCATAAGTATCTGTCTTTTGATCTTTTGTCACAGTGGCAAGGCAGGGTCCTGCACCCTGGCATCTGCAAGCGTCAACTCCGTGCCTGGAGATGAAGAGGCGTCAGCTGAGTGCATTTGACTTCCCTTCTGAAGTTGTAGATGTCATACAGTATGCGCCTGCCATTGGGACAAGTTTATACTTTAGTGCGGTACTCTGCAGATTGACACCCTCCAAGCTTAATTATCTGAAGTCTTTCTATTTGTGTTGTCCATCTCCCAGCTAAGATTTGCTTTGTGCACAGTTAAAGGTTATTTATCTTCCCTTTCTGCTGTCTTGTGGTTCTTCGTTATTTTAAAGATTTGCACCATTTGTTCCCATCTGTTATCATGCTTCACTGGGATCTGAATCTAGTTCTCGCATTCCTGATTTGTACTACTTTTGAGCTGTTACATAGCTGTCCATTGCAGCTCCTCACTCTTACGGCAGTTTTCTTATTTTCTGTAACAGCAGCACAGCGTGAGTGAGCTACAAGCTCTCTGTCAACTCTCCGAACACCACATTGTGTCCAGACAAGCTTGTGTTAAGGATGCAAGCTTATTTTCTGCCAAATGTGGTCACACCTTTTCATGTTGGGCGAATGATTACCCTTCTTGCATTCTTCATCCAGCCTTACTCTCCTAAGGAGGAAGAGAGACTACATTAGCTGATCATTAGCTGATCTTAAATGAGCCCGAAGTAAATCATAGCAGAGAACATCTTCTGGACAATGAGCTCTTTGTTGGATTTGCTGGGATGAAGAGGGGCAAGGGTGTACAGAAAAATATCAGATCCCACTGGATTTTGTTCTGCATTAAAATGTGCTATTCATTGGCTAAGAAGGAGCTCCCAGAGGGCTTGCGCGCTTACTCCACCAGAGACAAGACTACTACCACTGCATTGGCATGTGGAGTGCCTGTTCAGGACATTTGTCTGATGGCTATGTGGGTGTCATTTCATACATTTATGAGGCTCTATTGCCTAGATACCCAGGTCCATAGAAACAAACACTTAGCATGCTTGGTCCTGCAGGATATTTTGTTTTGAGCCACTTCACAGACCCACCGTTTGGGCGGTACTGCTTTGGTATCTATTCAAAGGTGAGACATCTGCGGTAATAATCAGATTAACCAGATATTTATCTTTGGTAAAGCTCGGTTTGGTGGATACTGTATGTAACCGCAGATTCCTCACCAACCAACCCACCTGCCTGTTCTGTGAACTGTACTCTTTTACCATTTGAAAAGGTCCCAAGTCTAGAGATCTGCACACTGGTCTACACAATCTGCTGCTGTGCTCAGTGTCAGCCCATAAAGCAGCTGTGGTCAGCACCCATTGATTAGGCTTATATAGGGCTCCACAAGTCGCTTTCGGAGTGGAACGACTTCAATGCAAAGTCGCGCTACGTCATCTATTTGCATGCAGATATATTGCTGAAAGGTTTCTGTATCCAGTCGTGGAGACTATTCACAAGGTGAGGAATGTGTAGTTAGAGTATCCCCCAGAAATAGCATTACCAAAGGTAATTAACTTGTTCTTCAGATCAATATCAGATGTTAAAAGTGAAGTAGTCTTTCTCCATTTGTGTTTTTCATAAGCATTACTTTAATTGGGTGACTGAAAAGTAAAGCACCTGTTGGCTAACTTTCCTTGTTTTCTGCCGTTAAGTTGGTTCTCTCATTCGGTTTCTCCATACAGGCCGAGTCCGAAACAAACCTGAGGTGGATGAGTCTGCTGCAGATGCTGTACTTTCTTTAAATATAATCTCTGCAAAGTATCTCAAGACTTCTCATAGTTCTAATAGGTTAGTATGGTTGCATTCTTGATGATTGGGCTCCAAAACTTCTCTTTTGTTGCTAAATGTCCCTTTTTCCAGTGCTTGGCCTTTCAATGTCATTTTTATAGCATTCAACGTCTTATTGTCTTTGCTCATTGTGCCAAACCCATGACTGTACATTCTTAATATGCTTGGCTTCTGAGTGTGCATGCTCATTGTATGCTGCATTTGCCTGTCTCTGCATGCTGTTCATTTGCTGTTGTACTGTCTCTGGTGCCTGGCCGATTTCACTCAGTCTACCTACTGTGCTCATCTAGTGATTTGGCTGCACACAGATTTCCTCTAGCTGTTCTCATGAGATTGGCATTTCTCTGACTGACTGTCCCTGTTTTTTTGCGACTGGCTTATGACTGTCTCCACTAACAGCCTGGCCTCTGACTATCTCTGCCTACTATGCATAGCCATTGAATGCTTGAACTCTGCGCTGAACCTCTGAACATCCTTGCATATGATTGTTGCAGCTCACTATGCTCTGCACCTTATGATCTGCAGTAGCCGTGACTGCTCACTAAAACCTCAGCTTGTTATTACCTAGCTCTGGCTGCCCCACTTTGTTGTGGCTACTGCCTGTCCTTTCTCGCTGTACTTTTCTTTGCATTATGCATATCTGCTTTGCCAGGCATATAACTGTCTCTGCTTTTTGTGAATATACCGGTTTATTCTGACTTTCTCTCCTCAATTTACCCTGCAGCACCCATAACTGTAACTTTAAGGCCTTGATCACAAATCTCTCCAATGGCTTGCTGTACAGTCACTATTCTTGCTCACCCACTGTACCTTTTTGCTGTGCCCTTCTCTTGCTCTAGTATTTCTGGGACTATCCCTTGTCCTTTACCCAAGGTTGGACATTTATCATGACATGTTTGAGTTTCCCATTGCACTGAGTAAGATTCTCACAAACATGAGTCAATATCCTCATAAATTACAGTACCTTGTTTCCTGAGATGGCAGCTATGCCTCTTTAGTGCGTGGATATCATCTGAACAGCTTTAAAATAAAAACTCAGAGGGCTGTTTTCCGCTTGTGACTGGTCATCAAAAAGACTGTGGTTGGGTTCCATTGTAGACCCTGATAGTCCTTCCACAGTTGATAAACATTGAATTTAACACAGCTGTATAGTGTACTTACCAGATGTTGTAGCTTTTGTAATTTGGACACATGGACAGATGGCCTGAGGCGCAGTCATCTGCAACTTAGACAGGATACTGTACTGTTTGTTTGCCTACATTGGCCAGTGTTTAATTGTCTGCATGCTTAGTGACTGTGTTCTAATCTGAACTATATTTAATTTCTAATGTTTTGGCTTCAGTGCAATGTGCAGTGTCTCTTCCTCATTCTGATGTTTTCCTCACTAATTGCTGCATCTTCTCTTTCAGGCTATTTCTTGATAAGGACATGCCTAGGTATTCATGCTAGCCTTTCCTGCACATAAACATTCTTTGCTTGCACATGGAATGCTTTATGCTCTCTTCCTTGTAGAGCTTTCTGTCCTTTCCTAGATGTGTCTGTGTTAGGTTACCTTTGTTGTAGAATGATAGGATACCCTTTCTTACACACACCAATTTTCTCCCATAGTCCCATGCGTCAGCCAAAGATATCTCCATTGGTTAATGGTACAGTTGTTCTTTTTTTAATCCCCCTTCACCCATAAGATGACCTCTGAGCACTGACTGTCTCTTACCGCCATATGGGTCCCATCTCAAAGCCACCTGACTCCTGTTGCACAGCTGGACAGACAGTTTCTGCATGGCCTGCGTATTAGACACATATTACTAGTAGATTGTTACAGAGGCATGATGTATAACCTTGCTCACTGTACTTCTGTCAAAATCACCTGTAATATGTATGCAGCATGTGATATCTCTGCCCCTTGTTCTATACACCGGCTAATTAACAACCTCAAATTCAGCCCCATCCCTTTCCAACTGCGTGACATTAGCATCAATTCGGATTTTTGCAAAGCATACTTGTCCGCTGTCGTCTAATTGAAACCAGCTACATTGTATTTTTTTGTAGAAAATATCAATAAATTTTCCCCACTGGGCAGATTGGCTCACCATGTGACTAAAATATTCACATCCTCCTATATGTGTCCTCTGTATGTGTGCTTTGCTGATCAAAACCTGGTTTCTGGCTGACTGGTGGGGATGCTGGTTAATAGCTCTCTTCTTTTTAGTTGGTTTGTCTCTAGCCCAGGTTTCAGCTGCAGGTCGTTTTGCTTGTAGCAGAGCTGCTATTTCATGTGGCTTTGTAATAACCTTTCTCTGTCATGAAATGTTCTCTTCTATTCATAAACATTAGAAAACGCCCTTGCATGTGTGTGGCCCCTTAACCCAGTCCTAAAATTTCCATGTTTCCAAATGAACAATAATTTCTGAAAGATAATTGTAACCACTGGTTCTTCCAGAAAATCTTGAGCAGTACCCCTGTGCACTGGTAATCATCCAGGTCAAAAGTGATGTTGCAGTGCCATAAAAGCTCTACCCCGGTGTGCTGGCACCAGTTCCTTTCCGCACCAACAGCACCCATCCAGAGAGCTACCTTGGACAATTTTTGACCATTATTTTGGACTTTTTGTTGTGTCTTTTTTTTTAGCTTTGCTCCCAGTGTGCAATGGACATGTCTCCCAACAAACCCATGGGGTTTAAACCATGTGGAGAATGTCACCAGCCGATGTATGTCTCTGACCCACACTTGGTTTGCCTGTGGTGCCTCGGGTCGAACCTCGACCTCCAAAGTCTGCTCCAAGTTCAAGTCCATAAACTCAAAGGCGATTCAAGAGTGAACGTTGAAGCTCCTAGCAGCATGGCAGAAGAAGGATCCATGCCGATCCTGTCCTGCTCCCATGGTTGATCGCAAGGCCATTTGCATAGCCGTTCCCGCAGACAAGCATCTGCATGGTGAAAGACTTATTCTTCCAAGTCAGTAAAACCAAGAAGAAGTCAAAGCATTCTTCAGCTTCGCCATTCAAACACCATGCTTCTAGGCTCATACCGCTCCTATAGATCACTTTCAGAGCCGGTCCCGGCCCGCTCCGTGCGACTCTGAGGTCCCTGGACACTATTCCAATTGAAAGAATTCTGCGACCATGCCGGACGTCTTTGGGCCAACAACTCCCTCTGGTGCGCTTTTGGGCCCATGGAGCCTAGAGGTGCCCCTGATTGGTTACCCAGCCGGGCCCTTTGGATCCATCCTTGGATCCAAACTGATGGTGTTATGGGTGCCTTCTTCCATCCCAGCTCTTTCCATTCGGATTCCATCCCTGACGATGAATCCATCTTCATCCCCGACTCTGAACCTGTGCCTTCTGACATCCATGCCAGCGCCGTCAAAGCCCTACCTGCCCATGCACTTGCCACCCCTAGATCAACCATACCTTCCTGAAGGGTGAGATGAGGAGGAAGGGTTTTGTCACCTAGAAGAAGACCCTAAGCCAGCAGAACACTGCTTTGAGAAGCTGAGTGAATCCAGTGGCCTGTACACCTCACCGGACTCTGGCAGCTTTCCCTCCAGGCCATGCCTCAGAAAAAGGTGCATCCTTTGCCACAGTGATACGCAGGATGACATAGGTCTTTAACCTTCAGCTACCTGCTGTTGAGGTCAAGACTAATGTCTTCACAGGGGTACTTCAGCCAGGAGCCAGTTCAGCTGAACCACTGCTCCCTTTTGACAAAACCTTTGCCTACTTTCTCCTTTGGGGGCCTGTGCCAAACCTTGCACAGGGGCTCCTGTGCATTGCATGAGTGTCAACGCTGTCACCCTTTCCCAGGAGATCAAGCATTTCTCTCTCAGCACCCCTACCGGAGAGCCTGGTTGTGTAGGCCTAGCGTCAAAGGTCAACCATAATGCATTCCCTTACATTCCACCGGACAGGTAATCAAGGATGCTGGACACTTTTGGGAAGCCTATTTTCTTTTTTACCAGCATAGTCTTGCTGTCGGATAACATCCCACACCTATTGGGCTGCTGCTCCTGTGCACTGTGGGACTTGCTTCCCAAGGAGGAGGAGCATTTCTCCTTGTTCCATCAGGAAGTACAGAGTCTTATGGTCAAACAAACCACTGAGAGGGTGCCTGAGCCAGAAGTATGGTATGGTTGTTATTCCTGCTACTTTCAGGTGCCCAAAAAGGATGGAGTCCTCCATCTTATACTAGATCTGCCCCCTCTTGACAACTTCCTGAGAAAAATGAAATTCAGGATGCTCACATGGGCTCAGGTCCTGTATGTGCAGGACCCTTGATTGTGGCACTGGACCTGCAGTTCGTGAATTTTGACATCCCCGTCCAGACATTACCTGCGGTTCACTTTGGGTCACAAGAATTCCTAGTTCTCATCCAGGGGATACTCATCAATAGTCATAATCTATGAATAATCCCCGCCCATGTGCGGGATCCCAGAGCATATAGAAAATACATATAAATATATATGTATATATATGTGAAACATATATTTGCAGCCTAAAAAACATTTTCTAACTGGCAAAAAAGCCGCAAAATTACATAAATTAGCATACATACAGTAGTATTCTTCCAAACCCTATGGAAGAAAGAGAGCAGAAAACATTTGTATACAACAATGCTTTATTGCCATAGGAAAACCTGTAATTGCAGGCATTTGCCAGTAGGCTGCAGTAGAGTATAAAGCAAACAAAGAAAACTGCCACCTTGCCTTTAAGGCATTAGGGTAGGGGTACCGTGCCTTTAAGACCTGGAGGCAACCCCCTGCTCCCATGGTGCACCACAGGTGACAGTTGGGTCAGTTCTTTTTTCTGGCTCCTTCTGTGAGGGTCCTGGAGCTTGAGCTCTTCAGTTTTCAACTGAAATTGGTTTTTTGAGAGAGTTTTCTCAAATATTTTGACATTTTTTGAATAAATAAGGCTTCTGATTTATTTTTCTGTGGTAACCCACAAGAATTTCCTGTCAGAATGCCTGCTCTGTTTCGGAAATGTCCTTCTTGTGACAAAAAGATGGCTTTGACTGACCCACATTCTGTGTGTATTGTGTGCCTTCCATCTTCACACATTCCTGATCAGTGCCATCACTGTAAGAAATTTAAAAGTCGGACTCTTCGCGACAGGGAGAAGATTCGACTTCATGCCATGCAGGAGATGGACAAAAGTCACCAGGTGGGTGCTTCCACAGCCCCTAGATCGTCTCCTACAAGCAAGCACGGCCAAAAACGGCGTCATTCCACCTCTCCTGTCTCCAGAAAGAGGAATGAAGGTCGAAGAACTCCGTCGAGGTCGCTGTCGAAAAGGCCCAGATCATCTTCACGACGTCGAAGATCTCCGCTGCAGTCTAGTAAGTCGGCGTCGAGGCGCCATGCTTCGGGCTCTAAGTCCATGGCTGCTGCTACATCTAAGTCTCCGTCGAGGCTTCCGTCGACGTCGAGACACTCTCCGCCGCCCCGGAAGGGATCGGCGTCGAGAGCTAGGACGGCATCTAGGTCGCTAGCGGGCCGCCGTCGAGAGGGACTGTCAGATCCCATCCTTCGACGTCAAGGAGGTCGACGCCGAGGTGACGCCAGGAAAGGTCGCCGTCGACGCGACGTCGAGGAAGATCATCGTCGAGACGACGTCGAGAATCATCGTCGAGTCGACGTCATGAAGTACCTCCACCTGATCGACGTCGAGGGAGATCAACGTCGAAGTCTCCGGATCGACGTCGAGGTTCTCAGTCGAGCCTTTCACGATGTGATCGATCACCATCGAGAGCATCAAGACACCGCTCGACGCCACTAGTCACCCAGACTTCTTCGACGTCGAGGATTTCGCCGTCGAGAGATAGTGACGGAAGAGGTTGAGTCACCTGGTTCTAAGACTTCAGGAGGAAAATCATCATCTCCTGGCTTGAACATCGTGCAGGTCTCCCCAGAATCTTCGCCCAGATCTGCGGGCAGCTTGATTTCTCAACATCCTCAAGGGGCTGTATCTGGACAGAGTAGTCCGGGCTCGGATTACTCCCGTACATATTCCTCTTCTAAGGCAAAGACTCCAGCCAGACCAGCTAGATCTCCTCGGAATCCAAGGATTTCACCCAGGCCGAGATCTCGAGTCAGATCACGTTCTCCAGTGCGGCCAAGGACACCTGTCAGACCAAAATCTCCAATCCGGCCAAGACCGAGGTCTCCATCAAGACATCGTTCTAGGTCCAGGGACAGTCACAGCAGGAATCGTGACAGGTCTCATAAGAGGCGGCATACAAGATCTTCCACAAGGTCGTCCTCGACTAGGTCGTCTTACCGAGATTATTCTCCGACCTATTCCTCTATGCCTCCTTCCCGAGTCTCTCCAATTGATGACCTCGCGACTTTCTCCGATGTACTGGTCAGGGGAGCAAAAAAGCTGAATGTCACGCTGCACACTCCAGTGGTTCCCACTTCTGTGATTTTTGATACCCTCCGTCATCGTACAGCGCCCAGGTCTCTACTGCCTCTGTTCCCGGCCTCCTAGAACCAGCTATGGCTACTTTCCTTACACCAGCAGTGGTGGGATCTGTTCCATCTCGGATAGCCAAAAAGTACAAGGCCCCTGCAGAGGATCCCTTGTTCCTCAGATCGGATCCTCCTGCGGATTCCATCATTGTGGCGGCTGCCATGAAGTCCCATGCAGGCTCTACTTCTTCCTCAGTACCACCTGAAAAAGATAGTAAACTTATGGACTCTTTTGATTTGAAGGTATGCAACACCTCTTCTTCCTTTATGAAGGTGGCTAGTGCCTCTGCCTTGCTTGGAAGGTACGACAGGTCCCTTTGGGACTCCCTGACTCGCTTTACAGACAAGCTCCCCAAGGAAGATCGCCAAGATTTTCTGGAGACTTTACAGGAGGGAGGCCTGGTAGCCAATCCAGTTATTAGCGCCGCAGTGGATGCCTCTGACCTTGCAGCTCATGGCTATTCAAGTGGTATTTGTTCTTGTTGTTCTGCCTGGCTCCGCCTGACAGGGCTCAAACCAGACGCCCAGAAGAAGATTTTGAATTTGCCCTTCAATGGAAAATCTCTGTTTGGTCCACACATGGACGACGAAATGTCCAAAATGAAGGCAGAAATGGACACCGTCAAAGCTGTGGGATTAGAAAAGCGCAAGGAGTTCAAGAAGCACTTTCGTCAAGGAGACAGGAAGTCCTTCCAACAGAGGGTTCAAACCCATCAGTGGCAATCCCAGTCTCAGCAGAAGACGCAGTTCCACAGCGTCGTCCTGGCAGAGGAAGAGGTGGCAATAACAGACAGCAGCCCTCCTCAAAGCAACCTCCTAAGCCCTGAGCCATTGCTTCCTCCACGTCTGTTCACCCCTCCAGTGGGAGGGAGTGTTTCTCATCATCTGACAGAGTGGGAATCCATTACAAAAGACAGATGGGTGCTGAATATTGTGCAGCATGGTTACTTGCTGAGGTTCAAATCTCCTCTGCAGGTGTTCCCCCAATTGCAACATCTTCCACGTTACAAGACTCAATTGCTACAAGACGAAGTCTCCGCCCTTCTAGAGAAAATGGCCATAGAGGAGGTTCCCTCAACTCACAAAAATCAAGGAGCGTACTCCCGATATTTCCTGGTTCAAAAACGAGGAACTGTCAAAGAATACAGGCCCATTCTAGACCTTCGAAGGCTAAACAAGTTCATACGAAAAGAAAAGTTCAGTATGCTCGCCCTGCACCAGATCTTCCCACATCTTCATCAGGGAGACTGGATGTGTGCCATCGACTTGCAGGACGCCTACTTCCACATACCAGTGTCAATCAAGCATCGGAAGTTCCTAAGGTTTCAGATCGGACGTCGTCACTACCAATATCGAGTGCTGCCGTTTGGCCTGAAATCTGCACCTCGGACATTCTCAAAGTGCATGGCGGTGGTGGCTGCTTTTCTCCGCAAAAGAAAGATCTTCGTCTATCCATATCTAGACGATTGGTTGTTGAAGAGCTCCACCCCGTCGCTGCTTCAGAACAATCTGTCGTTCTGCCTCAAACTGATGGAGTCGTTGGGTCTTCACGTCAATCTGAAGAAATCCGTTCTCAATCCTTCCCAGCGGATCCACTACCTGGGTGCTTCTCTGGACTCACTTCAGGCAAGCGTGTGTCCTTCGGAAGAGAGGTTGTCATCTATGCTCCTGAAAGGTCGCCTTCTTCTGGACAATCAGGCCCCCCACAGCCAGACAAGTGTCCTCTCTTCTGGGATCGATGGCTTCATGCATTTACATTGTGCCCAATGCTCGCCTTCACATGAGACCTCTACAACAAGCCATCGAAGATCAGTGGTCTCGGAGATCGGATCAGTGGGAAGACCGGGTCCTGCTTCCTCAAGAAGCCAGGGACTCGATCAGATGGTGGTTGAAACAATCCAATCTTCTCCGAGGAGTGCCATTCCATCGTCCTCCTCCATCTCAGTCAATTGTCACGGATGCCTCCCTTCAAGGCTGGGGTGCTCACATGGACCAAATCCAAGTTCAAGACCCTTGGTCCGAGGTAGAGCAAGGCTACCATATCAATTTCCTGGAGCTTCGAGCAGTTCATCTTGCTCTCAAGTCTCTTTATCCTGCTCTGCGCACCAACCACCTCCAGGTTCAGACGGACAACACGACAACTATGTTCTATCTGAACAAGCAGGGAGGCACGAGGTCAAGAGTCTTGTCTCTGGAAGCACAAGCTATCTGGCATTGGCTCCTAGCAAGAGGCCTATCCATCGTGGCAGTTCATCTACCAGGAATTCAAAACGTCCAAGCAGACTGCCTCAGCAGAATCTTCGTAGAAGCGCACGATTGGGTGCTCAACGAGGAAGTGGCTCAAGAGGTTTTTCGGTGTTGGGGCGTACCGGACGTAGACCTGTTCGCAGACGCGGCCAATACAAAATGCCCGTCTTCGCGTCCAGGTTCCCCCAACAGGGATCACTTGGGAATGGCCTTTTGATCAGCTGGTCTCAGACGTTACTATACGCCTTTCCTCCCCTGCCTATGATCCCGGCGGTGATCCAGAAGTTCTACAGGACCAATACCAGAATGATCCTGATAGCACCAGAGTGGCCACGCCAATGGTGGTACCCCGATCTTCTTCAGATGTCGGAGGTTCCTCACCGGCGCCTACCATGACGTCCAGACTTGTTGACCAAAGACCAGGGGAAGGTGTTGCACCCCAACCTTCTTTCCCCTCGCTTGACGGCATGGCTCCTGAGGTCATCCAGTATGGAAATTTAGACCTCCCAGCAGACTGCATGACTATTTTTAAAGAATCGAAGCGACCCTCCACTAGGAAGTCCTACGCTTTAAAGTGGAAGAGGTTCTTCTTATGGTGTCATGAGCACTCTCTTGACCCGGTACATGGCCAAGAGCAGGTGATTCTTCCATATCTATTGCATTTAGCGAGATCATGCTTGAAATACCCCTCCATCAGGGTTCATTTAGCTGCAATCACAGCATATAGGAAGTCTCCTAATCGAGACATCTTTCTTCCTTATGCCTGTAGTTAAAGATTTCCTAGAAGGTCTGGAAAAAGTCTTCCCACCGGTGAGGTCCCCCTCCCACAGTTATGAGATGTTTTATTGTGGATCTCCTCAGGTGTTATGCACCTCCAAAAAGAACTGACCCAACTGTCACCTGTGGTGCACCATGGGAGCAGGGGGTTGCCTTCAGGTCTTAAAGGCACGGTACCCCTACTCTAATGCCTTAAAGGCAAGGTGTCAGTTTTCTTTGTTTGCTTTATACTCTACTGCAGCCTACTGGCAAATGCCTGCAATTACAGGTTTTCCTATGGCAATAAAGCATTATTGTATACAAATGTTTTCTGCTCTCTTTCTTCCATAGGGTTTGGAAGAGTACTACTGTATGTATGCTAATTTATGTAATTTTGCGGCTTTTTTGCCAGTTAGAAAATGTTTTTTAGGCTGCAAATATATGTTTCACATATATATACATATATATTTATATGTATTTTCTATATGCTCCGGGGTCCCGCACATGGGCGGGGATTATTCATAGATTATGACTTTGATGAGTATACCCCTGGATGAGAACTAGGATTACAGGTAAGTAACTAATCCCTACTGTACTCCCTTTCAGTCTTTGCATGTCCATAGGATGTTTACGAAAATGAAGGAGGGGATTGTAGCCCATCTGCAAAGGTTGGGGTTCCATCTCCCACTACCTCAATGACTTACTGCTATAGGTGGGCTCGCTCCAGCAGACTTCACCCACCTCCAGACTGGCGTACCTTCTGCATTTTCGGTCAACGTGCCGAAGTAATACCGGTCCCCCTTTCAGACACTCCCTTTCATCGGAACCATTCTGCTCACTGAGTGAACCCACGTCTATCCTCCTGAGCAGCGATTCCAGGATATTCATACTATGATTCTGACTTTCCAGCCTCTATTCAGGATTTCTGTGAGGCTGACTCTGAGGCTGCTAGGTTTCATGGCCTCCGGCAAAAGCCTTCCTCCCATCCATCAAAGAAGTTTGGTTCAGGTGTTTATGGACAACACCACTGTCATGTGGTACTGCAACAAACAAGGGTGGGATTGGGTCGTGGACCATGTACCAGGAGGCCCTGTGCCTCTGAATTTTGTTGCGTAGAGTGGGGGGGGGGGGGGGGGGGGGGGGGGGGGGGGGGGGGGGGGGGGGCTGCTTCTGGACAGTCACACAGACCTCGTGATGGGTTGTATCCCTTGGATGGGTGGGGGGGGGGGGGGGGGAAATTCCATGACTAACACGGGGGCAAGATGGTAATTCCATATATCTTCCAGCCATTGGCTAATTTTAGCTACTATTCCAAATTCGGTAAGAAAAGCTGTCAGGGCCTACCATGGAGTAAAATGTTTTAGAGACTCCGGGGGCCAACAGTAAGAGGTCCCTTACTTTGTGATAATCCCATGGCTAATTGTAGTTGGTTCTCTGTCAATTGATGTAACTGCTCAGTTCTCTGACAATAGATAGAACTGCTCAGTTTACCATTTGAAGGTATCCTGAAAGACTACCTTCTCTAGGTCAGCGGACTTCATGTACCGCTCCAAAGCCAATTCAAATTTTTGGTGTCCTTTTGCGAGGCACTGGACTAGGTTCTTTATTTTGTTTCAAATGAGAAGATCCCACTTCAGACACCAGATCTTGACCATGAGCATCGGTCCGGTTAAGCTGCCCCTTTGGGAGGATCTCCTGTTGCACCAACAAGATAGTCCAGATTGTGAACCTACACACTCTTCACCTTTATGCATGGAGATTGAGTGGCGACAGTTAAGAGTTTTTAACCTTCCTCCAAAGGTCTGTGAAGTTATCTTGGTAGCCAGGCTTTCCCCCACTAAGACAGTGTACGAATAATTGTGTAGCTTGGTGTACCTCACGCGGGGTGGACCATTGTCGGAAAAGCTGTTTGTTTGTGCTCTAGCCCAACAAGGTCTTGCTCTGGGCACTGTTAAAGGTTACTTGTTGGTCATTTCGGCTTTCCTGCAGCTGCTGGATCAACCCTCCATCCCTGTTTCTGAAAGATTTCCAACACATGTTCCCTCTTACCCCTTTTGTGATGTCCCAATGGGACCTCAATCTGGTCCTCACATTTCTCATGTGTGCCCACTTCGAGTCCCTACACAGATGTTCTCTGCGAATCTTGAATATTAAAACTGTCTTTCTGGTGGCCATTACATTGGACAGAAGGGTGAGCGAACTTCATACTCTTAATTCACCCTCCGTACACCAGTTTTTTCCCTGATAAAGTGATGCTTCAGGCGCATACCTCTTTTTTGTAGAAAAGTGTCACCCTAATTCATGTCGGCCAGAGAATTACTCACCCTCGTTTTCCCGCCACCCTTCAATCTTCCAAAGAGAAGCAGAGACTCCATCACCTGACCCACAGAGTTCTCATTCTACATTGATCACACCAAGGACCATCAGGTGCATGATCAGCTCTTCATCTGGTTCACTGGAGCAGAAATTAGCCCAGCTGTGCAGAAGTGGACCATCTCTTTATGAATTGCACTCTGCATTAAGATCTGCTAAGCATTCGCTAAGAAACAGTCTCCTGAGGGCCAATATACCAGGGCCAAGGCCGATACAACTGTGTTGGCACACAGGGTATCTGTACTGGACATTTGCCAAGCCGCAACATGGGTGTCCCTCCATAGGTAAGCAAAGCATTACTGCTTGAATAGTCAGGTCTGTCAATACTGGAACTTTGTCCATTCGGTACTCCAGGATTTTCTGCTTTGAGCCAGTTTGCAGACCCACCAAGATATTGCTTGGGTATCTATCCTAAGGTGAGGAATCAGCATTAGAAGTCTCTATCCGAACAAATTACTTGCCTTTGGTAATCCTTTTCTGCTACAAACTTTATTTAACTGCAGATTCCTTATCATTTGTCATCATATAGTACATTTAATTGTCAACACCACCCTAATGTCCCCTTTCAAAACGTAGAAAGTAGAGTATGGTGTTCTTATAGTAAAACTGGAAAAACAAAATTATACCGCTTTAAGAACTCTAGAACTTAAGAAATCCCATTAGGTACATCAGAAAGTCAGTTAGTAGTCAATTGTATTCCATTCACTGCTCACGGATTAGCGATCACTGCTCCGTTTTCATAAAACATTTTTCTAACTGAAAACACAGCTTTTCTCGAATATTTTTTATTTCCCTTGACATCTTTAGATGTTAGATGTTGTGTTTTTTCAGTCTTTCTTACAAAGCAATGACTTGGCATTTCTGAGGTATGGCGTTTCCTCATCTTTAATCCCTGTTATTATCCGTACTTTAAAAAAAAAAAACATATTTTATTGATTTTATAATTATAAACAACGCACAATTACAGTACGCCAATATGCACAGTATATATATACTCAGTAATTTTCAAACATTCAAACCCACCCCCTCCCCGATAGTAGCAACTATCCAAATCTCCCACCCTTCCCATCAGACTCAATTTTACAGTATATCCTAATCTTATCGCCAACCAAGACATAGTACTCTGCATGTAATCTGCATTTTAATGTGCAGTATTTATAAACATGTCCTATTGGTACCATTTCTGTGATCAGTATTCCTGTATGCCAAAATAATACCATTGTGGGTCGCATTGATTTCCAGCGCATTGTTATAGCCCTTTTCGCGAATATTAATAAAAGATTGGCAAACCGAGCCTGGGCTCCTTGCGATTTCCTTAGTTTACACATGCCTAGTATTCAGTATTCCACGGTGTCTTTCCTAAACCCTGGTGTTAACTCATTGATGATTTTGTAAACTGTTGCCCAGAATGGTGTCAATTTCGGGCACGTCCAAAGCATATGTAATTGTCTGGCCAGCTGCATATGGCATCTGGGGTTATTATCCGTACTTGTACAGGCATGTTTTATTCCTATGGTGGGAAAATGCAGATAAAGGGCAACTGCTGCATTACCGTGATCTGCTTTCAAGATTCTCATAACATTCGAGACCGCATTGTTAGTTAGAAAGATATATTACAGAAGTTTGAGTGATAAAAGTTTGGGTTTTTCTTACAGCAAAGCAGGGAGAAATGGTAATGCTCTTGTATTGTGCTCCTAATGGATCCTTTACATCAGAAGGGGCAGATCACAGAGTCTCCGACAGTCGAGCCACTCAAACCTCAGGGTTTCTGCCATCCATGTTTTTTATCCACATTGAGATGCTCAACATTTTGGTCGACATTGAGACACTCCATAAAATTAAGAACCCTCTCAGCTTTGAGTACTATGCTGTCTTTGAGGGTATATCCTTTTTAGCTCCAGCACGCATACTGTGATGTTGAACCAAGGTTTGTGTATAAGGAATAACTGCTGTCCTCTTCTTTTCAAGACCAAGGCCCTCAGGTGAGAATCTCGGAACTCATTTTCAGAGACCTACATTGCATCTCCTCCTTTGTTGTTCATCAGGCTAGGCATTCCAGAAGCATTTCAACTGTTATCCTTGATACCTGCCTCTCTGACCCCTGTGCCAGTTTCTCAATCTGTTTCCCCACCATCCAACGCAGAAAGGCAAGGAAATACACATTCCACCAAAGACAACAATGGGCATCTTTTCTAAGAGTCACTGCAAGAGACCCACAAAATAGAAGATAAGAGAAGATGTTCCAGAAAGTATCCCTAAAGAGAGCATTCTTCATCCATTTGAAGCTCTGTCTTAGTAGAGTGGTCCTTCCTAGAGTAAATTGTCATTTAGAGGACCATATCAGTGGTCCAAAAGACTTTTCTGCTGATACTCCACTAAAAGACATCATGGAATTCCTGACACTGGTATAAATCCCTAACACCACAACTTATACTGTCATTCTCCAGATTCTGTCCCAGCGAGGCCACCTCCAGTGGATGATGTAGAAGTCTTCTGTGAGGTCTTTCACAGGGCATCCAGGACATTCAACATTGAAACCTTCATTCTGCTGCTTCAACCATCAATTATTTCTTAAACTTATGAGACCATACATAAAGCAAGAACTGTTGTGCCATTGTTTTCCTGCATTTTTAGCATCCTCCTCATGTCCTCTCACGACTAGACAAGAAGGTCAATGGGATCCAACATTTCCTAAAGGAAAATTCTTTATTTGACTTTCTAATGATTGCCACCGCTTGGCTTCATATCATTGCCCCACCAGGCATGGAAAGCATACACATGGTTCTCGGGGCAGAAAGGGTTGGCAAACATCTCTTGCCACTGTAAGACTCTCTAATCCTCGAGCTTTAGTGGGTTACTACAACTGTGCATTGTAGGACTCACTTATATGATTCAAAGGGAGAAGAGAGAGGATTACCAGGAGTGACTAGATGACAGCAGCTTGGAATTAAATCCATCTCAGATTGAAAGTATGACTATGGGTACCACCACCATCAACCTGGCCCCAACAAATACAGTCAGTATTTTTAGGGGTATGCCCAATTCCAGTTTATCAATGGAAAAACATGGGCTTTTTACTAAATATTAGGCTATTTCTTGAGTCTCATGTATTAAATGTACTGAAAATGTCATATTTCAAATTTATATAATCAATACATTTTTCAATGTCTTAACGACTCCCCCAGAAAATAAGTTACTTGCTCTGGCCAAGTTGCATCCAGGTGCCTGTTGGCCTCAAGAAATGAAAGCGTAATATTTTGGCTTTTTGCTGAGTCTCACTAACTTCTAGTAAAAAAGATATTCCAATTCTTTATCTTCTACCTAACACATTGTTTCGAGGCAAATCATTCTTAATGTTTAAACCTTAATCCCTAGTGAGGCGGTTACAATACAGCTGTTTAGATCTCCTCCAAAATTTTAAATAGAGGAAAAGCATGTCTAGATGAATGTCCCAGTGTACTCGACAACCTCAAATGCAGCTCGCCAATCAGGTTTTTTTTGTCCCTCCCACACCCTATTGGTGTCATGCTTTGTCATCACCAGGATGGGCTTCACTATATTCCAGGAAGCACTTTTGATATTATTACAGGAGTCTTAATTGTTACAAGATAAAAATACCTACTGGACATCCCAGTGTTCCTTTAATTTTGGGTGGCACTAGTATGGTTAAAAATTGTGTGATGCATGTGTTCTGAAAGGGAAATAATGTCCTTAAAATATTTTACTTCTACATATTTCATCCCACTATCACTGGCCTCTTGATTACCCCCTCTGTCCATACATCTGTGTGTCCTGTTATCCTAGTCCTACCTGTCAGGGTCTCCTAAGACAACACAGGACAAACAACATAAATCAGAGTAAGATATTACAGTCTTACTTGACTTACATTGGTCCATCTGTTAATGCCTGTTTTGTAAGTGGAAATGAGCTCAATAAATGATTGGTACATTAAACACAAAACGTAAAACACAAGCTCCGGTATAAACTACCACATGTGCTGGGCAAACGAAAATACTGCATACTAGCATGCAATTTGGAGGTGTAGCTTGACTGCTGTGCATTGCTACCGCAGGGTAAAGCAGCTCTTGAACCATGCTTGGCTTACCCATTTCCCTTGCTGTAGACCCTGTAGGACCCCAAAGACAACCGCAGTAGTCACTGGCTGCCGGCAACCTTATGTGTGAGTGACTTTTCATGTGGCCTCCATACCGCTGGGAACTTTACTCGGCTAAACTCTGCTAGCCCGCAACAACCATTGCTATGCAGCGATAAAAGGCTGGTACCAAACCCCCTGCCGAGTATGCATTGGGGCCCTAAGACAATTGGCTTCTGGACTGGCCCCTTTCATCTGGAGCCTTAAACCTCAGGCCACCCTGGGACTTCGACACTGAGGCCTGATCCCCATTGCCTCACTCATCTCGATGGTGGCTAATAGTCTCAACAGAACACCACTAAAGTATGTTGGGGTGCCCCAAGGGGGGGTACTCAGACTTGTACGGGCCTTGCGAACTCTTCTAAATCACCCACCTCCCTCCCTTCGCCGAGTACCGGAATCTGCTCACTGACGAATGATTCTGAGAGGACTGCTTCAGCCCTGACGCTGCTTGTATCCCTATAATTACCATAACCATATCAAGCTAGAGTTCACAATGAGGGGGATAAATCAAGTTGGATGATGTGCTTGTACACCTGGTTTATCTTCATCTCACTGGTGCCACTTTCTCCTGCATTTATTTGGCTTCGGGAGAGGTAGCTTGCACCCAATCAGACATTAACCGTGCCTTCTACACTTATTATAGTACTCTGGATCACAATGTCGCCCAGGGTTCATGCGTTGCTGCATTTGTTACCCCCACCTGATTGTGTTTCTTGCCCCACCGAGGGCCCGGCGTTCCCTAGCCACTCCCTTATCTCCACATGAGATTAAGTCAATACTGGGCTACCTCCCCCATGGAAAATCCTGGAGTGGGATTATTTACAAATCAAATTTTATACACTGTTCGCTCAATTATTAGGACCCAGGTTAGCTGCCCTGTATTAGGCCATCTTTGCTTCAGGCTCCTTCCTTCCTACCCTAAACGAGGCCCTGATCTCCACAATTCTGAAACCACATAAAGATTTGTCTGCTATCTATTTTAAAGACAGATTGTAAGATCTTAACTAATATCCTAGCCTGCAGGTTACTGACAGAGCTTCCAACTTAATACAGGATGATCAGTTGGTTTCCTCTTGGGTCACAAACCTTCTCTTAACTTCCAGGATGGAAGAATCTGCTGACTTGTACCCATGGACTGCTTGTATCCTGCTTGACTTACAGAAAACTGTAGATTCCCTACATTAGGAATATATGCACAAGATACTGTGATTATTTGGGATAGGCTCATATTGGCATAAATTGATACAGATATTATACTTCAATCCATTTTCTCAAGTTAAAACGGGGAAATGCATTTCTGCCTCTTGGGCCATGGGTAGGGGCACTTATCAAAACTGCCCCTCTCCCCTTTGATATGCACCATGGCGATGAAACCTCTGGCGGCTCGCCTGCATATCCATAGAGCACAGTGGGGTATACCTTCTGTTGTATATGAGAGACACTGGCTCAAATGTATCTTCCTTTGCTCAACTTCTAGAAGACGCTGCGGCGATCTCAATCTCAAAGTGAACTGGGTCAAGTTCTGTATTTTCCCCTTCATATACAGCTGGACCCCAGATTGAGTAATGAGTTGGTCACATTTCAATAGTTGGGCATAATCATCTATCATTCCCCTGCGGATTTGCAGGATTAAAACCTGGGCAGAGCGGTTCGGCCCTTCGTGGCCATTTAACCTTTTGGTCTTCTTTTCCTCTGTCGATGATGGGGCACGTAGCCCTTTTTACTGTATTATTTTCGGAACCTCCCACTGTTCATCCCTCATTCCGTCTTCAGACACCTCGACAGGCACAGCCCTTTTTCGCACTGATTTGGGGGTCTCGTAGCTCTCTCTTCTATGAAGTTAGCCGTGGTGGTAGACTTTAAACACTAATATTTGACCTCACAGCTCCAATGGGTGACTGGCTGGCTATCGGAACGATCCCAACACAAGAGAGGATCTAGTCTCAGAAGACTTTAAAGATGGCTTACTACCCTACTCATCTCAATCTGTACCTCACAATCTTGTTTTGCACAGCCCTGTACTGTCCTACCAGAACCCATAATCTTACCAAAGCGGCAACACCCTATGCTCCCTCTATGGTTACATTCAGAACAAGTGCGCCAGTGGAAAGCCTTCATCACTGGGGGATCAATGGTTTTAACGGCAAGCTGCTGAACTTCAAGGTGCCTATAGTAGACTAGAGCATTCCTCCAGGTCAATTCCTCATCTACGAACATATCAGACAGTCACTAAACCCCCTATTTTGCATCTCACCTTGCACCAACCCCACACAAGGTATACTGTAAACTACATACAGCAGGGACTGGCAACATATTGATACATTGGTTTTAAAGAGCCTTCCTGCAACAGGGGACCAATCGAGGGCCTCTTTCCAGGCTACTTGATAGATAGACTTTGCCACGCTGCTGCATGATTGAGAATTGGCTAAGATACTGGTATATGTCCAGAACGTATTACGTGGCTCCATTTTCAAATATATCCAATTTAATATTCTGAAACTGAGCTATGGATTTATAAAATATATCCATGAACCACGACTACGTACCCTCGCTGTACACTTCTAAATGCCTACCTGCTCCATATGCTCTAGACCTGCCCATCGCTCCTCTCATACTGGCTCGGAATCCTTGAGTTGCTGTCAACAGCAACAGGCTGCATGCTAATGAATTCTCCTGAGGTAGTGGTGCTGGGCTTATTTCCTCATCCTAAGCTTAAGAAATCCGCTTCTGGGTTACTCAACCTGGCTCTTCATCTAGAAGAAACTCAATATTAAAATACACTGGAAGGGCTCAACTCCCCTGATTATTGTAACCTGCCACACTTTCTTGGTTTCAATCTGAGAGTACTTTGTTTCACAGAGAGGAACGATCCTGCCTAAGGAAACACTACAGTGCTCAGGCATGGGATACATTAGTGGAGGATTCAAAGCGTGTACCAAAGACCATACTCGCCCACCATGAGTCTCCCCTAACATGCATATACTTTACCTGTATTCACTACTTATTCTCGCTCTATCTATGCAGTTACACTGCACATTAGTGAACAGCCACTTGATTTTGATACACTGGGATGATTTCCCGTAGCTACCTCCTTACTTGGAGCACTATGGAACACTGAGGTTAGTTCAGATATACTGATATTGGAGGCTATCAATGGTCTGGGTGGGGAGCAGGATGGGAATGACTGTTCTATTCTTATTGGTTTTACTTCAAGTTAATGCAAAAAACAAATGCTACTAAAAATTGGATAATTGTATTTTGGCATCTTCTAAACATCTCACTGCCAGTGCTAATCTACTGCACTTATTATTTGGACTATATTGTTGCACAACTCACTGTTTTTGTGCTGCATAACTCGTCCACAAACACTAATACAAACTATTTAAAAAAATACTAGCATGCAATCTGATGAAAATGTGTTGCATCATTTGAAATTCACTCGGTGAGCACAATGAGTGACTCACTGCAAATTTACACAAACACTAAAATTGTGTAGTGTGCATTAACCTGGAGGTATGCTTACCCCGGGTAATATTCAGTGATACCCTTTAAAAGGTCTGTCACAAGGGCACACGCCTATAGTCACACTCTATAACGAAATTTCTAAATTGAAAATGATAATGTACAATTTTTGTGTGCCAATGCCAAAAGAGAGAAATCCTAACGTTTTAAACCGTAAAATAAAATCTCTCCTTGGGAGGTCAATAATCCACAATCATATACTCGTCAACTGTATACTCAAGCAACCATCAAGCTTCCAGTCCAACTAGACATCTACAACCAGTGCCGCATAAGTATCACAATGCACAGAGCTTTAATCACGTGCTTGTCAACACTCTACCAGGTTTACAAATCAAACACATAAAATATGTCACCATTCAGCGGATAATTTTATCGACATGTACAAAGTTAAAAACACTACATTTAACATAAATTCAAAGCTTAGAATTATGTCCCCACATTATGGGGCACAGACTATAAAAGAATTAAAACTTAAGAGCTTCAAAAATATGTAGATAGAAACAAGACAATACACATATGACTATACACATTATACCAATCTGTTATAATCATTAAACAGGATACATGATGTTGCATAATAATAATAATCTATTGTATTGTAACGTTGAACAGTTTTACTGGACATGATACGTCAACGCCTTTCGGTAGCATGTGCAGATAGTTGCCACCTTCTTCAGGTCTAAACAGAAAATACTACCTCCCACAAGTGTTAAGAATAGAAATAGTTAAAAACCTTTAAAGGACATATAACAATAATTATTACAATGCAATGACCCAAACAAGGTTTCAAAAACATTTGTTCAAATACCAGTGCATCCAGCACCACAGTGAGGTTCTACAAAGTGAACAAGGTTAAAATGTGATATCCCGTAAGAATATAATAGTGTGTGTGGCTGTGACTTCCTAGATTAGGCTTCTTCACTCGCCATATTGCTAATGTGAGTGATTACCCCCTTGCAAGGGACATGACACTGTGCAAATCATGTATTATCCAGAATTATGGGTGTCTTTCATAGATTCACATGCCTGAATCATTCCCCGTTGTCGGAATGGGAGTCCCCGGTACATAAATAAAGTAATGTCCTATAAACATATAGAGAAATAGGCCTACAGGCCTTACATTAGTAACATATCCATGTCCTTTTGTAAAAAGGACCAAACTCTAGAAGAGAGCCAATCAGCTGCCACCTCCCTCTAGAACCCTCCTGGAAGGAGCCTCAGTCCCTCAGATTTTCTACTGCACGTTGTGCTAAGGGAGTCTCCTCTGATCTCTGCTCAGATTTGTTTCTTCACAGCTGTTTTAACAGTGTTTTGGGACATTTCTCCCTATTTCTTCAGTGCCTGAGGTATACTATGGCTGACGCACCAAAAAAGGGTCTTTTTAGATCCTGTGGTTCTTGTGGAAAGAAGAACAACAACAATAGAAGGGGGCTCCCCGTAGGGTATCTTAATGATATACAGGCAGGCCAAGGGGGGACAAAACCACTGTGTAAAGAACAAAGAAAGGTACCCTGCCACTTAATAAAAGAGGTCCTAGTAGAAGGATCCTATTTTGATAGAGAAAGGGGGTGATTGACCCAAAGGCTGAAGCTGCACAAGGCAAGATTAGGTCATTCCACAAAGAATCAACAACATGTTATGAAAAAATATATGTTTTTTTTATTATTATTCTTATTTTTCTCCTTTAAATATATTCAAATCACATACATATAGGGATTTATATATTATAACTGATTGTTAAAGAAGCACAAAAACAAAATTTCATTTCAAAATTCAGATCTGCCCACACTTCATACACACTACCACACTCATTCACACAGGAGTTTTCCTAACTACGGTAAAGACATTCAACTCTCATTTATCCATTTCTCTAGTCCTGGTATAGACAACAATAGGTCTTAATTTGGTTGTCTAACGCGGGAGATTATTAGGATCCAGGTAGATGGTATTAATACGGGTCCTGATGTATTTGGGGAGGGTTGCCGTATTCCTGGGACAACGTGCCGACGCGCGTTTCGGTGAACAGCCGGTATGGCTACACCTTCGTCAGGGCCAGGGTAGTTTGTTGGGCAGAAATAAATAATAAAAATCTAGGAATAAAAAAATCATGTCTTAGTATTACATTCTTTGTAGATTTACATAAGAAAAACATGTTCCAACATTTCATTTACTTCGGTTGATATCACTCTATTGGACACTTTGTAACGTGAATTCATTCAATGTGTTTCTGGATGACATTTCTGACTATGTGCAGCAACAGACCACTTAAAGACACTCCCCGAGTAAGAATTCCCTGTTTCGTGGAATCCAAAGAAGGCATACAGATAGCCTTAGCCAAATGACTAGTAGGGTCCCTTTCACAACATCATGCAACATCAAATGTCCTTTTTCCATAGTGTAACACACTCAATTTCAACCACCTATGACCTCTACTTTTTGTAGGACAGTTTCTAATTCTCCTTTTAACTAAAGGGTGTTGTTATCGGACAGTAGCCAGGCCCGCTCCCCAGGAGGATGACCAAACTGTATTATCCACTTAAGACCAATTATGGTTTTTTAAGACACGAGATTGAAAATGAGATGGTATATTTTCAAAGATGTTACCTGTTTAATTATATTCGGTACACCTGTAGAATAACGGCCACCTTCAACTTTTTTTAGGACAGACTCCTTTTCATTAGTTACCTTAAAAACATACATTGGGTGATTATTTCCAAACCAAGATAGAGAGAATGCTATTGCATCTTTTTACTGCGAAACATTTATTTACCGGGGTTAGAGGACTCCACTTGTGATCCCTCCTGTTGGTTTGATAGTGTCCTATTTCTCGACCACACCGTGATCAAACCGTGACATCCGATTCTCGATAGTTCTCTTTTAGTATTTTGAGTCTGGATAAGATAAAAATATATTGTTTTTCCCTACCCTTCTTTTATCTTCGACAGCCCCGTCCTATCTGTTATTAACTAAACATATTTATACCTTAAGTTTGATTGTACTGTAAGTTATGTTTTCACTTCTTAAGATGAAACTGCTGGGCATCCGCAAGGACGTAGGTTAGTAGGCGATCCTATTTATCACATAACACATAATGTTTTCTAATTAATATCTCAGCATGTCTCTGTCTCCATGGCTTAAAGCAAAAAGTTCTTCTATGTTTAGTTACCTGCTCTCCCTGGTTTCTTTGCTCACGGTGCCACAGGTCAGCTCAAGATAAATATATCAGGTATTCATGTGGCTGATAGAAAACAGAGAGACAGATGGAAATGAGGGGTATAGTTAAACATCCCTTTACATGTTTACACGAGTTATTATTCCCTAGTAGGCACTATAGTGTTCCCCTTCCTGCCATAATTGGATTCAAACAAAAGACACATTTTAGGGAATACATGATAAAATTCTCCTTTGCAGTCAGCTTCCAAATGACGTTTAGCGGCGAGTAGGGAGTCAGATAGGGGCATGCGTCCGCGCCGTACACTTTAAAAACGGCTTCTCATTTCCCAATGTTGCAATATTAACGGTAAATCATTACCTCAATGTTAGAAACAGCCGCGTTCCTGCTTGGGGATTCCACCGACTATATTCGTAACAATCGCGGGCTGCAGTATCAGCAAGTCCCTGTACAAGGACGAGAAGGGATACATATCGCCCGAGATGAAAAATCGCCTGATAGAATTTTTACAAGCTAAGCCTCACAAAGGTCCACATCTCGCTTTTTGGTGCTTACCGTCTAAATGTCGGTCATTCTCATTAAGATGGGTTCCGCCGGCTGCCTATGTCGGCCAACAGCGTAGTACAGGACACTCGCCTGTTCCCTTTGGATTTAAGTTTAAATAAGAGTGGTTTTCGCGCTATCTTCGATTGGCCACAGCTGTGTCCTGGTTTTAGCAGACACAATAAACGGACTACTCCTTCAGGGTATGCAGCGTCGGCCATCTTAGTAAAGCCGATATTGGGTGCTTGAGTCTCCATTAGTATCCACACAGTTAAACAACAGACAGGGTCGGCCATGTTGTGTACACTAACTTATTCGGAATTCAATGCAGGTAGTGTTAATGCTGATGATTTCATTATTATTTCCTTAAAACCCTCTCTTAAAGTGACTAAATTGTATTATTTAGGGAGCTAGATAACAAAACCTAATTATGCTATCCTTTATCGATATCATATCACAGTAATAGGAATACTCACTAAGGGGCCCGTGCTCATAAGTTACTGGCCACAATTAGTTGTTTTAGGCTAGATCAGATTAGTTATTAAGAGGTCCTATTATTTTTACCGGTTATATCTTCCGTACAGTAGTTAATCCTCTCTTCCCTTCTCTAGGCACTCTCAGTTGTTAGTTCCGCATATCTACAGTTCATCAATGCCTTCTTACAGGATAGCTTGGTGCCAAGGACATAAGGGAGATTACAGGGACACAGAATTAGGTAAATGATGTTGTTGATGAAAAACATGACTAACTGTCGGACCAACAACATCATTTACCTAATTCTGTGTCCCTGTAATCTCCCTTATGTCGGAGAAACTGGGAGGGAATGCAGAATACGAATTGGTGAGCATAAGTCCAATATTAGGAACCAAAAGTTGATTGCCCCATTGGTTACTCACTGGATAGAAAAAAATCACACAGAACTAGACCTGCGATGGTTTATCCTGGAAAAAATAAAACCATGCCCAGGAACAAATACCGTAAACCTCAGAAAAAAGCGGGAGGTATTCTGGATTTTCTATCTTGATGCGGTCGAAAACGGGCTAAATGAAGAATGTCCTTGGCACCAAGCTATCCTGTAAGAAGGCATTGATGAACTGTAGATATGCGGAACTAACAACTGAGAGTGCCTAGAGAAGGGAAGAGAGGATTAACTACTGTACGGAAGATATAACCGGTAAAAATAATAGGACCTCTTAATAACTAATCTGATCTAGCCTAAAACAACTAATTGTGGCCAGTAACTTATGAGCACGGGCCCCTTAGTGAGTATTCCTATTACTGTGATATGATATCGATAAAGGATAGCATAATTAGGTTTTGTTATCTAGCTCCCTAAATAATACAATTTAGTCACTTTAAGAGAGGGTTTTAAGGAAATAATAATGAAATCATCAGCATTAACACTACCTGCATTGAATTCCGAATAAGTTAGTGTACACAACATGGCCGACCCTGTCTGTTGTTTAACTGTGTGGATACTAATGGAGACTCAAGCACCCAATATCGGCTTTACTAAGATGGCCGACGCTGCATACCCTGAAGGAGTAGTCCGTTTATTGTGTCTGCTAAAACCAGGACACAGCTGTGGCCAATCGAAGATAGCGCGAAAACCACTCTTATTTAAACTTAAATCCAAAGGGAACAGGCGAGTGTCCTGTACTACGCTGTTGGCCGACATAGGCAGCCGGCGGAACCCATCTTAATGAGAATGACCGACATTTAGACGGTAAGCACCAAAAAGCGAGATGTGGACCTTTGTGAGGCTTAGCTTGTAAAAATTCTATCAGGCGATTTTTCATCTCGGGCGATATGTATCCCTTCTCGTCCTTGTACAGGGACTTGCTGATACTGCAGCCCGCGATTGTTACGAATATAGTCGGTGGAATCCCCAAGCAGGAACGCGGCTGTTTCTAACATTGAGGTAATGATTTACCGTTAATATTGCAACATTGGGAAATGAGAAGCCGTTTTTAAAGTGTACGGCGCGGACGCATGCCCCTATCTGACTCCCTACTCGCCGCTAAACGTCATTTGGAAGCTGACTGCAAAGGAGAATTTTATCATGTATTCCCTAAAATGTGTCTTTTGTTTGAATCCAATTATGGCAGGAAGGGGAACACTATAGTGCCTACTAGGGAATAATAACTCGTGTAAACATGTAAAGGGATGTTTAACTATACCCCTCATTTCCATCTGTCTCTCTGTTTTCTATCAGCCACATGAATACCTGATATATTTATCTTGAGCTGACCTGTGGCACCGTGAGCAAAGAAACCAGGGAGAGCAGGTAACTAAACATAGAAGAACTTTTTGCTTTAAGCCATGGAGACAGAGACATGCTGAGATATTAATTAGAAAACATTATGTGTTATGTGATAAATAGGATCGCCTACTAACCTACGTCCTTGCGGATGCCCAGCAGTTTCATCTTAAGAAGTGAAAACATAACTTACAGTACAATCAAACTTAAGGTATAAATATGTTTAGTTAATAACAGATAGGACGGGGCTGTCGAAGATAAAAGAAGGGTAGGGAAAAACAATATATTTTTATCTTATCCAGACTCAAAATACTAAAAGAGAACTATCGAGAATCGGATGTCACGGTTTGATCACGGTGTGGTCGAGAAATAGGACACTATCAAACCAACAGGAGGGATCACAAGTGGAGTCCTCTAACCCCGGTAAATAAATGTTTCGCAGTAAAAAGATGCAATAGCATTCTCTCTATCTTGGTTTGGAAATAATCACCCAATGTATGTTTTTAAGGTAACTAATGAAAAGGAGTCTGTCCTAAAAAAAGTTGAAGGTGGCCGTTATTCTACAGGTGTACCGAATATAATTAAACAGGTAACATCTTTGAAAATATACCATCTCATTTTCAATCTCGTGTCTTAAAAAACCATAATTGGTCTTAAGTGGATAATACAGTTTGGTCATCCTCCTGGGGAGCGGGCCTGGCTACTGTCCGATAACAACACCCTTTAGTTAAAAGGAGAATTAGAAACTGTCCTACAAAAAGTAGAGGTCATAGGTGGTTGAAATTGAGTGTGTTACACTATGGAAAAAGGACATTTGATGTTGCATGATGTTGTGAAAGGGACCCTACTAGTCATTTGGCTAAGGCTATCTGTATGCCTTCTTTGGATTCCACGAAACAGGGAATTCTTACTCGGGGAGTGTCTTTAAGTGGTCTGTTGCTGCACATAGTCAGAAATGTCATCCAGAAACACATTGAATGAATTCACGTTACAAAGTGTCCAATAGAGTGATATCAACCGAAGTAAATGAAATGTTGGAACATGTTTTTCTTATGTAAATCTACAAAGAATGTAATACTAAGACATGATTTTTTTATTCCTAGATTTTTATTATTTATTTCTGCCCAACAAACTACCCTGGCCCTGACGAAGGTGTAGCCATACCGGCTGTTCACCGAAACGCGCGTCGGCACGTTGTCCCAGGAATACGGCAACCCTCCCCAAATACATCAGGACCCGTATTAATACCATCTACCTGGATCCTAATAATCTCCCGCGTTAGACAACCAAATTAAGACCTATTGTTGTCTATACCAGGACTAGAGAAATGGATAAATGAGAGTTGAATGTCTTTACCGTAGTTAGGAAAACTCCTGTGTGAATGAGTGTGGTAGTGTGTATGAAGTGTGGGCAGATCTGAATTTTGAAATGAAATTTTGTTTTTGTGCTTCTTTAACAATCAGTTATAATATATAAATCCCTATATGTATGTGATTTGAATATATTTAAAGGAGAAAAATAAGAATAATAATAAAAAAAACATATATTTTTTCATAACATGTTGTTGATTCTTTGTGGAATGACCTAATCTTGCCTTGTGCAGCTTCAGCCTTTGGGTCAATCACCCCCTTTCTCTATCAAAATAGGATCCTTCTACTAGGACCTCTTTTATTAAGTGGCAGGGTACCTTTCTTTGTTCTTTACACAGTGGTCTTGTGGAAAGAAGAGCCTACACATTAATGACCTGCATAAGGACTGCCTGTATTGCCTGTATCCAGATCATTTGGCAAAAGACTGCAAGGTATGTCGTACCTTTTCCACTAAAACCCTCAAGGACTGTGAAGGACGCCTTTTAATATGGCTCCAGAGGCTTAAGGACATAGATAACCTTGATTCCTCTGAGAGTGTAGGTTCTTCAGAATCCTCAAAATTATCTCTGAAGAGACCAAGGGTGGCCTCTCCTAGCCCTACGGCTCCTCCTCAAAAGAAGACATCTAAAACGTTTTCAGAGGTTATGGCTAAAACAACATCTGGGAAGGAAGTTCACACCTTCAAGAAGCCAGTTTCGACATCGTCGACGACGATATCGTCGACGACCCCTTCATCGTCGAAGAAGACAGTGTCTACAGCTTCTTATGTGTCTGCCTCGACGACGACAGTATCTACGTCGACGCCGTTGTCGTCATTATCATAGTCGATGACGACGACCCCATCGTCCTAAGCGGGTATGGCTCTGTCGTCGACAATAGCCATAAAGAGAACGCCGTCAATGTCGAAGACCCCGTCGACGCTGGCTTCGCCGACGACAGCATCGGCGATGACCTCGACGACAAAACCAATATCGTTGACGTCACAACCGTTGACGAAAGCCTTGTCGACGAAGGGCTCGTCGACGAGAACACCGTCGACTAAGGGACCGTCGACTAAGACATCGTCAACGACAGGAATAACTCTACCGTTCACAGCAGTCCTGTCGACGCTCCACCGTCGACGATCACACCGTCGACGGGCTCGTCGACTATGATGGATTCTAACCTACAAGCAACATGCTTGCGTCTAAAAATCACAAGAAAGACACTGACGCCGGAGTTGACATCACTAAGCCGGGTGCAACCAATTCCTCCGGCATGTCTTCTCCAGGAGGAGGATTCTGACGAGGGGGACATGTTCCAGATGGCGACAAGCCCTTCGGAACTGCATGTAAAATGCCAGAGTTCGGATGAGGAGGAAGTTCAGGAGCAGGTATATCATCCACCTCCTACTCCTATGGTTTGTCTTCCAGCATCTATGGTGACAGATTTGCGATACCTCATCCAGGATTATAAGCAAAGATTTCCAGAATCTTCGGCTCCTCCGACTACCACAGTAACTCCGTCGCCAAGACCTCGGCCTCCACCCTTGAATATTCAGGCAGAAAGATTGGTTTTACCCCATCCTCCAACTTCGTATGAGGAAGAAGAGGCAGAAGAGGACCAGCAGGAAGAGGGTGAGCTACAAGACAATCAGTCCTTGCATGATGATAATTTGAGGACTATGTCATCCCCTCTCCAGCATCTCCAGTGCCCGCAACCGCAGATTCACCACCGGGCGACATTAGGGGGTTCCATAATGTGGTGGAGAGGGCTGCTAAACGTTTTAAGATCTCGATGGCTTTCCAAGAACAAGACTGCTTCTTGTATGACTTCAAAGAGCCTCTCAAGAAGACAGTAAGGTCAATTCAGATTATCGATTACCTATGGTCAAAAGGGGTAAAGGTCATGCAGAACCCCTCCTTTGTATCACCAGTGATCCCTCAGTTGGATAAGAAGTATAGGGCACCATATACTCCACTGGCCTGTTTGACAGGACATCCTAAGCCGGATTCCGTAGTGACGCAGGCGGCCCAGAAGAACTCCAGGAATCCTTCGGCCCCTTTGTCGGCTACTCCTGGTAAGGAGGGAAGAAGATTGGACAACATTGGGAAAAGGTTTTCCTTAATGTAGGCAATGACGGTAAAGGCAGCGAACGCCCTAGCGCTCTTGGGACGCTATAATAGACAATTGTGGGCAGATATAGCCCCATACCTGTCGGAATTACCAGATGCATCCAAAGAGGAAGTGAAAAAGTTTCTGCTAGATGGTGTAGCATCTGCATCAGAAATTATAGACTGCGCGATGGATATCCATATGACAGGGTTCCGCCTGTTGGCTGGGGCAGCAGTCTTGCGGCACCAAGGAATGCTAAAAGCAACCTCATTCTGTCCTGAGGTGCAAACGAAGATTTTGGACATGCCGTATGATGGCCAGTTACTATTTGGCACAAAAATTGATGAAGCATTGCAAAATTTAAAGAAGGATACAGACACTGCGAGAGCTTTGGGCACTCTCCAGAATAAGAACCAGTCCTTTCATGGAAATAGAGGAAGAGGGCAGTCCTCCAATAGAGGAGATTTCCAATATAGGTCTTCCTACTCTTCAGGCCAGAGTAGACCGCAATACCAACACGGCCAACAACAGCAAAGCCAGCAATCCTCTTATGGAAAGTCGTCCTTTCGAGGTAAAGGACAGCGAAAAAACAACTGGCACAGACAATGACATGTTTATTCAGCCAGTCAAGACTTCATTTCACTCATTAAAAATTGGAGGACAGATTTCCCACTATTTACAAAATTGGAAAAAGATTACTACGGACCGTTGGGTCCTTCAATTAGTACAATTCGGCCACTCTATGGAATTCATGCAAATCCCTCCACAAACATCGCCCGCCCAATGCATCACAAAAATCTACGGCTGCTTCTACGAGAGATCTTGATTATGCTGCAGAAAGGAGTAATAGAGGAAGTAGCCAATCTCAATGGGGAAAAGGATTTTATTCCCCCTTCTTTTTGATCCAGAAAAAAGAAAAAAAGTGGAGACCAATCTTGGACCTCAAATTCCTAAAGAAGCAGTCGTTTTGCATGGTAACAATCCAGGAAGTCTTGCAACTACTGGAAGAGCGAGATTTTATGACGTCCCTAGACCTGCAGGACGCTTACTTCCATATTCCAATTCACAGGAATCACAAAAAGTATTTGCGATTTGCAGTAGCTGGCAGACTCTTTCAGTTTCGCGTTCTGCCCTACGGGCTCAAGTCTGTGCTCGTCCGGACAGACAACACTACGACCATGCACTACCTCAACAAGCGGGGAGGGACGCGCTCGCTGACACTCTCTCGCGAGTCGCAGAGAATCTGAAACTGGCTAATCTCAAACAAGGTATCCCTTTGGGCGGAGTATGTCCCAGGCATGGACAATGTACTCGCCGACTCATTGAGCAGACAGAAAACAGCATCTCACGAGTGGAAACTGGATCAGAAGATCCTCGACCAAATCTTCTCGAGATGGGGCACTCCACAGATCGACCTATTTGCCAATGCCAAATGCCCACACTTCGCAAGTTGGCATCCACAGTCAGGGTCTCTAGGGAATGCATTTTCGATTGCATGGCGCAATGTTTTTGCCTACGCCTTTCCGCCATTCCCGATGCTTTTCAGAGTCCTCAGAAAATTGAAAGCGGAGCCTTGTAGTCTCATTTTAATAGCCCCAACTTGGCCACAACAGCATTGGTTCACGGAACTCCACCGCCTATCTCTGGAGCCACCGATCCGTTTGTCCGTCTCTACTCACGATGAGCAACCGGCAAGTCCAGCATCCGAATCTACCATCTCTCAGGTTAGCCGCCTGGTTCCTGAGTTATGAGAGCTTCAAAATTTGAATATTTCACCTGACTGTAGAGCCATCCTAGCTCGGGCACGAGCGGATAGCCCCAATAAAACGTATTCTCTGAAATGGAAGAGGTTTTGTATCTGGTGTAGGGATCGAGGAATACACCCTTTCTCTTCCTCTCCAGAGCAAGTTTTACCTTATCCTCTACACTTGGCAACGTCGGGCCTGGCTCCATCTGGGTCCACTTGGCTGTAATATCCCGTTACAAGAGATCCTCAGCGCGTCCTTCTCTCTGGTCTCATACACTGATCAAACAATTTTTTTTAAGGATTGTACAAGACTTTCACTCTGGTTAAAATGTTGCCACCTACCTGGCATCTTAATATAGTCCTTAATCAACTCATGAAACATCCCTTTGAGCCGGTGCACAAGGCTGACTTGAAATATCTCTCTTGGAAGACAGCTCTCCTTCTTGCGCTCACCTCCGCGAGGAGGGTGAGTGAGCTGCAGGCATTCTCGATTCAGGATCCTTTTCTACAATTTAAACAAGACAGAGTGATCTTGCGGACAAATCCGAAGTTTATTCCAAAAGTCCCATCGGATTTCCATCTTAACGAGCCTGTGGTTTTGCACTCCTTCTTCCCAAATCCCAGTACGGCAGCGGAAAGGTTGTTGCATTCATTGGATCTCAAACGGTGCTTAAAATTTTATATCGACAAGACAAAAGCGTTCAGAAAGTCAAATCAGTTATTTGTAGCTTACAGCACGCCCAGGAAAGGTCTTCCACTCGCTAAACAGAGCATTTCCCGCTGGATCTCGGCAGCTATCTCTTTTTGTCATGAACAAGCAGGACATCCGCTGCATTCCAGAGTACTAGCCCATTTTACTAGGGCGATGTCCACATGCATGGCACTGTTTGCAGGCGTGCCGGTCATTGACATTTGCAGGGCGGCAACATGGAAGTCGCCACATACCTTCACTAGGCATTACTGCCTGGACACTGAACTTATGAAAGAAGCAGCGGTGGGACAAGCAGTACTTCAACATCTATTTCACTAGAGGTGAGCTTTCTTTCATCCCTCCATCCTTTTCATGTACGCACATTTCTTTACTATGTAATTTGTGGTAACTTGTGGTTTGCAAATATTTGCTCTGGCTAGTCGCTTGATATGTTATTATCTAATGACTTGTCAATCAGGAGTTTGTTAAAGCGCAAATACTCACCCGTAAGGGTCTCAAGGCGCTAGGGGTGGGGGGGTGCAGGTTCCATTCCATCAAGGAGGGTGTCTGTCGAAGAGCCAGGTTTTGAGGTTACTTGCGAAGATGGGGAGCGATGTTGTATGTCTGAGGTGGAGTGGAAGGGCGTTCTATGCTTTGGCCGCGAGGAAGGAGAAGGAGTGGCCTCCCGATCTGGTCTTTCTGGTGCGGGGGACCTCGGCGTAGGAGAGCTGGGCTGATCGTAGGGTCCTTTGGGGTGCGTGGAATTTGAGCCGGCTGTTCAGGTATGCTGGTCCGGTGCCGTGGAGGGCCTTGTGTGTGGGTGAGCATCTTAAAGGTGATTCTCGCCTCGACGGGGAGCCAGTGGAGTGTGCGCAGGTGCTGGGAGATGTGGCAGTGTTTTGGCAGGTTGAGGACCAGTCTTGCGGCGTTGTTCTGGATGTTCTGTAGCTTGCGGATGAGGTTTTTGTTTATTCTGGCGTAGAGTGCGTTGCCGTAGTCGAGTCTGCTGGTGACCAAGGCGTGAGTGACTGTCTTTCGGTGTTCGAGGGGGATCCATTCGAAGGTCTTACGAAGGAGGCGGAGGGTGTGGAAGCAGGAAGATGAGACCGAGTTGATCTGGCGGTCCATTTTGAGCTCGGAGTCCAGGATGATTCCCAGGTTGCGTGCGTGGTCTGTGGGGGTTGGCGGGTTTCCGAGGGCAGTGGGCCACCAGGTGTTGCTCCAGGCGTCAGGGTTTGGGCCCATGATGAGTACTTCTGTTTTGTTGGTGTTTAGTTGTATGCAGCTGTTTTTCATCCATTTGGCGACGGCTTCCATGCCTTCTCGAAAGTTGCGTCTGGCGGTGTTGGGCTCGTTGGATAGGGAGAGTATGAGCTGGGTGTCGTCTGCATATGACACGATGTTGAGTCCGTAGGTTCTGATGATGGGGGCAAGTGGAGCCATGTAGACGTTGAAGAGCGTCGGGCTGAGGGAAGAGCCCTGGGGGACTCCGCAGGTGGTAGGTGTGGGGTCTGAGAGGAAAGGAGGGAGTCTGACCCGTTGCATCCTACCGGAGAGGAAGGAGCAGATCCAGTCGAGGGCCTTGTCCTGGATTCCTGCGTCGTAGAATCTGCGTATTAGGGTGCGGTGGGAGACTGTGTCGAACGCCGCTGATAGGTCTAGGAGGATGAGGGCTACTGTTTCTCCTTTGTCCAGTAGGGTGCGGATGTCGTCTGTTGCGGCGAGGAGGGCGGTTTGCGTACTGTGTTTTTTTCTGAAGCCGGATTGGGAGGAGTCGAGGATGTTGTGTTCTTCAATGAATGTTGCGAGTTGGCTGTTGATGGCTTTCTCGGTTACTTTCGCTGGGAAAGGGAGCAGGGAGATGGGTCTGTAGTTTTTGAGGTCGGTGGGGTCCGCTGAGGGTTTCTTCAGGAGGGGGTTGACCTCGGCGTGTTTCCAGTCGTCGGGGAATGAGGCGGTCGCCAGGGAGCGGTTGATGGTGTGGCAGAGCATGGGTACGATGGTGTTAGCGGCTCTGTTGAAGATGTGGTGGGGGCAGGGGTCCGTGGGGGCCCCTGAGTGGATTGACTTCATTGTCTTCAGTGTGTCTTTGGTGGTGAGGGCTGTCCAGTCATCAATCGCTGGTTTCCGGGTGTCGGGGGTGGTTGGTGAGGGTTCAGTGTGTTGGTTGTCTTCTTCGAAGTTGTCGTAGATGCTCTTGATTTTGTTGGTGGAAAAAGGTGCTGAGTTTGTATATAATGTACCACCAGAGTTTGTATATAATGTACCACCAGAAATGTGCTCTCTGCATTGCTTGCTACTCTGATTCAGACATGTGAATCTATGAAAGACACCCATAATACTGGATAAGAAATGCGGTACTTACCTGTAACTGCAGTTATCCAGTATTGGTGTCTTTCATAGATTCACATGCAACCCTCCCACCTCCCCCGGTAGGGCTCACCTAATTCTCTCAGTGGCACGCCTACTTAGCTTTGTGTGCGAGAAATCTGAGGGACTGAGGCTCCTTCCAGGAGGGTTCTAGAGGGAGGTAGCAGCTGATTGGCTCTCTTCTAGAGTTTGGTCCTTTTTACAAAAGGACATGGATATGTTACTAATGTAAGGCCTGTAGGCCCATTTCTCTATATGTCTATAGGACATTACTTTATTTATGTACCGGGGACTCCCATCCCGACGACGGGGAATGATTCCGGCATGTGAATCTATGAAAGACACCAATACTGGATAACTGTAGTTACAGGTAAGTAACGCATTTCATATAACTTAGACCTATGATATCAAGGTTGGGCGTCTGTTAAATGAGAAGTAATATTTGATGGAGTGAGCATGACTGATAACATTTCTAGCATTATGTCATGGCCAGATTGGTTAATACCAACCTCCAACACAATTATTTTTTCCTTTTTTTAGGATAGAAACTTCCACATATGCCACTCCATAATCTAAGTGGTTTTCACACAGGCTCCGTGTGTACCTCTGTTTAGATGTAAGACACTTAAATAAGCCAAAGTTATGAATAGAAATAGGGGGCAATATACTTTGATAGAGAGAATCTAGTTCTCGTAAGTATGGCTAAAAGTTGTTCAGGAGGGACCCCATTGTTCGCTAAAGTCCTTCCATTCCCCCTCTCACCCCTTTCCCTCACCCCTTTAGCTAGTTTCTCTATCCACACAGCCACCACAAGCTTTCGATCCATTTATTCTCCGACGGTATAACGTCTTGTCCCTACAAGGGAAAGGATGGGAGCCCCTGCATACTGCCCATCTATTCTAGGTCTACAACGTCACCCTTAATACCTGTGATTTATAAAGTGTTTGGGTTCTATGGGTCTTCCTGCTCCATGGTACCTCCCACAATTGGCCTGTCTTCATCGTATGGTTCATCATACACCACCCTTTGTCAGTCTTTCTGTGGGTCCAGTGGTAGATATAACTGAGATGGGAGGCCGGGTAATAGTAGGCAAGGTAGGGGGCCCCCGTCCCTGGGTTGGAGGAAACTCTGATGTCCTGCCACTCCTGCTTTCTTTCCCTGCCAAATAGAAGTTAGACAGGCCTCCTGCAGGTCCGTGATGCAGTCTCCAGGGATCAAGAGGACCAAGGTTTGAAGGAGGTAGAGAATCTTGGAGAAGATCGACATTTTGAGCGCTGCTATTCTTCCCAGGAGCGATAGTGATTTATGTTACCAACTATTGAGATCCGCTTAAACATATCTTTTGAGTCTCTGGAGTTTGATGTCGTTCGTTTGGCTCAGTGCGGGCGCCAGAACAATACCCAGGTATTGTATATGTGCAGTAGCCCATCCTATCGGGATGGAGCTCTGTAGCTCTACCATCTGGTATGCAGGTACCTATATTTTCAGGATCTCCGATTACATGAGATTCATTTTAAACCTAGATGCTGCCTGATAATCAGTGAATGCTGTCAGCAGGTGAGGAAGCGAGCGGCTGGGGTCCGTAAGGGAGGCCAGAATGTCATCTGTAAACCTAGTCAACTTAATGTTCTGTCTTCCAAACCAAATCCCCTGGAGCTAGGTGTGCTGCCTAATTTTCTGGGCCAGAGGCTCCAGCGTTGTCGCAAAAAGAAGCAGTAATAGTTGGCAGCCCTGTCGCCTGCCTGATGGAGAGCCACCCTGACAGCAACCAGTTTATTCGAATGCCACCCTAGGGCATTCATGTCCCGCTAGTAGACATCTGCTAAAGGATTCCCCAAAGCCCGAGCGGAAGATAACATCGCCCAAAAAATCCCCATCTACCTGGTCGTAGGCTTTCTCTGCATCCGGGGAGGATAGGATAGAGTGATTGGTCCCTGTCTTAACTATGTCTCTTAAGTGTAGCGCAGTTTTAGTGTTATCACTAGTTTGGAGCCCCAGAATAAACTCTGCTTGATCTGGGAGGATAAGGTTCACCATTACGACTATAGGCGTAGAAAGGCAATTTTAGTGAAGAGTTTCACTTCGAAATTCAGGAGGGATATCGGGCGGTACGATCTACACTTACTGGGGTCCTTGCTCTGCTTTTAGATAAGAAATATTGTAGATTCGTCATGGAAGGGGTGACCCATCCAGTCTGTATCATTTCCACGTGCACATTATATAAGAGAGGTAAGAGCCTAGGCGCAAAGCATTTACAAAAAGAGGCTGTGCAGCCATCTGGCCCGGTGCCTTTGCACACTTAAGTTTCACTATCGCCCAAGAATCTCCTCTTTCATTAATGGTTTCTCTATCATGTCTCCATTTCCCTGAGGAAGGGTGGGGAGGTCAACCAATCTAGATATGCTGTCCATGCTTGGGGGTCAGTCTAATGTCGTGAGTAGTGGCCCTTGTAATAGGCCATACAGCATTCTGCCTTGACCTGATCTAGTGTGTAGAGTCGCCTATCCAGGCTCCGAATTTCAGAAATGGGGATGTTCATTTGTTTGGCTCGCAGTAGATTGGCCATGAGTTTGCCCATTGCTAGTACCTGTTGTCAAGCCTCTCCAGACACCAGGCTGCACTGTCCATCTCTAGCTTCTGGAGCTGACCCCAGGTAATTAGGACTGTCCTGCAGACCTTCTGGGAATGCGTGTGCTTGTGCTCATCCTCCAGGGATTTCAATTCAGTTAGAGGCTGCTGGTGTAGCTCCTCCGTAATTATTATTTTTTAATGCCACCTCTATAAGATGTTCTCGCACCACTGATTTCAGCTCATTCCTCTGTTGTTTCCCCCATATCATTCAGTTTTAGTATTGCTTTATGCGGTAATTGATGTTGTTCAACATGACAGGGTCAGAAATAAGGGAGTCTTGCAGTCTGCCAATCTCAGCGGTCATGGCTGAGAAACCAATAGGAAGCATGTCACAGGGCCATAATCAGACCCGGTCATCTGCTCCTGTTCCGCTTTTGTCAGGCTAGGAAGCAGTTGTTTGTCTAGATAGTCCAGTCATGCATAAGTTTTATGTGCCCCGTTAAAATTGAGTGATATCTCCCCATGGGGTGCCTATATCGCCACACATCTATCAGACCGACCTCCTCTATCAGGGACCTACTAGCCGGGGACATCGCCACTGTCAGCCCTTGGCTTGTGCCATCCGTTTCCACCCTGGGATCTAAGACTAGGTTAAAATCCCCCACTATGATGATTGGTGCTGGAGATAATGCTGTCATTGTGTGTGTGGAAGGATTCGTTCATGTCCCTGGTTAGGATAGTGCACCAAGGACACACAGAGCGTACCAATGAGGGCCACCCATTGTCCTGCTGGCCAGACCCCACCACCAGCAGACAATACGAGTGGACCTATAACTCCACTCCCCTGTCTTTTTCTCCCCGGATGCATAGTATTGCAACAGTAAGAGCTTAATCCGTATCCGCCCCTAGTTGCAACGCAAAAGATGTGTCTTCCGGAGTAAGACTATGTCCGTAGGGAAGTTGCTAAGTTCTTGCAGTATAGCTTTCCTTTTTTGAAGGTTTTTGTGGCCCCATACATTATATGTGGTTACGTATATATATCTTCTTTTTGTTTAAATTTGTTTTATTGATTTTCAGCGCATCAAACACAGTACAATATAACAAACAAGGACCCCGAGGGCAACCCTTTGAACCATTGCTATACCACCCTCCTGCATCAATGAGAGAGCTGCGTGAGCTGCCAGGTGATAGGGTGTGTCCATGTAAGCAAGTAGCGGAAAGCCCTCGGTCAGTAGTGCGTCCAGATGCCCCATAAGCAAACAACCTCGCCCCCGGTTCCCAACCCCCCCCACCCCACCCCTCCGGTGTGTCGCATCTCTCCTCCTGATGGTGAACAAGTATCTTGTTTGCGTGGGCTCTAACTTGGGGGGACGTCCCTCCTGGCAGGCTCATCTGTGAGTCACGCAACCTGAGGTATTTCGGGTACGTGAGTTCCTTGAATTCCCCAGCTAGCAATGCAAGGAAGGGTTGCCATATAGTGGTAAAGGAGTCCGAGGCTTGAGCTAGAGTTGCCTGGATCCGCTCCATACCCAGAATATACCAGAGCCTGTGAAGCCAGCCTGTGTGTGTAGGTCTCCTTGTGGTGCCCCAGAGCGAGAGAATATGATGTGCTGCTGCCCCTACCCCAATCCCATCTGTCGCTCCCTATTTGATTTAAGTGGAAACGTCAAAGCATTTGGGAGGCCCAGTAATGTGTAGGCCGGGAAGCGGGGGATCTCCGCCTCAAAATGTATGTCAATGTCGTCTAGTACTTCCTTCCAATAGTCAGTTACCTCCTCACAGTCCCACAACAAGTAAGTCAGCGTTCCCACTTTGCTGCATCCCCTCCAGCATGCGGAGCTACGCTTCGGATTACCTTGATGCAGCCTAGCCGGCGTCAAATACCAGTAGTATGCGATCTTCACTGCGGACTCCCTACTTGCCACATTCCTGGTGGTGTGATGGGCTCTATGATGAATTTCATGCCGCTCTTTATCTGCGAGGGTCCTTTCTAGCTCTGATACCCAACGCTTCTGGCCAGCAGAACGTGAGATAGATATGGGCGGGCTTAACATTTTATGTAGGTCTGTAATCAATTCCTTGTCGGTCTTTTTCGTGATAAGCCATTTCTCATACGTTGTGAGACGTCGACTCACATGAGGCAGCATGTCTCGTTGCGTAAGCCAATGACGGATCTGGAAGTATTGAAACCGATGCAGCTCTATCAGATTGTATATCTCCTTCAAGTTAGCAAGCTGGATAAAGCCGTCCAAGTCAAACAGGTTATCAGCTGAGTTGCATTCCGCGACTCGCCATGGGCCAAACGCTTGAGGCTCCACCCCGGGGGGAAACGTTGGGTTGTCAAACAGTGGCCTAATAGGTGAGGGGAAAGTAGTGGCACCTCTGTTAACCGCCACCGCGTCCCACACCTTGAGTAGCGAACGAGTAATAGGCAACTTTTTGAGATACGACGGTCCGTCGGAACGGTTAAGGAAGGGGATCTTCCAGTGCGACATTTGGGCCATCGCTCGATCCTGGAAAAGCCACCTCTTTTCCGACTCTCGGCGATTCCATTCCAGGAGCTAGCAAAGCTGTGTCGCTTGGAAATAACGAAAAAGGTCAGGGATGCCCAAACCACCCTCCGCAGGAGCCCGTCTAGCCAAGTCCCTGTGAAGCCGCGGGTGCTTACCCGCCCAAACGAACTGCCGCATGGCGTCCTGCATTTTCTGAAGCTTCCCTATCAGTGGAGTCACTGGAATGGTCTGGAACACGTAGAGGACCTTGGGTAACAGGGACATTTTAATTGCCGCCACTCGCCCCAACCAGGATAATGGCAGCTGCTGCCATCTCTTTCGATCCCCCTGAATTTGAGCAAATAATGTTGCGTAATTGTGATCGGCCGTTTGTGTTGTGCAGGGCGTCTAGGCAATCCCCAGGCATGGCAATGACAAACGGGAGAAGAGTCCCCCAAATTGTCGATGGCCTCCAGCGGATCTGCGGGCGTTACGGCCCAGAGGAAGAATCAGAGATTTTCCTATATTAATTTTGAACCCCGAGACCACCTCACAAGCCTCCATTTCAGTGAGAAAAGCAGGCACGGAGCGCGTGGGGTTGTTAACCGCCGCAAGTATGTCGTCGGCATAGAGGCCGAGGGTGTGTCTCACCTCCAAACGTGATACCAGTGATATCCGGGTTATCTCTGATTTTTTGCGCAAATGCTTCTATGTAGAGCGCAAACAATAGGGGTGATAGCGGGCACCCTTGTCTGGTGTCCCGCCAGATATCAAAGGGCTGCAAGCCGATACCATTAACCCGAATTGTCGCTTGGGGAGTGTCTTAGCAGCTGGCGACCCATGCGTGGAATCGCTCCCCAATGCGCGCCAGAGTCTAGTCCAGGTATCCTCAGTCCACCCTGTCGAACGCCTTCTTGGCGTCAACAGATAAGAGAGCCTCGTCCGAATCGTTAAAGTGGTCTTTATCTAGAAGGTGTAATAGACCTTTGTATTATCGCTGCACTGCCGATTGGGAATGAAACCCGATTGATCGGGTTCTATAATGCCCAGCAGGCATGGTCCAAGCCTCGCCGCCAGAATACCCGTGAAGATTTTAAGATCCAGGTTGAGCAAGGAAATGGGTCGGTATGCGGCGTACTGTGATGTATCCTTGCCTGGTTTGGGCAGGACAATAATATCCGCAGCGAGCATATCAGGTGGAATGGAGCCCGGCCCCTGGAAGTAATTGAACAGCTTGGTGAGAATTGGCGCCATTAATGGGCAGAAGTAGTTATAAAAGCCGGCGGAGAAGCCGTCTGGCCCTGGTGCCTTCAGAGTTTTAAGGCGTGCTATCACAGATACTGTGAGAAGTTGGCCCGATATGCAACGTTCGCTATTCTAGCGACCGCTATGTATCGTTCCAACGACCCTTATGGTGTTTGGTTGTAAGTCAACCTATAGACCAGCTATCCTAGTAGCGTGGATACGAGCAGTCTAAGGCTAAAGACTCGAGAGGGCGCGTTAAGCCAGCTGTTTACCACACATGTACCCCTTGAACACCCAGTGAAAGGACACCACACAAGTGTTATGAAAATAAACAGGATATTTAATAAGAATCACAACAGCCCTGTACTCTTTATGAGGACAGGGTACTAAGCACAAACCAAATCTCTTTAGCAAATACTTCAAGTGCACAATAACAACAAGTGTCCGAGGACACGGAAAGGTTAAGGTCTCGGGCGGACCCGATAAGGCAAGTCGGAAGCGAGGGACTCAGGACCCTAGAGTAAGGAGGCTATGCAGGCACCGAAATGCCGAGTTACCTAGCCACGAGGGCTGCGGCTGCACAAGTCTTACAGGCGTCGGGGTCTTCGCTGACGAGCCAGGAGCCGGAAGAAAGGAGTTGCTGGCCGGCGACCAGTGCTGAATAGTTCGTAGAGATCCAAGCCTGGATCGGAGATTGATGAAACCTGAAAGCAGAGGGGACCAAGTTCGTACTACTAGCCAGTAGTCAGAGGGTACCCGGAAGGCACCGGTTGGCCGTCACCTCGACCAGGTGAGTGGGCGACGCTAGGCGCTGCAGTCTCTCGGACCAGGAGGCGTTGTCGGCGACCACGGTGGAGGTGCGAGCTGTCCCACGAAGGATGATGCTGTCGGCGTCGCTGGGCCCAGGATGGGGCAACAAGCCTTGGCAGATCTCAGGGCCACGTGGTGGGCCTAAGATGGCGTCTTGAGTGGACCAGGAGGGTCCGGGGTGCTTCTCGCAAAGATGGAAGCAAGGGCCAGTCTGGAGCAACCAGACCAGCAGTGATGATTCTCGGATGTCGTCACAGAAGGGCACAAGCCAGCGGCGAGTGACCAGACAACGTGCTGAGCAGCGAGCAGAAGGGCCCCACGCAGATCGTGGAGATGCTGGGAGACTGCACTTCGGTGCTAGAGCGGCTCAGGGTCGGGGCTTCTCGGACCCCAGAGCACTCGCCAGAGAGTTACCTCGATGGTCGTGCTGGTTTTTAAGAGCGTGCAGGTTCTGATGATGGCCGGTCCCTCGAGGTCTCGTCGCACCCACAGATCACAGCGGAGCTGATGACGTGGGTAGAGGTCAGAGGTGCCAGGGAAGCCGGTTCTCGTCGAGCTGGGCCGTCGGATCCTTGAGGAAGGACTTGCAGCAAACCGCAGAGTTCTTAGATGGTGCCTGCTGATGCAGGGTGACTACTCCTTAGTCACAAGGGAGAAATCTTGAGAAGAGTCTTGAGTGTCCTTTCGTAGAAAGTAGTTCTTGATTCAAAGATGATCTAATTTGGAAGGGTCCCCGCTCCGGTCTTTATCCTAAAGAAAGGGGTGGGTACATGACTAGGTCCTGCCCTAAGGGTGGGACCAGGAAGGGGGGTAGTTACGCCCCTCTCCCCTGCCGGACTTTCCCCAGGCCAGGGCTGTCGCCCCTGGAACTGGTTCTAACCGGCAGATGCGTAGTGAGCACCGGGGTGCCACTCCGCAGTCACCTTCTCGCCAAAGCCCTACCTACCCAGAATACACAAACCCTGTCTGGGACGGTGCGAACAGCGCCCTCGACAGGAAACCCTTTGTCCAAGTGCTCCTCGCTGGAAGGACTCCCAGCAGCAGGAGGTCAGACTCGTGTCTGTGGTGGCAGCATCCATTTTGTGGAGCTGAGGCTTCAGTTAACTTTAACCGGGGTTCACAGTTACGTACATGTCGTGTCCCTCTAGAAGGGTGGGATGCTAACCTCATCGCCAGATTTGGTGAGAGGGCAGCACCCCGATTCGTATGACACCTTACTCGACATGCTTTGATAACGCGACACCGGAGTTACCGATATGGTACGCGTTATCATGGAACAGCTATTGGGTCTTGATTCCGCAAGCTGCAACCGGGCTCGGCTCGGGCCTGAGCCTAGCTCACACGAGCCCACGCACTCTGCCTTCAGGATTGTTAAGGCCTGCCATAGGAGTGACTGATAGGAGCTCGGGTGTCCATTGTATGGTTAGATATAGAGCTACTATACCTAAAGCGAAGGGTGGTTACACGTCTTCGCCCCAGCTGTCGTGCAGCCAGTTGTGTCAAATTTAGGAGGCCAGCCAGGGGTGGCATAATACATGCTTCGGCCCCTGGCGGCCCTGGGTACACCTATGCCCTGCGTTACGGGGTCTGATAAGGTGGCCCAGTACCAATTGGTAAATGCACCTAGGGTACATATCGTAATTTAGAAAGAGAACAGCCAGGCTGTGGGTCTGATTAGCAGGCCCACAGCCAGACAAAGTCGTAAACCAGTGAAACAAAAGCAAAAAATCTGGGTGATCATAGGATTGCAGACCCTACTCTCCTACATGACCCCCCCCCAAACGTCGGAACAATAAGCTAACCTTGACCAGGTGAGTCTTCTTGTTCTAAGTGGAAATATCTGGAGAGCCCATCGGCATTGCCATGATCAGTACCAGGTCTATGTTCCACTGTAAAGTCCATCCCCTGTAGGGAAATGGACCACCTAAGCAGTTTGGGGTTTTCACCCTTCATCTGATTTAGCCACAAGAGGGGCTTATGGTCGGTCTGAATCTTGAAGTGAGTGCCAAACAAGTATGGCCTCAGCTTCTTCAGGGCCCAAACCACAGCAAAGGCCTCCCTCTCAATAGCTGACCAATTCTTCTCTCTAGGGGTCAGCCTTCTGCTTATAAAAGCAATGGGCTGGTCTTGACCATCAAAATTCAGTTGAGAAAGAACAGCTCCCACACCCAACTCAGAAGCATCTGTTTGGACAATGAATGGTTTGGAGTAGTCCGGACTCTTGAGGATAGGCGCCGTGCACATGGCCTGCTTTAGGTCATCGAATGCTTTTTGACAGCTCGCTGTCCACTGAACCTTTTTTGGCATTTTCTTACTTGTCAGTTCGTTTAATGGTGTCACAATGGAACCATAGTTCCTGACAAACTTCCTATAGTAACCAGTCAGGCCCAAGAAAGCTCGAACCTGAGTCTGGGTGGTTGGAGGAGCCCAGTCCCTGATTGACTGTATCTTGCTCTCCAGTGGCTGAACCTGGCCTCCACCTACAAGGTGGCCCAGGTATACAACCTGTGTCTGCCATATCTGGCACTTGGTGGCCTTGATAGTGAGACCTGCTGCTTGCAGTGCCTCCAATGTCTTCCGCAGGTGGACCAGGTGATCCTCCCAGGTGGAGCTAAAGACAGCGATATCGTCAAGATACGCCGCACAGAAGTCATCCAGCCCAGTAAGGACTTGATTCACCAACCGTTGGAAGGTGGCAGGTGCATTTTTCAGACCGAAGGGCATCACCACGAACTGATAATGCCCACCAGGGGTTGAAAATGCGGTTTTAGGCTTGGCGTCCTCAGCTAACCTGATTTGCCAATACCCAGCTGTCAGGTCAAACGTACTTAAGTAGTTGGCCGAAGCCAATCTATCGATAAGCTCGTCTGCCCTTGGTATTGGGTGGGCGTCAGTCTTAGTGACTGCATTGAGACCCCTGTAGTCTACGCAAAACCTCATCTCTCTCTTACCACCCTGGGTGTGAGGTTTCGGCACTAGAACTACGGGACTAGCCCAAGGGCTATCCGAGGGTTCAATGACTCCCAGCTCCAACATTTTCTGCACTTCACTCTTGATGCAGTCTCTAACGTGATCAGGCTGCCGGTAGATTGTACTCTTAACGGGCAAGCTGTCGCCAGTGTCAACCTCATGGGTACACCAATCGGTCTGGCTGGGTGTTAGAGAAAACATATGTCTGAAAGACTGAAGAACCTGTTTACAGTCTCTCTGTTGATGTTCGGAGAGGCTGCCACAAAAGACAACACCATCTACCGATCCATCGTCAGGATTCTGAGTGAGCAGGTCGGGGAGAGGGTCACTCTCCTCCTCCTGTCCCTCATCTAGGGCCATGAGCAAACTCATGTCCTTCCTGTCGACATATGCTTTTAGCCTGTTGACATGAAGCACCCTGTGGGGGCTCCGGGGAGTTCCCAGGTCGACCAGGTAGGTGACCTCTCCCTTTTTCTCCAGGATGGTGTAGGGCCCGGACCATTTGTCCTTGAGTGCTGCTGGGGCCACTGGCTCCAACACCCACACCTTCTGTCCGGGCTGGTAAACAGTCAAGACAGCCTTTTGGTCATGCCAAGCTTTCTGGAGTTCTTGGCTGGCCTTAAGGTTTTCAGATGCTCTTTCCATGTATTCAGCCATCCGCGAGCGGAGGCCGAGCACATAGTCCACTATGTTGGCTGCAGGCTTTTTGAGAGGTCTCTCCCATCCTTCCTTCACCAAACACAGGGGTCCCCTTACAGGATGCCCGTACAAAAGTTCAAAAGGGCTGTAGCCAACCCCCTTCTGTGGGACTTCTCTGTAGGCGAACAAGAGGCAGGGGATCAGGACGTCCCATCTACGCCGAAGCTTTTCCGGTAGTCCATGAATCATCCCTTTTAGGGTCCTGTTGAATCTCTCAACAAGCCCATTGCATTGTGGGTGATAGGGTGTAGTGAACTTGTAGTTAACACCACATTCCTTCCACATAGCAGTTAAGTAGCTCGACATAAAGTTTGCACCTCTGTCGGAGACGACCTCCTTAGGGAAGCCCACTCTGGAGAACACTCCAACTAGGGCTCTTGCCACAACAGGTGCTGTAGTGGTCCTAAGGGGAATAGCTTCAGGATACCTGGTGGCATGATCCACTACCACCAGTATAAACTTGTGCCCTGACGCTGTAGGTGGTTCCATGGGACCGACGATGTCGATCCCCACCCGTTCAAAGGGTACCCCCACCACAGGCATTGGTATAAGGGGGGCCTTTGTCGTGCCACCTGACTTACCACTGGCTTGGCAAGTGACACAGGAGCGGCAAAACTCCTTGGTATCTTCGTTCATGTGAGGCCAGTGAAAGTGTGAGACAAGCCTGTCCCACGTTTTCGTCTGGCCTAAGTGACCTGCTAAGGGAATCTCGTGGGCCAAGGTAAGTAGGAAACCACGCTGAGACAAGGGTACGACCAGCCTCCTGGTCATGCCAGGCTTGGGGTCTCTTGACTCAGTGTACAGGAGTCCATCTTCCCAGTATACCTTGTGGGTACCTGTGGCGTTCCCAGCAGCCTCAGCAGCAGCCTGCTGTCTGAGGGGTTCAAGAGAAGGGCAGTCTAACTGGTCCTTCCCCAGGTCTTCCCTTGAGGGTCCCCCTGAACCCAAGAATTCAACTTGATCAAGTTCGAATTCCCTGGGCTCAGTTTCCCGCAATTCCTGTAGGTCAGCCTCCTCTGAGACTTGATCCTCGACCTGGGGCAAGGGGGAAGGCGCAGCCTTAACCCTACTGCTCTTTTTCTTGGGAGGTGTCTGGTCCGTTGTTCCAGGATCCAGCACCTGCTCAGTGGGGCATTTCCTGACCTGTGACCTAGTCACCGCGAACACATGTGCTGGCAAACCTAACATTTCCATGTGAGTCCGGTGCTCCACTTCTGACCATTGTGACGACTCCAAATCATTGCCCAACAAACAATCCACTGGGAGGTCTGGACTAACTACAACCTTCTTTTGGCCAGTTACCCCTCCCCAGGAGAAAGCTACAATTGCCATACTGTGATTGGTAGTGACATTGCTTGCATTGGTCACCAGGAATTCTGTACCTGGCATGATCTGTCCAGGGTCCACAAAGTTAGGCGTCACCATGGTGACGCTGGCACAAGTGTCCCTATAGGCCTGAGCCATCTTTCCATTTATGAAAGGCGTCTGTCGGTATTTGCCCAAAGTATTGGGGCTTACGTCAGGGGATACGTCCGCGTCCCCCGTACTGACAAGGACAGCCTGAGTGAGTGTGCCAACTAAGTTGTCACGCCCCTCAGAACCCAGGGTTAACCCTACTAAACCCTTGGGAGGCGCACTACCACTGCTGACTGTACTAGGGGGCACAGGTGCCTTAGGGGCTGCAGTGGCAGGAGTCTGCCCTCCTCCTTTCTTGGTGCACTCACTAAACCAGTGAGATTTACGTTTACAGTACTGGCACCATCTTTTGGATTGGCCTTCTTTCTTCTTTTGGGGGCCTGACCCCCACCCTCTTTGGGTTGTTGGGGACCTGTCGAAGACTTCTGGTCACTTTGTTCCCCTTTAGAATCTTTACCCTTCTGGTCTGCTTTCTTCTGACCACCTTGATTCTGGCCCTGGTTCTGTTTAACTCTTGTACGAACCCATCTGTCTGCCTTCTTTCCCAATTCTTGGGGAGAGGTCAGATCCGAGTCGACAAGATGCTGATGCAACAACTGGTTCTGACAATTGTTTAAAATTTGTTCTCTCATCATCAATTTATACAATCCTTCGTAATCAGTAACCTTACTGCCCAGCAACCAGCCCTCAAAAGCCTTAGTGGCACAATCGACAAAATCAGACCAATCTTGAGACTGCGTTTTCTGGGTATCCCTGAACAGCACCCTGTACTGCTCAGTGGTTAGGCCGAACCCTTCAACGAGTGTATTTTTCAAGATTTGGTAATTGTTAGCATCCTCCACCCTTGTGGTGAGGAGCTTGTCTCTTCCTTTTCCTTCAAAGGAGAGCCACAAGATAGCTGCCCACTGACTCTGGGGAACACCCTGCACAGTGCAGGCTCTCTCCAAAGCAGTAATCCATTTGTGGATGTCGTCCCCTTGTTTAAAGGGGGGCACTATCTTACCAAGGTGTTTCGTATCGAAACTCTTTTCCCTATTACTAGGTACATTGCTGCCACCAGTGGGGACTACCCCACTTAACTGTTGCTCTCTAGCAAAGGCAAGCCTCTCTTTGGCCAGGGCAAGTTCTTCCCTTTCAATCCTTAGATTGGCTGCCCTTTCCTTAGCTTCGTACACTCTCCTCTGAGGGGACGTCATCCCTCTCTGAGACGAGTTGTGAGAGCCATTGGTTTGAAGGGATCTGCCAGAGCCTCTTGACAGAGATCTGGCTCGTCCATTCCCCATGTTAAGCTGACCTGATAGTGGCCCCAGGGGTCCCCCAGTACCGCTATCATGTTTGCTTAAGTTGGACCTGCTTAGTCTGACGACTTCTACCTGTCCCTTATCTGCCTCATCCCCAGAGAGATCCTCATCCTCATCCTCCTCCACATCTTCGTTCTCAGTTGCGAGGTGGATGAGGTCAGGATCGTCCCGGGTTCCCTCGAGGGGAGGCATGTCTCCTTCTGGATTAGAAGAGCTACGAAGTTTCTCAGCTCTTCTGGCATCATAAGTCTCCAAGAGACCAATCAGAAAGAACGTTGTGGGGTTAGACCCCTGCTGAATCTTCCTGGAGTGACACAGTCGTCTTAACTCCTTGAAGCTCAGCACAGTATATCCTGAAGGGATGACCTGTGGAGGGTCAACTGACACAAGGGGAGACCCAGAGTTTCCTCCTTTGTCCGACATACTGTTTCTAGTGTGGTGTAAGTGATGCACCTACCTACACTACGTGTTTACCTACTGTACCCTTGCTAAGAGTTGTAGCCAAGGTGTGCTAAGCCTTGAGGAGCTACAACAGCTGGTTCAGTAGAACTCAGAGTATTCTAAGCTTTAGTTATATGTACTAACAGTACTTGTGCGATCTTTCAACAAGATATTCTTAGGATACGTGTGGTAAAACAACAGCAAGCTCAAATCCCACCCGCTGCTCACCAATGTGAGAAGTTGGCCCGATATGCAACGTTCGCTATTCTAGCGACCGCTATGTATCGTTCCAACGACCCTTATGGTGTTTGGTTCTAAGTCAACCTATAGACCAGCTATCCTAGTAGCGTGGATACGAGCAGTCTAAGGCTAAAGACTCGAGAGGGCGCGTTACGCCAGCTGTTTACCACACATGTACCCCTTGAACACCCAGTGAAAGGACACCACACAAGTGTTATGAAAATAAACAGGATATTTATTAAGAATCACAACAGCCCTGTACTCTTTATGAGGACAGGGTACTAAGCACAAACCAAATCTCTTTAGCAAATACTTCAAGTGCACAATAACAACAAGTGTCCGAGGACACGGAAAGGTTAAGGTCTCGGGCGGACCCGATAAGGCAAGTCGGAAGCGAGGGACTCAGGACCCTAGAGTAAGGAGGCTATGCAGGCACCGAAATGCCGAGTTACCTAGCCACGAGGGCTGCGGCTGCACAAGTCTTACAGGCGTCGGGGTCTTCGCTGACGAGCCAGGAGCCGGAAGAAAGGAGTTGCTGGCCGGCGACCAGTGCTGAATAGTTCGTAGAGATCCAAGCCTGGATCGGAGATTGATGAAACCTGAAAGCAGAGGGGACCAAGTTCGTACTACTAGCCAGTAGTCAGAGGGTACCCGGAAGGCACCGGTTGGCCGTCACCTCGACCAGGTGAGTGGGCGACGCTAGGCGCTGCAGTCTCTCGGACCAGGAGGCGTTGTCGGCGACCACGGTGGAGGTGCGAGCTGTCCCACGAAGGATGATGCTGTCGGCGTCGCTGGGCCCAGGATGGGGCAACAAGCCTTGGCAGATCTCAGGGCCACGTGGTGGGCCTAAGATGGCGTCTTGAGTGGACCAGGAGGGTCCGGGGTGCTTCTCGCAAAGATGGAAGCAAGGGCCAGTCTGGAGCAACCAGACCAGCAGTGATGATTCTCGGATGTCGTCACAGAAGGGCACAAGCCAGCGGCGAGTGACCAGACAACGTGCTGAGCAGCGAGCAGAAGGGCCCCACGCAGATCGTGGAGATGCTGGGAGACTGCACTTCGGTGCTAGAGCGGCTCAGGGTCGGGGCTTCTCGGACCCCAGAGCACTCGCCAGAGAGTTACCTCGATGGTCGTGCTGGTTTTTAAGAGCGTGCAGGTTCTGATGATGGCCGGTCCCTCGAGGTCTCGTCGCACCCACAGATCACAGCGGAGCTGATGACGTGGGTAGAGGTCAGAGGTGCCAGGGAAGCCGGTTCTCGTCGAGCTGGGCCGTCGGATCCTTGAGGAAGGACTTGCAGCAAACCGCAGAGTTCTTAGATGGTGCCTGCTGATGCAGGGTGACTACTCCTTAGTCACAAGGGAGAAATCTTGAGAAGAGTCTTGAGTGTCCTTTCGTAGAAAGTAGTTCTTGATTCAAAGATGATCTAATTTGGAAGGGTCCCCGCTCCGGTCTTTATCCTAAAGAAAGGGGTGGGTACATGACTAGGTCCTGCCCTAAGGGTGGGACCAGGAAGGGGGGTAGTTACGCCCCTCTCCCCTGCCGGACTTTCCCCAGGCCAGGGCTGTCGCCCCTGGAACTGGTTCTAACCCGCAGATGCGTAGTGAGCACCGGGGTGCCACTCCGCAGTCACCTTCTCGCCAAAGCCCTACCTACCCAGAATACACAAACCCTGTCTGGGACGGTGCGAACAGCGCCCTCGACAGGAAACCCTTTGTCCAAGTGCTCCTCGCTGGAAGGACTCCCAGCAGCAGGAGGTCAGACTCGTGTCTGTGGTGGCAGCATCCATTTTGTGGAGCTGAGGCTTCAGTTAACTTTAACCGGGGTTCACAGTTACGTACATGTCGTGTCCCTCTAGAAGGGTGGGATGCTAACCTCATCGCCAGATTTGGTGAGAGGGCAGCACCCCGATTCGTATGACACCTTACTCGACATGCTTTGATAACGCGACACCGGAGTTACCGATATGGTACGCGTTATCATGGAACAGCTATTGGGTCTTGATTCCGCAAGCTGCAACCGGGCTCGGCTCGGGCCTGAACCTAGCTCACACGAGCCCACGCACTCTGCCTTCAAGATTGTTAAGGCCTGCCATAGGAGTGACTGATAGGAGCTCGGGTGTCCATTGTATGGTTAGATATAGAGCTACTATACCTAAAGCGAAGGGTGGTTACACGTCTTCGCCCCAGCTGTCGTGCAGCCAGTTGTGTCAAATTTAGGAGGCCAGCCAGGGGTGGCATAATACATGCTTCGGCCCCTGGCGGCCCTGGGTACACCTATGCCCTGCGTTACGGGGTCTGATAAGGTGGCCCAGTACCAATTGGTAAATGCACCTAGGGTACATATCGTAATTTAGAAAGAGAACAGCCAGGCTGTGGGTCTGATTAGCAGGCCCACAGCCAGAGAAAGTCGTAAACCAGTGAAACAAAAGCAAAAAATCTGGGTGATCATAGGATTGCAGACCCTACTCTCCTACAGATACCACTTCCTCCATCCGGATCAGGGCGTCCAGGGAAGGCACGCTAGCTCTGTTAAGAGCCGTAACCGCTGCCTCGCCGGCGCTCCCCCGCAATGCACAGGAGCAGTCGGGTAGAGCCTCGCGGGGCACAACAATCGCCGCATGGACGCAGGATGAATGTTTCAGCGCCCAAGCCGCCCGGGCGCCATTTCACGGCCTTGGGCCGTTTACTGCAGTAGAGTCATCCAGGGGCACCGCGCTGCGACAGGAACTGCACCAGGTAAGTTCATCCACTCTCCGCTGGTCCCCGCCGGTATCTTTAGCAAAATTGGGGATTATATGCTTATAAAAGGGCCCGGAGAGGTGAGCAGCACGAGGAGCCTCGGGACTCTGCGTCCTCTCAAGTCACCATGTTGGCCACACCCCCGTTACGTATATTTCAAGCGTCAGCATGGGTACATTTTGCCTGCGTGGCTTCTCTCGTTGTGGCAGTGACCTGTGGAACAGGGTTATGGTTTTCCTCCAATCCATTTGTGTTCACTCCTCACCCCTCACCCCAAAAAACAATAACCAAACAATGAAATGAAAGCAAACAAACTGGTTAACAAGAACGTGCCTCTGCCAAGGTTGTCCCCATCGTGGCACTCTCCTGGTCCAGGGAGGAGTAGGTTTATCCAACTGAAATCTGAAAGAGACACGTTAGTGATAGATTCCTTACCTTAGAATATCCCCAGGCGTCAGACTGGATCCAGAAAATTTTGCGTAGCAGTACCCTTGCGCGTCGGCAGGCGTCGTCTACGGCTCCGCGTCCGTCGTGGGCGCCGTGATGACGTCGTCGGAGTACTTAGACGCCGCCTCCGCGTGCTGACGTCAGTTCTTCTTTTTTCCGCGCCAGCCATCGCAGATCTGGAAAAAGCAGTTCCCTAGTCATTTTTTGACTAACTTTTTGGATCTTTTGATCTCTTTCGAAGTCTTCACGACTCAGACGGTGCCGTTAGGGATGCCCGGCTTCAAGCACTGCGGCGATTGCGAACGACTCATGACGGTTACGGATCCGCACCGACTGTGTCTGACGTGTTTGGGCGTCGACCATGACGACGAGGCCTGCTCCGACTGTCGGGCCCTCTCGAGGAAGGCCAGGCGGGAGCGGTCCCGAGGCGACTCGAGATCCGCCAGTCGGCCCGCGCCGTGTGAGGTCCCGGTCCCACGGGAGGTCGAGGGACAGGGCAGGAGCAGTCACAGCTCCGGGAGTCGGCGCCACTCCTCCGGGTCCAAGTCGTCAGGTAAGAAGCATAAGAAGTCGAAGAGACATCATCGCTCTTCCGACTCCCCCCGACGCTCGCGCGATGCGGTCGGGGGTTCGGGGGACACTGCCCACGCGGCTCCTCAGGAGTCGCGGGCGCCGCGTTCGGCTCCATACCCCCCGGTCCCTGGACTGAACGCGACGCCGGAGGAGATAGAGCGCTTCCTCATGGCCATGAGGCCCCTTTCTTCTCCGACGGGTTCCGCGGCGCCTTCGGGCCCAGCGAACCCGTCTGGGGGCCCTAGTGGGTCGGGTACAACCCCGACGCCGCCGGCGTCTTCGCACCGGCGCCGCAGGGCTCCGCGATCCCGACGCCGCCGCTGCCCTCGGGCTCGGCGCCGCAGGGTTCGGCGGTCCCGGCGTCGTCGGTGCCTTCGGGTCCGACGCCGCAGGGTGCCGTTCGACCCTCGTCGGGCGATGGAACGTCCCCGGTGGACCTTACGACCCCCCCGGGGTCGGTCCGTGTGGTGTCCCCTCCGGCGTCGGTCCCGGCCGACGCCGTCCCCAATACCTCCTCTCTATGGGTCCCGACGTCGGGACGGCGCCCGTCGGCGCCGATCCCGACGCCGTTCGGGGATTTCTATCCCTATGAACCATCCTCATTCACTAACGACCCTGAGTCTCAGGAGATGGGGGACGAGGAGGATTGGGAGGGGTCTGAGGACCCTCTGACAAGGGAATGTCAGTCTAGCATGGACTGGACAGGAGACCTTGGGGAGGCCAGTGGCCTGGACACCTCTCCAGACACTGGATTCGTCTCTCCTCCTTCCGTGGCTTCGGAGGAGGGCGCGACATATAGTGTGGTGTTGATGAGGGCTGCTAAGGCATTGGGCCTTGAGCTCCCCGTCGCGGCCGTGAGGACTAACCTCCTCACTGAGGTCCTTAAGCCGCAGTCAAGCTCCATGGAGCCTATGCTGCTGTTTAATGAGGCCTTGTCGGACGTTCTTTTGGGCACTTGGTCCAGGCCCGCTACAGGTTCGCCTGTAGATAGGAACGTGTCCAGACGCCACCGCCCGGCTCCGGGCGACCCATGTTTCCTGTCCACCCACCCCACCCCCGAGAGTCTGGTTATCCAGGCCTCTAACTCCCAGACCGCCTTCCCGTCGGCTCCCCCTGATCGGGAATCCAAGAGGTACGAGGCCTTTGGCAAGAAGGTCTTCTCGTCCCTTAGTTGTGGACTGCGGTCTTCCAGCACCGCATGCCTCTTGGGCCGTTACACCCATTCTATATGGGAAACGGTGGCGGAATTGCTGCCAGAGTGTCCGTTGGAGGTACGGGCCAAACTCGGCCAAGCCCTGGTGGAGGGCTGGGACGCAGCGAAATATTCGATCAGGTGCGGACTGGACACGACTGATTCGCTGGGCAGAGCGATGGCTACGACGGTGGCGATTCGACGACACGCCTGGCTCAGATCCGCCAACTTCTCGGCTGATGTCCAGAATACCCTCATGGACATGCCGTTCGATGGCCGTCGCCTCTTTGGCGACAAGGCAGACCACGCGCTTGAGCGCTTTAAGGACTCCAGGGCTACGGCCAAGTCCTTGGGCCTCTCGGCCCCGCGCCAGCAAGTGGGTGCCTTTCGCTCCTTTCGTGGCCACGGAAGGGGCGTCCCCACGCGTGCCGCCAGCCACTCGCCGCAAACTGTCGTCCAGCGCGGCGGCGGCCGTGGAAACCGCCGTGGAGGCGGTCGGGGAGGCAAGCGGAGCCAGTCCACACCTGCCCCCGCAGCATCCGCCTCTAAACCCTCCTAGTCCGTGCTTTTCGGCCCATGTGACGCCAGTGGGGGGCAGGGTTCGCCATCACCACTCTCACTGGCGCACAGTCACTTCGGACAGGTGGGTGCTGCAGATCGTCCGAAGGGGCTACTCCCTCCCCTTCGAGACGACCCCTCAAGCCATGCCACCGCAACACCACCGCGTATCGGGGGATCATTTGCGGCTCCTGCAGGAGGAAGTTTCGGCCCTCTTGGCCAAGGGGGCCATCGAGCGCGTTCCTGGGCCAGAAGTAGGACGTGGTTGCTACTCCCACTACTTCCTGGTACCCAAGAAGGGAAAAGGGGGCCTACGCCCTATCTTGGATCTGAGGAACGTCAATGGCTTCCTCTGGAAGGAGAAGTTCAAAATGCTGACCCTGGCTCAGGTCTTGGCTGCCCTAGACCCAGGAGACTGGATGGTAGCGTTTGACTTGCAGGACGCATATTTCCACATCCCCGTCCTGCCGGCCCACCGGCGTTACCTGCGGTTCACGGTAGGCCACGAGCACTTTCAGTTTACCGTGCTCCCCTTCGGTCTTACCAGCGCCCCACGGGTGTTCACGAAGGTGATGGTGGTGGTCGCAGCTCACCTGCGCAGGTTAGGGGTTTCAGTCTTCCCCTACCTAGACAACTGGTTGTTGAAGGCGGGCTCGCCCCAGGCAGTCGTCAACCACCTCCAGACTACGGCGGATCTCCTGCACAGGCTGGGATTTTCCATCAATGTGCCGAAGTCACACCTGTGTCCCTCTCAGAAGCTCCTTTTCATCGGAGCGGTTCTCGACTCGGCGCAGTTTCGGGTTTACCCGCCCGAACAGCGGGTCCGGGATATACAGGCTCTGATTCCGGTCTTTCGGCCGTTATCCCGGGTTTCGGTCAGGTTGACGCTGCGGCTTCTGGGGCTGATGGCCTCCTGCATCCTTCTGGTGCATCACGCATGGTGGCGGATGCGGGCTCTGCAGTGGGACCTGAAGTTTCAGTGGGTCCAGCACCGGGGCGACCTGTCCGGCCATGTCCTGATCTCGGAGGGCACTGCGAGACAGCTGCAGTGGTGGCTCACGGACCGCGATTGGGTCAACGGCAGATCCCTCTCCCTTCCCCAACCGGAGCACGTAGTTGTGACGGACGCGTCCCTCCAGGGCTGGGGAGGCCACTTGGGAGAGGCAGAGATCAGAGGACTCTGGTCTCCGGCGGAGTCCCGGCTCCATATCAACATGTTGGAGCTGCGGGCGATTCGTCTGGCACTGAAAGCATTCCTCCCGTCTGTCCGAGGGAGCGCAGTGCAGGTGTTCACCGACAACACTACCGCCATGTGGTACTGCAACAAACAGGGCGGAGTGGGGTCGTGGACCCTTTGCCAGGAGGCTCTGCGTCTCTGGCAATGGCTGGAACATCAGGGCGTGACTCTGGTGGTTCAACACCTGGCAGGTTCTCTGAACGCCAGGGCGGACGAACTCAGCCGTCGGTGCTCGATGGATCACGAATGGCGTCCGAACTCGGACGTGGCGCACGGCCTCTTTCTGCGATGGGGAGAGCCTTGGTTAGATCTATTCGCCACCGAAGAGAACGCGCAATGTCATCAGTTCTGCGCATTGGAATTTCCAAGGCGGCACTCGCTCGGAGACGCTTTTCGTCGCGAGTGGAGCGGCGGTCTGTTGTACGCCTTTTTCCTCCTATAACACTTCTGCCCAGAGTGCTGAAGAAGATCAAGCGCGACCGGGCACAAGTCATCCTTGTGGCTCCGGACTGGGCTCGAAGGTACTGGTATCCCGAGCTACTCAGCATGTCAGTCGATCCCCCGATTCGTCTGCCTCTTCAGGAGGACCTTCTGTCGCAGCAGCAGGTGACGGTCCTCCACCCGAACCTGTCCAGTCTCCACCTCCATGCTTGGAGATTGAGCGGCGACAGTTGAGGCCATTTGACTTGCCTCCTGAAGTTTGCAACATCATTCTGGCAGCCAGGCGTCCCTCCACAAAGACGGTATACGCCTGCAGGTGGAACAGATTTGTGGCATGGTGCACAGCAAAGGCTGTGGACCCCCTCAATGCCCCTCTCTCCGAGGTTCTTCTCTTCCTTCTTTCTCTTGCCCAGCAGGGTTCTGCTCTGGGCACTCTCAAGGGCTATCTTTCGGCTCTTTCAGCCTTTCTGAGGCTGCCTGACCAACCTTCTTTGTTCAAGTCCCCTATTGTTAACAGATTCCTGAAGGGCATCACTCATACCTTTCCTCCTGTTCCTTTCGTGATGCCTCAGTGGGACTTGAACCTGGTTCTAACATTTCTGATGTGCGCTCCCTTTGAGCCACTTCATAACTGTCCACTTCGCCTTCTTTCTTTGAAGACTGCCTTCCTGGTAGCTATCACCTCTGCCAGGAGAGTGAGTGAGCTCCAGGCCCTCTCTTGTAAGCCTCCTTTCCTTTCAGTCCATCCGGACAAGGTTGTTTTGAGGACTAGGCCCTCCTTCTTGCCTAAGGTGGTCACGGCCTTCCACATTGGGCAGTCCATCACATTGCCCACCTTCTTTCCGCCTCCGCACCCCTCGAGAGAGGAGGAGAGGCTCCACCGTCTGGACCCAAAACGTGCGCTCTCGTTCTATCTGGATCGCACACGCCAGTTCCGGGTGGATGATCAACTCTTTGTTGGGTACGCGGGCGCTAAGAAAGGGAAAGCGGGCACAAGAGGACCATCTCTCGATGGATTATCATGTGCATCCAGGCGTGTTACTCCTTGGCTAGGAAGGAACCACCTGTTGGGCTGCGGGCTCATTCCACTCGAGCCACGGCCACTACAACTGCCTTGGGCCGAGGTGTGCCCTTGCAGGACATTTGCCAGGCAGCTACGTGGGCCTCATTGCACACATTTGCTAGGGACTACTGCCTGGACAGTCAAGTCCGGAGAGACGGTTTCTTTGGCCGCTCGGTTCTTCAGGACTTCCTGGTGTAAATATTGGTTCGCAGACCCACCACCACGGGGATGGTATTGCTGGGGTATCCATTCTAAGGTAAGGAATCTATCACTAACGTGTCTCTTTCAGATGTACAAGTTACTACTTGTGTAACGATATATCTGTAAGAGACATTAGTTAGTGATAGATTCCTTACCGACCCACCCATCCTCCCCGTTCTGCGAACCGATATCTAGGGTTAAGGTCATCCCCTTTCAGGGCCCTAGTTTCTTGGCACCAGTGTCGGTTTTTTGTCATAGCTCTGCGCTTCTGGCGATGAAAAGCTGTGGCTAAGAACTGACGTCAGCACGCGGAGGCGGCGTCTAAGTACTCCGACGACGTCATCACGGCGCCCACGACGCCGACGACGGACGCGGAGCCGCAGACGACGCCTGCCGACGCGCAAGGGTACTGCTACGCAAAATTTTCCGGATCCAGTCTGACGCCTGGGGATATTCTAAGGTAAGGAATCTATCCCTAACTAATGTCTCTTACAGATATATCGTTACACAAGTAGTAACTTGTGCGTCTGGCGCGTAAGGCCTCTTGTCTGCTCCTGAGGTGTGAACACTCCCCATGGTGCAGGTCCAAGCCAGGTGTGTAGTGCTTATCATAGGCGGTCATCAGCCGTGGAGTATGTTACATGCGTGAAGGTATCATTGGTGATTGTGGGGTCCCAAGTGCTGAAGGGCACCACTCTGATTCTTGGCTGCCATTCTGCGTAGTGTACCACTTATGCGTCAGAGGCCAGGGATCCCCTGCTCACTCTGTACGTGTTTGTGCGCCGATCTATGCCTGACCAGGTGATCTTCTCTGTTCAGAGATCCCCGTTATGAACTGCTGTAACTGTTGTCTATTTTGAGCTGGGAGGTTTCGGGTGATCCACCCTGGCTGTCTTGGTTGTACTCTGAATGTTGGATTACAAGGATTTGGCAGGTTCCTGCTAAGCAATTTAGTCACCCAATTCTTGCTACAGGAAGAAGGGGTCCTCCGACCTGTATCATGTTTGTTGTTTCCTGAGTAAGGTAGTAACCGTGCGGAAAGTTCATTGCTTAGCTAGGGTGATTGTGGACACATCCTGAAATATCTGGATGGAATTCCCATTATATCTTATGGGGACTCCCACTAATGGCCTCTATCAGCAGTCTTCCTTGTCTGTATAATGGTCAAAGCGTATGAAAATGTCCTGGCCAGATCGTGTGGTTCAGGTTGGAGGGCCCGCTCTGTGGGCGCGATCAGTACGGGGGGGATCCAGTCCATGCTCCTCCAGGAGCATCTCCGCAAGACCTTGAATGTATTATTCAGCGTCTTTGCCCCGCCGGACCCCTCGAATGAGGAGATTGGCGCAACAGGACCTGTTGTCCAGGTCCTCTTGGTTCTCCTGTAATTGGATAATCTGGTCCTGTATAGAAACCAGCCGGGCACAGTATTCCTCGAGATCTAGGCACCGCTCACCTTGGGCCGATTTCAAAGAATTGACTCTGTGTCCCAGCTCGTCGAGGTCCACAAGGACCTCTGAAAGGCCTCTTTTCAAGTCGGTCTTCAACTACCCTATTTCTTTCATGAGGTCTGCAAACATCTTGGTCATAAAGCTCTTTGTGAGTTTGACGTCGTCCTTGGCTGTGTCCTCGAGCCAGGCCCTGACATTCCCAGAGCCTGACTTTGGAATCTTCATGCCATCCCCTTTGTGTTTACAGGTGGAGCCAAGAGGTAGCTCCTTATTTGTGCTGTTGCTTATGGGTCATGGCTCAAGTCCTGCATCTCAGCACCCCAAATGCTTTTCCGGGCCCTGTCGCCAGGGTCCCCACTGCACCTGACAGCCTCCAGGTGTCCGCCTTGTCACATTGTCACCAGCTCAGCAGAAGGGTTGGATTCAACGACAAAGGGTGACTGCGGCCTTCTCCTGGCCACCTCTAGAACCAATGGTCCGACACAATCTGCGGGACTTTTCACCCACTCTCTCAAACCCCGCAACTGGGCCCTTGACCACCATGGCCCTTGAACACCAAATGCCCCCTAGCATGTGGCGCCCCGGCCAGCCGTCCATGTGCTTTGGCTCCCTGCCTCTAGGGGTCACAGGGATAGCATGCTCTTGTCTGCGATCTTCTCCAGGCCTCCAGCAGTGGGCTTCAGCCCATCTGCCTACGAGTGGATGAGCGGCCCGCAGCATTGCCTTACCTCAAAATGGCGGCAGGCAACAGCCAATTTCAGTTCCTGCCCTTCACCACAATCCTGAGTCGCCACCCGACTTTCTCGGCCAGGCCCCCAATTATCTCCATCCGTTGCTGGTAGGGGAACCTCTGTCCTGCAGCCTTGACCTCAACTCTTCGTGTCTGCTGCCCGCTGCCATGGGGACACCGCATTCTACTGCAGCTATAAGTGGCCGCACTACCGGCGTGTCCCCACCACACCGGAGCCCCCTCCACCTGTGCTGGATGTCATGAGGGGGGCTGATCGCTGTATCTGTGGTTGGCAGGGGCTCTTTTCCTCCGCTCCACAGTCTTGAGCTCAGGAGTCACACAACCCTTGCCACCTTGGGCTTGGCATGCCACATCATATATTTTAATAACTTCCCATTTGCTTTCATAAAAAAAGTTTTCCCGATGATCTATTTGTGCTCTACAAGGAATTTAGGTTTTAGAACGTGGTCATACTGTAAATGGCAATTGTCAGTCTTCAACCCTCATACCACTGAAGGAAGGCTTTACCTTGTGCAATAAGTACACTCAGATGCACACCAAAGCTATTAGCAAAAAGGAACACATTTTGTGTTTGGCAGGGGTGCATCAAAAAAAGAAATCACATTCCTTTGTATTCCCGCGTGAAAAAAATGAGCTTCCAGAGAAAGGTCCACACCTAGAGGATGTGTAAAGAATGAGATACTCTTCCAAGATAGGTTTCTCCTCTCTTTTGAGCACTCTGACTTCTTCCCTTTTCTGTAAAAATCAGGCTGTTCCCCCGAGCCAGTTCTTTTTTAGGATAAACTTTAGGCCAATCCCCCTTTACAGGGGTGGTTGGCCTCAAAGGTCCAAAACTGCCCACGTTGGAGGCCAAATGACAGCCATTCTGCTTCTTTGGAGTCGCATCATCCTAGGCCAGTGGTTCCTGCAGATTAGCTAGCTGGTGTATGCTCTCCCCATTGCTCAATTCTTACATCCTATTATTCGTCCCACCCTCCCGTTCTCCCCTTAACTCCCTCAACTATCATGATAAAGGAGCAGTTCTTGTTTTTGACGAAAGGACTGATGGAGAAAGTCCTGCTTCCATTAAAAGGCTGAGTGTGTTTCCAATTGCTCCTGGGTCTGGGAATTATATTGATCTAGTATTTCATCAAATTCTTTAAAAAAATTGAAAATGGTCATAGTGTCTCAGATACTACGAAATCTGGAATAGAACGGGTTTGGTCTCTAATTCTCTTCATGATTTTAGTGTGAAGCTGCAGGGCAGCGGAGAGGTACTTCTTAAAAGTTTCCAGGTCCAGTCGGACGCCTGGGGAATTTGTGGTTAAATAGAGCCTCTACCAGCAAGAAAATACCGAAGGTAAGTAACTTGGTTTTATTTGCTTGCTAGTATAGTTTCTTGCAAAATATGTTCATGTGCAGTGAGAACTGCCAGTGCTTGCATAGTGTGAGGTCCCCAAACAGATCAGAGAGCCTTTAAGTACTATTGCTTGATAGAATTGATTCTGCAAAATAATCCCTGCAGTCCTTATTGAACTGTGGCAATATCCATGGATGGTAGTCAACAGGATATTCAGTGGATATCCTTGCCAACTTATTACAGACGATCAAGAGGTGTGCCCTTGGCCAACCCTTGGTTCCATAAGATTTTGTTATTAATTCTTCAACTTTGAAGTATTTCTGAGGTACATGATTAGAACTGATAGTGAGTATCGGTTCAAAAACAACAATCAGTGCATTTCGAATCATGCTTCTTAAGGAATAGTCCAGGTAATGTTTTGAATCGCATTCATAGGTTAAGGAACACCCCAGTTATCCTAGCAACCTAAACATTAACCACAGAAGTAAATGGTTAATAAAAAAGTAATATTGTTTAAAATGTGAAAAATTATTTGAGATGTATGTGTTTTTTTAAGTCTGAGCTGTTAGTAAAAAATTCCTTTTGTCAAATGTATTTTTCTTGAAGAGATAGTGCTCTATTATAGCACTATCTAACAAAGTTGCATAATAGCGGTTAGATTTTGGATATGGTATACTATGTCAATGTAAGGTTGACCAAAAAAACTGACCATCAGAATGTCAAAACAGAATTACTGAATTGGTATCTACTGGGTTTTTGTTGAGAAAAAGCATTGTTGGGACAAAACCTTTATCTTGTAAGAAACAATGCTTGAAATGTACGCACATACAATAACTAAACATTCAAAGATGCTTCTCCAGTTAATAAGTATTGAGTAGCATATCTGAGATCATGTCAGTGATACCAGAAATACTGGAAATGTGTATGGCTTCGAATATTATTATGTTCTTTGCCACATCATATCAGATTTTGATATAGAGTACTATGCAGTGAAAAAAAGGTATATTTCTGTAAACTAGTTCACATACCAAATCTGCTGGAAGAATTATCTGTCATAAGAGCAAGTTGCTTTCCTCTGATGGATGTGCAATCTCACACATTTTCCTGAATGCTATCTCATCACTTTAACGTTATGAATAGTCTTTTAGTTCATATTCTAATGTATTACTTTGCTGCTCTAGTCTGTGCTGAAATCCTTTGTGGGGTGCTGAAAACGTTTTCCAAAACCAATATTACCAACTCCTTTGGGGCTTTGTATAGAATTTTGTATCTCACTTCTGGTGGAGTTTTGCAGATATATAACTGAAGTTGCACGGGTCAACAGGCACTGTAAACAAATGTGTGGTAGGTGGGTGAGTCCTTTGAGAATTAGTTATACAGACGGACACTTGAAGGAACCGACATTGATGTACAAATTTCCCAGATCCAGTGTAGTACCTTTGAAGGATTCACATATGGAATATGTGGAGGAATACATATCCATCAGAACGAAGGTTACCAAAAGTAAGTACAGCATATCAGGCTCATAAAAAAGAGTGTGTCACACATTTAACATCATATATTTATTAAAATACAGCTTATCATATTTTATTAAACATAAGTACAGGAATATCATTACATCAATAGATTTCTGTACATTGGGAATTGCAGTGAAATACAAGTTATTGAGAAAACCATCTCCTGTGCATGATTCATTTGTGCAGAGAAAGAGTAGACCAAGGAAAGGTAGGCAGTGTATGGTCAATGAATTCTTTTGAATTGAAGTCACAAATACATGAGCCATCTTATCCTAACCACCTCATCCATGGTTGTAGAGGCAGGGTATCTAGATGTTGACAGTCAGTGGTGAGCTTTTACAGACTGGTTCATCCTGATCTATTAAAGATTTAGTGTACAAGTTTTACTTCTGTAGGTATTTTCTTAATATGGGTTTCACTATATAATTTGAATTCCCTACTGCCTACCACGAGAGATTGCTTCTACAATGCCTCCTAGTGAGGGAATATTTAATTTGGCGAGGCAATCCAGAAAAGTAGTCAACTCTAATTCCAATGAGCCTTGATACATTCCATCCAGATTATTTTTCCACAGACCCGTAGTTTCTAGGCTCAGAAAGCAACAGGCTACACAGATTCTACTGTATATGACATGCTCATGCCTGGATTACACTAATGCCTTGTATGTAGGTTTGCCTGGCTACTGTCTGAACAAACTGCAGGTGGTTCAGAATGCCGCAGCCAGAGCTCTCCTTAATGTCCCTATAAAGACCAGCATGAGACAACACTTGTGGGATCTTTACTGGTTGCCTATACTAGAGAGGATTAATTTTAGATCCCTGGTCCTGGCACATTCAGCTCTCTATGGACACTGCCCTGCTTACCTGAGAAAGCGCTTCAGGTTCTATATTCCTACCAGGCAGATATGCTCTGCGACGCAGCTTCTCGCCTATGTCCCTAGATTTCGCCTTAAGAGAATGAGTGGTAGCTCTCTTGCCTTCAGGGCATCTTCGGCCTGGAACCTTCTCCCTCTGGATCTTTGCAGCATTCAGGATTCCAAGCTTTTCAGGAAAAGGCTCAAGACATTCCTTTTTTTTTTTAAATATCTTTATTAATCCGCATTATCTTTGACAGCAGTACATCAATTTAAATCACAAGGAATTTACTTGTCCCGCAACGTGTAGTACATAAAAGGATAAATGAGAAAAAGAAAGGAATGCAGTTTTCCAAATATACAAAACAATATAATCGCTTACAGTAACCCTAAGCCCCCCACCCACAACTGTCCCTCGCACTCAGTTCTGCTATATCCGTTCGCTCTATACATGCCTCGGTTGCATACATTTAGTACATAATCATCCTCATTTTTCGCCACCTTCATTGTCTACGGTAACCTCCAGTATCTACAGCACCCATCAATATGCGACTAAACTAGGGGAGTGTACATGCTACCCCATACTACTGCAGTTCTGATCTGAAAGAGACACGTTAGTGATAGATTCCTTACCTTAGAATATCCCCAGGCGTCAGACTGGATCCGGAAATTTTTGCGTAGCAATACCCCTGCGCGCTGTTAGGCGTCGTCTGCGGCTCCGCGTCCGTCGTCGGCGTCGTGAGCGCCGGGATGACGTCATCGGAGTATATAGACGGCGCCCATGCGCGCTGACGTCAGTTCTTCTTTTTTCCGCGCCAGCTAGCGCAGATCCGGAAGAAGCTCTACCCCCAGTCACTTTTTGACTGAAAACTTTTTGATCTTTTTGATCCTCTACTTAGTCGATTCTCGACTATCGGTGCCAGGGATGCCCGGGTTCAAGCCTTGCTCGAAGTGCGGCCGACTCATGTCGGTCACGGACCCCCATCGCCGGTGCCTGAAGTGCTTAGGCCTCGACCACGACGATCGAACCTGTGACGACTGCCGGGCCCTGACGTCGAAGGCTAGGCGGGAGCGGTCCCGCAAGCGTCTCGAGCTGAGGCAGTCGGCCCCGCGCCGCTCCAGGTCCCGGTCCCGGTCCCACGGGAGGTCGAGGGACAGGTCGCGAGGTCGGAGTCATCGACGCTCCGGGAGTGGTCACCGATCGTCTGGATCCAAGTCCTCAGGTAAGAGGCATGAGAGGTCGGAGCGCCACCATCGGTCCTCCGACCCGCCCCGACGCTCGCTCGATGCGGCCGGGGGTTCGGGCGACACCGCCCACGCGGCTCCGCGGGAGTCGCAAGCGTCGCCGCCTGCCCCACACCTTCGGGTCCCTGGGCACGGCGCGTCGCAGGAGGAGGTCGAGAGGTACCTCATGGCCATGAGGGCCCTCCCTCCTCAGTCGGTTCCCGTGGCGCCTTCGGGCCGATCGGCTCCGTCTGGAGGTCCTTCCGGGTCGGGCGCTTCGGCCCCGACGACGTCGGGTGCTTCGGGCCCGGCGCCGCTGGCGACTTCGGTCCCGGCGCCGCGCGACCTCGCTGGATCCGGCTCCGGATCCGGGACCTCGCCGGTCGACCTTACGACCTCACCGGCGCCGTCCCTTCAGGTGTCGTCCCCGGCAGCCGTAGTGGTTGCCGACCCCAATGCTTCCTACGGTCCGCCTCAGGCGTCGGAGGGGCGCCGCTGGGCGCCGATTCCGTCGGCCATCGGAGAATTCTATCTCCACGAGGAGGCCCTGGCTGTTCATCCTGGTCTCCAGGAGCTGGGTGACGAGGAGCAATGGGAGGGGTCCGAGGACCCTCTGGCACGTGATTGCCAGTCACATCAGGACTGGACATATGAGCTTGGGGAGGCCAGTGGTATTGACACCTCGCCAGACACTGGATTTGCATCGCCCCCGACTGTGGCTTCGGAGGCGGGTTCTGCTTACAGCGTAGTGTTGACGAAGGCAGCTAAGGCCCTAAACCTTGAGCTCCCCGTCGCGGCCGTGAGGACTAATCTCCTCACTGAGGTGCTCAAACAGCAGTCCGGCTCCGCGGAGCCCCTTCTGCCGTTCAATGAGGCCTTGTGTGACGTTCTGCTGGGCACTTGGTCCAAGCCCGCCACAGGTCCCCCTGTGGATAGGAACGTGGCCAGACGCTACCGCCCGGCACCGGGCGACCCTTGCTTTTTGTCCACCCACCCCACCCCCGAGAGCCTGGTCATCCAGGCCTCCACTTCCCAGACCGCATTCCCGACGGCCCCGCCCGATCGGGAATCCAAGAGATATGAGCAGTTCGGGAAGAAGGTCTTCTCGTCTGTGAGCCTAGGGCTCCGGTCAGTCAACACCAACTGTCTCTTGGGCCGCTACACCCACACTCTGTGGGACACGGTTGCGGAGGTGCTGCCACAATGCTCTGAGGAGGTCAGGGCTAAACTCAGCCAAACCCTTGCGGACGGCCGAGATGCGGCACGATTTTCCATCCGGTGTGGGCTGGATACCACGGACTCACTGGGCAGGGCGATGGCAACGACGGTGGCGGTTCGACGCCACGCCTGGTTGAGGTCCGCCAATTTCTCGGCCGATGTCCAGGCCACTCTCCTGGACATGCCGTTTGATGGCCGTCGCCTCTTCGGCGACAAGGCAGACCATGCGCTGGAACGTTTTAAGGACTCCAGGGCCACGGCCAAGTCCTTGGGCCTTGCGGCCCCACGCCAGCAATCGGGTGCCTTTCGCTCCTTTCGTGGCCACGGAAGGGGCGCCCCACCACGGACCGTCAGCCACGCGCCGCAGAATGTTCAGCAACGCGGTGGCGGCCGTGGGAACCGCCGTGGCGGTGGTCGGGGCCAGCGGCGAGGCCAGTCCACACCTCCCTCAGCAGCCCCCGCCTCAAAACCTTCCTAGTCCGAGTTTTCAGGCCCATGTGACGCCTGTGGGAGGCAGGGTTCGCCATCACCTCTCCCACTGGCATACAGTCACTTCGGACAGGTGGGTGCTGCAAATTGTCCGAAGGGGTTTCTCCCTCCCCTTCGAGTCTTCCCCTCCATCCATGCCACCTCAATGCCACCGTGTGTCGGGGGATCACTTGCGACTTCTGCAAGGGGAAGTTTCGGCCCTCTTGGCCAAGAGGGCCATCGAGCGCGTTCCTGGGCCAGAAGTAGGACGTGGCTGTTACTCCCACTACTTTCTGGTACCCAAGAAGGGCAAAGGGGGCCTACGCCCTATCTTGGATCTGCGGAACGTGAACGGCTTCCTCCGTACGGAGAAGTTCAAGATGCTCACTTTGGCTCAGGTCCTGGCTGCCCTGGACCCAGGAGACTGGATGGTAGCGTTGGACTTGCAGGACGCCTATTTCCACATCCCCGTCCTGCCGGCCCACCGGCGTTACCTGCGGTTCACGGTAGGCCACGAGCACTTTCAGTTTACCGTGCTCCCCTTCGGCCTTACCAGCGCCCCACGGGTGTTCACGAAGGTGATGGCGGTGGTCGCAGCCCATCTGCGCAGGCAAGGGGTGTCAGTCTTCCCCTACCTCGACGACTGGTTGTTGAAGGCGGGCTCGCCCCAGACAGTCGTCAGCCACCTCCAGACTACGGCCGACCTCCTGCACTTGCTGGGGTTCTCCATCAATGTGCCGAAGTCACACCTGTGTCCCTCTCAGAAGCTCCTTTTCATCGGAGCGGTTCTCGACTCGGCGCAGTTTCGGGTTTACCCACCCGAGCAGCGGGTTCGGGATATTCAGGCTCTGATTCCTGTCTTCGGGCCGTTATCCCGGGTCTCGGTCAGGTTGACGCTGCGGCTTCTGGGACTGATGGCCTCCTGCATCCTTCTGGTGCGTCACGCCAGGTGGCGGATGCGGGCTCTGCAGTGGGACCTGAAGTTTCAGTGGGCCCAGCATCAGGGCAACCTGTCCGATCATGTCCTGATCTCGGAGGGCACTGCGAGACAACTGCAGTGGTGGCTCACGGACCGCGACTGGGTCAGTGGCAGACCTCTCTCTCTACCCCAGCCGGAGCACGTAGTTGTGACGGACGCGTCCCTCCAGGGCTGGGGAGGCCACATGGGAGAGGCGGAGATCAGAGGCCTCTGGTCTCCGGCGGAGTCCCGGCTCCACATCAACCTTCTGGAGCTGCGGGCGATTCGTCTTGCACTGAAGGCATTCCTCCCCTCTGTCAGGGGGAGCGTGGTGCAAGTGTTCACCGACAACACCACCGCCATGTGGTACTGCAACAAACAGGGCGGTGTGGGGTCGTGGACCCTTTGCCAGGAGGCTCTGCGCCTCTGGCAGTGGCTGGAACATCAGGGCGTGACTCTGGTGGTTCAACACCTGGCAGGTTCTCTGAATGCCAGGGCGGACGAACTCAGCCGCCGGTGCATGATGGATCACGAATGGCGTCTGAACTCGGACGTGGCGCAAGGTCTCTTTCGACAGTGGGGAGAGCCTTGGTTAGATCTATTCGCCACAGAAGAGAACGCGCAATGTCAGCAGTTCTGCGCGTTGGAGTTTCCAAGGCGGCACTCGCTCGGAGACGCTTTTCGTCGCGAGTGGAGCTGCGGCCTGTTGTACGCCTTTCCGCCTATACCACTTCTGCCCAGAGTGCTGAAGAAGATCAAGCGCGACCGGGCCCAGGTTATCCTTGTGGCTCCGGACTGGGCTCGAAGATACTGGTATCCCGAGCTACTCAGCATGTCAGTCGATCCCCCGATTCGTCTGCCTCTTCGGGAGGACCTTCTGTCGCAGCAGCAGGGGACGGTCCTGCACCCGAACCTGTCCAGTCTCCACCTACAAGCTTGGAGATTGAGCGGCGGCAGTTGAGGCCATTTGACTTGCCTCCCGAAGTCTGTGACATCATTCTGGCAGCCAGGCGTCCCTCCACTAAGTCGGTATACGCCTGCCGGTGGAATAGATTTGTGGCATGGTGCGCAGCAAAGGCTGTGGATCCCCTCTCTGCACCCCTTTCGGAAGTGCTGCTCTTTCTTCTTTCCCTTGCCCAGCAGGGCTCTGCTCTGGGCACTCTTAAAGGGTATCTCTCTGCTCTTTCAGCCTTCTTGAGGCTACCTGATCAGCCTTCTTTGTTCAAGTCCCCTATAGTGAGTAGATTTCTGAAGGGCATCACACACATGTTCCCTCCTGTTCCCTTCGTGATGCCCCAGTGGGACTTGAACCTTGTTCTCACCTATCTGATGTGTGCTCCCTTTGAGCCACTTCATAACTGTCCTCTTCGCCTCCTTACGCTGAAGACGGCCTTCCTGGTTGCCATCACCTCTGCCAGGAGAGTGAGTGAGCTCCAGGCTCTTTCTTCTTCTCCGCCTTTCCTGTCTGTTCACCCTGATAAGGTGGTGTTGCGTACACGACCTTCCTTTCTGCCCAAGGTTGTCACGGCCTTCCACATCGGGCAGTCCATCACCTTGCCCACCTTCTTTCCGCCTCCGCATCCCTCGAAAGAGGAGGAGAGGCTCCACCGTCTGGATCCAAAACGTGCGCTCTCCTACTACTTGGACCGCACTCGCCAATTCCGGGTGGATGACCAACTCTTCGTTGGTTACGTGGGCGCGAAGAAGGGAAAGGCTGTACACAAGAGGACCATCTCCAGGTGGATCATCTTGTGCATCCAAGCATGCTACTCCATGGCGAGGAAGGAGCCCCCGGCTGGATTGCGGGCTCACTCCACTCGGGCCACGGCAACGACAACTGCCCTGGGCCGCGGTGTCCCCCTGCAGGACATCTGTCAGGCAGCCACGTGGGCCTCGCTGCACACGTTCGCAAGACACTACTGCCTGGACAGTCAAGTCCGGAGGGATGGCTTCTTTGGCCGTTCCGTCCTCCAGGACTTTCTGGTGTGATATTGGTTCGCAGACCCACCACCGCGGGGTTGGTATTGCTGGGGTATCTATTCTAAGGTAAGGAATCTATCACTAACGTGTCTCTTTCAGATGCACAAGTTACTACTTGTGTAACGATATATCTGTAAGAGACATTAGTTAGTGATAGATTCCTTACCGCCCTCCCATCCTCCCCGTTCTGCGAACCGATATTTAGGGTTAAGGTCATCCCCTTTCAGGGCCCTAGTTTCATGGCACCAGTGTTAGTTCTATCATGGCTCTGCGTATCTGGCGCGGAAAAGCTGTGTTATCAGAACTGACGTCAGCGCGCATGGGCGCCGTCTATATACTCCGATGACGTCATCCCGGCGCTCACGACGCCGACGACGGACGCGGAGCCGCAGACGACGCCTAACAGCGCGCAGGGGTATTGCTACGCAAAAATTTCCGGATCCAGTCTGACGCCTGGGGATATTCTAAGGTAAGGAATCTATCACTAACTAATGTCTCTTACAGATATATCGTTACACAAGTAGTAACTTGTGCGTTCAATAGTTTGCCATCAGCTGAACAGTGGCGTCATGGGCTTCAAATTCGAGAAGTAGTGCCTGCCACTCAATTGATATGGGCGTCTTACGTAGTCCCCTATGCTCCTCCCTCTGTAATTTAGCCCCTTCCACCTTTCCCCACCGTACTACCTCTCCGTGCCAGTCCATAGGGTTAGGGGGTCTGGCGGACTTCCAGCGTGTCGTTACTGTTTTTTTAGCCAATAGGAGGGCCAAATCAACAAACCGTGTGGAGGGATTCTTCCTTTTATTATTGGGGCCTAAGCCTAATATACAATACTCCGGAGAGGTATACGGACCTGCTGGAGCGATCACACCCAGGACTTTATGTAGCGCTTCCCAATAAGGACCCTATCTGGGACAGATCCATAACATATGCAGCAGACCAGCAGCCGGTTCCAGGCATCGGGGACAGGTATCAGCAGTATCGGGGAATATGACATGTAACCGGTGTGGAGTGAGGTACGCTCTATGCAGAATCATTAATTGTATGAACTTAATTTTAGGATTACGGGATACCCGTTTGGGGAATTACAGTATCCTGTCCCATTCTTTGTCACGGAACTCGCGTCCCAGGTCTCTCTCCCATCTTTCCCAGGTGGGCTGTAGGGAAATTGCGCTGTCAGTGCGTATCCCGTACGCCAACCATTCTTTAGGCGGCTCCCATTACCCATTAAATATTGCATGGTGAGGAGCGAGTTCGTAGGTGGCTCAACACCATCCTGCGTCCACGTTGTGCTAATATAGTGTGTGATGTGTGCATGTAGTAAAAACAATGCGTCAGTGTTTGGTGCACCCGTACAATTCCATGTAGGGCAAGAGCTTGCCATCAGCAAAGAAGTCCCGTAAGTTTGTAAGGCTAAAGACATTCCTATTCATCTCGCGCCGGGACACTCTGAGTAGCCGTGCGCGTTACAAATCCCAAATACGTTCAAGCTTCACCAAATGTACATGGAACGTTTTCTTCAAATGAATGCTTCCCAGCCGTCAATATTTCGAATGGTTTTGAACTAGAAACTGGAGGGCCAAAATGTCAATTGCTGCAGTTCTCCTCAAAGGTGATTGATAATACATCAGGGGGGTACTGGGGTTTCCTCTGCCTGAAGCCACCTGCACGCTGCTACTGGGTGTCAAGCCTACAGGATTGAGGGCCCTCACCCGGAGCGACTGGGTGCTGGCGCTTCAAATGCTGGGAGCTGCTAGGCAGCTCATTGCTCTGTACTGGAAGAAGACGGAAGCACCGCCCATTGCTGCATGGTTTGTGCGCCTCTGGCATGTTCTGACAATGGAACTTCTCACAGCTCGGCTGCAGGCCCGAGACGCGCGCTTCAAAGCGGTGTGGCAACTCTTGGTGAAGTATTTATGCGCAGTAGAGCGTGCGCGTCACATGCCCCCCAAGCTCCGGGCGCTGCACTTGGTGGAGGATGCAGTGGTTCCCCCCGACCCAGATAGACTGTTGGCGTGAGGCTAAGGTGTGTGAGACCTCGAATACTATCGAAGGAACCAACCGCTCAGCTGGTTGACACAATGCCCTTCCCTCCCCCCCCCTCTGTTCCCTTCTCGGTGCTCTAAGACCCTTCTCTTTTACTAGACTCCTCCCTTTGCCTACACCTACTGTCCTCTCTACTCTGCTGTCTTCTCTCCTGTCATTCTATTGAAGTTTTGACCCTCATGGTCCTATAGGTTTTACCTTCTTGGTTTAATAGTTACAGATGGTCTTGAGACCAGGTCATCTTAGGCGGTGACTACATGGAGACAGTTGTCTGAACATAACGCGACCGGCCCTGCTGGGTTGTAGGTGAAACGATGTGTATAAATCTCTGAGCGAGCATTGTCAATGTTGCTTCACTTTCTTATGCCACAACGCGGCCCTGTTGGGTTGTAGGCTTAATGCTGTGTTCTAGTTACCTTATTGCTGCTCCCTGGTATAGGGGTGAAATAAAAAACGATTTGACAGCAAAAGGAGATTGATAATGCCATTAATTTTTGCTCAGAGTGAAAAGAGCTTACTTCATGTGAGAGAGCTCATCACTTTCGGAGCCATTTTATTTTGCTCCTTTTTTTAAGTGTCAGAGCAGTACGTAGAAAACCTTTCTATTTTAAAAGTTAATCTTTCATTCTGCAATGCTTTTTTTCACATGAATGGTATTATTATACATCCCCTAGTATTTCCCCCCCTTTTGAGCAGAAGTGTGCGATAACTCGGCCTTTTTCAGGTAAGAGAAACAGTTGTCCATCTACTCTTTAAGTGAAGGCTTCTTACAGTACTGCTCTTAATGGGATGGCAAGATGTCTTGTGAGGATGGTATAACGGTGCTTATACACTCTGCTTCTGGACTATAATATTGCAGCTTGACCACTGTATTAGTAGACAAAAGGTTTTCCGTTAAACTTGTTTTGTTGCCCACGGTCTTAAATTTCCTTACTGTCCTTGCCAGATTAGTTCTACCAGGGCTTAAATTATATGTAGGAGGAGTTCCTCACACACCACCCGCCCCAGGGAAAAGGTGCCTGGGAGGGTCCATTTTTCTAATTCTGTAGTCTGGTGTATTCCACACCTATTACCGTGGGTTTTGGACTGCCCCCTTTTCTTCTTTGCTCTTGTTCTCCTGCTCAGCAGTCTGTTATTGCATAGAGGCCTTCAATGGTGCTGACCATAAACATGATGCAGTTTTCGCTATTCTCTCCATTATTGGTGCGTGACATGCGTGAATCCTTAATTGCTTTGTATAGGAACGTGCCCCTTTTTGACATGGTCATCCCTACTTTTTATCTGGTATTTGATGCAATTTTGACTAAAGTGCACCGGGTCCCTGCTAGCCAGGTCCCCATTCCCTAAACCTGTAGTTGTTCCACAGTTGGCAAGACCTTTAGCACGCCTGTACGTCCCTAGTAAATGGTAACCCTGATACCTAGGGGCAGGGTCCAAAAGAGTGTCCCTGAGGGATACAGCATGGATTGTGTTACCCTAAGGGACCAACCACCAAACTCATGCAGACTGCCATTGCCGGCTTTGTGAAATGGTGCAGCAGACAAAGGTGAAAACCCGACATGGCACACACCTTGTGTGCCATGCCCAAAGACACTGCATGCAATATATGTAAATCACCCCTACATCAGGCCTTATAGCCCTATCAAAATGCGTTATATCACAGGCGAGGACATATCTGCTTAAGCAGATATGTCCTGTACTGTATAGTTTAATTGCTGGATAGTACAGTTGAACAGGAACGCCATCTTAAGTATGCATACTGGGCACTGGTCACTGAGTTCCCCAGCTACATGATGGCTTCACTGATACCTAGGATGTTTGATATCAAACACCTTGTTTTAATAAATCCATGCTGATGCCAGTAGTAGATTTATTAAGATAGACACCTGTTAGCGTGCTCGCTAACTGGTATCATGCAGCCGGCCTCCACAGACCTGTTTCTCACACCCTTCGGGTGAGAGTCAGCACTCTCTTAGGTCAGAAACAGTGCCTCCTCCGCCCCTTGCCGCCTTTAATTGCCCGGGCCCACAGCAACCGACAGCACTCTTCTGCTCCCAGGACCCCCACGAACAAAGCCCCCCCCCCCTTTGCTGGGAGCTCCCGGACTTGCCCCCAAGTCCCCCTCTGCAGCCTCAATCTAGGTGGTCCCCCTCTTTGCCTAAGGTGTACCTCACTAGGCTACCAACCCCCCCCCCCCCCCAGCACCTCTGCACCATTACACTCCAGCGCAGGTAAACTCAAACTGTTTGTGGCATTTTGGACCTTGGCCCCCTAGCACCTTAAGTACTAAAGGGGAACCCCTGAGAATTGTTTGTAAATACAGTATGCAGTACATGGCATTTCCTCCATAGGAAAGCATTACTGCATGAAAATGCACTTGAGTTAACATTTTACTTTCCTGTTAAAATTGCTGTTACGAAAAGGACTTACCCAATTACGAAGTTCTTGGTGTTGAAATAAATATAGAAATACTTGTTATTTTTCTCAATTGGTCTCAAGTTTCTTCTTGAGTGCTTCCCATTTATTGACTCTGTGTGTGTTCAACAAATGCATTAACACTACCCTCTGATAAGACGAAACTGCTCGAGGACGCTACCACAAAAGAGCACATTTGGGTGTATTAATTTAAACACTGTAAACCAACAAGGGCCGTCTGGACGTTCGATATAGAATACCTCGTTTTGGTATACTACTTAAAAAGCCAGCTTCCTATACTTTGGCTGGGACTAGGAATTTTATCTTGAGGGCAGGAGTTCTTAATAATGCTTCATTTAGCCCAGAAACCTAGAGAACCGTTCTCTTGCCAAAGAAAACATGGATAGTCAATTTAATTTTGATGACCTGCACCAGTATATGGATAGCTACTGCATTCAAAAGGCTCTTGCCCCAAGAAATATATGCATGATGATGAAGCTACTTGCCTGGATCCATTGAACTAGCCCCCACCTTGGGGAGAGAATAATAGGGAATAGTTTGAGAGAGCCTGTAAGAACCTTCTTTATTGTTTCAGTGAGTCTCCTAGTAGGACAATTTCCTTTGTGGCTTTGCTGAGGATGACAATTTCTTTTGGTTCAAATGGCGCCTTCTGCGGAAAAGGGTCCCATTCTATGTTAGAGGTCATTACAGACCAGGTTAACAGTTTTCTGGCTACAGGTGTTAGTGAGTCTCTGAAATTGAATAGGAAGTTTCTCAGTTGTATGTGTGTGTGCCCCACACTTAGCAATACTGAGAGCTTGGATTACCTGTGTTTTTGAGTATGCAACAAGAGCAATAAGCTGTTTAAGAATGACCTGATTTAAATTAAAAATGTTAATGCACAAAAGTATACAAATTCCACACACGTTTAAATGTACTTCAAATATTATTGCATTGTTGCTTTTAACATCCAAATAACCCTTACCTTTTCATAGCGGAGTTGATTTGCGAGGTGAAAGTTCTGGCATTTTAACTAGCTGGAGCTTTAACGTTCACAATTAGCTATCAAGCACAACATTTGCTTTCCTCCACAAGCCAGTCAATAGTTTACTTGTTTTATCCTCTGGGGAGCGGTTTGAGAGACTGGAAGAGTTCCTCCCTGTATAAAATGTGGTATTTTAATTATGAATGGAACAATAACTATTGACTGGTTAAGTCTTCTATCACAGCCTTTCTTCCGGTCTGAAACTTAGGTTAATTCGACACATACAATATATCCTCCATCCCTTCATTTATCATAACCAACTGCTCTCCTTTTTCCTTCTCCCCAAATATGGGAAATGTTGGAATCTATGAAAAGCAGAGCTGTTGTGTGGAAAGACAGAGTGCAAACTAGACGGTTGCAAGGACGTGTTCTGACATTTTGCCTTTTTGGATCATAGATCTAAACCTAAGCATATACTTGCGCTCTCCTACCAAGTACACTGTGCTCTACCAATATGAGCAATGCTGGCCACTCGTAAACCAAGTCACCTGGAGATCTTCCAAAACCTTTTACCTTGTTATCTGACTACTGTTACCCTTTGGTCATGCTGAACACATTCCATCCCCAAGTGTTACCCTGGCCTCTCTCAGCTGCTGTGACACTGGACTCTCTCAGCTGCTGTGGCCCTGACCTCTCATCCTTTCTTTCCCTTGCCCTCTTTCAGCCGCTGTTGCCCTCGCTGCTCTAAACCGCTGTTGCCCTAGCTGCTCTAAGCAGCTATTGCCCTGGCCCCTCTCTGCCGCTCTTGCCCTGGCCCCTCTCTGCCACTGTTGCCCCGGCCCTCTCAGCCGCTGTTGCCCCGGCCCCTCTCTTTTTTTTTTTTTTAAATAATTTTTATTGTAGACATACCTGTACAGGCTAATATACGGATAGCAGTAGCAACCTAAATGTCAGCAGATATACAGTACGTTTCATCAATCATTACACAGCCTTCCGGCCCACAACCCGGGGGTTGGGCGGCGGTAAAGTATCTGCACTTCCATGCCTGACGTTCCGTAGAGAGGAGTGGTTATTGTCCGGATTAAGTGTATGTCTACTTTTATTGTCCTAACAAACTACGCGCTGAACCCCAACTCCCCCCTTCCCCGCGCTAGCCCCTAAACACCCCCCCCCCTCTCACCCCTACCCGCACACCATCACCCGCCTAAGGCTACGTTAGTACTAACCCTGGGATGCTAGCCTCATGCTCCCCGTATTCCTGCTGTTCCTGGGGCCTCAACTCGCTCCCTCTGTGCCCTCCCCTCCGGGAGTTTCCTCCTGTGTGTCAGCCTCGCTATCCCTGAGCGCCTGCACCATTACTTCCCATGCTGTCGCGGTGTCAGCCGCTGTCTGGTTAGGGGACCTGCGCGCTAATTGGTATCTATGCGTGCTGTCAGCCGAGGCCCATTTCAGAAACTCCTGCCGCCACCTCCGTGGAGTAGGCCCTAGCCGCGCTTTCCAATTCCTGGTAATCTCTCTCTTCGCTATCATCAGCCCCATGTCGATAAACTTACTCGTGAGCTTATTTTTGGGAGTGTGGGGGAACCAGTGCAAAAGGCATTCGGCCGGTCCATACTCTAGCGATCGTTCCGTCACCTCATTCAGTACTTCCCCTACTTCTTGCCAAAAGTCCTGCAGGATCGGGCACGCCCATAGCATGTGTACTAACTCAGCTCCCTCTTCCGGGCACCGGGGACAGGCTGCTGTGTCATCGCCAAAATACCGCCGTATTCTACCTGGTGTCATATACGCCCTATGCAACACATAGTAGTGTATCAGCTGGAACCTGGCGTTCCTTGTGCTGTTACGAGCTCTGCGGACAAGTTGTGCCCAGGTCGTGTCCGGAATGTCCTTGTGCAGGTCCGCCTCCCATTTGGCTTTCAGGGATGTGAGAGGAGGGATATTCTCCCTAGCCATTCGGTTATACAGGCATGTAACTGCCTTAACCGTGCCCGCCGCCATCATGGTGTATTGGCACGCCGCTGCCGTCTCGGGCTCCCCAAGCCCCGTGCCCCAGTGGGCATGCATCGCCCGGGTCACCGCTGCGTGCAGCAGGAATCCTCCTCTCGGGATATCGAAGCGGTCTGTTAACTCCCGGAACGGGAGCAGTGTTCCACCCTCAAAGAGGTCCCCAACCACCTGAATTCCCGCTTCCTCCCACTCCTGCAGGCTCGACCAATCGCCGCCATGTGGTAGTGCCGTCAGCATGGCCAGTGGTATCTCCGGCGCGTAAGGGCGTTGGGAACCCGCTCTCTTCTGGGTCCGATTCCAGCATTGTCGGTACGTGCGCTGTTCAAGCGATAAGTCCCGACTGTCCAACCGCTGCTGGAGGGTTATGTACGCCAGGACGTGCCTGGGCGTTCCCCGCAAATTTTCATCCTCCGGGCCCCGGAATACCCTCGCTACCTCCTGCGTGAAGATCTGTAATTGGGCCGCTAGGTAATAGAGCTCGAAGTCCGGCACCGCCAGCCCCCCCTCATCCTTCGGGCGAGAGAGCGTGGCTAGCGCTACTCTGCATCGTCCCGCTCCCCAGATGAACGATGTGATCTGAGATTTGAGGAGCTTAAAAAAGGAACCAGGTATCCAGATTGGAAGCGTCCGGAAATAGTACAGTAGTCTCGGCAGGGCTACCATCTTTAGTAGGGAAATCCGGCCCGCTACTGATAGCGGTAATGTGGACCAGAAGGACATACAGCCCTTCAGTCCGCGCACGCACCGTCCCAGGTTGCCCTCGAGTAAGTCTTCCGGCTTATGGTAGATGTGAACCCCCAGGTATTTCATGCAGGTAGGGTTCCAGGTCGCCTCCGACTGGTGCTGCGGCTGGGCAGTGCCCTCCAGCAGCGGGAGCAAGCTTGTCTTGGGCCAATTGACCCGCAGGCCCGATATCTCTCCGAATCTCTCAAGTAGAGCTTCCGCCTTCCTCAGGTCCTCACCCCCGTCGCGGAGGAATAGCAGTAAATCGTCAGCATACAGTGAAATGAAATGATGCCCGTCACGGGTCCGCACTCCGTGGATGTGCCGCCCCGTTCGGGCCGCGGCCGCCAGCGGCTCAATGGCCAGCGCGAAAAGGAGCGGTGATAGGGAGCAGCCCTGGCGAGTGCCCCGCTCCACCTGGTAGCGAAGGGATACCGCCGGACCTACCCTCACTCTCGCAATCGCTTCCGCGTAAAGGACCTTAGTCCAGCGGATATAGCCAGCTCCCAGGCCGAAGCGCTCCATGACAGCGTAGAGGTAGTCCCACTCGAGGCTGTCAAAGGCCTTTTCAATATCAACCGACAGGACCAGCTCCGTCCCTGTCCTCTCGGTAAGCCCGTCCATGATGCGGATGAGCCGTCTGATATTAGCCGTGGTGTTGCGGTTCGGTATAAAACCGTTTTGGTCGTCATGCACCAACCCCGCCATGTGCGGTAGGAGTCTCGCCGCCAAAATGGAGCTCAGGATTTTATAATCTGCGGTGAGCATAGATAGCGGCCTATATGACGTGGGGTCAGTGCTCTCCCTGCCGGGCTTCAGCAGTGGGACCACCAACGCCTCCCTCATCGATTGCGGTAGTCGTCCCGTTGCCTTTGCCTCCTTGTAAACAGTCTGGAGACGGGGGGCCAATACGTCCAGGTTTTTGGCGTAAAACTCTATGGGGAGTCCGTCTAGCCCCGGCGATTTGTTCCTCGCCATCCGCCTCACCGCTAGTCGTATCTCGCCCGCGTCAATGTCCGTCCCCAAGTCCATCGCCTGCTCCGCCTCTATCTGACCTAGGGGCAGGTCAGCCAGGAAGGGACCCACCAGTTCTGCCCTGCCGCCCGGGTCACTCTTGTACAGGCCCTCATAGTATTGCTGGAACACGTTGACTATGCCTAGTTGAGTCTGTTGTACCATTCCCGTCGCATCCCGCAGCTGGAGTATGGGAGCGCATCTCCTGGAGGGATTCGATAGCCACGCCAGGAGGGTGCCCACCTTATCGCCTTCTACATGGGAGCGTAGCACGTACCGCTTGTGGTCAAAAGCTCGAAGCCTTTCCACCTCAACGGCTACCGCCTCCTTGGCCGAGCATAGAGAGTCCTGGAGTTCCGGCCTTCCAGGCCTCTTCCTCTCCGTCTCTCTCAGGTCCGCGTCCGCCTTCGCCAGATCGCCCAGCAGTACCTTCCGTACGCCCACATAGTCCCGAATGCAGATGCCCCTTACTACTACTTTAAAGGCATCCCACTCCATCGCCCTTGAAGTTGCCGTCCCTGCGTTCTCCGCGAAATACGAGGTCACGCCTTCCGCAAGGGCCTCCCCGAAGAGGGGGTCCTCCAGTGTCTCAGGTCTCAGTCTCCAGAGCGGAACCCTGGGCTTCCCCATAACCCACGCCAGCCGGATCAAGAGCGGGTTATGGTCTGAGATTGTCCTCGTCAGGTATTCTGAGCTGGTGACGCACGGTAGCACCTCCCGGGAGCAAAGTATGGCGTCCAGTCGGACATGCAGGTCATGGAGCCCTGAGAAAAACGAGTAATCCCGATCAGTCGGGTGTTGCCCTCTCCAGACGTCTACGAGTCCCCAGTTCTCCTGCCAGTCCCTCCTTCCCTTAGAGAGTCTGTGTACCGGGGAGTCACGAAGGGGGGGGTGAGATCTGTCCAGCAGGGGGTCGGCAATGGAGTTAAAGTCACCCCCCAGTAGGACCGGGCCCGCAAGGGGGTGGGCAAGCGTCCCCGACAGTGCAGCTAGGAAAGCTAATTGGTCCGTGTTCGGGGCGTAGATGCTAGCTAACACTATATCTCTACCTTCGAGCTTCCCCTCCACCACCACATATCTCCCTTCCTGGTCAATCCAGTGCCGTGAGAGTTGGAAAGGCGTGCCTGCCCTAATCCATATGAGCACCCCTCGCGCATAAGCCGAATAGTTGGTGTGATAAACCTGGCCCCGCCATCTCCTTTGTAGGGCCTCCCCCTCCCGTTGTGTGAGGTGCGTCTCCTGCAGCAGCGCGATGTGTACTCCCCTCCGTACTAAGTAGGCATGCACTTTGTGTCTGCGTTGCATAGTGTGTAGGCCCCGGACATTCCAGGTCATACAAGTCAAAACATTTGCATTAGCCATTATCCCAGTGATCCGGTCGAAACCCTCCTCCCAGGTCCAGCCCGCTGGCGGTGATGGTGCCCCCTGTGTAAAAAACAAAACTCCCCAACAGCCCTGTCAGTGGCGTACCCAGGGTCAACAGTGTCAAAAAAACAAACCAACAATCCCCAACTGTGGAGCCCCCCCCCTCCCCCAGAACAGGCCCCAATATCGAAATACCAGTTCCCATCCAAACTCCCGTACCTGATGACCCAGGTCTCAACTACACAGCCGCAGCTGTGGGTGCCTTAAGGGCCTACGGAGTGCGGCCTTGTTCAAAGGGAGGTCGCGCCGCCCATCTCCGTCCTCCCCCCCCCCAGTTCCTCATGGATCATCTGCCCCGAGTCCCGCCGTGTGCCCCGGCCCCCACTGTGTGCGAGGGCAGCAACCCCCTCTCCCGTACATCCCAATCATTACCCGATCAGCATCGACAGTAGTTCATATGTTGAGGACCTCATCCGCCGTCTGCGGTGTCACCAGCGGCCCCTCCATGCGATGTAGTCCCGACAAGTCCGATTCCGATCCAGAGGCCGAAACATGAGTGTCCGAGTCTGAGGCCCCTCTGGACCCGGAACCTTCCGCTCGGCCGAGCTTCCCCACCTCCAACAGCGCCGCCTTCCTTTCCGCCTCCGTTTGTGAGGCCGATGGGCCCAGCTGCCCCCGACCCCTTTTCCAGAGTCTTTTCGATTTCCGCAGCCGCTTGGGCGAGCGCTCCCGCTCCTTCTCCCGCTCCTCTCTCACTCCGGCTCCGTCAGTCCCGGCCTTGTACGTCTCCCACCAGTCCCAAGCGTCCGCCGATGTCGTGAAGAAAATCGCCTTGTCGTCCACTACCACTCGTAGTCTGGTTGGGAAAAGCAAGGAGTAGGGGATGCCCTCAGTCCGCAATTCCCTCTTGATCGTGAGGAAGGAGGCCCGCTGTTTCTGCGTTTCAAAGGTGAAATCCGGAAAGAGCGTGACTCTACTGTTTGCAATCTGGAAGGGGCCATCCTCACGGGCCCTACGCAGGAGCAGATCTCTGTCCTTGTGGTGTAGCAACTTGGCTATGATCGGTCTGGGTGGAAGTCCGGGTTTGGGTGGTCCTGAGGGGACTCTGTGGGCCCGCTCCAGAGTGAAGAATGGCGATAGTCCTTCTGGCGCCACCACCGTCTTCAGCCATTCCTCCATGTAGGCAATCATGTCTCCCGTCCCCTCCGTCTCCGGCACACCTACGACCCGAATGTTGCTGCGTCGGTTTCTATTTTCGGCGTCCTCCGCCCGTCTCTCTAGGGTGCTTATGCGGTCCAAGGCCTCCGTCAGCTTACTCTCCATCGCCTTGTGAGCCGGCGCCATGTCCCCGATCACCACCTCAGCCTCCTTAACTCTGTCTTTCAGTTTATCATGGTCAGCCCGGAGTAGGCCCAGCCCCGACGCCACCTGCGCTATGTCGTTGTGGAGTGCATCCCTGGTGGCCGATATGGCGTCCAGTATTCGGTCCTGCAGCCGCTGCAGGTCTGTCTGTTCCGCAGGGCCCCCTTCCCCTGCGTTTGGTGCTGCCGCCTCCTCCGCCTTGGTCTTCGGCTTTCCCATCGTGGTCGGCCCGCTGCTCTCGTTCACCCCGACTGCCCACTGGCTCCGGCGTCGTGGACCGCCCCTGTGCTCCTCGGGGCTTCGTCGGACGGCTACTGCGCCCCGGGATGGGCGTCCCAGTATGTGCGTTTGTCGCTGTGACCAGCCCCCGGGTGCTGTGGGGTAGCGTACACTTCGTCACCGAGGCGGTGTGGCAGGCCGGATGTCAGGGGCCCTTTTACCGCCCGTTTCAGCCTCCGTGGGAACTCCCAGCGTCTCCACAAGACGTGTGTGTCTCTGCCGCGGGGGGAGGGGGGGGCCCAGAATGCGCTGCAGCGCTCGCCGTCTCCCTCTGTTCCCCTTCTCCCCAGGAGGTCCTCGCTCACTTACTGGGCCGGCCGATGCCTGAATCCGGGTCGGTCCGCCGGATCACTGCTGTACGGGGCCACCAGGAGGCCACGCCCACTCCGTTCTCCACCGATGGCGCCGCACGCCGCGGCCGGTCGCCGAGGAACAATCCTCTCCGTGCGGGGCCCGACACCTCCAGCTATCGCGCCCTCACCCTGCACGCCGGCAGTGCGACTCTCGGCGATCCGCCGCTGTCTAGGGCTTCGCTGCGGCCGCCATCTTGCTCGGCGCCAGTCCCTCAGCCGCTCCAGAGGCCGCCGCGATCGGCGGTCGTTCCCAGGTCCGCGGAGTCGCCGGCTGCCCAAATCTCGCCCAGGCGGTCACCGCCGGGCCATCATCCGGCGCCGGGGCACACACGGGCTCTACGGCCCCTGTAACAGGATTCTTGCGGGGGAAGAGGCGCGGAGCTCCGGGCTCACGCCGCCATTCCCTTCGGCGCTCAAGCCACGCCCCTCTTGCCCCGGCCCCTCTCAGCCGCTGTTGCCCCGGCCCTTCTCAGCCGCTGTTGCCCCGACCCCTCTCAGCCGCTGTTGCCCCGACCCCTCTCAGCCGCTGTTGCCCCGACCCCTCTCAGCCGCTGTTGCCCCCACCCCTCTCAGCCGCTGTTGCCCCCACCCCTCTCAGCCGCTGTTGCCCCGACCCCTCTCAGCCGCTGTTGCCCCGGCCCCTCTCAGCCGCTGTTGCCCCGGCCCCTCTCAGCCGCTGTTGCCCCGGCCCCTCTCAGCCGCTGTTGCCCCGGCCCCTCTCAGCCGCTGTTGCCCCGGCCCCTCTCAGCCGCTGCTGCCCCGGCCCCTCTCAGCCGCCGCTGCCCCGGTCCCTCTCAGCCGCCGTTGCCCCGGCCCCTCTCAGCCGCCGTTGCCCCGGCCCCTCTCAGCCGCCGTTGCCCCGGCCCCTCTCAGCCGCCGTTGCCCCGGCCCCTCTCAGCCGCCGTTGCCCCGGCCCCTCTCAGCCGCCGTTGCCCCGGCTCCTCTCAGCCGCCGTTGCCCCCGCCCCCTCAGCCGCCGTTGCCCCCGCCCCCCTCAGCCGCCGTTGCCCCCGCCCCCCTCAGCCGCTGTTGCCCAGGCCCCCCTCAGCCGCTGTTGCCCCGGCCCCCCTCAGCCGCTGTTGCCCCGGCCCCCCTCAGCCGCTGTGGCCCCGGCCCCCCTCAGCCGCTGTTGCCCCGGCCCCCCCTCAGCCGCTGTTGCCCCGGCCCCCCTCAGCCGCTGTTGCCCCGGCCCCCCTCAGCCGCTGTTGCCCCGGCCCCCCTCAGCTGCTGTTGCCCCGGCCCCCCTCAGCCGCTGTTGCCCCGGCCCCCCTCAGCCGCTGTTGCCCCGGCCTCTCTCTGCCGCTGTTGCCCCGGCCTCTCTCTGCCGATGGTGCCCCGGCCTCTCTCTGCCGCTGGTGCCCCGGCCTCTCTCTGCCGCTGGTGCCCCGGCCTCTCTCTGCCGCTGGTGCCCCGGCCTCTCTCTGCCGCTGGTGCCCCGGCCTCTCTCTGCCGCTGGTGCCCCGGCCTCTCTCTGCCGCTGGTGCCCCGGCCTCTCTCTGCCGCTGTTGCCCCGGCCTCTCTCTGCCGCTGTTGCCCCGGCCTCTCTCTGCCGCTGTTGCCCCGGCCTCTCTCTGCCGCTGTTGCCCCGGCCTCTCTCTGCCGCTGTTGCCCCGGCCTCTCTCTGCCGCTGTTGCCCCGGCCTCTCTCTGCCGCTGTTGCCCCGGCCTCTCTCTGCCGCTGTTGCCCCGGCCTCTCTGCCGCTGGTGCCCGGACCTCTCTCAGCCGCTGGTGCCCCGGCCTCTCTCAGCTGCTGGTGCCCCAGCCTCGCTACAACACTGTTGCCATGGCACCTCTCCACGCTGTTGCCAAGATCTCTCTCAGCCGCTGTTGCCCCTCTCAGCCGCTGTTGCCCCGGCCCCTCTCAGCCGCCGTTGCCCCGGCCCCTCTCAGCCGCCGTTGCCCCGGCCCCCCTCAGCCGCTGTGGCCCCGGCCCCCCTCAGCCGCTGTGGCCCCGGCCCCCCTCAGCCGCTGTGGCCCCGGCCCCCCTCAGCCGCTGTGGCCCCGGCCCCCCTCAGCCGCTGTGGCCCCGGCCCCCCTCAGCCGCTGTGGCCCCGGCCCCCCTCAGCCGCTGTGGCCCCGGCCCCCCTCAGCCGCTGTGGCCCCGGGCCCCCTCAGCCGCTGTGGCCCCGGCCCCCCTCAGCCGCTGTGGCCCCGGCCCCCCTCAGCCGCTGTGGCCCCGGCCCCCCTCAGCCGCTGTGGCCCCGGCCCCCCTCAGCCGCTGTGGACCCGGCCCCCCTCAGCCGCTGTGGACCCGGCCCCCCTCAGCCGCTGTGGCCCCGGCACCCCTCAGCCGCTGTGGCCCCGGCCCCCCTCAGCCGCTGTTGCCCCGGCCTCTCTCTGCCGCTGTTGCCCCGGCCTCTCTCTGCCGATGGTGCCCGGGCCTCTGTCTGCCGCTGGTGCCCTGGCCTCTCTCTGCCGCTGGGGCCCGGGCCTCTCTCTCTGCCGCTGGTGCCCCGGCCTCTCTCAGCTGCTGGTGCCCCAGCCTCGCTACAACACTGTTGCCATGGCACCTCTCCACGCTGTTGCCCCTCTCAGCCGCTGTTGCCCCGGCCCCTCTCAGCCGCTGTTGCCCCGGCCCCTCTCAGCCGCCGTTGCCCCGGCCCCTCTCAGCCGCCGTTGCCCCGGCCCCTCTCAGCCGCCGTTGCCCCGGCCCCTCTCAGCCGCCGTTGCCCCGGCCCCTCTCAGCCGCCGTTGCCCCGGCCCCTCTCAGCCGCCGTTGCCCCGGCCCCCCTCAGCCGCTGTGGCCCCGGCCCCCCTCAGCCGCTGTGGCCCCGGCCCCCCTCAGCCGCTGTGGCCCCGGCCCCCCTCAGCCGCTGTGGCCCCGGCCCCCCTCAGCCGCTGTGGCCCCGGCCCCCCTCAGCCGCTGTGGCCCCGGCCCCCCTCAGCCGCTGTGGCCCCGGCCCCCCTCAGCCGCTGTGGCCCCGGCCCCCCTCAGCCGCTGTGGCCCCGGCCCCCCTTAGCTGCTGTGGCCCCGGCCTCTCTCTGCCGCTGTTGCCCCGGCCTCTCTCTGCCGATGGTGCCCGGGCCTCTGTCTGCCGCTGGTGCCCGGGCCTCTCTCTGCCGCTGGGGCCCGGGCCTCTCTCTGCCGCTGGGGCCCGGGCCTCTCTCTGCCGCTGGGGCCCGGGCCACTCTCTCTGCCGCTGGTGCCCCGGCCTCTCTCAGCTGCTGGTGCCCCAGCCTCGCTACAACACTGTTGCCATGGCACCTCTCCACGCTGTTGCCCCTCTCAGCCGCTGTTGCCCCGGCCCCTCTCAGCCGCCGTTGCCCCGGCCCCTCTCAGCCGCCGTTGCCCCGGCCCCTCTCAGCCGCCGTTGCCCCGGCCCCTCTCAGCCGCCGTTGCCCCGGCCCCTCTCAGCCGCCGTTGCCCCGGCCCCTGTCAGCCGCCGTTGCCCCGGCCCCCCTCAGCCGCTGTTGCCCCGGCTCCCCTCAGCCGCTGTTGCCCCGGCTCCCCTCAGCCGCTGTTGCCCCGGCCCCCCTCAGCCGCTGTTGCCCCGGCCCCCCTCAGCCGCTGTTGCCCCGGCCCCCCTCAGCCGCTGTTGCCCCGGCCCCCCTCAGCCGCTGTTGCCCCGGCCCCTCTCAGCCGCTGTTGCCCCGGCCCCTCTCAGCCGCTGTTGCCCCGGCCCCTCTCAGCCGCTGTTGCCCCGGCCCCTCTCAGCCGCTGCTTTATGGTAAATCTTATTGTCTGTCTTTTTGGTTTTGTGTTCCCCCTTTCAACCTTTACCTTCTTGTCCTGCGCTCTAATCCCACCACTCTGCATTTCTAGCATCTCTCCTCCTTCTTTGTTCTCTTTAGTTCTATAATCCACTCTGTCCTTCCCTCATGCCTTCCATTTCCCATACTTCATTTATCCCTCATGTATATTCTCCTACCTTCACTCCTTACTTCCTTTTTGTAATTTCTTCTTCTTATCATACTCGCTTCCCAACGAGCAGCAGCTCCAAACTCTTCCTTAGAATACCTACATTTAGACTAGTCTCTATGATTGAATGCCCATTGTATCACCCAGGCCCCAAGCTATGCAATGACGTTCCCCTTGATCTTGTACAACTCTGCTTTCAAAAGGGTTCTTAAACGTTTCCTGTTTTGTTGCTCTTTTTGTCTTTAGTTGTTGTTCGCATTTTGTCTGTTTTTCTTTGTAGGTTTTTATTACCATGAGAAAACAGGCTATTTATAAATCAACAATTGAATTCTATTTATCACTCAATCCCATCCTTTGCACACTGAATCTTCTACTTTTATTCACTTCTTAATGTTCACTTACTGCACCACTTGCTTTTTCTGCAATTGCTCCTTTCTACTGTACTGTTATTCATTAACACTCATGAACTCTGTCACCTCTTTTCCACAGTGCTCACCACCCCATCTTGCCTCTTTTGTCCACCACTTATTTCTTTATTTCTCTTCTTCTCAACTTACTTGCCTCATTACTTTCAGCCTAAAACAAGACGATTCCCCTTAACACTGTTGCAAGTGAATGGCCCTGTGGTTCTTTTAGATGTGGCATGGGTGTTTGTGTCTTAAGGTGTGTAATATTTGTTTTTGTGCTTCTTTCAGGACTTTCTATCGTTTTGAAGCAGTTTGGGACAGCTCACTGCATAATTCTCTTCTTCTCAACCGGGTGACACCGTATGGAGAGAAAATCTACATGACTCTGTCAGCATACCTCGAGGTAAGTTCATAATAATGTCAACATATTTTGTTGTGAGAGTAAGTGACTGTAGGCGTACCTTAATGCAAATACACAGGCCTTGAGGTACCCCCAATTGAGTAAACCCAGCACCCTTGAGCATGTTGCCATGCAGAATGCGAAATGTACCAGATCTGTAATTAATACAGCTTCAAGATTTGTTCTGTCCAGCAGTAACTGCTGTTTGGTAATCCACAACCTATGGTGTTTGGGAAAAGTTTGATGTTGCTCTGGGGCAGTTCCTACATTATTCCTGGAATGTTAGGAACATTTGTAATTTTTATAAACGGATATTCAGGCAGTGCCAGTGATAGGCTTCTGATATCATTGTGTAGAACAGGCTGTTCTCGATCAAAGGATTTTCTTGGATATTCTAAAAGAACAAACAATCTCCACCCAATGCTTTGGATCCTGGACCACATTTTAAATTGTAAAGATTTGTCAATTTTTTTTTAAAGAAACCATACTTAATATTTTCTAGCCTAATGTGTTTTTTGTGCGGGTAAATGTTAATGGACATTATATATCATCTTTGACAGTGGAAAAGGTGTTTTTTCTATTTCTCTCTGACAAAGAGAATCAGTGGGAAATATGATTCTGCTTCTTTATGGTTTTGAGCTAGGATCCCTGGACACTGTTCTCTTTTTCTGTATTTTTCACACCTGGATTGGTTTCTGAAGAGAATTTACTTGACATCTTTAGAGATCACCCATTGTTTGTTTTCATTTTTCAAGGTTGGTTACATGTTTCTTGCATGTCATTTCACCACTATGGTGGCTCTTTCTGTCAAATGGCCTTCATGTTTTTAAAACAAAATCCTAAAAATACAAGCCCATACTGTGTGTTATTTTTCTTCAGCACTCCTGTTCCAAAAGAGTTTGTATCCAGACACCATCTAATGTGAGTCTTCCTCTGTAACAACTAATGTGGTCCGAGTAAGCCCTTCAGCCTCCACCGAGAAATGCTTCAAATACTGGTATCGCCAATTCTTTCAGCCCTTCTTTCAGCTTATTTTAACTCCCTTTACTGATGGACCAGCATCACAGTTCTCCTGTTTGCTCTGCCCACTGGAGGTCAAGGGAGCTTACGCAATAACATGGACTAATAAACTGACACGTGTCTGGGACAGAATTCCCAACCATCACTTGAGTTGGTACATAATAGGCTCTCTGAATTAGATAATGCGACATACTTCAACGTGACCATTAGAGCAGCCAAAAAGTTCAGTATTAATACAATCATGCGGCTGAAGACAACAAAGACGATATTCATTTCATTTTAACCCCAGGAAAGACAATCAATGTGTTTGGCACTGGCATACCGCACCACAGAGACCTTTCTGACTCAAACTTGAGACAGAGCTGCAAAGAGGTGTCAAGAGAAGCAATTATGGGTCTATATACTGGACTCTCTCTTTGTAGGAGAATCTGCCACCAGACTTTCTTGCTGCCTCTGCAGTGCAAAAGATGTTTAATGCAATGAGGGTGACTTCAGATGCCCACTCCCAACAAATGGAGCCAAAAGATGAAAAACAGCTATAGTTGTCTATAAGTCTCTGAACTGACAGCTTTGCTACCATTTGAGACAGATAAGACCATGTGTCATGGGATTCCTTGGATCAATTTACAAACTTACTACCAAGGGATCTGGTTGATAATTTTCTGAAGATAACTGAAGTATCTCAAAGAGGGTTTCTAATTTGGCAGCTGTAGGGTTTGGCCCTCTTTGCAGGGTCACCCCAACCTTTTTGCCCTTTTCCCTCCGTTGTTTGCTTAATTCGGTTTTGTTGGTCTTAGGACTCTGTGCACTTTACACCTGCTGCTGTGTTTGTACTCACTCTCTTAAAACATGGTTAAGGTGGTTTAAACCTTATCGGCATATTTCATTTCCTTGTAAGTCCCTTTGTAGAGTGGTATACCATATACCCAGGGATTGTAAATTAAAAGCTACTAGTGGGCCTGCAGCACTTAATGTTCCACCCACTTCAGTAGCCCCTTAAAACATGTCCGAGGCCTGCCATTGTAGCCTGAATGGAGTTTTAAACTAGCATGTCGACTTGGCAAGGAAACCCCCTTGCCAAGCCTTAAGCTCCCCTTTTATTACATATAAGTTGTCCCTAAGTAGCCCATAGGGCAGGGTGCCTTGTAATTAAAAGGTTGGAAATGTACTTTTAAGTTTTACATGTCCTGGTAGTGAAAATCGCCTACATTTGTTTTTCACTACTGTGAGGCCCACCCCTCCCATTGGAGATTCCCTATTACATTTAATAAGCTGTAATTTCCAATTGGTAGCTGTGTCATATCGTATAGAGACTACTAGCCACAGATTCCTTACCTCAGAATTATCCTCATGTGTGAGACTCGATCCCAACATTTTTCGTGAGCAGTACCTCTGTGTTCTGGTAGGTGGCGTCGTTCAGATCCACGTGGCGCTGCCCGCACCGGATGTGACATGTGTGGTGCCCATATAGGTACCACTCAGGTAGTGGTAGTGATCCCCACAACGGTGGGGATCACACAGTGTTGTTTATAATACCCCTCACACACCAACCGGCCCCTTGGTGTCATGCTTCATCATTGGGGTCTTCGCACCCCTCTACGGGATGCGGCGTGCTACGACTCACGACTACGTAGGAGCACTTGAAGTGTACTATGTGTTGGTGTGTGTGAGGGAAGTAAGTGCGAGTGGTGAGGTGGTGAAATGTGATGGTTAAAAGATACCTGGCTCGTAGGGTGAAAACTAAAATGTATTAAGCCCTCGGCTGGTATCGTTAAAAGGGGTGCAGGGTGAGGTTGTTACTGTCTTTGTGTGTGTCCTTGTCCTTTTTCTTTTCAGGGTTCCAGACCTCATCCGGTCCAATGCTACCCTTTGTCTTGAACAGGTTATTTTTTCCCTGATCAAAAGCTACGTCCGATTGTGATGTTATGATTTATTTTGCTTTTGTCTCTTCACAGGTCTTGTTCTATGAACGCCAATTGGGCGCAACAGACTATTATATTGAAACACTATTAGGAACATTATACCTAATTCATATTTTAAGTTTTGTAGAATTCACTTTTACATCTACACCACATGTGAGTAAGGTGAGGAGAGTTGTGCATTTCCTTGTCCTGAAGAAGGAGTTTTTACACTCCGAAACATGTTGACGCACTTTCTGAGGTTGATGTACCTAAATACACAGTAACAACCTCACCCTGCACCCCTTTTAACGATACCAGCCGAGGAGTTATTAAATTTTATTTTTCACCCTACGAGCCAGGTATCTGTTAACCATCACATTTCACCACCTCACCACCACTGTTCCCTCTAAGCCGCGCGCCTGGGCAAGCGCGCACCTATGCCTCCCGTAGCGCGCATTTAAAAATGTAGAGCGCGCACAGACATCTGAGGACCTTCGGGCCGCCGCTTTTAAAATGCGTGCGGCGCGAAAACGGTCAGATTGTGTGCCTTTTGTGAAGGTAATCGTGTTAATTGCAGCCCCCATTATGCGCTGCAATTTACAGGATTACTTTAACAAAGGCACACTATATGACCTGCAGCTGTGCCATCAGTGAGGTGTTCAGCTTCAGCGCAACCATTACCTCTGCAGACAGTGGGCTCTTGCGTTTTTTTTCATCTACAGCTTTGCCTCCTGTAGACTTATCCAGATTCCTGAATTCTTTTTAGTTGTTCTAATGCTCTCGGCTTTGCCTAATACTCTTGGTGAGGGGGCACGGTGGGGGCAGGAGGAAGGCAGCTGGGGCACTTACCCCTAACAGGCCCCGTGCTGCTAATGTGACTGGGGGAAGCATATATTTGCAAAATACCAACGCACGTTGTTTTAAAAAGCAACTTGAAAGTGACTCCAGGTTTTGCTTTTTTGTATCAAACTTCGCTGTGTTCTAGCTTCTCGTGTAACACGGACTGCCTAAGTGGGTATTTTTGGGCAGGTGAGCTGTAGTATCTAGTCTCACTGTTAGCTGGTAGTTCGGATGATGAAGACTTGCTGGTGCAGGGAGTGTAGGCCTTTCAGCTTTCAAACTCTGACGTTACATTGCCGAGCAGGGGCTTTGCCAATACCAGCAAAATAAATGTCGTATCATTTTATGAGATTAGTAGAATGGCTGGCACAGCACCCGACAGCATCTCACATTATTTACACTCACTAACTGAGGTCTGTGCAATATAGACAGCCAGTTGATGGGACCTATTCATTATATTTCGTTAATACTTTGAAAATTAATACAAATTAGGAATCTGGAGAAAATTGTCCCTTTATTACACAACAATGGCTTGTGAAGTATGTTTTTTCAAGTCAACTAAGCCACGGGATGATGGGCTGGAGGTTGGGTTAATTCTCATTTAAGTGCTCAATCAACGCTTGAGATATAGCTAATGGAGGTACAGAAAATCTGTGAAAGCAGTTTGATAACTACACACATTTTATACTAGGCCTGCAGAGAAATGCTTATTTTCTATGCAACATTCATAAAAAGGATTCTATTAGATCGCAATAGGACCAAACATATGAGAAATGGGAGTGCATCACAGATATTATTTGCAGTAATATTAGTGAACTGCTGATGTGTTACAATATTGATAACACACATCACTATCCCTGAACATTAGATGTAAACACATTTAGAATTTTGACAATTGTGCCTGTATACTGTCAGTGACCTGGCCTAAGATGGCATGAAAGACTTGAATTGCAATCATAAATTCAAGCCTGTTCTGAACAGGGTCCCCCAAAATACAATAAGTTTGTTCCAGGGCCCCCCAAATCCTTAAGATGTCCCTGGTAGACTTGCTGCATTTCTTTGGTTAATAGGGCTATGCCGCGGGGCCAGGGCCAGCTCTAGGGCAGTGTGACCGGTGGCACTGTACCAGCTGCTGACTTTGGGAGGTGTGGGGGGGTGAACGCCATGTTTGCAGGTACATTATTGTTTTAAAAGCACCTGCTGTGACATTACTCGCCTCCAGCAATTTTCATGCAATATTAAATATGTCAAGATGGCTCTCAGAGTTTAGTGCAAGTTTTAAGGTAGCGCCAAGGTTAATATACCTGCTGCAAAGAATGTACACCATGTAGATCTCAAAGTGCAGGCTGTACCAAGGCAGTACCTATAAAAAAGGCACCAATATGGGAACGCCAAAGCAAATTCCTCAGTCCATGCCCTGCAGGAACATGGGGGGTGCATGCACACAGGTGGGCATAACATGTGCCCCTCTGCATGTATCCCACGGTATGCGATCTTGTATAGGCTCCCAACATTTCCCTACCATACGAACAGAGCTCTAGTTGGATATCTTTAGTGAAATCTTATATTAGTACCACCATTAGAGTCCTGTGCTTTTCTAAAGCTGAAGTGTACTTGCCTGTGTAACTAATTCATGTAATGGTGTGTGTATGTAAATTGCAAACCTACCTTAAGACACATTACGTGGCGCTGTATGTGTGGAATGAACTGCATTTAATTTTTTTAAGCAAAAGTTTGGAGTGATATTTGCACTGATATTTGTTGCTGCACCCATATGCGTGATCCGGTTCTTGGCGCACATAGCATTGGCTGCAGCGCACAGAGACCTTACACTGCCGCACACAGAGGAAAAAAATTAGAGGGAACATTGCTCACCACTCACACTTACTTCCCTTACACACACCAACACATAGTACACTTCAAGTGCTCCTACGTAGTCGTGAGTCGTAGCACGCCGCATCCCGTAGAGGGGTGCGAAGACCCCAATGATGAAGCATGACACCAAGGGGCCTGTTGGTGTGTGAGGGGTATTCTAAACAACACTGTGTGCTCCCCACTGTTGTGGGGATCACTACCACTACCTGAGTGGATTCCATTCTGTTTATGTAAATTGTCAGGGGAGACCGAATCCACTTCCCTCTCCCTCCCTCCTTTGTTATAGATTTATTCATATAGGTACCACCCCGGCACGCTGATGTCCGATCCAGAGAAAGCAAACCCCAATAATTTTTTCATTGATTTTTTTCAGGACTTATATCCTTTTGTGGCAGGGATGTCCACAAGGAAGGCCAGATTCAAACCTTGCAGCGCCTGTCACCAGCAAATGTTGGTGATTGGCCCTCACGTCTGCCTCTGATGTCTTGAGTGCATCCACAACGCCAAGACCTGCGTCGATTGTCACGCCATGCACTCAATGGCCTTGATGGAGGGATCTCTCAAGCTCGTTGCCGCTCGACATGTGACACCGCAATGGTCTTGATCCCAGTCAAGTGGAAGGTCCTGGGATCGATCGCAGAGCCATCAATCTTTATCGCAGTTGAAGTCGTCCCATTCTGGTCAGCCCCACAAGAATAAGATTAAGAAGTCGAATGGGGTTCTCGACTTCACGTACGTCAAAAACATCCGATGAAACGAGGAAACATCGCCTCTCGAAGACTACCACCGGAGTTGAGTTTTCAGGAGCTGGTGCCCCCCTACACAGCTCAGCCCATAGCCCATAGGCTTAAGCCTATGGGCTGGAACTTGGGGAATATTGGGATGGGCACCTAGACTCTGGAGAATACTAGCCCCTAGACCCTAACATGACCTGGTCTCAGGAATTGGTGGAACCCAGTGGATCGAACATCTTCCCAGATACTGGAATGGTCTCTCCTCCTACCGTGGCTACTGAGGAGGGTGCTTGCTTCTTTTGCTATGTTGGTGAGAAGGGCGGCCGAGTTCCTGGACCTTAGCCTGCCCTCAGTGGCATTCACGACTAACATCTTGAAAGAGGTGCTTCAGCTGGGAGTTACTCCCTCAGAACCACTTCTCTCATTTAATGAAGCCCTTACGGACGTCCTGCTCTAGGCCTGGTCCAAGCCCTGTACAGGGACTCCTGTGAACACGACAATGCCGGTTGCCAATACCCCACAATATGGGACCCCAGTTTCCTTTCCAAAGCTCCATTAAATCTTGTCAAATTTACAGTTTTCCCTTGAAAATTGTTACAATGTGTATGGGGCATATCCCTTCCAAAGATGATGGTTTAAACCTTACAAAGATTGAAACCGACAAATGTTGGTGACAGGCACCCACAAGGTCTGGCTCTGGTGCTTTAGCTCCAGACAAAATACAGCGCTGCGTGAATGCTCTACAAAGATGAATAAGAAGGTCATCCTGGACAACAAAGCCAAACTTGTTGTCGCAGCACTTTGTATGAAGACGAAGAAGGCCCATTTGAGGTTGAAAGCGCAGTAGCTCTCTCACTCTTGGGGCTACTCTTGTAACTGTTCGTCTTTAATGTTCAGGAGCTCATGTAAGTCAAAGTAACATACAAAGTCAAACCATGGGTCCACCTTTGTCCCTCCCCTCCCACCACTCAGAATCATGCAACTCCCAGAGTACCTCTAGGCCATGAGACTTTCCACCCACTCAGAACATATCCTGCATTTGGTTCACATGTGCTCCGACTTAACAAGGCCATTTGCAACACCTCAACAACTCCATGAGTTTAACTTGGCCCTAGACTTCATTTTTGGTACTCTGATCCCTTTGGAGCACCTTTGGGCCTTACGGATCCGAGGTGGCCCCCAGTCCGGGTTACTGGCCATGGATCCATTCCCTACTGAGCCACTTGACCTCACTTCGAGGCTGGCCCCATCACTGAGCGTGACTCTGCCTTAGACGCTGAAACCAACGACTCCACCCTTGGCCTCCACGCTGGGCTGAGTTCAGAACCAGAGCACTTTTATTGGGAGTCTGAAACTTAATTCACACCCCACAGCCCTCAACAAGGTCATACACAGCACGCCTTTATTCTTCTTCAGAATCTAAAATCCTCCCAACCTCCTGCTGATACTGACAATGATGATGAACCGTATGATGGGGAGACCATTGTTTTTGATTTATTTTATGCTAATGGCATGGACAACTCTTGAGATACTGACCTTTCTTCGCCCAACCAGGCTATGGAATAGAAGAGCCCATCTCCTTTGTCATAGTGATTAGTGACAGAAGTTTTAGACTTAAACCTGCCCATGGCAGAAGTAAAAATAAATATCCTGACTGAGGTGCTCAATCCAGGCCAAACAAGCTAATAACCTCCTCTTCTGTTTAATGAGGCCCTTGCGCACATGCTGGTATGCACCAGGCCCAAGCCAGGATCATTCCTTGTGGTAAATTGAATAATGGCAAAACGGCATGGACTTGCTCATGTGAGTCCAGACTTTCAGTTCAAACACCCAACTACAGAGAGCTTTGTGGCACAGGCATCTTCTCGTCAACATAACACTAATGCATTCCCCACAACTCCCCCCCCCCCCTCCCCCTCCAAAAGACCATCAAAGCGCATGGAGACATTTGCAAGCGTATGGTTTCTTCCAACAGCCTTGCCCTCAGGTCCATCAATACTAATTGCCTCCCGGGCAGGTACGTGCTTGCACTGTGGGAGAGAGTGATGCCAGCTGTCCCAGAAGAAATACGGCCAACCCTACAATCTTGTATGGTCAGGACGCAGCAAACTACTCTACCTGTACTGACGTGGATATGACTGACTGTATGAGTAGGGCAGTTCAAACCAGTGTGGCGCTTCGGCACCATGCCTGTATTCGCTCCATGGACCTCACTTCTGATGTCTAACAATACCTAATGGACTTGCCCTGCGACATTTCTACGCTGTTTGGAGCGAAGGCGGACTCTGCCTTGGAAAGGCTTAAAGAGAGCAAGGACATGACTAGCTGCTTAAGAGGGCGGTATCGCCTTAGTGAGGCTCTGGATACAGGCCAGCTGACATTCTGCGCATCAGCAGTGGTGACAGCATAAAAGCAGCAAAAATTGATGCAGCATCATCTGTGATCACCATCCTTAATCAGGGCAGCCATAAGAGCCACATTCTGGTGTGGTGTAAAGACAATGAGAGAGTCGCTGCAGCCTGGTGGCGGACCTCGGGGCAGTGTCCTGGACAGCCCAATCGACATGCCTGTCCCTTGACCTGGACCAGGCGTTTTACTTCTTAAATTGGGACTATATATTCCGGGCGCTTCAATGCTTTAAATTCGGCCCGCAGCTTATGGACTGGATGCAAATGCTTTATACCAACCCCACTGCAAAATACTGGGCAACATATATCTGGCCCCCTACCCGGTAGCCTGGGGCACCTGTCGGCATACCCCTTCTCTCTTCTGATATTTGCTGTGTCTCCTGAACAGTTTGTGGCCAGGATGCGGTAGCAGCACCAGTGTGGGTAATCCTTTGGGAGATCAAATGCAAATAATTTCTTCATATGCAGACAATGTGATTTTTTTATCTGGACGCCTGAATGCTAACTTATTCACTTTGACAGTTTTACTGGAGGATTTTAGTGGACTATCTGGGCTTTAAGTCAATTAGAACAAATTCCTTAATTCCCCTTAAGGGAAAATCTCCCAGAGGGAAGTAGTCAAATAGGTGCTGGCACGATATTATTGGCCCCCGGATGTTTAAATATCTAGACATTTAGATACATCACAAACAAGCTGCCCTTCTTGAGGGTAACCTGGGTAGGGCCATTAGATATATGCACTCCCAAATCTCATTTTGGACCAGCCTTCTGATAAGATGATGGGTCTCATAGCCCCATCTAAAATTGTGATGTTAACCCATCGTTTGTTTTTTACCATCCTCCCAGTTCTTGTTACCCCTCAAACATTCAAAGAGTTTGACTCCCTTTTCTGGGTCGGGATATGGGCTAAGGGAAGTAGAAGGCTTGGGCTGAACGAAGGCCATGGGTGATGGCTTTAAAGTGCACCCAAATTACCACTGCAACTCATGTGGGTAGCATATTGGTTGGCTGACCATCATCAATGGGAAACAGAGTTCACATGTGCATAGTTATGAGAAGGGCGCCTCCATGGTTTCCTATTCCCTGGTGCTGCCCATCGCCGTTCTCACTCACTTCTACTGCACACAGTGCTGGGTTGCTTGCAGCAGGGATTCCTCTCACTAACTATCAAACTGCACCCCATTCCAGAGCTCTTATACTCATGGGACTACCTGTTGGCTGCATTACACTTATTTCTTGTGCCCTGTTGGTTTGGGAGGATGCTGGAGTTACAACGTTTAGGGACTTATTCTCAGACGGAGCCCTTTTAAGTTTTCCAGAGCTACAAGAATCGCTCAGGTTGCATAGCAGATCCCTTTTGTTCTACAGTGCTATTAGACTGGCACTAATTATTCATTCTGATATTAGAAACCAATAACCTGCCACCAATCCCATCCTTCACACTCTGTTTACAGTATGACAAGGTAATCTATGGTTACCTGATTCTATAAGGCGCTTCAGCAAGACCCCCAAGTGGCCTTAGCACTGCTCTCTTGGTCTAGCTCAGCTTGTTGTGTGGTCCCCTCGACATACTCGCCCCTTTCTCATCCAGGGGATACTCATCAAAGTCATAATCTATGAATAATCCACGCCCATGTGCGGGATCCCGGAGCATATAAAAAATGCATATATATATACATTTATATGCATATGTGAAAACATATATATTTGCAGCCTGGAATATTTCCAAAATGGCAAAAATGCTGAAATTACATAGGTTTGCATAGTAGCACCTAAACTCTCCCAACCCCTAAGGAAGAAAGAGAGCAGTAAACATTTGTCACTTAACAATGCTTTATTGCCATAGAAAAACCTGTAATTGCAGGCATTTGCCAGTAGGCTGCAGTAGAGTATAAAAAACAAAGAAAACTGACACCTTGCCTTTAAGGCATTAGAGTAGGGGTACCCTGCCTTTAAGACCCTGCTCCCATGATGCACCACAGGTGGCAGTTAGGTCAGTTCTTTTTTCTGGCTCCTTCTGAGAGGAACCTAGAGCTAGAACTTCACTTTTTTGACTAAAACTGATTTTTGAAGAGAATTTTTCTGAAAATTCGACGTTTTCTGGTTTCTAAAGGCTTCTGCTATTGTTTTTGTGGACTTCCACTGATTTTCCCAGTCAGAATGCCAGCTTTATTCAGGAAGTGTCCTTCCCTTGAAAAGAAAATGGCACTGGCAGATCCACACTCGGTGTGTATTGTGTGCCTTCCATCCACACACAATCCTGAACAGTGCCACCATTGTCCGAAGTTCTCCAGGCGAACCTTGCGCGACAGAGAACGGATAAAACTCCATGCTCTGCTGGAAAAGAACAAGAGCCATCAGGTGGCTGGCCATGGAGGCCCCAGGACATAGTCTTCCAGCAAGCAAGGCAAAAATCGGCGACGTTCCACTTCTCCTGACCCCAGGAAGAGAAAGGGGAGAAGAGATTCGCCGTCGCCGTCGAACAGGCTCAGACACTCAGGAACACCATCTCGACGTCGAGAGTCTCCGCCGCATCCCAGTAAGTCGGCGTCAAGGCACCACACTTCGGGCTCAAAGTCTGTGGCCGCTGAGAGGACCAAGTCTCCGTCAACGTCTAAGCTTCCGTCGACGTCGAGACACTCTTCGCCACCCACGAGGGGTCAGCGTCGAGAGAAATGAAGGCTGACATATCGCCACCGGCTGGCGCGCCACCGTCGAGAGGGTCATCGAGATCCCACCACTCGAAATCAAGGCGAACAACGTCGATACGGCGCCTTGGAGGATCGCCGTCGACACGACGTGGTGAAAGATCGCTGTCAACACGACGTCATGGCAGATCGCCGCCGACTCGGTGTCATAGCAGATCGACGTCGAGATCACCAATTCGACGCCGAAGATCGTCGTCGAGGTTACCTCATCGTTGTGGACTTTAGACTTCAAGATCATCGAGACCTCACTCAATGCCGATGGTGACTCAGACATCATCGACGTCAAAGCACTCGACGTTGAGAGAAGAGGTCACAGGGATGCGGAGTCCCCGAGGCAGTCAGATCCCGGGTCCAGAAGTATCCCCCAAACCTGCGGAGGGGAAATCCCGCAGTTTGTCACCTCGCCGTCCGCAAGGTTTGGGGGATACTTCTGGCGAGATCTCCACAATGTATCTGGTGGTCGGAGTAGTCCGGACTCTAATTACTCAGATTACTCCCGCAGGTACTCACTATCTGGTCCAAGGACGAGCACTCCAGCTGGACCTTCGAAGTCTCCCCCTTGGAGTCCCAGATCACCTCCCAGACCAAGGGCACCTTCCAGGCCAAGATCGCCTTCCATACGTCGGTCTAGGTCCAGGGTTCGTCACAGCCGCCATCATGACAGGCCCCATAAGAGAAGGTGCACAAGATCACCTACATGGGCTTCGTCTACAAGATCGACGGTCTGGGATTACTCTCCGACCTTCTCCTTCACACCGCCATCCCGGGTGTCACCCATAGATGACATTTCTACATTTACAGATGTTTTGGGTAGGGGTGCAAGGAAACTCAACATCACTTTGCATACCCCGGTGGTTCCCACGTCTGTCACCTTTGATACCCTGCATCACCGGACAGCTCCTAGACCGCTGCTACCACTGGTGCCTGGATTCCTGGAACCGGCTATGGCCACCTTTCTCACTCCTGCGACGGTGGGTTCTGTACCATCTAGAATCGCCAAAAAATTCAAGGCTCCAGCAGAGGACCCCTTGTTTCTCAGGACTGACCCACTGTGAGAAGTTGGCCTGGTATATGGTGTTCACTATTCTAGTGATCACCTTGCACCAGTTCTAACAACCCTTATGGTGATGGTTGTAGGTCAACCTTATAGACCAGCTATCCTAGTGGTAGCGTGGACAGAACAGTCTTAGGCTAAAAGACTCTAGAAGGCGTGTAAAGCCAGCTGTTTTACCACATGTAACCCCTTGAACATCAGATGAAAGGACACCACACTGGATATATATAAAATATATATGTATTTATTTCTAACACACTCCTCTGAACTCTTTGAGGTCAGAGGCCAAAGCACATAACAAGACACTCAGTTATGATATGTTAAGTTGCACAATTTACGGTTAGGCCCTAGGGGCGAAGCAAACCATATACTAAGAAAGTGGTATAAGTACCACATCACGAGAAAAGGAAAGGCCTAGGGCCTAGGGAATCGCTGGGGCTACACTGTCTTAACAATAGTTTAGAAGTAGGAGGCCCACAGGCGGCATGTGCAGTGTCTTTACACACACGCGGGATTCAATGCAAAGTCAATGGGAACTTAGAAGTTAGATTTAGAAGGATTTAGGGCACTTCCGGTTTGGCTACGAGGAAACTAGAGACTTGGGGGCAGATGTATCAAGATTCCGTTTTGCGAATTCTAAATAGCGATTTTTTGCGAATCGCTATTTAGGATTCGCAAAATGGAATGTATGTACAAAATCGCTATTTTTTAGCGATTCCTTATTATCCAGTATTGGGGTATCTTTCATAGATTCACATGCCTGAATCATTCCCCGTCGTCGAGGCGGGAGTCCCACGGTAAATTATATATATATATAGCAGTGCCTAAAAACCATTAGTAGTAGGCTAGAAAAGGATATAGACCCAACTAGGCCCAAAACTTAGCAGCCTATCTACCTCCTTATGTAAAAAGAACTGAAAATGTAGCCTCAGCCAATCAGCTAACCTCACCCTCTAGAACCTTCCCAGCCCAGGCAGTTCTCCTCAGATTTTCACCGCACTTCGTGTGTAAGGGAGTCTCCCTGAGTGCCTACTCAGTTTTTCTTCAAAATTTCTTCTATTCTCTCAAGATGTCTGAAAAGAAGGCTCTATTCAAGGCTTGTGGTTCCTGCTTCAAGAAGAGGGTACATGTGGACGACCAGCACTCTGATTGTATTTATTGTTTGCATCCTTCACATGTTGTGAAGGATTGCAGGATATGTCGAACCTTCCCTCCTAAGACCATCAGGGATAGAGAGGCAAGAGTTCTTTTGTGGCTGAAGTCGTCTGCCACAGATGACGAGGACAGAGCCTCTACCTCAAGTAAGAGAGCCAGTTCCAAAGAGAGGTGTTCTCCTGAGAGATTGAAAAGACCTAAATTCTCTCATAAACCCTCTGAGTCCACAAAGAGTGCTGCGTCAACAGAGTCTTCTACTGTGAGTACAGTCCGCACTAAAGCTGTCTCTTTGGTGTCCTCTCTCACTGTCACCACCTATTCTACGTCCTCTACTTCTTCAAGTACTGTTACCACCTCAGCAATTACTTCTCCTGTGATGTCCGTCATGGTTTCTTCTTCTGAGAAAAAATCATCGAAGAAAAGCTCGTCGTCGACGAGTCTTCAGTCGACGACCAAATCACCATCTACGAAGCATTCGTCATCGCTTCCGTCGACGCTCTCGTCGACGGCTCCCCCGTCGACGAAGGTTTCCACTATCCAGTCGACGAAGATCCCGTCGACGAAGATCCCGTCGACGAAGACCCCGTCGACGAAGAGCCCGTCGACGAAGACCCTGTCGACGAAGACCCTGTCGACGACAAGCCCGTCGACGACGAGCCCGTCGACGAAGGTTTCAGCTCCATCGACGACAAGCTCGACGACGAAGAGTCCGTCGACGGATCCGTCTACTAGGACGCCTTCAAAAAAGTCCTCGTCGACGATTACAACACCAATGACGATACCGTCGACGACAGTACCGGCAACTCACACATCTGTTTCACTTCTACCGTCGACAGCAGCGCTGGCATCTTTGAATGTGCTGTCTACGCATTTATTGCCCACATCTCCGGTAAGGGTACAGTATACCCATTTCCAGATGAAATCATTTCAGAGACAGAGTTACTCTCATTTGTCTCCCCTCTTGCCTTCGCATATTTTGGAAAACTACGTGGAGGCAGATTCTGATGATGAAGGGGATGATGACGAGCCTTTTGGAGTGGCCCATCACCCTTCCCAGTTACACATAAAATATCAAGAGGATGAAGATGATGATGAGGTTCATTACTATCAGGAAAATTTAGCTACTCCTTATCATCAGGAGCAACAACACGCAGAAGACACGACTCATCTTCCGTCTTTTCTAATTCATGATTTACAGGCCATGCTGGCTGATTATCGTCAGAGGTTTCCACCAACTCTGCCTACTCCAAATCCTGTGCCAGTAGACATGCCGATAAATTCCCCGCCACATCCTTCGCACTCTCCAAGGCAGGATGTTGACCCCGGGACTGGAGGTCATGATGTTGACGTCTCCTCTCCAGATGAGGATGAAGGAGAGGATGGGGAACTTCCGGATTCCACGCCTACGGAACCATGGAATGATTACATCATTCCTATGCCCTCTCCTAATTTGCCACAACCTTCAGATTCTCCGCCAGAAGACATAGGAGGTTTTCATAACATCATGCACCGGGCAGCTGCTCGATTTGCAATTACATTTTCGGTTGAGCAGACTGACTGTTTTCTTCATGATTTCAAAGAAGGGTATAGAAGGGTATCCAGATCTATCCCTATCATTGAATATATTTGGAAAGAAGGGATTAATATAATGAAGACGCCAGCTTCCATCCCGGCGGTTCTTCCAAGAGTCGACAAGAAGTACCGAGCACCACCGGATACTCCTTCATGTTTGATTGGTCATCCACGTCCTGACTCAGTGATTTTACAAGCGGCTCAACAACGATCCAAGAATCCGGCTGCACCAATTTCAACACCTCCAGACAAAGAGGGCAGGAGATTGGATGCGATTGGGAAGAAGTTCTCAGCTAATGCCGCTGCTACTGTTAAGATTGCTAATTCTTTGGCAATTTTAGCACGTTATGACAGACAAATGTGGTCAGATCTGTCGGAATTCATCAACCTGGTTCCCGATGACCGTGTTGAAGAGGTCAGGAAGGTTGTCATGGAAGGCGAGCGGGCAGCTTCTGAGATTATCGATTGCGCCCTCGATGTCTCTAATACAGCCTTTAGACAATTGGCCGGAGCGGCAGTTCTCAGACGGCAAGGAGGGCTCAAGGCGACTTCTTTCAGACCTGAAGTCCAGACCAAAATACTTGACATGGCCTATGATGGCGAGTTATTGTTTGGCAAGCACATAGATGAAGCATTGCTTGCGATCAAAACGGATACTGATACGGCCTAATCGCTTGGTACACTACAGTATAAGCGAGGTTTTTTCAGAGGAGCAAGAGGCCGTGGTTTTTCTTCCAGAGGACATTATCAAAATCAGCAAAACCGCCAGTATCAACCTCAGAATAAGCCGTACTACCAACAGTCCTATCGGCAGTCATCGTCAGCGGGTTTCTCTCGTCAAGGAGGGAAACGACGTTCTAACTACCAGGGACGCGATTCAAATAAACGCCAGTGAGTTTTGCCGGACACCATCCTCCCTTCCTTCCCTCCCCGTGGGCGCCAAGATCTCCGCCTTTTATCAACAGTGGCGGAAGATAACTTCAGATCAGTGGGTTCTGGACATAGTCAAACACGGACACACTCTGGAGTTCTTGCAGAAACCTCCAACGTCACCGCCCAGGGGTCCCTCCCCTCCTCGTCTTCATTTGTTATACATGGAAGCCATGAAGATGCTACACAAAAATGCGATAGAAAAAGTTCCAACATCCCAGAAAAATCAGGGGTTTTACTCTCGCTTCTTCCTTGTGGAAAAGGTTTCAGGAGAGTGGCGTCCAATTTTGGATCTACGAAACTTAAACAAATATCTGAAAAAGCAGAGTTTCCGCATAGTGACGCTCACGGATGTCCTCAATTGCCTCATGGAAGGCGATTTCATGGCTTCCCTGGATATGGAAGACGCTTACTTCCACATTCCCATTCATCCAAACCACCGCAAGTATCTGAGATTACAGTGGCTGGTGTCCATTTTCAATTCAAGGTGCTCCCTTTCGGCCTGAAATCTGCACCGAGAATCTTTACCAAGACTCTAGTTCCGGTTGCAGCTGCGTTGAGGTCACAGGGAATCCAAGTATTCCCGTACCTCGACGATTGGTTAATAAAGAGTCCAACAAAAACTTCAACAAGGCAATCGGTCAAAAGTGCTCTATCAATGTTCTCGAATCTGGGCCTGACCCTCAACGTCAAAAAATCTCAACTGCAACCCAAACAAATTCTGACGTTCCTAGGAGCAGTACTGGACACTTCTCAGTGCAAGGCCTTCTTGACCCAAATTCATCAGGACAAGATCACAAAGCTGGCAAGTCAAATACGGTCAAAAAAGTCTCTTTCGGTCCGACAGTTTGTTTCCCTGCTAGGGATGTGTTCCTCTGCACTCCATCTAGTTCCACTGGCTCGACTCAGAATGAGGCCTCTCCAAGAGGAATTGCATCGACAGTGGCGGCAGATAGACGGATCTTTCGAGGACCGAATCAAGGTCACGCCCAAGATGAAACAAGCTCTTCTATGGTGGGCGGCAAAGAACAATTTGTCTCCGGGGCTCACTTTTCTTCAGACCCTACCGGAATTTACTCTGACGACAGATGCCTCCATGGAGGGTTGGGGAGGTCATCTCCAAGACCTTCAAGTGCAGGGACGGTGGTCCCATCAGTACAAGCACAAACACATCAACTGCCTCGAGTTGAGGGCCATTTTTCTGTCCTTGCGAGCCTTCTTGCCAAGAATTGCAGGCTCTGCAGTGCTGGTGCGCACGGACAACACCACCAGCATGTTTTACGTAAACAAGCAAGGGGGCACAAAATCTCTAGCCCTGTCTCTTCAAGCGCAGGAAATGTGGGAATGGTTACTCCATCACAAAATTTCCCTCAGAGCGGAGCATGTTCAGGGAATTCAGAATTCTCTGGCCGACAATCTCAGCAGATCGTTCACAGGATGTCACGAGTGGGAACTCGAACAACGCCAAGTGGAAACAATTTTCCAGCTCTGGGGCACACCAACACTGGACCTGTTTGCCACGCAACAGAACAGCAAATGCATATACTTTGCCAGCAGGTTCCACCAGCAAGGATCGAGAGGAAATGCCCTGTTGATGAGGTGGACCGGAATCTTTGCGTATGCCTTCCCACCGATTCCTCTCATCCCAAAGGTTCTACAGAAAATGAAGAGAGAGCGTTGCTCTCTAATCCTAATTGCTCCTCGCTGGCCGAGACAGTATTGGTTCCAGGAGCTTCTGATACTCTCCCATCAACCTCCACTGCGCCTCAAGCCGACACTTTCAATGCTGACAAGGGAGGAAGGACAAATACTTCATCCAGATCCTCAGTCGCTGCACTTGCACGCCTGGCTCCTGACTTCCTAGAGTTTAAGGACCTGGAGATTTCTCCAGACTGTAGAGCTGTTCTATCTCAGGCTCGTGCACAGTCTACCATCAGAACCTATCGCTTCAAATGGAAGAGATTCTGTTTATGGTGCGGAGAGCGTGACGTCCATCCACTACAGGCTCCTCCAGAGAAGATTCTGCCTTATCTGCTGTCTCTAGCCAGATCAGGTCTCGCTTTTTCTTCTATCAAAGTTCACCTTGCTGCCATATCCAGATTCAGAAAGAGTTACAACAAACCATCTTTGTGCTCTTCCTCTTTAATTAAACAGTTCCTTAAAGGATTATTTCGAGTTTTCCCTCCAGTGCGGCCTCCTCCTTCTGAGTGGGATCTCAATATTGTGTTATCTCAATTGCTGAAAAGGCCTTTTGAACCAATTCATAAATCAGAACTTAAATTCTTGACTTGGAAGGTGGCTATTTTGTTGGCCCTCACTTCAGCCCGGAGAGTAAGTGAGATACAAGCGTTCACTATATCGGAACCTTTCCTACATTTTTCAAAAGATTGTGTGACACTTAGAACTCATCCTAAGTTTATTCCCAAAGTTCCGACCCAGTTTCACATCAATCAACCGGTGAAACTCAAAACTTTCTTTCCAGACCCCAAGACTCCAGCTGAAAGGATGCTGCATTCCTTGGATGTCCAAAGATGCCTCAAATTCTATTTACAAAAGACAAAAGATTTGCGCAAATCTACCCAACTATTTGTAGCTTATGGCCAAGCTACACGTGGTCAGGCAGTGACGAAGGCAACTATAGCCAGATGGCTTTCCTCTGTCATTGTCTTCTGTCATGAGAAAGCGAACAAGCCCCTGACAAGAACGGTTAAGGCGCATTCCACCAGGATGTCAGCGTCTACAGCCCTATTTGCAGGGGTGACCCTGGAAAACATCTGCCATGCTGCTACATGGAAAAGTGTGCATACTTTTACCAAGCACTATTGCCTGCAGCCGGTGCTACATGAAGATACGTCAGTGGGAGAAGCAGTGTTGCAGCATCTTCTTCACTGAGGTCAGCCTTTTATGGTTTTCTTGTTTCTATTGCTACATTTGTGCTAAAATACTGTTTTAATGCTCTATATATAGATATATATTATATGAAGGTATTGTCATGATTATGCATATGTACTGAAATATAGTCTTGCTCTAGTACCTTCCAGGTTGTGTGGGATATATGGTTTGGATTGTCTCCCACCTTCCTCTATTGACAGTTATGGTTATTACTGCTTGCTATTCTGATTCAGGCATGTGAATCTATGAAAGATACCCCAATACTGGATAAGAAAACAAGTTACTTACCTGTAACTACAGTTATCCAGTATTGGTATCTTTCATAGATTCACATGCACCCACCCTCCTCCCCGGCTGGGCAGTTCTTATTATGGATACTACTTCTCACTTGTGCTGGGAAAATCTGAGGAGAACTGCCTGGGCTGGGAAGGTTCTAGAGGGTGAGGTTAGCTGATTGGCTGAGGCTACATTTTCAGTTCTTTTTACATAAGGAGGTAGATAGGCTGCTAAGTTTTGGGCCTAGTTGGGCCTATATCCTTTTCTAGCCTACTACTAATGGTTTTTAGGCACTGCTATATATATATATAATTTACCGTGGGACTCCCGCCTCGACGACGGGGAATGATTCAGGCATGTGAATCTATGAAAGATACCAATACTGGATAACTGTAGTTACAGGTAAGTAACTTGTTTTCTTATTCTTTATTTGTGAATTCGCATTTTTCCGAATTCGCAAATTAAGAATAATTTCCAATGCATTCCTATGGGCCAGGAGGCCCATAGGAATGATAGTGCAATAATTCTCAAATTGCGAATTCGCAATTAGCTAATCGCAATTTGAGAATTATTTCAAGGGTCAGGGGTGTCTCAAAGACACCCTGCTGCACCCCTGAAATTTACATGTGTGTGCATGTGACGCACATACATGCCCATAGGGCATGTATGTGCCTCACATGCCACCCTTACAAATGCCAAATAGGGCATTTTTAAAAGAAATCTCAAATTACCACCAACTACAAGTTGGTGGTAATTTGCGATTTCTTAACACAAAATCGCAATTTCAAAATGTTACATACATATCATTTAAGGAATCGCAAAATTTGCGCTTCCTTAAATGCGATGGCAAAATAAGTAATCGCAAATAATTGCGATTCCTTAAATTGCAATTTTTTCATACATATGAAAAAATGCAAAAAGGCCGTCTGCGAATTTGTGAGTCGCAAAAGCCTTGATACATCTGGCCCTTAGACACTTGGATAGTCAATACCCTTGGGAGCACCGAAGTACTCGCGTTACCTCACCCACGGACGGCGGGTGCATAGGTGTGAAGATGTGTCGGGTTTCGTCGTTGAAGCCTATGGAGACCTGAAAAAAGATGCTGCAGGCGACCAGGAGGAAGATGTCCGGGTGGATCCAAGGGTGGATCGAGGATGAAGAGGACCTGAAAGCAGAGGGGACAGAGTCTGGGTCACTAGCCAGTGACCGGGTGGAACCAGGAAGGAACCAGATGAGGTCGTGGAGCAATCAGGTGCTGTCTTGAAGCTTGTCTTGGCAGCCACGTGGACCAGGAGGCGCCGACGACCAGGTGCTGGAGACGGGCTGTCCCACGAAGGATCTCGCAGATGGAGGGTCAACTTCTGGATTGGAGTCGACAAGCCTTGGCAAAGGCAACCCATGCAGGATACAACAAAGGCTTCTGGTGCAGACCAGCAAGGTCTGGGGTGCTTCACTCCAGGGCCAGTCTGGAGCAACCAGACCAGTCAAAAGGATTGTCGTCAAGAGGCTACTAGCCAATGGGCCACCAACCGGACAACGCGTTGAGCAGAGCAAAAGCAGAAAAGCCCCACGCAGAACTCGTGGAGTGTGGGGGGCTGATCTTCGTCACAGATGGAGCGCGAGATCGGGGCTTCTCAATCCCCAGTGCACAGCTTTGAGGGTGCCTCAGGAGATGCACAGGTAGCAAGTTCCAGGCTTTTCAAGATGTCCAGTCCCACGTGTCTCGTCGCCTCCACGGATCTCAGCTGTGCTGCAGTTGTGAAGAGAGGGTCAGAGAGGTCTGGGTCTTGTCAGGCTCTGTGCTCGGGTTCCGGCTGGAACGTCGACAAAGCAAGCCATTGATTTGCAGGATGGTGCCTGGTTGCCCAGGGTGGTCACTCCTTGGCCACAAGGGAGATTCTTCAGTCTTCGGCTTCAGCAGAATGTCGAAGGTCCAGGGTTTCGTTTCGAGTTTCAGTCAGGATCAAGTCTAAAGTCGCAGGACTCCGCTCCTACCTTTATACTACTAAAAGGGGCTGGATTACGGACTAGGTCCCTCCTGTGGGTGGGACCTGGAAGGGGGGTGGTTACACCCCCTCTCCTTTGTCCAGTTTTGCGCCAGAGCTGGGCTGGAGTGCCTCAGCAACCGGTTTGAACTGGGGTGTGCATGGAGCACCTAGTGTGCCCCAGGCAGTGTCTCATTCTATTCAGCCCTACCTGTCCCAATACACAAAGTCATCGCACCTCCTCAGGCCGGAAACCTATTGTCCAAACCTCCGTTACTGGAAGGACTCCCAGCAGCAGGAGGTCAGACTTTTGTGTCTGTGGCAGCAGCGTCCATTTTATGACGCTGGGGCTCTAGTTAACTTAAACCGGGATAGTCAGCAACAACATGTCTTCTCCCTCTAGAAGGGTGGAATGCTACCCCCGTCGCCAGAATTGGCGAGGCGGTAGTAATCCAAAGCGTATGACACCTTACACAACATGTTTGGATAAAGCCAAACCAAAGTTAGCATTAACCGCAAGGATTATGATGCACTTAAAAGTATATGGTATGGCGATATCATAGAACAGCCATAAGAACATGGTTCCGAAAGCTGCAGACAGGCTCAGATCATGCTAGAGCACCATCTCAACGATCCTACAAGAGGGGTATATAGAGTACACAACAAGGGAAAATTATCCAATTTGGAAAAACTGCCCTCACTCACATACCGAGGTATGTGACATGCTTCATCATAGGGCCTGCTACAAACGCCCTGGTGTAGCCACATCCAGGGCGGAGCATTAGGGAGGGGGAAAAAATAATAAATCCCACACTACGAGACATACAACCAAATAAGTCAATACGTACAACGAGAAACACACATAAGTAATAGAACGTGCAGTGAACACCTAGTGGATTAACTGATAGTGTGACAAAAAAGTGCAGTAAGGATGTGATTAAAACTGATTAAGGGTGCCAAAAGAAAGAATTACTTTATTAGACGCAGTTTGATACCCCTATCAGGATTAAAAGTAAGAAAAGGATGGGAAAATGTCTTATTGAGAAAATGAGGGTTCGAGGCATGTGGGCTGCTGAATTCATATCTGTGCATAGATCGCCACCTAGTGTTGGGTCCGGATGATTGCACATTGTTGTCCTGGAAGAGTCTTCGAAGTATCACGAGATAGGTGGCTCCTCCCCTGGACTACAGTGCGCATGGGCATCGCCTCCATCCCCAGATTGTTTTTTTCCGCCATTGGGTTCGGATGTGTTTCGGTTCCCTCTGTCGGAACCGATAGTTGTTCTATTTCTACTCGAGACCAAAAGGTCTTTAGGCTGGGCGTCGGTATAGTTGCGTGCGGGTTTTCTTTCTGACTCTCAGCTCCGATTTCTTGCTGCCCTTCCACGTGCCTTCGGCGCGGACGGGCCTACATTACACCTCTAGCCATGGAGCGGACTCCATTTAAAAAGTGTCCGCTGTGCCACTCAAAATATTCGCACCTCGACGTGCACCCTGTGTGCAATACCTGCTTGTCGCCGGATCACCGCGAGGACACCTGCATGGCGTGTTCGAAATTCCGGAGCAAGAAGACGTTGAAAATTCGCCGGGCCAATCGACTCCAGGCTCAACTATCGGCTGCGGCGCCCCCTCCAGAAGACATTTTCCAGGAATCTGTCGAGGTAGAAGACGACGCGCAAGACTCGGACTCCGGTCCCGTGTACGATGAGGAGACCTACGACGCGGGTGAGGAGGACTTTGACGAAGTCTCCGACGAGGTAGGGGACGACGATCAGGCTTGTGCCACGATGGGGGATAGCTCAGAGGAGGAGCATCCCCAACCAGACTCAGGGGTTATACCCCTTCAAACGGCCCAGGTCGAGGGATCGCCTTCGGGCCTTACCCAAGATCTCACTATAAGTCCTACGTCCCCGCCTCCGGGCCCGGTCACGGACATTTCGGAACCATCACTTCAGTTGATAAAACCGAAAGTGAAGCCAACTGGTCACGCGCCATCGGATCCGAAACCGAAACCGAAAGTGGCGCAGGTGATGAAGGTTCTGGAGGCGTCAAATACAAAGGCATCCAAAATGGCCGACCAGAAGCGTCGCGCCAAAATGGCCGACCCGAAACCATCCGGGTCGGCGCCGAAGGCGAAGATCTCAGATGCGGCTGCATCGGCGCCGAAAGGGGTCGTGGACCCGAAGACGGCTCCGAAGAACCGTCAGGGCGACGACGCCGATGGGCATGGGCCGCCGGCACCGAAGAAAGTGCCCTCTGTCGTTGTGGATCTCGAGGATGAGGATTCGCTCGAGCCAGTCCAGCCCTCTCCAGCCTTCACAAAGAAGGTGGCGGAATCCTTGCAGCGGATTCGAAAAGCCGGGGTGGTTCCCGCTCAGGACACTGTGGCGCCTCAGACTACCGCGGGCCACAAGCCTATCCGTTTCACTCTCCCGCCCAAGTCGGCGCCGAAGGCCTTCGCGCCGAAGCCGGGCGGACCCGCTAAGGAACCATTGACACCCAAAGCTGCCTCAGCGGTGCCAAAGCCTCGACTCCAGTCACTTGCGGTCGAGGAACGTCGTGCGGTGTTCATCGACGCCAACACCGGAAAACTGTCGCTCCTCAAGAGGAAGATCACGACGGAGCCGGCGTTGGAACCCTTTAAGATCCCTCTTAAAAACAAAAAGGACTCTGCGGGATCTTCGGCTATGGTGGAACCTGTGTCCCCCCAGGCCCTGGGGCACTCGCCGGCGCATTCAGTCGCAGTCGATGCCGACGAGGAGGATGCCGAGTACACCTATCCGGCGTACTCGGATCCGGAGGAGGAGCCTGTGCCCTGGACCACCGGGGCCGACAACGAGGACCCGCAGTCGGGTCAGGACACTCAGCTTTTCGCCGCCAAGACGTCCCCTACAGAAGACTCGGCGGCCTTCAATGCACTGATAGAGAGAGCTGCGGCCAACCACGACGTCGAACTACATTCCGACCCCGTGGATGTGGACTTCTTGTTCGACACCTTCTCGGTGGCTGAAAAGTCGGTCAAAACGCTGCCGATGCTTAAGGGGGTGCTCAAGCATGCCGCAGAGGTCTTCAGGGAACCCACACGGGCGCGTGTGGTCAACCCTCGGATCGACAGGAAATATCGGGCAGCACCCACAGATCCAACGTATATCAAGGGACACTTGCCATTGGACTCCTTGGTCGTTTCCAACGCTCGGAAGAGGGCAAACTCTCAAACAACTGGTGACGCTCCTCCCCCAGATAAAGAGTCGAAAATCTTCGAAGCCTCAGGCAAAAGGATCGCTGCACAGGCAGCTAACATCTGGAAGATTTCTAACACCCAAGCCCTGCTCGCACGTTATGATAGGGCACATTATGACACACTTGAGGCCATCCTACAACACCTACCTGACCAATACAAGGAGGCAGGGGAGATGCTTATTCAGGAGGGTAAACTCATTACTAACGCATCCATCAAATGTGCACTGGATGTGGCAGACACGGCCTCCAGGGCTATCAATACAAGCGTGTTGCTTAGACGCCATGCCTGGCTTAGGATTTCGGGGTTCAAACCCGACATCCAGACTACTATACTAAACCAAACAGTCAATCCTGACCATCTGTTTGGCCCTGAAGTGGATGCCTCCCTGGAAAAAATGAAAAAAGACCAGGAAACTGCCAAGTCAATGGGGGCTTTACAAAGTCAGCAGTTTCGGGGTGGCTCCTTTCGCCGCTCAAATTCAAAAGGCACCTCAAGAGGACAGGCATCCCAATCCACACAATATTACAAGGGTAACACCCAAGCCTCGTTTAACAACAAGGGCAGAGGTGGTTACAGAGGCAATAATGTCAAGGGCAGGGGACGTGGAAACAATGGCTCCAGGTCCACCACCACCAACAAGCAGTGACGTCTTGTCACTGCCCCCCGACCACACAACACCAGTCGGGGGGAGACTCCAGCAGTTCCTGCCGGCGTGGGAGTCCATCACCACAGACAGGTGGGTGAGGTCTCTTATCCAGTACGGGTACTGTCTAGAGCTTACGTCCATTCCACCGGACATACCGCCAAGAAACCGTCCTATGTCCAGCGAGCACTTGACCTTGTTGCAGCAAGAAGCTCTACTCATGCTGCAAAAAGGGGCGATAGAGCTCGTTCCATTGCAAGAACAGGGAACAGGGGTTTACTCCCTCTATTTTCTCATCCCCAAAAAGGACGGGTCCCTCAGACCGATCCTGGACCTCAGGCCCCTGAACTGGTACATCCTCTCGGAGCACTTCCATATGCTCACGTTGCAGCAGGTGCTTCCCCTGCTTCAACAGGGGGACTTCCTGGCTACACTGGATCTGAAGGATGCATATTTTCATATCCCCCTGCATCCTTCACACAGGAAGTATCTCAGATTCACAATCTTAGACCAGCATTACCAGTTCAAGGTTCTGCCGTTCGGGGTCACCACAGCACCAAGGGTATTTACAAAATGCCTGGCGACCGTGGCGGCGCATCTCCGTCGCCAGCACGTCCACGTCTTTCCCTACCTGGACGACTGGCTCATTCAAGCAAGGACAGAACAGCAGTGCGTCGACCACGTGTCACGCACCATTCATCTCCTGCACGATCTGGGATTCTCTCTGAACTACCCAAAGTCCCATCTCCAGCCCGCCCACGTGCGACAGTATCTGGGCGCGACAATCGACACTCTGGCAGCCACTGCGCAGCCAAATTCAGTGAGAATCGCCAGTATCCAGGCGCTGATCCAACGATTCAGACCCCAACACTCGCTTCCAGCGAGGGTGTTCATGCAGTTGATAGGCATGATGGCCTCCTGCATCTCCATTGTCCCGCACGCGAGACTACATATGCGTCCGCTTCAGGAGTGCCTGGCACGTCAGTGGACTCAGGCTCATGGGCAACTGACAGACCTAGTGTTGGTGAGCGGTCGGGCGTACAACTCTCTGCATTGGTGGAATCCACTAAACCTTTGCAAGGGCCGACCATTCCAAGAGCCTGTCCCACAGATTATCCTGACAACGGACGCCTCTCTCCAGGGATGGGGAGCGCATGTACTCCATTACACTGTGCAAGGACTATGGACGCTACAGCAACGGAAGATGCACATCAATGTGTTGGAACTGATGGCAATCTTCATGGCCCTAAAGGCGTTCAAAGTACATCTGTGCAACAAAGTCGTGTTGATCCGGACGGACAACATGACAGCCATGTACTACATTCTGAAACAGGGAGGCACACACTCTCCACAGCTGTCTCATCTGGCTCAGAGCATGTGGAAGTGGGCCATTCAGAGGAACATCTTCCTCATGGCAGAGCATCTCCCGGGCAAAGACAATCAAATGGCGGACCTGCTCAGCAGGCACAGCCATCAGATGCACGAGTGGGAGATACATCCATCAGTACTCCAACCGTACTTCCAAAGGTGGGGTCATCCAGAGATAGACCTATTCGCCACAAAGGAGAACGCAAAATGCCAAAGCTTCGCCGCCAGGTTCCCACACCCGCAATCACAGGGCAATGCGATGTGGATGAACTGGTCAGGCAGATTTGCGTACGCTTTTCCCCCAGCACCTCTGATACCGCTGGTGGCACGCAAGCTCAGGCAGCACTCGATGACTCTCATCCTGGTTGCTCCAACGTGGGCTCGCCAACCATGGTACACCACGTTTCTCGAACTCTCCGTGGTACCGCATCAAAGGCTTCATCTCACTCCCAGCCTTCTGACGCAGAGCCATGGCGACATTCAGCACCCAGATCCGCAACAGCTCAACCTGGCGATCTGGCTCCTGAAGTCCTAGAGTTTGGCTACCTCAATCTTCCTCCCGATTGCATGGACATCATTCGGGAGGCAAGGAAGCCCACTACTAGAGCTTGTTATGCGGCTAAATGGAAGAGATTTGTCATCTACTGTGCTAACCACGATATTGACCCGCTAGATGCTTCCATTCAAAACCTCATCTGTTACCTTTTTCACCTGTATCGATGCAATCTAGCGTACTCTTCCATCCGCATTCACCTGTCTGCTATGGCAGCATACCTCCAGAATAGGCAGCACCTGTCACTCTTTAAGGTCCCTGCTATCAAGGCCTTTCTGGAAGGACTCAAAAGGGTCATTCCACCAAGGACCCCACCAGCTCCAGAATGGAACCTCAATGTGGTTCTTACGAGGCTGATGGGTCCTCCCTTTGAGCCACTGCACTCTTGTGAGCTTCAGTTTCTGACTTGGAAGGTTGCGTTCTTAGTAGCAATTACATCGCTACGGAGGGTTAGCGAGCTGCAGGCGCTCACCATCCAAGAACCTTTCTTCCAAGTACATGCTAACAGGGTGGTGCTCCGCACTAACCCTAAATTCCTACCCAAAGTGGTATCACAATTCCACATGAATCAAACAATTGAATTGCCGGTGTTTTTCCAAAACCCAGAGACGCTGGCGGAGCGCATGCTCCATACCCTTGATGTGAAACGGGCTTTAATGTACTATGTAGACAGGACGAAAGATTTCCGCAAAACCAAACAACGTTTTGTTGCTTTTGCCACACACCACAAGGGAAACGCTATCTCCAAAGCGGGGATTGCTAGATGGATAGTAAAGTGCATTCAGATCTGTTACGCTAAAGCTAAGCGCACTCTCACTATCCCACCGAGGGCCCACTCCACCAGGAAGTTGGGGGCCTCTATGGCTTTCCTAGGTAACATTCCCTTAGAAGATATCTGTAGAGCAGCCACATGGTCTACCACACATACTTTCACTAAACACTACTGTGTAGACGTGCATTCCAAACAGCAAGCAGCTGTTGGTCAGGCTGTTCTAAAAACGCTTTTTCAAACTGCTGCAGCTGGCACGGGCGACCGCCGATAATGGAGGGACTGCTATGTATTCTATGCACAGATATGAATTCAGCAGCCCACATGCCTCGAACTGCAAATGCTACTTACCAGTATGCATCTGTTCTTGGCATGTAGGGCTGCTGACATTCATATCGCCCACCCTCCTCCCCGGCGCCCGTAGCAGCTGCAGTGTTCATTCATATATACACATATGCTCATAGCATGGCCATCACTCACATTCTTCACTCCATCTCTGCCAATGGCTAAAAACAATCTGGGGATGGAGGCGATGCCCATGCGCACTGTAGTCCAGGGGAGGAGCCACCTATCTCGTGATACTTCGAAGACTCTTCCAGGACAACAATGTGCAATCATCCGGACCCAACACTAGGTGGCGATCTATGCACAGATATGAATGTCAGCAGCCCTACATGCCAAGAACAGATGCATACTGGTAAGTAGCATTTGCATTCCTCAAGACTTCCCTCCTACCACTGCTGAAGCCAACATGTTTCGACCGCTTGAATTGTGCCTCAAAAGGTCACTTCGGTCTTCATCAGGACTGTCGCGATCAGAACCACTTATCGCCCTGCCGTAGTTTGGTCACAGGGCCTCCAGACTAGAGTAGGTTTTGCAGATCCATACTCCTCCAGATCTTCTGATCATTCAGTGGAGATTAGACCCCATAATGCGGGGAAGACATTCACGAGTTTATGTATTACACAAACTCGAACTGGTGTCCGCCAGGAGGGTCTCCCTAAGAACACAATCGTTCTCTGAGGCTAGCCCTGCCAAAAGTTCCTGTACCTTGGAGCACCGCGTGGGTGGGGAACGCGCTCCCGCATTATGGGGTCTAATCTCCACTGAATGATCAGAAGATCTGGAGGAGTACGGATCTACTCTTGAAAACCAGGCTTCTTTATTTTCCTTTACAGGTTAGTAAAGTAAGGGGTGGTGTGATACAATTTACAGGAGTAGTGTGTAAGGAACCTCTATACCTTCAAGGAGCTGTAAAACAACAAGGATATTTATATTGGTCCCCTCTACCTGCAACAACAATATTCTCTTTCTAGATATCTGAATATACCTGATAAAAGACGAGGAACCTCTTCTGCTCATACACACTCCCTGTAATAAGAAATGAACAGCGTGCACTGAATGAATCAAGGTCTTAAGCTTTATATCTTTCCTTCAGGGAAGCATATCACAACATCAGACATCAGACATCAGGCAATAGTATATATCCACAAATGAGTAAATAGTAATCAAGAGTTAAGTCACTCCCAATAATTACTACTTGAACTGGAACCATGAGTTTTACTCTTTCCGCTATGATCGAAAATGGTCTAATGATTCTTTCCCTCGCATGAACTCCCGAACAGCAAATGAAGGATGGAGTTCGCCAACTAAGGGACATGTAGACACCAAGGGTCCAAACGTACTGAATTGGACAGCCCTCGAATAAATCAATAAATGTATTCCCCGTGTCCGAGTTGGAGAAACAATACCCAGGGCAGGTATCCAAAGTAGCAAACAATAACGAATTAGAGGGGCGAACATCCAAGAAGACTGGTAGAACGGATGAGCGGTGCCTTCGGCACCCTTACCCTACGAATGTCTTCTCTGCAAAGCCCCTGCAACGCGGAACTCCTTCGGAATAATCAGCAGCGTTGCTCCTCGCAGTCCGATCTAAAAGCGCTTCCGCATCACGTGACGTCGACGGCGTTCCGACCACGTCCTGTGTCGCGCTCAGGACTCTGGGCAGTGTAGTTCCTTTGGCCTCAGCGCCGATCTGTGCTATCGTCGCCTTCGTGTCCCCTGACACAGGGTGGCAACGTTCATACCAACAGAGGGTTCAAACCCCTCAGTGGTCCGGCCAGAATCAGCAAAGATCTCAGTTCCAGCAGAGATGCCCTGGTAGTGGTAGAGGCAATAACACCAAGCAATAGTCCACCTCGAAGCAGCCTCCCAAACCTTCAGTCGTTGCTTCCTCCGCAACCGTTCGCCACTCCGGTGGGAGGAAGTGTAGTGTGTCACCTGGAAGAGTGGAAAACCATAACAAAGGATAAATGGGTGCATAGTATTGTGCAGCATGGTTACTTGCTGAGGTTCAAGTCTCTTCCTCCGCAAGTGGCCCTGCAACTCAAGCTCCTTCCTCAAATTTAAAGTCAACTGTTGATGGACGAAGTTTCTATCCTTCTCTCAAAGAAGGCCATACAGGAGGTCCCTCCCATACGACGAAATCAGAGAGTATACTCCCGCCACTTTCTAGTCAAAAAGCGAGGAGTAGCCAAAGAGTACAGACCTACCCTCGACCTACGTCTGCTGAACAGGTTTATGGGAAAAGAAAAGTTTCGTATGCTAGCCCTGCACCAAATCTTTCCACACCTTCACCAGGGAGACTGGATGTGTGCCATTTACCTGCAGGACGCTTACTTTCATATACGCGTCTCAGTAAAGCATTGAAAATTTCTGAGGTTTCAGATAGACTGTCACCACTACCAGTATTGAGTGCTACCGTTCGGCCTCCAATCCGCCCCACGGACATTCTCCAAGTGAATGGTGGTGGTGGCTGCCTTCCTCCGGAGGTGGAAGATCTTCGTCTATCCCTACCTAGACGACTGGCTCCTAAAAAGCTCCACACCTGTTCTGCTGCAGAGCCATCTCTCTTACTGTCTCAAACTGATGCACTCTTTGGGGTTGCAGGTCAACTACAAAAAGTCCGTACTCAATCCCACCCAACGAATACACTATCTGGGCGCATCCCTGGACACTCCAGAGGCAAGCGTGTGTCCTTCGGAGCAGAGATTATCATCAATGCTTCTGATGTGCCGCACCTTGCTAGACACACAAAGCCCGACGGCCAGACAAGTGTCGTCACTACTGGGATCAATGGCCTCATGCATCTACATTGTGCCCAATGCATGCCTCCACATGAGGCCTCTGCAGCAGGCACTCGAGGACCAATGGTCTCAGACATCAGGCCACTGGGAAGATCAAGTCTCTCTCCACCAAAGTGCCAGAGACTTCATCAGATGGTGGATAAAACGTTCTCATCTACTGCAAGGGGGTCCCATTTCACCAGTCACCTCTATCGCAGACAGTGGCCACAGATGCCTCAATGCATGGCTGGGGGGCTCATATGGACAATCTTCAGGTACAAGGACCATGGTCTGAAGTAGAAAGAAGCTACCATATCAACTTTTTGGAGCTCCGGACTGTCAATCTGGCGCTCAAGTCCCTCTACCTGTCTGCACACCAACCACATTCAAGTTCAGACAGACAACACAACAACAATGTTCTATCTGAACAAACAAGGAGGCACCAGGTCACGAGTTCTGTCTCTGGAAACTCAATCCATTTGGCGCTGGCTTCTGGCGAGAGGTCTCACCATCGTGGCAGTTCATCTCACAGGAATCCTGAATGTTCAGGTGGACGGCCTAAGCAGAGACTTCGTAGAAGCGCACAGCTGGGTGCTCAAGGAATACGTCGCTCAGTAGCTGTTTCGGCAATGGGGTGTACCAGACATAGATCTGTTCGCAGATTCGGCAAACGCCAAATGCCCCGTCTTCGCGTCCAGATTCCCCCAGCAGGGATCACGGGGGAATGCACCTTTGATCAGCTGGTCTCAGACATTGCTGTACGCTTTTCCTCCCCTGCCTCTGATCCCGGCAGTGATACAGAAATTCTACAGGACCAACACCAGGATGATCCTGATAGTGCCGGATTGGCCACGCCAGTGGTGGTACCCGGATCTCCTCCAGCTGTCGGAGGTTCCTCACTGGAGACTGCCCTGACGCCCAGACTTGCTGACCAAGGCAGGGGGAAGGTGTTTCATCCCAACCTTCCTTCCCTTCGATTGACGGCATGGCTCATGAGGTCATCCAATATGGCCACCTAGACCTATCGGCTGACTGCATGAACATCCTTAGAGGTGAAGAGGCCCTCCACTAGAAAGTCTTATGCTTTCAAGTGGAAGAGATTTTACATTTGGTGTATGGACAATTCTCTTGTTCCAATACAAGGTCAGGAGCAGGTGATTCTCCCATACTTATTGCATTTGGCAAGGTCAGGCCCGAAGTACCCCTCCATCAGGGTTCACTCAGCGGCAATACCAGCCTATAGGAAGTCGCCTACTCAAACCTCATTCTTCCTCATGCCTGTGGTCAAAAATGTCTTAAAGGGGCTTAAGAAGTGTTTCTACCAGTGAGGTCCCCCTCTCCTCTCTGAGAACTTAACATTGTACTTACCAAATTGATGGGTGCTCCTTTTGAGCCTATCCATAAGGCATCTTTGCAGCCCTTGACCTGGAAAGTTGCCTTTTTGGTAGCCATCACCTGAGCCCGCAGGGTGAGCGAGATCCAGGCCCTGTGTTGCACGGAACCTTACACAGTGTTTCATGCCAATAGAGTGGTGCCTAGAACACATCCAGGTTTCCTGCCCAAGGTGGTCTCTGATTTCCATATCAATCAGACTATCACTCTGCCAACTTTCTTCCCTCAGCCAACCACTCCCCCAGAGAGGTCTTTACACACTCTAGATCTCCGGAGGTTTGTGAAATTTTACCTGGCTAAAACTCTTCCTCTTAGGAAGTCTGACCGGCTCTTTGTTAATTATGGGACAACTAATACCCGTCTGTCAGCTTCAAAAAGGTCTATCTCGAGATGGATCGTCTCCTGTATAGCTGTCTTACCAATTAGCGAACAAAGCTTTTCAGGGCAAACCTCATGCACATTCTGCTAGAGGGAAAGCTTCTACTACAGCTCTCCTTCGCAACATTCCAATATCTGAGATTTGTAAGGTGGTTACATGGCGTTCAGTGCATATTTTTACCCGCCAATACTGTCTAGATTCAGATGCACAGCCCTATGCCCAATTGGGACAGGCCTCTTTAAGGAATTTGTTTGCATAAATGCATTTTAAATGTGAGGTTAATTCATGTTTTTTGCTGTATATTTGGTTGCCCGTCCGCCAGACTTTGGGTATGGGCTTGCTAATCTATTCATAGATTATGACTATTGATGAGTATCCCCTGGATGAAAAGGATTAGTTACTTACCTTTAATCCTAGTTCTCATCCAGGGGTATACTCATCAAAGTCATAAGTGACCCACCCACCTCCCCGGACGAGCATTACTGCAAAGTGATGATATGTTACTTACGGATTTACTCAGGTGTTTATGCACCTTCAAAAAGAACTGACCTAACTGCGTCCTGTGGTGCATCATGGGAGCAGGGGGTCGCCTACAGGTCTTAAAGGCACGGTACCCCTACTCTAATTCCTTAAAGGCAAGGTGTCCGTTTTCTTTGTTTCTTTATATTCTACTGTGGCCTACTGGCAAATGCCTGCAATTACAGTTTTTTCTATGGCAATAAAGCATTGTTAAGTGACAAATGTTTACTGCTCTTTCTTCCTTAGGGGTTGGAAGAGTTTAGGTGCTACTATGCAAACCTATGTAATTCCAGCATTTTTGCCATTTTGGAAATATTCTAGGCTGCATATATATATGTTTTCACATATGTTCGAAAGGGCTGCCAGCAAGCATCCACGCCGCAGCCACACAAAGAGACTCGCACTCCAGGGTCTGTGTTTCAAGAAGTTTTAATGGCGACGCGTTTCGACCAAACGGTCTTCTTCCAAAGCCAACCAAGAATAAGCAAAATCACCATTTTATGCAGAAAGTGTTTTCAAACTATTTACCAGACATAAAGGTAGGACTGCTATTTCATTACGAACTACATTTCGAGTGAACTACCAAGGAGGTAGAAGACAGACTCTGCCACAAACAGTTTCAAATCACGATCTAAATTGCATAATGACATTTTGTTGGATATATACAAGAAACGATTCAAGTAATATAACTTAAATTAAAACAGACCACTATATTATTAATTATAATTATGCATAATACAGTGTGTGGCACAATTTAGCCATTAGTATGTTTAGCAAACACAGTTCAATTCTTAATGCACAGAACAAACATGTCAATCCAATTGCTTGCAAATCTGTATGTGGACCGTTTGTAGCTAACATAGTAATATACCATTTACTTGGCACTGTACACCTTATCCTCACGGCCAAGTGGCCTAATTTCAACAACACAAAGGTTTACTGGTCACGGCCAAGTGGCCAAATCATATTGTCATGAGTACTTCACCTCGATAGTCTAGGTTGTTCATAACAGATCAGGCAGCCGGACCTACTCTCTGTCTAAGGTAAGAACAGGAAATGTCATATTAAATATAACGGGAGTTCCCAGCGTTATATAGAAACATTTCAGCTCAACTCAAAAAATAATAAACATAAATAAAGGGTGAGGGACTGAAATACTTCTTTCAGCCCTGTGATTTAGTGTAAGTGAACCCTGTGTTGCCTAAAGCTTACCTAGCCAGGTATGACAAGAACAAGCACAATGGTGTGAGTGTGAGAATTATTTAAAAATCAATGGTATTCGCACCAGTACCCTCATTAGGACAGGGGACAAATCAATGTACATGATAGGTTTGTAACGTAATACAGAACCAGGCATTCCAGACAGATTGGGCCTGATAAAGTGGATCAGAGCCCATTTGATATAAGGGTACAGATGTTGTTTACCCACCTGTGTCAGAGAGAGCCCTCTCTGAGCAGGTTAATGCGGGAAACAGGGGGGGGGAACAAACACAGATACCAACAAAGGGAGATCTGGGTAGCAGAGGGGGTAAGACACAGTTAGAACTGGTGCACAGTAAGGGCAGATCTTCTGGCTCAACATATGGTCTTAGCCAATATGCACATACAGTTCTTCATCTTCGTTCAGACCAAAGGGGTTCATAGAATCCAGGTGAATGATATAGCGGGATTCCAGGACACGTAGTTGTTTGAGGCGGTTTCCCCCTCTGGGGTTTGCTGGGATCCTGTCAATACCAAAAAAGGAAAACTGGTTAACATCACTGTTATGAACACGAAGCCAATGTCTAGCAGTTGCATAGGACAAATCAACATTTCTGATAGCACGCATGTGCTCAAGGATCCTCTTCTTTATAGGGAAGATGGTACTGCCTACATAAAGCTTGGAACATGGACACACAATTACATACACACAGTGATCGGTGTTACAGTTCATGAATTTACTTATACTCTCAGTTCTTCCCGTAGGTAGTGAATAGGATTTGACATTTCGACTGGTTGCACAGGCTTTGCATTTTCCACATTTGTAAAAACCTTTTTGCTCTTTAAGCCAGTGTTTACTTTTTACCGGGCTCTCAAAGTTACTCCTGACTAGCATGTTTTGCAGAGAACGTGCCTTCCTGTAGCTAACCTGTGGTGAGCTGTTAATCAATTTCCCAATTGTTGGGTCACTTTTCACTATGTGCCAGTGTTTTTTCAGGATACCTCGTATGTTAGCTGCCTCGACATTGAATGATGTTATCATCCTGACATTGCTAGAACTAGAAGTCTCAGGAGGTTTACTAACCTTCTTGGTTAGAAGTGATGCCCTGTTTCTTGTCTTCACTTTTTCTTTTGCTTTCATGAGTGTCTGGTCTGAGTAGCCCCTTGCTCTGAACCTCTGAATCATGTTACCCTGTGCCTTTTCAAAGTTCTCACTGGTGCTGCAATTTCTTCTTGCCCTTAAGAACTCGCCATATGGGATGCTATCCTTTAAGCTATTTGGGTGATGGCTTCTAGCATGCAAGATGCTGTTACCTGAAGTGGGTTTCCTGTACAGGTCTGTAACAATTTCCCCTTCCACAACCCTGACTGTGACATCTAAGAAGTCCATCTCCACGGGATCTATCTTGCTAGTAAATCTGAGATTCACCTCATTCCTATTGTTATTAAGGAGAAATTTGTTAAGGTCTGTCCTCGACCCATCCCAGATCATGAAGATGTCATCTATGTATCTGGTATAGAACACAATATGACGGGTTGCATCAGCATTGTCTTCAGACCACAGGATCTGTTCCTCCCACCATCCCATTAGCATACAGGCAAAACTCGGAGCAAAGCAACTCCCCATAGCAGTCCCAACTTGTTGTTTGTACCAGGTATTATCAAACAAAAAGAAATTGTTAGTGAGGCAAAATTCCAGCATTTCTAGAAGCATTTGTGTCTGGTTCAGGTGGAAAATCGACCGGTCCCTCATATAGTGTCTACAGGCATTGAGACCATCACTGTGTTTAATACACGTATACAAAGAGACCACGTCAATGGTAACCATACAATAGCTATCCTCCCATCTGATACCCTCAATCTTGGAAATTAAGTCAGTACTGTCTCTACAGTATGAGGGAAGATTTAAAACATAAGGAAAAAGAAACGTGTCAAGAAAAATAGAGGTGTTTTCAAGAAGGCTACCATTTGCAGATACTATTGGCCTTCCCGGGGGTTCATTACTGTCCTTATGGACCTTAGGTAGCATGTAGAAGCAGGGTGAAACGGGATGTTGTACATGCAGGAATCTGAGCTCGGATTCGGATAGCAGGTCCCTGTCTCTCCAAACCCTCAACTTGTCATGATAAGCTGAAATGCTCAAAGTATATTCTTCCCTGTTCGCCCTCCTATAATTGCCTGACAGCTCCAGTTTTCACATATATGTATGTATGTATATGTATTTTCTATATGCTCTGGGATCCCGCACATGGGCAGGGATTATTAATAGATTATGACTTTGATGAGTATACCCCTGGATGAGAACTAGGATTACAGGTAAGTAACTAATCCTTCTCATTTCAGGGGGTACTCATCAATAGTCATAAGCAGTAAATCAACCCCGCCCATGTGCTGGACCCGGAGCTTATAACATATATATATATATATATCCGTTGTAGTCTCTCCCACCACCTCACCAGCGATAGAAAAAGACCACGCGACTCCAATGTTTATATCAGGCAAGTTGATTTATTTTCGTCAAGCCACCAGATCCGACGCGTTTCGGGCGTCCGCCCTTGCTCACAGATAAATTAGTAAATAGTTACAAAATTTAGTCTTAAAAAGCAAATTGAATCCAGGGAAAACAATGAAATATAAATATAAATGTATATATATATATATGTGTGTATATGTATATATGTACATATATATATATATATATATATATATATATATATATATATATATATATATATATATATATATATATATATATATATATATATATATTCACAGAAAAAAACATAGGTTATAGACCATATATAGTTAGGAATTTGCATTTACAAAACCTTGAAAATTCACTGAAAAAACCATAGGTTATAGACCATATATAGTTAGGGATTAGCATTTAAAAAACCTTATTTTATTTGCACAAAACCATTGAAATTCCATATATAGTTAGTTGCACTAACTATATATCGCGGACCCGCAATCCACTGCTAATGATGTCACATATTACATCATTCATGACATGGTCAGTGACATCACTGATGACATCACTGATGACATCTCAAATGACATCACTGATGACATCACTGATGACAACACCCAGTGACTGTATGTTTCTGTAAAGTTAAAATATGTCTTACATATTGAAGAATGAGTGGATGTATAAGTGTCTGGATGAAGGATTTAGTAGGTGCATGACTGACTGTATGAGAGAATGATTAAATGTGTCTCACTGAGTGTATGGGTTAGTGATTAAAGTGTCTTAATTTGGCAATCATTATTTATGTTGTTCTGTAAACTGCTGCATGTTTAAATCAGTAGCTATATCAGTAACTATATGGGTTATTGAATGGTTGCCTAAGTATTTGTATGGGAGACTGAGTATGTGTGTGGGTGGCTGGGAGGTGTATAACTCTGTGCATAGATGTGTGAGCAGTTGATTCCCTAGGTGTATGGGTTCAAAAGTGCATGTAGAAACAGCTGTATGGACAGTTGACTGTGTGCATGAGTATATTGGTGAGTGAATGGATATCTCAGTGCTACATGTCAAAGTAAGTACATATGTAAAACACACTCCATGCGAGAGTTGACATTTATAAATAACTGAACATAAGAGCCAGTGAATGTGTGAGTGGCTGTATGAATCATTGTGAACTTGTATCAAGGATTGTATAAGAGAGTAAATATGTGTTACTATATGTTTGAATAAGTAAGGTGTGTATAACTGTATAGTTGAGGAAATGGAGATGTGATTGATTCTTTCCATGACTGACTAGGTGTGTGAGTAACTCCATGGATGTGTGACAGTCTGTGAGTGCCTGTTTACACTGAGTGTATCTAAGGTTATATTAGAGTCTGAAGATGTATTATCACATAAATGATATCATCAGTGATGTAATCAGTAATGTCAAATGAGATGTCAGTGATGTCATCAGTGATGTCATTTGAGATGTCATCAGTGATGTCATCAGTGATGTCATTTGAGATGCCATCAGTGATGTCATCAGTGATGTCACTGACCATGTCATGAATGATGTAATATGTGACATCATTAGCAGTGGATTGCGGGTCCGCGATATATAGTTAGTGCAACTAACTATATATGGAATTTCAATGGTTTTGTGCAAATAAAATAAGGTTTTTTAAATGCTAATCCCTAACTATATATGGTCTATAACCTATGGTTTTTTCAGTGAATTTTCAAGGTTTTGTAAATGCAAATTCCTAACTATATATGGTCTATAACCTATGGTTTTTTCTGTGAATTTCATTGGTTTTTTAAAAGCTAATATCTATAGCTGTAAAATATATTCTTTATTAAGTGACGTATCACGTAGCCCGTGAGACGCCTCATGATGCATCGCATAACAGTGACGTATCGTCTCTGCAGCGCAAACCAAACCCAAAACGTAAGCGCGCCAGAACACGCTTAAAGATATATATATTTTTTTTAACCTTAATTAGACAAAATCCACACGTGCACATATCACAAACGTTCAAAAAACACAATATGTCGGACTCCCGTTACGCTGCCGGTTAGCTGCCCGGTTAACGTACCAGGAAGCACCTTTACCGCGAAAAATCGCAATTTTTTTTTCTTTTGCCCCGCAGGGAACTTTAATAGCCCCCTCATCAATCCTAGGGGTTCAGGAGGGGTCTGCCTTACCCCTTTCATTCATTTACACCTTTTTTTTTCCACCTCTTGTCTCTCGATCCCACAGAGAGACAAGATGGCGGCCGCTCCAGACTGTTTACAATGATAACAGCCAATCAGCTTCTCCTCAAACTCCTGTTACACTGCCGGTTAGCTTCCCGGTTAGCTGCCCAGTTAGCTGCCCGGTTCGCGTACCAAGACGCGTCTCTACGGCGAAAAATTCATGTTTTTTTTGTTGTTTTTTTTTGGCCCCGCGTGGCTTTATAATATCCCCCTCATCAATCCTATGGGGTCAGAAGGGGTCTACCTTGCCCTCTTTCCTTCATTTCCCTCTTTGTTTTGGTCTCCTCTTGTCTCTCGATCCTACCGAGAGACAAGATGGCGGCCGCTCCGGACTGTTTACAATGTTGACAGCCAATCAGCTACTCCTTAGACTCCCGTTACACTGCCGGTTAGCTTCCCGGTTAGCTGCCCGGTTAGCTGCCCGGTTCGCGTACCAAGACGCGTCTCTACGGCGAAAAAATCGGAATTTTTTTTTTTTTTGGGGGCCCCGCGTGGCTCTATAATATCCCCCTCATCAATCCTAGGGGGTCAGAAGGGGTCTACCTTGCCCCCTTTCCTTCATTTCCCCCTTTGTTTTGGCCTCCTCTTGTCTCTCGATCCTACCGAGAGACAAGATGGCGGCCGCTCCGGACTGTTTAGAATGTTGACAGACACCGGAGAGCCAATCAGCTTCGCTTCGCAAAGTTCCGATACGCGAAAAGTTCGCGAACCGGAGCGCTACCCGGAGCGCTGTTACAGATATATATCTTGTTTTAAACGTTAATTTCTCAAAATCCACTGAAGCACATATATTGAGACCTAGCAAAGGCACATCGGGCTAACAGTCCCTACAATTTTGCCAAGTTTCGTGGAAATCCATTCAGCCGTTCGGGCTAAAAGTGAGGCCAACCGTCCTATGGAAATTAACATGGGAAAAACGCGTTTTGGGACCCCCCTTTTTTCTCGGCCCCCCCTTGACGAACCCCCCCCAAATTTCCAGGAGCTGCTCAGAAACAAAATGTGCCATTTTCCTGAAAATTTCAGCCAATTCCGTCCACAAACGCCAAAGTTATTAGGCATAGAATTTTCAAAAGTTCCATAGAGAAAAAATCCTAACTATATATACCTACTGGCTATCGCCAGTAGGTAATATATATGTATATATATATATATATATGTATATATATATATATATATATATATGTGTATATATATATATATATATATATGTATATACATATACAGGTGTATGTCAAGACACTAAAGTTTATACATACACTCAAATATGTATGAAGACCAACATATATGTAACTATGCAGCCCCATAAAAGCCCAAGCTAAAAAATGGACAAACAGCCAGAAAACAACTCAGCAATACTTGTATAGTAATGAATTACTTAAGACAACTTGTAATAGAGACCATACACCCAAATGGCTTCATACAAGAATCTCTTTATTTTCCAGAACACGGAAAAAAACACAAGTAATTGAAGGCAGTTTGGCCCATAGGCTGCATAGGAATTACTGTCCTGAGACAGAAAAGACAACTGGCACCTCGCCTTTAAGATTTACAAGAATCTAGGCACTTTGTCTTTAAGAACCTCAGAGAGCCCTATGCTTCCAGCATTCACCACAGGTGGCAGTTAGGTCAGTTCTTTTTGTAAAGGCGTATAAAAACCACTTAAAACCTGTACTAACATTGCTAGACCGGGGAGGCGGGCAGGGTGCTTATGATGAGTATACCCCTAGAAGAGAACTAGCATTACAGGTAAGTAACTTATCCTTCTCTTCCAGGGGATACTCATCAATAGTCATAGTCAATAGTCATAAGCAGTGAATAGAATACCAAGCCCATACCCCACACTTCGCAGACTAGCAATGTAGCACTAGTAATAAAACCAATCTTGAAGTAATAGGTACCAATAATCAACCAAAAAGATTCCTCTGAGATGCTTGACCTAAGCGTCTCTCTGACACTTTAAGATGGCCACCACAGTAATGCAGAAAATTCACTGTGCCTTCTTTTATGTTTATTGATTTTAATCACGTGGAAATGTTATAACTTAATTCAAACAGTTTGAAAGCTTGTAACTATCGACACTGACGAAGGCGGCAACTCCGAAACGCGTTTGTTGATATGATTGTGCAGCGCCAAAAGAATGAACTATGGCAGTTTAAAACGACGTGAAAGTGCTGTGAGTGCCCTTAATTGCGGAACGGACCTGGGAGTGAGGACCGTGTGTGTTTGAATATATATATATATATATATATATATATATATAATATTGCCACCAAAAGTTGCCCTCTGCAACAAGAGGTCACTCAGCAACACCCTGCCATCCGGCTTTCATATGCAGACAGCCTTTTCCAAACACCATTATTCATTCTTTCGCCGACGCGTTTCAAGGCATGAAGCCTCTTCTTCTAGGGCTGCAATTCATCACATTAAAGGTTCACATTTCTCTTTGGATGACTTTATTTATTTCCATGACCCCAATAGGCGTGCCTTCATGCAAAGTCCATAGTGGGCGTAATTTCATGCAGAGTTCCTAAAGCATTATGGGGCATGGAGTCATCAATGCAAATTTCGTTTGGAAAAGGCTGTCTGCATATGAAAGCCGGATGGCAGGGTGTTGCTGAGTGACCTCTTGTTGCAGAGGGCAACTTTTGGTGGAAATATATATATATATATATATATATATATATATATATATATATATATATATATATATATATATATATATATATATATATATATATATATATATATATATATATATATATATATATATATATATATATATATATATATATTTATTATTATTTTTTTTTTAACTACCAAAGTAATCCCGTTACCGAGGGCACGCTTTGCACAGCTGGTGCGAGTTTCAGGGACGGGCTTTCCCTGTAATTAATTCACCACCAAATGAACTTATACTCGCACTCCCCCAGGATGTCGTTTTATGGCAGGTTTATTTTAACAGTGTACCATTACAGCACACTGCCTTTAACCTACGCGTTTCAATCTTACGATCTTGATGGTAGACGTCGTGCACTTTACTGCTGGCCCCTGATGAGGAAAATAAATTTCCGAAACGCGTCGGGCCTATTACAAGCACGCAACTGCCCATACCAACTAACGCCTTGGGGAAGGCGCACGCAGGCTCGAGTGCTACCCGCTTTTTGGACAACCCCACGGAGCGGAATATATTAGCGGCGGTCCTGCCGCTGGGTAGCATCACCCCGAAGAAACGGGGGCCACGAGACCCTCTATCCAAGGAGTCTCACATGTGGAGCTGCGCGATGGATGAGGACAGGAGTGATGTTTGGGGGCTCATGTTAGAGCCTTTGGAACAAGCAGTAATTTGAAAGTGCATCCATCCAGGATAATATGGACTACATCTCCCACAAGCACTTGCTTGGTTTCATAAAGGGAGATGGTAGACGTCGTGCACTTTACTGCTGGCCCCTGATGAGGAAAATAAATTTCCGAAACGCGTCGGGCCTATTACAAGCACGCAACTGCCCATACCAACTAACGCCTTGGGGAAGGCGCACGCAGGCTCGAGTGCTACCCGCTTTTTGGACAACCCCACGGAGCGGAATATATTAGCGGCGGTCCTGCCGCTGGGTAGCATCACCCCGAAGAAACGGGGGCCACGAGACCCTCTATCCAAGGAGTCTCACATGTGGAGCTGCGCGATGGATGAGGACAGGAGTGATGTTTGGGGGCTCATGTTAGAGCCTTTGGAACAAGCAGTAATTTGAAAGTGCATCCATCCAGGATAATATGGACTACATCTCCCACAAGCACTTGCTTGGTTTCATAAAGGGAGATGGTAGACGTCGTGCACTTTACTGCTGGCCCCTGATGAGGAAAATAAATTTCCGAAACGCGTCGGGCCTATTACAAGCACGCAACTGCCCATACCAACTAACGCCTTGGGGAAGGCGCACGCAGGCTCGAGTGCTACCCGCTTTTTGGACAACCCCACGGAGCGGAATATATATATATATATATTTATTATTATTTTTTTTTTAACTACCAAAGTAATCCCGTTACCGAGGGCACGCTTTGCACAGCTGGTGCGAGTTTCAGGGACGGGCTTTCCCTGTAATTAATTCACCACCAAATGAACTTATACTCGCACTCCCCCAGGATGTCGTTTTATGGCAGGTTTATTTTAACAGTGTACCATTACAGCACACTGCCTTTAACCTACGCGTTTCAATCTTACGATCTTGATCACGGTTACAACTGTTAAAATAAACCTGCCATAAAACGACATCCTTTTGGAGTGCGAGTATAAGTTCATTTGGTGGTGATATATATATATATATATATATATATATAAGTGTATGTATAAACTTTAGTGTCTTGACATACACCTGTATATGTATATATATATATATATATATATATATATATATATATATATATATACCTACACACACACACACATATATATATATATAGTTTTAAGCTCCGGGGTCCTGCACATGGGCGGGATAATTCACTGCTTATGACTATGATGAGTATACCCCTGGAAGAGAACTAGGATTACAGGTAAGTAACTTATCCTTCTTGGCTAGGGCAGGGAATACCAGCAGATGCAATGTCAGTATGTAACTCAGCAGCAACATGCCTCCCTGACCTTTCGGTGTCAAAGCCAGAGATCAAGCAAACCGCTCCCAGTCCCCCAGGGGCAACTTTATGCCCAAACTCCAGCCCGCTCCTCCTTTGGCTGCCTCAAAACCACTTTAATTTTCCATTGACAGCACACGAATGCCCGTTGGGAGGCCGAATCACCTTTTACCTCGCCAAGTGGAGGAGTATCACAAATGACAAATAATTGCTCCAGATTTTGGAACACAGTTATTCCCTCCCCTTACTGTTGCATTCTCTGGATATGCCACCCACACCGCAACACCTCCCAGAAGACCACTTGTCCATACTCTGAGGCAAAGTTCTAGCTCTTAGCCATGGGTTCCATAAAAAGGGTGCCGGCATCAGAGATCGAGATCGGCTGTTACTCCTGTTACTTTCTGGTGCCGAAAAGGATGGAGACCCTTGTCTGAGCCTCGATCTGTTCCCTTTCAACATTTTCCTTCCCATTTTCCCAAATTCTGTTTGCCCTGGACCCAGGAGCCTGGATGGTGGCATTGGAATTGCAGGATGCCTATTTCCACTTCCCCGTCCTACAATCCCACAAATCCTACCTGCAGATTCAGGTAGGCCAAGAGGATTCTCAGTTCACCATGCTCCCCTTTGGTCTTGCCAGTGCACCCCGGGTGTTTACAAAGGTGATGGTGCTGGTGTTTGCAGCCCATATGCGGAGGTTGGGAATACTATATAAAACTAAGTGAGAATAGGAGTAGTGCCCCCATTTGCCAACTCAACCCATCAGGTGCTCGAGGTGATATTAAGCATAACTTTTCAGTGTCCACCATTTAAAAAAAAGAACTTATTGCCATTTTATTAACATAATGTATACAACAAGGTAAATATCTATTGTTATCATTCCTGCTTGACACTTGAAATACAACTCACGAAGTCATTAATTAACAGTATTCGTACATGTCAACTTTTAGTAGTGATTGCACACAGGATCTCCATTTAGTGTAAAAAACCTATTCCCATTGGGATCGATAAGGTGAATGATTGTATCACTACATATGACTTCGTTAATGTGTTTCTATAGAAAGTGATGTGCTTTTCTGTTCTAGGGTTCTGACAGCCTGGTAGGGAGCGTTGTACTGCCATATAATGTTCCTATTGGAGAATAGTAGCGTACTAGTAACAGATAGTACATAAACAAATAAAAAACTAAGAACAAGGGTAGTTCAGATTGAGAGCAACAAATAGGTGTTCGGGGGGGCATGTGTGAATGGAGGACGCCGAATTGTATTCCAGGTAGGCCCGAATAAGGGGCATACCAATTACAACTGTGTGGCGTTGTAGCACATCTCTCTGGAGGGGAGAGGAACCAAGAAAAATGGAGAAAAGATAAGGGAGGGAGTAGGGCTCGGATGGAGAAGGAAAGGGAACCCCCCCAAGATGAAGGGGCACTTAGCGCGAGCCTAAAGCGTCTCCCAGCTCCTCCGAGAGCTATCCACATCCTTCTCCGCCAGCCCCAGCGTGTCAGCATGCAGAGGTTGCACTTTCTTCATTGGAGCTCTTAGTATGACTCGGGTGCTCCCAAATATATAAAGCATCCTTCCATAAATCTGCAATCGGGTGTTGGTGCAAGACCTTTAATTCCTCTCTGCGCAGTGCCCTACATTCAGAGCCATCCCACATAGTCACCTCCTGCGTCCAAATGTTATTCTGTGGCCTGAGGCTTGCTTCCATATCACTGCTATGCGTCTCTGGGCCAGCGCCAAGGGCAAGTCCATTAACCGATTGCCCACTATACGTTTAGGCGGGCGTGAGCATTATCCAAGCAGGCATGTCACTGCTGTTATTCCAAAGTACGCCCTATTGTGGCGTTAATTTTGGACAGCACTGCCCGCCAAAAGGCCTGTAGCTTGTCACAACTCCAGGTCATGTGCAGAATTTTTCAGTGCCCACCATATTGAAGATGGTGGGACTTATCCACTCAGGGCTAGACCTATGCCGCCCTTCCACAGGAGGGTCAAGGAAGGATAACGGGGGAACCTTACTCACTAAGGAACCAGGGTAATAGGTATATAAGGAAAAAGAATGGTTCCTGAGGATTTAAAAGATACCTTTGTAATAAAGGAGGCAAAACTGCAATATTTTAGAGGGTACTGCAATGACAGAGGGCGAAAGAAACACTAACACAGGAGAATCCATGTAACATTTTTATACATTTTTAGACCAAAAGCAGTATAAACATAATTTGAAAATCAAAAAACATTAGTGCATTGTGTCCCAAGTGAGAACGGGAACCCAAAGTTAAATGACAGTGTGAATTTCTATATACAAGGTTTCCACAATTTTTTAAGTCGACCATTAACAAGAATAATCTCTATGTAGACAACAGCAATATGCAGTGGCATGCGCTGTGTAATGGTTCCCTTCTTCTGTGTGTCGACGGCGTTTCAACCCTATAGTCAGTGTAGGGTCTCTTCAGGACTAGTGATGAAGGGACATCTAAGGATGTAACTGGGCAGTCTTGTGAATTGTGTGCCACATGTGGAAAAATGGAAGAAAAGAAGTCACTCACATGAGAACCCGTCCGGGTACTCCATATGAGGAAAAACTGCCAGTAACATGATTGGAATGCGCCTAGATGGGCACAAGGTGTACTTTGCTACATCCGTAGCGGTGGAAATCCCTTTGGTAAATGTTAACCAGTGACAATGCACTGTAACCAGGATGTAGATAAATATCCTGCAGGACAGAGCTCCGCCTTTTTGAGTTGCTGGCTGCTTCCATCAGCCTTTTGAGGTACTTTATACTTCCACAGGAGGGTGGCATAATGTAGGGTGTACCCAAGGTAAGCAGGGCTTGAAAAATTAACTTGAATTGTTGAGCAAGATGTATTCAGGATGCCCCACAAAAACATGGCGGCCGCTGGTTAAGCTTTCGCTGTGCTCCGGAACGAGCTCCTGGAGAGGATCGCCGCATCGTGCTGAATAATGCCTAATTTCATCCGTGACACTTACAGAAGCCGGGGGGGGGTTGAATTTTGACCTCAGGGCACCCACCGCTTTGCTGAATCTGAGGATTTCACAACTGTGAACATTGGGTATGCAGAGCCGATTCATCGAGACTACTTCTCCGGCAGTCCGCTTTCTGCTCGAGTGCGGAGCTGCGGTAGAGGGCGGGGAGAGTGCTGGCTGCTGCCGGTTAGGTTTGTTTGCCGTCCCCGAAATATACTTTGCTTCGGACTTCAGCTGCTCGAGAGGCTGCGAAACTGGGCTGCCGTGGATTGCAGCTTGCTTCCCGTGGCTGGGGCGGTGTCTGCTACCCGAGATACGTAAGGAGGATTTAACTCTTGCCAAAGAAGTTTTCAACGGTACGGTAAGCCTTGATAGGGCTGCAATTTATTTATTTATTTATTTATTTATTGGCATTTATAGAGCGCGACAAATACCCGCAGGCGTTTTGGCGCTAATAATTTGCATAAATTCAGTTCGATGTTATTTACTCCTGCAGATTGCCTTTGTTACTTGTATTTCAGATGGACTATTGGGAAAATAACCAGGTCTTAAGTCTCTTCCGAAACAGGATGAGTGTAGGACTTGATCTGATGTCATGGGGCAAGGTATTCCAAAGTTTTGGGGCAGCGACTAAGAAACGGCGGTCACCCCATGACACTGTTTTAGAGCGGGGAATCATTAGATGGTTACGATTAGAAGACCGAAGGTGACGGGAAGGTTGATATGGGACCAGTTGGTCTGTTAGAAAATGCGGGCCTTGCTTATTTAGCGCTTTGTAGACTATGCATAGAGACTTGAATTTGGTCCTATTCTGGATCGTCAGACAGTGGAGTTGTTTGATGGTGTCTGAAATGGCCGCGAATCTTGGAATTCCAGAGAGCAGGCGCATTTTGTACCGACTGCAACTTTTTCATAACCCTAGCCTGCGTGTTTAAAAAAAGGCCGTTACAATAATCCAGTGATGACAGGACCAAGGAACTAACCAAGGTTTTTATGGCCGCATCTGGGAGGAACGTTCTAATTTTTCTGATCCTGCGTAATTTATGGTGGGCTGTAGAAGACACTTTGTTTGCATGATCCATGAAATTTAGGCCATTATCAAAGGTGACTCCTAAATTTCTAACCTTGGTCACCGGCTTTGGAAGTGCTCCGAATGTAGAAGGCCACCAATGGGATGACCAGTTTGGTGAGAGAGGTCCAAAAATAACTACCTCAGTTTTTTCTGAGTTAAGTTTCAAGCAATTTGTAGCCATCCACTCTCCTATCTCCGTCATTCCCTTTTGGAAGCGTTGGGCGACTTCCCCTCCATCACCCTTAATGGCTAATACCAATTGCGTGTCATCCGCATATGAAGTTAGACTCATCCCATGTGCTTTGATGACATTAGCAAGGTCCGACATATAGATATTGAATAGTGTCGGACTCAGGGATGAGCCTTGAGGCACCCCACATGGTAACAAGAGCTTAGCTGATTGGTACGGTCCACGGGTGACGGCCTGGGTTCTGTCTGTGAGAAACGAGGAAAGGAGGTCTCTAGCTGTAAGGCTAATGCCCATCTTTCGACACAGTCGACTAAGATCTTATGGTCGACCGTGTCGAAAGCAGCTGATAAGTCCAACAGTACCAAAACTGCCGTTCCACCCTGGTCTCGAATTAATCTCACGTCATCAGAGGCTTTAATTAAGGCAGTTTCGGTCCCATGATTTTTCCGAAATCCGAACTGAGTGTCGTCAAGCAGTCGGTGTGTCTCAATGTACTCTGATATTTGTATGTTCATGGCCTTTTCGACCACTTTAGCTAAGAACGGAAGGCTGGCAATTGGCCGGTAGTTTTTTAACTCGGTCTTATCAAGACAAGGTTTCTTTAAAAGAGGTTTAAGCAAAGTGGTTTTTAAGGACTTAGGATATATCCCGGAGCTCAGGATAGAATTGCATACTTGTGTGAGGATCGGGATGATCGAGTCCATCACTGGAGGAAGGACTGAAAAAGGACAAGGGTCCAATGTTGATCCTGTTTTAATAGTAGAAACAATATTTAATGTATGATCATTGGTTAGAGGTTTAAAACTGGTAAAGACTGTAGCTGGAGATATGATGGAGACAAGGGGATTTATTATAATGGAATTGGATATGGGTTTGGAGGTGAAAGCTTGATAGATATCATCCATTTTAGCAAAGAAAAAGTTAGCCAGTGCATCACACATAGCTTGGGATGAAGGTGGGGTCAAATCAGGAATATTACCTGAAAGAGATTTGGTGATTTCATATAGCTTTTTGCTAGAGTTCTTTGCATGCTCAATTTTGTCTGAATAGAAGGACTTTTTGGCCTTTACAATCATAGTTTTGTAAATGGCCAATGATTCTTTATAGCGGGTCCTACTTACTTGGTCATATGTTTTCCTCCAAAGTCTTTCTGTTTTTTAGTTTTTGCTTTTTTAATTCAGCCGTATACCACGGAGCAGTTGGTGTGGACCTATTATTAGATATTGACTTAATAGGGGCCAGAGGATTAATAGCCTGGCCCAGCCAATCCTGGAATTGTTGGGTTGCCATAATTGGATCAGAGGAGATCATCGGGCGTGTATTATCAAGCTGTTTCCTAAGGTCTGACTGTTTAATATTATTCCATGCTTTAAAAGATCCAAGGCCTGGAGCGATGGATGCCTTGTTCGAGGGAGTATTTATTGTCATAGTACAACATACGGCATGGTGGTCTGTCCATGGCATCGGTAAGATATCCGATACCCGCAGACCCACGACATTAGAAAAAATGCCGTCTAAGGTGTGCCCCGCCATGTGAGTGGCTGAGGCACACCTTAGACTAGAATAGAATAGGTCCAACCATCTCGAGGTTTAAATACATACAAATGAGCAACTGGACACAGGCTTATAAAAACCCACCTACAAAAAGAAACAGGTTTCCTCTTGGAGGGCATAGTCAATTAATAACTAACTTAGCGAGTATTGCTCCAACCAAAAGTGAGATCTCACAATGGTATAAACTCTTACTCGAGGAATCTGATGGGGAAGTTATGCTCCCAGCTCAACTCTGGGTTGTCTTAACAATGAGACAAGACATACAAGAACTTTGGTCTACCTCATTTGAGCTTTTAAAGAGCTTAGTGAAACCCTCATGGCTTCGCAGGAACCATCTCTATACCCTCCGTAGGGCGTATTACTCTCCCCAGAGATTATCTAAATTTGCCACAGGAAACTCAGTGGCGTGTGTAAGGTGCGGGCTGATTGCAGCTTCAGACATTCACATGTTTTTTGAATGTCCCCCGGGTCGCTGCATATTGGGATGCTATTGGTAAGACTCTTACGGCATCGTTGGGTTTCCCAGTTATCATGGATCTACCTTTAGTGATCTTTGGAGTCCTGAGGACATCTCAAAATGCAGCCAGAAGCCTAGTGTTTTATACGGTCCTCTTGGCAAGGAGGGAAATCTGCAGGAGGTGGAAAGATCCCCTTCCTCCTTGCCACGGGGACGGGTTGACATCCAGTCTACAGACGGCACGAATGGACCTAGCCAGACCAGGAAATCAAAGTAAAAGGGCTTTTTGGCACATGCTTGTATGGGCACAACAAAGATCCGGGGTTTTTTTTTTCCCCGGGTCCAATGATTACACTACTATGGTGCCACAAACCAGAAGATTTCCGGTCATAGCCCGGCCCAGGCCCTGCCGTAGGCCTCCCCATTGGTAGCCAAAAATGATATTAAGCTAGTGACAGCTGCGGGACGTGTGGTCTCCCCCCTCCAAATGATCCCATCCAGTTATAACACTGTGCCAGCTGTACCAATGCTTATTCTAGATGGCTTTCCTAAACCATGCTGGATATGAGGACAAAAAAAAATGTATGTATTCAGGACGAGCGAGCTTTAGAGACCACTCGCCCTAGTTGAAAATATTCTAACTTCAGGGAAGACAAACTGACTTTTGACCTTTGTCTCTGAAAGCAGAGCAAATGTGACAAGATAACAAGATGTAAAGGCATCTTTATTGCTCACAAAGTGAAAGTGCAATAAAATGCTAGTAAATCTTATCTTGTCATATTTGCTGGCTTTCAAAGACAGAGGTCAAAAGTCAACTTACCTTACTACATTTATTTTTCTTCCTGTGACTTAAGGTAGAGGATATTGTAAAGTGAACTGTGTGACAATTGAACTGTGCAAAGCATGTTAAATAAAAGGCTGTAAGATGTCAGGCTTTCTACTAACACAACACTGAAATAGCTAAGTGAACTGTTCAAACATTTCAAATATATTTCACTAGTTATGTAAACCCATTTTTGTAATTCTTTGGTGAAAAATATATTTACGGTAAGCCTCTTCCGATGACAAAGGACACCCCTGCACCTGAAGCCCCTGGACCTTGGGAAGCTCTAACAACGGTGTCCCTTTGTCCCCAAACATCAGTACTTACCTGGGTAGCTCTTGTTTTTCTTCATCCAGCTTTGTGGCTGAAACCAATCTTCTCCATTGGTTTGCATCGGGCACCCCACACTGTGTGGGCACTCTGCACCCAGCCGCCCATCCAGTACTTGCCTAAACCCTCAGAGATTGACCGTCTCGCAATGTCACATTTACTCGCCTCTAAACCGCACATCTTCGATCACCCACAGTCTCCATTGGGCGCCAGAGTCCGAATTTGACCTCTGCACCCAGCCGCCACTGGTGGTGCAGTCTTGGTGCTAACTTGTACCTTGCCTGGTCTTGCATGAAACCCTGAAGACTGAATTTGTAAGCCGTGTACTTGCCTACAAACCTGCATTCTTGTTTCCCCCATAGGTTAACATTGCTGAACTGAAAATTGCACTAAGTGTCCACTTTTTAAAGTGAAAAGTATTTCTTATGAAAATCGTACTCACCTTTGAACTTAGATCTTGGTCTTAAAAGAAGCTTATTTTTCTAAAATTGGTGTGGATCTCCTTTTTGAGTTGTGTGTCATTTACTGATTACTGTGTCCATAAAAAAATGTCTTGCACTCCTCTGTGTAAGGCCTAAAGCTGCTTGACCACACTACCATAAATAGAGCACGTTGGGTTTGCATAGAAGCCCTGTCCAATTCTCTGGACTCTTTACACAATATAACAAAGTATTGTATACCACATAAATAACCATCTTCCTAAAATCTGTGTACAACATGAAATAACATTAGTGAACCAAAGATGATGTTCTAAATCCTTGAGCTGTGACCTCCTTAAATGCAAATTTGTTTTTTCATCAAAAACCAATAAAACAGATTTAAATTTAAAAAATGGATAAGCGGTTCAGAATAATTACACTAGTTCCAGTTATTCACAAAATGATGATTCAGCTTGATCCTGGCGGAACTTGCCAGTGGTGGAAACCAGATTGCCTTAGCTTATTCTAAGAATCTCAGTGGAGACTGCAATGCCGGCTAGATGTGATTACGAGGATATTGGGCAACATATTCCACCACATCCTTCCATTAATAAGGGTAACTGCCTCTCGTTTGAGAGTGTATTATGTAAATGCCTGACCCAAGGCTGTATGGACGTCGAGAATCCTTCTAGAGAAAGAGGTCTTTGATGTGGTGCTTAGAGAAGGAGGTGAGCCTGACAATGTGCCTGAGATGCCTGATCATGGACGACCCGCCCTGCTGCTTTGAGCACTGTGCAGCGGGCTGTTAGGCCCCTTTCCACTCCCATCTGGAGATGCCATGCTGACCGTGGGAGCCCTGGGATGTGACGGGACTCCAGGACCCTGTTGCCTGCTCTAGGTGCGTTCCTTACCCACTAAATCATTTCTACCGGCAGGTCTTGCCTTATTCTCGCTTCTGTTCACCAGAACTTGTCTAGAAAGGCCTCCTACTGCCCCCAGTCTCCAGAGCACATCATGGGTAAACAGAACGCTAATCAATCAAAGCTCACATGTGAAAATTGGCACCTTACTTGTCAGGTCGACAACAGCCAAGATCGTGAACCCAGTGCGGCATTGTTGGAGGAGGGAGACACGGAGAGCATTGATATCTGTGCAATACTTATAGATGTGAAAGCCAGTTAAAAAACTATTGATTCCAATTTAGAGCCCCTTACAGGTCGCCTATATCTCGTCAAACAAAGACTTAATACACAGGAAGTGAGACTGGATCAGTTGTAGAACAGGGTCTCGAATTCGGATGATCTTCAGGCGGATTCAAAGGAACACCTTCTATGGATGGACAAAGTGCTCGATCTTATTAAAGCTAAAAACGAGGACCTTGAAGCACGTACGCGCCCTAACAATTTCTGTATAACCAGAGTCTCCAAGACCACAGCCATCTCAAAGATGGAAGACTACATCGAAGCAAAGCAAGGTGGATTTTTTTGTGAATTACTTGTCATCTGTCCTTATTGTTCCTTAGGCTCTAAACCACCTGTGGGTGCCCCAGTTCACCCAATTATTACACGTCAGCTGAATTACAGGGACCGAGATGTTATCGTAAGATTGGCTCCCAACCGTGGATGAATACAATATCAGGGTAACAACTTATCCTTCTAGTCAGGCTTCACCCTGTCCGTTCAAACAGCTAGTGATGATTCTCAACCGCCCCCCTCTCCCCTCCCCCTCCACGTGAAAAAAATTCTTCAACAAGTCAATATATCATATGCTCTTCTATATCTAGCCAAACACAGGGTCTCCTTCGAAGAGGAAATACACTTTTTCACGGACGACAAATCTGCTTTAAAATTTGCAAAACACAGCTCCCGGCTGCCTTGCCCCTCTCCTCTGCGGGAGCCCAACTAAGTGACAATGATTGAATGCTATATGTCATGCACTCACCAGAAATGATACCTTGCTGGAGCTGCTGGCGGGTCCTGTTGGTCTGCTGCTTTGCACCTACAGTAATCTAAGAGAGTGCTCCCTTTTTCTAATATATATTTTCACTCTGATATGCCACCAGTGCCATCAATGATTAATACTGAGTGGTCCCGGGATTATTAGCTCAGCCACCCAGCCAATACCGATAAGGTTGTTTATCTGTCGTTTCCATATCCCAGATGGATGTTTCTGGGTTGGGGAGGGGTATCAAGTCTTAACCTGATTAAGGATTTAGTATGGGTGGACGGATCATTATGGTCTATTGTCGAGCTGTAGTTGGTTTTCTTTTTCTTCTCAGTCCTTCCCTTGCCTTACCCATGCTGCCACATTCCACAGTTTAGTGGCACACACGTGCCTCTAGACCAGGGGTCTTCAAAGTGTGGGTCGCGACCCCCAGGGGGGCCGTGGAGTGATTTAATGGGGTCGCGCATTCCCGGTCACACTTCTGCCCATCGGACAACAAGGGATTCAGCCCCCCTCCTCCCCCGTAGTGTGTCTCAGCTCGAGCTGCTGTGGGCTCCGCTGGGCTCTGTCTGCAGTCTTATCTCCAGCACAGCCTGGCACGCCAGAGTTTTTCACAGGTGGTTAAAGACCATTTATATATTTACATATTTGCTGTAAAAGTGAAGGCACTGCCCGCTGAGCTATCTTTTGACTAGTGGCCATTCTGAAATGCGGCTTTAGAGCCCGACATTCCCAAAGTTCCTTAATGGAAAACCTGAACTGCATATCGGCAAAAAAAAAACACAACCAAGTTGAAGATCTTTTTTCCTCTCGAAGATGCATGATTAGAATGCAAGACATTACACCACTTAATATATAATATTTACATTATAATTACCAGGCAGAGACTTAGGGTTTATGCCACAATGGATGAGTTTTCGCCATATGTTAAGCTAACAGCCCTTTATCTACTGTGGGCATTCATAATATCAGAAAGTAGTGTCCCGAAATGAAATACGTGTTGCTAGGAAACATGTTGCAGCGTTAAGAATATTAATGGGCTTTCAAAACAGCTTTGTACAAAACAGAAATTGTTCACAACATTAACAAATTGTAACCTATCACCGACTGCATAACTTGGCCTTGAATCCTAAACACAAACACTAATTGTGTTAATTTATACATTTTGTGAGAAAATATTGCATAATTATTTAAAACTGCTTTGAGTTATCCTTCTGACGCTTTAGTAAAAGAGATCACCCTGGTCTCAATATCAAAGACCTGTTCCCCACCATTACTTTATTTCCTGCAGGGAGGATCAACAAGCATTGGCATAGCCAATAGGTCTCGCTTTTGGGACCTTATAAGTATTTAGTTATACAGCACAATATCCTTGGTGCAATAAAATCAACTATTGGATGGCTAAAAACTTATAAGGTCCCAAAGGCGAGGCCTATTGGCTATGCAAATGCTCGTTTTTCTAGTTCCAGTACCCCCTGGGCCCCAACACTGCCTATTCCTTTCATTTGAATTTTACATTTACTGCAGTAGCGTGAGAAATATAAAGTAGGGATGCCAGAAGAAAAATACCAGCCATTTGATGGTTAAAGAGCCTGCAAAGGCCTCCTCTTGACACTAAATAGGATTGTAAATAAAATCATATGCATTCATTCGTAATGTGACTTTTTTTGTCTTTGTTCCCTTTAATTATCAGTCATGGATCATTGAGGCAGCCATAGAACACAATTAAAAGTGCTTTCTATTTATATTTGTTGTTCCAAGTACGCACAGATGAGTGCTGAAATATACAGCTTTAGGTCACTGCCTATTTTTGTACCGTCTGGGACATCAAAATAATGAGCAGGCAACCCTAACCATAGGACTGGAAATGTGTTGCAGGATCACCATAATATTTATTTCCTCCACCGTCAATCCCTGATTAATGTCATAATAGCAATAGTTTAACATATCTTAAACCCTACGCCGACGTCATTAATATGCTGAGTTATTCAAGTGTCTGGGAATGCTCCCTGCATTCAGAGAACTCACTTCTCATTCTCGCACTTCACTTTCACCCTCACCCTGCACTCACAGCGATCACAATGCACTCACACTGATCACCATGCACTCATATCATTCACCCTCTCACCCTGCACTCACAGTGATCACTCTGCACTCACAATGCACTTGCATTTTTCATCCTGTACCTCAGCCTTACTGATCTGCACTCACCCTGCACTCATGTGACACCTCATTCACCTGCCCTCTCACTGCTCAATTTGCAACTCGCTCAAACAAGCCCATCACTAACCATGCATTAATTCGTCCCACTCTGCACTTACATCCGCACCCAAATTCATATGTTCCCCTCACTCACCATGCTGTCACACCTCTTTCCCTACTCTCACACTGTTGCATCGCTCACCGCGCACTCACATGGTCACTCTTATTATCCACAGAGTGCAGAGGGTTAATGTGCCTGCTACAAAGAACATATACAATGCAGATCACAGAACTGAGTGTGAGTAAACTGAGTAGCACTATAAAAAAAAGTTTGTCAGAAAGGTGCTACAGAGAGATGAGGTGCATTGTTGGTGAGTGGTAGTGAGGGAATTTATGGAGAAGGAGGGGGCACCAAAAAAGACTTGCGCTGTGTGTGACCAGTGCTAGGGCCAGCCCTGCCTGGGAGTGTAGGCCCCCGCGAAGTTTGGGTCTAGTGGCTTCCCTGCTTCTGCCTTTTACTATTATTATTTACATTTGTAGTGTGCTACTGTTACCAAAAGGTGTCCTGGGGCTAATAGCCATCTTCTGCCTGAAGGCAAATGAGAAACATACAGAAGGGGGAAGGAGAACCAGCCAAATGGGGTGACCTACAGAGCATAAAGCCGGATTTTTATATCTTCCTAAAGGATAACGGATTCTTGGTGGAGCGAAGCAAAGGAGGGTGCACGTTCCATAACTGTGTAGCCTGCACCAAAACAGCAAGACAGACAATTTGTGCCTTCCTGAATTAGGGAACAATAAGCAGAGTGGCACAGGCCAAGAGGAGCATACAGGTCTAACCCGTGTGCTCAGTGAGGAGAGATGATAGGATGAGAAAGGACAGCAAGGGAGTGAGAGAATTTGATTGAAGAGGTCAGGGATGAGGAGAAATGTGAAGTGCCGAAGGGAAGTGCGGACACGCAAGAAGTGAGTGTGATGGAAAGCTGAGGGCACAGAGGAGGGCTACTGTCAGACTGTGAGAGAAGATAGCTGAGAGATGATCTAAAAAGTAATTTGATGCAACATGGGTGAGGGACAGCAGCGATAGGGGAAGAGTGGGAGTACTGGGGTGGGTGCTGAGCAGTGATTAATTTGTAATAAAACATGTGCCAGGGACCTCACCAGTAGGCCACTGCAACTTTAACCACCCACCCATTGCCTTGCCTGTGCGGCCATTGACAATACCTATGCAACTTCCAGCCATAACACTGTGCAAGTGTGACTATTTCAAGCCCCCACAGCTATAAGAATGGCATGGATGTCAGGAGTTTATCATTTTTAATGTATATTGAATAAATAAACAGCTGTTCTGCTCATCTCTAAATTACACAGACCGAGCCACAATGTGGCAGACGGTCATAGTGCCAGTGTGCACAAGTAGGTGCCAGTGCGGAGCACCGGAAACCACCTGCTCAAATTAAGCACTGGTGCTGAGGTAACAAGGGAGAGGGACATTGGTTCAAGAAGGTGTGAAAGAACAAAGGATAGATGTGAAAGACGAATGGGGGGACTGGAGAGGTGTAAGATACAAATGGACAACAATTTGAATGGAGAGAATTGAGGTGAATGAGAAGGACAGATGGGCACGGGAAGTGACGGGGCCAGAGGGACCATGAGATAAATGCGAGAATCTGTTAGAGATGAGGGCAGTGAAAAGACAGAATGGCAAGAGGTGATTAAGGGAGAAATGAGAAGTTGAATGGGGAGAGTTCAGAAGTTGTAAAAAGGGGTGAAAGAAAATGGCCTGCAAAGTCAGAGAAGGATCCGGGATTGGGAGAGGAGAGAGCGATGGAAGGGAGGCATGAGAGGAAAGCGGCATGAGTAAATTGCTTAACTCTGCACAAGACAGCCATGGTTTTAAGGGACCCCTGCTGCGCTCGGCCAGGGCCAGGTGAGCTTCTTATGTGGCTGCACGTATTCCTGCGGATTGGAAGGCCCATCACAAAGGTTGACTAGACATCTTTCTGATGTTAATTGCTGTATTTTGGTTATAAACTGGTACTGATGGGGTGAAATCTTTCCTCAGTTTTACAGAGTGCAGAAAATGTCAAAATAACAAAGTAATTCTATCATAAAATAATGCGGCATCACATAACATTATTTAAATTTTCTTCCCACACAATTTAGTCAAGCCTGTCGTATAATTTGGTCCTCACTTGCCTCAGAATTCCAGGAGCCCTGCCTACAGGTTTAGAAATGTTTGTCAGGAGGGGGGTCCTTACAACTGAAAATGTTGACAGGGGGGTCTCTGCACCCAAAAGTTTGAAGACCTCTGCTCTAGACATTCATAACACAGTACCATGTTGACCAATTGCGGATAACATGGACATTGTTTCATGCTTTAGTTGGAACATTCTTGGGCTCAACGATCACAGAAAGTCGCAACTTGTCCACGCCGATCTCAATAGACACAAGAAAGATATATGTTTTTTACAAGAGGGACATTTGCGTAACTCACCATCCCCCAGACTTAGTTCTCGCTGGCGGGGTGAAATGTATTCCTCTACCTATTCAAATCATGCAGGGGCGTTGCAGTGCTAATGCGAAGGGGACTTCCATGGAAATAAACTCACTCATCGACCCGGACGGTAGATATGTCATATTGTCGGGAACCCTGCACGGATGGCCAATAACACTTGCTGCGGTGTACAGTCTGAATAGAGGGGACACCGATTTCTTCATTGAGCTATGGACAAAAATCACTGTTTTGACACACATGCTATCATATGGGTTGGAGACTTTAACTTGAATGATAAAGTTGACAGCTTTGGCGCTTCCAAAAGCCTGCACCCCATGCCACAACTGCATTAAACGCGATCATTCAGGACAACCATTTAGTAGACACCTAGAGACAGAGACATCCATACAAACTGGAGGGTACCTGCATTTCAGAGTATCATATCCCTAGTCACGATTCGATTTTTGGTTAGTGTCTGGGGAAGTCCAAAGTTGGACAACCTCAATATCTCACATGACATGTAGGGCCAGATGTAGGTAAATCTAATTTACCGACTCATAAATACCGAATCATACCGAATCGGTATTTATGAATCGGTAAATTAGAAGGAGGGAGATGTAGGTAATTTTTTATTTTGAATTACCGAATCTGTAAGATTCGGAATTTACAGAGTCGGTAAATACCGATTCGGTATTCCGCATTGATTCCTATCGGCTTTGGAGCCCATAGGAATCAATGGGAAATACCGATTCGGTATTTACCGACTCAGTAAATACCGAATCCAGCAAGGGTGCAGGGGGTGTCACTTTGACACCCTCTAGCACCCCAAGTGCAGGCTTGTGTGCCATGTGGCACACATACATGCCCTAAGGGCATGTCTGTGTGTCACATGGCACAGGTGTGCATGCACAGATGTGCATGCACACCTGAATTCGATATTTTACCACCCAATAGGATTGGGTGGTAAAATACCGACTCTTAAGGGCCTGTGGCACTCTGTGGAGTGCCACCTACATCTTGATTTACCGAATTCGGCAAAATTACAGATTCGATATTTCACAGAATCAGTAAATTTACCTATTCGGTAAATTTACCGATTCTGTAAAATAATGGCCCCTACATCTCATTCACCAATTACCGGTCGGTAACGGCCGAATTCGGACGTTACCGGCTGGTAATTGGCGACCTACATCTGGCCCGTACTCTTTAGGATCTTGCCCAGTCACAATGAAGATCCAAATCTCAAAGGCACTCCCTCATTATTTTTCTTAGAGATTGTCGGGAAATACATGGTTAGATGCGGCATTCAGGGAAGAAATAGGAGCAGAAATAATAGATTATTTCTAGCACAATGAGGGTTATGTGAACTCTTCTTCTACGATATGGGAGGCTTTTAACGCAGTGGTAAAGGGTGCATGTATTGCCAAACAGTACGGGAAATTAAAGGCCATCCAAGGCACTCTTGCTTGGCTCGTGAACGACATTCGCACTTTGGAGGAAGGGTATTTTCACACTAATGATACTGATGTTTTGGCACGCATTTGAGACAATCTCACAGAATTTCAAGATGAGGCCCTTCGTGAAACTCTATTTTTACATCGTTATGCTCAGGTTCGACAATATGGTGAGGGTGAGCGCCGGGTAGGACGCTGGCTACTGTGCTCCATGCTCCGCGTATGTCTGAATTTGTTACTGAATTATTAGACCTTGAGTCCACACCTGTCTCTTCTACAGTAGAAATGCTAAATATCATGTCATCCATATACAATCCGTTATATACCTCCACCCGACACCAGGCACTGAAGAATTAGAAGATTATCTCAATACTATGCGCTATTACTCTGGCTTGATCGAGCAAATCAAAGTTATCTAGATGCACCGATTACCACCAAATAAATTGTACAAGTTTTAAAGGGCCTACCAGGTGACAAGGCACCCTCGCCTACATGGTTTCAATACTGCCTTTTATTAAGAATATGCCTCACTACTGGGCCACATCCTCTGCTATGTTCCATGATTTTTTGTCCACTGGCGCCCAACCTCCAGCTGTTGGCGCCCTCCTTAATGCCACTAAGGCGTTCAATTCTCTAGAATGGACATATCTGTTTCGCCTTATGGCTAGACTCGGCCCATAAAACAAATAAAACAAATACGACTACTTTACACACTTCCCACTGCATGGGTGCGCCTAGATGGGCTAATGTCCGATCCCATATTGCTTACACATGGCACGCATCTACCCACTATCACCATTGCTGTATGCCACCACAATGGATCTGCTGGCGGCCAGACTTCAGCAACACCATGCAAACGGAGGCATTTGATTTACCACTAGGGGTTTGGTTATCACAGTATACACTGACAATATTACTCTCTATGCCTGCAACCAAGAGGAGAACCTAGCTCCTTTGACATGGGAAGTGACCAATTTTGATGGTTATTCAGGCATACAAATAAATTGGGCCTAGTCCATATTGCTTCATCTAACCGAGCATACACAACAATTTCTGGCTGAGTATCCTCTACATTGGGCAGACGGTCCAGTTAAATATATAGGCATATGGCTCAGTTGGGGTACGAAAGGAAAGCACTATGGCGGGTTAATTACGGCCGGGCTGTAACTTGATTGTAAGAGAGGATAACTATATAGTCTGAATTACCCATATCCCTAGCTGGCTGAATTGCGAAGGCTAAAATGATAGTCCTTCCCAAGTTTCTTTACCTATTTGCCAATATTCCACTCACAACTCAGTTCTGTAAATGCCTGAAATCTTATATTGTAACCTTGGTTTGGGCAGGTTCACAACCCAGAGTATCTTGGGAACTTGTCACTCTTTTACTTGGTCAGGGCAGAATGGGTGCCCCGGACTCACAATTATATGATTACTGTGCCCAGGTTCAGCTTCTACACTTCTGGCTGTATCCGACTCCCTTCCAACCTCATGTGGCAGTGGAAACAGACTGTGCCACCCCATGTAATTTAAATACTGCACTATATCAACCTTATAGGAGTACAAGAAGGGAGATAAATACTGTGGAATGTGTCTACTGGACGTGGGAGGCTTTGCAGAAAAGAGTTGAGATCACTCAGGTCTACGCCCCTTCTATCCTAGTGGCTAACAACCCCCTGATACCACCACTATTAGATAAAGAAGCCATTGTGTGTGTACATACATACTGTTCTTAGATTTATATCCGGATGAGCAGTTTATCTCATCATTACAATATGAGGTCCCAACCTCCCACTCTTCTTGATACTTTACCATCAGCTGCATGCTACATATCGTGAATTACATGACACATTCCCTGCTCCACCAATGACTTTACCAATTCTAGAGCACAGACTCGCCACTCCCTCCCCACATAAATGTATAGCACGCTTATATAACATTATGCAGAGCTCTTCACTGATTATTAGTCTAGAAGCCTGGGAGATGTGGAGAGCTGACACAAACCCAGCAGTCTTCTGCAGGAAATTAAAACTCCTTTCCCCAATTATAGACTGAGACGGATTAATTTTAAATTCCTACACCGCACATATCGCACTCCCTTACAGTTGCACGGAAAGGGGCTAGTTATCGATCCATGCTGCATGCGTTGTAGAGCACCGCAGGCTTTTTTTATCCTTCTTGCTTGGCTTTGCTCAAAGGTTGCATCTTTCTGTGAAGCGTTTACACATATTCAAACAATTACTGGACATGAAAAACATTATTTTCCCTTGATAGGTCTACTGGGATATGTCAAAGATGATCCCAGTACATGTAGGCGCCTTACTGCCATGCTACATCTGCTGGCTAAACCTAGAGTGGCCATTCATTACGGCAGAAGACCCGCTCCCACAAAGAAAGCATGGCTCTAGGATGTCACATAGTGTCAGGAACAACTATCAACTTTCTGGGTACTTATGCCATTTACAACTTGGCTTTGCGTGTTGATTGCTGTGCCTCGTGGAGCTTCACATATCCCCTTCATTGATTTAAGAGATGTTAGGTTAGACAGACAGAGACGCTGTTCATTTAGCCCTCTGTTCAGTAGCCCTTCCACTCTGTCTTGATTTACTGCTCTTACTTTTCAAACCTGTTCTAGAGCGATCTACAATACTATACTTTCTGCAATTGTGAACCTTTAATATTATATCTTGGATCTGTATCCAGAAGCAATTTAGCAATGCTCCCTGCCCCTCCTTTTCCCGCTCCTCTCATTTCCCTCTCCTTCCCTATTTAGATTTCACTATTGCTGTTATTTCCCTGTTTAAATGGCAATTAAAAAATATATTTTAAATTGTATTACTAAAATAATGGCATCGCCATTTGAAGCAATGCATAACTCGGACATGCAGCTAATGTTCTGAAAACTTGTCTTTTCATATGCAATGCTATCAGAAGGCTGTGAAGAGCAAACCTCTTGATCTCTGCAGCAATGAAACTTGAAATTTTGTGTAAAGTCCATCCATCTTTTATACCAAATTTCTCTTCTGGTTTCCGCTGTAAAGTGGACAATTAAATATGCATTGCTTCCAAACTCCTCCTCTTCCAGCTGAGACCTCTACATACTTAGCACCTTAGAGGAGTTCTTAGATATCACAAACCTAAAGTTAAGACAAAAGAAATTAATATGTCATAGCAACTCTTAGTAAACTGTGCTTGGCGTTCTCACTGCAGTTCCTCCTGAGCATACCCAGAGATCATTCTACCATGTAAAAAGCAACATTTCAGAGATTTAGAGGTCAGTATGTTCATTTAAAACAATTACTATATAGACTCTAACACTTTAGTAGAAAGAGACTTGTTACATTAACAGTTTATTTGTATCTCCCCCTTGTCTCTCTTTTTACCTAATTCTTCACTCGTTCTTTGGGGTTTTCTTGCAATTCAATAATGCTCTGCAATAGTCCCTTGCTGTTCACTTACTGTTGGGAGATATTAAAACATTTTTCTTTATATGTTTAACTCACTGAGAGTCTCTATGTCTCTTGAATTGAGTTTCACTAATGCAAAATGTTAACCTCCTGATGAAGAGAAAAATGTGCTTTAAAAAATGTATGAAAAGGAATTAAGTTTAAGTCCAGTCTGAAGGAATGAAATTGAAAGATGATTAAAAAAACCAATATGAGAGCATCACCAATACAAATATATAAGTTATCAGTAAATCAAACTTAAGAATGATAAACTATGCAAATCACTTGAAATCACCCAAAATGCAAAATGTATGCAGTTTTGTTCAAGAATAACATGTACTAATCAAAGAAAAGTTTAGAAACAAACGTATCAAAGGACAGCTGTCCACAGGATAACACAGCACATATGAGTGTGCTGTTTACACGAGTTCTACTTTGATATGGGAGTGACCATAATCCAGCCTCCCCTGTGCTCCTGCCTATTACATAGCTCTTGTTACTTTTATTTGCTTGTTTCTGTCTGATCCTTGCCAGTATTCTTCTTTTACTGCACTCATTTCTACCAATAATCTCTTCCATTTTCCTCCAGCTTGACCACTGTATTCAACCAGCCGTGGTTACCAAGGATATCTGCATGCTCTTCTATTCCCGGGATGCCAAGATTTCACCGCCTCGCTCCTTACGCAGTCTGTTCGGCAGTGGCTACTCGAAGTCTCCCGATTCGTAAGTGAACCAAGTTGGGATGGGATTTAGCCCTACATAGGGATTGGTGCTGCTCTCTCCTAGAATTTACAGATGGAGTCCAGGCTTAGAATTCTGTTAAGTCTGATTCTGTTCTGGAAGAGAAGAGTTTTTATCAAATTGTGTGCTTCTCCTGCTTTCCTTTTGATGGTGAAGCAGGAGAAATGTAGTCCATGATCAGTGAAAGTGAGGACAGATCACTTGAACAGGAAGAGAGCATGAGCAGATATGAGGATAGTGGCACTCCTATAAAAAAAATGCAGATTTATATGGAGGATAATTCTTTAGTCATGGTGGGAGGAGGAAGTAAAGTCTGTCAGCTTTTCATGTTATACCACATTTAGGTACTAAGGCCTTTTGTATTTTTCAGGAACAGAGTAACTGGAATCTATGAACTAAGTCTTTGCAAGATAGCAGATACAGGAAGTCCTGGTAAGTGACTCCAAACACATGCGAGGCTCCCACATGCATAAACCGCACACACAGCATACTCTTCATCATGCTAACATTCATACATCACACAACATGCTGCTCATTAAATACAGACCTGAACTTTTAAATGCATCTCAAACTCGTCCTTAGGCTGTAACACTTCTCCTTCTATTTGCTATAGGAATGCAAAGAAGGAGACGAAAGATCCTGGACACCTCAGTGGCATATGTGCGGGGAGAGGAGAACTTGGCAGGATGGCGGCCCCGAGGTGACAGTCTGATCTTGGAGCACCAGTGGGAGCTGGACAAGCTGGAACTGCTGCATGAGGTGAGTAGCCAATTATAAGGGAGGTTGTGGAAAGAAAGAGAGGCTGTCATTTAAGGAGGTCCCAAAGCATGGCATTGATGCCCCTATTTTGCTCTCTCAGGTGGAGAAGACAAGACATCTACTGCTGCTGCGTGAGAAGCTTGGCGACAGCATTCCAAAGTCTCTAAGTGAGTCCATCTCCCCTAGCCTCAGTAGCGGTACCCTCAGCACCTCCACCAGCATTTCCTCACAGATCTCAAGCACGACCTTTGAGAGTGCCGTCACCCCTAGTGAGAGCAGTGGCTACGACTCCACTGATATAGAGAGCCTGGTCGACCGTGAGAAGGAGCTCGCTACCAAGGTAAGAGGTTGAAGCCTGGATATGAACCTGAAGTCTGCACCCTGTATGCACTGAATAAAGGAGGGCATTCAGTGTGATAGGCATATGCCATGCCATATTCAGGAGTTTACTGTGATATGCTCAAGGAGGTCATATGATACACTGATGTATTCCACGCTGTTGCCCATACTTGGCATGTGAAACAAGAAGATTCACTGTTGGTGAACTGATTCGGCATATGGTAACAAGATGCTTATTCGTGTTCTTATTGGTACTCTCTCACAGTAAAGGTTTCCCTATGGATGGTTTTACAAATGACTCAATAAGAACTGGCAGTTGTTTTTGGGAGGGATGGTAGTCTCAGGACTCATCAAAGCACTATATTCGGAGACCCTCTCAGTAGGTCCAGGTTACACTGGCAGACTCTTTTGAATAAGGAAGACATGTTGGAGGATTGGTCAGTGCTTCTTCTGGACCATGACAAAGTCCTCGGGGAATCTAGACTGAAATTGCTAAACTTTAAGATTTTAGACAATTCGTGCTAGATGCTTTGGAAGTTAAAATGTTGGCTGTTGCTTCCTCCCGATCAGTGCTGGTGGTGCTAGGAGGACAAATTAAATCTGTACCATGTCCTCTGGTCATGCTAAGCCTTATACTTGTTTTTAGACTGTGGTTAGGTGTTAACTGTGCCTTGATAGTTCTGCTACTCTAACCCCCACTTCACATCTGGCCTTTCTACATAATGTGCAACAATCCAGATCTAGATATTCATATGCATAGTTGGCTACCCACCTCATTGGTGGTAGCAAAATTGTGTATTCTTCAGCACTGGTGCCCGGCCACTACACCCACAGTCAATGAATGGCCTACAGCGCTCCCTGGAGTAGGCCTACATGAAAGCACCACCTAAAAACTCGACGATAAGTTGGAAGTGTTTATAAAGGTATGGAGAACCTTCATGGGTGATATGGAGAGCTCTGTTTAAGCGCCTACCTCAATGGTGATTCTAACCCTATTGAGCTTGGGTTGTAGTCTACGTATCCAGTGCTAGGAGCCCCCCTTCCCCTGTGACGCCCTCTTCTGCTAGCCCTTTACACCATGGTGCGTTTTATTGCCACAGCCCTTTCAGAGGATTATTTTCTCTTTGGGCATTAGGCACTAGATACTGGGTGATAAATACCAGTTGCTGTGACTTTTTTTCTCGTCATGGTGGGCTCATAGTTTGACCTCTGTAGGCTGTGTACTTCATCGCGTACCTATGTGAATGTCCTGAAGTAAAAGGATTTGTTGTTGTTGTGCATTATTATTATTACAGTCATGTTTGACTCCTGTATTACGAAATTGCCATGTTGTGCTAACTTCTGAAGACATAGATGTCCCTGTATTTCAATATTTATGTGTCTCTCATCTCTTTATTTTCGTTTGCTACACAACCGACTTCACTCCAAACCTTGTGTTTGCCTCTTAGTACTCCCGGTTATGATTGCCCTTCCCACCCCTGTCCCTTGGTGATTATGCATCTGTGACTTTGCCATGGACATGCTGTTAGTCCTGACAGTGCCCCTATTTGCTTATATATGTATAAGTTCGAGGCATGTGAGCTGTAGATTACATGCTTTGCATACTCCTGCCATCTAGTGTTGTGTCCGGATGTTTGCAAGTTTTTTTTCTTCGAAGAAGTCTTTTCAGTCACAAGGTAGGCGGCGACTCCTTTCGGTGATAGTGCGCATGGGCATCGACTCCATTTTATAGATTGTTTTGTTCCGCCACCTGGTTCGGACGTGTATTGCTGCACTCAGGTTCGAAACCGTTCCTCAGGTTCCCCTCGGTGCGCAGTTCACTTAGCCTCAGCGGCATTGTTATTCGATCGCATTTCCCATTCTCCGCGTATCGTATCGGTTCACAAAAATCTCTTTCGATCGTAAACTTTTTGGAAGACTGTCAGGCCTAGCCACGTCAGATCGTCTCGCAGTCGATGGAACGGACTCCATTTAAATTCTGTCCTCTGTGCCACGCCAAGTACCCTCGCACTGACTCGCATGAAGTGTGCAACTTGTGTCTCCCTTTGGAGCATGATGAATTAGACTGCAACGCGTGCAAATCTTTGTGATCCAAGAAAACGCTCTGTGTCCAACAGCAACTCAGCGACTCCATTCCGGATCTCTTCTGAGACAATTCCGAGCAAGATGTCGACGACGCGCAAGGAGCCGAGGAGAAAGATGAGTTCATTTCCGTGTCAGAAGCCGACTCCGACATGGACAAAGAGATTCTGCCGGGTCAGCGAACGTGACTACTGATACTCCCCGGCCCCATCCCAAAGGTCGGCACAGAGAACACTTTTTAGCGGCCTGCCTTCCGGCTTGGCCCCGAAACAAATACTAAGGCCTTTCGGCTCGGAATTGAGTTAGCCACATTCGGGCATCAAGCCGAAACCGCTTCTAAACCGAAACTTGTTTCGCAGTCAACCCCTGTGAGAAGTTGGCCTGATGTATGATGCTCACTAGTTCTAGTGATCACCTTGTATCAGTCCAAACAACCCTTATGGTGATTGGTTGTAAGTCAACCTTATAGACCAGCTATCCTAATGGTAGCATGGACAAAGCAGTCTTAGGCTAAACTCTTTTGGCATGTGAAGCCAGCTGTTTTACCACATATAACCCCTTGAATATCAAATGAAAGGACACCACACAGGTTGTTATGAAAATAAACAAGATATTTATTACTAACAAAACACTTCTGAACTCTTTATGAGATCAGAGGGCTAAGCACATGACGAGACTTATTAAAAATACGTTAAGTTGCACAAATTACAATGGTGCCCTAGGAGCACGACAAACCATATACTAAGTAAGTGGAATGTGAAAGTCAATAATAGGAATGGAGCTGTCCAGAGGGTGTAGGATCGCTGGGACCACGCTATACTAACTTGAGGTAAGTAATAGGAGGCCCACGGAACGCGTGTGCAGAGTGTGAACTCACACGCAAGATGCATACAAACGTCTATGGACAGTACAGTTTTAAGAAAAAGGTGAGTACGGACGTCCCTGACTAGATAGGACCAAAACGACTGTGGAACTGGACACTAGGAGAGTCAAGCTACCCTTGAGCACCAAAATGCTCGTGTTACCTCACCCACAGGCTGCGGGTGCATAGGTGCCAAGTCGTGTCGGGTTCCGGCGTTGAAGTCTATGGAGCCTGGAGGAAAAGATGCTGCAGGCGGTCAGGAGGAAGATGTCCGGTGTGATCCAAGGGTGGATCAGGGAAGAGAAGAACCTGAAAGCAGAGGGGACAATGTTCAAAGTCACTAGCCAGTGACTGGAGTGGAACCAGGAGTGGAACCAGATGTCGTCGTCGCGATCAGGTGAAGGTGGACGCTTGTCTCTGCAGCCACATGGACCAGGTGGTGTCTTCGACGACCAGGATGGAGGCACGAGCTGTCCCACGCAGGCTCTCGCTGTCGGCGGTGTCGGCTTCGGATTTGGAGTCAACAGGCCTTGGCAAAGGCAACCCACGCAGTGAGTGGAAATGGCGTCTGGAGTGGCCCAGTAGGGTCCGAGGTGCTCCTCTTTTGGAAGGGAGCAAGGGCCAGTCTGGAGCAACCAGACCAGCAGTGAAGTTGTCGGGTTTCGTCGTCTAGGAGGTCACAAGCTAGCCGGCAAGTGACCAGACAACGCGTCGAGCAGCAAACAGGCAGAAGGGCCCCACGCAGATCTCATGGATGCTGGAGGGCTGGTCTTCGGTGCAGGAGCTGCTCGGGGTCGGGGCTTCTCAGTCCCGAAAGCACTTGGACGAGGATACCTCTGAAGTCGTGCTGGAGCGAAGTGCTGCTTCTTTCAAGATGGCCGGTCCCACGTGTCTCGTCGCACCCACAGATCTCAGCTGTGCTGCAGATGTAGGTAGAGGTCGGAGAGGTCTGGGAATCCGGGTCTCGTCGGGCTCTGAAGTCTGGATCCGGGAAGGAAGACGACAAAGTGAAGCCGCTGGACGCTGATGGTGCCTGCTTGTGCAGGGTGGACACTCCTTGCCCTCATGGGAGATTTCTTCAGTCTTCTGTGGAGTCCAGAGTTTCTTCTTGTAAAGTTGTTCAGGATAATCTAACTTGGAATGGGACCAGCTCCTACCTTTATCCGGCTAAAGGGGGCTGTACTACGACTAGGTCCCTCCTCTGGGTGGGACCAGGAAGGGGGTGGTTACACCCCCTATCCTTTGTCCGGTCTTGCGCCAGCTCTGGGGCTGGAGTGCCCCAGGAACTGGTTTAGACCGGTGTATGCACAGGGACACCTTGTGTGCCCCAGGCATGTCTCATTCCTTTCAGCCCTGTCCTACCTAATACACAAAATCCTGTCTGGGGTGGTGCTAGCACCTCCCAAGGCAGGAAACCCTTTGTCCAAGCCTCCCTCGCTGGAAGGACTCCCAGCAGCAGGAGGTCAGACTTGTGTCTGTGGTGGCAGCATCCATTTTGTGATGCTGAGGCTCGAGTTAACTTTAACCGGGGTTCACAGTTACATACATGTCGTGTCCCTCTAGAAGGGTGGAATGCTACCCCCGTCGCCAGAATTGGCGAGGGGTTAGTATTCCAATTCGTATGACACCTTACTCAACATGTTTTGATAATGCTATACCAAAGTTAGCAATAACCGCGAGGATTATAATGCACTTAAGAGTATATGGTATAGCGTTATCATGGAACAGCTATTAGGACTTGGTTCTGCAAGCTGCAAACGGGCTCAGCTCATGCCAGAGCACCATCTCACATAATTCCAAGCACTCTGCCTTCGGGATTGATAAGGCCTGCCATAGGAGTGACTGATAGGAATATATGTGTCCATTTTAGGTTTAGATATAGGTAACTATATCTAAAGCAAAGGGTGATTACACCATCTTGCCCCAGCTGTCGTGCAGCCAGTTGTGTTTTTTTAGATGGCCAGCCAGGGGTGGCATAATACATGCTTCAGCCCCTGGTAGGCCCTGGGTACACCTATGCCCTGGGTACCTATAGTACACTGTACAGGGACTGATGAGGTGGCCCAGTACCAATTGGTAAATGCACCTAAGGTACATGGTTGTCAATTTAGAGAGAGAACAGCTAGGCTGTGGGTCTGATTAACAGGCCCACAGCCAGGGAAAGTCGTAAACCAGTGAAGCAAAAAGCAAAAATCGGGGGTGACCATAGGATTGCAGACCCTACTCTCCTACATAACCCCCCCCAAACTTAGGGACATTAAACTAACCTTGACCAGGTGAGTCTTCTTGTTCTAAGTGGAAGCACCTGGAGAGACCATCTGCATTGCCATGGTCAGTCCCTGGTCTGTGCTCCACTGTGAAGTCCATCCCCTGTAGGGAAATGGACCACCTAAGAAGTTTGGGGTTTTCACCCTTCATTTGATTTAGCCATAAGAGGGGCTTATGGTCGGTCTGAATCTTGAAGTGAGTGCCAAAAAAGTATGGCCTCAGCTTCTTCAGGGCCCAAACCACAGCAAAGGCCTCCCTCTCAATAGCTGACCAACGTTTCTCTCTAGGGGTCAGCCTTCTGCTTCTAAAAGCAATGGGCTGGTCATGACCATCAATATTCAGTTGAGATAGAACAGCTCGCACACCCAACTCAGAAGCATCTGTTTGGACAATGAAAGGTTTGGAGTAGTCTGGACTCTTGAGAATAGGTGCAGTGCACATGGCCTGCTCTAGGTCATCAAATGCCTTTTGACCGCTAACTGTCCACTAAACTTTCTTTGGCATTTTCTTACTTGTCAGGTCATTAAGTGGAGTCACAATGGTTCCATAATTTCTGACAAATTTCCTATAGTAACCAGACAGGCCCAAGAAAGCTCTGACCTGTGTCTGGGTGGTTGGAAGAGCCCAGTCCTTTATGGCCTGTATCTTGCTCTCCAAAGGTTGAACCTGGCCTCCACCTTCAAGGTGGCCCAGATATACAACTTGACTCTGCCCTATCTGGCACTTAGTAGCCTTGATAGTGAGGCCTGCCTTTTGCAGGGCCTCCAAAACCTTCCTCAGGTGGATCAGGTGATCCTCCCAGGTGGAGCTAAAGACAGCAATATGTAAATGTAAATGTAAGTGTACAGGAATTTATATAGCGCAAATCACCACTGGTTTCTAAGCGCTTGCTTAGGGAACCCGTCCTGGTATTCCCCTGTGAGATAACCCCAGCAGGGTATCCGCAAGGTGAAAGCCACGCATCCCGCCGTGAGGGGCCATTGTGGAGATTAAGCAAGCTATTGCCCAGAGTCGCAGAGTGTGAACCCATGACTGGAGTAGGCACCGGAGCGAGAAATGTCGAGTCCATGGACATTTTACGACTCAAGACCCGCCGAGCCGGGAATTGAACCCTGGTCCCGGGCTGACCTCTGCTTCCAGGTCTGCCTGCTCTAACCAGTGAGCCACACTTCTCCACTATCTAGATATGCTGCACAGAAGTCATCCAGCCCAGAGAGAACATGGATCACCAACCTTTGAAAAGTGGCAGGTGCATTTTTCAAACCAATGGGCATCACCACAAATTGGTAATGACCTCCTGGGGTAGAAAATGCTGTTTTGGCCTTGGCATCCTCAGCTAACCTGATTTGCCAATAACCAGCTGTCAGGTCAAATGTACTCAAGAATTTGGCAGAAGCCAATTTATCTATGAGTTCATCTGCTCTTGGTATTGGATGGCATCTGTCTTAGTGACAGCATTGAGACCCCTATAGTCTACACAAAACCTCATCTCTCTCTTACCATCCTGGGTGTGAGGTTTAGGCCCTAAAACTACAGGACTAGCCCAAGGGCTCTCTGAGGGTTCAATGACTCCCAATTCCAACATCTTTTCTACTTCTTGTTTTATGCAGTCCCTGACGTGGTCAGGTTGCCTGTAGATTTTACTCTTTATAGGCAGACTGTCACCAGTGTCCACCTCATGGGTGCACCAGTTTGTCTGACTGGGTGTCAGAGAGAACATTTGTCTAAAGGATTGAAGAACTTGTTTGCAAGCGCTTAGAGGCCCCTGTGGCTATAACGCGCTATACAAATCAAATAAATAAATAAATAAATAAATCCTTTTGCTGATGTTCAGAGAGGCTGTCAGAAAAGACCACACCATCTACTGACCCATCATCAGGGTTCTGAGTGAGCAGGTCTGGGAGAGGGTCACTCTCTTCCTCCTGTCCCTCATCTGTAGACATGAGCAAGCCCATGTCTTCCCTGTTGACAAATGCCTTGAGCCTGTTCACATGAAGTACTCTGTGAGGGCACCTGGGAGTTCCAAGGTCTACCAGGTAGGTGACCTCTCCCTTTTGTTCAATTATAGTATGGGGTCCAGACCATTTGTCTTGGAGAGCTGCTGGGGCCACTGGCTCCAACACCCACACCTTCTGTCCAGGCTGGTAAACAGTAAGGACAGCCTTTTGGTCATGCCAAGCTTTTTGTAGTTCTTGGCTGGCCTCAAGGTTTTTAGATGCCTTTTCCATGTACTCTGCCATCCTGGAGCGGAGACCAAGTACATAGTCCACTATGTATTGCTTAGGCTTTTTGAGAGGTAACTCCCATCCTTCCTTCACAAGACACAGGGGTCCTCTTACAGGATGCCCAAATAGAAGTTCTAAAGGGCTGTAACCAACCCCCTTCTGTGGGACCTCTCTGTAAACAAACAAAAGGCAGGGTAAAAGGATGTCCCATCTTCGCCTAAGCTTTTCTGGTAACCCTTTTATCATCCCTTTGAGGGTCTTGTTGAATCTCTCCACAAGCCCATTGCACTGTGGGTGATAGGGGGTGGTGAATTTGTAATTGACACCACACTCCTTCCACATTGCAGTCAAGTATCCTGACATAAAGTTTGCACCTCTGTCAGAGACAACCTCCTTAGGAAACCCCACTCTGGAGAATACTCCAAGCAAGGCCCTGGCCACAACAGGAGCTGTAGTGGTCCTAAGGGGAATAGCTTCTGGATACCTGGTGGCATGATCCACTACCGCCAGTATAAATCTGTGCCCAGATGCTGTTGGGGGATCCATTGATCCAACAATGTCAATCCCCACTCTTTCAAAGGGTACCCCCACCACAGGTAGTGGTATAAGGGGGGCCTTTGTGGTGCCACCTGATTTGCCACTGGCTTGGCAGGTGACACATGAGCGACAAAACTCTTTGGTGTCTTCAGACATATGAGGCCAGTGAAAGTGAGGGACAAGCCTGTCCCAAGTCTTGTTCTGGCCTAAGTGACCTGCAAGAGGAATTTCATGGGCCAAGGTGAGAAGGAAACCTCTCAGTGACAAGGGGATGACCAGCCTCCTGGTAGTACCAGGCTTGGGGTCTCTTGCCTCAGAGTAAAGGAGTCCATCATCCCAGTATACTTTGTGGGCACCTGTGGCATTCCCTGCAGCCTCAGCAGCAGCCTGCTGTCTGAGGGGGTTCAAGAGATGAACAGTCTAATTGAGCCTGTCTCAAGTCTGCCCTGGAAGGCCCCCCTGTCCCAAGAAACTCAACCTGTTCAGGTTCAAGCTCTTCTAGGATAAATCCTTCTGGGGTCTTTGGGTCAGCCTCCTGAGAGAGCTGATCCTCACCTTGAGGCAGGGGGGAAGGCTCTGCCTTAACCCTACTGCTCTTTCTCTTGGGAAGTGTCTGGTCCATTGTCCCAGGATCCAGCACTAGTTCAGCTGGGCATTTTTTGGCCTGTGACCTAGTCACAGCAAGGACATTTGCTGACAAACCTAACATTTCCACATGAGTCCTATACTCCACAGGAGGATTCCAAATCATTGCCCAAAAGAGAGTCCACTGTGACGTCTGAACTAACAACAACCCTTTTGAGGCCATTTACCCCTCCCCAGGAGAAGTTAACAAGAACCATACTATGGTTGGTACTGACATTGCTAGCATTGGTCACTAGGTAGTCTGAACCTAGTATTACCTGCCCAGGGTCCACAAATGCTGGTGTCACCATAGTGACACTTGGACAGGTGTCCCTGTAGGCCTGAGCCATCTTTCCATTGATTAAAGGTGTTTGCCTGTACTTGCCCAGAGTACTGGGACTTATTGTAGGGGTCCAATCCATGTCCCCAGTACTAACAAGAACAGCCTGGGTAGGTACTCTGACTAGGTCAGAGCCTGCCTCAGATACCAAGGTTAACCCCACTATAGTCTTTGGAGGAGCACTACCACTACTAACTGAACTAGGGGTTGCAGGTGCCTTAGGGGCAATAGTGGTAGGAGCTGGGCCTTTCTTGGTGCACTCACTAAACCAGTGAGTATTACTTTTACAGTATTGGCACCATGGTTTCTTCTGACGATTATTCTTCTTCTTTTGGGAATTCTGGGACCCACCCTCCTTAGATTGTTGGGGCCCCGTTGAAGACTTCTGGTTATTTTTCTTATTCTCATTACCCTTTTGGTCTGCTTTCTTCTGGCCACCACCCTGGTTCTGGTTCTGCTGCTTGACCCTTGTCCTGACCCATCTGTCTGCCTTCTTTCCCAATTCTTGGGGAGAGGTCAGATCTGAGTCAATAAAGTGCTGATGCAACAACTGATTCTGACAATTACTTAAGATTTGTTCTCTCATAATTAGATTATATAATCCTGTGTAATCAGTAACTTTACTTCCCAGTAACCCGCCTTCAAAAGCCTTAGTGGCACAATCAACAAAGTCAGCCCAATCCTGAGACTGAATTTTCTGGGTGTCTCTGAACAGCAACCTGTACTGCTCAGTTGTTAAGCCAAACCCATCAATCAGTGTGTTCTTCAGGACTTGGTAATTGTTAGCATCCTCAACTCTAGTAGTGAGGAGCTTATCTCTACCTTTACCTTCAAAGGAGAGCCACAATATAGCTGCCCACTGACTTTGGGGGATGCACTGGACAGTGCAGGCCCTCTTCAAAGCAGTCATCCATTTGTGGATGTCATCCCCTTGCTTAAAGGGGGGCACTATTTTACTCAGGTGTCTAGTATCAAAACTCCTGTCTTTATCTCTAGGGATAATGCTGCCACCAGTGGGGTCTGCCTCTGGCAAAGGCAAGTCTTTCTTTGGCAAGGGCAAGTTCTTCCCTCTCAATCCTCAGATTGACTTCCCTCATCTTAGCTTCATGCTCCCTTCTCTGGGGGGATGTCATCCCTCTCTGAGAAGATGCCTGAGAGACATGGGTGTGAATAGATCTGTTAGAGCCTCTGGAGAGAGACCTAACTCGTCTATTCCCAAGGTTAAGCCTGCCTGAGGATGGGCCTGGGGGTCCCCCAGTTCCATTCTCATGTATGCTTAAGTTGGCCCTGGTAAGTCTGCTGACTCCTCCCTGACCATGGTTTACCTCACCATCAGATGAGTCTCCATCTCCCTCCACTTCATCAGTTTCAGGGAAATTGGAGGCCTCCTCTAGTGGGGGTATGTCTTCCTCTGTAGGATCAGATGGGCCTGGATTAGAAGCCCTTCTGGCATCAAATGTCTCTAAGAGACCTATCAGGAAGTTAGTTGTAGGTGTAGAACCCTGTTTTAGTTTCCTGGAGGTACACAATTGTTTAATCTCCTGGAAGCTAAGGGCTGCATATCTTGACATGACCTGTGGAGGGTCAACTGCCACAAGGGGAGCCACTGAGTTCTCTCCTGTGGTAGACATGCTTTTCTAGTGAGGTGTAAGTGGTGCACTTACCTACACTATAGGTTTACCTACTGATCCCTTGCTTAGAGTTGTAGTCAGGGTGTTCTACTCCCTTTCTACTACAACAGCTGGTTCAGTAGAACTCAGAGTATTTCTAAGCTTGTTATATGTACCTATGTGATCTTTCAAATGATATCTCAAGATTATATTTGGTAAAAACAACAGCAAGCTCAAATCCCACCCGCTGCACACCAATGTGAGAAGTGGCGTCTCTGCCTCGCCGCAAACTCCTGCGGGAGTCCCTTTGGTGTCGCGGGAGGTTGACCAGAGGATCTCAATCTCTTAGGTTTATTTTCTCCTCTGTTTCCTTCCGCTGTGCTCCGTGTTTTCCAGTATAATCTCCACTTATGGGGGGTGGGGGAACGCGTAGGTGAGCCCGTGTTTCTCTGTATCTCTAGTGTGATTACCAGTGTGGATGTAGGCTTTTTTCCCCGGGAATTGGTGCTCCACGACAGAGGCAAAGTTTTCTCACTGCGGGGCTGCACGTGGGGCACCTATATCAGGCGGGGGGTCTTTCTGTGTTACACTGTGCTTCGTTCCAACTCATCTACCAAAGCTCCACCAGTAGGTCAATGGTCGCATGCCTAGTCGCTGTGGTTAGAGCGACCCTTCTGGGCCGAGACGCCTCAGCTACCTCCTTGTTTGCCTCTGTGTCTCTTGGTGAAAGCTTCACGCCTTGTGTCGTTATTCCTGGCCCAGTCTCGGCCTTTTATGGTGCTGGGCCTCTCAGTCCCTCGTAACCGGCCCTTCAGCCCAGTTCCAGGAGCGTTATATGCCCGTTAGCCCCCACTCAGAAATGGGCCTCTGTTGCTACATCGGTCATGGAGCCCGTCTGGGCAGACAAATCACTCGAGGGCCCGGCTTCTGCCAGCAGATCAGGCCGCCGGTCCAAGGCCGCTGGTGTTCCCGGCTATCGTCGCAGTCGTCGTTCTGTAAAACGCAGCACTCAGTCGGGTCTGGTCATGGACGGACCTCGGAGCCGAGCCTTCCGATGTTTATACAGGTCGCAGCTCTTTTATTTCGCTCGGTCTCTCGGCCCCACGTATTGGGCCCACTGGATGCGCTCCTTCTCGGTGTCTTCGCTGTTTCCCAGGGGCGTTAAGAACAGGCCCGTCGTTCTTTAGACATGGGCCCCCTGTCCGTCCGTCGAGGCCAACCACCGCAGCACTTTCCCCTCGAGTTCCTCCGGGCAGTCGAATCACCCGAGGCCCTGGCTTCCGCCGGGGAAGTAGGCCGCTATTCTTCGGTCTCGGTCTTCCCTGGTTATCTGGTATGGATTTTCATCGGTACCGTGGCATACAACGCCGCTCGGTCACGGACATGCACGGGTGCTCCAGCCTCCCGTTAATTAGCAGGATAAGTGGTCAGATTGATCAGGAAGGGCACCTCGACTCCGGAGCTTCCTCAGCAAGCAGCCATCTTTGCCGGCCGCTAGCCACGCCCCTTCTGGCTGCTTTTGACTGCCAGCGCTGTTCTGGCTGGCAGGTTGTAATCCAACTGGAGTGGGTTTGCCTTCTTTTCCCTCGCTTCCTTGGGTCTTCTAGGCTTCTTCTTTGTCTTCCTCCTTCCTGTCTTGGCATTGGGCGGAAGCTGTGTTGCCTTGTGGGGCAGTGGGATGCTTTGGCCTCTCCGACCTTGCCCGTGGTTCCTCTTCAGCTTTCTTCTCCCTCCTACATCCTTTGGGGTCGGTGAGGGTCTGCTTGGGGTGGTTCCCTTTGCCAGGCAGGGGCGAGGTTCTACCTGGTCTACAGATCTGTTTCCCTGTGGGCCCCTCTGTTCTGTATTGGCTGGTGGGGTCCTTTTGCAGACCCTCCTTCCCATGGGTTATTGCTAGGGTATCTATTCTACTTGAAGGAATCTGCAGCTAGTAGTCTCTATCAGATGTAAGAGTTACTTACCTTCCGTATCTATGTATCTGGTAGAGATGATTCTAGCCGCAGATTCCTTCACGGCCGCCCTTCCTCCCCTATTCTGCGAGGACTCTTAGGTTGGTCTTCAGTCCTCGCCTCCCGGTGGGGGGCTATATCTCCTGTGAGTGTCTTCTTTGTTCTTGACGGGTGGGGGTGGTTCATTCCTCCTTTGGTTCTTTGGAGGATGGGGTCCCGGTGTTCGGTGCCCTGCTGCTCCGGCTACTCCAGGTTTGGGGGGATTGCTTTCTATCCCTGTTCTCCCTCCCCTCCCTTCCTTCCATTGCTATCCTCTGCTTAAGGGTCATCTGGCCATGTCTTGCCCTTGTCCCTTGTGGGTTTGTTGGGACTGGTCCCCTTCCTTGCTCAGGTTGGGGGTGGTGGGTTTCCTACGTGTACGCATGTTACTTGCCTCCCGGGCAAGAAGGTGGGAGGCTGTCTATGTGCCGGCAGGGTGGTTATGCAGGGCTCTGCTCGCTTCTTCTTTCACTGCCTTGGGTTCTGCAGTGTGACACTACTGTGGGTGGTGTTGTTAGTCCTGTTTCTTTCCAAATGTTCTGCTTTTCGCACACTGTTCTCCGAAGAAAACTGACGTAGACACGCTGGAGCGGGTCGTATGTGACCTCGCTGACGTCACGTGCGTGGACGACGCTTGGGCGGAGTTGTGTGATGTCATCCCGCCCCCGGCGCGCAGAGATGCTGTGGCAAAAAAGTTTCCGGATCCAGTCTCATGCCTGGGGATAATTCTACGTGAAGGAATCTGCGGCTAGAATCGTCTCTACCAGATACATAGTGTTCTAGGCATGTGGGCTGCTGAAGTCATATCTGTGCATAGATCGCCGCCTAGTGTTGGGTCCGGATGATTGCACATTGTTGTCCTGGAAGAGTCTTCGAAGTATCACGAGATAGGTGGCTCCTCCCCTTGACTACAGTGCGCATGGGCATCCACTCCATCCTCAGATTGTTTTTTTCCGCCATTGGGTTTGGATGTATATTTGTTAACTCAAGTTCGGAATCAATAAAAAACTTTCTTTTTGGCCAAAAGGCCTTTAGTTGTCGTCTGTATTGTCTCTGCAATCGGTGCCCAGTACTTGTTCCAGCTCTGTCCCCGAGCCGGACGTCAAGAGGAGCCGCGTGGCTTTTCGGCACTGAAGGCCCGGTCGACACCAGAGGCCTTATCGACGATCCATCATGGAACGGAGCCCGTTCAAGAGATGTCCCGTTTGCAACTCCAAGTAACCTCACATTGATGTCCACCCGGTGTGCAACAAGTGCCTGTCTCCGGATCACGATGAAGCCAGCTGTATGGCTTGTTCTCGGTTCCGCTCCAAGAAGACTATTCGCCTTCGACGCGCAGCGCGGAAGGAGGCCCAGCAGACTGCACCTGACCCGGTGAACATCTACGATGCCGAGGATGATGAGGGAGTCGAGCAGGAAGTTCAAGAAAACCTGTCTGATCCTGCATCGGAGATCGACTCCAGTTACGACGCAGATGTGGAAATGGTCGATACTGAAGACGTCGTCGACTAGGTAGGAGACGATGATGAGGCCTTTGGGGCCGTGGAAGATAGCTCGAGAGAGGAGCTAGGCCCAGCCGTTACTACGGGGGCCGCACCCAAAACACTTGATAAGGCTCAGTTCGAGGGATCGAACGCTTGGTTCTACAGCCTTGCCTCAAGGCCCGGCTACGGACATTTCTAACGAGCCATCGGTTGACCGATCAAAATCGAAACCAAAAGCATTGGTATCTACAAAACCGAAAGCACTGGACACTAAATCGAAACCGAAAGTGCGTATTACTTTGGTCGGTTCGAAGACCTCTGAAGCACCGGCACTGACAAAACAGAAGAGTGTTATCGACCCGGTGAGGACGCTAAAGGGTGTCGAACTGAAGACCGGGGCACCGAAGAAACTGGTCAAGGACGTCGACCCGAAGAAGTCTGCGCCGAAGGCCGTCGACACAGACAAGGGACTCGGAACTCAGAAAGTTCTCGATCCTAAGCGTCGACTCGACAAGGCTAAAAGCAGTATAGACCTCGAGTCCACAACTGGCAGTGGCTCGAAGTAACCCGTCGAGTCAACACAGCCATCCGCCTCTTTTTCAAAGCAGGTGTCGGACTCGCTGAAACGCATTAAAGAGAAGGCTACTACTGTCAGACCAAAGGCTACTCCACCCCCGAAGCCGGTCAGTAAACCTCCAAAGTCGTCGGCACCCATCCTGTTCACACTGCCGCCAAAAGTGGTACCTAAGGCGTTCGCCCCTATGACGGCCGTCGAAGCGACCAAGAAGGTGTCCATGGGGCCGAAGCCTACGACTACGGAGGTGGCCGCCAAGCATCGACAGCCTCCGCCAGAAGATCAGTCGAGGCAATTCATCGACGCTGAGACGGGTAGACTTTCCATTTTCAAGCGAAAGATCGCCCCAGAACAGCCTATGGAGTCAAATAAAATGCCATTAAAAAAAAAGAGGGATTCTGCTACGTCACCTCATCTCTTTGAACCTATAACACCACATGGACAAGACACTGCTCCTATCTCACCCACATACTCAGATGTGGAAGTAGGGGATGGTGACCATGAGGATTACAGTTATCCTGTAGACACTGATCCAGAAGATCACACTGAACCCTGGACAGACGCTCCTGACCCAGGAGATCCACAAATTGCCCCAGACAGTCATGTCTATTCTATTTAGACCTCGCCTACAGAAGCCACGGCTGCGTTTAATGCACTTATTAAAAGGGCAGCAAAAAATCATGATGTCCAGCTCCATGCTGACCCTATTGAAGAGGAGTTTTTGTTTGACACCTTCTCAACCTCAGAGAGAACTGTCAAGACTCTACCAATGCTAAAGGGTGTCCTAAAACATGCTGGAGACATTTTTAAGGAGACCACAAGGGCAAGGGTGATAAACCCCAGAATTGAGAAAAAATACAAACCAGCACCTGTGGACCCTACGTATATCAAGGGACAGTTGTCGTTGGACTCTCTAGTTGTTTCCAATGCCCGGAAGAGGGCGAACTCGCAAACAACGGGTGATGCTCCTCCCCCTGACAAAGAATTTAAAGTGCTAGAAGCATCAGGGAAAAGGGTGGCAGCTCAAGCGGCCAATATCTGGCGAATCTCCAACACACAGGCTCTCTTAGCCAGATATGACAGGGCTCCTTATGATACACTTGAAACCCTATTACAACACTTGCCAGATGAGTATAAGGAGGCAGCAGAGATGCTAATACAAGAAGGGAAACTTATATCAAACGCATCTTTTAAGTGTGCGCTGGACGCAGCAGACACTGCAGCCAGGGCAATTAATACAAGTGTGATGTTACGGCGACATGCCTGGCTGAGAATCTCCGGTTTCAAGCCCGAGTTACAAACCACCATACTAAATCAGCCTGTTAACCCTGATCACTTATTTGGCCCAGAGGTCGACACCACCTTGGAAAAAATCAAAAAGGACACAGACTGCAAAGTCTATGGGGGCTCTACAGTTGCAGCAGTTCAGGGGTGGTTCCTTTCGTCGCTCCAACAATAGAGGAGCTTCCAGAGGCCAGCTGTCCCAGCAGACACAATACAGTAAAGGAGGCACGCAGGCCACCTACAACAAACACAGTAGGGGTGGCTATCGTGGAAACCGCACCAAGGGCAGAGGTCGTGGAAACAACAGCTCCCGATCCTCCGCCACTAACAAACAGTGACGTCTTGTCACTGCCCCCCGACCATACCACCCCGGTCGGGGGGAGACTACAACAGTTCCTGCAGGTCTGGAAATCCATCACTACAGACAGGTGGGTGAGGCAACTTATCCAGTATGGTTATTGTTTGGAGTTAACATCCACTCCACCCAACATTCCCCCAAGACACCGTCCTTTGTCCACAAAGCATTTGCAATTATTGCAGCAGGAGGTAGTCGGCATGCTGCAAAAAGGAGCCATAGAAGCCTTTCACTGTTGGATTCAAAAGAAAAACTTGCAAGAAGGATGTACATTCCTGACGGAAGTGCCAAGTTATACCATCACCACGGATGCTTCCCTCAAAGGATGGGGGGCACACCTTCAGGGAATGACTGTCAACGGGAAGTGCAGCAAAAGAAATGGCACATAAATCTGCTAGAGCTGAGAGCTATTTTTCTGGCCTTGAACTCCTTTCGAGCAGTAATAAAGGGGTCCACAGTTCTAATCAGGACAGACAATACAACAAGTATGCATTACTTAAACAAGAAAGGGGGGTACAAAATCGGCCCTTCTTTCTCAGAATGCATGGAGATTTGGGATTGGGCTCTGGATCACAAGATAAATCTTTCAGCAGTTCACGTCCCAGGGATGTCCAATGTGCTAGCGGATTCTCTCAGCAGATCTGCAATTTCCAATCACGAATGGGGGATCCATCAACTGACTCTGGACCGAGTCTTTCTAGAGTGGGGTCACCCTGACCTGGACTTGTTTGCAACAATTCAGAACCAAAAATGCCCACACTTTGCAAGCTGGATTCCCCACAGGGACTCATGCGGGAATGCGCTTTCGAGGAACTGGTCTCAGATATATGCATACGCCTTTCCTCCGATTCCTTTGGTTCCCAGAGACATCCGGAAAATGAAGAGGCAGCCGTCTCGCCTCATTCTTATTACGCCCAGGTGGTCTCGCCAATATTGGTTCACCGAGCTTCTACTTCTCTCGGAGTGCGATCCCATTCAGCTTCCATCAATTCCGAATCTTCTGACAATGAAAGGGGGTCAAATTTGTCACCCGGACGCATCTTCCTTGAAATTAGCAGCTTGGCTCCTCAACACGTTGAATTCGCCCATCTAGATATTCCTGAGGATTGTCAAGAGGTTTTGGCCATTGCTAGAGCACCTTCCACTGTTAAGACATACAAACTTAAATGGAAAAGGTTCTGTGCCTGGTGTCACTCTGCCAATTTACACCCAATTCATGCTAAACCAGAACAGATCTTGCCGTTCTTTCTCCATTTGGCTAGGTCAGGCTTATCTCATTCCACACTGAAGGTGTTTTTGGCAACCATTTCCAGATTCCGTCAAGATGGCTCTAACTCTCTTTATTCTACTAGAATAATCCAACAATTCTTTAAAGGTCTATTCCGATTGTTTCCTCCTATTCGACGTCCACCTCCATCCTGGTACTTAAATGTAGTGGTCGCCCAGCTCAGGTATCATCCCTTTGAACCTTTTCATTAAGTGGATCTCAAGTTCCTTTCATGGAAGGTTTCTCTACTTTTAGCACTGACGTCAGCACGAAGGGTTAGCGACATTCAGGCGTTCACCATCAAGTCTCCTTTCTTACAATTCACTTCAAATTCAGTGGTGCTCCGTACCAATCCAAGTTACACGCCTAAAGTTCCCTCTGACTTTCATCTTAATGAGTCAGTGATTCTTAGGACATTTTTTCCTAATCCGCAAACAGCGACAGAAAAGGCCTTGAATTCCCTAGACATCTGGAGATGTCTCAAAGTCTATCTCCAACTAACTGCTACATTGCAAAAGACAGATCAATTATTTGTAGCATACGGAAGGCTACGTCAGGGATACGCTGTATCCAAGCAGACCATAGCCCGCTGGGTGTCCTCGGCAATCAGTCTGTCATCAACAAGCGGGAAGGCCTCTACAATCTTTGCCTAGGGCACATTCTACAAGAGCAGTCTCCTCTTCTACAGCTCTTTTCGCTGGTGTGACTCCATCAGATCTGCAGAGTGGCAAACTGGTCCAGCAGGCATACGTTCACCAGGCATTACTGTTTGGATGCTGCAAGTGATGCAGATACTTCAGTGGAACGAGCAGTTCTCCGCAATCTTTTCACATAAGGTGAGCCTCTGTTCTCTCTCCTCCTCTATGCTCTTTTAGACGCTTATTTTACATGTTATTCTCTTTTTGCAAAGCATGCGTATGTACTATGATACAAGGAGCGTCTATGAGCATTATGATTTGTACTGCGATCTACTCTGATTCAGGCATGTGAATCTATGAAAGACACCCCAATACTGGAGAAGAACAATAGTTACTTGAATGTAATCTGTGGTTCTCCAGTATTGGTGTCTTTCATAGATTCACATGCACCCGCCCACCTCCCCTCAGGGGCTCCTCAGGCGATTATGTTGGCTTCACTCCCGTGCGGGAAAATCTGATAGCATGAGCCTCTGGGGGGAACATTCTGGTGGGTGCTGTCGCCTGATTGGCTGCAGTTTGGTCTATACAAAATGACTAGGATAGTCATGAGTGTGGGAGCTTTTGCTCCTGTAGCTTAGGGCTACTTTACTTCCTGGTTGGTTATTACCAAGGTTTTTTGGTTAATATAGGCATATTATTGCTTTTTTATGTACCGTGGGTCTCCCACTCCTACGACTGGGAACGATTCAGGGATGTGAATCCATGAAAGACACCAATACTGGAGAACCACAGATTACAGGTAACTATTGTTATTCCCCAGTAAGCATCTGTTCTTTGCATGTAGAGCTGTAGATTCACATACGCCCACCCACCTCCCCGGGTACCTGTACCTGTACCTGTTGCAGTTCTTCTTACTTAAATACATACACATGGACATCTCTACTCTAACTTTACTAACTCCATTCACACCCTCTGCGGGAAAAAAATCTCACAATGGAGTTGATGCCCATCAGCCCTATCACGATAGGAGTCGCCTACCCCGTGACTGGAAAGACTTCTTCGAAGAAAAACAACTTGCAAACATCCGGCCACAACACTAGATGGCAGGAGTATGCAAAGCATGGGAATCTACAGCTCTCCAGCAATAAATTGAGGTAAGCTCTTGATACCTCTCAGGTAAAAGAATTTACCGGTCATGGACTGATATCAGAGTATTTTAACAGATGGGTGAGGTCTGCTATTTACGAGTTGGCCCCCATTATTACCAGAATCAAAGGGAGTAGAAAGGTCTCTGCCCCATGGCTTTCATAAAGTTTGAAGGCTTGCAGCAAGCAAGAACACAAGTGGGGATTGTTGCATATTCCAGAAGAAAAGTACAAACACAAAGAGACAATTCTAAAATATAAGAATGCCATTAAAGAGGCAAACTATGCAATGTTTTCTCTCAAAATAAGATTTGGGATTAGTGTTTTTAAAAAATTGCTTAAGGTGGTTCGAGATCTTACATCGCCACCAGCTCAACCGGAGCCAGATTTATTTATTTTTTACGAATAGGGTGTGCTCGTTTTTGAGCATAAGATTTTGAAGATTCTTTCTCAATTTCAGGACGTGGAGGATGGCCTAGTGCCCTCATCTATGAAAGATTACCTCTTGGGACGGTCCTCGATGATATGTGAATTGTTCTCCTTCTCTAGTCTGTCAACAGTAAACATTTAAATTATTCTAGGACTAATTACATCAGGTTGTCCTGATGATCCATGCCCACCTATGGTGATGCAACTCCCACCAGATCTAATTGCCACTTTCTTGGAGAAGATGTATGCCAAGGTGTTGGAACCAAGTTCAGGAAGGACTTGAAAACTCACCTTTTTTGTGTGGACTTAGGGCATTCTTAATCTCTGCTTTCGCTCTCTAGCACTTTGGGGCTGCCTCTCACCATAGCACGGGGACACACCAGTGGGTGTAACCAGGCGCTCTATAAATCTCTTATTATTATTATTATTATTATTATTATTATTATTATTATTATTATTATAATAATCTGGAGTTTATCCCTAGTGCTGGAAAGAAGCTATTGTCATGCCTCTAAAAAAGAAACTGAATGGGGACCCAGGAGATCTGAAAAAATCTTTGTCCTATCTCCCTATTACCCCATTTAGCCAAAATCCTTTAGAGGCACATAAATCAGGAACAAGCACAGTTTTTAACAGACTCTGAGCTTTTAGATTCCTTAAAGAACGGCTTCAGGTGGAATCACAGCATCGAATCTGCAATTATCGCATGGGCAGACTCTGTTCGCCTTCAAGTCAAGTATATCAGGGAGGAGTGGCTATTCTAGTCATGCTAGATTTATCCTCAGCCTTTGATACCACCTATCCCATGCGATTGGTGTAAAGACTGCACCTTTGTTGCAAATCGGAACCAAAAAGTGATCTGCAGTGTCTTTAGAACTAACGTGTTTCAGCACCCTTGTGGGATCTGGCAGGGGTCCTCCCTCAGTCCCACATTGTTTAACCTCTATGTAGCCCCTCTAGCTAAACTGGTCCGTTTTTTCATATTGCAAGTATTATTCTATGCGGAGGATACACAAATCCATGTTTCTATCTCAAGTGACTGGGAAGATTTAGCCGAGACGTTTAGGCTGTGCATTGGGCAAGTCAGCACCTGGATGCAAGAAACCTGGCTCAAATTGAATGCCGATAAGACAGAGATTGTGATCATCTGGGCAGAGAACTCTGTTTGGTCCGATCGTTGGTGACCAGATACCTTTGGCTAAATACCAGTGCCTAGAACCTCTGCTAAAAACCTGGGGGCGCTTTTTGATAACACTTGGATATTTGACCTCCAGGTTAAGAGGACAGTGAGCTCTTGTTTTTCAATCATCAAGTGCTTGAAAAAGAATGTTTCCTTCCTCCTGAGGAGTTAAGCGTGTCAGTGGTCATTGCATTAATAACATCTCTCCTTGACTACTGTAACTGTCTGTATTTGAATGACAACCTGAATTCCCTTAATAAAATTCAGGTTATTTAAAAATGTGGCGGTCAGACTGGGCATTCCCAATCATCAGTCAGTGAGTGAGGTTCTGAGGGCTGTTCATTGTCTTCCAGTGATGAAGAGGCTGTTGTTCAAAGCCCTGTGTCTGGTTTTCAAGGCCCTTAACCAGCAGGGCTCTTATTATTTAACAACCATCATTAGCTTTTATTGTCCCAGTAGACAGTTGAGATTGGCTAGTCAGAAGAAAGTGACAGTCCCCCGCTTTAGGAAGGTGAGATGAGGTGAGCGTGCATTCTCAGTGGCGGGTGCTAGGTTATGGACCACACTCCTGGTACATATTGCTAGTATTACTGCATACTCTGCTTTTCTCAAGAATGTGAAAACGTGACTATTTTCACAGATATGATTGCTGTGTTGGTCTCCCCTCTATGCTCTTGCTGGTCTCCGAGCTTTGATGCCTATGGTTTAATGGGCTTTAAAAATGTATATTTACATTTACACATTTACATCCAATAATGACATCCTTAAATTTGGCATTATGACTCCAGAGATCAGATAGTAATGACATCTAAATCTCCCACAGTCATGCAAGGATGTTAAAAGGAAATCAAGCTTCCTTCGACAATTGCTTGCTGTTCTTCTAAATGGGAGCAGATTTGCTTATGGTGCAAGCATATAGACTACAATCCCATCACAGGCCAGGAGGGAGTCTTTCTTCCTCACATTTTGCATCTAGCTCAAAGTTGCAATTCTTTTCCATCAAAGCTGCCTATGTTGCTGCACACACAGCTTATAGGAAAGGCCCAGATCATGCACAGTTTTTTTAAATTCCTGTCATTAAAGACTTAAAATATCTTTCCTCCTGTAAGGATATCTCTTCCTCCCAGAGAGCTCACTTTGGTGTTACCAAATTTAATGGTGTTCCTCCCTTTGAACCTATTTACTAGGCTTCATTTCAGCATCTTTCATGGAAAACGTCCTTTCTTGTAGTTGTCAGCTCAGTTTGTTCTGATAGAAACTAATATCTGCAGATTCCTCACATCTTGAATATTCCCTACGCTGGATCCGTAATCTTTACAACAGTACCTCTGCATGGCAGTAGGTGGGTCACACGGTTTGACACTGATGCCGGTCCGCTTCAGAAATGGCGTACAGAGCCAATAGAAGTGCTCTTCCTACATGTTGATGTCAGTTCCTTTCTTTCTGCACCACCAGACTTGGATCAGAAGCTACCTCTCATCTCTTTGAGACCGCTACCTTGATTAAAATTTCAATTTTCAGTGTGCAATGGAAGTGTCCCATCCCAAAACAACAGGTTTTAAGCCCTGTAAAAACTGTTGTAAACACATGTCTGTGACAGGTCCTCATCAAATGTTTCTTTTGTGCCTGGGGTCGAGTCGCAACTGAAAGAAAAACGTAGGCTATTCTCTTAAGCTTAATTCTCATATAAAACTCAATCAAAAGAAAGAGAAACAGCCCTCATCACTATAAACACTGATAAACACCTGCACAAATATAAACCAAAATGGCATTCAAAGAAAGGAAAATTAGAGAGAATGAGCCATGAAGTAACTTTGTTATGGAAGGTAGCAGCAAGAAAGATTGCTGTAAGAATATTCTGCTTGAGTTTTGTTGTTTAAGGATGTCACTAAAATATTATTCCTTCTTCCTTTTGTCTTCTCCAGTTTTGTTTACTTGGTTTAAAGATGGAGGGTTAGAAGCATGTTTTTGGTCTGATCTAATCATTCTATACAATGTAGAGAATTTTGTGATATTGCAATCATATCTGATCATTTGCCTGTGTTTCACTTTTTCACTGATTGGTGAAATGGCTTGCTCATAAGAATCGTGCCCAATATGTACTATCACATTTACCCACAGACATAGAATGGGTAAAACCCTTTGATACATCAGCCTCCTTTTCTAACAAGCCAGTCTTAATAGCAGGTCACCTGGCAAACACCCAAGGCTTTAAACATTCAGTGCTAGGTGTACTGACAGGTAACTGTGAAAAGAGTGCTGTCACCATACACAAGGGATAGTATTGAAACCATGACACAAGACTCTCCACATACCAATAAATGTTATAGCTACAATGTGTACCATTGTTGTGTAATACCTTCTGCTAATCCTGGCTTCTGCATTTAGCTGCTGGGTTTTTGAGCCCATAGTTACAATGGTAATAGTAACAATTCAAGTCGCAGAATGCGATGTGATGTCTGTTAAAAAGGTCAGGACTGACTTCACGCAAGACATTTGCTAGGGGGACTCTTGGCAGATATGAATGTCCTTACCACTTTAAAGTAGTCAGGCAAAGTGTGAAGAAAAGCAGTGCCAAACATGATTAATCATCAAATTTCAGTTCCTTCGAATGCAGAGCTACTAATTAATCTGTTGTAATTCAAATCATTTTTAAGATCTCACAAGGTACTATTATGTTGACAGAATTGACCACCCCCTACAATCCCTTAATATTCAGTAAGAAGTTAGTAAATTACTCACATTGTGTCCAGGAAATTGTTTATTAAAGCATTTGAAAATTGTACTCTTACCTTTTTAAAGTCATAAATCGTCCTGTGTGAGATGTAATGAGGTGTGAGTGCGAATGCAATGTACAGACTTTCTATGCTTAAAACAATCTAACATAAGTCCATTCTACACACTTCCAAATGGAAGACAGTAAATACCCTACATTACTTCTCCTTTAAATTAAATATGTGCTTTATAACAACCACTGCAAAAAATAATATATTTTGTAAACACTAGGAAAACTCCGTATTTGTAGCATGTGTTGGCTGCAGATACACATACTATACACATTCCTAACATCTAGTGTTGGTCCCGAACTTTACAACTTGTTTTTCTTGAAGATTTCTTTATTGCCAATTTGACATAGAGACTCCTCCTCTTTGTGTGAATGTGCACGCTCAAAGGCTCCATTGTTAGATTGTTTTTTTCCGTCATTAGTTTCTAGCAGTGTGCGATGCAGATCTGTGTTACTTAAGTGTCCTTAAAACTCCCTACACCGGAACAGAATCAAATGACGACATCGGGCAGCAATTGTCAACATTGTACCCGGCAACCTTCTTCAGCTGCCTCAACGATACCTCTCCCTCTGTGCCGCCGGGAATGCTTGGCTCCGGGTAATTGAAAGTAAAAAAGACAGACTTTTTTCAAAGCGCCCACAGTTGGGCGCAAACCATAGATACTCAGATCTGCCTGGCGTCTGCAACCTTTGCCTGGCTCCGGAGCATAACAAACAGGATTGTATAGCCTGCAATCTGTTCAAGAATATGCTTCGCTCACGATGTGATTGACACCTAGCTTACAACATGGAGATGGCAGTGACGAAGAAAGGGTAGATGGTGACAAAGGTGGCATCATGTTGTGTAGTCCACATTATGTCGCACCTGAAGACTCCGAACAACATGAGGAAGAAGGCCAAGATGAAACTTCACTGCCACCGTTAAGAGATCCAAGAAGTTCCCACAGCTACAAGAGCAGGGCCCAGGATGAAGACCACTCCAAGGGCCGTGAGTATTCAAAGTCTTCAGTCCCACCCACAAACCTCACAATTACCCCCAACTCCCATTCAACACCACCTTGGTACGCCACAGCCTTCAGACAATGGCGTTGATCTCGTTCGGGCTCAGGGAATACAGGGCAAAACTGACAGGGGCATTCAGCCCTCGAAGCCAAAGCAGCATTCCGTGCGAACGACGACTTCGGCGCTGAGCAAAACATCGTCTCCGCATACCTCATCGGCAAAGCCATTGGAGTCGACTAAACTTATGACGTCAAGTACACAAGAATCATCAACATATATTCATAAAAAGACATCGGCATCAAACCCATCGATAACAATGGCATCAGCTACGCAGGAGCACAAAAGAAAAAAGGGCTTGTCACATCACAAGGTTCAGGTCAAAGTCAATCCCAAGGATGAGGGTAATGTCTTTGAAAATCTCCAAGGACTTCTGAATAGGAAAAGATTTTTGGAAGCTGAACATATACCAGGAAAATCAAGCAACAAAAGAACGAGGCAGGACATTGCTCAAACGCTATGGAACACAAAGCAACTAGCCCTATGTCATTTGGCACTTCACCACAATCCATGTCATCAGTTTCCACACACTCAGGCGATATTGAAACAAGACAGCCCTGCACAGTAGACTCAGAATGATGACTTTCAGAGAGTGCCTCCAGATAGTCCAGATCTAGATCCATGGGAAGCCTATGACATCATTCCACCAGACCCAGACATAGATGTACTGACATCAGCTAAGGCATCACCACCAAATAACACATCTTCACTTGTACACAGCTAGGTATCACAAAGTTCAGATGCATGCCACGAAGGAGGAAAGAGGCTTTTTAGTGGAAACACTCTCCAAGACTGAGAGCCCAGTGCAGTATTTGCCCATGATAGAGCCAATGCTTAAAGTCCACACAGAAATATTTAAAGAACCAGTAAAGACCAGGGTATTCGCACCTCATATTGAGCGAAAATACCAACCGTCCCCTAATAATCTGCTCTCTATTATGGAACACCGTACGGCAGATTCCCTAGTAGTCACAACAGCTAGGTAAAGGGCAGTTTCCCAAATAACAGGTGAAGCATCTCCTCCAGATCAGGATAGTAAGTGAATAAACTCTGCAGGCAAACAAGTTAGGCCCTGCCAATCATTGGCACATAGCCAATTTAGTCAACCTACTCTCATGTTATAACAGAGCATCCTGGGATGACATAGAGGAGCTGTTACAACATTACAACATCTCCTAGATCGTTTCAAACAAAGAGCTGAGGAATTAGTTTTGAAAGGCAAACAAATCTATATCGCAACTATTCGCTGCGCCTTGTACAGTGCAGCTACCACTGCACGAGAAATCAACTCCTGAGGTTCAGCAGCACCTTGAAAAGCATCCCTTTTGCAGGGAAACATCTCTTTGGCCCAGAGGTGGACACCCCCCTTTAGAAAACATTAAAAAGACACTGAAACCGTGGAATGCATGGGGGCCCTAGAGTTCACAACACATAGACAGCAGTCCTTTCGCAGGTTTCAAGGGCAGGGCTGCGACCAAAACCACCACTAGTGACACACAGTCCTACCAGAAACAACAGCAGGCATATCACAAGCAAACTGCTAGGGGATTCTGTAGAGGTGGATACAAGGGGGGTAGTCCGAGGGAAAGGTAAAGGTACTCCCGGAAAAGGAGACTCCATCTCAAAACAATGACTCACCAAAACTTCCTCCCAATCACACAACACCTGTCAGGGGAAGCCCACAGCAGTACCATCACCTCTGAACCAAAATAACATCCGACCAGTGAGTGATGTCCAATACTCAGCACAGATACTGCCTAGAGTTTACTTCACAACCTCCAAATATACCACCATCCAGACACACTGAACCCTCCACCTTCTCAAAGAGGAGGCTAAATCTCTGCTGTTGAAAGATGCCATAGAGCTAGTTTCAAAGAACACATTGGAAGAGGCATGTGTTTCCTAGACTTCTTGATACCCAAGAAGGATGGCACACTGAGACCAGTACTGGATCTTCGCCATCTCAATCAATACATATAATCGCAACACTTCCATATGATAACAATCCATGATGGTATCCCTTTGCTTCAGAAAGGCAACCTCATTGCAGCACTCAAACTGATGAATGCTTGCTTTCACACACCCCCATTCCTCCAGCACATTGTCCGTATCTCAGATTCATAGTAAGTGGTCATCATTACCAATTCAAGGTGCTGCCCTTCGGGGAGACGACAGCACCAAGAGTCTTTACCAAATGCCTGGCTGTTTTAGCAGCACATTGGAGAAGACATAAGATTTCCATACCTACACGATTGGCTGCTAAAGAGTTCAATCACGATTCAGAAAAGGGGGTGGTGATGAACAGAGTGTCTGAATTAAGCAGACCACTCTTACCCAGTCCAAAGATCAGGGCTTGATCCATCACCGTTATTTATCTCACTGCACCATCCCAGCTCAGAACCTGGCTATGGGCAAATCAGTCTGTCCCTGGCCCAGTGCATCATGGGAACAGGGCAGACTAAACTACCAAGCCAATTCTTCACCAGAAAGGAGACAAGCTACCGGGGACCAGTTTCTGGCATTTCAGCCGTCTTCGGCCCGGCTTGCTTGAATCCTGATGGTGCAGTGAGAAAGGGACTCATGTCTGAGTATACCCTGCCACACCTATAGTGGCCAAAAACGATTCAGAAAAGGGGGTGGTGATGAACAGAGTGCCTGAATTAAGCAGACCACTCTTACCCAGTTCAAAGATCAGGGCTTGATCCATCACCGTTATTTATCTCACTGCACCATCCCAGCTCAGAACCTGGCTATATGCAAATCAGTCTGTCCCTAGACACTCTGTTCATCACCACCCCCTTTTCTGAATCATTTTGTCCACCATAAGCGTGGAAGGGTATACTCAGATGTGAGTCCCTTGCTCATTGCACCATCAGGATTCAAGCAAGCCGGGCCGACGACGGCTGAAATGCCAGAAACCGGTCCCCGGAAGCTTGTTTCCTTCCCAGTATAAGAATTGGCTTGGTAGTTTGGTTTGCCCTGTTCCCATCATGCACAGGGACAGGAACAGACTAATTTGCATGTAGCCAGGTTCTGAGCTGGGATGGTGCAGTGAGCTAAAAAACGTGATGGATCAAGCCCTGATCCTTGGACTGGGTAAGAGTGGTCTGCTTAATTTAGACACTGTTCATCACCACCCCCTTTTCTGAATCAAAGAGTTCAATCAGACAGAAGTGCCTGCAAGGTACACAGACTACCATCAGCTTGTTATACAAATTGGGTTTCATAATCAATGCAACAAAATGCCACTTACAATCTCTCCAGGTACAAACATATCAAGGAGCGACACTAAACTCAATTACAGACAAAGCATATCCTACAGACCAGAAGGTACGCAATTTCCAGAACCAACTGGCTCTTTTTCAGCCACATCGTCACCTGCCAGTCAGAGTAATGAAGCGCCTCTTGGGCATGATGGCATCCTGTATATAGCAAGTGTTCTGCTTCACATGCGTCCCATAAAACAGTGTTTAGCACCTCACTGGTCACAAGCAAAGGGCAATTTAGCTGATTGTGTTGATTTGACTCGCTGTCCATTGGTCACTGCAATGGTGGAGCACAGCCAATCTACTCAAGTGGCCCACTAACGCAAGTGACAATTACCACAGATGCATCACTTTTTGGATGGGGAACCCATATGGAGGATATGACTGTCCAGTGTATATGGACTGATCAGCAACAAATGCTACACATCAACGTACTAGAACTTGTACCGATCCAGTTAGTATTAAAAGCTTTTGCCACCACTGTTACTCGGATAGTTGTTCTCCTCTGAACAGACAACATGATGGTAATGTATTGCATAAAAAAGCAGAAGGGCACCCATTCCATACAGTTGTCTCGCTTCGCAGGGGAGATCTGGCATTGGGGTCACATCACATCCACCTCCTCGCAGAATATCTTCCGGGAGTTGATAATTCAATAGCAGACATGCTAAGAAGGACGCAGCTACAAATCCACGAATGGGAACTTCACCCCAAGCCCTCCAACGCTACTTCAACAATTGGGGGACGCTAGACACGTACCTACTCATCACAGCAGAAAAACAAAATGCCAAAGCTTTGCCTCATTCCATTTCTTCTAAGGCAATTCAGACAGACCTCTTTCAAGATGATCTTAGTAGCTCCCACTTGGGCGAGAGAACCTTGGTGCATGACGCTGCTGGAACTGTCCCTAGTACTTCACAAGAAGCTTCCCGACATACCAGTCCTTCTCACTCACAGCAGCGGCAGAGTCCGGCATCCCAACCCCAAACAACTGAAGCTCGCAATTTGGCTCCTGAAGTCATAGAATTCGGATACTTGCACCTGCCTCCAGAGTGTATGGACATTATTTTGTTTCAAAGTCTCTTTTATTTTCAACTTCAGGGGAAACATAGCACAGGTCTTGAAGTACACAGCGTTAAGGCTATAACCCTATACAGGGCCGGCCGCGTTTGCAAGCAGTGCAGTTGTAACACCAAAAATGCAACACAAGGAACCAGTATTAACACAGCATGTCGCCTACAACCCCTGTGGGGCCGGCTGCGTAGTGTCTAAGATTGTGCTATCTCTAGGTGGGGTAGGAATGGACACAACCTCTAGGGGCCCGGTACTTAAACTCACAGGCAAAAGGCCCAAAAAACAAACCAAGAGCCAGAGGTGTCCGAGGAAGAGTAAATAGATGAGAAAAGAAAGAGGTAGAAGTCAGAAGAGAAGGTGTGACATGGACGGCCAGGAGGAGGAAACACAGCGTGATAGCCCCTTGCAGGCCCCGGTGTCCACACGGGGGAATTACTCTAACAGGGCTTCTGTGTGCGGAAGCAATCTGTCAGGAGCAAGCGGCAGTATAGCATCTTCAAAAGGTTGCAGCGCCCTAAGCTTAGTGGGCATGTAATGTGTACGCTCTATTGCGCAAAGGTATTTAATCAGAGGTTGCCAGACCGCTTTAAAACAAGTGTCTCTGGCTTATAGCCGCGATGTGAAGAGCTCCATTGTAAGAACTTGTCATAAGTGCACGTACCAAGCAGCAATGGGAGGGGACTTGCTTTCTTCCAGTGGAGCGCATTAAGCTGCTTAGCAGCTCCAAGCATCTGAAGTGCTAGGATCCAATTACTGCGGGTAAGTGCCTTCAGGTTGGCAGGCTTAATGCCCAAAAGAATTGTGTTTGTGGCTTCAGGCAGGGAAACCCCATCACCCCTTTAATGTGGCTGAGGACCTCCTTCCAGAACAGGGTCAGTAGTGGAAAGGCCCACCAAATGTGTATGAAATCCCCAGACGCCGTCGAACACCTCCAACATAGGGGGGAAGCCGCAGGGAACATCTTATGTAACCGTGTGGGTGTATAATACCATTGCGTCATGACTTTATAAGCATTCTCTTGTTGCGGGGCGCTGCAATAGATCTTGGGGATATCTCGCCACAAGTGACTCCACTGTAGAGGCATGATTTCCGTACGAGACGTTGACTGCCATTGACGTTGGTATGGGTGGGAAGGTGTTTCCAGGGGATGATGCAAGATCTGATAGATCTGAGAAATCAGGCCCTTCGATTCATCAAAGGAGTGGACCAGCCGCTCAAAGGAAGTGAATGGGCTGGTAGCCCCCTGATACGTCTCTGCCGAGGATACCCAGGGCCGCAGCTGTGCGTACTGCAGGCCAGCTGCAACTGGGAGACTAAACTCTTCCCTACACTGAGCAAACATTTCAATAGTGCCTCCCTCAAACAAATTGCCAATCACTCTGCATCCCCCTTGCGCCCACTTGGTAAAAGCTTGCGTGTAGTAAGCCGGAGGAAATAATGGATTCCCTTCGATAGGCCTATGCGGGGAGGGGAATGTTGTGAGGCCTCTGCGCACCACCACTTTATCCCAGATATCCAGGACCGTTTTAGTGGGCACCACCATATAGGTACTTCGGGAGCGTGTCTCTCGGTGGAGCCACGTGAGGTCCAAAATAGTGCGCCCAGTGACTTATCTATCCATGTGTAGCCAAACCTTTTCACTCTCAGTTGTTGTCCATTCCATCACAAAGCGGAGATGGGAAGCCCAATAGTAATCCATGAGGTTGGGACAGGCCAGTGCCCCCCCCCCCCCCCCGTCCCGCGGTAGCATAAGAATCTTGTGAGAGAACCGCGGTCTACGCCCTCCCCATATAAATGTAGTAAGTTCGCATTGAAGGCCCTGTATCTGATGCAGAGCAATGGGAGTGGGGAGGCATTGGAACAAATATAACATTTTGGGGAGTACCGACATCTTAATGGCATTAAGCCTACCCAGCCACGACATCACCAGGGGTTTCCATCCCCGCAGCTCATCGAGAACAGCCCTCTTGCATTGTCTCCAGTTCACCTGGGACCACGTGTCCAGGGCGGGAGTCAACCGGAGACCCAGATACCTAATGTGACCAGTGGCCCACTGGTAGGGGACGAGAGCCTTCAGAAGCTGTATCTCCTCCGGTGGAATCGTGAGATTAAGTGCCCAGGACTTGTCATGGTTAATTTTGAGACCGGAGTCCGCTCAAAGGTCTGCAACAGGCAATGCAGTGCTGGGGGAGACTCCCGAGGGCGCGAGAGTGTGAGAATTAGGTCGTCCGCGAAGAGCGCCACCTTGTTTTGCCGACCCCCTAGAGAGGTGCCATGTATGTTTGTAGCCTGCCTCATTCGCTCCGCCAGGAGCTCCACCACTAGAGTGAAGAGCAGCGTGGACAGGGGACAACCCTGTTGAGTACCCCGATGTATAGTGAAAGGTTCCGTAAGTTTTCCGTTCACTCTAATCCTCGCCTGCGGGGCAAGATATGGCGCCATGATCATGGACACCATGTTCCGCCCTAGCCCAACTCTCTGCAGCATCACCCGGAGGAAGGCCCAATCCACCCGGTCGAATGCCTTCTCCGCGTCAAGCGAGAGGAGGCAGGCCGGGATATCCCAGTGACGCACCCTCCTCCCCACCAAGTGCCCGATCCGTCGTACATTATCTGCCCCCTGGCGATTGCGGATGAAGCCAACTTGTTCCGATCCACCAGGCCAGGCATGTGGGGGTCCAAACGTTTTGCAAGCATTTTAGTATACATTTTCAAGTCTGAATTTAACAGCGCTATAGGACGGTAGGAGGCACAGAGCAAGGGGTCCTTCCCCGTCTTAGGGATCAAGACTATCTCTGCCATACCCATAGATGGCGTTGGCCCATCCGCGTCCAAGAAGGAGTTATATAGCCTTAAGAGATGAGGCTGTAGTTGTGCTTAAAACATGCAATAAAAGGTTAGGGGCAGGCCATCTGGGCCAGGCGTCTTATCAAGCAGAAGATCTATATGAAAGAAACACGTTAGTGTTAGATTCCTTACCTTAGAATATCCCCAGGCGTCAGTCTGGATCCGGAAACTTTTGCGTAGCAGTACCCCTGCGCGTCGGTAGGCGTCTGCAGGCGTCCCCTGCGGCTCCGCGTCCGTCGTCGGCGTCGTGCGCCGTGATGACGTCGCAGGAGTATATAGACGCCGCCTCCGCGCGCTGACGTCAGTTCTTCTTTTTTCCGCGCCAGTGGACGCAGATCTGAAGAGCAGTACTCCGGTCTTTGACCAAGTTTTTCGAAGTTAATTACTCACTTGTGCCTGATAGGATGCCTGGGTTCAAGCACTGTGATGACTGTGAGCGCACGATGTCGGTCACAGACCATCACCGCCTCTGTCTCCGGTGTCTGGGCCCCGACCACGACGTGGACTCCTGCGTCGACTGCCGGGCCCTCACCAACAAGGCTAGGCGGGAGCGGTCCCGCAAGCTACTGGAGCTCCGGGTGTCGGCCCCACGTCGGGACCGGGAGCGGTCCCGGTCCGGCCGGAGGTCGAGAGAGCGTTCGAGGGAACGATCGCGGAGCCGCGCCGAGCGTTCCGGAAGTCGACACCACTCGTCAGGCTCGTCCGGTAGGAAGCATAAGAAGTCGGGGCGTCGTCATCGTACCCCCGACTCCCCCCGATGCTCGCGCGATGCGGCCGGGGGCTCGGGTGACCCCAACCCCGCGGCTCTGCGAGAGTCGCCGGCGCGGCCTGCCTCATACCCTCTGGTCCCTGGGCACGGTGCGACGCCTGAGGAGATCGAGGCGTTCCTCATGGCCATGAGGGCGCTCGGTTCTCCGACGGGGCCTACGGTGCCTTCGGGCCCAGTGCTACCGTCTGGGGGTCCTGGCGGTTCGGGTGTCCCTGCCTCGGCGCCGTCGGGTGCTCCGGCCCCGGCGCCGCCGACGGCTCCGACCCCGGCGCCGCAAGGGCCTTCGGGATCGGCGCCGGCTGGTCTTCCGGCCTCCCCGGCGCCGTTGCCATCGGGGTTACCCCCGACGCCGCCCCCGCGCGACGCCGCTTCTCCGGTGCCGGCTCCGGCCGGCTCCGGGGTTCCGGCGCCGGCTCCGGGCGGCGCCGTCCCCTTACCTTCCCCGACGCCGGACGCGGCGCCGGACGGGCGTCGCTCGACGCCGGTCCCGGCGCCGATGGGGCCCATGAACCCCGAGGAGCCGGTCTACATCGTTGACTCCGAATACGGAGGTGATGAAGAGTTCGGTGAAGGTTGGGAGGGGTCCGAGGACCCTCTGTCACGCGAGTGCCAGTATGACCCGGACTGGACAGGTGACTTGGGGGATGCCAGTGGTCTGGACGACTCTCCTAACCCTGGTTTGATCTCTCCTCCTACCGTGGCATCGGTGGAGGGAGCTGCATATTCTGTGGTGCTGATGAGGGCTGCCAAGGCCTTACACCTTGAGCTCCCCGTCGCGGCCGTGAGGCCTAACATCCTCACCGAGGTCTTCAAACCGCAGTCATGCCCACAGGAGCCACTGCTGCCTTTTAATGAAGCCTTGTCAGACGTTCTGTTGGGCACTTGGTCCAGGCCCGCTTCAGGTCCGCCTGTTGATCGGAACGTGGCCAGGCGCCACCGTCCTTGTCCGGACGACCCCAAGTTCCTGTCTACCCACCCCACTCCTGAGAGTCTGGTGATCCAGGCCTCAACCTCCCAGTCCGCATTCCCGTCGGCCCCGCCCGACCGGGAATCCAAGAGGTATGACCAATTTGGCAAGAAGGTCTTCTCGTCCATTAGTTTGGGCCTGCAGTCTTGCAACACCGCCTGCCTCTTGGGCCGCTACACCCACTCTGTGTGGGATACGGTCGCGGAACTGCTGCCAGAATGCCCCATGAAGGTGCGGGCAAAACTCGGTCAGGCTGTGGCTGAGGGCCGAGATGCAGCAAAATATTCGATACGGTGTGGTCTTGATACGACCGACTCGCTGGGCAGAGCTATGTCAACGACAGTGGCGATTCGTCGCCACGCCTGGCTGAGATCCGCCAATTTTTCGGCAGACGTCCAAAATACACTGATGGACATGCCGTTCGATGGCTGTCACCTCTTCGGTGACAAGGCGGACCACGCGCTGGAACGCTTCAAGGACTCCAGGGTCACGGCCAAGTCCTTGGGTCTCTCGACCCAGCGTCAGCAAACGGGTTCGTTTCGTCCCTTTCGTGGCCAAGGAAGGGGCGCCCCCACACGTGCTGCCAGCCACGCGCCGCAACAATCCTTTCAACGCGGTGGCGGCCGTGGAAACCGCCGTGGCGGCGGTCGGGGACAACGGCGGGGTCAGACCACACCTTCCCCCGCAGCATCTACCCCAAAATCCTCCTAGTCCGTGCTTTCGGCCCCATGTGACGCCAGTGGGTGGCAGGGTTCGCCATCACCACGCTCACTGGCGCACGATCACTTCGGACAGGTGGGTGCTGCAAATCGTCCGAAGGGGCTACTCCCTCCCCTTCGAGACCTCTCCTCCAGCCATGCCACCGCAGAACCACCGTGTGTCGGGGGACCACTTGACACTTCTGCAGGAGGAAGTTACGGCCCTCTTGGCCAAGGGGGCCATCGAGCGCGTTCCTGGGCCAGAAGTAGGGCGTGGTTGTTATTCCCACTACTTTCTGGTGCCCAAGAAGGACAAGGGGGGCCTACGTCCTATCTTGGATCTAAGGAACGTCAACGGCTTCCTCCGGAAGGAGAAGTTCAAGATGTTGACGTTAGCTCAGGTCTTGGCTGCCCTAGACCCACAAGACTGGATGGTAGCGTTGGACTTGCAGGACGCCTATTTTCACATCCCCGTCCTGCCGGCCCACCGGCGTTACCTGCGGTTCACGGTAGGCCAGGAGCATTTTCAGTTTATCGTGCTTCCCTTCGGCCTTACCAGCGCCCCACGGGTGTTCACAAAGGTGATGGCGGTGGTCGCAGCCCATCTGCGCAGGTTGGGGGTTTCAGTCTTCCCCTACCTAGACGACTGGTTGTTGAAGGCGGGCTCGCCCCAGACAGTCGTCCACCACCTTCAGATGACGGCAGACCTCTTGCACGACCTGGGGTTCTCCATCAATGTGCCGAAATCACACCTGTGTCCCTCTCAAAAGCTCCTTTTCATCGGAGCGGTTCTGGACTCGGCGCAGTTTCGGGTTTATCCTCCGGAACGGCGGGTTCGGGATATTCAGGCTTTGATTCCCATCTTTCAGCCGCTATCCCGGGTTTCGGTCAGGTTGACGCTGCGGCTGCTGGGACTGATGGCTTCCTGCATCCTTCTGGTGCATCACGCTCGGTGGCGGATGCGGGCTCTGCAGTGGGACCTGAAGTTTCAGTGGGCCCAGCATCAGGGCAACTTGTCCGACCACGTCTTGATCTCGGAGGGCACTGCGAGACAACTGCAGTGGTGGCTTACGGACCGCGATTGGGTCAGGGGCAAGTCCCTCTCCCTTCCCCAACCGGAGCACGTTGTCGTGACGGACGCGTCCCTCCAGGGCTGGGGTGGCCACTTGGGAGAGGCAGAGATCAGAGGCATCTGGTCTCCGGCGGAGTCCCGGCTCCATATCAACCTGTTGGAGCTGCGGGCGATTCGTCTGGCACTGAAGGCATTCCTCCCCTTTGTCAATGGGAGTGTGGTGCAGGTGTTCACCGACAACACCACCGCCATGTGGTACTGCAACAAACAGGGCGGTGTGGGGTCGTGGACCCTTTGCCAGGAGGCTCTGCGCCTCTGGCAATGGCTGGAACGTCAGGGCGTGACTCTGACGGTTCAACACCTGGCAGGTTCTCTGAACGCCAGGGCGGACGAACTCAGCCGTCGGTGCTCGATGGATCACGAATGGCGTCTGAACTCGGACGTGGCGCAAGGCATCTTTCTGCAATGGGTAGAGCCTTGGTTAGATCTATTCGCCACCGAAGAGAGCGCGCAATGTCATCAGTTCTGCGCGTTGGAGTTTCCAAGACGGCACTCGCACGGCGACGCCTTTCGGCGCGAGTGGAGTTGCGGTCTGTTATACGCCTTTCCGCCTATACCACTTCTGCCCAGAGTGCTGAAGAAGATCAGGCGCGACCGGGCCCAAGTTATCCTTGTGGCTCCAGACTGGGCTCGAAGATACTGGTATCCCGAGCTACTCAGCATGTCAGTCGGTCCCCCGATCCGCCTGCCCCTTCAGGAGGACCTTCTGTCGCAGCAGCAGGGGACGGTCCTCCACCCGAACCTGTCCAGTCTCCACCTCCATGCTTGGAGATTGAGCGGCGGCAGTTGAGGCCATTTGACTTGCCTCCTGAAGTCTGTGATGTTATTCTGGCAGCCAGGCGTCCCTCCACTAAGTCGGTATACGCCTGTCGGTGGAACAGATTTGTGGCATGGTGCACAGCAAAGGCTGTGGATCCTCTTTCTGCCCCTCTTTCGGAGGTTCTTCTGTTTCTTCTTTCTCTTGCCCAGCAGGGCTCTGCTCTGGGCACTATCAAGGGCTACCTTTCTGCCCTTTCAGCCTTTTTAAGGCTTCCTGATCAGCCTTCTTTGTTCAAATCCCCGATTGTAACTCGATTCTTGAAAGGCATCGCTCACATGTTTCCACCTGTTCCGTTTGTGATGCCTCAGTGGGATTTGAACCTGGTTCTGACCTTTCTAATGTGTGCTCCCTTTGAGCCCCTTCATTCTTGTCCTCTCCGTCTCCTGACTTTAAAGACGGCTTTCCTGGTTGCCATCACCTCTGCCAGGAGAGTGAGTGAGCTCCAGGCTCTTTCTGTCCAACCTCCTTTCCTGTCCATTCATCCTGATAAGGTGGTTCTGAGGACTAGACCTTCTTTCCTGCCCAAGGTTGTTTCGGCCTTTCACATCGGGCAGTCCATCACCCTCCCTTCCTTCTTCCCGCCTCCGCATCCTTCAAAGGATGAAGAGCGGCTCCATCGTCTGGACCCAAAACGTGCGCTTTCATTTTACATGGATCGCACACGCCAGTTCCGTGTGGATAACCAACTGTTTGTTGGCTACGTGGGTGCGAAGAAGGGACGGGCGGTCTGTAAACGAACCATCTCTCGATGGGTCGTCCTCTGCATCAAAGCGTGCTACTCTTTGGCTCGGAAGGAGCCTCCTGTTGGGCTGAGGGCCCATTCCACTCGGGCCACGGCGGCTACCACTGCCCTGAGCCGGGGAGTCCCCTTGCAGGACATTTGCCAAGCGGCTACGTGGGCCTCGCTGCACACCTTTGCGAGGCACTACTGCCTGGACAGTCAAGTCCGGAGGGATGGCTTCTTTGGCCGTTCTGTCCTCCAGGACTTTCTGGTGTAGTTTGTATTGGTTCGCAGACCCACCACCGGGGTTGGTATTGCTGGGGTATGTATTCTAAGGTAAGGAATCTAACACTAACGTGTTTCTTTCAGATGAACAAGTTACTTACCTTCGGTAACGATATATCTGTAAGAAACATTAGTTAGTGTTAGATTCCTTACCGATCCCACCCATCCTCCCCGTTCTGCGAACTGATACCTAGGGTTAAGGACATCCCTTTCAGGGCCCTAGTTTTACATGGCACCAGTGTTGGTTCTCTCATGGCTCTGCGTCTCCTGGCGCGGAAATGCTGTGTGCAAAGAACTGACGTCAGCGCGCGGAGGCGGCGTCTATATACTCCAGCGACGTCATCACGGCGCACGACGCCGACGACGGACGCGGAGCCGCAGGGGACGCCTGCAGACGACGCCTACCGACGCGCAGGGGTACTGCTACGCAAAAGTTTCCAGATCCAGACTGACGCCTGGGGATATTCTAAGGTAAGGAATCTAACACTAACTAATGTTTCTTACAGATATATCGTTACCGAAGGTAAGTAACTTGTTCTTTAGGGCTGCTGTGAATTCTTCGGCAGTTAGAGGGCCCTCCAGCGTTCTCGCATGATAGGGGTGCATCGGGGTCCAAGGGCATCTGTCCAGCACTTCTGTGAGGAAATCCGGCGACTGTTCCTCCGCCGTGTAGAGGGCCGCATAATATGCCCGGAAAGCTTCACATTTGGCCCGCTCCGCGGTAACCCTCTCTCCATTCGGTAACTGTATATTAGCTATATGGCCTTGGCCACCCGCGCTCTTAAACGTCTCGCCAGTAGCCTGCCCACCTTATCTCCCCCTTCGAAGTACCTCTGCTTCAGTGCTAGTAGGGAGACTTCCGCTTTATTCGTGCGCAAGAGGCGGAGCTGTCCCCGCAGGTTTGCCAGCCGCCGCCGGGATATCTGCAAGGATTGCTCCTGATCCCGTTTTTCAGACAATTTTATGTCCTTTGAGAGAGTGTCTTCAAGTTGTCGAGCCTCCCGCGCTCGCGCAATCGAGAGCGAGGTGATGTGTCCGCGTATCGTGGCCTTGAAAGCATCCCACACCACGGGAAAAGGGGTTTCCGGGATATCATTACTGGCAAAGTAAGAGTCAATGGCACTACTTATGCTATCTACGTCAGCTGGATTCCGGAGGATACTGCGATATACGGGTGGGGCAAGCGGCCTGGTCCTGCAGGATCAGCTCAACATGGGCATGATCAGAGAGCGATATGACCGACATCGACGCCGCCAGCATGTCCCGCACCAGGGCGGGCGATACAAACAAGTAGTCGATGCGCGAGTATGAATGGTGAACATGAGAGTAACACGAATAATCCCGTACCCCCTGATGAGTGATATCGCCACGTGTCTAGGAGACCAAGATCTGTAATCGGTTTCCGAAGACTGGAGGACATGGCCCCTGCCCCGTTCAAGGAAGCTTCGCTGCGATCCACCCCAGGGTCCCACACCAAGTTAATATCCCCATCCCCCCACCCCCCCTTCCCCCCCCCCCCCGAATCACCATGGGGTCATCATGCGGCATATGTTCCCGTATGAGCTCCCGGAGATAGGTGTCCTGCATCTGGATGGGCGCATACACATTGCACAGTGTGAATGAGCGCCTTCCAATCCCAACACTCATCTGTATGAAGCATCCATCTGCATTCCTGAAGGGCTTAGCCTCCCCCGCCTGATGCCATTTCTACACAAAATTGCCACCCCGCAGTTTTGGTATCCGCTGCAGCCCAGAATTGAAGGGGGTATTTAGGATGCGCCATGTGCCTTACATCAGCTTTAAGGAGGTGAGTTTCTTGGAGAAAGATAATATCTGGGTCATACTGAAGGAGATATCGCCACGTTTGCCGCCGCTTTTTATGAGAGTTGAGGCCCCGCTTAACGTTAAGCGATATTACTTTTAAGGGTCTCGGGAGGGTCCCCATCATATCCAAACCCAAGTTAGTCCTTTCTGCCACTGTAGAAGCAAGCTCAGAATAGGGGTAAATGCGCATAGAGGCCTACGTCGAGCCGCTCGGAAGTCGCGCTGCACCTGCAATACCACCCGCCCGCCACGCCTAGTAGTCAAAAAAAGATAGAGTAGGAAAGTGTGAATGAAAAGAAGAGAGAGATAAAACACTGAGCAAACCAACAATGACCAACCCGGCCACAGAGTCCTGTTCCAGGGGCGGGACGTCCTACAACCCAGAGACGTCACTCTCACTAGAACAGTTGGGGTAAGCTTGCAGCCGCATTCAAATTTATCCAGGTAGGAAGCTCCAGAACCACCTGCTCTGCATTCAGGTGGCCAGAGCAATGCCTGGGCATTAACCCAGTCCTCCACCCCAGTAAGGAGAGGGATGATTCCTGGAACGTGCAGCACAATCTGTCTTGGGAGCGAGGCATCGTTGTCAAGGGGTTGGTGAACGCTGAGCGGCACCCCCTGTGTCCCCTTCCAGGGATCTAATATGCTCTTTAATGTCCTGCTTGGCCTGCATTAAGATGTTCTCCTCACTGAGTTTGGGGTTGCGGTCAGTTAACACCGCATGCCTCTTGGGCCGTTATTCCCACTCTCTGTGGGACACGGTCGCGGACGTGCTGCCATATTGTCCGGAGGAGGCCCGGACTAAACTCGCCCAAGCCATTGCGGTGGGTCAAGATGTGGCACGGTATTCCATCCGGTGTGGGCTGGATACAACGAACTCGCTAGGCAGAGCGATGGCAACGACGGTGGCGAGTCGTCGCCACGCCTGGCTGAGGTCCGCCAACTTTTCGGCTGATGTCCAAAACACCCTTATGGACATGCTGTTTGATGGCCGACGCCACTTTGGCGACAAGGCAGACAGTGCGCTTGAGCGCTTTAAGGACTCCAGGGCTACGGCCAAGTCCTTGGGCCTGTCGGCCCGCGCCAGCAAACTGCTGCCTTTAGCCCCTTTCGTGGCCAAGGAAGGGGCGCGCCACGCGTCCTGCCAGCCACGGGCCGCAGACACATCCAACGTGGTGGCGGACGTGGTAACCGCCGTGGCGGTGCCCGGGGACAACGGCGAGGCCAGTCCACATCCACCCCCGCAGCATCCGCCTCAAAGCCCTCCTAGTCCGAGCTTTTCAGGCCCACGTGACGCCAGTGGGGGGCAGGGTTCGCCATCACCTGCCGCGACATCACTTCGGATTGGTGGGTGCCGCAAATCGTCCAAAGAGGCTACTCCCTCCCCTTCGAGGCGCCCCTCCAGCCATAACAGCGGATTCGGGATATTCAGGCTCTGATTCCGATCTTTCAGCCGTTATCCTGAGTCTCACATGGGAGAGGCAGAGATCAGAGGCCTCTGGTCTCCGGCGGAGTCCTGGCTCCACATCAACCTTCTGGAGCTACGGGCGATCCGGCTTGCACCGAAGGCATTCCTCGTCTCTGTCCGGGTCAGTGTAGTGCAGGTGTTCATGGACAACACCACCGCCATGCGGTACTGCTACAAACAGGGCGGGGTGGGGTCGTGGACCCTATGCCAGGAGGCTCTGCGCCTCTGGCAGAGGCTGGAACATCAGGGCGTGACCCTGGTGGTTCAACACCTGGCAGGTTCCCTGAACGCCAGGGCGGACAAACTCAGCCGTCAGTGCATGATGGATCACGAATGGCGTCTGAACTCGGATGTGGCGCAAGGCCTCTTTCAGCAGTGGGGAGAGCCTTGGTTAGATCTATTCGCCATAGAAGAGACCGCGCAATGTCATCAGTTCTGCGCGTTGGAATTTCCAAGGCGGCACTCGCTCTGAGACGCTTTTCGTCGCGAGTGGAGTTGCGGTCTGTTGTTTGCCTTTCTGCCTATACCACTTCTGCCCAGAGTGATGAAGATCAGACTCGACTGGGCCCAAGTCATCCTTGTATCTCCGGACTGGGCACGAAGATACTAGTATCCTGAGCTACTCAGCATGTCTGTCGATCCCCCGATTCCTCTGCCTCTTCACGAGGACCTTCTTTCGCAGCAGCAGGGGACGGTCCTCCACCCGAACCTGTCCAGTCTCCACTTACATGCATGGAGATTGAGCGGAGGCAGTTGAGGCCATTTGACTTGCCTCCTGAAGTCTGTAATGTGATTCTGGCAGCCAGACTTCCCTTCGGTATACCCCTGCAGGTGGAGCAAATTTGTGTCATGGTGCACAGCAAAGGCTGTGGATCCCCTTTCTGCCCCTCTTTCAGAGGTTCTCCTCTTTCTTCTTTCTCTTGCCCAGCAGGGCTCTACTCTGGGCACTCTAAAGGGCTACCTCTCCGCCATTTCCACCTTCTTAAGGCTCCCTGATCAGCCCTCTTTGTTCAAGTCCCCAGTTGTAAATAGGTTTTTGAAGGGCATCTCTCATATGTTTCGTCCTGTTCCTTTCGTGATGCCTCAGTGGGACTTGAACCTTGTTCTGACTTTTCTGATGTGCGCTCCCTTCGAGCCACTTCATAACTGTCCTCTTCGCCTCCTTACTCTTAAGACTGCATTCCTGGTTGCCATCACCTCTGCCAGGAGAGTGAGTGAGTTCCAGGCCCTTTTTTCTTAACCTCCTTTCCTTTCTGTCCATCCGGACAAAGTTGTGTTACGGATGCGACCCTCTTTCCTGCCGAAGGTAGTCACAGCCTTCCACATCGGGCAGTCCATCACCTTGCCCACCTTCTTTCCGCCTCCGCATCCCTCAAAAGAGGGAGAGGCTCCACCGCCTGGACCCAAAACGTGCACTCTCATTTTATCTGGATCGCACACGCCGGTTCCGGATGGATGACCAACTCTTTGTTGGTTACGTGGGCGCTAAGAAGGGACTGGCGGTGCACAAACGGACCATTTCTCGATGGGTCGTCTTGTGCATCAAGGCTTGTTACTCTCTGGCTAGAAAGGAGCCTCCTGTGGGGCTACGTGCCCATTCCACTCTGGCCACGGCGGCTACTATTGCCCTGGGTGGGGTGTTCCCTTGCAGGACATCTGTCAGGTAGCTACGTGGGCACACGTTCGCAAGACACTACTGCCTGGACAGCCAAGTCCGGAGAGATGGCTTTTTCGGCCGTTCCGTACTCCAGGACTTTCTGGTGTGATCATTGGTTCGCAGATCCACCAACGGGGTTGGTATTGCTGGGGTATGTATTCTAAGGTAAGGAATCTAATACTAACCTGTTTCTTTCAGATGCACAAGTTACGTACCATCAGTAACGATATATCTGTAAGAAACAGTAGTTAGAATTAGATTCCTTACCGCCCCACCTATCCTCCTCGTTCTGCGAACCAATATCTAGGGTTAAGGTCATCCCCTTGCAGGGCCCTAGTTTCATGGCACCAGTTTTGGTTTTTATCATGGCTCTGCGTATCTGGCGCGGAAAAGCTGTGTCTAAGAACTGACGTCAGCGCGCATGGGCGGCGTCTAAGTACTCCGACAACGTCATTCCGGCGCAGACGACACCGACGACGAACGCGGAGCCAGAGACGACGCCTAACGACGACCAGGGGTATTGCTACGCAAAAATTTCCGGATCCAGTCTGACGCCTGGGGATATTCTAAGGTAAGGAATCTAATACTAACTACTGTTTCTTACAGATATATCGTTACCGAAGGTAAGTAACTTGTTCTTCTCTTCCAGGGGTATCCTCATCAAAGTCATAAGCAACCCTACCGCCTCCCCGGGCGAAGGATTCTTGTATTTCGAAGGCATTGTCAACTCTTTGTGCATGGCCTTTGAGTCATCGCAAAGAACAACTGACCTAACTGTCATTCCTGAGGCATGATGGTAAGCTGGGGTCATGACTGCCTTAAAGGTACGGTGCCAGTTTATCTCTATGTTGCTATGAGTTAGCTTTTCATTCTTTTTAGACTGTGTTTTTGCAATGCAGCCTGGGAGCTGTATATGCTTTCAGTCCTATCTAAGAGTTTTCTGCTAAGCATTAAAACCGATTCAAAACATGTTTTGCTGTTGTTTTTTTCCCTGTTTCTAATGCATGTTTTTATGATATAATGGGGAGTCCTTACAGCATTATTCAGCTCTAGTGTGTATAAGGCTGCAGTTGCTTACGAACTACTGTTTCTTACAGATATATGTTGTTACCGAAGGTAAGTAACTTGTGCGTCCGTTACCGGCTTGAAGGCCCGCCGTCTCCACAGAGTGTTAGGAGCCAAGTCCTGGAAGATCTGGATCTGATGCCCTTCATATGTGAGATCCTGCTTACTTCGCGCTGCCTTAAGAATGGCTTCCTTTTCGGTAAAGAAGTGGACTCTGGTGAGGATGTCCGGCAGCACTCCCGGCCTCCCCGCAGGTCCAGACACCAAATGGGCCCACTCCAGGGTCGGCGGAGAGGCATCGTCGTCACCCCACACCGCATGCAGGAGTTGAGCCACATATGTCAGGATGTCCTTCCCCTCTGCTCCAAGAAGAACTCCTCGGATTCGGAGATTGTTCCGGCAGCTCCGTTTCTCCAGGTCCTCCTGCTTAAGTTGCAGTTCTATGTGCTGCTCCTCCAGGGTAGCCATGCGCTCCCATAATTGCTCCTGATCCTCTGTGCGGGCGTCGACCGTCTCATCCAGTCCGTCAACCCGTTCACCCAGATCTGTCACATCCTTTCGGAGTTCTCGGACACAGGAGTGCACATCAGAACGCTAGGAGCCGATCTCCGTCTTTAACTCAGCCATAAACGAGGCAATAAATGCCGGCATCACCTGCGGCGAATATCCTTCAAGCGTCGGGTCTACCTCGACCGGGACGAGCGCCCCCGTCCTGCCCCACATTGCTGTGACGGTGTTACAGCAATGTGGGGCCTAAGCATCCTTACTCCCCTTGGAGCGCGTCATCGCGAAAGAGGAGGCCCCCTTCAGCGTCCTGATGTCCTGGGACGGTTATATTGCACACCAGTGCTCTCAGTGGTTTGCGGTGCCCAGGAAGGCTCTCGAGCTTCAAATACAGGGAGCACCAGACAGTGTCACTGCAGCTTCAGTGGTCGGAATTCGAGCTCCCTCCAGGACAGGATGCCCTTGTAAGTCAAGACCGCAGAGATCAGAGCAGGGGCGGACCACAGTACCCGCTGAAAACCTCAGCTCAGGCGCAATGCCACAGCGCGAGGGGAGCACGTTCCGCAGGTCTCCACCACTGACAGACCAGGGCACCCTCCACCCTTTCCGCCAAAATCCCAGGGGGCAAGCAGGAAGCCACTCAGCAAGACCCGACCTAGGCTGTGTACCTCCTCATGAGTCCGCGACACAGGCGTGTCTCTACAGCAGTCCAGGACCCCCCCCCCCCCCCGGGTCACAAATCTCCACTGCAGTCACACTAGGGGCCAGGAGAGCAGGCCGCCCACACTCCGAGCGGGAGGCTGATGAAAGACGTTAAAAGGGGCTTAGTGTCAGGCTACAAAGACATAGGGGCCTGCTATTGCTCCAAGTAGGCTCACCAAGCCAAGGTGACCAGCAAACCCAGCTCCAATACTATGCCTCCTTATGGCCACCCCACAGCGGCGGGCAGGCTAAAACCAACCAGCAGGGGCCCCACAATCCACCCCAGCTCCCACCTCCCCGTCACAGGGCCAACTAGAGAATTCAGCAAAACATAAACCCCACAAGCAAGCACTGGGGAGATGGGCCAATTCGGTGTCAGCACCCGTGCCCCCCTGCGCAACAAAGTTCAATATGGCGGGCTTCGCTCCATAGTCACTGGCCTCCCTCCCACCAGTGCGGCCCCCACACTCCTACCAGGATAGCTTCCTCAGTCCATGTGCCGGCTCTACCATGTAGTGTCCGCGTCAAGGCCACTCAGTGGGTGTCCACACGTAGTTCCCTGACAAGGCGGCTGCAGGCAGTTCTCAATCCCTGGCCGTCCACCAGGCCCCTGACCTCCACACCACCCCCTAACGCCCCTCTACAGGTAACTGCAGCTTCGGGGCTCAAACATCCACAGGGAGCAAGGTGGCCTCACATTTCCAGCGCCGGAGCTCCACATGATAGCCCACCCCCCCCAACCACCCCCGCAGCCAAGGTCGTAGTCAGGCAGCCTCCTATCAGAGTTGGGCACGATACGCTGCAGCCCCCGTGATTACCTCTCTAACAGTCCGACGGGCCGCTGATTTGCACCAGACTGGGGGGGGGGGGGGGGCAGGACGGCGCACACGTCCGCCCTCACCCGGCTGGCAGCCGCTGAAATCCCTGAGATGGCACCCAAAGTCCTGAGGGCCAGGGCGCCTCACCGTCAGATCCACACTCGCCCCTCACAGCTATCGGGCAAAGGCAGGATCACACACAGGAGGCATATAGCGCGCCGCAGCCCCTGCACGTCCACTCCAGAGGGCCACCAGGCGCTTACAGGCCAGGGGGGCAGAGTAACAGGCCGTGCCACGCACTCCCGACCACCAGAGGCCTCCGTTCACAAAATGGTGCCCAGCGCCCCACTGGTCAGAGCGCCTCTCCGCCAGGCCCGTTTTCGTGCTCTGGTGAGAGGAAGTGTCTACAGCCTGCTGCTCCGCTTTCCAGATGACACCACCACATGGCAAATTCGTCCGAGGCCTCCCCCGCTGCTATCTGGCTGTTGAAAAATCCTTAAGTTGCTGGCAGCGACCCGGAGCTCCTGTCATGCACATCCTACTCCATCCGCTGCTAAACCACACTCCCCCCGTGTATGGATATTCTTAAAGAGGTACGACGTTCAACAACTAGAGCATGTTAATAAAGATTTGTCCATTACTGTACTGTTCAAAACATAGACGCATGTGTACCCACACCTTCCTGCAATTACAGCATACCTGCAAATAAGCATATCTCTTTTTCATGTACCGGTCGTTAAGGCTTTCATAGAAAGGGCTTAAAAGAAAAATCATTCCACGAGCACCCTCAGTCCCAGCATGGAATTTAAATGTGGTACTTACAATACTTTTGTCGACGTCTTCTGAACCTTTATATTCCTGCTTCTTACAGTTCCTGTCATGGAAAGCTGCTTTCTTGGTAGCTGTCACATCATTGAGAAGTGTTAGCAAATTGCATGCCCTCACCATAAAAGAACCATGCTGTCAGGTTTTCCAAGACAAGGTGTGACTACAGATGATCCTAAAGTTGTATCTCCCTTTCACTTAAATCAAACAATAGAACTCCCTATGTTCTGTCCTAGCAGTTATTGTGTTGCTTCTTTCAACCCTAGAAAAGGTATTGGAAGTTTGAAAGTAGGAATTGCACAGTGCATAGTAAAATGCATCAAGATAAGTTACATTAAAGCCTAACGTACATTACCATTCAGTTTCACAAGCACATTCTACTAGAAAGAAAGGTGCTTCTTTAGTGTTTCTAGGAAACATTCCTTTAGATGACATTTGTAAGGGAGCCGCTCGAGATTGAATTGCCGTTTTTGGAGGAATCCCTTACTGTGAGGAGTAGCTGGAGGTCCCCATTGCCTCAGGACCCTGTTGATTTGTGGAGAGCCTGTGCAGCGTGGTACCAAGAGGAGAGAGAAGCGGAGACTGGGACTTCGAGGACCAGCATTCAGCTGAACACCCACAGCTGGTTCCTCTTCCCGGCCGTGCCGCGCCCCCTCTCAGTGACTCAAAACCTCTTGCGGCCCCCGCTTCGCGGGAGCCGCTCGAGATTGAATTGCCGTTTTTGGAGGAATCCCTTACTGTGAGGAGTAGCTAGAGGTCCCCATTGCCTCAGGACCCTGTTGATTTGTGGAGAGCCTGTGCAGCGTGGTACAGAGAGGAGAGAGAAGCGGAGACCGGGACTGCGAGGACCAGCATTCAGCTGAACACCCACAGCTGGTTCCTCTTCCCGGCCGTGCCACGCCCCCTATTACCTATATGATTGACTGCCCATCGCGCATCGCGCGCGGGACTCAGCCCAGGGCCAAGCCCGGGCAAAGGGCGGGCCGTTTGAGGCCGTTAGAGGTTGGTAGAGACCGGACCGGGCCACCTCCCTTTCAACCCCCTTCCAGGAATCCATTGCTTCTTATCGTGCCCAAAGATGACTACGATGGAAACAAGGAGCAAAAGTACGCAGGCGGCTACTGGAGCCAATAAAGGTACTTTGGACAATTATTTTGTTAAAGCGGGGTCACTACTGATCGACGAAATTACAATACTTGAAAGGCACATTTCCCAAGAAATTGACTGGGTGAGAAGGTCTTCTATGGGCCCACTTGCACAAGCCAAGACCCCAACCAACATACCTAATTGTACCGAGCCAACTGGCACTAGCAATGGGGCAACTAGGAATAGCGAGCACAATATGGATTTAGACTTGTCCATCTCTAGCTTCCACACTAGTTTAAAGGAAGTAAGTGATTCTGATGACATGAGCCTGTTAAACCTCCCACTAATCCAACTCCAGCCAGCCCAAATTTCCGACCACGACTTAGTCGCGGTAAATACGAATGACAGAGTTACACTGCAGGGAATAAGGGAAGGAGCAGTACCTAAAGTGAAAAATAGGGCACAGAAAAGTGGTGGGAGGAAGACCAAAACAACAAAGAAAAACCCCAACCCGCAGATAAAGTCATGGACCAAGCATAATGGGGACTACGCCTATTGAGGGAGCTGAGGCAATCCTATTAGAGTCTCAGACCACTGTGTCTTTAGAACATACCACTATTAATCCCCATGACACCTCGGGCGAAGATATTACATTGGCGACATAGGATCACTTTTGAGAACCTTATTGTGCCCTTTAGAAGCACGGCTTATTAAAATGGAAGCCAGGCTAGTGAACATTGAGAAATTTACGTCCCTACTAGCCGATAATCCCAAAACTGACAGTAAAACAGAGGTCAAGGGCGGCAGACCAGGGACAGTGACTAAGACTAACACTAAGAGAGGTGCCCCAGCCAACAGTAAGACGGGGAAAAGCACAGGTCCTTTAGTACAGCAGGACAAACAAACTGCCCCCCCAAATAAGACCATGCAACCTAGTACTAGCATAGAAACTCCCAACCACCCACAGGTCCCCCCTCCCATAACTATTTCTAATCAGCCTAAGGCTAACATTCCTGCCTCTAGCTTACCCCAAAAAGCAGTCACACTGACAGATGAGGCTTTAGTGAACAAAAAAAAGCCAAGAGTAGTGAACTTGCCGCCGGAGGCCAGCCAGTACACAGTAATCTTAGCTGGGGTGCCAGAGTTAAAAACAACGCTGATAGAATCAACCGCCTCTCTCAAAAACAAGTCGTTGGACTGGCTATCCAAGTATAGACCTCTACCGCAGGGTATAACTAGTGATGTCCTTATGGTAAGAAGGGTCCCATGGGTGGGCACTACTAGAAAAACTATCAAAGGAGATTGTGTCCTGGTTAGCTTCAGAGACCCCATGAACGTTTCTCACATCTGTGGCTGGCATTATGAGGATCAGGGAACCAACATGCAGTCCCTACCTCTATCCTTTTTCTATCCTCGGCTGCCGTATACCTATGAGGAAGAGGGATGGGGGAGCCCCCCTGAGGCAGGTGGGAGAGGAGACTTTTACTATCCAAGCCGCCACCAACAGGTGTATTATCCCCCAAACACCGAAGAAGAGGGATGGGAAATTTGTCAAAGAGGGGGAGGCGGTTGGAGGAGAAGAGAGAGTTGAGTTTCGCCACTTCAGATTCCAACACCATACATATCCCCCCCTGTCTAATAGGTACAGTTACTTGGATATGATAGATTGACAGTCCAGGCAGAAGGTCTCCGGGGATAACTTGTATCTCAGGGAGGGTGCGGAGGCAGATTTTATTCCCCCTGGACACACATCTGCCCCAATGTTAGATTTGGGCCAGTCTGTCGAGAAAAGTCGAACTAATGCAGACACCCCCCCTATAAACTCAGAGATAAGGGTACCTAGGGATACTCGGTCCCCTAGTGGTGATCGGACTCCCGTGGTAACATTTTGGGTTAATTCAAGTAACAACGTTATGTCCCCAAAACTGGTCCTGACTTCAAAACCACCATTCTTGAAGCTAATTTCTTGGAATGTGGCTGGCCTTGGCAATAAGCTAGATCTACAGGAATGGACCGCTTTTGTGGATACTGGGGATGTATGTATGTTCCAGGAGACCTGGGCGAGGGAAGAATACTCCTGACGGGGTTACCTGGCATTTTCCATTCCCGCAAAGTGGGCGGGAAGGGGCCGTCCCTCTGGTGGACTCACAACGTGGGTGGCAACCCATATGGGCTGTCAGGCAGTACGTCTTCCCCTGGCATCTGAGGACATACTAGTGGTTTTGTTGGATTGGCTTAACTCAGCCAGACTTGCCGTGATAAATGATTATTCAAGGCCGGTCAACATTACACGTGAATCACCCACCATTGAGGCATTATCGGCTTACCTCAAAATTCCGAGGGGCACCCCATTTTTGGTTGGTGGGGACTTGAATTCACATTTTGAGCCCCTAGCAGGCCTCCTGGATGGTTTTTCCATGGAAGAGGATGGAAGTTGGGCGGTTCCCCCTGTAGTGGCACCTCCTCCCAGAGCTTGAACACCTCTAGCCTTACAGATTACTGCCCTAACCCTTAAGCATGGAGTTAGAGCCTGCAATGGGCGTATCAAATCTGATATACCGAGCAGACACACCTACAACAGAGTGGGAAGGGAGTCCTGCTTGGACTAAGTCCTTGTACAACTTTCTGAATGGTCACATATCATTGACTTTAGGGTAGCAGAAAGAGTTGACAGCGACCGCAATGCTCTAGAACTAGATTTTGCCCACCCTGGTATGGAGGTCAGTGATCAAAGCATGGCGGTGACCAAACCTGAGCTTCTCCTTGAAAACAACAGAAGGAGAATTAGGTGGGAAAAACTAGTTGGTAGCCGTGAGAAGCTCCCAAAGCTCTATGCGGGAATAATTCCAATCTTGGGAAAAGTGGGTGTCTTAATTGATGAGATCTGCAATGAGGACACCCACAAACTGATATATCTGGCTCACGAGGATCTTATTAGGACCATGGCGGATGATCTCTTTGCCAAAGCCCAATGCAAAAGGGGGGCCACATTGCAAGTCCTCATGGTACAATGCCGCATGCCGCAAGGCAAAGGGAGAACTCCTCTTATGTATTAAGGAGGGCAAAGGCAGAGGGGAGATACAGGCTAGTAGACGGGCATATAAGAAACTGGTCGCCCAGGCCAAGATTGAATGGGAGGAGGCACAGTGGGAGGAACTCTCTAGTTCCCTAGCTAACAGGGATTATCGCAAATTTTGGCGAATCGTCAATGGGGGCTCTGGGCACTTACGTTCAGCAATTGAACCAAATATTGCAGCAGGGGTGTGGCAAGCGCACTTTCAGTCGCTCTACACCTCGGATGTTGGGGACACCTGTAATCCGCTCCCAAGTACGCCCATCCACTGTAGGGGCGACTTGTTTACACTAAAGGAGGTGCGAGCAGCCATTGCGGGACTGGCTTCTGGTAAGGCCCCCGGATTGGACAGTCTCCCAGGTGACCTGTTTAAACAGGAGCCTGATGTTTGGCCCCCCTATCTTGTCACAATATTTAATGCTGTCCTGTTGGGCATGGAGATTCCTAGTACTTGGCTGGGGGCAGAGGTGGTTCCTATATTTAAGAAGGGCTCGCCTCTGCTCCCAGCCAACTACAGGCCCATCAGCTTAATAGACGTGTCCCAGAAGCTTTTTGGCAGGCTTGTGCTGGATCGCCTTCAGGCCTGGTTGGAAGAAACTGACACTCTTAGTCCTTACCAGGCAGGATTTAGAAAGGGGGTGTCCACAGTAGATCAGATTTTACGCCTAAACCTCATCTATTGGAGGACGGCGCTATTCGTGGGGGGCAGCTTGTACACGGTCTTCGTGGACTTGCGTGCCGCCTTCGACTTGGTGCCTAGAATGAAACTGTGGAGCGTGCTTGCTGAGATGGGGGTTCCACCTGATATCCTCGAAATCCTACAGAGACTGCATCGGAACAACTTTGCACGTGTCAGGTGTGGAAGAAATGGCGAATTAACAGATAGATTCCCCGTTGACAGTGGGGTGAGACAGGGCTGTGTGCTCGCACCGACCCTGTTCTGCCTCTTTAGCAACGGGGTAATCGCCCATCTGAATGGGATTGAACGCACTGATGCCCCTAAATTGAATGGCAGCAGGGTGCCCGCAATCATGTTTGCGGACGACACCCTGCTGCTGTCCAAAACCCCAATGGGTATTCAGCGAATTCTTGACAATTTCTTGGTATTCTGTATGGAGAGGGGCTTAGAGATCAATGCTTTAAAAACTAAATTCATGATCCTAAATCCCACCCCGAAGACACGTCCAAATCCATTGCTTGGCTCATCACGATTAGAGAGGGTTTCTACATTTGAATATCTAGGTGTAACCTTAAATGAGAACATGACATGGGGGGCACATCAAACCAAGGCCAACTTGAAATTGGTGCAGATTGCGGGAGGTATAACAAGGATGATGACTAAATCAACACATCGTCCCTGGGCCCAGTCATCCAGATCTACAAAGCCCAGGCCCAGGGTGCTGTAACCTACGGGGCTGAACTCTGGGGTCACACTCCAGCCCTAAACTTGATGACAACCGAAAATAAATTCATCAGACAATTGGTTGCACTTCCATCAAGCACGCCGCTGCTCCCCTTGAGGCTAGACCTAGGACTTAGACCAATTATAGAGGAACTGGGTCTTAAACCTTTAACATTTTGGCAAAAGCTATGGAGTAGCAAGGAACTTATCACGTACAGGTCTGAGTTCAAGGAGTTTCTAACCCAATCAAAAGCCATGCAGATTCCTTGGATAAAATACATAAAATCATCGTGTGAGAGTCTAGGGTTCCCAGAATTATGGACTGACCCAGCTAATGCATCTGCCAGGATACCACGCAAAGCTCTGTCGAAGGCTTATTATGACCTAAAACTTACTATTGCTCTAGACAGCAAGCGTGAGGGTTCACTGACGACTCTATTCATTCAAAGTAAAGACTCCTACTGCCTGGAGAAGGTTCTGGATGGGATGACCCCTGTGTTGACCAGGAAGCTATTTCTCCAGTGGAGATACGGCACATTGCCCCTTAGGTCTTTCACCAGCTCCTGGACAACGCCACCAACTACAAAGCAATGCCCGGCATGTGCACTCGCTGTGGAAAGTGACTTACATGTGGTTCTATTTTGCAAGGCCTACCAAGTCATCAGAAAATACTTGCCTGTCCCCCTTATCAGAAACTTTGGTTGCAGACAGTTCTCCCCCATGTACAGAATTTTAAAAACTGATGTTTCACCTCCAACTGTCTTTGCACTGGCGAAATACCTCACAGCCATGTGGTTTATCCGCACCCGCATCTTGAAAGCGGAGCTGGGCCCATAACAATTTCATTACATTACATTTTATTTTATTTCATTCATCTTTCTCAACGTATTGCTGATGGACCACTTTTATATTGTCATGCCTAATTTTTAACCAATGTTTTAAAATGATTGTGATTATTTGTATATCTTTGATGGTCTAATTGATCGAAATAAAGATTGAAACTACTATTGTAAGGCAAGTACTTGGATTAATCCACATACATTTCCAAAACACTACTGCATGCATGTTCAAGCAAGACAAAAAGCTCTAGTTCGGCAAACAGCATTACAAAACTTTTTTCCAGACATCTGCACTAACCGACGCCTGTAGCCACAGCAAAAAGAAAACTTCTTTGCAGTCTATGCATAGCATGTGTATCTGCAGCCAGCACATGCTATGCATTTAGTATGTTACTTTCCTTGTAAGCATCTATTTGTACGGTGTAGTGCTACAGGTTCGTATTTATCCTCCTGCCTCCCTTGCAGGAATTCTTTGGTGTCAGATATCATGCAGAAATATGCTTTTAACCAAATATGTACTTACATTTCCAGCCTTACACCTATAAATTTTGAACTTATATATATATATATATATATATGGGTCTGCTGTCTTCTTGTGGTAGCACGATGTCAGACTGCTTCAAGTGCTGAATGCCTTGCTGAAAACCCGTGGTGGATATATATATATATATATATATATATATACAGGTCACAAGTCCTAAAAAAAGAAGTGGGGGGACACTCCAAGTAGGGTGGTGTCACCGGAAATGACGTCACGACAGGAAGTGATGTCACAAAATGTGCTGGTCTCCGTCTGAAATGCGTGAATACATACAAGATAGAAGTAGAGGTATAATACTGCAATAAGCAGCCACGGCCCATGGAGGGAGTTTCGGTGGGGCGGAGAGGCGGGGGAGGGGCAGGGTGGGGGGTGCTAAAAACCGGAGCATGGATAATTGAAGGTAAGTAAACAATTTAATTAATAAAACGAATTTCGTAGCGCACCCTGCATCGCAAAATGTGATGCAGGGTGTGCTACGAAATTTGTTTTATTCATTAAATTGTTTACTTACCTTCAATTATCCATACTCCGGTTTTTAGCACCCCCCCCCACTCTTCCCCTCCCCCACCCCTCCCCTCCCCCACCCCGCCTCTCTGCCCCACCGAAACACCCTCCACGGGCCGCGGCTGGCAATAAGTGTCAGTCACTCAAAACCCAAGAACACACTATACACAGGACCCATTCCTCGGATTACACAGTTATTACAGACTCGGGCCGTAGGCACTACGTGCCTCTGTCGGGGTCCATGAAAGTGACATGCTCGGCGTGTTGACAGCGCAGCTCCTGAAGCCTTGGCGCCTTGGCTGTGCTCTCAGAAAGGCTGGCAAGGGGAGGGCGCGAGGTGGTATGGGAGATTAGTCTGAGCCCCAGGCGCATTTGAAAGGCTATCATTCGCGCGCAGGTGCAGACTCGGGCACTGGCTCCATCTTTTGGGCAGGGAGGACACCGTCCACCCAGTAAAAACACAGTAAAATAAGTGGGGGACGCCGTCCACTCGCGTGATACCCCGACTCGAGCCCTGTATATATATATATATATATATATATATATCTTCACTAGCTCCCTTCTCATTTGCCATAAGGGCAGAATAGAATACACAATCTAACAAGGGAGCCATTGAACATGCATATTCACTCAAAGAGGAGGAGTCTTGGCGTACGGTTAGCAAAGGATTCTTTGAGGAAAACAAGTTGTGAAGTCTGGGCCTAACACTAGATGGCAGGACTGTGCATAGTGTGTATCTGCAGCACTACATGCTACGAATAGATGCTTAAAAGGTAACTAACATACTCAGTTTGTCCTTTTGGTGGTTAGGCAGCTGAACAAACACTGATTTGCATTGCTCTCAAAAGGTTTGTGAAACATTGACAAAACTCAGCTGAAACCTACAAAATATGAACATAGAAAACAGGATGGCCTAGCCATATGAGACTGCAAGGCAAACTCCACATCGCCAAGCAACAGAATACTCTGCGACGAGACAGGTCCAAATCAAAGGTTCGCTCCTGGTCCCATTCAAGATCCAGAAGTCGTAGGAGTCGTTCCAGAGGTCAGTTTTTGTCTTGATCAAAGTAATTAGTTGAGTCCAAGAAAACCACAAGAAATCTGAACGGGATTCTACCCGATCCCATCACACTCACTCTCCTGAGAAGGTGTGGTGGTGGCGCCATACATCTGACTTCGGAGCCTATCCCACAACTTGTTCCAACACTATCTGAGTTTCAGGGGCCGTCCGGCACTCCAAAACAGATCAAAGAGTGCCTCAAGGTCATGCTCTGACTCTCTGAAACCTTGTTGACTCCCTGTGGTTTGCCTCGAGACCCAACGGATCGGAAAAGTTCGCCATGTGAAATACCACTGGTGGGTTCGCACTAGGTACCAATTTTAGCCTACAAGGCCATCAGAGGGCCCTCTAGTTCCACCTCCTGCACCAAGGTCCATGCTGGTTCCCCGCAGTTTGACTCCGATGCAGACTCCATTGATGCCAGAAGACAAGCTCCCATTTGTCCTTTTTGATGCTGAGTCGGCTCCAGTTTGACTTCAACCGAAGTCTCTCTTAGCTACTGTACAGGGCCCACTCCCTTCACTGGTTCGTTTGCCTGTACAAAGAAGAACACACACCCTGCATTTGCTGTTTGGCAGAATTCGGCAATGATTATCATGCAGGTCACGGAACTGGCCAGTTATACAATAAGGAGATTTGGTATGATGACCTGCAGGAGGCTACTGACCTTGATACCTCCTTCGAGTCGGGGCTCCTCACTAACCCTGATTGTGCCACTGAGGATAGTGCTTCTTATACCATGGTATTGCATACGGTGACCAAAGTCCTTGACCTCTTTCCCACTTTGTAGGTCAAGACTAATATCCTGACAGAAGTCCACCTGGAGAAAACATGTACTAGGCCTCTCTTGGATTTTAACGATGCACTTACAGATGCCTTGTAATGGGTATGGACCAAACCTTGCCCTTGCTTTGGGCCACCGATCAACCTCTAGATTGCACAATGCCACAGCACTACCCCAGACGACCCTGCGTTTTTATCTCAACACCCCTCCCTTGAAAGTTTGTGGGTGCAGGCTTCTGCAAGCACGACTAATACATTTCCAGATACTAGTCCTGACCGAGTCAAAACAGGTAGAGACGTTTGGAAAGAGTCTTTTCACCCACCATCTTGATATTTAGATCTGCAAATGTCAGCTGCTTCCTGGGGTGCTATTCCCAAGCCCTTTGGGATACTGTGGCTCAAATTTTCCCGGGTGTTCCAAAAGATTTGAGACCAGTCATTATCCAGGCTATACAGGACGGATGTGAAGGGACCAAGTTCGCAATTCGTTTTGGCTTGGACACCATTGACTCCATTGGCGGGCCATTGGTACCAGTGTCTTCATTTGCCACCACGCTTAACTACGGTAATCAATTTTTTGAGGCAATGTCCTGTCATCCCTCATGGGCATGCTTTTTGACAGGACTCGCTTGTTTGGGCACAAGGCAAATTCTGCTCTTAAGTTGTTCAAGAAGGGCAGGACCGAGGCAAGCTCCCTAGCCTTATCTGGCACACCTCGCCAGCCACATCGGCCCTACCTCTACTTTTGGTGCTTCAGCAGGGGTGTCCCATAGCGTCAGCCAATCCAACCACCACAAGCCTCCCAGCAGTTTCTCAGTCTAGGCCGTACTGCCCACCCCCTTGAGAGTGCCCTTATCAGAGCTCACACACCAGGTGGAAGACAGGATCTGATGATTTTTGCCTCTTTGGCAGGCCTTAACATCAGAGAGGTGGGTCCTGCAAGTTGGTCGGCAGGGATATGCGCTACCTTTTATTCTCTTGCCACTGTACCTGCCACCGTCCCGCCAGCACTGACAGAGGACCATCTCCATTTTTTGCAGCTGGAAGTGCAAGCCCTTTCGACCAAATGGGCAATTGGAATGTGCCTGCACCAGAAGTAGAACATTGTTATTATTCCCGCTTCTTTTTGGTTTCCAAGAATGACCGAGGCATTCATCCTATTTTAGACCAGTGTCTCTCCTTAGTCTGTAAGGAGAAATTCATAATGATCAAACTGGCCCAGGTCTTTACTTACCTCGACCCTTGAAACTGGATGATGGCATTGGACCAATAGGCTGTCTATTTCAATATACCCGTCCTGCAGGCCAGTAAGCCCAACCTGTGGACCATTGTGGAACAGGAGCATCTCCGCCAGTATTGGAACTTTCGTAGATTCACATGCCAGAATCATTCCCCGTCGTCGAGACGGGAGTCTCCGGTATATAAAAAAGCAATGCTTAGATAAATAGCAAACTGAAAAGAGGCCTAGGCCCATTTCCATTTTGCAACCCATAACCTTCATTATGTAAAAGAGACCAAAATTGTCCCTGAACCAATCCGAACCTCTCACTCTCTAGAACACTCCTGAGAGAACCTTTTGCCCCTCAGATTTTCGAGCACTTGTGCCTCAGATATCTTTTGTGCCAAAATCCAAACGTGAGCCTCTCAGGGGAGGAAGGTGGGTCACATGTGAATCTATGAAAGCTTCCAATACTGGAGAAGTACAGTTACAGGTAAGTAACTTGTTTTGTTACTCCAGTATTGGAGCTTTCATAGATTCACAGGCCTGAATCAGAATACCGAGCGGTAAAACATAGCACATTTTATAGTGCATAAGACCTGACCCCAGATATCATATATATATATATTGAAACCTGCACATTATATACATATATACTGAATCTTTCAAAATTGCAGATATCACAAAACTTAACAATAAAATGTGCATATATGTAACAAATCAAGGAAGGAGGAATGGTAAAGAGGGCTCACTGTCACTAGAAAAGGTTTCTCAGTACCGCCAATACCACTGCCACATCCTTCTCAGCGGGCGCATTCAGGCAGTAATGTCTGGTGAAGGTGTATGTACTCTTCCAGGTAGCCACCCTGCAGATATCGCGGATAGGTACTCCAGCGAACAAAGCAGTGGAGGTGGACACTGCTCTCGTAGAAAGAGCACAAACTTATGCATTAAACGGCTTACCAGCCGCCTGATGACAATATTGTTTTGCACTGGAAATCCATCGGGCAATTCTCCTTTTGGATAAAGAAAAACCCTTCTTGGGTGCACTAAAAGATACAAACAGCTGCGAAGACTTGCGAAAAGGTCTTGTTTTTTGCAAATAGAACTTGAGACAGCGCTGGACATCTAGTGAGTGGGGAGCTTTTTCCCCCGCCGTTGCCGGTTGAGGAAAAAATCTCTTTAGAATCAGCGGCTCATTCAAATGAAAGTCTGTCTTCACTTTTGGTATGAAATTGAATGATGATCTTTGATGGCTTGTGATCTTCCTCCCGAAGGGGCTATTGTCATTCTGGCAGCCAGGCACCCCTCCACTAAATGTGTATATTTGCGGTGCTGGGGGCAGTTTGTTACCTGGTGTTCCCTCCATCATGTTACACTCCCACAAGCAGGTTTGTCAGACATCCTTTTGTTTTGTCTTTAATTGGCCCAGCCAGGTATTGCTGTGGCTACCTTTAAAGGTTATTTGTCAGCCCTTTCTGCCGGAATAGCCATCTCTTTTCAAATCACCTGTTGTGATGCATTTTTGGAGATGGCGGATTCACATGTTCCCACCAACTCTTTAGAGATACTGCTTTCGAAACTTTATTTGGTTATCTCTTATGCAATGTGCATTCCATTAGAAACTAGTCATAGTAGTCTGTTATGCCAGTTAACTATCAAAACAGTGTTCCTCGTTGCAATCACATCTGCTAGACGAGTGAGTGAACTCCAGGCCTTGTGTGTCCAGCAGTAATGCACTTTGTTCTTTCTGTACGAACTGGTCCTCCGTACAAAGGCAGATTTCCTGCTGATGGTGGTTGCACCCTTCCATATAAGACATTTCCTTGCCGGCTTTCTATGCTCCACCTCACCCCTCTAAGGAGGAGGAATGGCTTCACTGACTTGAACCAAGAGGGCTTTTAGTTTTTATGCCATACAATACCAGCAAAATGACCAGATTTTCGTTGGCTACTCTTTAGCAAAAAAAGTAAAAAGCAGTGCAGAAGAGAACCTTTTCGTGATCCATTGCTCTAAGAATAAAGATCTGCTATAGGCTAGCTAAGAAACAACCCCCAGATGGCTTTCATGCTTATTTCACCAGAGTGAAGTCTGCTACCACTGCGCTGGCATGTCGTCTGGACATTTGCCAGGCTGCTACATGGGCATCCCTTTACACGTTCATGGAGCATTACTGCCTGGATAACCAGGCCCGGCAAGACCAGAATTTCACCCCATCTTTCATGCAGGGTTTCCTGGTCTTAGCCATTCCACAGACCTGCCACCTGAGGATGTTCTGTTTTGATGTCTGTTCACAAGGTTAAGAATCTGCAGTTGGAATTCTCTATCAGAAGGACAAGTTACTTACCTTTGGTAATGCTTTTTCTAGTAGAGTCACCAACCCACTCTCCTCCCTGTTCTGTAGAGTAGTCTTACACGATCCATTAATAAGATCCTACAAATGAAACTTCTGCACACTGCACATCTGATTTCAAAAGGCCTGTGACTTACTGCGCGGATGGAGATTAGCAAGAACCTGACATCAGCGCACAGAGGTGGCAGTCATATAGTAGCCCTGACATCACATCCAGAACCAAAGGACCCAACTTGAAGCCGCACAATGCCACCTGTCGATGTACAATGGAATTGCTGTATCCGGTTTGGCGCCTGGGGGAAACTCACATGGTAAGAAATCTGCAGTCAAATAGTCTCTACTAGAAAGGGGGTTACCAAAGGTATGTAGTTTGTTTGTTACTTGTTCCAAAGCTTCAATGTAACAGTTGCAGAAGGATTACCTTGTCGCACCACTCTGTGGCATCCTGCAAGGTTGAAAATGTGTAAGAGCCTTTATCTTTTACATAAACAGACATAACATGTTGTCTTTAGATAGGCATCAGCTTAATATTGTCTTTTTAGCACAATATTTTTCTTTGCGGAAAGTTTTCCAGAGTCCCACACAGAGTCAGACCTATTCTGTAAATCAGTTTAAAGAAGCTTCATGATGAAGAACTAGGATTTCCAAAAAGTAATTTTTCCTTTCTCGAAGTCTTGCAAATTAGAATTACATCATTGTAAACATAAACCGTATTTGACATGTGTTCTTTCTGCAGTGCCTGCAACTTCTGATGCATACATTCAACCGTGAGCTTAACCAGGTGTACAACAGCATCAGTGACTGTAAGGTATGTCTACTTGGAATGACGACATGCAGGCTGTATGGGGCAGAGAAGGTTCCAAAGAAAATGGATGGGTTGCACCTGGAAATATTGACCTATTGTTGCATCAGAGATTGGAGGCTTTGCTTTTGGAGTTACTGACAGTATTCATCTTGATGAAAAAGATGAAGAGGTTTATGAAGAGTTGATACGAGATTGTTGTGATAACTGTAACTGACTTTTGTCAAACATGCTGCAGGTGACTGTATTTGTTTAGCTAGCAACATTTGTTCACAAGGAACTCCTTTTGAGAAAACATGCAATTATCTAATATAGCGGGTATTTAAAATGAATATAGAATATAATACAATCCATATACCTTAATTAGTTAAATAATTGCAATATTACTTGATGTTTTGAAGAAGGTAGCCCGAATAGTGATTTTTACTCACTTACGCTGAAATGAGTAATCTATTTATTTATTATTATAAATTTGTTTTAACGAAAAACAAATACACATCAAAATGTATTTACAATGTATTAGCAGTAATTGATAAATCAGTTACAATTGTGACCTCAGTGAAGTGACCATAACCAACTTGAATTAAAACATAAAGTGACTGTATGTTTTTTTTAAACAGCAGGTTATTGGAAAAAAGGATGTCTTTAGCGATTCTGATGCACTATTCCAGATCAAGGACCAGAATCTTTTCTAGTGCTTTTAAAACTATCCTTAATGGTTGCAGACGAAGTTTCGATTCAACTGAGGATATGAGAGTCTCTTCAGGACTGGGAATTCCTGGGGACTGCAAAGCATTAATTGGCAGTAGTAGGGTATTTGGATGGTGTGTGAGGGCTACTTAAAAGGAGTATATTCAGGGGCACTTAAGGTCCTGTAGCAAGCGCCGATTCGACTACAGCATAAGTCTTCTTACTAATCATTTTTTTCATTAGTTCAGGCAGTCCAGGGTAGGTTCATCCCTAGAAAGTGATCGAGGCAATTTAATCAACCTGTCCAGTCGAAGTGAATTAATAAACATGGTGACAGGGAGGGTTTATAGACTCACCATGTAAAAGGAATTTCAATTTCTAGCCCGGATCACCAATGGATGAGAACAGAGTCTGTGGTTGTCAATGAGGTCCTAAGGACAGAAGGGTCCGGTGTGACTTTGAATAAACGATTCAACCGTGCTAAGTGCCGTGATAAGGAACTAACCGCAAGTTGGGCGATGCAACTACTCGTGACCGTGCATGATCTAAGAATCCATAATCTCAGTGATTAGCAATTGGAATAGGAAATAGTTACTCACCAACAGTCTTTACTTACTTGGATAAGGAAGCTGTTGGAAAATTCCACTCAGCTGTGCCTCTGGAGATTCACTACTCCATCTGTCTTTCAGGCTCTGTGGCTCCATAGTAGAAATAAAAGAGGAGCACGCCTCTTGCAGACTGTACGCATAGACGCGAGGGGACCTATCCTAGGGAATATTGGCTGCCATCTTGAAGGGGAGGATGTGGCTATGGAACATCTATTTACTATTGGGAATCCTCGTTAATATACCTATTTCGACTCTACCTAAGTTAGCCCTTTCAGCCTAATAACATACTCTTATTGCACTAAATCTCGGCAATCTTGTAGTACATACTGGACTTTCAAAATGTGGTCTAGTTGGATAGATTCGATGTGGCAGCTATCTTCAAAGTGATTGTCTGTCAATTATTAATACCTTTCCTATTATATCAGCTCACTCCCATGCACAGCTGGTTCGGTTAACGTAGGGAGAAATTGAAGGAGCAAGTATCTTATTTACTCAACCCTTTTCGTCCTATACATAATACCACATCAATGCCAATTTAGGTCATGTTACAGAGTATAAGCAAAATACAAGATTTCGTGTATGCCAGCCACAGGATCGCATGGTCAGTTTAAAAGTAACTAGAATGCTGAGACAGTTGAATAGTAATTCATACCTTATAGGAGTATATTTGACGTGTATCAATACTGCTGATCTGTCAACATACACATTAATAGGATTCACCCAGTGTTATCTACAACTATGGATGAACATCCACAAACACTTCTTCTCTAGTTAACCCCTTCGCTGCGGGGCTAATTTCCCCACAGCGCGGGGGGGAGGGGGGCCGCGCACGGCGCCGCTGTGCTCATGACGAGCCCAGGCTCGTCATGCAGCACGGTGCTCGTGTGCTGGTGACGAGCCTGGGCTCGTCATGACCATGCCCGCGCAATGGAACGCTCAGCACAGCGGTGAAATTAGCCCCGCGTGTAAGCATTCCACGGCTCATGACGAGCCTAGGCTCGTCACCAGCACACAAGCACCGTGCTGCATGACGAGCCTAGGCTCGTCATCAGCACGGAAGGGGTTAAGGCAGATCATGTACCTAATTAAGACTTATAAACTTGCAGCATTTTTCTAGACTGTTTAGCCCCTGTCGAATTGAATTACATTTGTCTATCCATTTACATTCTAGACTCTGTGAAATCAAGGATAGGTCACCGCCTCTTGAGGGATTTTGCGGTACAAAAGGGAGTGGTGATGGACGGAGCATCTGAATCAATCAAACACTCACACCCAGTCAAAAGATCTGTGTTTAATCCATCACCATTCTTTAGCCCACTCTGCCACCCCAGTTCAGACATGGCTATATGCAAATCAGTCTGACCCTGTGCCTCATGGGAACAGTCCAGCCCGAACTGCCAAGCCATGTCTTCCCTGGACCGGAAACAAGCTTCCGAGGACCGGTTTCTGGCATTCCAGCCGTCTTCAGCCCGGCTTGCTTGAATTCAGTGGCAAAGTGAGCAAGGGACTCACATCTGAGCATACCCTGCCACACTTATCGCGGCCAAAAGCGGTACAAAAGGGGGTGGTGATGGACGGAGCATCTGAATCAATCAAACACTCACACCCAGTCAAAAGATCTGGGTTTAATCCATCACCGTTCTTTAACCCACTCTGCCACCCCAGTTCAGACATGGCTATATGCAAATCAGTCTGACCCTGTGCCTCATGGGAACAGTCCAGCCCGAACTGCCAAGCCATGTCTTCCCTGGACCGTAAACAAGCTTCCGAGGACCGGTTTCTGGCATTCCAGCCGTCTTCAGCCCGGCTTGCTTGAATCCAGTAGAAAAGTGAGCAAGGGACTCACGTCTGAGCATACCCTGCCACACTTATGGCGGTCAAAAGCGGTACAAAAGGGGGTGGTGATGGACGGAGCATCTGAATCAATCAAACACTCACACCCAGTCAAAAGATCTGGGTTTAATCCATCACCATTCTTGAGGGATTTTTGCTTTTTCAATGATCTGCCAACGCAGCTGTATGAATTTTTCCTTTATAGTGTTGTACTAATGGAGCATTTTCTACTAGACATTGTATTCGACTTCTGTGCTGTCCTATCCGTGCCTTCACTGGTTGTGATGTCTGACCTATGTATATCAGGTTGCATGGACACCATATGCAGTAAATTACATGTGAGGTGGAAAATTTGTATGATCTTCTAAAGTCATCTTAATATCTCCATGTACCAATTCCTTTGTTTTACTTGTGTACAGGTGACTGTATTAGCAGCAGTGTAGGTCATTTGGAAATGGTGCCCATCTGTATTTGCAGGGGTAATTTTGGGTACTCTTAGTCATTTTTTGTATTTAGTATTAGATTTGTGGTACCACATATAGCTTAGCTTTTATCTCAAACCTTTACACAACTGTGCTGGAGAGCGTCCTTGATTTTCCCCTCCGACGCCAGTCTGAGCTCGGATGATGTCATGCCCAAATTAGCCTGAGGAGCCGCTTGGCTTGCAGCAGCCTGAGCAACAGGTTTTGGTACTGACTGTGATAATGATTAGGACTTGGGTGATGAGTTTGCTAAGCCCTACCAAGAGGACAATTGTTATGAAAACTTACAAGAGACTAGTGGCCTCAATACCTCCTGGTGATGACTCTTTTTGCTCCTCCTGGACCGGCTACAGAGGAGTCCTTTTTCTACACTATGATGATGCAGAGGGCGGCCCAAGTAGTCGACCAAGTAGTGTTGTTTAGAGGCACACCAGACCCTAGTAATCCTCCTAATAGTTCCTGCCCTACACGATCCACTATACTCAGTCTTAACTGTAGGTCATTAGTGAAACACCATGCTTGCATATTAGATCTTCTCCTAGGTTCTGGCCCTGATATACTATTCCTGACGGAAACTTGGCTTACCTCTGATTCCATGGTAACCACTAATCTGGCCCTACCGGCAGGCTATAGGCTGATTACCCAGAACAGTCTTGAAGGCAGAGGGGGTGGTCTAGCAGTGATATTTAAAACTGCATTTCAATGCTCATTATCCTCTCAGCCTATTTCTGACTACGAAAGCGCCTTGTGCAAAATTTCTCTTTCACATAACTTTACCTATACCATGCTTCTCATTTATCGCCCTCCTGGCGCAGCCAGAGCCTTTCAAGAGGCTCTAGCTCATATTGCTTCTACCCTTGTTTTAGAGTCAACCAACTTAAATATTATAGGGGATTTCAATCTCCATTTGAACTGTCACGATTCCCATGAGATCTCCAATTTTCTGGATGACTTGAAAGCCTGTCAATTGGTTCAATTGGTTGAGGGCCCCACACATCATGCTGGTCATTTACTTGACCCAGTCTTTTCGAATCTTCGAAATCTGATAGTTTCCCCCCCTTCCTCTGATATGGACTGACCATTACCTTATTTCTATGTACTTGGATTTGGAAGAGACCACCCTGAAAGCCCCCGCCAATTGCTGTGGAAACGTCCTTGGTACAAACTGGACAAAATCACCCACGCTAATAGCTTCCCGTCCAGTTTGGCCTTCTGATCCTGAGGCAGCAGACAGAGCGTTTAGGTGTTGGATTAATAATTCTCTTGATCAATGTATCCCGAAGAAACTTCGAGTCCAGGGGTGTTCAAACACACGGCTGGTATAATGAGACTCTTCGAGTAGAAAGGAAAAAATTTAAAATCTTAATGCGGGCTTGGAGGCGGTCATATGATGACGGTTCCAAACACACGTACAGAAAGGCTATAAAAATCGATCACAATTTAGTGCAAAAGACGAAAGCCTCCTTTTATGCAGCATCCATTACCTCCAGCTCCAATCCCTCTAAAACCATTTTTCCCTTGTAAAAGATATGCTGCAACCCGCAATAGGTTCCAGTGATACCATCTCCTCTAATACCCAATGCAATGCTCTGGCAAAATTCTTTATTAATAAGATGGACCTTATTTTATAGCCCCTTAGAAGCAAAGCAATGCCTGTCCAAATCCACAGCAAATCCCATTCCCTGGGTTGCCTCTGACTTCTTAGAGACCCTGCCACCTATGTCCTTTGAAGACTTAGCTACTCTGACAGCGAAAGTAAAATCCGGTTCCCCTGACGACCCTGTAAAACCTGAGATCTTTCAAAAACTCTACAACTGCTTGATGTGGGAGGGCAGGATATTTATCAACAACTCCCTCCAATCAGCTGTGATTCACAATTCCTTGAGCACGCAAAAGTTGTACCGCTACTTAAAAAGCCCACTCTTGATTCTACCTTATCAGAGAATTTCAGACCTATATCTCTGCTTCCATATCTGGCCAAGATTATGGAATCCCATGTCAACACCATCCTGACTAACTATCTAGAGTCTAATTCTATTCTGGACAGCTCTCCGAACGGGTCAGTTCAAAACACAGCACGGAATCTGCACTTTTGACAATTACTGAGCAGCTCCGGGCAGCACAAGACGAGGGTAGCACATCAGCACTGGTTTTACTCGATCTTAGTACCGCCTCTGACACAGTCTCCCATAAAATTCTTCTCCAACGTTTGGAAGAGATCGGAGTCAAAGGCAGGCCCTGGCCTGGTTTACGGCATTTCTTTCGGAACGTTCTTTCCAGGTTCACGCCCCCCCTTATCTTTCCAGTATCTACCCTCTAAAATGTGGTGTCCCCCAGGGCTCGGTTTTGAGTCCTACGCTGTTCAATGTGTACCTCCGCCCTCTGGCTCTGCTAGCCAGAGAACGGAACATCAAAATGACATCTTATGCGGACGACACCCAGCTGGTGTTAACTTTTACTATCTGAAAGAAACACGTTAGTGTTAGATTCCTTACCTTAGAATATCCCCAGGCGTCAGTCTGGATCCGGAAACTTTTGCGTAGCAGTACCCCTGCGCGTCGGTAGGCGTCGTCTGCAGGCGTCCCCTGCGGCTCCGCGTCCGTCGTCGGCGTCGTGCGCCGTGATGACGTCGCTGGAGTACATAGACGCCGCCTCCGCGCGCTGACGTCAGTTCTTCTTTTTTCCGCGCCAGTGGACGCAGATCTGAAGAGCAGTACTCCGGTCTTTGACCAAGTTTTTCAATTGTTTTTTCCTCTACGGTGCCTGATAGGATGCCTGGGTTTAAGAATTGCGATGACTGTGAGCGCACGATGTCGGTCACAGACCATCACCGTCTCTGCCTCCGGTGTCTGGGCCCTGACCACGACGTGGACTCCTGCGTCGACTGCCGGGCCCTTACCAACAAGGCTAGGCGGGAGCGGTCCCGCAAGCTGCTGGAGCTCCGGGTGTCGGCCCCACGTCGGGACCGGGAGCGGTCCCGGTCCGGCCGGAGGTCGAGAGAGCGTTCGAGGGAGCGGTCGCGGAGCCGCGCCGGGCGCTCCGGAAGTCGACACCACTCGTCAGGCTCGTCAGGTAAGAAGCACAAGAAGTCGGGGCGTCGTCATCGTACCCCCGACTCCCCCCCGACGCTCGCGCGATGCGGCCGGGGGCTCGGGTGACCCCAACCCCGCGGCTCCGCGAGAGTCGCCGGCGCGGCCTGCCTCATACCCTCCGGTCCCTGGGCATGGCGCGACGCCTGAGGAGATCGAGGCGTTCCTCATGGCCATGAGGGCGCTCGCTTCTCCGACGGGGCCTACGGCGCCTTCGGGCCCAGTGCTACCGTCTGGGGGCCCTAGCGGTTCGGGTGTCCCTGCCTCGGCGCCGTCGGGTGCTCCGGCCCCGGCGCCGCCGACGGCTCCGACCCCGGCGCCGCAGGGGCCTTCGGGATCGGCGCCGGCTGGTCTTCCGGCCTCCCCGGCGCCGTTGCCATCGGGGTTACCCCCGACGCCGCCCCCGCGCGGCGCCGGTTCTCCACTGCCGGTTCCGGCCGGCGGTGGGGTTCCGACGCCGGCTCCGGGCGGCGCCGTCCCCTTACCTTCTCCGACGCCGGACGCGGCGCCGGACGGGCGTCGCACGACGCCGGTCCCGGCGCCGATGGGGCCCATGAACCCCGAGGAGCCGGTCTTCATCATTGACTCCGAATACGGAGAGGATGAGGAGTACGGTGAAGGTTGGGAGGGGTCCGAGGACCCTCTGGCTCGCGAGTGCCAGTATGACCCGGACTGGACAGGTGACTTGGGGGATGCCAGTGGTTTGGACGACTCTCCTAACCCTGGTTTGATCTCTCCTCCAACCGTGGCATCGGTGGAGGGAGCTGCCTATTCTGTGGTGCTGATGAGGGCTGCCAAGGCCTTACACCTTGAGCTCCCCGTCGCGGCCGTGAGGCCTAACATCCTCACCGAGGTCTTCAAACCGCAGTCATGCCCACTGGAGCCACTGCTGCCGTTTAATGAAGCCTTGTCTGACGTTCTGTTGGGCACGTGGTCCAGGCCCGCTTCAGGTGCGCCTGTTGATCGGAACGTGGCCAGGCGCCACCGTCCTTGTCCGGACGACCCCAAGTACCTGTCTACCCACCCCACTCCTGAGAGTCTGGTGATCCAGGCCTCGACCTCCCAGTCCGCATTCCCGTCGGCCCCGCCCGACCGGGAATCCAAGAGGTATGACCAGTTTGGCAAAAAGGTCTTCTCGTCCATTAGTTTGGGCCTGCGGTCTTGCAACACCGCCTGCCTCTTGGGCCGCTACACCCACTCTGTGTGGGATACGGTCGCGGAGCTGCTGCCAGAATGCCCCATGGAGGTGCGGGCAAAGCTCGGTCAGGCTGTGGCTGAAGGCCGAGATGCAGCGAAATATTCAATTCGGTGTGGTCTTGATACGACCGACTCGCTGGGCAGAGCTATGTCTACGACGGTGGCGATTCGTCGCCACGCCTGGCTGAGATCCGCCAATTTTTCGGCTGATGTCCAGAATACCCTGATGGACATGCCGTTTGATGGCTGTCACCTGTTCGGTGACAAAGCGGACCACGCGCTGGAACGCTTCAAGGACTCCAGGGTCACGGCCAAGTCCTTGGGTCTCTCGACCCAGCGTCAGCAACCGGGTTCGTTTCGTCCCTTTCGTGGCCAAGGAAGGGGCGCCCCCACACGTGCTGCCAGCCACGCGCCGCAACAATCTTTCCAACGCGGTGGCGGCCGTGGAAACCGCCGTGGTGGCGGTCGGGGACAACGGCGGGGTCAGACCACACCCTCCCCCGCAGCATCTACCCCAAAATCCTCCTAGTCCGTGCTTTCGGCCCCATGTGACGCCAGTGGGTGGCAGGGTTCGCCATCACCACGCTCACTGGCGCACGATCACTTCGGACAGGTGGGTGCTGCAAATCGTCCGAAGGGGCTACTCCCTCCCCTTCGAGACCTCTCCTCCAGCCATGCCACCGCAGAACCACCGTGTGTCGGGGGACCACTTGACACTTCTGCAGGAGGAAGTTACGGCCCTCTTGGCCAAGGGGGCCATCGAGCGCGTTCCTGGGCCAGAAGTAGGGCGTGGTTGTTATTCCCACTACTTTCTGGTGCCCAAGAAGGACAAGGGGGGCCTACGTCCTATCTTGGATCTAAGGAACGTCAACGGCTTCCTCCGGAAGGAGAAGTTCAAGATGTTGACGTTAGCTCAGGTCTTGGCTGCTCTAGACCCACAAGACTGGATGGTAGCGTTGGACTTGCAGGACGCCTATTTTCACATCCCCGTCCTGCCGGCCCACCGGCGTTACCTGCGGTTCACGGTAGGCCAGGAGCATTTTCAGTTTATCGTGCTCCCCTTCGGCCTTACCAGCGCCCCACGGGTGTTCACAAAGGTGATGGCGGTGGTCGCAGCCCATCTGCGCAGGTTGGGGGTTTCAGTCTTCCCCTACCTAGACGACTGGTTGTTGAAGGCGGGCTCGCCCCAGACAGTCGTCCACCACCTTCAGATGACGGCAGACCTCTTGCACGACCTGGGGTTCTCCATCAATGTGCCGAAATCACACCTGTGTCCCTCTCAAAAGCTCCTTTTCATCGGAGCGGTTCTGGACTCGGCGCAGTTTCGGGTTTATCCTCCGGAACGGCGGGTTCTGGATATTCAGGCTTTGATTCCCATCTTTCAGCCGCTATCCCGGGTTTCGGTCAGGTTGACGCTGCGGCTGCTGGGACTGATGGCTTCCTGCATCCTTCTGGTGCATCACGCTCGGTGGCGGATGCGGGCTCTGCAGTGGGACCTGAAGTTTCAGTGGGCCCAGCATCAGGGCAACTTGTCCGACCACGTCTTGATCTCGGAGGGCACTGCGAGACAACTGCAGTGGTGGCTTACGGACCGCGATTGGGTCAGGGGCAAGTCCCTCTCCCTTCCCCAACCGGAGCACGTTGTCGTGACGGACGCGTCCCTCCAGGGCTGGGGTGGCCACTTGGGAGAGGCAGAGATCAGAGGCATCTGGTCTCCGGCGGAGTCCCGGCTCCATATCAACCTATTGGAGCTGCGGGCGATTCGTCTGGCACTGAAGGCATTCCTCCCCTTTGTCAACGGGAGTGTGGTGCAGGTGTTCACCGACAACACCACCGCCATGTGGTACTGCAACAAACAGGGCGGTGTGGGGTCGTGGACCCTTTGCCAGGAGGCTCTGCGCCTCTGGCAATGGCTGGAACGTCAGGGCGTGACTCTGACGGTTCAACACCTGGCAGGTTCTCTGAACGCCAGGGCGGACGAACTCAGCCGTCGGTGCTCGATGGATCACGAATGGCGTCTGAACTCGGACGTGGCGCAAGGCATCTTTCTGCAATGGGGAGAGCCTTGGTTAGATCTATTCGCCACCGAAGAGAACGCGCAATGTCATCAGTTCTGCGCGTTGGAGTTTCCAAGACGGCACTCGCACGGCGACGCCTTTCGGCGCGAGTGGAGTTGCGGTCTGTTATACGCCTTTCCGCCTATACCACTTCTGCCCAGAGTGCTGAAGAAGATCAGGCGCGACCGGGCCCAAGTTATCCTTGTGGCTCCGGACTGGGCTCGAAGATACTGGTATCCCGAGCTACTCAACATGTCAGTCGGTCCCCCGATCCGCCTGCCCCTTCAGGAGGACCTTCTGTCGCAGCAGCAGGGGACGGTCTTCCACCCGAACCTGTCCAGTCTCCACCTCCATGCTTGGAGATTGAGCGGCGGCAGTTGAGGCCATTTGACTTGCCTCCTGAAGTCTGTGATGTTATTCTGGCAGCCAGGCGTCCCTCCACTAAGTCGGTATACGCCTGTCGGTGGAACAGATTTGTGGCATGGTGCACAGCAAAGGCTGTGGATCCTCTTTCTGCCCCTCTTTCGGAGGTTCTTCTGTTTCTTCTTTCTCTTGCCCAGCAGGGCTCTGCTCTGGGCACTATCAAGGGCTACCTTTCTGCCCTTTCAGCCTTTTTGAGGCTTCCTGATCAGCCTTCTTTGTTCAAATCCCCGATTGTAACTCGATTCTTGAAAGGCATCACTCACATGTTTCCACCTGTTCCGTTTGTGATGCCTCAGTGGGATTTGAACCTGGTTCTAACCTTTCTAATGTGTGCTCCCTTTGAGCCCCTTCATTCTTGTCCTCTCCGTCTCCTGACTTTAAAGACGGCTTTCCTGGTTGCCATCACCTCTGCCAGGAGAGTGAGTGAGCTCCAGGCTCTTTCTGTCCAACCTCCTTTCCTGTCCATTCATCCTGATAAGGTGGTTCTGAGGACTAGACCTTCTTTCCTGCCCAAGGTTGTTTCGGCCTTTCACATCGGGCAGTCCATCACCCTCCCTTCCTTCTTCCCGCCTCCGCATCCTTCAAAGGATGAAGAGCGGCTCCATCGTCTGGACCCAAAACGTGCGCTTTCATTTTACATGGATCGCACACGCCAGTTCCGGGTGGATGACCAACTGTTTGTTGGCTACGTGGGTGCGAAGAAGGGACGGGCGGTCTGTAAACGAACCATCTCTCGATGGGTCGTCCTCTGCATCAAAGCGTGCTACTCTTTGGCTCGGAAGGAGCCTCCTGTTGGGCTGAGGGCCCATTCCACTCGGGCCACGGCGGCTACCACTGCCCTGGGCCGGGGAGTCCCCTTGCAGGACATTTGCCAAGCGGCTACGTGGGCCTCGCTGCACACCTTTGCGAGGCACTACTGCCTGGACAGCCAAGTCCGGAGGGATGGCTTCTTTGGCCGTTCTGTCCTCCAGGACTTTCTGGTGTAGTTTGTATTGGTTCGCAGACCCACCACTGGGGTTGGTATTGCTGGGGTATGTATTCTAAGGTAAGGAATCTAACACTAACGTGTTTCTTTCAGATGAACAAGTTACTTACCTTCGGTAACGATATATCTGTAAGAAACATTAGTTAGTGTTAGATTCCTTACCGAACCCACCCATCCTCCCCGTTCTGCGAACTGATACCTAGGGTTAAGGTCATCCCTTTCAGGGCCCTAGTTTTTACATGGCACCAGTGTTGGTTCTCTCATGGCTCTGCGTCTCCTGGCGCGGGAATGCTGTGTGCAAAGAACTGACGTCAGCGCGCGGAGGCGGCGTCTATGTACTCCAGCGACGTCATCACGGCGCACGACGCCGACGACGGACGCGGAGCCGCAGGGGACGCCTGCAGACGACGCCTACCGACGCGCAGGGGTACTGCTACGCAAAAGTTTCCGGATCCAGACTGACGCCTGGGGATATTCTAAGGTAAGGAATCTAACACTAACTAATGTTTCTTACAGATATATCGTTACCGAAGGTAAGTAACTTGTTCAACAACCCTGCCACTGACCAACTGAAATTCCAGGAGGATGTAATGGCCATCTCTGATTGTATGACTAACAACTACCTGCCGTTGAACTCTGCTAAAACAGAATTGCTCCTGGTTGGCCGCAACACCCATAAATGGGATTCCCAATGGTGGCCCACGGCATTAGGCCCCCCCAACCTAATAACATTGTTAAAGATCTAGGGGTCTTGATTGATACTGCCCTTACTTTTGAGCCTCATGCAAAGAAGGTGGCTGGCACAGGTTTTGGCCTCCTGCGTAGCCTTAAACCTATTTTAGGCTTCTTGGACGCCTCTACTCGTCAACTGATAGTGCAGTCGGTGGTTTTATCTTGTCTGGACTACTGTAATGATCTACTGCTGGGCACTAATAAAACTGTCACGGCCAGACTCCAGCGTGTACAAAATGCAGCAGCACGCATTCTTTTTGCTGCTCCCAGGTTGTGTCGCACCTCCAATCTTCTTCGGCGTCTTCATTGGCTGCACATAAGGCAAAGAATTCAATTTAAGGCCCTATGTACTGCTAATAAGATCCTGCACAGCCAGGGTCCCCTAATTTTACAGGAGCTTTGCACAGCCTATATTCCTAGGCGGGTATTGTGCTCTGCCGATCTACATCTGCTGTGCATTCCACAAGTCCGCCGCTGTAGAGCTGGTGGCCGTTCTTTTATAGCTCAGGCACCTGCACTCTGGAATTCCAACCCCCTGACTAGGCGCTGTACCAGCGACCACTGGATATTTAGGAATCTGATTAAAAGCTGGCTCTTCACATCCATCTAACTACACTCCTTTCTACTGTTTGCTCCGTTAGCGCTGGGCCGCCCTATTGCTGGGGCTGCCATGCGCGCTGTATAAGTTCCCCTAACATAACATAACATTTATTTTTTATTTATTTTAAGAATTTATAGAGCGCGACTGTCACCGTTGCAGGCATCCTGGCGCTAACAAAATCCAGACCGTGATAGACAACAGAGGCAGCGACCTCCAGCTTCCCTACCTTGGAGGTTAAAAACAAATGTCTTAATGGAGGTCCTCCAATCAGGACAAACTTATTCTGAGCCCCTTCTTCCCTTTAATAATGCACTGACAGATACTTTATTGGGGGCGTGGGCCAAATCTTGCTCTGGTCTCCCCAGTCAGTAGACAAATTGCCAGGCACAATCGCTGTTCTCCTGGTGACCCGGCTTTTCTTACGCAGCATCCCTTGTCAGAAGGCCTAGAGGTGCAAATTTCCACCTGCCACTTCTATCCTAAACACATATCCCACCACTCCCCCTGAAGAGGAATCTAAGCGATTGGAATTTTTCGGCATACATGACTTCCTTGTTCCAACTAGGCCCTCCAATCTGTTAACACCTGTGGTTTGCTGGGACGATACTCACACGTTTTGTGGGATTTGGTGGCACAAGTCCTCACTGTTGGGCTCCAAGACCTTCGCCCTGTACTTTCTCGGGCGATCCAAGATGGTTGTGATGCTTCCAAGTTCACGATTCGTTGTGCCTTGGACACCACCGATTCCATTGGACAGACTATAGGCACCAGCGTTGCCATTTGTCTGCATCCGTGGTTGCGATTGACTGGATTCACATCCAAAGGAATACTCATCAAAGTCATAATCTATGACTAATCCCCGCCTATGTGCGGGATCCCGGAGCATATGGAAAATACATATATTCACATATATATGCAAATGTGAAAACATATATATATGCAACCTAAAAGATTTCCAAAATGGCAAACATGCTGAAATTACATAGGTTTGCATAGTAGCACCTATACTCTCCCAACCCCTAAGGAAGAAAGAGAGTAGTAAAAATTTGTCATACAACAATGCTTTATTGCCATAGAAAAACCCGTAATTGCAGGCATTTGCCCGTAGGCTGCAGTAGAGTGTAAAGAAACAAAGAAAACTGACACCTTGCCTTTAAGGCATTAGAGTAGGGGTACCGTGCCTTTAAGACCTGTAGGCGACGCTCTGCTCCCATGATGCACCACAGGTGGCAGTTAGGCCAGTTCTATTTTCTGGCTCCTTCAGAGAGGATCCTGGAGCTTGAGCTCTTCAATTTTTTGACTAAAACTGATTTTGAAGAGAATTTTTCTGAAAATTCGACGTTTTCTGGTTTCTAAAGTCTTCTGCTACTGTTTTTGTGGACTTCCACTCATTTTTTCCAGTCAGAATGCCAGCTTTGACCAGTGCCACCATTGTCAGAAGTTCTCCAGGCGAACCTTGCGCGACAGAGAATGGATAAAACTCCATGCTCTGCTGGAAAAGGACAAGAGTCATCAGGTAGGTGGCCATGGAGGCCCCAGGCCAAAAGCGGCGACGTTCCACTTCTCCTGACCCCAGGAAGAGAAAGGGGATGAGAGATTCTCAGTCGAAGAGGCCCAGATACTCTTCAGAAACACCATCTTGACGTCAAGAGTCTCCCCAGCATCCAAGTAAGTCGGCGTTGAGGCACCACACTTCGGGCTCGAAGTCTGTGGCTGCTGAGAGGACCAAGTCTCAGTCCACGTCAAGGCTTCCGTCGACGTTGAGACACTCTCCGCCACCCTCGAGGGGGTCAGCGTTGAGAGTAATGACGGCTGACATATCGCCGCTGGCTGGCGTGCTGCCCTCAAGAGGATCGTCGAGATCCCACCACTCTACGTCAAGGAGATCGACGTCGATCCGGCGCCATGGAGGGTAATGACGTTGTGAAAGATCGCCGTTGACACAACGTCATGGCAAATCGCCGTCGACTCGGTGTCATAACAGATAAACGTCGAGATCACCAACTCCACGCCGAAGGTCGCCGTTGAGGTCACCTCATCGTCGTGGACGATCAACATCAAGACCATCAAGACCTCGCTCAACGCCCATGGTGACTCAGACATCATCGACGTTGAAGCACTTGACGTCGAGAGAAGAGGTCACACGGATTGCGGAGTCCCCTGAGGCAGTCAGATCCCGGGTCCAGAGAATCGTCAGGAGACCGGTCATCATCTCCAGGACTGCACATTGTGGAGATCTCGCCAGAAGTATCCCCCAAACCTGCGGAGGGGAAATCCCGCAGTTTGTCTCCTCGCCGTCCACAAGGTGCTGTCAGGTGGTCGCAGTAGTCCGGACTCTGATTACTCCCGCACGTACTCACCATCTGGTCCAACGACAAGCACTTCGGATAGACCTTCGAAGTCTCCCCCTAGGAGATCAAGATCACCTCCCAGGCCAAGATCACCTTCCAGACCAAGGGCACCTTCCAGGCCAAGATCGCCTTCCATACGTCTGTCTAGGTCCTGGGGTCGTCACAGCCGCCATCACGACAGGCACCATAAGAGAATGCGCACAAGATCACCTACTTGGTCTTCCTTTACAAGATCGACGGTCCAGGACTACTCTCCGACCTTCTCTTCCATGCCGCCATCACGGGTGTTACCCATAGATGACATCTCTACATTTATAGATGTGCTGGGTAGGGGTGCAAAGAAACTCAACATCACTTTGCATACCAAGGTGGTTCCCACGTCTGTCCTCTTTGATACCCTGCATCACCGGACAGATCCTTGACCACTGCTACCACTGGTGCCTGGATTCCTGGAACCGTCTATGGCCACTTTCGTCACTCCTGCGACGGTGGGTTCTGTACCATCCAGAATCGCCAAAAAATACAAGGCTCCATCAGAGGACCCCTTGTTTCTCAGGACTGATCCACCAGCTGATTCGGTCATTGTGGCAGCAGCCATGAAATCCCACTCCGCTTCCACCTCATCCTCTGTGCCTCCTGAGAAAGATGGCAAACAATTGGACTCGTATGGGAGGAAGATGTGCAACACTTCAGCGTCATACATGAAGGTTGTCAGTGCCTCCGCCCTTCTCGGGAGATACGACGGATCTCTTTGGGACTCTCTCACACGTTTCACCGAGAAGCTTCCCAAAGAAGACCGACAGGATTTCACCGAAATCCTACAGTAGGGAGGGCTTGTAGCCAATCAAGTAATAAGTGCTGCAGCTGATGCTTCCAATCTCGCCGCTCATGGCTACTCCCATGGAGTCTGCTCACGATGCTCGGCTTGCCTGCGCCTCACAGGCCTCAAGCCTGATGCTCAGAAGAAAATGCTGAACCTCACTTTCAATGGTTCATCTCTGTTTGGGGCTCACGCTGATGACGAGATGAACAAGATGAAGGCTGAGATGGACCCTGTCATGACTGTTGATCCTCGAGAAATGCAAGGAGTTTAAGAAGCGCTTCTGATAGGGCGACAAAAGTTCGTACCTACAGAGGTCTCAACCCCCTCAATGGTCCGCCCAGAATCAGCAAAGATCTAAGTTCCAGAAAGGAGCCCTGGGAGAGGTAGAGGCAATAACACCATGCAACAGTCCACCTCCAAGCAGCCTCCCAAACCTGGAGTCGTTGCTTCCTACGCAACTGTTTGCCACTCCGGTGGGAGGGAGTGTAGCGTGTCACCTGGAAGAGTGGAAAACCATAACAAAGGACAAATGGATGTTGAGTATTGTGCAGCATGGTTACTTGCTGAGGTTCAAGTCTCCTCCGCAAGTTCCCCAGCAATTCAAGCGCCTTCCGCAAATTCAAAGTCAACTGTTGAAAGACGAAGTTTCTATCCTTCTCACAAAAAAGGCCATAGAGGAGGTCCCTCCCTTGTGAAGAAATCAGGGAGTATACTCCCGCTACTTTCTAGTCCAAAAGCGAGAAGCAGCCAAAGAGTACAGACCTATCCTTGACCTACGCCTGCTGAACAGGTTTATCAGAAAAGAAAAATTTTGTATGCTAGCCCTGCACCATATCTTTCCACACCTTCACCAGGGAGACTGGATGTGTGTCTTCGACCTGTAGGACAGTTACTTTCATATACCTGTCTCAGTAAAGCATCGAAAATTTCTCAGGTTTCAGGTAGCCCGTCACCACTACCAGTATTGGGTGCTACCGTTCGGCCTCAAATCCGCCCCTCGGACATTCTCCAAGTGCATGGTGGTGGTGACTGCCTTCCTCCGCAGGCGGAAGATCTTAGTCTATCCCTACCTAGACGACTGGCTCCTAAAAAGCTCCACACTTGTTCTGGTTCAGAGCCATCTCTCTTACTGTCTCAACCTGATGCATTCTTTGGAGTTGCAGGTCAGATACAAAAAGTCAGTACTCAATCCCACCCAACGAATACACTATCTGAGCGCCTCCCTGGACTCTGCAGAGGCAAGCCTGTGTCCTTCGGAGGAGAGGTTATCATCAATGCTTTTGAAGTGCCGCACCTTGCTGGACACCCAAAGCCCTACAGCCAGACAAGTGTCGTCACTACTGGGATCAATGGCCTCATTCATTTACATTTTGCCCAATGCACGCCTTCACATGAGGCCTCTGCAGCAGGCACTCGAGGATCAATGGTCTCAGAGATCAGGCCACTGGGAAGATCAAGTCTCTCTCCACCAAAGTGCCAATGACTCCATCAGGTGGTGGATGAGACGTTCTCATCTACTGCAAGGAGTCCCGTTTTATCAGTCACCTCCTTCGCAGACAGTGGTCATAGATGCCTCAATGCTCGGCTGGGGTGCTCATATGGGCAAGCTTCAGGTACAAGGTCTCTGGTCCGAAGTAGAAAGAAGCTACCATATGAACTTCTTGGAGCTCCGGGCTGTCTACCTGGCGCTCAAGTCCATGTACCCATCTATGCACACCAACCAAATTCAAGTTCAGACTGACAACAAAACAACAATGTTCTTTCTGAACAAACAAGGAGGCACCAGGTCATGAGTTCTGTCTCTGGAACCTCAATCCATTTGGCGCTGGCTTCTGGCGAGAGGTCTCTCCATCGTCGCAGTTCACCTTCCAGGAATCCTGAATGTTCAGGTGGAAGGCTTAAGCAGAGACTTCGTAGAAGCGCACGACTGGGTGCTCAACGAAGACATCGCTCAGGAGGTGTTTTGCCAATGGGAAGTACCAGACATAGATATGTTCGCAGACTCGGCAAAATCAAAATGCCCCGTCTTCTCGTCCAGATTCCCCCAGCAGGGATCATGAGGGAATGCACTTTTGATCAGCTGGTCTCAGACATTGCTGTACGCTTTTTCTCCACTGCCTCTGATCCCAGCGGTGATACAGAAATTCTACAGGACCAACACCAGGATGATCCCGATAGCGCCGGAGTGGCCACGCCAGTGGTGGTACCCGGATCTCCTCCATCTGTCGGAGGTTCCTCACTGGAGACTGCCCTGCCGACCAGACTTGCTGACCGAGGGGAGGGTGTTTCACCCCAACCTTCCTTCCCTTCGATTGACTGCATGGCTCCTGAGGTCATCCAATATGGCCACCTAGACCTTTCATCTGACTGCATGAACATTCTTAAAGAGGCCCTCAACTAGAAAGTCTTATGCTTTCAAGAGGAAGAGATTTTACATTTGGTGTATGGACAATTATCTTGATCCAATCCAAGGTCAGGAGCAGGTGAATACTGCTCCCATACTTATTGCATTTGGCAAGGTCAGGCCTGAAGTACCCCTCTATCAGGGTTCACTTAGCGGCAACAACATTCTATAGGAAGTCTCCTTCTCAAACCTCATTCTTCCTCATGACCGTGGTCAAAGATTTCTTAGAGGGGCTTAAGAAAGTGTTTCCACCAGTGAGGTCCCCCTCTCCTCCCTGGGAGCTTAACATCGTACTTACCAAGTTGATGAGTGCTCCTTTCGAGCCTATCCATAAGGCATCTTTGGACCACTTGACCTGGAAAGCGGCTTTTTTGGTACCCATCACCTCAGCCTGCAGGGTGAGCGAGATCCAAGCCCTGTGTTGCAAGGAACCTTACACAGTGTTTCATGCCAAAAGGGTGGTGCTGAGAACACATCCAGGCTTCCTGCCCAAGGTGGTCTCGGATTTCCATATCAATCAGTCAATCACTCTGCCTACTTTCTTCCCCCAACCAACCACTCCCTCGGAGAGGTCTTCACACTCTCTAGATCTCCAGAGGGTTTTGAAATTTTACCTGGCTTAAAGTCTTCCACTTAGGAAGTCTGACCTGCTCTTTGTTAATTATGGGACAACTAATACCGGTATGTCAGCTTCAAAAAGGTCTATTTCGAGATGGATCGTCTCCTGTATAGCTCTGTCTTACCAATTAGCTAACAAAGCTTTACAGGGCAAACCTCATGCACATTCTACTAGAGGGAAAGCTTCTAATACAGCTCTCCTTCGCAACATTCCAATATCTGAAATTTGTAAGGCGGCTACATGGCGTTCAGTTCATACCTTTACCCTCTATTACTGCCTAGATTCAGATGCACAGGCCGATGCCCAAGTGGGACAGGCCTCTTTAAGGAATTTATTTGCATAACTGCATTATAAATCTGATGTTAAGTCACGTTCTTTTGCTGTATACTTGATTGCTCGTCCGCGAGACTTTGGACATGGGTTTGCTAATCTATTCATAGATTATGACTTGAGAAAACCTTCCTCATTCTGCCCACCCACTGCGGCGGTTGGTCCAGAAATAGTGGTTTTTGAGTCCCTTGTCCTACAGGACATAGAAAAATAGAACATACTCAGAGACAGTTTCACCACAAAAATATGATGAAGGAAGATTGGGAAGCAGTCAAAAGCCTCCTAAACAACCATATGCTGACTATAAAATCGGCAGACAAGGGCGGAGCCATTGTCCTTCTCAATACAACTGATTATGAGGCCGAAGTACTACGCCTCCTGAGTGTCAGAACTAACTATGTACCACTCAATAAAGATCCTGTGGAAGAATTGTCAAAAACCATCCGCGACATGGTTGGAGTAGCTAAGGAAAGAAAATGGATTTCGGTCAAAGAGGCGGAGTTCCTTGTAAATACCAACCCTAGGACTCCGTCGTTTTACATCCTTCCAAAAATCCACAAGCCCACGCGTCCTCCTCCTGGGCGCCCGATTGTGGCGGGTATTCAATCTATTCTGGAACCGCTATCCCAATACGCAGATTACTTTTTAAGAGAGTCTGTGGTCAATCAAAAGTCATTCGTCAAAGACACTACTGACATCTTGAATGTACATGAAGACATCCAGTATGACCCTGCAAATGAGTTCTTTGTCACTATTGACATCGAATCTTTGTACACCTGTATTCCCCAGGACGCGGCGCTGGTGGCAGCAGCCCGCGCCCTGGGCAATCAGGAATGGTTCTATGACACAACCCAGACATTTGTACTGCAGTGTATTGAGCTAGCCCTTACAAAGAACTATTTTTGCTATAAAGACCAGCTTTATCTCCAGGTGTCTGGTACATCCATGGGGGCTACAATGGCACCCAGCATAGCTTGTATCTATGTTGGACAGTTCGAGGAGCATGTCATCTATCATAATAACAACCCCTTCCAGAGCCACATCCGGCTCTGGAAGAGATATATAGATGACGTGCTATGCATCTGGTCAGGAACTGAGGAACTTCTGTTGGAATTCCTTAACTGGCTGAATGTACAAGATGAGAACCTCAAGTTCACTTGGACATATGACAGACATAAGGCAGTATACCTTGATCTGGACATTGAATACAGCATGGGCACTATTAACACCTGTGTACATCAAAAGCCCACAGATAGGAATTCTTTGCTCTCTTACAATTCCTTTCATCCCAGAGTTTTGAGGGACAATCTGCCCGTGGGGCAGTTCCTTAGGTATAGTTCCAACACCAATACCTTCCTAGAACAATCTGAAGGACTGACATCTAAGCTGACTAATAGGAACTACCCTATGAAGATAGTAAAACAAGCAAAAAAGAGAGCGTTTAACACACCCAGGAGTGCTCTCTTAGAAAAGGTAGTCAAGAAGAGGGACGATTGTATACCTGTGGTCATGACTTATGATCCTATGGCCACCAAAATCCGTCAGTCTATCCGCAAGCATTGGTCAATTTTGTCCAACAGCGACTTTCGCATGCCACCACCGAGATTTGCCTTCAAGAGAGCGACTAACTTGAAGGATAAACTTGTACATTCAAAGGTCCCCCTGGCATTAACTGATCACAATTCCACCGTACCCAATGGCCATTTTCCATGCGGAACATGCTCGGTATGTCCACTCACTAAGAAAAGCAAAAGTGTGAGTCTCGCATCGGGGAAGGAGTGGTTCCAAAATCAGTTTAGCAACTGTAACTCCACACAAGTTGTATACAGGTTAACGTGCCAGTGTGGGTTACACTATATAGGACTCACTTCGCGTAAGATTAAAGTACGCATACAGGAACATCTGAGCACTATCAGAGCAGGCAAATTAACAACTAAGCTTGTCCAGCACTGTTCTACTGAAAAACACACCTTCCAGTGGACAGTGCTTGAGAAGATCAAAGGCTCCCCCCAGAATATTGATGAGATCCTGTTAACCAAAGAAGCACGCTGGATTTATAATGAGAAAACTGACAGAGTTGGGCTCAACGAGATTATAGAATGGAACATGATTAAACTGTGATTGACACTCTCGTCCTGAAACAACAGATTCAGTTTGCCTGTTTCAATTTCCATAGGGAACCCCTTTAAATCCGTGGACCAGCGGCTTTATAACAACATTAGCCTGTATCACCCTGGCTCTGTGAGGGCGTCATTTCCCTATCTCCAGCTAGGCATAAGTATTTAGACTCCTTAGAGGCAGTAGTATATGCCCCCTTATTTTTGGGTGCTGACATGGCACATTGCCATCTGCCCAAGTGTCACATAAGTCACCTGTGTTTTTTACACTGCCTATGCATTGGATTACTGTGCCCGTTTTCCTGAGTCCGATTTCAGCATCCATCACCCTCTCATTGTTCTGTTTCAGTGGTATGGCACTGGGGGTCCTATGTGGGGTTAAGCTAGCTATAAAGCCTGTAGTATGACCTAAAGATCTGGCCACTTGACTAGGCTAAGATGTCCGCCGCGCCCGATGGCGCGATCACGTGGTGTAATTACATGGGCGTGGCTTCGCCGGCGCTTCGCATTTGAATGCTCCGTGAGCTGGCCACCGGCACGGCTGAGGAAAGGCGTCTTCCGGGCTTGTCATGGTGAGGCGGTGTTCGTTAGTCACGCGCCAGGGAAGTATCAAGTGGACATCTGTTGATATGCTAAATGGAGTATGTGTGTTGCCGTGGGTACAGGCTCCGTGTAGGTTCACTGCTTCATAGCAAAGCCTGTCACGATCGATTTGAGAGGGGCTTGACCTCTGGTGCTGTACTGTCTAGCATTTGTTGGGGACAGTGTGTAAGGTGTGTTGAACTGCGTTATTAATAACAGCGCCACAGTTGTTTACATTCCGAGGGGGCAGCAATCCCGTGTATTGTTTTGCGGGGGCAGCACTGAGCGAGCATGTCATTATGTGCTTTTCATTTGGCACTTGTGTATCATACATGAGGTATGACGGGGCACGTTGAAAGTCAGCAGAACAATACAGTTTACAAGCTCATGTTTGCTTCTCCCCTCTGCAGATATAATATTTGTATCAAGGAACAAGGGGCACACTTACGTTAGAAGTACCCAGTGACCTTGTTGATACCGGAGCGGCGGGTATGCATAGCTTTGCTGCTTCCGGGTAATACTCTACACATTACCATACTTTTTATCCCCTAAGAGTATGTTTCTGGCCACCCTGAAGCCCACATGTTTTTAATTACGTTCTCTGTACCTGTTCTTCCTTGGCAGCACTTTACAGAACTAGTGTCCAAAAAGAGTGAAGTGGCAGCACTTGAGTGCAGCCCTGATGAAACTGCTCTACGCAATACAGCAGCGAAACATGTCGGCACTGTAGGTAATGGTATGCATGATTAGCTACCAGCCTTTTTAATATTCAATAGCACACTAGCACCACCCTACGAATAAAATTGGCTAAGGGATTGGTGTACTGTGTGTGTTTTTAGGCACTCAGTTATCTTTATGTGTGTTTGTCACCAGCAGATTTCTCTGCACTTCACTTTGTCACTTTATATGTTGTTTGTTTTGGACACTTCTTTTCTTTCATCTTATTTTCCTTTGAGAAGCAAGTGACCACCGATGATGAGACAGGGGCCTGTCTGGAAATTGCATACCAGTTACCCCGATGGTGGTGTTTCCGTGAGGGGTCATTTGCTTCTCGCACATTTTTTCCTCTATTTAGAGTAAGGTCCAATGTCTGGTGTGGACTACTGTGAACCAGTATACTTTGGGTCACTCTGAGTGGGTGTTCTGTTGTGTTGCCCAGGAAAACAGGTATTTTAAACACGGCGGAGTACAGTGCATTACCTCATTATAATGTGGATAAGAGAGTAGTCGGGAGTAGGACTTTTTTGTCCCCCCTTGAGTCACTGATCTATGCATACGCCATTGGACTGGGTCTCATTTTGTATCCTTCTCAGACACACCCCTTCATTGGAGATTTTGGGCTTTTCACCCAGAAAAGTGAGTCCATGACATTCAGGCTATGATCCCAATCTTTCAGCTTTCAGCCTCTGTCGTTGATTTCAGGAAGGTCGACACTGAGACTGGTGGCCTACTGAATCCTGCTAATTTTGCTGGTGGCATATGCTGGCTTTGCAGTGGGATATGAAGTTCCAGTGGGCCCAACATCAAGGGTACTGCCTTGACTGTGTTCAGATTTTGGAGACTGACAAAAATCTGCAGTGGTAGTTACTGGACCGCGATTGGATCAGTGGCAGACCCCTCTCTCTTCCCACACCCAGAGCTAACAGTGGTGACGAATGCATCGCTTCTGGATTGGGGCAGCTACCTGTGCAAGGTGGAGATGAGAGGACCGTAGTCTTCAGCCAAGTCCTGGCATGAGGTCTCTTCCACTAATGGGGAGAACCGTAGCTCAATCTGCTCGCCCCTACTGAGAACATGCAATGACACATTTATGCGCATTGGAGTCTCCACCACATCTCTTGTTTGGAGATGTGTTCCACTTAATGTGGAGCGCAGGACTCCTTTATGCCTTTCTAGTGATACCTCACCTGCCCCTAGTTCTGAAGACGATCAGGACTGACTGGGCCCATTTAGCGTAGTGGGTCCAGATTGGATGGAGATTATGGTATCCAGAACTCCTGGGCTGGAGCATATGTCCTCCAATCAGGCTGCCCGCCCAGGAGCACATGCTATTGCAGCAACAGGGCAGAGTTCTGCACCCGGGCCTTCGCAGTCTCTACCTTTATCCTTGGAGATTGAGCGGCGACAGTTGAACACCTTCCACATTCCTCCAGAGGTGGCCAATATCATCTTGGTAGCTGTGAGAAGTTGGCCTGATATATGATGCTCACTAGTTCTAGTGATCACCTTGTATCAGTCCAAACAACCCTTATGGTGATTGGTTGTAAGTCAACCTTATAGACCAGCTATCCTAATGATAGCATGGACAAAGCAGTCTTAGGCTAAACTCTTTTGGCATGTGAAGCCAGCTGTTTTACCACATATAACCCCTTGAATATCAAATGAAAGGACACCACACAGGTTGTTATGAAAATAAACAAGATATTTATTACTAACAAAACACCTCTGAACTCTTTATGAGATCAGAGGGCTAAGCACATGACAAGACTTAATAAAAATACGTTTAGTTGCACAAATTACAATGGTGCCCTAGGGGCACGACAAACCATATACTAAGTAAATCGTATAAGGAAATGGATAGAGGAAATGAAGATGTCCAGAGGCTGTAGGATCGCTGGGACTACACTACCCTAACCTTAGGTAAGGAGCAGGAGGCCCACGGGATGCGTGTGCAGAGTGTGAACTCACACGCGAGATACAGGGCAAAGTCAATGGACACTACAAATTACGAAAAGGTAAGTAAAAGACAGTTACGACTAGTTACGACTAAAACGACAGGATACCTGGACACTAGGAGAGTCAATCTACCCTTGAGCACCGAAATGCTCTCGTTACCTCACCCACGGGCTGCGGGTGCATAGGTGTGAAAGTGTGTTGGGTTTCCGCGTCGAAGTCTATGGAGCCTTGAAGAAAGATGCTGCAGGCGACCAGGAGGAAGATGTCCAGTGCGATCCAAGGGTGGATTGAGGAAGATGAAGACCTGAAAGCAGAGGGGACAATGTTCAAAATCACTAGCCAGTGACCGGGGTGGAACCAGGAAGGGACCCGATGCTGTTGTCGCGATCAGGTGAAGAGTGGACGCTTGACTCTGCAGCCACGTGGACCAGGAGGTGTCTTCGATGACCAGGATGGAGGCACGAGCTGTCCCACGCAGGCTCTAGCTGTCGGCGGTGTTGGTTCCGGATTCGGCGTCAACGGGCCTTGGCAAAGGCAACCCACGCGGTGAGTGGAAAAGGCGTCTGGTGCGGACCAGGAGGGTCAGAGGTGCTTCTCCTTTGCAGGGAAGCAAGTGCCAGTCTGGAGCAACCAGACCAGCGATGTAGATTTCGTGGATCGTCGTCTAGGACAACTTGCCAGCCGGTCAGTGACCAGACAATGCGTCGAGCAGCAATCAAGCAAAAGGGCCCCACGCAGATATTGTGGATGCTGGGGGCTGATCTTCTGTGCAGGAGCTGCTCGGGGCTGGGGCTTCTCAATCCCCAAAGCACTTTCTCGAGGATGCCTCGGAAGTCGTGCTGGAAGCGAAGTGCAGTTTCTTCAAGATGGCCGGTCCCACGTGTCTCGTCGCACCCTCGGATCTCAGCTGTGCTGCAGATGTAGGGAGAGGTCCGGAAGTCCGGATCTCGTCGGGCTCTGAAGTCTGGTTCCAGGCAGGAAGGACGACAAAGTAAACCGCTAGGACGCTTGATGGTGCCTGCTTTTGCAGGGTGGTCACTCCTTGGCCACAGTCTTCTGTGGAGCAGAACGTCGAAGTCCAGAGTTTCTTCTTTGTAGTTTCAAATCAGGATTAATCTAACTTGGAATGGGACCAGCTCCTACCTTTATTCTCCTAAAGGGGGCTGTACTGTGACTAGGTCCCTCCTATGCGTGGGACCAGGAAGGGGGGTGGTTACACCCCTTATCCTTTGTCCGGTTTCGCGCTAGAGCTGAGGCTGGAGTGCCCCAGCAACTGGTTTGAACAGGGGTATGCACAGGGACACCTTGTGTGCCCCAGGCATGTCTCATTCCTTTCAGCCTGTCCTACCTCAATACACAAAATCCTGTCTGGGGTGGTGCTAGCACCTCCCAAGGCAGGAAACCCTTTGTCCAGGCCTCCCTCGCTGGAAGGACTCCCAGCAGCAGGAGGTCAGACTCGTGTCTGTGGTGGCAGCATCCATTTTGTGATGCTGAGGCTCTGTCTAATTTTAACCGGGGTTCTCAGTAACATACATGTCTTATCCCTCTAAAAGGGTCGAATGCTACCCCCGTCGCCAGAACTGGCGAGGAGGTAGTATTCCAATTCGTATGACACCTTACTCGACATGTTTTGATAATGCTATGCCAAAGTTAGCAATAACAGCGAGGATTATAATGCACTTAAGCGTATATGGTATAGCGTTATCATGGAAATAGCTAAAGGACATGGTTCCGAATGCTGCAGATAGGCTCAGCTCATGCTAGAGCACCATCTCACATAATTCCAAGCACTCTGCCTCCAGGATTGTTCAGGCCTGCCATAGGAGTGACTTATAGGAGTATATGTGTCCATTTTAGGTTTAGATATAGGTATACTATATCTAAAGCAAAGGGTGATTACACCACCTTGCCCCAGCTGTGTGATCAGCCAGTTGTGTCAGTTTTGGATGGCCAGCCAAGGGGTGGCATAATACATGCTGCAGCCCCTGGTAGGCCTTGGGTGCACTTATGTCCTGGGTACCTATGGTACACTGTACAAGGACTTACAAGAGTGACCCAATACCAACTAGATATGTACCTAAGGTACATGGAGTCCATTTTAACAGAGAGAGCAGGAAGCCTGGGGTCCTGGATAGCAGGATCCCAGGCCAACTATGTCGAAAACCAGCAAAACACTAGGCAAAAAGTTGGGGGCAACCATAGTCAGATATCCACCTTCCTACAGTAGCCAGGTATCCCTGGACAAAAAACTGCATACTTCTGTCCTTGGGACAGATTTGTGACTTGGTATGGCACAAGCCAGATTGACCCCTCCAGGCCAATTTATCTGACATTCTGTCTCTTGCCCAGCAAGGCTATGCTTTGGGCACAATTAAGGATTAACTTTCGGCCCACTTACAGTTGCCAAATCAGCCCTCTCTGTTTGACTGCATGATCATTCTACCAGGGCCAAAGCTGCTACCACTGCATTGGCATGCAGAGTCCCAGTCCTAGACATTTGCCAGGTGGCCACATGGGCGTCCCTCCAAACATTCACAGTGCATTATTGCCTGGACAGTTAGGTTCGTTGGGAGGGGCATTATGCCGGCTCAGTCCCGCAGGGCTTTCTGGTCTGAACTTTTCAAAGATACCTCTGAATTGGAATTGCTCTGGTATCTATTTAAATGGCGAGGAGTCTGCGGCTAGAAGTCTCTATTAGAAGAGCAAGATGTTTACCTTAGGAAATGCACTTTCTGGTAGAGGTTATCTAGGGACAGATGACTCCCATCCTCCCTATTTTGTGATTGGACTCTTCCAATTAATAAGATCCCAAGTCTAGGTATCTGCATACGATCTACCAACTTACTTATGGGGCTCTGTGTCTAGGGGCGCGGACAGTCTCAGAAGTAACAGATATGAGCACGCAGTGTCCCCTATATAGGTCCACACGTCATTCTCAGAGCAGAACTGTGTCAGTGTGGAGCCACAATGCGCCACCTTCCAGCGCACTGAGGTATTGCTGAAAAGTTTCTGCATCCAGGCTGACGCCTGGTGAATATTCAAAAGGTGAGGAATCTTTGGTGAGATAGTCTTTGCCAAATGGTAAGTAAGTTCTTTAATGCAGTGGTATGCTCATCTGACCTTGCAGTTCCTTGATATTGCAACAAACTTGTGAAAAGACATGCTTCCTGTTTTTGTCTTCCTCCTCCTTCGCCTCACCCATGATTTTGGCTCTTGCTGTCTGTCCAATAGACCTCAACAAGTTCCGCTGTAGCCCTCCCTCTAATTGCAGCCTATAGTGCATCCCAAGTCCTGCCTAGGTTCATGCTGCTGTTTCATTGAATTTTATGTAGTCCTCTTTCTGATGGATATATCTACCTGTGGATTCCTCACCATTTGCATATCGCATGCACCAACTTGCAACAGAAACTTTTCTATCGCTCTCCCACACCGCTAGAGGGTGCTGGCTTCAGTACCACTCACAGGCAGCACCGCAATAAGTCACTGGAGCCATAATGTGCCCCGTTGGCGTGCTGTTGTCAGTTCCCTTTTTTTCCAAGCCTTTGACATGTAACGGTCTTTTCAAACTCTGTAAGGGATTTGTCATTTTCCAAAGTGTTCTTCCTTTGAAGAGTGCAGTTTTCATAATAATGAAACAGCTGGTAACGCCTTCGATAGAGGACACCTCTGTAGATGATTCCTCCTTCGGAAGGTTCACTGGCACTGCAATCGTGGCAGACAGCGCCGCCTTCCTATATACCGACAACTCATGCTTTGACTCCAGTACCCTTGTTAACATCAGCAACGCCAGTGTAGGCTACATTAGCACTTCAACCTTCTTCAAGACTTCCTATTACAGATCCTTTCTCTTTGGTACCGGAACACAGGTCCAGGAGAGATGCTCAAAGATTGGTTGAGGAGGATGAGGTCATCTTTGAGTAGTAAGATTCCCAGGAAGAAGGAGATACTTCTGATGAACCTTCAGGGGATCCGGACTTTGAAGGGTTGAAAGATGCGAATGGTTTGAACTCTTCCCAAGATTGGGAATTGCTTTCTCCAAAGGGTATTCCACCTCCAGAAGTTATATCTTATCACTCAAAAAGCTGCTGAAATGTTGCATCCTCTGCTCCCTACTACTGAGTAAAATCTAATATTCTGACTGAGGTGCTCGATTCTTCTGCAACATCCTCTGATGCTTTAGTTCCTTTCAATGAGGTTGTGCCTAAGCCTATTTTGAACATTTTGCAGTCAATAGCCCGAATATATAAACCGGCTCCTGAGGCTCCTCTCTCCTACACCAGAGAGTCTGGTTTTCCAAGCCTCATACTGGTCAACGCTGTCTCCAGGTTAATTCCTCACCTGTCCTGCGTACGGGGAGTCCAAGAAAATTGAGCAGTCAACTAAAAATATCTTCTTGTCTGGAAGCATGGCTCTTAAATCGACCAATGCTACCTGCCTACTGGGTAGGTACATTCAGACACTTCTGGATTTAGTACTAGCTGATATTCCTAAATTGCCTGAGGACATTAGGTAATTTTACAGATCTGTTGACTGATGGACAGGCTGCAGCCCGATATGTTATACAGTCGGGAAGTAAATATGACTTATTCTATGGCATTGGCATTGGCACTTTGATTTCTGCCTGAAGACATGCATGGCTGATGGGTTCTGGATTTTCGCAAGATGTTCAGAACACCCTTATGGATTTACCCTTTGATGACTCAACTATTTGGAGCTAAAACAGAATTTGCTTTGGAACATATAAAAGACAGTAAAGCCACTGCTCGTTCCTTGGGTCTTCAGTCTTAGTCAAGGAACTATATAGGTTTTGATGTTCCTTGAGAGGCTTTTCATTTCGTGGGTGCCAACAGTATAGTCAGAAGCAACAACAACAGTCATCTAACCCCGTCTATAAGAGCAACAGCGGATGTGGCATGGGTAGACAGCGGCCTTTCTCCCAACTTCATCTTCCACTTCTTTATCCCTTGCTAACAACACAGGAAATGAGCCCTAGTTTTAACACCTTACTGTGTTATTTCTGGTGGGAGCCCGGGTTTCCCCGTTTCTAATTCATTGGAAGGCCGTAACATCAGGCCTTTGGGTGCTAAGTATAGTGGGAATAGGGATATGCCCTCCCTTTTCCAAAACTTCTTCCACCCTTTCCTCCCCAACCACATTCTTTCTGTAGAACATCTTCAGCTCCTCCAACAGGAGGTTCAATCCATACTCCAAAAGGGGGCAGTTGAGTTGGTTCCAGAGCAGGAACAAGGTTGTGGCTGCTACTTTCGGTATTTCCTGATTCCCAAGAAGGACGGTTGAATACTGATCCTAGACCTCAGGTTTTTTAACTGGTTTCTCAAGCAGGAAAAGTTCTAGATGCTGGCCCTAGCTCAGATTGTTCTTGCACTGGAAATAGAAGACTGGATGATTTAAATTGCCTTGCAAGATGCCCACTTCCAGATCTCCATTCTGCAGTTGCATGGGAAGAATCTTTGCTTCACAGTGGAATCCCAACGCTTTCAGTTTGCCGTCCTCCTGTTTAGCTCCTAAAGTCTTCACAATGGTGATGATGATGGTTGCAGCCCATCTCAAAAGGTATGGAATACCCAGTATTTCCTTACTTGGAATATAGACTCCTCAAAGTCAGATCTCCGGAGTTGATTTTGTATCGCTTGCAGGTAACAACTGAGCTAATGTTGGATATGGGCTTTTAAATCAAGAGCTCAAATCTCACCTGTTTCCCTCTTAGTGCACACTGTTTATAGGGCCAGTACTGGACACAACTGTGAATTGAGCCTTCCCTCCTCGACAGAGGATTCACAACACTCAGGGTATGAGTCCAATATTTCAAGATAGAGTGAAAGTTCCAGTCCTAAAGGTTCCACGCATGCTCGGTCTGCTAGCCTTCTGCATTTTACTGTTTACCATGCACACTGGCACATGAGGGCCCTCAAGTGGTGCCTCTGCAGGCAATAGTTTCAGCACAATAGAGATCCATAGGACTGTATCAACATCTCCAGAGACACTGCAGTGGATCTACAATGGTGGAGTGTGACCTACACCATTTCTCAAGGGAAACCTTTTCACAATCCGCCTACGGTGACCACAGCCATTAAGGATGCCTCCACCCTTGGTTGGGGAATTCATCCGGGGAGCTGGATATAAAGACCCATTGGTCTCCAGAAGAACAGTTGTTTCATAGCAGTGTGTGAGAATTGTGGACAATGACTCTCAAGGCCTCTCTCCTTTCCCTTGCGGTCAATCTGTCAAAGGCTTGACGGACAACATTATCAAAATGTGGTACTGTGTATTTGTAGCATTTCTAAAGCACATTAGACCAAACAGTATCAAATCACTATACATCAAGGGTGATAGACAATACACTGGCTCATAACAACAGGTAAATTACCTGTGCTGTCCCTACGGATCAATTCCGCAAACAAACCGGTTTTAATTTGCTTCTGAAAGCTCAAATGAGAGCTCTGACTCCTGATAACTCCAGGAAGACAATTTCACAGCTTAGCAGCCACTACAGTAAAGACACATTCAGCCCACTAGTCTTTCTTGCAGCATGGAACTGATACCTTATACTGTTTCGCAGATCTCAGCAGTCTCCTCGGAACACCAATTTAGGGTGGCCTTCACATAATTCAAACCTGTATAATGAAGGGATTTATGTGTTAAGCACAATGTTTTAAATGCCACACCAACAAGCAAGGGAGAGTAGGGTTGTTTCAGCTCTGCAGAGAAGCTCTTTACATCTGGTCTTGTGCTCAGGATAATCAGATTTGTATGATTGCAAATCACCTTCTCAGATTACTCAATGAACAGTCTCCGATCTCATCATTTAGCCAATCGTGAGTGGCATCTCCATCCAGAAGTGGTACTTGACAGTTCGCCTCGACCGGGCCCAAATATTCTTGATTTCCACGAACTGGCCAAGAAGGGTGTGGTATGCTGACCTCATACGCTTCTCCTTGTGTTCTCCATTCCATCTCCCTCACAGGACAGACCTCCTCTCGCAGTTGCATGGGTAGGTTCTATAGCCTCACCTCCACAGCTGCAAGTCTGGAGTTTGAATGGGGCAACCCAAATTCCTTTTTACTTCCCCCTGAAGGGGTGGATGTTATTTTATCATCCAGCAGACACTTCAACAAATCTGTTTATGCTTACAGATAGTCTAAATTATTAAATGGTGTGATGATAATTTGTTAGACCATTTAATTATATTTTACATTTTGCCCTCTCTTTAGCCCAGCAGGGCTGTGCAATTGTCACAGTTAAGGGTTGTTTATCAGCCCTTTCGGCTTTAATCTGTTTGCTAGATCAACTTTCCATATTTACATTTCCTGTAGTTTTGAGATTAATTTAAGAGGCTTACAAATAAATATTCTCACACTCCCTTTATTATGCATCAGTAGCTTTTTTATTTGGTTCTGGCGTATCTGATGTTCCCCATTTGATCCCCTTCACATTAGTCTTTGCGACTGTTGACATTTAAAACAATTCTTCTTATTGCCATCACATCTTCAAGGCGACATAGTGAGCTTCAAGCATTAAGTGTAAAACCTCCTTTCACCACATTCTTTCCTGAGAAGTTGGTTTTGAGAACCATGGTTACATTCCTGCCAAAGGTGGTCACTCTCTTCTATTTGGGTCAGTCCATTAAATATTCCACATTTCATCCTCCTCCAAATCAAACGAAGGAGGAGGAAAGGCTTCAAAGTTTGGACCCCAAAAGAGTTGTTAGTTTCTACGTGGACAGGACACGTGAATTCAGACTGGAGTACCAACTCGTGCTTTGGCCCCGGCGACTTCGATCCCGACGCCGCAGGGCCCCGCCGGATCTGTTGGATCCGTTTGATCCGGGTCGCCGCTGGTCGACCTAACGACCCCTCCGCCGGCGTTGACTCCTAGGGTGTTTTGCCCCCGACGCCGTCCCCGGACGACTTCGTCCCTGATTTCCCCCACCCCCCCTTCCCGCCTCCTCTCAATCCGGTTCCGGCGTCGATTGGCACCGCATTAGACGTCGAGGGAAGCGCAATACTTCTATGATCCGGCCCCATAATTTAAACCTGAATACCAGGAGATGGAGGGCGAGGCGGTTTGAGAGGGGTCTTGGGACCCTCTAGCACGGGAGTGCCAGTCTTTTCAGGACTGGGCAGGTGAACTAGGGGAGGCCAGTGGTTTGTACACTTCGCCCGACACTGGATTTGTCTCCTCTCCTACCGTGGCTACGGAGAAGGGGGCTGCCTACAGTGTGGTGTTGACGAGGGCAGCCAAGGCCTTATCTCTTGAGCTCCCCGTCGCGGTTGTGAGGACTAACCTCCTCACTGAGGTCCTCAAACCACAGGCAAGCTCTTCAGAGCCTCTGCTGCCGTTCACTGAGGCCTTAACTGAGGATCTATTGGGCACTTGGTCCAGGCCCGCTACAGGTCCCCCTGTAGATAGGAACGTGGCCAGAGGCCACCGCCTGGCCTCGGGCGACCCTTGTTTCCTGTCCACCCACCCCACCCCCGAGAGACTGGTTATCCAGGCATCTAATTCCCAGACCGCATTCCCGACAGCTCCCGACAGCTCCTGACAGATCCAAAAGGTATGAACAGTTGAAAAAAGATGTTCTCCTCACTTAGTTTGGGGTTGCGGTCGGTCAACACTGCTTGCCTTTTGGGATGTTATACCCACTCTCTGTGGGACACGGTCGCGGACGTGCTGCCACAATGCCTGGAGGAGGCCTGGGTTAAACTTGCCCAAGCCCTTGCGGAGGGGCGAGATGGTGCACGGTATTCCATTCAATGTGGACTGGATACCACGGACTCACTAGGCAGGGCGATTGCAACGACGGCCACGCCTCGCTAAGGTCCGCCAATTTTTCGGCTGATGTCCTGAACACCCTTATGGACATGCCATTTGATGGCCGTCGCCTCTTTGGCGACAAGGCAGACAGTGCACTTGAACGCTTTAAGGACTCCAGGGCTACGGCCAAGACCTTAGGCCTGTCGGCCCCACGCCAGCAGACTGCTGCCTTTCGCGGCTAGGGAAGGGACACCCCCACATGTCCTGCCAGCCACGGGCCGCAGACTTTAACATCCAGTGCGGTGGCGGATGTGGTAACTGCCGTGGCAGTGCCAGGGGAGAACAGCGAGGCCAGTCCACATCCACCCCCGCAGCATCCGCCTCAAAGCCTTCCTGGTCCGAGCTTTCAGGCCCATTTAACGCCAGTGGGGGGCAGGCTACACCATCACCTCCTCCACTGGCGCGACATCACATCGAACAGGTGGGTGCTGCAAATCGTCCGAAGGGGCTACTCCCTCCCCTTCGAGGCGACCCCTCCAGCCATGCCACCGCAATACCACCGCATGTCTGAGGATCACTTGCAACTTCTGCAAGAGAAAGTTACGGCCCTCCTGGCCAAGGGGGCTATCGAGCGGGTTCCTGGGACAGAAGTAGTGTGTGGCTGTTACTCCCACTACTTTCTGGTTCCCAAGGAGGGAAAAGGGGGCCTACGCCCTATCTTGGACCTCCGGAACATCAACGGCTTCCTCCGGAAGGAGAAGTTCAAGATGCTGACTCTGGCTCAGGTCTTTGCTGCCCTGGAACCGGGAGACTGGATGGTAGCGTTGGACTTGCAGGACGCTTATTTTCACATTCCTGTCCTGGCGGGCCACCGGCGCTACCTGCAGTTCACGGTAGGCCTAGAGCACTTTAAGTTTACCGTGCTCCCCTCGGGTGTTCATGAAAGTGAGGGCGATGGTCGCAGCTCATCTGCGCAGATTAGGGGTGTCAATCTTCCCCTATCTCGACGACTGGTTGTTGGAGGCGGGCTCGCCCCAGACAGTCGTCAGCCACCTCCAGACTACGGCCGATCTCCTGCACCTGCTGGGGTTCTCCATCAATGTGCCGAAGTCTCACCTGTGCCCCTCTCAGAAGCTCCTCTTCATCGGAGCGGTTCTAGACTCGGTGCATTTTCGGGTTTATCCTCCCGAACAGGGGGTTTGGGATATTCAGGCTCTGATTCCGATCTTTCAGTCTTTATCCCGAGTCTCGGTCAGGTTGACGCTGCGGCTTCTGGGGCTGTTAGCCTCCTGCATCTTTCTGGTGCATCACGCCAGGTGGCGGATGCGGGCTCTGCAGTGGGACCTGAAGTTTCAGTGGGCCCAGCATCAGGGCAACTTGTCCGACCATGTCTTGATCTCGGAGGGCACTGCAAGACAGTTGCAGTGGTGGCTCATGGACCGCGATTGGGGCAGCGGCAGATCCCTCTCCCTACCCCAACCGGAGCACGTAGTTGTGATGGATGCGTCCCTCCTGGGCTGAGGGGGGCCACATGGGAGAGGCTGAGATCAGAGGCCTCTGGTCTCCGGCGGAGTCCCAGATCCACATCAACCTTCTGGAGCTGCCGGCGATCCGGCTTGCACTGATAACATTCCTCCCCTCTGTCCGGGGGAGTGTAGTGCAGGTATTCAGGGACCACACCACCGCCATGTGGTATTCCAACAAACAGGGAGGGGTGGGGTCGTGGACCCTGTGCCGGAAGGCTCTGCGCCTCTGGCAGTGGCTGGAACATCAGGGCGTGACCCTGGTGGTTCATCACCTGGCAGGTTCCTTGAACGCCAGGGCGGACGAACTCAGCCGTCGGTGCATGATGGATCACGAATAGCGTCTGAGTTCGGACGTGGCGCAAGGTCTTTCAGCAGTGGAGAGAGCCTTGCTTAGATCTATTCGCCACAGAAGAGAATGCGAAATGTCATCAGTTCTGCGCTTTGGAATTTCCAAGGCGGCACTCGCTCAGAGACGTTTTTCGTCGCGAGTGGAGTTGTGGTCTGTTGTACGCCTTTCCGCCTATACTACTTCTGCCCAGAGTGCTGAAGAAGATCAGGCGCGACTGGGCCCAAGTCATCCTTGTGGCTCCGGACTGGGCGTGAAGATACTGGTTCCCGAGCTACTCAGCATGTCAATCAAACCCCTGATTTGTCTGCCACTTCAGGAGGACCTTCTGTCGCTGCCGCGGGGGGCGGTCCTCCACTCGAACCTGTCCAGTCTCCACCTCCATGCGTGGAGATTGAGCGGCGACAGTTGAGGCCATTTGACTTGCCTCCTGAAGTCTGTGATGTCATTCTGGCAGCCAGGCGTCCCTCCACAAAAACGGTATACGCCTGCAGGTGGAACAAATTTGTGGCATGGTGCACAGCAAAGGCTGTGGGTCCACTCTCTGCCCCCTGTGAGAAGTTGGCCTGATATATGATGCTCACTAGTTCTAGTGATCACCTTGTATCAGTCCAAACAACCCTTATGGTGATTGGTTGTAAGTTAACCTTATAGACCAGCTATCCTAATGGTAGCATGGACAAAAGCAGTCTTTAGGCTAAACTCTTTTGGCATGTGAAGCCAGCTGTTTTACCACATATAACCCCTTGAATACCAAGTGAAAGGACACCACACAGGTTGTTATGAAAATAAACAAGTATTTATTAACTAACCTACACCTCTGAACTCTTTGAGGTCAGAGGGCTAAGCACATGACAATCTCTTAGGAAAAAAACGTTTAAGTTGCACGATTTACAATGGTGCCCTAGGGGCACGACAAACCATATACTAAGTAAGTGGAATGTGAAAGTCAATAATAGGAATGGAGCTGTCCAGAGGCTGTAGGATCGCTGGGACCACGCTATACTAACTTGAGGTAGGTAATAGGATGCCCACGGAAGGCGTGTGCAGAGTGTGAACTCACACGCGAGATGCGTACAAACGTCTATGGACAGTACAGGTTTAGGAAAAAGGTGAGTACGGACGTTCTTGACTAGATAGGACCAAAACGACTGTTGAACTGGACACTAGGAGTCAAGCTACCCTTGAGCACCGAAATGCTCGTGTTACCTCACCCACAGGCTGTGGGTGCATAGGTGCCAAGTCGTGTCGGGTCCCGGCGTTGAAGTCTATGGAGCCTGGAGGAAAAGATGCTGCAGGCGGTCAGGAGGAAGATGTCCGGTGTGATCCAAGGGTGGATCAGTGAAGAGAAGAACCTGAAAGCAGAGAGGACAATGTTCAAAGTCACTAGCCAGTGACTGGAGTGGAACCAGGAGTGGAACCAGATGTCGTCATTGCGATCAGGTGAAGGTGGACGCTTGTCTCTGCAGCCACGTGGACCAGGTGGTGTTTTTGACAACCAGGATGGAGGCACGAGCTGTCCCACGCAGGCTCTCGCTGTCGGTGGTGTCGTTTCCGGATTCGGGTTCAACAGGCCTTGGCAAAGGCAACCCATGCAGTGAGTGGAAACGGCGTCTGGAGTGGACCAGGAGGGTCCGGGGTGCTCCTCTTTTGGAAGGGAGCAAGGGCCAGTCTGGAGCAACCAGACCAGCAGTGAAGTTGTCGGGTTTCGTCGTCTAGGAGGTCACTAACCGGCCGGCAAGTGACCAGACAACGCGTCGAGCAGCAAACAGGCAGAAGGGCCCCACGCAGATCTCGTGGATGCTGGAGCGCTGGTCTTCGATGCAGGAGCTGCTCGGGGTCGGGGCTTCTCAGTCCCCAAAGCACTTGGACGAGGATGCCTCGGAAGTCGTGCTGGAGCGAAGTGCTGCTTCTTTCAAGATGGCCGGTCCCACGTGTCTCGTCGCACCCACGGGTCTCAGCTGTGCTGCAGATGTGGGTAGAGGTCGGAGAGGTCTGGGAGTCCGGGTCTCGTCGGGCTCTGAAGTCTGGATCCTTGCAGGAAGACGACAAAGGGAAGCCGCTGTACGCTGATGGTGCCTGCTTGTGCCCACAAGGGAGATTTTCTTCAGTCTTCTGTGGAGCAGAACGTCGAAGTCCAGAGTTTCTTCTTGTAGAGTTGATCAAGATAATCTAATTTGGAATGGGACCAGCTCCTACCTTTATTCGGCTAAAGGGGGCTGCACTATGACTAGGTCCCTCCCCTGGGTGGGACCAGGAAGGGGGGTGGTTACACCCCCTATCCTTTGTCCGGTCTTGCGCCAGCTCTGGGGCTGGAGTGCCCCAGGAACTGGTTTAGACCGGTGTATGCACAGGGACACCTTGTGTGCCCCAGGCATGTCTCATTCCTTTCAGCCCTGTCCTACCTAATACACACAATCCTGTCTGGAGTGGTGCTAGCACCTCCCAAGGCAGGAAACCCTTTGTCCAAGCCTCCCTCGCTGGAAGGACTCCCAGCAGCAGGAGGTCAGACTTGTGTCTGTGGTGGCAGCATCCATTTTGTGATGCTGAGGCTCAAGTTAACTTTAACCGGGGTTCACAGTTATATACATGTCGTGTCCCTCTACAAGGGTGGAATGCTACCCCTGTCGCCAGAATTGGCGAGGGGGAGTATTCCAATTCGTATGACACCTTACTCGACATGTTTTGATAATGCTATACCAAAGTTAGCATTTAACCGTGAGGATTATAATGCACTTAAGAGTATATGGTATAGCGTTATCATGGAACAGCTATTAGGACTTGGTTCCGCAAGCTGCAAACGGGCTCAGCTCTTGCCAGAGCACCATCTCACATACATCCAAGCACTCTGCCTTTAGGATTGATAAGGCCTTCCATAGGAGTGACTGATAGGAATATATGTGTCCATTTTAGGGTTAGATATAGGGAACTATATCTAAAGGAAAGGGTGATTACACCACCTTGCCCCAGCTGTCGTGCAGCCAGTTGTGTCTGTTTAGATGGCCAGCCAGGGGTGGCATAATACATGCTTCAGCCCCTGGTAGGCCCTGGGTACACCTATGCCCTGGGTACCTATAGTACACTGTACAGGGACTGATAAGGTGGCCCAGTACCAATTGGTAAATGCACCTAAGGTACATGGTTGTCAATTTAGAGAGAGAACAGCTAGGCTGTGGGTCTGATTAGCAGGCCCACAGCCAGGGAAAATCGTAAACCAGTGAAGCAAAAAGCAAAAATCGGGGGTGACCATAGGATTGCGACCCTACTCTCCTACACCCCCCTTCTGAGGTGCTCCTCTTTCTTCTTTCTCTTGCCCAGCAGGGCTCTGCTCTGGGCACTTTTAAGGGCTGCCTCTCTGCCATATCAGCCCTCTTTGTTCAAGTCCCCGGTTGTTAATAGATTCTTGAAGGGCATCACTCATATGTTCCCCCCTGTTCCTTTTGTGGTGCCGCAGTGGGATTTGAACATTGTTCTGACTTATCTGATCTGCGCTCCCTTCGAGACACTTGATAACTGTCCTCTTCGTCTTCTTACTCTCAAGACTGCATTCCTGGTTGCCATCACCTCTGCCAGGAAAGTGAGTGAGCTCCAGTCCCTTTCTTCACAACCTCCTTTACTTTCCGGACAAAGTTGTGTTGCGGACGCGTACCCTCTTTCCTGCCCAAGGTAGTCACAGCCTTCCACATCGGGCAGTCCATAACCTTGCCCACCTTTTCTCCGCCTCCGCATCCCTCGAAAGAGGAAGAGAGGCTCCACCGTCTGGACCCAAAACGTGCGCTCTCATACTATCTGGATCGCACACGCCAGTTCCGGGTGAATGACCAACTCTTTGTTGGTTACGAGGTTGGGCGGTGCACAAACGAACCATTTCTTGATGGATCGTCTTGTGCATCAAGGCTTGTTATTTTCTGGCTAAAAAGGAGCCTCCTGTGGGGTTGCGTGCCCATTCCACTCGGGCCACGGCAGCTTCTAATGCCCTGGGTAGGGGAGTCCCCTTGCAGGACATCTGTCAGGCAGCTAAGTGGGCCTCGCTGCACACGTTTGCTAGACACTACTGCCTGGACAGCCAAGTCCGGAGAGATGGCTTTTTCGGCCGTTCCGTTCTCCAGGACTTTCTGGTGTGATCATTGGTTTGCAGACCCACCACCGGGGTTGGTATTGCTGGGGTATCTATTCTAAGGTAAGGAATCTAATACTAACATGTTTCTTTCAGATGCACAAGTTACTTACCTTCGGTAACGATATATCTGTAAGAAACAGTAGTTTGTATTAGATTCCTTACCGCCCCACCCATCCTCCCCGTTCTGCGAACCGATATCTAGGGTTAAGGTCATCCCTTCTCAGGGCCCTAGTTTCATGGCACCAGTGTTGGTTTTTATCATGGCCCTGCATTTCTGGCGCGAAAAAGCTGTGTATAAGAACGGAAGTCAGCGCGCGAGGGCGGCATCTAATTACTCCGGCGACATCATCCCGGCGACAACTAAGCAGACGACGCAGAGCCGCAGACGACGCCTACCGACGCCCAGAGGTACTGCTACGCAAAAGTTTCCGGATCCAGACTGATGCCTGGGGATATTCTAAGGTAAGGAATCTAATACTAACGACTGTTCCTTACAGATATATGGTTATCGAAGGTAAGTAACTTGTGCATCAAGATCTGCTACAGAATGGCACACTGGAGCCTCCTGAAGCTATTTGTGCTCACTCTGCTAGAACTAAATAAGCTACCTTAGCATTGGCTCGAGAAGTCCCTATGGCAGATATTTTTAAAGCGGCGACTTGGGCTTCTCTTCACACTTTTTCACAAAAATTATTATTTGGATTCCAAAGTGAGGAGGGACAGTCACTTCACACTTTCTATTTTACAAGATTTTTTTGGTTTAATCAGACATGCGCTCATGTCCAGGTGTGGGACAACTTGGCACCAGCAATCTAGACAAAAGGTGAGTAATATGTAGATAGTTGTATCCATCAGAAGAACAAGTTACCTACCTTCATTAACGCTTTTTCTGGTCTTGACCTTGCTCCAATGGAAACAGTCCAGCGCGCACTGCCAAAGCAGGTACTCCCTGAGCCGGAACTCAAGCAAACCAGGACTGGTTTCGCCCTAGTTAGGGCTCATAAGCCAGGTTTAGCTTGGTTATAGTGATAGTGTGCCCCTGGGTCCCATGCACACCCATCACACTTAGGGCGACAGACAAATATACAAAAATTGATGGATTGAGTGTTTGAATTAAGCCTGCCACCTATCACCCTTTTGTAAAGCTTTATTTCAGAACAGACACACTAAACTATACAAAAAAGTGATGGATGAAATGCTTTAAGCAATCCATGCGTAATTGTTTTGAGCACTATTGTGTGTCTGTTCTGATTCAAACATGTGAATCTGAAAGATTCAATGCTGCAGTAGAAATAAGTTACTTACCTATAACTACAGTTATCCAGTATTGGGGTATCTTTCATAGATTCACATGCCTGAATCATTCCCCATCGCTGAGGTGGGAGTCTCACGGTAAAATACAAAATCAGTGCCCTAAGTAAATGAGTAGTAGGCTAAAAGAAAAGCCCAAGGGCCTAGATATTAGTAGCCTATCTACATCAGTATATGAAAAGAACCAAAAATTAGTTCCAACCAATCAGCCACCCTCTAGAACCTTCCCAGCAGAGGCAGTTCTCCTCAGATTTTCACCTCACGTCGTGAGGAAGGGAGTCTCCCTGAGTGCCTACTCAGTTCTTCACTTCTTTTCTTCAGGAAGTCTGATAAGAAGGCTTTTTTTAGACCCTGCAGGATCTGTGAGAAGAAGAGGGTCCATATGGATGACCAGCATAAAGACTGCATTTATTGCCTTCATCCAAAGCATGTTGCTAATGTTTGGAGAATCTGCTGTCCCTTCCTTACTAAAACACTTAGGGATAGGGAGGCAAGACTACTTTTATGGCTAAAATCTTCCTCGGCTGAGGAGGATGACAAGGCCTCAACTTCGAGTAAAAGGGCTAGATCGCATGACAGCTCTTCCAGTGAGGGAAGAAAGCACCATAAGTCTTCCCATGATGTTTCTGTCCATTCACAGAGGTCACTCGGAGTCAATGCTGTCTTTGCCCTCTGAGGAGTCCAAGAGACCATCGACTTCTAAAACTGTGAGTAAACCCCAGGTTAAAACTCTCACACTGGTTCCATCATCAACAGTTTCAGTGACTTCTGCTGCCCCCTTGTTGACGGCTTCTGTCTTGGCAATGGCTATCTCTTCACCTATTGTGTCATCTAAGATGTCTGTCACGTCTAAGAAACTTATTCTTAAAGACTTGTCGACGAAGAGTTCATCTTCTACGTCGTCGTCGACCGTGTCGACGTTGAGCTTATCAACTAAGGTTCCATCGACGACGAAGGTACTTCTATCTATAAAGTCAATCTCGCCGACGTCGACAATGTCATCGATGACTGTCCCATCGACGTCTACTTCAGTGATGACCCCGTCGACGAAGAGCCCGTTGACGACTATTCCGTCGACGAGGAGCCCGTCAACGAAGAGTCCGTCGACGAAGAGGCAGTCGATGATGGCCCCGTCAACGACGAACACATCGATTATTCTGTCGAATAGGAGCCCGTCGACGATAATCCCACCGACGACCAGGAGCCCGTCGACGACGAAGACCTCGTCGACGATGATTCTACCAGTCTCTCAGCCATCATCAGTGGTAACTTTGCCTTCACATTCAACGCCCATATCGTACACACATTTTCAATTGAAGACTTATCAAAGGCAGTATTACTGTAAGATATCTCCTCTCTTGCCATCTCACCTCTTGGAAACTTATGTCGAAGATGAGGATTATGATGATGAAGATGACGAAGGACTATTTGGCATAGCTCACCACTCCTCTGAGCTTAACATCAAGTGCCAAGAAGAGGATGACAAATAATATCAGGAGCATTATTATCAAGAGGATCTTACTACTCCATATCATAGGTATCCCAGAAAGGAGTCGAGTCACAGAGAGATGAGTCCTCTCCCTCCATCGCTCATTCAGGATCTACAAGCCTTGCTGGCGGACTACCATCAAAGGTTTCCCCCACAACAGGCTGTACCTGAAAATCCACCTCCACCAGCGGAGATGCCTGATTCGTTACCTCAGACTGAGGTTCCTGATTCGTTACCTCAGACTGAGGTTCCTGCTTCACCACCTCATCCCCCTGGTCCATCTGAGCCAGTGCACACCATGACACTACCTCCTCAGAGGAGGAAGTTGAAGAGGGTGAATTACCTAACCGGGCTGCAATCACAGATCCTTGGCACGATTATGTCATACTGATGCCTTCTCCACCTGTTCCTCAGCCTTCAGATTCTCCCCCTGAGGACATCTGGGGTTTTCATAACTTGATGCAAAGAGCGGCATCTAGATTCCAATTGCCTGTTGCAGTAGAGCACACAGATTGTTTTTTTCTTGATTTTAAAGAAGAGTCTAGGAAGATCACGCAAGCTGTTCCTATCATTGATTGTATTTGGAATAAAGGAATTAAGATTATGCAAACGCCTGCTTCTATTCCGGCTGTGCTTCCTCACATTGAGAAAAAGTACTGTGCTCCTCCTGATACTCCATTTTGTTTGATTGGTCATCCCCGACCAGACTCCGTGATTTCACAAGCCGCATAGCAGAGATCTAAAAATCCAGCTATGCCCATAACAACACCGCCTGATAAGGAGACTAGACCTTCTAGGTAAAAAAAATCTCCACTATGGCAGCAGCCTCTATTAAAGCGACAAATTATATGGCAATAGTCAGCCGCTATGACCGCCAGATGTGGTCAGATTTGGCAGAATTTATCGGCCTCATCCCTGAAGACCGTAAACAGGACACTAGGACGATCCTTTTGGAAGGAGAGCGAGCCGCATCTGAGATCATAGATTGCGCTCTGGATATTGCAAACACCAACTTTCGCCAACTTGGCGGGGCTGCAGTGCTTAGACACCAGGGATGGCTTAAAGCCACATCTTTTAAACCAGAGGTACAAACAAAGATCTAAGACATGGCCTATGAGGGAGGGTCTTTATTCGTTAACACATTGATTCGGCCCTCCTTGCTAATAGAAACGGATACTGATAACTGCTAAATCTCTGGGCGCTCTGCAATACAGGCGCAGATCATTCCGAGGTGCAAGAGGACGTGGTTTTGCTTCAAGAGGAGGATATCAGAACCAGCAAAATAGGCAGTATCAATCACAGTATAGACAACCTTAGAGCCAATCATCATACCGCCAATCCTTTTCGGCTTATTTTCTCCCGTCAGGTAGATCGAAAGCGATTGAACAATCAAGGTCGCGATACCAACAGGAAGCAATGATTTGTGCAGGACGCCAGCCGTACCCCCCTCCCTCCCCGTGGGCACAAAGATTTCAGTGTTTGCTCAAAAGCGGCGACAGATTACTTCGGACCGATGGGTTCTCGACCTAGTAAACAACAGTCACACCCTGGAATTCATCAAACAGCCACCTACTACCCCGCCCAGGGGTCCACCTCCCCCTTGTCTTCACTTACTGTTCAAATAAGCCTTAAAGATGCTCCTCAAAAAGGCGATAGAGAAGGTTGCATCGTCTCAAAGAGGAACTGAGTTCTATTCTCGTTTCTTCCTCATCAAGAAGTAGTCAAGTGAATGGCGTCCGATCCTGGACCTCCGCAAGCTCAACAAATTCCTCAAAAAGCAACGTTTCTGAATGGTCACACTTCCCAAGGTCTTAAGCTGTGTAAACAAAGGGGATTTTAAGGCTTCTCTGGATCTTGAGGATGCGTACTTTCACATCCCTATACATCCCAAGCATCGCAAATATCTTAGATTCACAGTGGCTGGGGTCCACTATCAGTTCAAGGTACTCCCGTTCGGACTGAAATCGGCACCAAGAATCTTCACAAAATGTTTGGCACCAGTGGCAGCAACATTGAGATCTCGAGGAACACAGGTGTTCCTGTATCTCGACTATTGGCTGCTCAAAGGTCCTTCGGAGCAGGCGGCTGAAGATGCGGTCTCAGCATGTCTACATCTCTTCTCGGATCTAGACCTCACTCTCAACGAGAACAAATCACAGTTGCGTCCTCTCTAAGTTATTCCTTTTCTGGGGGCAAGACTGGACACACTACAGTGCAAAGCATTTTTATCAAAAGACCGCTAGTTACGTCTTCAAAAAATTGGCAATCTTAATTTAAAAAAGAACGTCTGGTTCTGTCCGGATGTTTGCTTCTCTTCTGGTAATGTGTTCATCGGTGATAAACCTCATACCCTTGGCACAGCTCAGAATGAGACCTCTTCAGGAAGAATTACATCTTCAATGGCAACAAGCCGTAGGATCGTTCGGCGATTCCATCAAGGTCACGTCGCGCATGATATATTCTCTGCATTAGTTGTCCCAGATAGTGAATTTAGCTCCAGGCCTCACTTTCCTACCAGCCACTCCAGACTTCGTTTTAACAACCAATGCTTCCATGGAGGGATGGGGAGGTCATCTGCAAGATTTGCAGATTCAAGGGAAATAGTCCCAAGAACACCATTGACAACATATCAACAGGTTGGAGCTTCGCACCATTTTTGTTTCTCTGCAAGCATTCCTCCCAAGGATTGCAGGACCCTCAGTGCTGGTCTGTACCGACAATACGACCAGCATGTATTACATCAACGAACAAGGAGGAACACAGTCGCCAACATTTTCGGAGAAAGCCCAGGAAATGTGGGAGTGGGTCACATTCCACAAGATAACCTTGAGGGCAGAATATGTCAAGGGCCTCCACAATACATCTGGCCGACACCATGAGCACGTCCCTAGCGGACTGCCACGAATGAGAACTGGAGCAGGTGAACAGAGTCTTCAAAATTTGGGGCAAACCAGCACTAGATTTATTTGCAACGAGGGAGAACAAGAAATGCCAATACTATGCCAGCAGGTTCCCTCAACAGGAATCAAGACCTTAACATCTCTCAGGACTGTTGTGAGATTATGGCCAAGTCTCGTGCTCAGAGTACAATCAAGACTTAACTTTTAAAGTGGTAGCGATTCTGTCATTGGGGTCAGGTGAATAACATCCATCCTATTCAAGCTCCTGCGGAACAAATTCTTCCTTACTTGCTGTCTCTGGCCAAATTTGGCCTGTTTTTTTCAGCGATTAAGGTTAATCTCGCTGCTCTGTCCAGATTCAGAAAAGGTACTGAACTACCTTCTCTCTGTTCATCTTCGCTTGTCAAGCAATTTATGAAAGGGCTTTTCTGAGCTTTTTCTCTGGTGCGCGCACCTCCTCCAGAGTGGGAGCTCAATACTGTGCTGGCGCAACTAATGAGACAATAGTTTGAATCTACACACAAAGCTGATCTCAAGTTCCTCACGTGGAAGGTTGCCATTCTTCTGGCTCTTAGAATAAGTGAAATCCATGCGTTCACTATCACAGAACCCTTTTTACATTTCACTAAAGGTTACGTAACTATTCGAACTAATCCAAGATTCATCCCTAAAGTACTGACTCAATTTCACTTGAATGAACCAGTAAAGTTAAAAGTTTTCTTCCCAGATCCATCCACGCCAGCTGAGAGAGCATTGCACTCTCTTGACATTAAGCGTTGTTTAAAATTCTATTTACAGAAGACTAAAGATTTCAGGCGATCCAATCAATTGATCGTGGGCTATGGTCAAGCCACACTTGGGACTGCAGTAACAAAGGCAACAATAGCCAGATGTCTGGCTTCTACGATTCATTTCTGCCATGACAAGGCCAACAAACCTTTACAGAGAAAGGTTAAAGCTCATCCTACCAGGACTGTGGCAGCTTCTACAGCATGGTTTGCTGGAGTGACTTTGGAGAACATTTGTCATGCCGTGACATGGAAAAATGTCCACACTTTTATGAAACATTATTGTCTGCAATCCGCACAGCAGGAGGATACAGCTGTGGGACAAGCAGTTCTAAGTCATCTTTTTCATTAAGGTCCGTTTTAGGTATTTTTCTCTTATATAATGCAATGTTTCAAATGGCAAATTTTATATGCTTTCGCTGAATATATACATAGCTCTCTAGGTTTTAATAATCTTACCTTATTTCGTTAATGTGCTTAATATGCATTTTATTTTTTTAATGGCTTGCTTATGTTATTGAAGTTCCAACAATTATGAATGCGTTTTGGGAGTTTCTGAAACCTTGTCTCCACCATCCGCAAATGGCACTGTTGTTTGCATTAATGCTTGCTATTCTGATTCAGGCATGTGAATCTATGAAAGGTACCCCAATACTGGGTAAGAAAACAAGTTACTTACCTGTAACTACAGTTATCCAGTATTAGTATCTTTCATAGATTCACATGCACCCACCCTCCTCCCCGGCGAGTCAGTTCTTTATATTTGGACTACTTACTTCCCACTTGTGCTAAGAACATCTGAGGAGATAACTGCCTCTGCTGGGAAGGTTCTAGAGGGTGCTGGTGGCTGATTGGATGGAATTAATATTTGGTTATTTTCATATAATGATGTAGATAGGCTACTAAGATATAGGCCTTTGAGCTTTTCTTTTAGCATACTACTCTTATTTACTTAGGGCACTGCTTTTGTATTTTACTGTGGGACTCCCGCCTCAGTGACGGGGAATGATTCAAGCATGTGAATCTATGAAAGATACCAATACTGGATAACTGTAGTTACAGGTAAGTAACTTGATTTCTTCTCCTGCATCCCACCACTGCTCATTTCCCTACTTCCACACTCATGATTAAGTGTTGGGGCTTCTGAAGGGGAGTGAGATTTATTGTACTGTTCTTTCATTGGCAGTAGGTCAGGTATTTTCCACTGTGGTGATTGTGCTACTAAAGTGGCACTATTGACTGCTTAGTTGTTCAGACATCATCTGCTAAATTAAAGCAGAATATATTTTGATCTGTGCCTCCAAACAGGGAAAACTCCTACTGATATTTTAAAGTTACTGTGTGAATCCCATCTCAAAAATGGGGAATAATTAAAGCATGAGAATCTTAAAAAAATAAAAAAGTCCATGCAAGAGATCTGTAGTTAAGGGTAACCATCTTTTTTCTTATGTTATTGGACTAACTTGAATGGAAGCAGTGAGCTGATTTTCTTAGTGAACAACATTCTCAAGACTCCCAACACAGTGAGGAGTGCAGCTTTAAGGTGCGCATAGCAGTCTTTAGGACCAACAACAATAGGTTTAAGGAATTATTCTCCACATCCAAGGAATTATTCTCCACATCCAAGGACATCAAATGTCAGTTTAATACACTTTTGTGTTTGTTTTACTCTGGTGAAATGGCCTATGACTTTGCTGGATCGTAATCATGCACAAGCCCTTCAATCGATGCCTTCTGAGGACATGCAAATGCTTTAATAGATAACAGCATTTCGGATTCCTCTTCCCTGCATGCCCAGGGAAGGTGACCCTCCAGAAACCATTTTCTGTATTTAATTCAAATAAGATTACTTTTTCTCTCTTTCCTGCATGAACAGTTGTTACGCATCATAAATGCCTGATGCACTACACCTTTCTTTTTGTACAAAACTAGGAATGTTTTGTTTAAGCCAACCTTTTGAAAAATATTGAAGCTTTACAAAATCAGGGCTAGCTGGAATAAAGCCTGTATATCCTCAAATGTACATGCACAGACATTCAATCCAATGCAGTATTGTGGCATTCCCTAAACATGTACCTGTCAGTGAGAGATCCAGATGGCTATTTGGTCAAACAGACAAGCATGTTACAAGCACTTCAACCATGATGCTTTATCTTGCGGTGATGCTCAGTTTAGCCTGTTTGCTTAAGTTATTAGCTGCCAGATACTCACTGGTAATCTTCATTACTACAAGTCAGTCTTCCTTATCATGGTGCTTACAAAAGTGAGTTCCTGCGTTGCAAGGGCACAAATATTGCCCACATAAACAAATGTCTAACTGTCCCCTCTCAGCATGGCTGTCAATTACTTCCTATCGCATGACTTATAAAGGAGGTGCCATTTGTAACCACTTCCAGTAATAACAAAGCAAAACAAATACTAACAAACATGCAATTTCCTACCATAGTCTAAATAAATATTCCATAGGGAGTGAAGGATAGGTAAATATGGGACTGTGAGGAGGAAGACTGTTACTCGGAGTTATGAAGGTTACTGGTACGTAATCCTTGAATTACTTTCCTCACTCATCTTCCTCGTCACAGTCCTTACTAGCATAAACATACTCCAAGTTGTGTAAAAAAACAAATTTGAGATAACAAAAATAAGTGCGTATTGTGCTTAGTTAATAACAACAAAAGAAAATGACTGTACTATGGCTAAAACTGATGAACCAAATGAAGACGCAATTACCTCACCTAACTGCAATTTATAGTGAGTAATTAAAGTGTTTGGGGAGACCCAATGTTTCTACAGCACAAAGTTCTTTAAGGAACGCCTCCTTAATAGCTTCCCAGGAAGAGGATACACGTCTACTGGACTGCCCCTGGACTAAGGTTAGAATTGGAAGACCTCATTTTTATTAGGCCATGGAAAGGGTCATTCTCACCCACGTACTGAGCATGTAAGTAGAAGGATAATGACCCATGTTCGTCAATGCCAGAAGTAATGACCAAACATTCTACTTCATAAAAAGAGGTTATTCTCTGCAAATGGATGGATAGGGCTTTGTGAACATCTAGCAAATGCCAAATAATTTCCTGTTCAGAAAAAGGAGATGGAAGAAACACAGGCAATACTAAGTCCTGGGGCAAATGAAAAGATAAGGAAACTTTGGGCAAAAATGAAGGCTCTGGCCTCAAAAGCACCTTGGCTTCAAAGAACCTCAAAAAAGGTTTGATAGCAAAAAGGATCCTAGTTTCACCTAGTCTGTGATCCGAAGAAAGAGCCACTTGAAAACAAGAATTTTTAAGTCAGAAACTTTAATGTCACTGCTCTAGAAGCTTGAAAGGAGATCCCTGAAGAGCCAAAAGAACTAATGGTAAACCCCAAGAGGTAATCGGAGAATGAGCTTTCAGTTAAAAACTCCTTAAAAGTCGAGAGGCCAGAAAGTCAAATCTCAAAATGTAAAAGTATCCCACGGCTCTAATTGCTGCCCATTGGCTACACAATGTAGATACCACCAGTCCAAATAAAAAAAAAAAAAACTCAAGAATTCCTCCTAATCTCCAAACACCCAAGGATATGCAACAGAGAGAATTCACTGGTAAGGTTGGATCTCTCATAGGGGAGGGAGATGTTGGAAATATACAAGGAGGTGGGACTGCCAGCTGAATAAAAAAAAGTGTACACCAGGGACAGCAAGACTAGTGAGGGTTTATAAGAAGAACTGCCCCTTGTTTGTCCTTGTTCTTGGATATGACTTTTCTAAGTAAGGCAAAGGGAGCCAATGCAAAAGGAAGACCTTTGGACAATTTGAAGCTCATCTCATTCTCTGCAAAGAGTTATGGAGACTAAGAATGGGAAAGAGAGGTTTAACCGGTCTGCATGCCTGTTCTCCTACTCCAGGAAATAGATTGTTGTTAGCAGGGTCGGCTTTAGCACTGGTGGCGCTCTGTGCGATCATGTTTGTTGGCGCCCCCCACGGACTCCCTCACTACCACCCTTTAACAGTGCCCCCTCAAGTCTCCACAATAACCACTCTTGCAAATGCATTCAATAAGCTTTATAGTGCCGCTTATAGCTGTGTACGGTGTCAGAGCACTCTACATTACACATATTGCACAGAGAGAATGAATCATATATGTGTGTAAATATGTGTATAGGAAATGTTAGATAAGCCAGAAGACTACAAGGTGAGCCACATGTCATCCATACAGGTAGACAGTATAGTTTAAGAGTACTTGGTCTAGAGAAGCACAGACTCAGAATTTAAAAACACAACCCCATGGTTGGTAATAATGAGATTTTTTTTTAACCGAAATGAGCACTTTTTGAAACATTAGAACAATGAAAGACGGGGGGGAATAATCATAATGCTCTAATGTATACCTTGCAGTTTGCATGCAGCTCTTTGATGACAGATATTAGCTCCCTGTTCGATGTTAGGATTTTAACAACTACCCTGCAAGTAACTAAAGGATCGCTCTGAGAAAACCACTGACCTGTTACATTATATGCACTTTGTGATCTGCATGGTACACATTCTTTGCAGCAGGCACATTAACACCTTGCTGCTAGGTGTTTTCCCCTCCTGTGCTGGAAATTGCCATTTTGCTGGTGTCATGACGAGCTCAGCTCGTCATCAGCACAGCTCAACTGCGCATCATGACGAGCTGAGCTTGTCATGAGCATCGAAAGGGTTAACCTTCTGTGCTAGCATAAAATGAGTTAAAACTTCCACTAGACAAAACTACTTCTCTCTCCAGGAAGAACATTAATCACTGGGGTTATCTTGACAATTTTTTGGCTGTATGAAAATTGCCTGAGGCCAGCAACACAGCAGCAGGTGCTTTTTAAACCATATAATACTTCTAAACACGGCACCCCCTCAAAGTCAGCACCCGGTGCGGTGGCACCGGTCGCACCGCCCTAGAGCCGACCCTGGCTGTTAGAGAGATGACTGTCTTTTCCAACCAGGATGCAGTGAGGTCTGCTAGACAAGCTAGCTGAGGAACTCTTTTGCTACCCAGATGGTTCACATAAGAGCTTGTGACCAGATTGTTTGGATCCTTACAACCTAATTCTGAAGAAAAAGAGAGAAATCTAGGAGTGCGCTTTGAACAGCTGACAGCTCCTTCCTTGTAGAAGATTTTTCCTGTTCCTCTCTGGACCAGAGCCCCTGAATTGCATGGTACCTCGGTGTACCTCCAAACTACAGGTTATTACAGAGGGATAATGAAACCCCCTTGTTTAGACGGGAGGGATGGAGCTACCATGACAATGAGATTGAAGTCCTTCAATACTGGATCCCAGTGAATAAGCTTGTGATTCTATAAATTGAACAGATGTAGCAGAGCCCAGGGCAGACAACAATAAGGCCGAATGTCTCCATGAACCAATGTCTTGCCAGAGCCTTCCTGCACTTGGAGGAACCTCAGTCAAGTCATTAACTTCTGTACAGCTGGAGGTAGAATTACTCTTCCCACATCTGTTTTGATTAGGGCTCTGATAAACTGAAGTTTCTGGACAGGAAGAAGATGATACTTGTCTCTGTTCAGCAGAAACCCATGGGATGATAGCATCTCGCAAACCATTTGTACTGCCTTCAGACCCTTAGAAGAAGAAGAGACAGAGATTAGCCACTCTTCAAAATAGGGAAGCACCAGTATTCCCTTGGAATGTAGTTACTCACCAAAGAATCAAGGATCTTGGTGATCACCCTTTGAGCCAATGCCTGCCCAAAAGGAATGACACAATATTGAAAGTGATCTCCAAAGACACAATCTTAAAAACTGTTGAAAACTGCCATGAATCAGTACATGAAGATATGCATCCAGGAGATCCAGGGAGGCACATTATATCCTTGTAGCCATCAACAAAAGAGTGGACTGCAAAGTCACCATTTTGAACTTTTGATAAACTGGTTCACTCGTGTGAGATTAAGGCCAGGATGAAAATCCCTTATTCGTTTTGAACCAAAAACATCAAATAACAGCTCAAACCCTTTTTCATAAGCTGCAACAAAGGGTAATACCCCCCTTATTTAGTAAATACTCTGCTCCTTTCTTCAGACATTGAAGCTTGACTGGGCATTGAGGAGTGGGTGCTGAGATGAAGAAATTCCATTAATGTATCAGAGAACCAATCTGGTATCCTTGTCAAACTAACTGAAGAACCCAGGAATCTGACACATCCAATTGCCACTTCCCATAAAAGTGTTTTTTCCCTCTACTTTTTTGGGATAGTCATGCTGCTGGTGGTATTGGGAGGGAGTTGTGGGTAGTTGAAGGGGTTTTGGGGAGGTTGGGGGTGGAGAAGGTTGGTGGTTTGCTGCCGGCTTTGTCCATGTAGGGACCTTCCCGGACACATCCCCGGCCACAAAATGACTGATCTGTTCCTTTGGAAGTAGAGGGTTGACCACAAGCACCGCAATACCAAACTTCTCTTTTGAAGGTGTGTAAACCAGACTCATCAGCTTGCAGTCTTCCACCAAGTAATTTAGAATCTCTTCGAATTGTTCCCTAAACAGTTTGCTGCTGCTAAAAGGAAGGTGGCTCAAGACAGATTTTTGGGCATTGTCAGCTCTCCATAGCGTTCTAAACGATACGTGGTAAAGGCAACATACTCCTTCATTTCTCTTGAAGTGGAATCTATTCCTCATCATTCTAGCTGGGAATAAATGAAAAGTAATTTGAGAGGGGCCCCTAGACTAAAGGGACAGGGCTCCTTGTCAGATTTATAAGTTGAGAACATCTCGCTTCGGGACTAAAATCAACCACAATTATGTTTCTGCAGACATACTCTCAAACATTCACTATAAAGGTCTCATACAACGTTCTATAGCAAACCCAACACTATAATCAAGTCAAGCACCACTAAATTACCAAATAGTCCAAGTCTTTAATATCAAATCTTTACATGTAGCATTTAAAACAACAAAAAAGAATGTATAACAACTGTGCAGAAGTGACACCTGGTGTCACTTCTGTATAGTTCTTATACATTCTTTATGGTTGATTTTTGTCCAAAAGGGAGATTATTTTCGACTTTTGAGTGGGATTGGAAGAAAGCCAGGACCTAACAATGAGTACATTTACCTTATGGTGGCATTTTTATTCCTAGTCCATTAGCTGTCTCCTGTTGCCAGCGCACTTCTGGATATGCTTCTGCTTTCGGTCTAAGCCTTCAGATCATTGGGGTCCTTTTTGTGTTAAAGAAAAGGAACTGCAAGGGTGCATATCTGCACTGGAAAAAAGGCATATGCTTCCAAATTGGGTAGGAATACTTGCATAATGTTTGATGTTTGAGAAGCAGATTCCTGCTCTGCCTATGCAAGGGAGCTTCAGAACAATCATTCCAGGATTCATCATACACATAACGTAAACCTTTTGTCTGTATTTTGCAGTGCAGTTATGAGCTTGTATGCAACAAACAACAACTATATCTTTAGAGTCCAGAACCTAGCTCTTAGAGGGCTCGGGCATTTTATTATAATACATTCTTTTAGAATTGCCTCACTGAATAGTATCCATGGAATTTACAAAACAAATGTTCATGAGAGGAGAAATTATCATGGGGTGGTGAGTCATAGGCTGGAGCAGCTGAGTAAACTGCGGAACAGTAGATTAACCTAGGTATGTCTAAAGTGTCCAGAATTGATACAGACACATGTAAGAGCATCATTTTTGTCTTGCCTTCATTGTTTTTTCATGTTCTTTAGAAAAGTGATTGCTAAAAATTGTGTTTTTGTTTCTATCAGCTTTCAGATATGTCCCCCATGGGAAGGGATCCATCTCTGTCCAGTTTCAGCAGTGCAACCCTAACCCCCTCTTCCACTTGTCCATCCTTGGCTGACTCCAGGTGCAGCTCCATCGATCAAAAGTAAGTCTTGTAGGGCCAACATACCTTAAGGTATTGACCCAGGCCACAAAGCCTGTCACTTCTAGACCACTGATTCTAGTTCAGTCCAAGGCAAAAGTGCTAATTCACTGGCAGACTATGCCTTCTAAACAATCGGATAGCTTTATTCTTTTCCCAGTGGGTTATAGTGTGCTGAAATATGCTATTATTTATCACTACTTAATTGCAAATGCAACAGAGATTCTAATAATTGTGTGAAAATGGTGAGTTGTGATACTTAACCTCACTTTTGTGATCTCACCAGAGCAAGGAAGAGTCATGTTAGTAGAGCATGTTGTGAGGGAGTCTAAAAATGTTGCTATTCGATAACAGTTGCCCTAATGGATACTCTCTGCAGGGGATTCCTAAAGACAACCCTTTCCCCAGGCCTTAGACTTGACCACAATTTTTTTCTAGATAATCGACTGGCTCCTGTTGGTGCTATTCAGCACATTCCACAGATCCACTATTCTTCTCAGTTAGCAACTTAAAGGGTTCATTGAAGGTGCCACTGAGATTGGTGATGTCAGTTCTTATTTTTACACAGCTCCACAGAAGCTGGATCAAGGGCAGACATGTTTTCACTCTTCTATTTTTTTTATGGTATATATTTTTGTGAAAATGTTCATTTTGTTTTTGAGTGATAAAGCCCTCACCGAAGTCTTTAGGCTTTCTATATATTGTGGGCACATGTCTGTAGCACATTCACATTTGTAATGCCTGTATTCCCCAGGTAGGTGTCATAACACTTGCACATAGTATGCTTCCACATGCAGGTGTCGGAGGCAGCTTGAGAGAGTGAAGAAAAACTATTGATGATGTCTCTGGAGTGGAAGTCTTAGACCTCTTTCAATCAAGGACACATACAGAAGCCATTTAATGGAGAAATTGCACAGTAAGCACTAAAACATACACAATCCTCTCTCATCATGAGAGAAAGAGAAAAGTGGTCCAAGGAGTAGCTGCTCTGCTCTTCAGGGCCAATCCCAGGCTGCAAGAAACTGTTCCTGAAAAGCAATTGAGTTAGCTGCATTCTGGAGTCTTCAAGACGCTAATTCAGATATTTCAATAAGTCATACTCCCCAGTTTTTGGCAAAAAGAACAGTTGATGGAAAGAATGCAGAACTATGTCATACATTCCCCTCAGTACAGAGATTTGGGCCTAAATCCATTGTGTTTTTGCTCACCATCCCATTCCAGTTTGGACCCAGCCATATGCAAATCTGTCTTGACCCTGCGCCCAATAGGAACAGTCCAGCCCGAACTGCCAGACCAGGTCCTCCCTGGACTGGAAACAAGCATCCTAAGACCGGTTTTGGGCATTCAGCCCTCATCAGCCAGGATAGCTTGACTCCAGTGACATGGCGAGCACGGGACCCACGTCTGGGTATACCCGTCCCACTCGGGGTGACCAATACAAAAAGAACAATTGATGGACAGAATGCTGAACAATGTCATACATTTCCCTCAGTACAGAGATCTGGGCCTAAATCGATCGTTTTTTTGCTCACCATGCCATTCCAGTTTGGACGCATCCATATGCAAATCATTCTTGACCCTGCGCCCAATGGGAACAGTCCAGCCCGAACTGCCAGGCCATTTCCATTTTTTGCAACTCAGTGTATGCACCACGTCTTGGTCCATGCTGTTGGCACCAGACACTTTTTGCAGCAACTTTGATCCCTACAATGATCACTGATGCACCACTTCTTTGTGCTGACCAGACAACAGGAAGATATTTCCTGCAAGTTTGACAGAATCAGGGGCAGTGATTAAAGTGGTTAGCAGCTTTGGAAGCATTGATGTAGTTAAGACTTTGATAACATCTTATATTTTAAAACTGCGAGTAAAGGGTCAGTTGAGTATCTCCTTAAACAGGAAATGCTGTATCTCAAGATAATGACTATATCAGTGGTTTTTTTTCGAAGTTTGATGATCTCCTGGGGTCAGTCTCCGATAAACATCCCAGTTGCTCCACCCTCCAGTGTACAGTCCCGATTTCAACTCTTAGAAAGCAGCAGAAACTTTGTAGATCCCTTTGCACAGATCAGCCTAAGTCACACCCAGTACAAAGATTTTGTCGGGCAAGCGATTCTCTCATCATTCAGTGATTCCCTAAAGCATTATCTAATGGGAAGCATGTGAAATACCACAGTCCACTCAAGCAGTTTCCTGTTACGCTTACAAGAAGCATAGTTTTATAAGAACAATGGTCCCTTCAAAACCATTTATATGATATCAACCTGTAGAGATCACTTGCATTCACGTACAGTAAACATAAAGTGACTGCAACTGAAATTTCAATCAAGAGACAAAATATTTTATGTTCTAATAAATCTAATGTGAAATTCAACAAAATACATACTTAAGGTGCTATGGATGGTGTTAATCAGGGCAGTGCTCCTGAGTAGGTGAATTAGGCAGATTTTTTGTACTTCAAATTAGAATATAACATAACTTGTGTACAGATTAAAACTTTGGTTGTGGTCACTTTATTGTTGCTGTACATAATTCTTTTTTTGTTTAGGTTGCTCATGATCCTTGTCGATACATTTGATACATTAAGTGAACCCTTGCCTCAGAGGAGGTCAAGTTCTTCATGACAGCTGTTCAAAAGCCAATGGAGGCCTTGGAAATGATGTTTCCTTCTACGGTAGTGAAGTTGACATTGTCCAAGACTCCACAGTTTCCTACAGAGCCCTTGCTTCCTTTTAACAAGCCTCTCCTTGACCCTGTAGAATTCATGGGAGAAACTATTTTGAGACCAACAATTAATAGCGAAATCATCAGGTGCTTAAAGCCAGCTCTGGGTGACTCATCATTTTTGTCCTCCCACCCCCCTTCTGACCCCCCACCCCCAGAGAGTCTGGTGGTTTAGGCACAGTCCTCAAAGCAGAATGCAAATACCTTAGTTACAACTCCTCTGACAGAGAATCCATAACGTTTGACGATTGACTTACACAAAGCTAATGCCACCTGCATTTTGGGCTGTTACATCCCTTCTTTATAGGAATAAACAAAACTCATGGTCATCCACCTTGCCACATAATATGAAGAAGTTGTTCTCTGATCTGGAGATTGAAGGACTCGATGCAGCTAAGCAGATACTGAAGAATGGATTGAGATGTCCATGCTACGCTTATGGACATTATCTTTTTTTTGTGTTCAAATCATTTTTATTGAAAACACAAATACAAAGGAAAATACATACATAAAATAAATGAAGAAAAGAAAGAAATGAAATATCAATTATAATGGGTCCGAATCAAATAATACATACATGTTAATCATCACATACATGCTGACGTGGTCAAGTACCTATTAATTGCAATCAATGGCTACATGGAGGCCACAGGATGTGAAAACAGCAGTGAACATATATATATATACCATGAGTGACCACATAAATAAGCGGGATGGTATCATACAAGATAAATAGATAATCATTATAGCCTACACCTTCATAGTAATGGCGATAAAATGTAGTTACCTATATTGCCACAGTAGGTTGAATTCATGGAGGGTCAAATGAGAATGATGAGGCGTCTAGGAAGTTCCAGAGTTTCGGGTGAGACTTACGCCATGGAGAGGTATGAAGTGCTGGGTTGTCCGCACCTCTTAGGAAGGTCAGCCATTCTTGCCAAGTTCTAAAAGATACATCTTTAGCGTTTTTCCATTTGCACAATGTGACTTTACAGGCTAAGGTGAGCAAGAGGTCCATCAAGTGTCGATCGTTAGCATTGACCAGCGCTGGATCCAGGACGCCTAATAAAAGATATGAAAATTCCCTGGGAGGATAGATGTTAAAAATGTGACCTATACATTTATAAACTCTATCCCAATATAGCTGTAAGGTGGGACAGGTGAAAATCATGTGAGCGAGGTCTCCGACTGCAGAGTTACAGTTCCAACACGTCGGACTGTCGATTAGGCGGAGTTTAAAAAGTTTTTCCGGAGTCCAGTATGACCTATACTTAGTCTGTGATAGAATAGGGGATATTTTGTTTCGTAAAGGCTGTGCTATATATTTTATCCCATTCAAATTAGATATTTGTGGAGTTGGGTTCGGATTCCCATTTTGTTTATGCATCTTCCTTGGGTTAGGCAATAGGAGTTTATATTTCTGATAGATACATCTGTCGTGTGGATTCCTCACCTTGTGAATATCCCCCTTGCGCCAGCAACATTCGGAAATTCTTTTTCGTAGCCTCGCGCCGACGTGGCTAGGACGTCACAGAGACACGGCTCCGCTCGCGACTCCGCTGACGTCACCGACGCCTATAATAGGCCCACGCCGGCGTGATGACATCAGTTCCCTTTTTTCCGCGTCGTCGACGCTAACGGTTATCGGGAATCTCTGTAGCCTATTGGTACTTTGTTGCCGTTTTTGTTACTTAATTCTGCTTCTCTGTATCCTGTCTCTTCGACAATGTCATCCAAGAAGACCGGCTTCAAGCCCTGCAGGGAGTGCGGCAAAATGATGTCCATTACCGACCCCCATGAGGACTGCATCTGGTGCTTAAGTTCCGACCATGATGTGGAGGATTGTTCTTCGTGTCGGAAGATGAATCCGAAGGCCCTGAGGGAGAGAGAAGCCAAACTTCTGGTTGCGAAGGTGAAAGCTGGAAAGGAGAAGTCGTCGAGGTCTCGTTCTCGAAGGGCGAGGTCGAAGTCCAGGGCGAGGTCGAGATCTGCTTCTCGAGAGATGTCGTCTTCGAAGTCGGCGTCGGATCATGTTTCGAAGTCGAAGAAGAAGCACAAGAAGAGGAGACATGAGTCCCGACGTCGCTCTGGTAAGGAGTCGGGCTCGAGGTCGAGGTCACCGAAGAAGGTACGTTCGAAGGTGGTTACCCTCGAAGTCTCCGAGCATGAAGGTGAGGCCTCGCCTTCTGAGTCGCGTGGGCGGTCTCCATCTCCGGCTCCGAATGCTTCACCGGTTCCGAATCCGTCTCCGGCGCCGTCCCCGGCCCGAGAAGAGGAAGAGGCCCGGGAGGATGTTGATTCTGCGCCTGTTGATGAGCCGAGTTCAATCCCTCCTCAGGACCGGCCTGATGGTTTTCAGCCGCCCTTTCCTGCTCCAGGCCAGGACCCTTCAGCGTTTCTTAACGCAATGTATGGTGTCTTCTCAAGGGCGTGGTACCCCTCTGGTGCCCCTTCGTGTCCCATGGGTCCTTTGGCTTTCAGCCTGGGAGTTCCTCACTCCTATCCTCCGGCTCCATTTATGCCTTACATGCCGGCTCCGACGCCGCATTGGCAATTCCCGGCTCCGCCGAAGTCGTCGACGCCGATTCCGGCGTCGCCTGCTCCTGTTCATCCTCATGGGCATTCTTCTGTGCTGTCGGATTCGATACCGGCGCCGGTCCCGAATCCGTCGAAGCCGCTGGTGGATCCGGCTGCGAGGCGTGTAAATGAGAGGTCAAGAAGAGAAGCACAACGCCTTTTGGAGGAGCAGAGTTATATGGGCTCTCAGTCTGACATTGAAGAAGGTGAACTAGAGGAGAGCTGTTTTGAGGAATTGGTGGATTCTGGGACCCTTGATTTCTCTCCAGAGTGGGAGTTGCCCTCAGGCTCAGGTGCTCCTTCTAAGGATATCCAGCCTTACCATCTGGTTATGAGAAAAGCTGCTGAGCTTCTTCAATTGACTCTGCCTACAGTGGAGTTCAAGTCTAATCTCCTCACAGAAGTCTTGCATTCACCAAATTCTGTGGTTGAGCCTTTACTTCCATTCAATGATGCCTTGACTGATCCTATTATAGAAGTTTGGAAGAAACCTTTGTCTGCTCCTGCGGTATCAAAGAGTGTTGCAAGGAGGTACAGGGCCGCTCCTGAGGACCCGGCTTTTCTGTCTTCACATCCTTCTCCGGAGAGCCTGGTCATTCAGGCTGCCTGTTCAAAGAAGAGTCTTAGTGCCTTTCCGCAGGTTCCTTGTGAGAAGGAGGCAAAGAAACAGGACCAGGTGGCAAAAAAGACCTTTTCATCGGCTAGTATGGCCTTAAAGTCAACTAATGCCACTTGCCTCATGGGGAGGTATGTTCATGCCCTGATGGACTCCTTACGTATCCTGGCTCCTAAAATTCCTGACGCAAACCGAAAGGATTTTGAGGAGGTGATTAATGACACTCAGGCTGCTGCCCGCCAGGTAATTCAAAGTGGTCTGGACACTGCTGACTCTGTGGCTCGTATTATGGGCACCGCTGTTGCAACAAGGAGATCTGCCTGGTTGAAGTCATCGGACTTTTCGGCTGATGTTCAGGCGACTCTGCTTGATCTCCCTTTTGATGGCTCAGGTCTCTTTGGGAAAAAGGCGGATACGGCTCTTGAGCGGTTCAAGGATTGCAGGGCAACAGCGAAGTCCTTGGGCCTCCAGATCAGGGGCGCTTCTTCCGGCAGAAGGTTCAGGGGTTTTGGTCACTCCTTTCGGAATTTCCGGCAAGGCCAACAGCAGCAGCAGCAACAGCAGCAGCAGCAAAATTCAATGTACAGATCGTACAGGGGAAAACAAAGAGCGCGTCCTCGTGGACGTCAGCCCTCCTCTTCCTCCACCTCTTCCAACCCCCCTGCCGCAGAAAAGCAGCCCTAGATCCGCTTTTCAGGATCATGTGGGTCCGGTTGGGGGTCGGCTTACCCATTTTCTACAGGATTGGGAATCGGTTACGTCAGATCTTTGGGTTCTCAATCTTGTAGAAAATGGGTATGCCCTTCCCTTTCGGGATTTCCCCCCTGTTTACCCTCCTTGTCAAGGTTTTTGCACCCAGGAACATCTGTCTCTTCTGCAGGAGGAGGTTCTAACTCTGTTACGAAAGGGTGCGATAGAGGTGGTCCCAGAGCAGGAAAGGGGTCAGGGATGCTACTCCCGGTATTTCCTGATCCCCAAGAAGGATGGCAGGCTTCGTCCTATCCTGGACCTCAGGATCTTGAATCTCTATCTGAAGCAGGAGAAATTCAAGATGCTCACCCTTGTTCAGGTTCTTCAAGCATTGATGGAAGGAGACTGGATGGTGTCGCTCGACTTGCAGGATGCGTATTTCCACATCCCAATCCTGAAGTCGCACAGGAAGTATCTCCGTTTCACGGTTGGGTCACAGCACTACCAGTTTGCGGTCCTTCCGTTTGGTCTTACTACTGCGCCTCGAGTCTTCACCAAGGTGATGGCGGTGGTGGCAGCTCATCTCAGGAGATCGGGGATACCTGTGTTCCCGTATCTAGACGACTGGCTGATCAAAGCGGAGTCGTCGGAGAAGGTGCTCCATCATCTGCAGGAGACAACTCAGTTGTTGTTCAGGTTGGGTTTTTCGATAAATGTACCCAAGTCTCACCTGGTGCCCTCCCAGCGCAACCTGTTCATAGGTGCCGTACTGGACACTACTGTTTGTCGTGCATTCCCTCCTCCTCAAAGGATTCGCGACATACAGGAAATGATTCCTTTGTTTTACCCTGGAGCGGTCGTTCCAGTCCTGAAGGTCCTTCGCCTGCTCGGTCTGATGGCTTCTTGCATTCTCCTGGTCAACCATGCACGCTGGCACATGAGGGCACTCCAGTGGTGTCTCCGCAGGCAGTGGTATCAGCACAACGGAGATCTCTGGGAGTCGGTGAAGATCTCCGGAGAAACTGCAGCGGATCTGTCTTGGTGGAGCGTGGAAGGCAACCTGTCGCAAGGGAAGCCTTTCCATCTACCTCCATCGGTGGCCACGGTGATTACGGATGCATCCACTCTAGGGTGGGGTGCTCATCTGGGGGATCTGGAGGTCAAGGGTCTTTGGTCTCCAGAAGAAAGGTTGTTTCACATCAACCTTCTAGAGTTGCGGGCGATACGTTTGGCGCTCAAGGCCTTCCTCCCTTCCCTTCGCGGTCAGTCGATCCAAGTCCTGACGGACAACACGACCGCGATGTGGTACATCAACAAGCAGGGAGGAGTGGGGTCGCAGTGTCTCTGCAGAGAGGCTCTGCGTCTCTGGTCCTGGGTTCAGGACCACCAGATTTGTCTGATGGCAAATCATCTGGCCGGAGTTCTGAACGTAAGTGCGGACAGTCTCAGCCGGCAGTTCTCTGCCGACCACGAGTGGAGGCTTCATCCAGAGGTGGTTCGTCACGTCTTTCGGACGTGGGGGACTCCTCGGGTGGACCTGTTTGCCACTCGCGAGAATGCTCACTGCCCGTCATTCTGCAGTCTGCAGTATCCGATGCAAGGAGCCTTGGGGGACGCGTTTCAGTTGAGTTGGGGAAATCAACTCCTTTACGCGTTTCCTCCCATACCCTTGATTCCTCGGGTTCTGAGGAAAATTCGCCAAGACCGGGCCCAAGTTATATTGGTCGCCCCGGATTGGCCAAGAAGGGTGTGGTATACAGATCTACTCCACCTCTCCTCTCACCCGCCGCTCCGTCTCCCTCTCAGGGCAGACCTCCTCTCTCAGATGGAGGGGCAGGTTCTACACCCCCACCTCCAGACATTGCACCTTCATGCCTGGAGATTGAACGGGGCAACCTGATTTCCTATTCTCTCACACCTGATGTGGTGGATGTCATTTTGTCTGCTAGACGTGACTCCACTAAGACTGTCTATTCTTATAGATGGTCTAGGTTTGTTGTTTGGTGTGGTGAGAATGATATTGACCCGTTGAGAGCCCATTTATCAGATGTGCTCCGGTTTGCTCTTTCTTTGGCACAACAGGGGCTGGCAGTTGCCACAGTTAAGGGCTATCTTTCGGCACTGTCAGCTTTTATCTGTTTGCCTGATCAGCCCTCTCTTTTTAAGTCACCTGTTGTCTTGAGATTTTTTAAGGGTCTTGTAAATAAGTTTCCTCCTACCCCTTTTATTGTACCTCAGTGGGACTTGAATCTTGTTCTGACTTTTCTGATGGGCTCTCCCTTTGAGCCTCTTCATAAATGTCCTATGAGGCTTTTAACCTTTAAGGCAGTTTTCCTAGTTGCAATTACCTCGGCAAGGAGGGTGAGTGAGCTTCAAGCACTTAGTTCCAAGCCCCCGTTCCTGACCATACATGCTGATCGGATGGTTCTAAGGACCAGGGCTGCTTTTCTTCCTAAGGTGGTGTATCCTTTCCACCTTGGTCAATCCATTACCCTCCCTACCTTTTATCCTCCCCCACACCCTTCCAAGGAGGAGGAGAGGTTGCACCGTCTGGACCCTAAGAGGGCGGTGTCTTTTTATTTGGACAGAACTAAAGACTGTCGCTTGGACGATCAACTCTTCATTGGCTTTGCTGGCTGCAAGAAGGGAAGAGCGGTCCATAAAAGGACTTTATCGAGATGGATCGTTCTGTGTATAAAAATCTGCTACTCTTTGGCCGGTAAGGAGCCTCCGGAGGGTATTAGGGCTCATTCCACTAGAGCTAAGTCATCTACCTCTGCTTTGGCTAGAGGTGTTCCTGTGGAGGACATTTGTAGGGCGGCAACCTGGTCTTCCCTCCATACTTTCGCGAAGCATTACTGCTTGGATACGGAAGTCAGGAGGGACGGCCACTTTGCGCGCTCTGTCCTTCAGGATTTTCTGGTTTAGAAGAGTGAACACCCTCCTCCGGGAGTGGGGACTGCTGTGGGACTCTATTCACAAGGTGAGGAATCCACACGGCAGATGTATCTATCAGAAGAACAAGTTACTTGCCTTCGGTAACGCTTTTTCTGGTAGATACTATATCTGCCTGTGGATTCCTCACTGAGCCACCCGCCTCCCCGTTGTCCACTCTTCTATGCCAGAGTTATTGTACTGTAATGTATATTTATTTTGATGTCAAGGAAATGTATCATTTGCTTTCCTGCATTTGCTTTACACTGTGTGTTTTGCCTTGACTTTTGTATACTGTGTATGCTTTGTATATATCTACTGTCATTGGTCCGTCCGTGTGCCTCGATGGCACGGAAAAAAGGCGGAACTGATGTCATCACGCCGGCGTAGGCCTATTATAGGCGTCGGTGACGTCAGCGGAGTCGCGAGCGGAGCCGTGTCTCTGTGACGTCATATCCACGTCGGCGCGAGGCTACCAAAAAGAATTTCCGAATGTTGCTGGCGCAAGGGGGATATTCACAAGGTGAGGAATCCACAGGCAGATATAGTATCTACCAGAAAAAGCGTTACCGAAGGTAAGTAACTTGTTCATTACTCCAGTATTGGAACTTTCATAGATTCACATGCCTGAATCATTCCCCGTCGTCGAGACGGGAGTCTCCGGTATATAAAAAAGCAATGCTTAGCAGTATAGCAAACTGAAAAGAGGCCTAGGCCCATTTCCCTTTTGCAACCCACAGCCTTTGTTATGTAAAAAAGGCCCAAACTTTTCCCTGAACCAATCAGAGCTCCTCACCCTCTAGGACACTCCTTAGAGAACCTTCTTCCCCTGAGATTTTTCTACCGCACGTTGTGCTAGGGAGTCTCCTTTGAGCTCTGCTCAAACTCTTCATTTCAACAGTATTTTGACTAGAGTTTGAGGTCTCTCGTCTTCTGTTTTCTTCTTATTGGAAGCTCTTATTCATCTACCATGTCTGGGAAAGAGAAAAAGGGATTATTTAGAGCTTGTGCCACCTTCTCTAAGAAGAGACGTTACACAGATGACCCTCATAAGGATTGTATATACTGCCTTTATCCAGACCATAAGGCAGAGGATTGTAAGGTATGTCAAACCTTTTCAAATAAAGCCTTGAGGGATCATGAGGGAAGACTGCTGATTTGGCTCCAAAAGGTCAAAGCCAGAAAAGAATTCCTCTGAAATGAGAGTGAGGAGGAGTCTGGTTCCTCTAAGAGATCTCTAAAAAGAAGTAGATCTCCTCAGACGCATACGTCAGGGGAGAGAGCTGAGAAGGCCCCAAAAAAGACCACTGCAGGGTCTTCAGGGCGCAGTCCCTCAAAATCTCCTTCAGGTAAACCTAAGGAGAAGAAGGGTTCTGCTTCTGAGGTAAAACAAAAAGTCCACCTCAGAACCTCCAAAATCGCCTCAGAGAATTAAGATTACCATCAGGAAAGTTTCCTCTACGCCTTCTGAGGAGAAAGGCAAGGTTTCAGCACTGTCAACGGGATCGTCGACGAAAAAGATGTCATTGTCGACGGCCAAACCATCTACATCGTCGACGAGAAAGGAGGAGGTAAAGGCTATTGAGAAGACACCGTCGACGGCGACGAAGGCGTCAACGAGCATAGCTGTATCTGCATCGACGACAGGTGCGTCGGCAACGGCAGGTGCGTCGAGATAACTACAACGTCGATGGTAGCGTCGACGAGGATAATATGGTTGAGGACAACGACAGGAATCTCGTCGACGGGCTCGTCGACGAGAGAAAAAACACCAGAAAAAAGATTGGAACCCTGGAAAAAGCCTATAATGTCAGAGGTTACGTCTCCAAGCAAGGAATCTCCATTGGTCCCTTCTCACCTGCTGCAGGAGGAAGACTCTGAGGACGAGGATGAAGATGGTCCTTATGGTTTTGTGAGTAGTCCTTGGCAATTACAGGTCAAGTACCAGGATGACGAATCGGAAAAAGAATATGGGGGTTTTCAAGAGCATCCCCAAGAGCGGCAGCAATATCGCCAACAGCAGCGTGAGGACATGACAAGTGTGCCATCCTTTATTGAAGGACCTACAGAGCATGTTGGAGGATTATAGAAGAAGGTATCCGACGACTCAAACCACTCAGGACATACAGGAGGCAACTCCTCGTCCACGGTCGGTACCAGGTACGCCAGTGCGTAGAAGGGAGATTTTACCGGAGCCCAATGCTAGGTCTCCACCGCCAGCGTCACATCGAGATCCAGACACCTCGGACGATGACCTCGAGGATTGAGAGATTGCGGAGCCTAGTGGAGAATGGAATGTTGAATCTGAGTGAATGATTGGCCTTGAAAGCCCTTCTTCCCTCCATCAATGGAGGGCAAGTGCAGGTGTTCACGGACAAGACCGCCGCCATGTAGAACTGCAACAAACATGGCGGGTGGGGCCATGGACCCTTTGTCAAGAGGCCCTGCATCTCTGGATACGGCTGGAGCAACATGGCAATTCCCTGGTGGTTCAACATCTGGCGGGCTCTGTGAATGCCAGAGCAGACAAACTCCGCCAAAAATGCCTCGCGGATCACACATGGCGTCTTCATCCAGAGGTGGTGCAAGGTCTCTCTCAGCAGTTGGCAGAGCCTTGGATAGATCTGTTTGCCACTGCTGAGAATGCGCAATGTCAGCAGTTCTGCGCTCGGAATGTTCCAAGGCGGGTTTCGCTCGGAGATGCTTTTCGTCTTGGGTCTCCTATACGCCTTTTCACCCATACCACTCCTGCCCAGAGTTCTCAAGATCAGGAATGGCCAGGCCCAAATCATTCTTGGGGTTCTTGACTGGGCACAGAGAGTTTGCTATTCTGAGCTGTTGAGCATGGCCATCGATCCTCTGATCAGGCTGCCCCTTCGGAGGATCTTCTATTGGAGCAGCAGGGGAGGGTCCTCCATCCGAACCTGTCAACTCTTCGCCATCTTGAGTGGAGATTGAGCGGGGAAAGGTGACAGGTTTCAACTTTCCTCCTGAAGTCTGTAACGTTATCTTGGCAGAGACAGTATATGCCAGTCGTTGGGGAAAGTTTGTGGCATGGTGTACAGAAAGACTGATCCCCTTTCTGCCTTCCTTTCTCAGGTTCTTCTTTTCATCCTTTCTCTTGCCTATCATGGCTCTGCTTTGGACATTCTAAAGGGCTGTCTGTCTACAATTGCTGCTTTTTTGCAGCTGTCTGACCAGCCATCCCTCTTCAAATCCCCTATTGTAAATAGATTCTTAAAAGGGCTGCTTCATTTTTTCCACCTTTACTTTTCATTATGCCCAGTGGGAACTCAGTTGTTTCCTCCCTTTTCTTATGTGCCCTCCTTTTCAGTCTTTGCACAATTGGTCAATCAGGCTCCTTACCATCAAAACAGCCTTTCTCGTGTTTATAACATCTGCCCAAAGGGTCAATGTGCTTCAGGTCTTATCATCAAAGCCTCCATATCTGAGCATCTATCCAGACAAGCTGGTTCTGCTTACTAGGGCCTCTTTTGTGCCAAAAGTGGTGCCAATCCCTCAATGCCTACTTTTTATGTTCCACTGTATCCCTCCAAGGAAGTGGAGCAACTTCACTGGCTGGACCTAAAAAGAGCGTTACCATTCTACCTTGACCGCACATGAGATTTCTGGGTGGACGGCCCAACTTTTTGTGGGGTATGTCGGAGCGAAGAAAGGATGGGCCTTGCAGATACAGACCAACTCAATATGGTTCGTGCTCTGTATCAAGATGTGCTACGCTTTGGCTAAGAAGCAAACCCCTGATGGTTTGCGTTCTCATTCCACCAGAGCAAAATCTGCGACCACTGCGTTAGCAGGCTGAGTTCCAGACCTGGACATCTGCCAGGCAGTAACGTGGGCCTCCTTCCACACGTTCAGAAAGCACTACTGCCTTGACAGTCAGGTTCACCTAAATGGGAATTTTTCACCTTCGGTCCTGCAGGTCTTCCTGGTATGAAATTGGTTCACAGAACCACATCCGGGGATGGTATTGCTTGGGTACCTATTCTAAGGTAAGGACCCAGCAACTAGAAGCCTCTGTCAGATAAATGAGTTACTTGCCTTCGGTAATGCCTCATCTGGTAGAAACTCTATCTAGCAGCAGATGCCTTACCAATTCACCCATCCTCCCCAGTCTCCAAGCGAATTTCTAGGGACAGGGTTGTGACCCTTTCAGGGCCTTAGTTTTCAACATTAGTGTTTAGTGTTCTTCGTAGCTCCTTTCTCCTAGTGTGAAAAGTCATGGAAAGAAACTGATTTCAATGCGCTGGCGTAGCACCTATATAGGCACTGCGCACGTTACTTCTGGTGTGGACGACGCAGACAACGCCACGTGAAGCCGAACGATTCCACCTTCTGCCACGTAGAGGAACTGCTCATGAAACATTTCCTGATCCAGTCTTACGCATGAGGATAACTCTAAGGTAAGAAATCTGCTACTAGAGAGAGTCCATACCAGATAAGGAATTACTGAAGGTAAGTCATTTGTTCATCAATGCATTAAGATCCGCACTGGTGATGTCAAGCCTCAATACGGAGGCACAACTGGGGCTGCATAGCTCCACCAAGCTGAGCCTGATTGTCTTTGGTGAGGAAAAAAGTTTACTCCAGTATTGGAGCTTTCATAGATTCACATACCTGAATTATTTCCCAGTCATCGGGACGGAAGTCTCCGGTACATAAAAAGCAATGCTTAGTTGTATAGCCAACTGAAAAGAGGCTTAGGCCCATTTCTCTTTTGCAACCCATAACCTTTGTTATGTAAAAAAGGACCAAACTTTTCCCTTAGCCAATCAGAGCTCCTCACCCTCTAGAACCCTCTTGAGAGAACCTTCTGCCCCTCAGATTTTCTACCGGCACGTTGTGCTTGGGAGTCTCCTTTGAGCTCTGCTCAAACTCTGGATATCCAACTTTATAAGAACTTGATTTCTATATTTTTTCTCTTGGATTTGAGATTATTGTGACCTGTTCACATCTACATTCTGTAGAATGTCTAAGAAAGAGAAGAAGGGTCTTTTTAGAGCCTGTGCCACCTGCTCTAAGAAGAGACTCTACACTGATGACCCACATGAAGTCTGAATTTATTGTCTTTATCTGGACCACCAAGCCAAGGACTGCAAGGCATGTCACACTTTCTCTAGCACGACCCTTAGAGATAGCGAGGAACGCCATTTTAATATGGCTTCAGAAAATCAAGGCTGGAAAGGAGGTGGTCTCTAGTGATAGTGACCAGGAGTCCTACGCTACATCTAGGAGATCTCAAAAAAGAACAAGATCTTCTCAGGCTCACTCCTCAGAGGAACGTCCTGAGAATGCCCTAAAAAGACCACTCATGGGTCTTCAGGGCGTAGTCTTTAAAAATCTCCTCAGCCAAAAGAAAAGAAAAGGAGAGCAAAAGGAGAGCAAAGGACACACTTCTAAAGAGGAAGTTTCCAAGAGAGCCTCTTCTGAGCCTTCAAAGACCCCACCTTTGGTCCAAGAATCCTTCAGGAAACCATCCTCTAGTATTCCTGAGGAGAAAATCAAAACTGCATCGTCGACGGGATCATCGACGAGAGTGTCGACGAAGAAATCATCGTCTACGGCTACGACCGCAGAGGTACAGAAGCTGCCATTGATTGTTGGACGCCGGTAACATCGACGACGACATCGACGGCGGTGATGACGACGGGGTCCTCGACGGGAACGTCGACGACGATTACTATGTCGTCGGCGAGGAGTGGTTCTGGTTCAGTGTCGACGACGACAACAACATCTTTGACGGTAGTGTCGACGGTGATCTCCTCGACGGGCTCATCAATGAGGGAAACTCCAGAAAAACTAAGGAAGAATATTATACCAGCAGTGACTTCCCCAAGCAAGATTACTCCTCTAGTTCCATTGCACCTTTTGGAAGTGGAAGAGTCGGATGAAGAGGAGGATGAGGGGCCCTTTCGGTATGCCAGTAGCCCATCACAACTCTACGTGAAATGTCAAGAAGATGAGGATGAAGAGGGTTATGAAGAATATCACAGTCTCTCGTAGCATCGTTGCCAACAAGGACCTCAGGAAGAGATGGTCGCTATGCCATCCTCCATGATGATGGACTGACAGTTAATGTTGGCAGATTATAAGAAGAGGTTTCCTCCGTCAGTAGTCCCTGAGGAAGTTCCTCCATCACGTTCCCTTCTATTCCGGCTACTCCAGTTCGCAGCAAAGCATCGCTACTGAACACTACTCCACAAACACCTCAGGTCCAACATCACCAGGATCCGGTTACCACGGATGAGGACAATCATGAAGAAGGGGAGCTAACGGAGCCCCTCAAAGAATATGATGACTATCTAATCCCATCTCCGGCATCACCCACAAAACAGCCAGCGGATTCTCCACCAGTGGATATTGGTGGATTCCACAACTTAATGGAGAGAGCTGCAAAAAGATTTCAGCTGCCTATGAAGACAACTCAGGCAGAATGCTTTCTTTATGACTTTAAGGAGCCTTATCATAAATCAGTCAGATCCATACCAATCATCGACCATCTATGGAAAGAAGGCTTGCAGGTGATGACAACCCCAGCAACAGTTACACCTGTGCTCACTAGGTTGGACAAAACGTATAAGGCGCCCTCGGATGCACCAGAGTGTTTGCTGGGCCATCCTAAACCGGACTCTATATTTTCGCAGACAGCGCAAAAAAATCAAAGAACCCGTCCACGCCTATTTCTGTGCCTTCGGACAGGGAGGGACGGCGTTTGGACAACGCAGGAAAAAGATTTTCCTCGATATCTGCTCTCCTAGTCAGAGCAGCTAATGCCCTTGCCATTCTGGGCAGAAAATGACAGACAGATGTGGTGCGATATAGCACCATATGTTGACCTCCCTCCGGAAGACAGTGAACAGGAGGCGAGGAAGGTTCTGCAAGAAGGTGAGAGGACTTCAGTCGAATTCATCGACTGCGCGATGGACATCGCTACCACAGCCTTTAGCTCCCTAGGAGGAGCAGCAGTTTTACGGCGCCATGGTTGGCAGAGGGCGCCTTTTAGACTGGAGGTCCAAAATAAGATTCTGGATCTGCCATTTGACGGGGAGGATTTGTGTGGGCGTCTGGTAGATGAAACCCTTCAAGGTATTAAGAAGGACACTGATATGGCGAAGGCCTTGGGTACGTTGCAGTATCGGAAGGTGCCCTTTCAAGGCGCCCGAGGAAGAGGTCAACCATCTTATAGAGGTGGATACCAACAAGGGAGATACACCTCCTACTCTACCTCATCCCAGCAATACCGGCAGCAGTATGTACAGAGACAGTCTGAAAGCAACTCCAAATCTGCTCCCAGAGGACAAGGAGGTCCTCCAGGTAAAGACAGCAATAAAGGACAATGACACCCTTCGGTGTCCAGATTCTTATGCTCTGCTCCTACCCCTCCAAATGTTCCCCTGGGTGGAAGAGTAACTCACTATTTACATCAGTGGCAGAGGATAACATCGGACAAATGGGTCCTCCACATAATCAGATTCGGACATACTCTAGAATTTCTACACTCCCTCCTCCCATACCACCTACGTATCAAGAAGTCAAACATCTTTCTCAGATGCGTTGGGAGATTCGGGCAATGCTCCGAAAGGGAGCAATAGAACCGGTACCGAACTCCCAAAGAGGAAAAGGATTTTATTCCCGTTTCTTCTTGATCCGGAAGAATGCTCTCAAGTGGCGTCCGATCCTGGACCTATGGTCTCTAAATGCCGTCCTCAAAAAACAGTCATTCAGAATGGTGACCCTCCAAGATATTCTGCTACTCTTAAACCCAGGAGATCAAATGACCTCCTTAGATTTACAGGATGCATATTTTCATATCCCCATTCATCCTTCCCACAGAAAGTATCTTCGATTTACAGTGGGCAGGGACCAGTACCAGTTCAGAGTGCTACCGTTCGGCCTCAAGTCTGCCCCTAGAATTTTTACAAAATGTCTGGCGCCGGCTGCAGCTTATCTACGATGACAAAAACACCAAATATTCCCATACCTAGACGATTGGTTGATAAAGGCACCATCGGAGAAAGTGGCTCAAGCTTCAACTTCGGCATGCATGGAGTTCTTTGCAGATCTGGGTCTGACTTTAAATGTAGAAAAATGGTCTCTTTAACCTTCCAGAAGGATCACGTTTTTAGGTGCCATCCTAGACACGTCACAGAACAAGGCATTCCCATCCATAGAAAGACAATTGGGACTTGTATCTCTGGCCAAGGAGTTCAGGAGAAGAAAGTGTCTTTAAGTCTGAAAGTACAAATCGCTTCTGGGGACAATGTCTTCATGCATACCACTCATCCCCCTTTGTCAATTGAGAATGCGTCCTTTACAAGAGCCGTTAGATCCTTCGAGGACAAAAACAACGTCACGCAACCGATGTTGCAGGCGGTAACGTGGTGGACTCACAGAAGCAACATCTCGGTGGGTCTTTCCTTCCTTACCGAACCAGCTCCATTAGTGGTTACCACGGATGCCTCTCTGGAAAGATGGGGAGCAGTCCCCCAGGACTTACAGTTCAGCGGCCGATGGAAACAGGAACACCACCTTCACATAAACCTATTAGAATTGAGGACAATAGGTTTGGCATTGTTAGCCTTCCTGCCAAGAGTAGAAGGAAGATCGGTGTTAGTGCGGACAGACAACACGACCGCGATGCACTATATAAACTATATAAACAAACAGGGGGGCACAAGATCACTCTCCCTGTCGAGAGAAGCTCAGAAGATATGGAAATGGGCTATAAGTCGCAAAGTAACTCTAAAAGCCGTACATCTTCCAGGGGAGCAAAACACGACAGCGGACACTCTCAGCAGGCAGAAGACAACCTGTCACGAGTGGGAACTCAATCAGGACATACTACTGAAAATCTTTGGCACATGGGGAATGCCAACAGTGGAACTGTTTGCCACAGCCCAGAACAAGAAATGCCAATTCTTTGCAAGCTGGCATCACCAATGGGGATCGTGGGGGAATGCGTTTTCGATGGCATGGTCAGGCGTCTTTGCCTATGCTTTTCCGCTGATTCCCCTCCTTTTATCAGAAACAGAACCAATACGTCTGCAGCCAATACCAGCACTATTGACTATGGCTCAGGGACAGGTGCGGCATCCAGACCCGACATCACTGCAATTAGCGGCCTGGCTCCTGAATACAGAGAATTTCATTACTTAAACATTCCGGCAGAATGCAGAGAGATCCTGGCAAAAGCAAGGGCTGAAGGCACTGATAAAACATATAAGATGAAATGGAAAAGAATCTGCTTGTGGTGTCAGGAGAACGACTTGCATCCTCTGCGGGCAGAGGCACATCAGATCCTCCCATATTTACTACGGCTGGCAATGTCCGGTTTGGCCCATGCCTCCATGAAAGTACATCTAGAGGCGATCTCTAGATACAGGAGAAACTCATCGGGTCCGTCTCTGTGGTCGGAAAGGTTTGTAAAACAATTCATTAAGGGGTTGTTTAGAGCTTACCCACCTATCAGGCCTCCACCTCCACCTCCACTATGACAGCTGAACATTGTTTTATCACAATTGATGAAACCACCATTTAAGCCAATTCACTGAACTGATCTAAAATTCCTATCCTGTCTACTGGGCACATTGGGGCGCATGGGAATGCCTCCTGCTTTTTCAAACTGGGTACAGCTGCTATACTGCCAGCCGACAGCTACAGTACTGTTGAATGGGGCTAGATCTCCCCCTTCCATATTCATAGAGGCACCAGACAGGGGTGCCCGCTATCCCCTATCCTTTTTGCATTGGCCATAAAACCCTTAGCTGCAAAGCTCAGACAGCATCATAATCACCGAGCACTCATTTACCCAGCCAGGCAACTGCTTATCTCTATGACACTGTGTGTAAAGAAACCCCAAGATAACCGAAATCCTGTGTTACGAGAAATTACAAAATTTGGAGGATTTCCGGCGTACAGATCAATTGGTCTAAGTCTGCTATATTTCCTCTTACGGACAAAACACAACCGCACCAACTAGACTACCCCCTCGTTTGGGAGTCAGATGAACTGAAATATCTAGGTATACGGGTTACGAGGCATAGAGATGCACTGATGAGGATTAATTATGGGACGGCTATTGATAAAATCACTGACAACATCACCAAGTGGATACATCTGCCACTTTCCATGGCGGGCCGTATCTCTCTCATCAAGATGGTAATATTACCCAAATTATTATACCTCTATTATTATACCAATTTGCACCTCTCTCCCCTGAGGCGGGAGCCGGGGGAATCTTGCTTTACTCTTGTCTTTGCACATTGAATTTGTCAGCGCGTTATTGATTATAATAACGTGTTTTTAAAACTTGTTTATATTTTAACCGGTACATTTTTAAATTGTTTGTCCCTACCTCGGCGCGAGATCTGCTTCGCCCTGAGGTTGCACACTCAGCTGGCCACTTACAGCGCGGCTGTAACTAAGCGCTGGGACCTCACCCCACCCTCCTCAGCCGCCATCTTGGTGAGGGAAGGTTAGCAGTGTTGCTGCTCGAACCCTCCCAGGTTATTTAAGGGTGGCACCTTTGTTCCTCGATTAATTTGCACCTCTCTCCCCTGAGGCGGAAGCCGGGGGAATCTTGCTTTACTCTTGCCTTTGCACATTGAATTTGTCAGCGCGTTATTGATTATAATAACGTGTTTTCAAAACTTGTTTATATTTTAACCGGTACATTTTTCAATTGTTTGTCCCTGCCTCGGCGCAAGATCTGCTTCTCCCTGAGGTTGCACACTCAGCTGGCCACTTACAGCGCGGCTGTAACTAAGCGCTGGGACCTCATCCCACCCTCCTCAGCCGTCATCTTGGTGAGGGAAGGTTAGCGGTGTTGCTGCTCGAACCCTCCCATCCTCCTCCGCCATAATCATGAATAAAATCACTAGACCATCCCGTCCGCGCAGCGGGCGGGCGCAGTGGGCGCGCCAAAGGCAAGCCCGTCTGCGCCTGTCCGCGCCTGGACCGGGCCGAGGGCCACCACCCCTGGTCTACACCCCCTGCCCCTACGAGGCTCTTACACAGCGATGCAGCTTCTACAACTGCGCCCTCCTGTTCTTCATTCCTGCCTCACACTCGACCCACAGCTCTTAGCTGAAAACCCTGTCCTATCATGTTCAGGCTGTAAAACCTCTATACCTAGCACTCTGAAATACACCCCTTGCAATGGGGATAAATCCCTGAAATCCTACGCATTTGCCCTCACTAATGTCCGCTCGCTCGGCAAACACCGACAGGACATATGTGATCTTACAGAGGATAAAAAATTGGACCTGCTTTTTATGACGGAAACCTGGATGGACAACTCGTCTGATCCAGATTTAGTGATTTCAGTTCCTAAAGGGTTTTCTACCTACAGATTAGATAGACAACGTAAGAAAGGGGGTGGAATTGCAATCATTGCCCCCCCTTCCCAATCGCTTTGTGACGCTTTAGCCAATTTCTTTTATAGTAAGGTTGAAGACATTTATCAGGTCTTCGCCAACAATAATGACACTCTCACTAAAACACCTGTCTCCTGCACCGGCCCCATCTTCCCGCAGTTTGCAGAGGTCTCCAGTTCTCAGATTCGGAACATTATATCCTCCATCAAATCGGGCTCTGCCTTAGACCCTTGCCCCCTAAAAGTTCTGCTCCCGGTTATTGAAGTGGTTTTGCCGGCTATCACTGCAATTTGTAATTCTATGTTTAGTACGTGCATATACCCAGATGTCCTAAAAAAAAACATTATCAAACCGCTGCTCAAGAAACCAAACCTTGACATGGAAGAATTAAAAAGTTACCGGCCTATAGCCAGCCTCCCAGCCTTGGCTAAAATTGTCGAAAAAGCTTTGCATCTTCAACTATCAGCCTCTATCGAGGAACATAATCTACTCGACGAATCTCAGTTTGGCTTTCGCCAATACCGTGGTACAGAGACGGCTTTGGTTAAAGCTGCGGATGATATTAGATCCATCCGTGATGCTGGAGGTACAGCAGTCTTGATACTGCTTGATTTATCGGCGGCTTTCGACACGGTCGATCACACCATCTTGATCGACCATGTCGAAGGCATGGGAATCAAACATAATGCCAAAAAACTCCTAGCATCTTTTCTGACGGACAGGACCCAGGTGGTCACTATTGGACCTTTCCAATCATCCGCCTTGTCACTGCCATGTGGAGCTCCTCAAGGCTCATCCCTAGGTCCGACACTATTTAACATTTACGTGTCGGACCTTGCCAACGTTATCCGGGCGCATGGGATGAGCCTGACCTCCTATGCAGATGACACCCAGCTGGTCCTCGCCGTCAGGAACGATGGCCATAAAATAGCAAATGCTTTCAACCTGGGCATGCTGGCAATAGGGAAATGGATGGCTGCCAATTGCCTGAAATTAAATTCCGACAAGTCGAAGTTGTTATTTTCGGACACTTGACCCCGGAATGGTCCTCCCTCTGGTGGCCGTTATCACTGGGTCCCCCGCCTGAACCAGTCAGTAAGGTGAGGAATTTGGGAGTCATGTTCGACGATCGTCTTACTTTTCTCCCTCACGCCAATCAGATCACTTCCTCTGCCTTTCATAAATTAAGTCTGATCAAAAAAATTCTGCCATTCCTCCCTGAGACAGCTGGCAAAACCTTGGTTAGTTCCTTGGTACGGTCTACACTAGATTACTGCAACGCACTCTTTTTAAACGCTCAAGAAAGAGTATTAAACAAAATGCAGATTATCCAAAATGCAGCCGCCAGGCTTCTAGGAAGAATTCCTAAACACCAATCCGCGTCACAAACTATTAGAGATCTACACTGGCGGGGGCGTGGCTTGGACGGCAGGGAGAATGGCCGCATAGTCTGTCACCGCGCTGCAAGGGACACAGACTTCCAGTGAAAACAAGGTGATACAGACCCCGAAATCATGCCCTAAAGGAGTTTCCAGGGTACGCATGAACGGGCGCACAAGTGGCTGCGATCTTTTTCAAGAAATACCTGCTGATGACGGTCCGATCAGGATCGCTGATGTGCCCAGATGAATCGCGGCACTCCCGCCATCTTAGACCCGCGGACTCCGTGCTGATGTGGGCTGAGAGAGCAGCCGAGAATCCAGCCGACTGCCTTCTTCCTCTTCCTCGACGGACGGTCCTGCGGAGGTGAGCTCGGGAAACGGGCGGGGCTCTGCAGCGGTGCTTGACTCAGACACCGCGAGGCCGGTGGGTGCACTCCGGACGCGAGCAATATTTGCTATGTCTGCCTGACCTCAAAATGGCGCTGCCACACGAGCGCGAGATCAACAAACTGATGTGGTCAGCTTAACACCACTTACTGTACCGTGAGCAAATAATACACCGGAGCTAATAATAAATGTCGAAGGTGGTGCCCTCATCTCCACATCTTCACAGCTCTACCATAGGGTGGTACAGATCAGGTCCCAGACACACAGAGAGGTCCTACTATCCTTCGCCACTACCTGGGGTTAAGATGGCGATCTGCCACAGGTTTTGATCTGTCCCAGGCGGGAAGAAGGCTTGATAACATCTTAAACCCTCCACTGTGCCACGACTGGTTTGAGTCTCCACAAGCAGCGCCCAAGTGCACAGTGCACAGCACACAAGCAGCTTCATTGCCTACTATTGTTTCACTGTGGAATACAGTGCTCCGCTGAGTGTCCCATAAAGCCCAGATGCCCGGGCTAGTAGTGTAATATATTCTGATGGTAGCCCAGCTACCCTTGGGAGTCTTGTCGCTGTGTCCCGGCCGATATCGTTGACTTAACAGTGGCTACGTCTACTTGGCGATAAGGGTGGATACTAAAGGTTCTACATACTTCTACACACTTCTACATACCTCTGCCGATAGAACGAACCTCCTGACTTCTAACCACTACTGAACCACTACTGAACACTACTGAACACGGTGTACTGCGAAAACGCAAAGGCTGCCTAAAAAGAGATCTCCAACAGCTGAGACCAAACGTGACTCTGCTGCCTTCACAGCTAGACCAAAACCTTCCTAACTGCAGTGTAACTACAAGCATCGATAATGGCGGACAGAGACTCCAAAAACACTAAAAGTGCGGGCAGAAACTTCCATCTCAGACTCGCCTATTAAAAGCAGGGGTGACGTTGCTGGCACTTCAGACATGATTCTGAAGAAGTTGGCCGACGTACACGACCTAGCCAAGTCAACAAAAAGTAACACCGACGCGATGCAACTTGAATTAACCGCGATCAGAGCTGACATGAACTCCATATCTCTCCGCCAAGACGAAGCAGAACAGAGAATTAGCGATATCGAAGACAAGTCCAAGAAAGGCGCTAAAATCACGCAGCGTCTCCAAACAGCCACCAACGATCTCAAACGCCAAGTCTCAGAATTGGAAGATCGCAACAGGAGGGGAAACGTGCGAATCTTCGGGGTCCCGGAAAACGCAGAAAAGGAGGCTGACTCCTGTATTTCATTTCTAGAAGCATGGATCCCATCTGTTACGGGGATACAGTTCTAACATGGATTGGAGCTCGACAGAGCTCATAGAGTGCCGACCTTCCTGCATCGATCAGCAAGAGGCCCACGTCCTCTCATTTGCAAACCACTCAGGTTCCAACACACGGAAGACATCCTAAGATATGCCAGAAAAAACCACAACATCATCTGGGAAGGTAACAGAATCACATTTACGCAGGATTACTCCAGAGAAACGGTGGAAATACGAAAAGGTTTCCTATCTCTTCGAGAAAGACTACGGGCGAAAGACATTCAGTTCTCTTTTGCAGGCCCGGCGAAATTCAAGATCACGGACCATGGTCGTCCTCATATCTTCACTAATCCGCATGACTTATCATGCTACCTAAGTGACAAACCACAACAAGAAATGGACACGTCTGGGGGTCAATCTAATAAAAGGGAAACAGATGCCCAAGAAAAAGGCAGTTAAAATTGTCTCCAAATCTCATCATCTGTGATCTTTCTACATGTATTTCTAACGGCTGAGTTATGATATGTGATCACAGGCGGACTGCTACTCCAGCTTTAACGTCCTGACCTAAGTCTCTCACTGACTTTTAGAGGCTGGTCTTAGCCTCAGTGTGCGAACTTGATATTATGGTCAGAGACAATTATACGCCTCACTATTTTTATGCCCAAAGTATACGTTGTAAGTTAACTGAGTGTGTCCCAACACATTACCTGGAGTGCTAAACTAGCTTGTAAAGTTTTCAATGAAAATTTTGTTGTGAGGTTATTTGACTGTGAGGCTAAGTTACTGGATAGTTGCTTCACTTATCCATAGACAAACGACAACATTATACTGTTGTATACAATTTTACGCTACACTGTTTGCATAGAAAAGACTTGATCTTGTGCTAGTTCCTTAAATGCTTAAATCGTTCTTGTAAACGACCAGAATCGTTGACACCAGTTATATTTGCCATACGCTTATATAAAGGGGTTCGTTAAATAATAAGTTCTACTTAATTAATTCTCTTCAATTAAGATGGCTAATGTTATAAGTAAAATGTTGTAAAGTTACAGTAAACAATAGATGCTTCTTCTATTAATGTTAACAAAACGTTAATGCAGAATGTTTTCACACAAAATGTTAGCAGAATGTTATCTCATATGTCCCTGTGCGAGCGTCGACAGCACTGCCGTCGCAGCTCTACAGATCGAGTTTCGGGGAGGGAGGGGCGGGGGGGTTGGGGGGGGGAGCAAGTGGGGGCTGACTCAGTTGGGGGGGGTGGGGGGCCGTAGGGTTATAAGTCGGATATTTCAGGAACATTGTTGCTATGTACTATTCCTTATGTACTATTCCTTATCTATTCCTTACTCTTCTCTCTTTCCTTTCTCTTCCTCTTACTTACTAAGTACTCTCTCCCACCACGATGTGTGCCACGCATTCCAGGTCCTGTCTCGGCGGCAGCGCTGTCTATTATAGTTTGTTTAAAATGCAGCATTCCGGTATGTGCGGAAATGCGCGTAACATCCCACCATCACATTAAATCGAACATTAACCATGGCTACAGATAAGTCTTTAGCAGCTTCTCTACATATTGTTTCACTAAACGTTAAGGGGCTTAATCACCCGGTTAAGTGGAAAAAAAATTTGGATTACCAGGCCAAAACTAAAGGGGATATAATTCTCATGCAGGAAACCAAATTATCCCAGAATGATGCGGATAACCATAAACAAAACTGGATTTCACTGACACTTTGCTCCCCTGCGACTCAAAAGAAAAGAGGGGTGATCACCCTGATTGCTAAAAAATCTAACTTAGCCCTGATATCACATTCAGTAGACTCCGAGGGTAGACTGAGTATTGCACATCTACAAAGAGACGAGGACCATATCTATGTGGCAAATATATATGGCCCCAATACTGACCTGCCTGAATTCTGGGAATATGTATCGAAAGAACTTGAAAATATCCCACAAGATGAGCTCCTTGTGGTTGGGGGGGGACCTTAATCTACCATTAGACCCCTTGTTAGACAGGCAATCCAAGAGCACATACCACCCCCCACGCGCACATGAGGCATTGAAGCAAATGTGTGCTAAATTCCACCTGCATGACTCATGGCGCCTCCAACACCCGGATGGCCGTGACTATACTTTCTATTCCCATCCACACAACTCTTACTCAAGAATAGACTATCTATTGATATCCGTCTCACATACACACCTCATAGATGAAACTGACATAGCCTCCATATTAGTGTCGGACCATGCAGGTATACATTTGAAATTGGCAGGCTCACATTCACTTATCCCCCCCAGACGATGGCGCTTCAACGATGAGATACTGTCAGTGCCCGAGAACAAAAAAAACATAGAACAAAGCATACATGAATACTTCCAGATAAACTCACAGCCAGAAACAGATACAGCCTTAGTATGGGACGCATTTAAGGCCACATTAAGGGGTACGCTGATAGGTATCAGGGCCCGTATGAATAAAGAATTGAATTCCGAACTAGACTCTCTAGAGAAAACGATCAAGCAGCTAGAAACACAACACTCTCATGACCTGAACAACAAAACTACCATTGACCGTTTGACTAATATGAAATATAAATACAATGCCATCCTCAGTAATAGGGCAGGAGTATGGATTAATAAATTCAAGGTCCTAAGGCTATGTGATGGTAACAAAGCAGGGAAACTCCTTGCTTCCTACCTTAAACACAAAAGGAAGCAATTCCATGTAACATCTATTAGGGACCAATCCAATAACACCAAAACCAAACAGAAAGACATTCTCCACACATTCCAGTCCTTTTACGAGGATCTTTATAAGAACAATAACCAATTCAACATGGAAGAATGTAGCAACTATCTAAACTCAATACAACTCCCACGTTTAACCGACCCTGACAAAGCGAAACTTGAGGCGCCACTAACTATAGCAGAAATTTCTACTGCTGTTAAAACACTAAAGAACAACAAAGCTCCAGGGCCTGACGGCTTCACTGCCAACTTTTATAAGACCTTTGAGGAACAACTGAACCCACGACTCCTACATTTATTCCAATCCTTTTCATTATCAAACAGAATCACCCCCACGATGAGTGAAGCAACAATAATAGTGATACCTAAGGATGGGAAGGATCCTTTACTCCCTAAAAATTATAGGCCGATATCTCATAAATTTGGACTGCAAGATTTACGCGAAGGCTCTAGCATGCAGACTAAACGCCGTTCTACCCACCTTAATAAACAACTCACAAGTGGGGTTCCTAAAACACCGCCTTTCTAACGACAACACAAGACTCCTATGTCATGTTTTGGAGAAGTCGAAAATCTCGAACGTCCCCGCAGTAGCAATCACCCTAGACGCGGAAAAGGCGTTTGATAGGGTGTCATGGCCCTTTCTCCGCCAATGCATGTACATATTCAACATGGGTGATAGTTTTATTGATATGGTCATGTCATTATACGCCTCCCCTTCGGCTAGAATTTCCATCAACAGCTCGCTATCAGATCCATTCCTTCTTGAACAAGGAACTATACAGGGCTGCCCCTTATCTCCCGCTCTATTCCTTTTGGCGATGGAACCTCTCCTCCGCCACATACAACAGAATGTTGATATTAGTGGCATCACCTTCGGCGATCAAAGTATTAAAATTGCTGCTTACGCAGACGATATCTTGATAGTCACTGAGAATCCTGATACCTCTATAGCCGCACTGATGAACTCTATTGATTCCTACTCTAAGCATTCAGGCTACAAACTGAATCGCGACAAATCTGAAGTGAAACCCCTCAACATCTTCACTAATAAGGAATCTTTAGGCACATCAGGATTAGTCTGGCAAAACACTCACATCAAATATCTAGGTATAGAATTTGGTAGCTCCATCGTAGAGACATTACAGCACAATGAGAAACTCACGCTAGAAAAAATAAAAACACACCTAGACGGATGGTCACCCCGCTTCATCACTTGGTGGGGCAGGCTAGAGACCATCAAGATGATGATTACACCGCTAGTAAATTACCTAATTACCATGCTCCCCTTGTTGCTGTCCCAAGACTTTCATAATAGATTAGATAAAATGATTAACAACTTCATCTGGAAAGGGAAAAAAGCACGCATCAGCCTACAAAAACTGAGATTGGATAAATCCATTGGTGGAGTCAATCTCCCAGACTTTAAGAGATATCAAATAGCCTTTTTAGCGAAACAGGGATCCTACTGGCTGTCCCCACCAGTGGACTATTCACCGGTGTGGCTAGACATCGAAAAGGCGCTCTTGGACGGCATTCCTCCCATCTCGATCCTATCAATGAAAGTACATCAGATCCCATGCTCTAAGCCCATATTTACCAACACCAAATTAACTTTGCTAAAAATAGATAAATTGCTAGACTCATCAATAAGAAAATCTAGGTGGGAAGTGATCTGGAAAAACCCCTCAATCACTTACAAAGGTAAACCACTATTCAACCCAACTTGGATCAAGAAGGGAATTGTTTTCCCCCACCAATTCTATGATAATGGCTACCCTCTGCCCTTTACAAAGGTCCAATCGTCCTTTGGGTTAGATAGTTCCGACTTTTACACATTCCTTAACATTAAAACAGCCCTTACTAAAGCTGGATTAACATCCAAACAACCGGCTCTTCCTTCCCTCCTCTCCTCTCTAAACAAAATTGGTCACCAGGTCTCGAGGCTGTACAAATTGCTTAGCCCACAATCATCCACATTAAATACCAAAACATCACAATTCTGGTCGTCATTCGCCTCCTTCCCCATATCGGAGCTGGAATGGTCCACGGCGTGGAGATCTTGCACGAGTCATAAAATAAGCCCTACCTTATCACAAGCCAAGTTCTGGCTCATGCATAAAGTCTTCTGGACGCCGGCTCGCCTATACGCACACAAACTCAGCCCTGACGCATTTTGCTGGAACTGCAAGAGGGCGGAGGGAGATCTGGACCACCTCATCCTCCAATGTGACTGCGTCTCAACGTTTTGCGATAGGGTATTTGACTTCATCCACAAAGTATTTAATATCTCACCTGCCAAAGAACTCCCCTACCTGGTCTTCGGTTTTACTAAAGAAACCCAAATCCCGGAAACAGACAAGGCCCTCCTAGACCTCCTACTCACAGCGGCTGTGAAAGTCGTTCTAAACAACTGGAAAGATACAAAAAAGGCAAGCTTTTCCTGCTGGCTAAACTGGGTGATTAACCTACGAGGTGCAGATAACATTTCTCTACAAAACACACCAGGGCGACCCTCACAAAGGAAACTTTGGAACTCACTGGATATCTACTTCAAAACCCATAAACCCCCGTGATCATCTGAAGCCTTAACTGCTATGCCGCATCGTGGTGTCCCATATATCATCTAACATATTACATGTCACATCTCGTATCTTACCTCTTACCTCTATCCTTTGCTCTCTCTTTCTATTCTTTTCTTATTCCTCCTACCTACTTCGATCCTCTCCAACCTCTTTGCGATATCTATACTGTCAGGAGCCCTGCATTGAAAGCCTTCATGGCTGATTACCACATTACCTTCGTGACCGTCCCGAACAACATGTAGACCATCATGGGACTTAATGCCTTTCCCTGCTAAATTCACGTCTTATCCTCTTTTGAATGATGTATAATCACATGTATTGGTTTTATGTACATTGCTACTTCTGATTTTTTTTTTTTTTTTTATGTTACAAAACCCTGAAATTTCCAATAAAAACTTTTGAAATAAAAAAAAAAAAAAGAGATCTACACTGGCTCCCTATTAGAAACAGAATCAAATTCAAAACACTCTGCATAGTCTACAAGGCCCTGATCAACATGGGACCAGCTTTTTTCACCAAAAATCTTATCCCCTACTGTCCCTCCAGAACTCTACGCTCCTCTAGTTCACATGAACTTGTGGTACCCCGTACCAAAACTGTGTTATGGGGAGACAGAAGATTTCTTGTATCAGCGCCCATGCTTTGGAATACCTTACCGCAATCGATTAAAACATGCTATTCTCTTTGGTCCTTCCGCAAGCAACTTAAGACCTGGCTTTTTAATCTGTAAACCCAGCTTCCCCTTCTCTGGTTAGACAGTGCAGATATTTTTAGCGCTGAGATGCCCTAGGGCCTTCGTTCGCGCTTTATAAAAGCTGTTAATAAATAAATAAATCTTCATCAATATCCCATATCACCCAGGAAGGTTCTTCTTTCGCACACTTAGGACCTAACTCACGCGACTCATCACCCTAAAGGACTAGGGGTGTCCTGCTTTTGGATATCTTCAATATCTACGCTAGAGGTACAAAGGGTGGTACACAATCTGCCACCATTGCCCTTCTGGAGGATCTGCTTAGGCAGCGCGCCCCTAAATCTCATATCTTGATGGTGGGTGACCTTAACTCCACGTTTGAGCCCCTCAATAGGGATGATGTATTAGGCACAGAAGAGGAGGACTCAAGGCGGGGGATTCCCGCCCTGACCTTGCCTCCCATTAAGAGGTGGACCCAAGTGGCTCTACAGATTAACTCCCTTAATATGGAATTTGACTTGAGGACAGTCAATGGGAGGTCTAAATCAGATTTGAAAGGGGCCCATACCTATAACAGGCCAGTTCTGGTGAAAGTTCCACTGGAGCGGAACGATTAATCGTTGGAACACGGCGACCCGGGAGCACTCGAAACAGACGTCCTACGGATCCTAAACTGAATTTGGATTCACCTGGAGCTCACCCTCTCCAGTGGAACTTTCACCGGAACTTCTCCCGGGATATGAGCTTTCTTTTTACACGACCAGAGCGTACTATCATTTATAGACGCAGAGACAAATTTGATATTGGCAGATCTACTTGAACTCTTGAAGGAGCATTTCTTCTTTTCCGATTAGTTTTACACGTACTGAGACTATTCCTCTGCATGGTCACGGGTCCTGCCTGGTCGGAACTATCACCGGTGGAGCGACCTTTTGGCCAGACGTATTATATCGCAGCCCTGAGGAGTCGCGCATACACTGTTCCCACGCGACCAAACACGTGTCTGCTGGCTGTGGAACCATTAAACCTCTATCACAGCACTTTTGTGTCAAGAATTGTACTCGTTGTATTGTTGACTTTGGCTTTTTTCTTTGTGTGTGCCATAACTGTACACGACTGTGAAAGACTTCTGTCCATGTGTGCATAGACATTACTGTTGCAAGTTTTGGTAGGTTACTTCCCATTAACTTACTATTGAGCGGTTAGGTGGTCTTCTCCGCTCACCTGTTGCACCTCATTCACTCCACTTTACTCAGCTACCTGCAGCATCCACATCTGGTAGAGCGCGCTGGAACATTCTGATGCACTAAAAACCCTTTTCCTTTGTATTTGCGTCTCAATCTTGACACACTGATGCTACCATATCACCAGGGTGGATATGAAGTCCCCAATTTTGAACGTTATTAGGACTGTGCGCAAGCTCACTTCGCCACATATTGGAATCACCCGCCGCCTTTCATGGCCCATCTGGCAGTAGAGGACGGTTATATGGCCCCGACGCCCTCGACTGGTTATCTTTTTACACATGTGAAAGAGAGGGAGCGGGATCCGTCAACTGTTGACTGCCCGGTAATGGCATGGCGACAGATTGCACGTGTCATGGGGAATCCATTCTTGTACTCACCTAGATGTCCTTACTGAATGATCCTCGGTTGCAGGTGACATGTGAAGAGATATGCTGCAGAATGTTAACGGGGCTCGCATACCACACCTGGGGAGACCTATACACAAATGGTCAGTTTCGCTCCATAGAGCAGATTTTTGGTGCGCGCCCGCCTACGAAAATGGACACGTTTTTATACACACTGCTCCGGGAGAGTATTCGGGCTGTCACCCCTGCATTTCCTGACGAACCTAAAACACTTGCACGCCTTATTGCAAAACGAGGCCCCCCGTCATGTCATATCGCTCCTATATAAACATACACAGAGTGCACCATTAACTAAAACCTTGCGAGCCAGACAAACCTGGGACAATGACCTCACAACACCTCTGACAGATGATCAATGGGAAATTAGCCGTATAAAAATGGAAGCAATTACGAGCGATAGCAGATTGCGTCTCATCCACTTTAAATTTTTACATCGGCTGTACCATACCCCCGCTAAGTTACACAGGTTTCACCTTAGAGACTATGATCGGTGTGAACACTGTGAGAGAGAGGGAGCAGATTTTATACACCTAGCCTGGATCTGCCCCCAAGTAGCAGACTACTGGACACTGGTCTTTGAAGGGCTGTCTGATATATTGGGGGTCGGATTGCGCCATGCCCACTTACAGCGCTACTAGGGCTGACGCAAGACATTGTAACTGTTCATAAAAAGTTTTTAGCAATAGGCCTACTTTTGGCCAAACAGCAAGTGGCATGCAGGTGGGGAAGGGGGCGGGTCCCCAAATTCAAGTCCTGGATACTCACTATGACCACCTGGCAAGACCAATTACACTCTTGTGCGGAACTGCTGCCAGTTAGATCGTGACCAAAGGATATTTGGGACCCACTCACTTCATATGTTCTTAGACAGGAGGCAAACTAGGAAGAGGGGGTGGAAGAAGGGGCAGGCCAGCAATGGGGAGACACACCTAACGGACTGACCCAGAGGTAATGTAATTCTGAAGCTAGACGCCCTTGTGGAAATGCTCCGTTGGGGTTGATGATACTGGGTTTATCGCACCATGGTACTGATACAGATGAGATAGAAATACAAAACTTGGGCCTTCCTGGAGTAATGTTGTGTCTCCTCCGCGTACTACCACAATTTCATTCATACTGTAATGTGCTGGTTACAAAATGCTGAGATGATTGTTACACTGCAATGATTTGGAATGTTATTCAATATTACGTTTTACCTTCAGTACACTGTGCAAATTGTTTAAGGGACGGGAGGGTGGGAGTTTTCTCTGGTTTTTGTCATGAATAATATGATTATAGACACGGGAAGGTGTTGAACCCATGCTTGAACTTCGACAGATAATTGGATGATTATATTACACTGATGTACCGTGCTAATGAACAATAAAGGTTTTTGAAAATTTAAAACAAAAAATCCTATCCTGGAAGGTGGCTCTATTAATAGCTCTAACCTCAGCCAAGAGAGTAGGAGAGATACAGGCACTTACAACGCAAGAACACTTTCTGCAATTCAGAGAGGACAGGTTGGTGCTTAGAACAAATCTGAAATTTATTCCGAAAGTACCAACGGATTTCGACTTGAATGAGACATTGATCATTAAAAGATTCTTTCCTCAACCATCTACAGCTGCAGAGGACTCTCCACACTCTGGATGTTCAGCGTTGTCTGAAATTTTATTTGCAAAGAACAAGATCTTTCAGAAAATCTATACAATTGTTTGTGGCTTTTAGTGCCCCTAGGAAATGGTTCCCGTTGTCAAAACGGGGAATTGCACGATGGATTTGAAACGCCATTCAATTCTGTCATCAGGTGGCGGGGAAGCCATTGAGTGGCTGGCTCAATGGCTTCGAGCTGGTCGAGCTGCTCCTGAAGTGAACGCATCCGCAACCTGCAGTGAGGTATTAAAGGAATGCAAGAGGAAATTGTTCCTAGCATGGATTTGTAAAGGCGACATGAAAGATACTATATTCTTCGCAACAGCCGAGCAATGGACATCTGTTTCTCTTTCTTTTCGAGGGATGGTGAAGCCTTGTTGAGAGACGAGTCCAGGATGGCTTCTAGGAATCGCGTTTCCTTTGCACCATGGTGAGGAGATTTGCTAGGACTTCGGCTCTCAGACTCACAGAGGGTCTTTTTTGAGGCCTTTGCGTGACGGTCTGTAGATGGAGAAGGGGAAGATCTACCCCTCTTCCCTGACCTTCTGGACGAAGTGGCAGATGACGAATCTTCGCTGTCACTTGACAATGTTTCCTTTCTTGACTTAAGCTTGTGGGGCCAGGTGAGAAGGCGACCCTCATGGTCCCGGAGAGTCTTTGCGGAAAAGGTGCAGGAGATTTTGCAGTCCGCTGCCTTGTGGTCTGGATACAGGCAGTAGATGCAGTCTTTATGCCTGTCCGCCACATACAACCTTTTCTTGCCACAGGTGGAACAAGCCTTAAAAAGGGCTTTTTTCTCTTTGTCAGACATTCCAAGAAGAAATATCAAACAATCCTGAAGAAAAAACTGCTGAAAAACAGTAGAACAGAGTTGATGTGAGCAGAGCTCAAAGGAGACTCTCTTTGCACAACGTGCCGTAGAAAATCTGAGGCTGTGAGGTTCTCTCAGGAAGGTTCTATCGGGTGAGGCTAATCTGATTGGCTGTTGCATTATTTTGGTCTCTTTTACAAAAAGAGGTGGATATGCTACAAAATGTGATGAAGCCTAGGCCTTTTCTTTCTCTTTTGTACCTACTGCCATGTTATTTTTATTTACCGAGACTCTTATTCCGACAACGGGGAATGATACAAGCGATGGGAATCTATAAAAGTTCCAATACTGGAGTATTTAAACATGCTACACCTGTGAACAATATTCTATTCACCTTAATGGGATTACCCTCTTAAACACTTCACATGGTACGTACACATTTAGAAGTCAAGAGGTTGACGTGTACACATTTACCACTGAAAGGGAACATTCTCTGAGGCCCTATGGATAACCCTCTGTAGTTTTAGTAAAATACAATTCACATGTTCCAGGGATGGACACAGTGGTATACAATCTTAAAGCCTAGTTTACAACACCACTGTGATATTTGCTACTATTATTCTGCATATGTTCTATGCTACCTTGGCTTATTGAACATGCCTCTCATATTACTAGTTCACATGTCTTGCATGTGATTGTGTGCTAGCTCTTGGAAAAAAGGTGAGGTAACCAAGAAAAATATACCCGTTGACTCTGTTCTTTCTTTTTTTTTAAATATCTTTATTGGGTTTTTTACAAAGTATATAAAACCCCTCTTTGACCCCCCCCCCCCCCCCCACCCCCCCCCCCCGGTCAGTCAAGTTCAACAGAAAATATTTCACATATAAACACAGAGATGTTAGAAAATTGGATGGATTCATACTTTGAACATTAATGGCTAAATAGATTAATGAAACAACCAAAACATTTCCCATCTATTTGGGGAGATAGACATAACATTTGAATAATTATAGATTTCAAACAATATACAACTATAACTAATTAAATTTTTGCAGTATTTAGATCCGCAGGTTATGGCTTTATGTTACAGACAATTGCTTTGGGATTGGGACCACTCAATTAAAGGATTCCAGATTTTCAATCCCCTGGCCCTCCGTCTACTGCCTTTTCTTTTATATATAGCCATTTCCAAGTTAAATATAGCTAACAGTCTAGAAAAACTTTGTTGAAAAGATGGTGGGTTAGGGTCTAACCAGACAGAGGCGATACAGATTCTTAAGACCGCCATGGCGATAAATATTAATTCATGTCCAGGGGATGGTTCTGCGAGATTAGTTGCCCCAAGCAAAATCATTTCATTAGAGAGTATTCCAGTTTTTAGGGCATCAGTTAAGAACCGTTCAATGCTCAGTTTTAAGGAGGATAGGTTTGCACAGGAAGAAAATATGTGTACGCTATCCGCATTAGATAATGTGCATCTAAAGCAGCATGTGCCCCTCCCACTCCCCTATTTAGCAATTCTATCAGGGGTATAATACATAAAAAAGCAGGTTTTATAGAACTGTGTTTGTAGTTTGGTTGACATAAGGATAGTTTGGGATAAATCATAGGCATAATTAAATTCTTCTGTGGTGATTGCTAATTTTCCCTGCCACTTCTGTGCTGTTTTCTCGAGATTGTTCGGAAGAAGGGATAACAAGTGAGAATACATCTCACCGATTGTGAATTTTTGGGATTTTTTTTACGTTTCTGCTGTCGGTATTTTATTAAATGAGGTATTTTCTCTAATTCTTCGTGTTAAAAAATCTCTAATTTGCAGATATTTAAAAAAGTCCCTCCACTCCAAGTGATATATTTCCCTCAAGGTTTCAAACGAGTGTAGCCCTTCATTTGCGAAAAGACATCCAAAGTGTGTAATTCCTGTCGTAGTCCATCTCTCAATACAGGCTCCACTAAAGATTTCAGGGAGAGCCGGGTTATTGCTTAGAGGAGTGTAGAGCGAGAGTCGTCCTATGCCCAGTAATTTCCTCACAGCTTTCCACGCTTTAAACCCCCCCAGTAAGGTCTTTAGACGGACCTTTTTGTGGTAGCTATCATAGAGAAATCGCTTGATGGTTGGTCTTCCCCTGAGACTGTCTCATTATTATCTAATAGAAAAAAGAGTTCATGATTATATGAGCGCATACAAGCCCAATAATATAACTTACGGTTAGGGAGGGCTAAGCCTCCTTTTTCTTTAGGAAGAGTCAAGAGCTGGTAGGCTCTTCGAGGCTGTGAATAGGACCAAATAAAACTAGAAAAAGTGCGCTCCATCAGTTTTAACCAATATTCGGAAATTTCCAGATTGATTGCTCTGAACATATAAAGCAGTTTAGGGAAGTATACCATTTGTAAAGTGTTTACACAGCCGATCAAAGATAAGTGTAGGTTATTCAGACAATTAAGATCTTTCTGCATTTTATCTAGTAGGGGGCTCAGATTTAATTCGACCAATTATCGAGTTTGGAGGAGGTACATGCCCCTAAGTAGTTCGCATTTGTTGTCACTCGAGGATCTACCATAGTACATTTATCATTTAAGACTACTTGGGTTTTACTCTGATTAAGAGCGTAGCCGGCCATATTACCAAAGTTTTTTGCCTCAGTTTCAATTATAGGTAAGGATAATGCCGGATCTGATGTTACTATGGCTATGTCATTGGCATAAGCAAGAGTTTTAGTCATATAGCCTTGGGTCAGTATAGGGATAATACCAGCATTAGATTCCAGACTGCGAATAAAGGGAGCAATGTAGATGGCGAACAGCAATGGGGAGCATGGGCATCCCTGTCTAGTTCCCCTTGATATTGTTAATTCTTTAGAGAGATTGCCATTTATCACTACTACAGCTTTAGGGTTGGTATATAGTTTTTGTACCGCCTGAATGAATCCTTGTTTAAAGCCCAGATGACCCATTGCCATTCACAGAAATGACCAGGAGACCCGGTCAAAGGCTTTTTCGGCATCTAAAAGGGTGAGCGACATTGGGTCTCCCGTCACCTCTGTGCTGTCAAAAAGGGTGATCACTCTATGGATGTGATCTGTGGTTCCTCTTCCAGGTACAAACCCGTGCTTGGAATTTGAGACAAGTTTGTGGATTAATGGTGCCATTCGATTCGCTATTAATTTAGAATATATTTTTGAATCCACATTGATTAAAGTGATTGGGCGATAGGAGCCCATCTGATTCGGAGGTTTATCTTACTTCAGGAATACTACTATTTTTGCTTTTAACCATGACCTTGGTGGTTGTCCCCCGTTAAATATGTGCACACATAAATCTAAGAAAATCTCTTTGATTTGATCTAAAAAAGTGATATAACACTCCAGAGGGATAAAGTCCAGGCCAGTTGCCTTTCCTCTAAGCAAAGCCTTCACTGTCTCCAGAATTTCTTCCAGGACTGGTGTCTTCTCTAGATCATCTCGGTCTTCTTCAGCAAGTCTACTGGGTGTTCCCCGATTTAAGTATTCTCTCATACTGTCTATATCAGCCTCTCCTTCCTCTGAGTATACAGTGCTGTAGAAGTGCCAGAATGCCTCTCTGATTTTATTACTTTCTGAGATTAAGCCTTCCACTGGGTCTGATATTTCCCGTATGAAGTTCTGAGAAGTTTGTTGCCTCATACGTAGGGCCAGTTGATGGCCAACTGATTCGCTTACTTCGTAGATTTTCTCAATTTGTGCTGTGGCTTTTTTAACCGCTTTGGTGATAAATGTGTGGAGAAGTGTGGCTCACTGGTTAGAGGAGGCAGACCTGGAAGCAGAGGTCAGCTCGGGACCAGGGTTCAATTCGTGGCTCGGCGGGGTCTTGAGTCCTAAAATGTCCATGAACTCGACAATTCTCGCTCCGGTGCCTACTCGACTCACGGGTTCTCACTCTGCGACTCTGGGCAATAGCTTGCTTAATCTCCACAACGGCCCCTCGCGGCTGGATGCCTGGCTTTCACCTTGCGGATACCCTGCCGGGGTTATCTCACAGGGGAATACCAGGACGGGTTCCCTAAGCAAGCGCTTAGAAACCGCTCTGTGATTTGCGCTATATAAATTCCTGTACATTTACATTTACATTTACAAATGTATTCATAATAGCAGCCTTATCAATTGCCACCTGATATTGAACTTTAATGAGCTCTTCTACCGTTAAAGAATTATGGGTTGCCCTAATGAGTTCTTTTTCAGAACCCTGTAGTTTTCCCGATAGCGATTTATACAGGTCTCTGGCCAATTTATTAACCCTTATTGAGTATTGTGTGGTTTCCCCTCTGATTCCTGCTTTTAGAGCGTCCCACACTATCTCTATAGAGGTACTCCCTACATTATTTTCCTAAAAATTGGGTATCCATGATCGCATGTGATTGCAATAATCTTCTTCAAGGAGCAGGGATTTTTCGAAGGTCCAATTTCTTGGCTTCTGGCCCATTTGTGTTAGCTCAAGGGTGCATACTAGAGGATTGTGGTCAGATAGTACTCGAGGCAATTTTTCTATTTGTGTGATAGAGCTTAATGTCTGTGATATAAGAAAATAGTCAAACCTAGCATGCACCTGGTGTGGATTTGAAAAAATGGTGTAGCCAGGATCCTCAGAGTTAGAGATCTGCCACCCATACAGAAGTCTGTGCATATGACATAGATGTTTTAGGGCCTTGAACACATTAGGTTTCCTCCCATGATACACCCAATTATCCTTCATTAACCAGTCGGAGGGTAAATTAATATTGAGATCCCCGTAGATGAGGACTGGTAATGGCCAATGTGCAAGTTCGCTAGAGACCTCATTTATCAGGGTGGGATCATCACAATTGCTTCCATAAATTGAGCAGATGGTAACTAACTGTGATTGTTCAAACTGGCATTCTGTGATTGCCCACCTCCCAAATTTATCTGCTTTGCATCAGTTAAAGCTAAGACCTCCGCCTCTGCCTAAGATTGCCACCCCCCTGACACGAGCTCCCTGAGTAGTAGCGCAGATTATTTTGTACCCTAATGTTTTTAAAAGGTGTAGCTGTGAGCCTTCAATATGCGTCTCCTGCATACATACTATGTTGGGGCCAGTAGTTTGTAGACCCACCGCAACTGCTTGTCTCTTCTTAATATCATTTAGGCCGCAGATATTAAGTGACATAATCTTCAGTGCTCCCATTTTTTTATGCTACCCATTTTAGAGAGATACTCTCCTATAAGAAAAGTGTTAGCTATAGCTTTATGATTTTCCATTTCTCTGTAATTTTAAAAATTCCTGTCTGACCTTCCCCCTGAACCCCGACCCCCCCCCCCCCCCCCCAAGGTCCCACCGACCTACCCTACCTCCCAATGGCCCCTCTTTCCCTCCCCCCACCCACCACCACCTTTGAAGGTTACCTGACCCTGTCTGGACCAGGGGTGTGACATCCGTGAAGGCGGGCCCTGCAGGCTGGGCTAGTTTAATAGTGTGTATTATATACCTATCTAATCCTAATGAACCAAAACCTGGATAATATGAAAACATTTCACACTTAATTTTATAAACTAAATATGTTTTCCAGCCTGCTTATCCACTCTACTAGTTTTCAATGCTTCCGCAGAATATGATTCCTGAATAATACATAGTGGAGTAGTTAATTCAGCTTAACTTTTCCCTTGGCTCTGTTCTAATGAGGATCCTTTTCTAGACGAGTTTGCATGAGATTCACTTATCAGTGCTTCACTTATCAGTGCTTCCGGAGAACCAAGAGAAATCCACAGTGTGTGACCACGATTGGGTTGACAACGCAACATTTCTGATGTTAGTCATGTGTTACTATTCAAATCCAATTATTTTCTCCTTAAAATCCTTGAAGAAGACTATGCATATATCTACGTATATATATAAATACATAAATACCCATATATATAGATAAAATGCATATATACATATGCAGCCTGAAAACATGTTACTAGGCTCAAAGCTGACACCATTGCATTGTAAATCTTTTACATTTGAAAAAATAAAGACATATAAGTCATGGTATACCATGATACATATAATGAAAACTGCTTTGAGTTTTTTTTTGAAACACACAACCTTTATTTTCAAAGGTAAAAAAGGCAAGATCATAGAGGCAGATTAGCCTAGAAAGGCTACATAGAAAACAATTGGAAATTTGGTGCTGTGCCTTTAAGACCTCCAGGAACCCCCAGGCCCCAATCATGCACCACAGGTGACAGTTCAGTCAGTTCTTTTGGACGGTTTATAACAGTGTAATCACAGTATGGGTAACAGATACATATATATGGACCTGATATTCGTCTGGGGAGAAGGGAGGGTTGCTTATGACTTTAATGAGTATACCCCTGGAAGAGAACTAGGATTACAGGTACGTAACGTATCCTTCTCTTCCAGGAGATTCTCATCAATATTCATATGCACTGAATAGAGTAGCAAGCCCATCCCCGTACCCTGCAGGCGAATACCAGCATATCAAAACCATTTTACCAAAACATATATTACCCAAACAAATTTCTCAGGGATGCTTGACCAAACTGAGCATCCGCTTGAGTGTCAGAATCAAGGCAGTAATGGTGTGCGAAAGTTTGAACCGAACGCCATGTGGCTGCTTTACAAATTTCTTTTTTGATAGGTTCATTCCTAAGCATCACTATTATAGCAGCTTTGCCTCTTGTAGAATGCGCTCTTGGCTTGCCCGGGAGCTGCTTATGTGCCAGTTGATAAGATAGAAAGCAAAGTTAGTCGCGATGTTCCTATAGATAGAGGAAGGTGTTGGTACAGACTGTAGTGCAGGTGGATTAGAACAGGGTAGCCTGGTGGTCACCCTGGGAATCCATTTTGTTGGATTTAATGCCCTCACACACCCTTTCAGGTGTCATGCTTCATCATTTGGGCCTGCTCCTCGTTGGGTCGGCGGTGCAATACCCAACGGGCAACACCTCAAAGAGGGGCTTTTTGGCGGAGATCTTTTTCCAACTGCCGTATAGATGAAGTGCGGGTGTGGGGCCAGGATTCAAGGTAGACGTAGTAGAGTGAGATAAAATAAAGCTAGTGGTACCAGGGACGCTTTATTCAGGAGGGCCACTGCTTTAGTTTAAAAACAATTTCCTAGAGGAGGGTAGTGGAAAGTGATGTTTCCTACTCTCTTCTGGATAAGTTGATAAGTTGATAAGATAACATGATACATGACACTATCCATCTAGAAATGGACCTTTTTGAGGCAAGCAAACCAGTATTCAATGGACCATAATTTACAAACAGTTGGTCAGACTTGCGTACACTTTTTGTTTTTATCAAGATAGCATTTTAACACTCTTTTTAGATCTAGAGAGTGTAGAGCTCTCTCCAAGTAGGAAGAGTAACTGACTGGTTGATGTGAAAATCTGAGACCACCTTAGGAAGGAACCTCAGGTGAGTACGTAACACCACTCTGTTTGTGTGAAAAATGAGATAAGGCTCTGTAGAGCATAATGCTTACATCTCACTCACCCTGCAGGCAGATGTGATTGCCACGAGAAAAGCTGTCATGAAAGGTGCTGAAGGGAAGCTTTGTAAATTGGTTCGAATGGGGGACCCATACGTTTAGAGAGGACCATATTAGGCTCCCAGGGAGGAGATGGAGACCTAACGGGAGTACCAACCTTTTTTAGACCCTCCAGGAAATGCTTAACAACTTGCATTTGAAAGAAATAAGCCTGAGTGGGAGACTTTCTATATTCTGTCCTCGCTGCCAGGTGAGCCTTTATGGAGGAGTATTGCAAACCTGCTTTGGCCAAATACAGTAAGTATGGTAACAGTACCTTTTCCTGACCTCGAATAGGTTACTGACCCTCAGCAGTACACCACATGTAAAAACGCTTCCACTTAAAAGCGTAAGACTTCCTTGTAGAAAGTCTCCTAGCCTCCTTCAATATCTGCATGCAGTCTTGAGAGAGACCTAAATATTGGATGAACTCAGGAGCCATGCTGCTAACCTCAGGGGGCGGCAGGTTGGGATGGAACACCTTGCCGCCCGGTCTGGTCAGCAGATCCAGATGACATGGCAACCTCCTGTGTGGTACTTTGGACAGATGAAGAAGGTCCGGGTACCACCACTGGCGAGGCCACTCTGGAGCAACCAGGATCATCTCTGTCTTGGAATAGAACAGTTTCCTGATCACCATGGGAATGAGGGGAATTGGTGGAAAGGCGTAGAGTAATGTCTCTGACCAGTCTATCAACGGAGCATTACCCTTGGATCCTGGTTGCGAGTACCTGGATGCGAAGACGCAGGATTTTGTGTTTTCTGCATCCGCGAAGAGATTGATGTCAGATTTTCTCCAGGTGGCTAACTTCTCTTTTAAGCTGTGTTATTAGCTGGTAGGGGAACACTCTACCTGTGATCTTTCAGGTCCAATTGATATAAGAGACTGTAGCCACTTATGATCTCCTAAGTAGAGCCGAACTCTGATTAATACAAATGGCTAACCGGACCTCTTCAGTCTCGAAACAGTCATTTCAGTACAAAGAATAAAGCATATTTTTCACTTTGCAAAGTATCTCTCCAAAATGTCTTAATATAACACTATTCACACATTGATCCTCAGCTGTCCTTTCAGTCTGCTTCGGGTGAGGTGCATATAAAAATCTGCAGGATTGAGTACAAATCAAAGAAACAGTTTAACTTCCTCAGTACTGTGGTGGGGGCGTAGCCAAGATGGCGACTGAGTGAGTCACTGAGCTCTGCACTTTGGCAGTCTTTCCTCTTCAGACATCCTAATTTGCGATGGCTGTGATCCATCACTTGAATTGAGTCACAGAGATCCCAGGGGCTGCCAGCTGCTGCCTGGGGATAACCTGCAGAAAACACCAGATCTTGACGGGGGAGAGAGCGCAATGAACAGAGCCCTGGATCTCACTACCTGCCGTGCCTGCTGGCACCTGCTGGTTTCCCTACCCCCTCGGCCAGCTTGGCACTACAAGGAAGATTTGTCCATGTCCTGCCCGTGTTGTGCTGCTTGGTCAGCCCCAGAGAGATGGGCAGGAAGCTGGTGAGCCAACATGACCTAGTTAGTCCTGCGCCTCAGGAACTGAGGGTGCTGGGCCCTGGTGTCGTGGGTCCAGTAGATTAGCTGTAATCGACAGGAGTTATGAAGCTGATGGGTAACAGCCACCCCCCCTCTCCCCCCCCCCCCAACTCTCAACACAAGGACATGGGGGCTATGGAGACCCATTTGGAGTGCGAGGCTTCGTCTTCAGATCCCTTTCACTGTGGATGAGAATTGATAGTGGTATATACGCCTAATACACAGTTTGCATCTTTCCTCACCACGATCACTCCCTCTTGGATCTCTGACCCAACTTTACCATGTGTGTAGGGAGGTGACTCCAGTATGGTACCGGACAGGTCACTAACCCCTGTCCCTGGAGCGTACTCATTGGCGGCATTGAAGTCTCTATCCCAATTGGCGACAAATGTCCCGGAGGTGTGGAGAGTTGCATACCCACACAGTAGGAAGTACTCGTTCTATTCCTGTGTGCACACTTTACACACACTTAAAGATCTGGTCTACTGCAGCAAGACAGTAGGTAAACTGATAGATGAAACATACCTAGGCCGCAAGCTCTCTGATCATAAACCTCTTAAGATGATCATAACCTGGGGACATGCTTTGCCCTGTATCCCAACATGGAGAATTTCCCTAGGACTGTAGTATGACCCTTTAACCACGGCTGTAATCGGGGACCATAAAGAGAAATACTTTAGAGAAAACTAGAGAACAGGATACAATCGATTGATAGAATGGGATGCATTTAAGGTGGCATTACAGGGAGTGTGTATCAAGACGTTCTACAGGACGAAACACACACTGAAGAAGGACCGTGGTACCTTAGAGGACTGTATTTGCACACACGAAAACAAGGCAGTGGAAATAGAACAAGCCCAACATGATTTCTCCACTGCTCGAGCGGAAAGCGGTGTAGCATTAAATAGATTGGGACACCTTGAGAACAGGGAGAGTACAGCCGAACCACATGGGGAGGGGGACAAAGTGGGATGCACGTTGTCATGACTCCTACAATCTGACTCCCCTAGAGCCCCAGTTGTCCCAATCTGGGACAGTGGTCAGCGCGCAGTCCGAGATCAATTTGGTGTTCCTAGACTATTATGCTCCCCTCGACACATTGAAGTACAAACTGAGAGAACAAGCGGCATATGCTTATTTGAGTACAATTCTCCTTCCTTGCTTTAATGCGGCACAGAAAGCTGCACTGGATTGCCGTCTTAGATCCTAGAAATTACAAACTGCGATATTTCAAATGGCCAGGGGCAAAACACCGGACCCAGACAGTCTCCCCTTAGAATTTTATGCCACCTTCAGACTTGGACTAGTGACGTGCCTATTAAAGACTTATGAGTCAGCGGGGACTCTGGTCGCCTACAAAAATAAGTGAGCGAGGCATTAATCACGTTCTTGCCAAAGCCTGACAGGATCTAGATTTTAAAATTCTGGGAAAAGTATTGGCCAATCGCATGTTACCTCTGATCCAGACTCTGATACACACTGATCAAAATAGCTTTATTCCGGGCTGCAATCCTTTCCTAAATCTTCAACGCTTATTTGGGACCATGGATTAGGCTAGGCGACACCAATAGCATCACTGGGTAGCCTTGCTAGATATTGAGAAGGGCTTTGATTACTTCAGCTAACCTTATTAGCTGGGCATGCTACAGCTGTTTGGCGTGGGGATTATATTTTTTCGATTGGTGAATTTGCTTTACTGGAACCCGGAGGACCAGGATACTAAAATCCTCCCCTATCCAGATCGGAATAGGAACCCGAAAGGGGTGTCCACTCTCCCCTCATATTTGCTTTGGTATAGAACCTCTGGCTTGTGCCCTGCTAGCGCAGGCACTTGATTTGGAGATCCAGATTGGTGAAGAATGGCACATAGTGTCCATATATGCCATTGACTTCTAGATATACTTACGGGAGGGGATAATCACTTTACGAAACCTTGCCCAGTAATGGCAGTTTTTGAAGACTTAGGTAAGGCCTCGGGCCTCAAAATGAATTACGACTGGTCTTGCCTGTTCCCGTTGACTGCCAGGAAATCTAGCAGGCATTGGGCTCTTCCAAATATGGTACTGTTTTTAGAGACTGATACATTTAAATACCTTGGAGTTAACATTTATCATAGTATAAGGATCAGTTTGAGGGTAACTTAGGAAGGGCTATTACTTAGATCCGGAACCCCCTCACATTCTGGAGCACCTTATCATTATTCACACTGGGTCGCATAGCAATCTCTGAAATGTTAATACTCCCTAGGTTATTATACTTCTTCCCAGCACTCTCACTCATTCTGAAACGCCCTTTTTTAATGAGTTGCGTTCCCTACTATTGATGGTTGTAGGAAAGTGCCACTTTTTGACATGTCACCCTCACTTTTTGTTCACTAGTACTGATGATGTGCCACTTTTTGACATGGTCACTCCTCTTTTTGCTCACTAGTACTGATGTTCATTGGTAGTGCATTGGGTCCCGGCTAACCAGGCCCCAGTGCCAATGCTCTTTCCCTAAAAACAAGACAAATGCTAAATTGTAAACCAATTGGCAAGGACTTTAGCACCCTTGTAAGTTCCTGGTAAATGGTACCCCTGGTACCCAGGGTATGGGTACTAAAGAGGGACCTTGAGAGCTGCAGCATGTATTATGCCACCTGTAGGGACCCATAAACAAACTGCATTTAGACAGCCATTGCAGGATGCGTGAAATGATGCAAACCGTTCAAAATACTCAGCATTGTCCACTCCCTGTGTGCAATGCCCAAGTACACTGCATGGACTATATGCAAGTCACCCCCCTCAGAGAGCCTTAGAGCTCTAAGGCAGGATGCATTATATTACATGTGAGGACACATCTGCTTGAGCAGATTTGCCCCTGTGCTGTTTAGCCTCATTGATAGACATTGTAAGAGATCAGGAATTAATTTTAAAGGTATGTAAAGGGAACTAGTCATTAAGAGTTACCTAGCCAGGAGTGGCTCTTCTGCCAAGGCGGAGGAGCGTTGCCCAACTGCACTGTGATCAGTTAACAAAAAAATAAAAAGAAAATGATAAGATTATTAGTTATTATAATTGTATTTTTCCGTGGCTCATCTGGTTAGGGTCGGGCGGGCTCTAACAGGAACAGGGGAGGAGTGGTAAGCCCTCACTTAAGTGCGCAGGACTGTTTGGTCAGCCCTCTTGGGCTGACCAAAACAGTCCTGTGCACTTTGTATGTTCTTCATCCAGGCTGTACTACAGCCTGGGTGAAGAACATGCCCAGGCTCCCTGTCACTCTATGAGCGCCGAACCCCAGTGCTCAGACCAATCACAACGCTGCTCAACCGCATCCTGATTGGCCACGGAGTCTGGAGGAATAGGTGCTTCCTGTTCCTGCCCCTGGAAGCGGGCAAAGAGCACCGAGAGGCAGCAGCCGGCCTACAGGTAAGTGCTTTTTAAAATTATTTATTTTCTTAGGTTTACCGTCCAACCCCGTCCGTCGGCCCAGAACCCTCTGCCCTTCCACCCACTCCCCACCCCTCCAACCCTGTTAAGTTGCACGTTAGTGATAGATTCCTTACCTTAGAATATCCCCAGGCGTCAGACTGGATCCGGAAATTTTTGCGTAGCAGTACCCTTGCGCGTCGGTAGGTGTTGTCTGCGGGTCCGCGTCCGTCGTCTGCGTCGTGGGCGCCGTGATGACGTCGTCGGAGTACTTAGACGCCGCCTCCGCGTGCTGACGTCAGTTCTTCTTTTTTCCGCGCCAGCAAGCGCAGATCTGGAAAAAGCAGTCCTTTAGTCACTTTTTGACTAGTCTTTTTGATCTCTTTTGATCATCTTTTCTCGAGTCTTGCGACTCCGGATGGTGCCTAGGGATGTCTGGTTTCAAGCCCTGTGAAGATTGCGCCCGAATGATGTCGGTCACGGATCCTCACCGTCGGTGTCTCCACTGTCTCGGCGTCGACCACGATGACAAGCCCTGCCTCGACTGCCGGCCCCTTACTTCGAAAGCTAGGCGAGAGCGGTCCCGCAAGCGACTTGAACTCCGGCAGTTGGCCCCGCGCCGTGAGAGGTCCCGGGTCCGCAGGAGGTCGAGGGACAGGTCGCAGGGCCGGAGCCATCACAGCTCCGAGAACCGGCATCACTCCTCCGGGTTGAAGTCGTCGTCAGGTAAGAAACACAAGAAGTCGAAGAGACTTCATCGCTCTTCCGACTCCCCCGATGCGCGGCCTGCTCCACACCCTCCGGTCCCCGGGCACGATGCGACGCCAGGGGGGGATCGAGCGATTCCTCATGGCCATGAGGAACCTCTCTTCCTGAACTGGTTCCACGGCGCCTGCGGGCCCAGTGGACCCGTCCGGGGCCCCTAGCCGGTCGGGTGCTTCGGCTCCGACGCCGCCGGCGCCTTCGGGCCCGGCGCCGCAAGACCCCACTGGATCCGCTTCGGGATCCGGGTCGTCGCCGTTTGACCTAACGACCTCACCGGCGCCGGTCCCTCAGGTGTCACCTCCGGCGCCGTCCCCGATGCCTCCCTCGTTCCGATTCCGGCGCCGCTTGGGGAGTTTAGCTTCTATGAACCGGCCTCATCGTTTGACAACCCTGACTATCAGGGGATGGGTGAAGAGGAGTATTGGGAGGGGTCTGAGGACCCTCTGACCCGAGAGTGTCAGTCTCAAGAGGACTAGACAGGTGGATTTAGGGATGCCAGTGGTCTGGACACATCGCCAGACACTGGCTTTGTCTCACCTCCTACCGTGGCTACGGAGGAGGGGGCAACCTACAGTGTGGTGTTGATGAGGGCGGCCAAGGCCTTGGGCCTTGAGCTCCCCGTCGCGGCCGTGAGGACTAACCTCCTCACTGAGGTCCTTAAACCGCAGTCAAGCTCGGCTGAGCCTCTGCTGCCCTTTAATGAGGCCTTGACCGACGTTCTTTTGGGCACTTGGTCCAGGCCCGCTACGGGTTCGCCCGTAGATAGGAACATGGCCAGACGCCACCGCCCGACCCTGGGCGACCCATGTTTCCTGTCCACCCACCCCACCCCCGAGAGCCTGGTCATCCAGGCATCAAATTCCCAGACTGCATTCCCGTCGGCTCCGCCGGACAGGGAATCCAAGCGGTATGAGCAATACGTCAAAAAGGTATTCTCCTCCCTTAGTCTGGGACTGCGGTCTTCCAACACCGCATGCCTCTTGGGCCGCTACACCCACTCTCTGTGGGATACGGTCGCGGAATTGCTGCCAGAGAGTCCGTTGGAGGTACGGGCCAAACTCGGCCAAGCCCTTGTGGAGGGCCGGGATGCAGCAAAATATTCTATCCAGTGTGGGCTGGATACCACCGACTCACTAGGTAGAGCGATGGCAACGACGGTGGCGATTCGTCGCCACGCCTGGTTGAGGTCCGCCAACTTTTCGGCCGATGTCCAAAACACACTGATGGACATGCCGTTTGATGGCCGTCGCCTTTTTGGCTTGAGCACTTTAAGGACTCTAGGGCTACGGCCAAGTCCTTGGGCCTCTCGGCCCGTGCCAGCAAACGGGTGCCTTTCGCTCCTTTCGTGGCCAAGGAAGGGGCGCCCCCACACGTGCTGCCAGCCACGCACCGCAGACTACCATCCAGCGTGGTGGCGGCCGTGGAAATCGCCGTGGAGGCGGTCGGGGACAACGGCGAGGCCAGTCCACACCCTCCCCCGCAGCATCCGCCTGAAAACCCTCCTAGTCAGTGCTTTTCGGCCCATGTGACGGCAGTGGGGGGCAGGGTTCGCCATCACCACTCTCACTGGCGCACTGTCAGGTGGGTGCTGCAATTCGTCCGAAGGGGTTACTCCCTCCCCTTCGAGACGACCCCTCCAGCCATGCCCCCGCAACACCACCGCGTATCGAGGGATCATTTGCGGCTTCTGCAGGAGGAAGTTTCGGCCCTCTTTGCCAAGGGGGCCATCGAGCACGTTCCTGGGCCAGAAGTAGGACGTGGTTGCTACTCCCACTACTTTCTGGTACCCAAGAATGGCAAAGGCCCTATCTTGGACCGACGGAACGTCAACGGCTTCCTCCGGAAGGAGAAGTTCAAAATGCTGACTCCGGCTCAGGTCTTGGCTGCCTTAGACCCAGGAGACTGGATGGTAGCGTTGGACTTAAAGGACGCTTATTTCCACGTCCCAGTCCTGCCGGCCCACCGGCGCTACCTGCGGTTCACGGTAGGCCACGAGCACTTTCAGTTTACCGTGCTCCCCTTCGGCCTTACCAGCGCCCCACGGGTGTTCATGAAGGTGATGGCGGTGGTCGCAGCTCATCTGCACAGGTTAGGGGTTTCAGTCTTCCCCCTACCTCGGCGACTGGTTGTTGAAGGCGGGCTCGCCCCAGACAGTCGTCAGCCACCTCCAGACGACAGCAGACCTCTTGCACCAGCTGGGGTTCTCCATCAATGTGCCAAAGTCACACCTGTGTCCCTCTCAGAAGCTTCTTTTCATCGGCGCAGTTTCGGGTTTATCCACCCGAGCAGCGTGTTCGGGATATACAGGCTCTGATTCCAATCTTTCAGCCTTTATCCTGAGTTTCGGTCAGGTTGACGCTGCGGCTTCTGGGGCTGATGGCTTCCTGCATCCTTCTGGTGCATCACGCCCGTTGGCGGATGCGGGCTCTGCAGTGGGACCTGAAGTTTCAGTGGGCCCAGCTTCTGTGCAACCTGTCCGACCATGTCCTGATCTCGGAGGGCACTGCGAGACAGCTGCAGTGGGGGCTCACGGACCGCGATTGGGTCAGCGGCAGATTCCTCTCCCTTCCCCAACTGGAGCACGTGGTTGTGACGGACGCGTCCCTCCAGGGCTGGAGAGGCCACATGGGAGAGGCGGAGATTAGAGGCCTCTGGTCTCCGGCGGAGTCCCCGCTCCATATCAACCTTTTGGAGCTGCGGGCGATTCGTATAGCACTGAAGGCATTCCTCCCCTCTGTCCGGGGGAGTGTAGTGCAGGTGTTCACGGGCAACACCACTGCCATGTGGTACTGCAACAAACAGGGCGGGGTGGGTTCGTGGACCCTCTGCCGGGAGGCTCTGCGCCTTTGGTAGTGGCTGGAACATCAGGGTGTGACCCTGGTGGTTCAACACCTGGCAGGTTCTCTGAACGCCAGGTCGGACAAACTCAGCCGCCGGTGCATGATGGATCACAAATGGCATCTGAACTCGGACATGGCGCGAGGCCTCTTTCAGCAGTGGGGAGAGCCTTGGTTAGATCTATTCGCCACCGTAGAGAACGCGCAATGTCATCAGTTCTGCGCGTTGGAGTTTCCAAGGCGGCACTTGCTCTGAGACGCTTTTCGTCGCGAGTGGAGTTGCGGTCTGTTGTACGCCTTTCCGCCTATACCACTTCTGCCCAGAGTGCTGAAGAAGATCAAGCGCGACCGAGCACAAGTCATCCTTGTGGCTCCGGACTGGGCACGAAGGTACTGGTATCCCGAGCTACTCAGTATGTCAGTCGATCCCCCGGTTCGTCTGCCTCTTCAGGAGGACCTTCTGTCGCAGCAGCAGGGGACGGTCCTCCACCCGAACCTGTCCTGTCTCCACCTCCGTGCTTGGAGATTGAGCGGCGATAGTTGAGGCCATTTGACTTGCCTCCTGAAGTCTGTGACATCGTTCTGGCAGCCAGGCGTCCCTCCACAAAGTCGGTATACGCCTGCAGGTGGAACAGATTTGTGGCATGGTGCACAGCAAAGGCTGTGGATCCTCTCTTTGCCCCTCTTTCTGAGGTTCTTCTCTTCTCTTCCTTCTTTCTCTTGCCCAGCAGGGCTCTGCTCTGGGCACTATCAAGGGCTACCTTTCTGCCCTTTCAGCCTTCCTAAGGCTGCCTGATCAACCATCTTTGTTCAAGTCCCCTATTGTAAATCGTTTTCTGAGAGGCATCACACACGTTTCCACCTGTTCCCTTCATGATGCCTCAGTGGGATTGAACCTGGTTCTTACTTTTCTGATGTGCGCTCCCTTTGAGCCACTTCACAACTGTCCTATCTGCCTTCTTACCCTGAAGACTGCCTTCCTGGTTGCCATCACCTCTGCCAGGAGAGTGAGTGAGCTCCAGGCTCTATCTTCTAAACCTCCTTTCCTTTCAGTCTATCCGGACAAGGTTGTGTTAAGGACAAGGCCTTCTTTCCTGTCAAGGTAGTCACAGCCTTCCACATCGGGCGGTCCATCACCTTGCCTACCTTCTTTCCGCCTCTGCATCCCTCGAAAGAGGAAGAGAGGCTCCACCGTCTGGACCCAAAATGTGCGCTCTCTTACTATCTGGATCGCACACGCCAGTTCCGGGTGGATGACCAACTCTTTGTTGTTACGTGGGCGCTAAGAAGGGAAAGGCGGTGCAGCAGGGGACGGTCCTCCACCCGAACCTGTCCAGTCTCCACCTCCGTGCTTGGAGATTGAGCGGCGATAGTTGAGGCCATTTGACTTGCCTCCTGAAGTCTGTGACATCGTTCTGGCAGCCAGGCGTCCCTCCACAAAGTCGGTATACGCCTGCAGGTGGAACAGATTTGTGGCATGGTGCACAGCAAAGGCTGTGGATCCTCTCTCTGCCCCTCTTTCTGAGGTTCTTCTCTTCCTTCTTTCTCTTGCCCAGCAGGGCTCTGCTCTGGGCACTATCAAGGGCTACCTTTCTGCCCTTTCAGCCTTCCTAAGGCTGCCTGATCAATTATCTTTGTTCAAGTCCCCTATTGTAAATCGTTTTCTGAGAGGCATCACACACACGTTTCCACCTGTTCCCTTCATGATGCCTCAGTGGGATTAAACCTGGTTCTTACTTTTCTTATGTGCGCTCCCTTTGAGCCACTTCACACCTGTCCTATCTGCCTTCTCACCCTGAAGACTGCCTTCCTGGTTGCCATCACCTCTGCCAGGAGAGTGAGTGAGCTCCAGGCTCTATCCTCTAAACCTCCTTTCCTTGCGGTCTATCCGGACAAGGTTGTGTTAAGGACAAGGCCTTCTTTCCTGTCAAGGTAGTCACAGCCTTCCACATCGGGCAGTCCATCACCTTGCCTACCTTCTTTCCGCCTCTGCATCCCTCGAAAGAGGAAGAGAGGCTCCACCGTCTGGACCCAAAATGTGCGCTCTCTTACTATCTGGATCGCACACGCCAGTTCCGGGTGCATGACCAACTCTTTGTTGTTACGTGGGCGCTAAGAAGGGAAAGGCGGTGCACAAGCGGACCATCTCGCGGTGGATCATCTTGTGTATCCAGGCGTGTTACTCCTTGGCTAAGAAGGAGCCACCTGTTGGGCTACGGGCTCATTCCACTCGGGCCATGGCGACTACAACTGCCCTGGGCCGAGGAGTGCCCTTGCAGGACATTTGCCAGGCAGCTACGTGGGCCTCGCTGCACACGTTCGCAAAACACTATTGTCTGGACAGCCAAGTCCGGAGGGATGGCTTCTTTGGCCGTTCTGTCCTCCGGTACTTTCTGGTGTGATTATTGGTTCGCAGACCCACCACCGGGGTTGGTATTGCTGGGGTATCTATTCTAAGGTAAGGAATCTATCACTAACGTGTCTCTTTCAGATGCACAAGTTACTACTTGTGTAACGATATATCTGTAAGAGACATTAGTTAGTGATAGATTCCTTACCGACCCACCCATCCTCCCCGTTCTGCGAACCGATATCTAGGGTTAAGGTCATCCCCTTTCAGGGCCCTAGTTTCAATGGCACCAGTGTTGGTTTTTAGCATAGCTCTGCATTTCTGGCGCGGAAAAGCTGTGGCTAAGAATTGACGTCAGCACGCGGAGGCGGCGTCTAAGTACTCCGACGACGTCATCAACGCGCCCACGACACCGACGACGGACGCAGAGCCGCAGACGACGCCTACCGACGCGCAAGGGTACTGCTACGCAAACATTTCCGGATCCAGTCTGACCCCTGGGGATATTCTAAGGTAAGGAATCTATCACTAACTAATGTCTCTCACAGATATATTATTACACAAGTAGTAACGTGTGCAACGCCCGAATTGAGTATTCACTTGGCATCCTCTGACCCTGAACTTCAGATTCGACAGACCTAAAGACTAAGAGGACAAAAAGAGCTGCTGAACCCGAGAACTGAGTATCTGCAGCGGAGTTTTGGCGCAAACCCCTGCCTGCCGCTGCAAGACTCCACAATCGAGGTGAGCAGTCCACAGGGATGGCCTCATTGGCTGTTCTGTCTTGAAGGACTTTCTGGTCTGAAATTTGCTGAAGTACCTCCTCCGAGGAATGTATTGCTCGGGTATCTATTCAAATGTAAGGAATCTGTTGCTGGATGTCTTTATCACATGAACTAGTTACTTACCTTCGGTAACGCCTTATCTGGTAGTGACATGATCTAGCCTTAGATTCCTTACTGACCCACCCATCCTCCTGCACTGCGGAGAGGTTTCTAGATCAGGACTGATCCCTTGTTTGGGCCCTAGCTAGTCAAAACACACAAATGTCAGTGCACTTCATGGCTCGGCACTTCTGGCATGGAAAGTCGTGTAAAGTAAGTGGCGTTAGCGTGCCTGTGTGGTGCCTATATAGGTGGCGCAGACGTGTCTACGGCACCGATGACTTCATGTGGAGCGCGACTGACGCCACCTACCTGCACGCAGGTATATGGCTTGAAGAAACCTTTTCTGGATCCAGTCGGATGCCTGGGAAATTCAAAGGTAAGAAATTTGCGGCTAGATCATGTCTCTATCAGATAAGGCATTACCAAAAGTAAGTAACTTGTCCTTCAGGACCAGTGAAATCCACGACCAGAGTGGACGTGCTGTCTTGTTTTTCCCTCTGCAGAACTGACGACACACCGTGAAAGCCTCGACCTCCAGTGGCCGGCCAGCCAAGACCCTCTGCACCTGAGCTCCGCAGCCCTGGGCTGTGACTCCTGACTGTGTAACCCTTGGCCTAAGGCTGCTCACGATCTGCACCCCCCCTTTCGCCTCTCCCAGACTTGTCCCCAAGTACCCCATGCAGGCCCTTGGTTTCAGGTACAATTTACTTCAATGGTGTTCGAGGCTACTATACCTACCAGGACCTCTGCACCCGGACACCCCAGTGCAGGTAAACTCAAACTGCTGGTGGTTCTTTGGACCTTGGCCCCTAAGTACCTTACATCCTAAAAGGTACCTCTGCAAGTATGCATTTGGTATGTATGTTTTTCCCCCCATAGGATAACATTACCAAGTTCAAGGCTTATACCTCAAAAATCGTTTTTTGAGCATTTTTACAGTTTTCTTGTAAAAATCAATAACTTTAAAAGTACTTATCTGATTCCGAAGATCTTGGTGTCTAAATTCATATAAAAAAATATGTATTTTTATAAATTGGTCTCGGATTTCTTTTTGAGTGTGTATCTCATTTATTAACTCATTGTAAAACAAATGCTTAACCCCTTCCACGCTCATGACGAGCTGGGCTCGTCATGGTGTAGCCTCCTCGCACGCTGATGACGAGCCCAGCTCGTCATGTAACATGGGTTTTTGTAAATCTCAGCATACGGCCGTAATTACAATAGCGCCCATGAGGTTAACTGTCCTCTCTGATAAACCTAAGCTGCCCGACCAATCTTCTGCAAATAGAGCACTTAGGATTATTAAAGTAACCCCTGTAAACCAATATGGGTCATCTGGACGTTTTTGCATGTTGTGCTCTTACATTGTCCCACTACATAAAACGCCAGCTTCCAACAATGGTAATTTGGTCTACTGAGAGGCGCAGGTTGCGGTTTACTTATATTTATCTTCCCCATGACGAGGGTAACCGGCTGCACTCGACTATGCATTTCATTACGTAGCAACACAATTGCAGTGGCCAATGCAATGAATATTGGGGACTGCTGACATGGAGGCCCAGATTTACATGGACCACTTAGCTTGTTTACCGCTACTGCTGGTACTCTGGGGAGCAGACGAGAAGTGAACTTCCACCAATATGCTGTTTCGGACAGCTCATTGGTGCTGAAGAAATACTTACAGGGTGCTTCTGGGAAGCCATTGTCCGTGCCAGTGTTGCCCCTTTGATTCTTACCGAAGAGTGCTACATTGACAGCTACAAGTGTTATTGAGATATGGTTTGGCAGGCACGGCACTTTAAACAACTCTGCTGCATAAAATTGCAAAGTAACTGGGCCATCTTAGGGAATGGTGGGAGTGAGTGCTAGGGACGGATTTATCTGCCCTTCAATGGGAGAAATGCTTAAAAATTGTCAAAGGGATCTCCTGGAATGCCAGACTGAGGTATGTCCAGTTTAACTACCTCCACCACACCTATTTAACCGCTCGTAGATTAGCTTGCATGTTCCCAGTAGCTGAAACAGCATGTCCTAGATATAGAGAAGAAGCAGCCGAATTCATGCATATGGTATGGCGCTGCACAGTTCTAGTGGGATTCTGGGACTCCATACTGCAATATATATCTAAACTCACAGGATGGCTGATGCCTAGAGATGCCTAGCTGTCTCTTTTGGGTTAATGACCCGCTCTAAAAAATATAAACATGTCACATTTTATTCCCCTGGCATTGTTGCTTGCTAAACGGTGAGTTGCAATGTCATTGAAGGATGCTATATCACTGACACTCGTAGACTGGATGATGGATCTAAGGAAATGGACCCGAGCCGAGAGCGACATGTTGGATCCCCCTGGTCAGGGGAGTAGAGGCGTGCACTACGCTAAATCGGACACTGGAAAAATTGAGAACTAGATCGGACATACACCTTCCCTGAGCAGCAGGTACACTGAAATGGAAGATCAGACATGGAAATGCACAGGAGAAGATGATGGGGGACCACTGAATAAGGGAGGAGGACATTACGAAGCAAACCACAACATAATGCCAGACACCATACTAAGGTCTCACTGCTATTCTTAATAGTTTAATTGCTGCTGCACCACAGTGCACTCAAGGGGTTATTGTTATTTTTCTAAGTAAGGCACTCCCGTGCTTGTTATGCGACATATATAATGTAGACACTATTATTGTTACTTATATATCTATGCTATCAAAGTCATCTGGCAACCGGAACCAGCTGGATTATCATGCAATTATCAACTGCATTGTTTGTCGATGTTTCACAAAACTTAGGACCTGATTTAGATCTTGGCAGACTGGTTCTCCGTCACAACGGTGAAGGATATCCTGTCCTCCGAAATATAAATCCATAGGATAAAATGTGATTTATATTTCGGCGAGCAGAATATCTGTCTCTGTCGTGACGGAGTAACCTGACGAGATCTAAATCAGGCCATGTATAAAGAGATATGGCAAAAAAACTTCCACAGTAATGTTTTAATGGATATTGAGTCTCTTGCAAATCTATAATACTATCTCAACTTCTCTCCTGAAGGTATGATTCATTATTCTTATTTGGCTTCACCCTCTGTTCTTTGATCTCTGGGGTTACATAAAAGTGGCCGAACAGACTACCTTCCCCTGTAGTGCCTTTTCCCCCACTATGTGACTTTCTGGTTAAGCTTCATGGGTATAAGGCTGGTGAAATGTCACCTGGTGCTTTTGACTTGTTATTATCCGGATTCATTCTGGCAACTGGGTGAAAGGGTTTGTATTAGGAATCTGTTGTAGACTATATATTAGAAAGACTATAACCAAAGTTAAGTAGTTTTATTTCTCCACCATTAACATCCTCCACTATTTCATGCTGTGACAAATTGTCAGAAAGAGTCTGGTGCTGGCTATAATGTGTAGCACACTCGAAAGTCATTGTTCTTGAACATACTTACACTGGAGTAAGGACTGCACTCGTTGCAACTTTCAGCCCCATAAAGTTTACACCACCTGCTTTCACCATATTGTTTTTTCTGTATGAATTTAAGACAAATGCTGTCCTCCCTTTACTTGTAGAACCTACATGACAGTCAGTAGTAGTTGCAACAAATCTCTATCACTATTTCTTGTTTTGACGGGAAAGTAGAGTTTAATTAAATTGTCAATGCATTCCGTAATTTTTGTTGGTATTGAGGTTGTGGATGGCAGTAGCCTGCAAATTCTAGCACGTATATCTTATTAAGCAAAATCACATTGATTGAGGTGGATACAAGGGTAAAAAACAGGGTTACAGAATGGAGCATGTATAGGATGTGTGAAGCTGAACTATGGTTCATTAATGATTTTAACAAGATTTTTAATTTTTTTTTATAAGAACTCCTGAAGCCAATTCCCGTGCCACCAGCCCAGAGTTTGAACAGTTTCAGTTGCTCCCAGCCACGGAGTCATCTTACCTCGCCCGAGCCAGCAAAAATGAGTTCTTGAACCTTGTTCCAGACATTGAGGAGATCCGACCTGGGTAAGACATGGGCATTTCAAGACAACCTTATCTATGTGTAATTGAATGTGGTGGGAAATGTGGGGATGGGAGAGTCTTATTATAGCTTAAGTATAAGTTTGCGAGCTCTCATCAGAGCTGTTTGACACATTGACCTGTATAATGAGGATAGTTTGTTTGAGAGTCTAAGGGCTTGACAGAAAAGAATATATGTATTCCCTGACACCTATTCCACCCAGCTAAGAAAGCCATATCCCCCTGCGCTATATGGGTACCAGATTGTCAAATATTGGAGTCCCACTGTAGACCTAGTGAGCAGTACAATGTTAAAAATACACAAACACTTTATCATAGTCACACAGTAGTTTACTCACATCTTTATAAAAGATCCGAAAATCAGAGCAAAGCTCACCCCCCCAGACTGCCATAGTTAAGATTTCTTTTGAACATCGTGTGTGAAGGGAGTCTCCTTGAACTATGCTCAGCCAGTCAGATAAGCAAAATGATTTATATTTCTTTCTGCTTCCCTGAAGGACTTAATTAGCTTACTAAGATTTAGACATTGGACCATCTCTGAATATTCTAAGAAGGTATTTTTAGACCATGTGTAACTTGTGAAAAGAAGGGGCTTCTTTCTGAGGACCCCTATAAGGAGTACAAATATTGCCATCATCTAGTAAATAAGGCAAAGTGTTGTAAAATGTGTAGAGCATTTCTACAAAAATTCTCAGACATGGGCCAAACTGCTATGGTGACTCAGAAGTCTAACGCTGATGATGTTCAGTCTTCTGAGGAAGAAAACGAAAGCTCCTCCAAATCAGCTGGGAAATCTCAAAAAAGAGACATTCACACTCTGAACGTCCTTCAAAGACAATATCTAAGATAAAATCTTGTATTTGAAGAACCACTTACAAAGGCTTTTAAAAAAATCCACAAGAGGAAAACCCACCCTTAGATGTAATGATTTTGACTGGAAAAACACCACCAAGAAAACATCACAAGACCTCTTCTGAGTCAACAACTCCCCAAAATAAAAATGATCATGAAGCCATCAAAGAAAGCACCAACATCAACGATGATACACACGAAAATAACTCCATTGATGACACAGTCACTTAGAACATTATCAACTATGAAAGCTGTTAACAAAACACAGTCAACGACGACAGCACCAGTGCCTTAAATGACATTCTCCAAGGCTATGGATCTTCCACACTGACAACAAAACTGTCAAAGAGGACCACACCCTTGTCGAGAATAGATAGTCCGACAACACCAAAAAGCTACAATTATAACCCTGTTTTCTGATAAGGGTATTACAGTAACAATAGCGCCTCAAGAAAAGTCTCACCTTCTCCACCACAGCAGATTCTCAAACAAAAGACTCACTCAGAGAAGGACATTTTGGACCAGCATACAGTCCTATGCAGTTGAAGGTGAGCTACCAGAACCTGGATGAAGTAAAACAAAGTTCAGACACTAGACGCTCTTACCAGCCTTTTGACATACATCAGGATGATAATATGGATTGGATACTTATGAGTACACAATGCAAGCACTCCCTGAACAGATGATGCTTGTGCTTTTAAAGCCTACAACACAGTCAGGCTCCAGACAACAATCATGATGAAGCACTTCATGTACACCAGTGCAGCTACCATTTAGCACAGCCCATTAACTCGTTCCTCACATCATTCATCTCTGTCAACCCAGACTGTTCCGCCACATGGTGTAGATACAGGCGATATTCAAAAAGAGGGATGGTTAAAAATATGCCTCAGTATTTTGGTCTATAATGGGATGACTGTTACTCCTACTACAGGTGATGTTACTTCCCCCTGTAGTAGTGCCACCACCGGACGTTATTGGTAGATTTCACAACTTAATAAGGCATCAGAGATTTGACTTACTGGGGTCTATGAAGGAACCAGAATGTTTTCTTTAAGATTTTAAAGAGACGGCTAGGAAAACTGCCTAGTCAATACCACTCATTGACTACATTTGGACAGAGGGATTAAACATGCAAACACCAGTCCCGAGTTGCAGCAGTCTAAACCATGTCTAAACAAAAAATATATAGCACCAGAAAACACTCCTGTGTATCTTATTGGTCATCACCGTGCAGACTCCGTTGTCATGCAGGCTGCTCAAAGGCATTCCATAAATGAAACTTCACCTTGTGGAGCACCACCCGTCAGAGAATGACAAAAGACTAGACAGCATTGGCAAGCATTTTTCTGCCACATCAGCCACCTCCATCAGAACCTCGAATGTTTGAGATATACTAGCTAGATATGACCGCTGGATGTGGTTGGTTATTGGACCATATCTAGAACATTAGTCAGAAGACAAAAAGGCTGAGGCAAAATCTGTTCTGCAAGAAGGAGAGCATTGGTCTTCTGCAATTATTGATATTGCAATGAACATCCCTTCCCAAGTTTCAGACAACTGTATTGCGAAGGCAGGGTTGGTTTTGATCTATTTCTTTTAGATCCGAGGTACAGAGCAAAATCTTAGACATTCTGAATGCTGGTGAAGCATTTTTTGGGCATCATGCTGATGCCCCCTCTTGTCCATTAAGTCTGGCACTGCGACAGCAAGAACTGTAGGTGTCCTTCAACAAAGACAATGCGGTCTTTTCGAGGAGGAAGAGGCAGTTTTTGATAAACAGGAGGCTACCAGCCAATAGGAGGCTACCTCTTGTTATAAATAGGCTCCCTATAGAAGGGGCAGAAACCAATCTCAGAACAAGGGCAGTGACAAGTTGCCAACGGTCACAGATCTTTGGAATTAACTTTTAGGTGGAAAGATCGGTTTTCATTACAACCAGTGGGTCAACATAACATCGGACTGTTGGGTTTAGGACCTTATAAAATATGTTCATGCTCTAGAGATAATCCAAAACCTCCAGTGACACCATGAAGCAAAATGCCCCATTAACTCCCGCTATTAAATCAAGGAAATCACCACCATGTTTAAAAAAAGGGGCAATGCAACTGTTTTCAAGATCACAAAGGGATTTCTACTTTTACTCCCATTTATTCATAAAAAGGAAAACATCTGGAGAGTGGAGACTGATACTAGGTGCTCAGAATTGTAGGAAAGTTTGATCTGCTTTCATGGTTACCCCACTTTTTGCTGGTGGTGTTCTGGTTTATGACTAGCCTCACTGGGATCCTGCTAATCAGGACCCCAGCCACTGTGTTTCTTCCTAAATTCGACAGTGGTAAGTACTTTGGTACCTTCCCAATTGGCTACTGGTGTACCCATGCAAGTTCCTAGTATATGGTACTAAGGACCCAGGGCATAGGTACACCAGGGGTCTCCCATGGGCTGTAGCATGTATTTTGCCATCCACAAGAGACCAGTCAAACTGTGACTACAGGCGTGCCATTGCAGCCTGCGTGAGTTCATTCTAGCACCACTTACGACAGATCTAAGATCACTTATATCTGAGGTCACTGTACTTGAAACCTATGTCACCCCTAAGACAGGCCTTTCAATACTGAAGGCAGGGTGCTAGGCTATAAGTGTGAGGGAGCCTTGCATGAGCAGGGCACTCCCTACAAACCCCAGAGTCGATTCTCCAGTCTTTGTAAGTGCGGTCAGCCATTTTGATATATATATACTGGCCATGCGTCAATAAGTAATGGCTAACTATATATAGACTGTGCTGAACCTGGGCATGTTTGGTATCAAACATGTTGGAATCATACCCCCAAAACCGTTAGCGGTGTTGGAGGTATGATTCCATGCACTGTGGGGCTCCTCCGGGATAACAATGTAGTAGTGAGTGTGTATAATAAATATATTTATTTTTTCATTTACCTCACTATATGATTAGTTCTGGTAAAACAAGCCACTTAACATTCCTTCTAGACTAAGCCTGAAGGCTGCTTTCCACAGCTACAGAGCTTTCTATGGTTGTCTAAGACCACTAAAATCACCATAAGGGTTGTCTTGATTAGTACAAGGTGCTTAATTTAAATCAGTGGGCCCCATATACTAAGCCAGCCTCTTAAAAGAATTTTAACAATATCTGAAAAATCTGAAATTCCGCATGGTTACGCTGGGGAGATTTGCAACTCCTCCAAAGCAATAATTATGTGACATCTTTGGATCTGAAAGATGCCTAATTTCATACCCCTGTGCACCCTGCTCATCTAAGGTTCTTAAGATTTTATGTGGCTGATCACCATTATCAGTTCAAAGTCTTCCTCTTTGGTCTCAAATCTGGTCCAAGAATTTTCACAAAGTGCATGCTACCAGTAGCTGACCACCTCAGGAAAACAAGGTTATCATGTATTTCCCAATTTAGATGATAGTCTGATCAAAGGAAAAACTTTCAAAGCAGCTACTTAATCTACCACAGACTGTCTGCAGCTCTTCAACAAATAGAGACAAATCTTCTCTATACCTTTGTAAGAATCTCCAATTTCGAACTGATGTTCTTGACACAAGCGTACACCAAAGGATACTCAGCCCAAGAAAGATTATCTCATCTTAGAGCATTACCTATATGCCTGCAAAATTAAAAACAAACACTGTACAAAGTTTCAAATCCTTTTTAAGGATGATGTCATCCTGGATTAATTTGATCCCACACTGCTCCCTTCGCATGAGGCCATTTCAGTAGGCTTTTAACAAGCAGTGGTTGCAGAAAACAGGTTCATTTGGTGTCCCAATATGTGTAACCTATCAGATCAAACAGGCTCTAACTCAGTACAAGAACCCCCAGTCGGACGGTCTTTTCTCCTGGAAAAAGAACATTTTGTTATGACATTGGACACCTTGATAGATGGTTGGGCCATGCAAGTAATAAGCAACAGATCAGTGGTAGATGGAACACAAAAGAATCCGCATCCTCGAGTTGAGTGGTCGCTCTAGCTCGTCCCTTCCAATAAAACACAATTCTTCAGTATTAATACCTACAAACAACACATCAAGTATGTACTATATCAACAAACAAGGGGAAGACTCGATCCCTCATAATGTTCAAAAAAGCAAAACATGACATTTGATTGTGTGATATAATAGCATTGTATTCAGATAGAGGGAGAGTATCTTCCAGCCCTAACAAACTCCTGCGCTGACAGTCTCTGCACATCAACAGAGAAACGTCACCAGAGGGAGCTAAATCAAACCAAACTAGCAATGAGAATTCTTAAGAACCAATCTGCATTTTGTACCTATACTTTCATCAGACTTTCATCTAAACGAATCAGTAATTTTGAAAATATTTTCCAAATTTCGCTACTTCAGCTGAAAGGGCACTTCATATTTTGGATGTTAAAAGATGTTTGAAGTTTTACATTGACAGATCAAAGTAAATTAGGAAATCTGACCAAATGCTTGCGGCATACGGCCAACCACAGAAATGTACAATTGTCGTTGAAATAAAGTATAGCTTACTGGGTGGCTTCAGCAGTAGTGTTTTGCCATAAAGAAGCAGGTCATCCTCTACAAGGAACAGTGAAGTCTCATTCAACAAGAGGTGTGTCTAAATCTACAGCCCTTTTTACTGGCATATGCATTGTAGACATATGCAGGGTAGCAACATGGAACAACAGGCATGTTTAAACAGCTCTACTAAGTAGACTCTACAGTACAAAGGGATGCAGCTGTAGGAAAAGTGGTTCTGCATCACCTATTTAAATAACATAAGCCTGTTTAGACTTTGTTAACCTGCAACCCCGGAATCATACTTAATTTCTACTTTCTGCTTGCTATTCTGATTCAAGCATGTAAATCTCTGAAAGATTCAATATTGGAGAAGAACAAAGTTACTTTCCTGTAACTGACGATCTCCAGTTTAGATGTCTGTCATGGATTCACGTACAACACACCATCCCCCCAACTCAGGCAAACCTGTATAAAAATATGACATCTGAAAGAGACACGTTAGTGATAGATTCCTTACCTTAGAATATCCCCAGGCGTCAGACTGGATCCGGAAATTTTTGCGTAGCAGTACCCTTGCGCGTCGGTAGGCGTCGTCTGCGGCTCCGCGTCCGTTGTCGGCGTCAGGGGCGCCGTGAATACGTCGTTGGAGTACTTAGACGCCGCCTCCGCGTGCTGACGTCAGTTCTGCGCTTGCTGGCGCGGAAAAAAGAAGATCTGGAAAAAGCAGTACTTTAGTCACTTTTTGACTAGGCTTTTTTGATCTCTTTTGATCATTTTTTCTTAAGTCTTGCGACTCCGGACGGTGCCTAGGGATGCCTGGTTTCAAGCCTTATGAGGATTGCGACCGTCTGATGTCGGTCACTGACCCTCACCGTCGGTGTCTACACTGTCTCGGCGTTGACCACGACGACAAGACCTGCCCCGACTGCCGGACCCTGACTTCGAAAGCTAGACGGGAGCGGTCCCGCAAGCGACTCGAACTCCGGCAGTTGGCCCCGCGCCGCGAGAGGTCCCGGTCCCACAGGAGGTCGAGAGACAGGTCGCGGGGTCAGAGCCATCACAGCTCCGAGAGTCAGCATCACTCCTCCGGGTCGAAGTCGTCATCGCTCTTCTGACTCCCCCTGACGCTCGCGCGACGCGGCCGGGGTTCGGGTGACACCGCCCACGCGGCTCCGTCGGAGTCGTGGGCGTCACGGCCTGCTCCACACCCTCCGGTCCCTGGGCAGGGCGCGACCCCGGGGGAGATCGAGCGCTTCCTCATGGCCATTAGGAACCTCTCTTCCCCGACTGGTTCCGCTGCGCCTTCGGGCCCAGCGGACCCGTCTGAGGCCGCTAGCGGGAAGGGGGCTTCGGCCCCAACGCCGCCGGGTGCTTCGGCCCAGACGCCGCTGGCCCCTTCGGGCCTGGCGCCGCAGGGCCCCACTGGATCCACTTCGGGATCCGGGTCGTCGCCTGTTGACCTAACGACCTCACCAGCGCCGGTCCCTCAGGTGTCACCTCTGGGGCCGTCCTCGGGCGGCGCCGTCCCGATGCCTCCCTCGCTCCGGTTCCGGCGTCGGAACGGCGCCGCTGGGCGCCACTTTCGACGCCGATTGGGGAGTTTAGCTTCTATGAACCGGCCTCATCGTTTGACAACCCTGATTATCAGGGGATGGGTGAAGAGGAGTATTGGGAGGGGTCTGAGGACCCTCTGACCCTAGAGTGTCAGTCTCAAGAGGACTGGACAGGTGGACTTGGGGATGCCAGTGGTCTGGACACATCACCAGACACTGGCTTTGTCTCACCTCCTACCGTGGCTACGGAGGAGGGGGCAACCTACAGTGTGGTGTTGATGAGGGCAGTCAAGGCCTTGGGCCTTGAGCGCCCCGTCGCGGCCATGAGGACTAACCTCCTCACTGAGGTCCTTAAACCGCAGTCAAGCTCGGCCGAGCCTCTGTTGCCGTTTAATGAGGCCTTGACCGACGTTCTTTTGGGCACTTGGTCCAGGCCCGCTACGGGTTCGCCCGTAGATATGAACTTGGCCAGACGCCACCGCTCGGCCCCGGGCGACCCATGTTTCCTGTCCACCCACCCCACCCCCGAGAGCCTGGTCACCCAGGCTTCAAATTCCCAGACCGCATTCCTGTTGGCTCTGCCGGACAGGGAATCCAAGAGGTATGAGCAGTATGGCAAAAAGGTATTCTCCTCCCTTAGTCTGGGACTGCGGTCTTCCAACACTGCATGCCTCTTGGGCCGCTACACCCACTCTCTGTGGGATACGGTCGCAGAATTGCTGCCAGAGTGTCCGTTGGAGGTACGGGCCAAACTCGGCCAAGCCCTTGTGGAGGGCCGGGATGCAGCAAAATATTCTATCCGGTGTGGGCTGGATACCACCGACTCACTAAGTAGAGCGATGGCAACGACAGTGGCGATTCGTCGCCTCGCCTGGTTGAGGTCCGCCAACTTCTCGGCCGATGTCCAGAATACACTGCTGGACATGCTGTTTGATGGCCGTCACCTTTTTGGCGACAAGGCAGACCATGCGCTTGAGCGCTTTAAGGACTTCAGGGCTACGGCCAAGTCCTTGGGCCTCTCGGCCCCACATCAGCAAACGGGTGCCTTTCACTCCTTTCGTGGCCAAGGAAGGGGCGCCCCCACACGTGCTGCCAGCCATGCACCGCAGACTAACATCCAGCGTGGTGGCGGCCGTGGAAATCGCTGTGGAGGCGGTCGGGGACAACGGCGAGGCCAGTCCACACCCTCCCCCACAGCATCCGCCTCAAAACCCTCCTAGTCCGTGCTTTTCGGCCCATGTGATGCCAGTGGGGGGCAGGGTTCGCCATCACCACTCTCACTGGCGCACTGTCACGTCGGACAGGTGGGTGCTGCAAATCGTCCGAAGGGGCTACTCCCCCTTCGAGACGACCCCTCAAGCCATGCCACCGCAACACCACTGCGTATCGGGGGATCATTTGCGGCTTCTGCAGGAGGAAGTTACGGCCCTCTTAGCCAAGGGGGCCATCGAACGCGTTCCTGGGCCAGAAGTAGGATGTGGTTGCTACTCCCACTACTTTCTGGTACCCAAGAAGGGCAAAGGGGGCCTACACCCTATCTTGGACCTACGGAACGTCAACGCCTTCCTCCGGAAGGAGACGTTTAAAATGCTGACTCTGGCTCAGGTCTTAGTTGCCCTGGATCCAGGAGACTGGATGGTGGCGTTGGACTTGCATGACGCTTATTTCCACATCCCCGTCCTGCCGGCCCACCGGCGCTACCTGCGGTTCACGGTAGGCCACAAGCACTTTCAGTTTACCGTGCTCCCCTTCGGCCTTACCAGCGCACCACGGGTGTTCACGAAGGTGATGGCGGTGGTCGCAGCTCATCTGCGCAGGTTAGGGGTTTCAGTCTTCCCCTACCTCGCCGAATGGTTGTTGAAGGCGGGCTCTTGCCAGACAGTCGTCAGCCACCTCCAGACGACTGCAGACCTCTTGCACCAGCTGGGGTTCTCCATCAATGTGCTAAAGTCACACCTGTGTCCCTCTCAGAAGCTCCTTTTCATCGGAGCGGTTCTCGACTCGGCGCAGTTTCGGGTTTACCCACTCAAACAGCGGGTTCGGGATATACAGGCTCTGATTCCAATCTTTCAGCCTTTATCCCGAGTCTCAGTCAGTTAGATGCTGCAGCTTTTGGGGCTGATGGCTTCCTGCATCCTTCTGGTGCATCACGCCCGTTGGCGGATGCGGGCTCTGCAGTGGGACCTGAAGTTTCAGTGGGCCCAGCATCAGGGCAACCTGTCCGACCATGTCCTGATCTCGGAGGGCACTGCGAGACAGCTGCAGTGGTGGCTCACGGACCGCGATTGGGTCAGCGGCAGATCCCTCTCCCTTCCCCAACCGGAGCACTTAGTTGTGACGGACGTGTCCCTCTAGGGCAGGGGAGGCCAGGTGGGAGAGGCGGAGATCAGAGGCCTCTGGTCTCCGGCGGAGTCCCGGCTCCATATCAGCCTTTTGGAGCTGCGGGCGATTCGTCTAGCACTGAAGGCATTCATCCCCTCTGTCCGGGGGAGTGTAGTGCAGGTGTTCACGGACAACACTACTGCCATGTGGTACTGCAACAAACAGGGCGGGGTGGGGTCGTGGAACCTCTGCCAGGAGGCTCTGTGCCTTTGGCAGTGGCTGGAACGTCAGGGTGTGACCCTGGTGGTTCAACACCTGGCAGGTTCTCTAAACGCCAGGGCGGAAGAACTCAGCCGCCGGTGCATGATGGATCACGAATGGCGTCTGAACTCGGACGTGGCACAAGGCCTCTTTCTGCAGTGGGGAGAGCCTTGGTTAGATCTATTCGCCACCGCAGAGAACGCGCACTGTCATCAGTTCTGCGCGTTGGAATTTCCAAGGCGGCACTCGCTTGGAGAGGCTTTTCGTCGCGAGTGGACTTGCGGTCTGTTGTACGCCTTTCCACCTATACCACTTCTGCCCAGAGTGCTAAAAAAGATCAAGCGCGACGGGGCACAAGTCATCCTTGTGGCTCCAGACTGGGCACGAACGTACTGGTATCCCGAGCTACTCAGTATGTCAGTCGATCCCCCGTTCGTCTGCCTCTTCAGGAGGACCTTCTGTCGCAGCAGCAGGGGACGGTCCTCCACACAAACCTGTCCAGTCTCCACCTCCATGCTTGGAGATTGAGCGGCGACAGTTGAGGCCATTTGACTTGCCTGCTGAAGTATGTAACATCATTCTGGCAGCCAGGCGTCCCTCCACAAAGTCGGTATACGCCTGCAGGTGGAACAGATTTGTGGCATGGTGCACAGCAAAGGCTGTGGATCCTCTCTCTGCCCCTCTTTCTGAGGTTCTTCTCTTCCTGCTTTCTCTTGCCCAGCAGGGCTCTGCCCTGGGCACTATCAAGGGCTACCTTTCTGCCCTTTCAGCCTTTCTAAGGCTGCCTGATCAACCTTCTTTGTTCAAGTCCCCTGTTGTTAATCGATTCCTGAAAGGCATCCCACATACGTTTCCACCTGTTCCCTTCGTGATGCCTCAGTGGGACTTGAACCTGGTTCTTACTTTTCTGATGTGCTCTCCCTGTGAGCCACTTCACAACTGTCCTATCTGCCTTCTTACCTTGAAGACTGCCTTCCTGGTTGCCATCACCTCTGCCAGGAGAGTGAGTGAGCTCCAGGCTCTATCCTCTAAACCTCCTTTCCTTTCGGTCAATCCGGACAAGGTTGTGTTGCGGACAAGGCCCTCTTTCCTGCCCAAGGTAGTCACAGCCTTCCACATCGGGCAGTCCATCACCTTGCCCACCTTCTTTCCGCCTCCGCATCCCTCGAAAGAGGAAGAGAGGCTCCACCGTCTGGACCCTAAACGTGCGCTCTCTTACTATCTGGATCGCACATGCCAGTTCCGGGTGGATGACCAACTCTTTGTTGATTCCGTGGGCGCTAGGAAGGAAAAGGCGGTGCACAAGCGGACCATCTTGCTGTGGATCATCTTGTGTATCCAGGCGTGTTACTCCTTGGCTAAAAGGAACTCCCTGGCTGGTGGGCGCATTGCAATGGAGGTAAACGATCGTAATACTCGCCATTGACTGCATTGATGTGATTTTTTATAATGTAAGTACTACTGCACTTTCGCTGCTCCATGATGTGTCTTCTGATGGAATTGTTACTTTCAATAAAAAGATGTTTAAAAAAAAGAAGGAACCCCCTGTGGGACTAAGGGCTCATTCCACTCTGGCCCCCGCGACTACAACTGCCCTGGGCAGAGGAGTGCCCTTGCATGACATTTGCCAGGCAGCTACGTGGGCCTCGCTGCACAAGTTTGCAAGACACTATTGCCTGGACAGCCAAGTCCGGAGGGATGGCTTCTTTGGCCGTTCTGTCCTCCAGGACTTTCTGGTGTGATTATTGGTTCGCAGACCCACCACCGGGGTTGGTATTGCTGGGGTATCTATTCTAAGGTAAGGAATCTATCACTAACGTGTCTCTTTCAGATGCACAAGTTACTACTTGTGTAACGATATATCTGTAAGAGACATTAGTTAGTGAAAGATTCCTTACCGACCCACCCATCCTCCCCGTTCTGCGAACCGATATCTAGGGTTACGTTCACCCCCTTTCAGGGCCCTAGTTTCAATGACACCAGTGTTGGTTTTTAGCATAGCTCTGCGTTATTGGCACAGAAAAGCTGTGTCTACGAACTGACGTCAGCACACGGAGGCGGCGTCTAGGTACTCCGACGACGACATCACGACGCCGACGACGGACGAGGTGCCGCAGACTCCTACCGACGCGCAAGGGTACTGCTACGCAAAAATTTCCGGAACCAGTCTGGCGCCTGGGGATATTCTAAGGTAAGGAATCTATCACTAACTAATGTCTCTTACAGATATATCGTTACACAAGTAGTAACTTCTGCTTTAACACTTGTGTTACAAAATCTGAATTATGGTGGCCCGGGTGACTACTGTTGTGACTTTGCTAAAATGTTTCTGTTTATATTTAACGTTATACTGCTCACTGTGTCTACCCTACCTTGGGACTCCCAGCTCAATGATGGGATGATTCAAGCATGTTAATCATGTAACTTTTTTCATTCTGGTTGTGGATTTCTTCCTTTCTGCTGAGAAGAGTGCACAATTAATGCTTCTCTCATACAGGATGCAGCCTCTAACAAATGCATTCCCTGTATGTTTTCCTTTTGATTTCTATCCTCTTACTAATGTTTTGAATTGAACTTGCAGCACTGTGGTGTCCAAGAAGGGGTATCTTCACTTCCGTGAGCCACAATCGAACTCTTGGGCCAAACACTTTGTGGTGGTGCGGAGGCCTTATGTCTTCATCTACAGCAATGACAAGGACCCTGTTGAAAGGGCAGTTCTCAACTTATCAACAGCACAAGTGGAATACAGCGAGGACCAGCAGGCCATGGTGAAGGTAAGTGTACATGTAACTTCATACACAAGAACACACATACACACATTCAATCTCTTAACACATTTTCTGGAGACACGCAAAACCACCTAGCCTCTGAGACGCACACCCTCACATACTTTCTATCAATATAATCCAGTTACCTCTTTCCATCTCATACATTTTCCCTTGGATTTTCTTACTTTAAGAATACAGGTATCAATCTGGTCTTGAGAAAATCTTTTCGCAGAAATAACTCTCCAGGACTACCTTTCTGATAGAGACTTCTAACTGCATATTCATCACCTTAGAATATTCCCCAAGGCATCAGATTGCATCTGCAAAATTTTGAGCAGTACCTCTACACACCAGTAAGTGGCATTGCATTGCTCCGCTTCTGAAGTAACATTCTTAATGACTATATAGGCACCAACCCGCCGCACTGACATCAGTTCCTTTCTTTACACACCAATAGAGTGGATCCAGAGAGCAACCTCGGACATTTTTTTGGACCACTTTTTTCAACATTTTGCCAATCTTTTTTTTTGTGCTTTTTTTTATCTTTGCTCACGGTGTGCTTGGGGCATACCTCCCAACAAACCCACAGGGTTTAAAACAAATGTCAGACAGATGTCTGTCTCTGACCCACACTTGGTTTCCCTGGGGATGGGCCAAAACTCCAAGGCTTGCTCCGAATGCACGTCCATGCATTCTAAAGGGGTTCATGAGCTGGTAGTGAAGCTCCTAGAGTTGTAACAAAAGCAGGATCCACCCTGGTACCAAGTGAGATTTCAAGTCTGTTCTCTAAGCCAATCCCGCAAACAATTGTCATCCCAATCTTAATCGTTGTTATTGAAGTCTGGTAAGCCCATGAAGAAGTCGAAGTATTCTTCTTTTTCCCCGAGCAAACACCACACTTCTAGACCCTGTTTCCACACTCCACCTGTGGAGCCAGTGGCAATGTCAGCTTTACAGTTCCCCGAATTCCCTAGGGCTGGAGCAACCCCTTCCCAACTTAAAAAGTTCCACGACACCATGGACTCCATATTTGGTTCCAGTGCTCCCTGTGGTGCAAATTCAAGCTCCATGGAGCAGAGAGGTGCCCCTGCTGGATTCCCTTTGGCAGGTTCACTCCCAACACCAGCCAGGCCCTCTGTATATACCCTCAGATCCAGACTGATGCAGATACTGGTTCTAGTCCACCTGGTGCCGGCCCTGGATCCAATCAAGGAGGAATCTTTTCCCCTCTCCTACTCTGAGGCACTGCCTCAACGCCGATTCGGATCATGTCAACCCACACTAGACGTGACATCCCTGGTCTGGCCCCTCTTATCCTGAAGGAGAATTTATAAAGAAACTATGGTCTCCTAGAGGATGATTCCTACCAAGAGGAAAAGTTGTATGAGGAGCTGGGTGATGCCAATAGCTAAATTCTTCTCCTGACTCTGATTTCTCCTCCAAACCCTGCCATGTAGGAAGGCGTATATTTTGCAACAGTGATGGACAGGCAGCAGAGGTCCTTGACCTACAGCTACCCTCCGTCGAGGGCAATACCAGTGTCTTGACCATAGTGCTTCAACATGGTCAAGCTCTACAGAGCCTCTGCTCCCCTTTAATAAGGTCCTTACCGGTGATTTCCTGGGGGCGTGGGCCAAAGCTTGCATGGGGTCCCCTGGGCACACAGTGATTCGCCCCAGCCTTCCTTTCCCAGCACTCCTCTCCCAAGATCCTGGTAGTACAGGCCTGGATTTCCAGGATCAACCCAAGTGCCTTCCCTACCACCCTACCGGATAGGGGATCTAAGAGGCTGTATATCTTTAGGGAGAGGATCTCCTCTTGCACCAGCTTAGAATTGTGACCAATTAAGTCTGCCCACGTATTTCTAACTCGGGGTTGAGGGGGGGGTCATATTGAGCGAATTCAAGAACGGTGATGCGAGTTCGTTATTATACTTGCATATATCATGGTGTATAGCGACATCTTATTTATCAATATTAACACACAGACAACACCATTGCAATGTGGTATTGCAAAAAAATGGGCGGAGTGGGGTCCTAGACACTGTGCCAGGAGGCCCTGCACCTCTGGATGTGGCTGGAACTCCAGAACAATTTCCTGGTCGTGCAGCACCTGGTGGGATCTCTGTAAGGAAGTGCCCTATTTTTGCATGGTTGCCCCCACTTTTTGCTAGACTGCTTATGTGCTTTGCCTGAGTGTGCCCTGGGGGCCTGCCAAAGAGGTACCCAGGGCCTATGTTCTTTCCCAGAACTGCATTGAAAACAAAACCCAATTGGCACTCTTTGGCCACAGGTCAGTCACTTGTAAATGGTACCAAAAGTACCAAGGGCACTGTGGCCAGGGAAGGCCTCTAAGAGCTGCTGCACTTATTGTGCCACCCTTAGAGGCCCTATACCTTTACACATACACACTGCCTTTGCAGACTGCACGTTTTGGTGCAGAACAAAGTGAAGAGTCGACATGGCACACATCCCTGTGTGCCATGCCTACAACCCACTGACCTGGCATAGATAAGCCACCCCTCTAGCTTGGTTCACTATAACAGTGGTGATGGTACAGGTGCATGAGCCCTGTACCCCTACAGTGTCTAAGTCAATTATTAGACATTGTGAGTGCAGTAATGCACTTAAGAGTAGATGGTGCTGGGAGTTTGTCATTACAAACTCCACAGTACCATAATGGCTTTACTGAAACCTGGGAAGTTTGGTTTCACGCTTCTCAGCACATTAAACCCACACTGATGCCAGTGTGGGGTTTAGCCTCTTCGCTGCGGGGATAATTCCCCCGCTGTGCTGGGGGCGATGGGGGCACGCATAGCGCTCCCATGCTCATGACGAGCTGAGCTCGTGATGAGCTGCAGTGCTCCTGTGCTCATGACAAGCTCAGCTCGTCACAGGCGCATTGGTTCCTGTGGAACGCTCAGCACAGCAGGGAAATTCTCCCCGCACCTGAGCGTTCCACGGCCCATGACTAGCTGAGCTCGTCATGAGCACCGGAACACCGTGCCTCATGACGGAAAAGGTTAATGAAAAATGCACACAGAGGGCATCTTAGAGATGCCTCCTGGAAAATTGCCCATCCTGCTAATCTTCTTCTGGCAGGGGGCACAGTATCCACACTCAGCTAGACACTTGTATCACAGCGCCCGGTTACCCGTAGGGTGTCAGTTGCGCTCTATAAGCAATGATAATAATAATAATATTAGTGTCCAGGCTGAATGGCTGCTCACCAGCTGCCACCACCAGACATGTTTCTTGACCCCTGGGACAAGAACCTGCTACTCTCAAGGGTCTGAAACAATGCACATCCGGGGACGAGGTGCCAATCCTCCTCACCCAAGATGGGCAGGGTCCACGAAGGGGAAGCTACAAAGGCTTTGTGAGCATCCCCAGGCCTTTTGCTGCTTCCAGCAATATCCACCAGCTGTTCTAACTCCCACTTTGGGCAGGAGAATCAGCAGTAAAACCAAGCGAGGAAAGGAGGTCTGCCCACTTTTGCCAACCCCACCCCTCAGGTGGGGGAGGCGAGGTGAAGCAAAACTCTCAGTCCCCGCCATCTTGTAGATGTGGAACCCAGCCATCCAGAGTGGGGCATATGCCCCCCTCCCATTGGAGGGCGGCATAATAGGGGGTGTACCCACCACAAGAAGAGGACCCATAAGTCCTGACCTTTACCTACCTGTAACGCCCCTAAATCTAGTACTTAGGGGCCACCCCAAACCTTGCCTCCTCTGACCAAAACCGACCAAGAAGAAAAGAAGAAGGACCAAAGACCCATGTTGAAGCTAAGACCAATTTAGAAAAATAGCACAGATTTTATATAATTTTAGACACCAGGATCATCGGATTCAGGTAAGTACTTTCGGAGGTAAGATTTATACAGTAAAACAGTAAAATGCTCAAATGACGAGTAATTTTATCCTATGAGAGAAACATACATTGCAAACATATACTTGCAAGAGTTTCTTGAGGATGCCTTTTTGACTTAAAGGGCTTGGGGGCCAAGGTCCAGGGAGCCATCAGCAGTTCGGTTTTACCTGCCCTGGTGAGTCCTGGTGCAGAGTTGCTGGTTGTATCGGTATCCTCGAGCACTGCACATTAAAGTCAATGGCAAAGTATCTGTAGAAAGGCTGTAAAAAGGGACTTGGGGTCAAGTCCGGCAGAACCCAAAGGGAGGGTGAGGCCTCGGCTCCTGAGGGTGTCTGTGGCAAGGGGACACTGTCAGTTTGCTGGAACTCAGGCTCTGGTGCAGAGGTTTTTTGTCTATCGGGCTGCTTGCATTGGAGGCTCTCACTTTGCTTGGGTGAAAAGAAAACAGAACAGCAGGGCCACTCTTGATGTTGGCCACATTGATCCTAAAGTCCCTCTTCAGCAGGTCGGCTTTTTTTGGGGGGGGGGGTGGGGGGGGGGGGTTATATAGCACAGACTCGACCTGAAGGTATCAGAGAGCTTTACATGATCACCAGTTATGTTGCAGATGGACACAGTCATTTTGTTAGGCATGGGGGAGAGTAAGTGATTTGTCCAGAATGACAGGATGTTGAAAGTCCCTGCCAAGACTCAAACCTAGTTCCCCAGCTTCAAGGGCGACCGCTTTAGCCGTTAGGCCACATCCTCTTTTGTCAGTGGTATCTGGGCTTGACACTCAACAAGCCTTGGTTGTGTCAAATGCTTTGGTACCCAGGGTACTGGTGCTGCGATGATCCAGGAGTGACTAGCATCTCAAAATTCGCTTGACAGATGGGGCTGGCTTCCAAGATCCACAGTGACCTCCTCTTGATGAGATGCTCCCTCGGCAGATCCGGTGGTCAGCCAGACAGAGTACCAGACAAGTGCAGTTGGTGCCTGTAGATGCAGGGGCATGGCTCATCCACCTCAAGGGAGATGCTGCTTGGTTGCTGAAGGTGAGAATAGTCCCTCAAGGGTTTGGGGAGACATGGTCAGCTTCTTGGATGTCACGACTTTGGCTCTTCTTTAGCCTTTCTTCTGTTCCCATTAGATGAATCTGAGTTTCTGGTGTCAGGGGGACCCCTAAATACTAACTTTTGGGGCTTTAGGGGAGTGTAGGGTAGTAGCCGATGGGCTACGTACCCCTCGGGTGACGACCCCCTATATGACCACTTCCTGTGGAAAGTGGGCATAATCCTGACCCACATTTCCTAGTTTCACCAAATTCAAAATGGTGAAACCCTTCCTTGACCATCCACTTCAGGTGGCCTACCTTTGGTGTGTGCCTAGCCTGAAAGTGCTTGCAAAAAACGGGGTTCGCGGGGAGCACTCCTGTTATCCTGGAATTAATCCTTGTATTCTATTGGTGCTGAGACTGATAAGGGGCGTCACTCCTTGGAATTGTATAAGTATTAGACCAACTTGGGTATTGGTCCAGTCTCGCACTGTTCATTTAGTGTTAACCACACCTTGTGTTTTTATCAAAGTAAACTCAATTTAATCAAATACTTTACTTTGATTTATTTATCATTCTATTTTGTGATCAAATTCATGTTGCATGTCACATAATATTTCAAAAAAACATTTGTCTTTCAATACATTTCATATATTCTCTATGGTGATCACATTTACTATGAATAAATCACAGTCACATTATTAGTCCTCAACACATCCTAATCACATGCCCAATGCATTTCGGCACCTTAAGTGCCTTCCTCAGGGGCTGCCTCTCCTATCTGTGTTGGGTCAACGTCTGCAATCGTTACTGTTTCGGTGGATCTGCTCTTATGCTGTGATAATGCGTCGTTTCTTTTTAACCTGTGATCGTGCTAGTGGAATGTATCTCGATAATGCTGCCGTTTCGCGTTGTATCGTGTTGTCTCAGCTCCAGCTCGAAACAGTAACAATTGCAGACGTTGACCCAACACAGAGACAGCCCCTGAGGAAGGCACTTAAGGTGCCGAAATGCATTGGGCATGTGAATCATACTCGATATTCATCAGACCATCCAGATGTTGCTGTAACATAGCTCTGCCCAATCGAGCTTCTTTGGAAACAGGCGGCTGTCTTATACACGCTGTAGCACAGAGGCCACATAAGGCAGGACCACACTGCACGCAAAGGCAGCACGTGAACAGGAACGCCACAACAACTCCGATAATCATCAGAATCTTCCAACCCCAAGTCGACATCAGGCCCCAAAACCACCCAAGTAGCGTCCAACCCCCTACGTCCACGTGTATGGACTCAGAGATCTTATGCAACTTTGAGATGGCTTGATAAACAGTCGGAGCGTTATCAGGAATGAAAATACAGCAGCTCGAATGGATCACCTTGCATACCCCACCTCGATCTGCTAAGATCACGTCTAAAACCATACGGTTTTGTAACGTCATAAGTCTATCCGCCTGGAGTTCTGTGGTGATGTTACCAAGGGCACTGGCAGTAATATTAGCTGTCGATTCCACCACTCGAGTCAACTGTCTCAGGTTCCTACTATTAATCATAGGCCCCCAAAACGGGAGGAAACCCTTGAAAAAGTCTCCTGCCTCTTGACCGGCAGTGTCCTCTTCGCTAATTACGCCCCTCACAACTCTAGTCTTGTGATAGTCTGCATCTACAGTGAACGTCGGAGGCAACAAATTTGCAATAAAACATGAGCCCACAAAGTCGAAGGGCAACCATGCATACGCACGATCGTGACAGATAAAGTATGTACCCTTGGCAGCCAGAAACACAGGGGACGAGACCATCGGCAATATGTAATTTTCAGTGCAAGCACTCTCTCCAAGTCGGGCTTTCGATCTTCGGCCACGACCTATTAGACAAAAATTACCAATGTGGGGTACGACCCATATCGGGGGCGAGCTTTTAAGCTGTTTTTCACTAGTGAACACACTATACTCGCCTCTACTCAGGACCCTATAGGCTTGTACCTCTTCTTCTGGAATAAGCGATGGTTCATAGATATCTCTATCTAGATCCTCTATCGCTATAGACAAAGGCTTTTGATACGAGCCAGGGCCAGAGTAGGGGGATCGTGGCTCTCGATTGGGGTGGGAACCTAGTGCGCTTCGAAACATTGTTTGAAATGCTCGAGCGGAACCCTGGGAACTGTACGGCAAAACCAAATATGGAATTCCCTTATCTGTGGTATGTGGCATCAACCCACACACCCAACAATTAGTAGTGTTAACCACTAACTGGTGCTGGTGAAGGAGCTGAATAAAGGAATTATTGCGAAATTCTGCACGTCTAGCCTGCTCGTGTTCGGGTAAGATATAGAAGGAATGAGGAGATGCAGTAGAGGTGAATTTAGAGTCAGAAGTAGGAATAGGTGTAGGTATGGCAGAAGGTAAGAAGTACGACATCATATAGTACACCCCACCTGCCAGTAATGCAGAAACAATCAAAAGTAATACAAATATCTGAAACATAAAGCATTTCGTACGGCTAAGTTGCTGTAGCTCAAATCTTTGTGCCTGTGCTCTTTCCACATCCATCAGCTTCGAAAACGCCATCCCCTATGACCGTCCGCAACGTTTCTTGACGCACTTCGTTCTGTGTAGCAGTAGTCAATTCCCAGGAGTTCCCAGGAACCGACGGTCTTTAACCTAGCGTCAAGACCTACTAACCAGAAAGAAGTACGCGCGCGGCCCTACGGCCTTTATTTATGATGTATATACATGCAATGTCTCTCAGCTGTGGAAGCAAAAATACGTAGGAAAGAAAAAAACCTTCAATATGTACAAGAATAATTACAATGATACAGGTGTTCAGACTGATCGTGGAAAACGGGATATTGCAATTGTCAAAGGACAGAACAGGATCTTTTTATTAGTCTTTAGTGCGGGATCGCAAAAAGTATCGAGTTTTCCCAGGACGTGTCTGTTCGTCAAACAAAGGATCCGTTGAAGAGACAGCGCTCTGTTGATCAGTTGAATGTTCTGGTCTTGAGTCTTTTGATGACAAATGTTCAACAATGTCTTTCTGCTGCACTGAGGATTCTCCGACAGGTTGTGCGTCGCTGAAAGGAACAAACGCCGGCAATCCTTCGGTTTCAGTTGATGCAATGCCTCTCCACACCCACGAGTCTGCCGGCAACCGAATAGGGACTTTCTTCGTATGGGTGGCGTGCACCCAGTTTTTCCGCCCCTCAAGACGAACAGCAGTTCTCGTGGCAAGGAGGACCTGGTAGGGTCCAGTGAACCTGGGCTCCAAATTCTTCTTCCGAGAAAAGTTTCTGGTAACCACCCAGTCTCCAGGCTGGAGCTGGTGGCCTGGACCCTCCGTCTGCGTCGGCAATGCTTCGTAAACCTGTTGGTGAATTAACCTCAGTTTAGCAGTCAAGTCATGTAGATAATCGATCAACATTGGGTACTCAAGATCACAGAACACACCCGGTCTAGGGACCCCCCAAACATTTGCAGGACGACCGAACACTATTTCATAGGGACTGAGCCCTACTCGGGAGTGTTCGGTTGCCCTTGTTGATAGTAAGGCTAAGGGTAAAGCGTCAGGCCACGAAAGACCAGTCGTAGCCTGAATCTTTGCCAGTTTTAGTTTAAGGGTGCCATTATACCCTTCAACCAAACCAGCTGACTGGGGATGATTGGCGCTGTGGAATTTTTGATTAATTCCAAGGCCTTTGCACACACTCTTCATCACACTCCCCACAAGCTCACTTCCGTTATCAGACCACACAACCCGAGGCATTCCATACCGAGGAAAGTATTCCTTCAGTAGGATTTTTGCCGTTGACAAAGCAGTGTTGTCCTTGAGAGTATAGGCTTCAATCCATCGGGAGAACGCGCAAACCACAACCAAAACGTATTTCAAGTTATTGCATCTCTCCATATGGATGAAGTCTAATTGAATCACCTCAAAGGGACACGAAGGGGGAGCAAAACTACCAGGAAGAGTTGGGGTTCCCTTACCAGGATTGTACAACATACATACCATACAGTTCTTAACCAAGCGTTCAGCACACTTCGTGATACCATCATTCTTCCACACAGGAGATAACGACTTGCAAATACCTTTCACGCTAATATGTGCTAACCCATGTGCCATTGTCACAATAGCCAGCACATAAGCATCCTGCAACATCCATCTTTTCTGTTCCGACAAATCAATCCAACAACCATTCGCATCCAACTTTCCCGTACTTTCTTTCCACTTCGTCTTTTCAGTTTCGGTGGCGTCATTCTGAATTGCTTTCACACTCTCGATAGTGTCCTCACACATACCAGTCTCCGCAGGCCACCTAACCGAACTTGCCACATACATCCGAGTGCTAAGGTTCCGGGCAGTCTCCTTAGCAGTCTCATCCGCAAACGCATTACCACGTCCAACATCATCCGTCACCTTACGATGTGCACTACATTTAACAATCGCTACCTGTTTAGGCAACGTAAGTGCATCCAAAAGATCGTTCACAAGTTGGCCATGCTGAATCTTCGTACCATGCGATGTCATAAAACCTCTCTCTCTCCACAACCGTCCAAAACTATGCGCAACACCAAATGCATACTGACTGTCAGTATACACATTCACACGTTTATCTTTTGCTAACACACACGCTCTAGTTAAGGCAATCAGCTCTGCAGCCTGGGCAGAATTCTGATTCAATCTCGCAGCTTCCACAACAGTACTCAAAGTTACAACAGCATACGCAGTGGTCACATCACCATTCGGTAATTTAAAACACGAGCCATCTACATACAACGTTCCATCTGGATCTTCTAAAGGAGTGTTTTTAAGGTCCACTCGACCTTTTGTTTCCTCCTCTGTTCGCAAATAGCAGTCATGGGCTGCTATTTCATCTGACTCTGTACTAATGGGTAACAAAGTTGCCGGATTCAGAACATTGCAACGTTTTATCTGAATATGACTTGCCAGCAGCGTCAACTCGTATCCGGACAACCTCGCACTTGTCAAGTGCTGAGTTTTCGTACGATTTAAAAGAGTGTCGACTGCATGCGGAACCATCACCGTAAGCATATTATCCATGACCAATCCTGCTGATTGTCGGATGGACACCGCCGCTGCCGCTGTTGCTCTCAGACAACTCGGCAATGCTCTAGCTACCGGGTCCAAGGTCGAGGAAAAATATGCACATGGACGTTGCTTACCACCAAAAGGTTGCGTTAAGACACTCAAAGCACAACCTTCCCTCTCGTGAACGTATAATGTAAACGGCTTACTGTAATCAGGAGTACCTAACACAGGGGCCGAACACAATGAGTCACGCAATTCAGAAAAACTTTTCTGACATTCCTCCGTCCATGGTAAAGGAGTTGAAACATCCTTGCACGTAAGAGCCACCAATGGTTTCGCTAGCAATGAAAAATTCGGGATCCACTGTCTGCAGTACGACGTGATACCTAGAAAGGCACGCACATCTCTTTGTGTTGTCGGCACAGTCATTCGCGCTATTGCTGCAATTCTCTCTGGGGTCAACCGCCTTCCCTCCTTTGACAATAAGTGACCTAAATAGGTTACTTCTTGACAACAATATTGGAGTTTAGAAGGTGACACCTTGTGATGTAGGTCACAGAGATGTTGCAGCAACGACACCGTAGCAATTTTGCAAATGTCCTGAGTATCCGCAGCTACCAATAAGTCATCGACATATTGGATTAAGGCCGCACCAGCCGGCAACGTAAACGCATCCAGTTGACCCTTCAAGGCTTGGCTGTAAATCGATGGACTCTCACAGTAGCCTTGAGGAGCGCGTTTAAACCGGAAGCTGCGCCCACCAAGAGAGAAACCGAAAAGGTCTCTACTCTCCTCTGCGATCGGGATGCTGAAGAACGCATTCTTCAGATCAATCACCGAAAACCAAGACGCAGAGGCTGGAATCAGAGTCAGCAGCGCCGTGATGTCAGGCACAACAGGGAACTGAGGAACCACAATTTTATTAACCTCCCGTAAATCAATAACAAAACGATAAACAGGTGGTTTCGAAGGGTCAGTACGTTTTAAAATAGGCAGTACAGGACTGTTGCACACGTTTCCCCGAGTCTCTTCAATAACGTCTTTGTCGATCAAATCATAGATGATCGCCAACAGTGCTCGTTCACCATCAAGAGAGATACGATACTGGGGAATACGTGGCAATCGCACATTAGATTTCAACTGAACAACATAAGGGGAGATGTCAAGCAGGCCCACATCATTGGGACCTGTTGCCCATAAAGATGCAGGAAGAGAACTCAATTCCGGTGGAAGCTTATCGAGAGACAAGTACATAGGAGAGACAACCCTCTCTCCTAACGTAAGCTTTACACCCGCAGGAGAACAATACAGGGTTGCATACAAACGTTTTAGCAAATCCAGACCCAAGAGATTTTCACCACAACCAGTAGTCAAAATCAACGGAGCTTCAAGCTCACGTGGTCCAATTGTAAGAGGCAAAGGGCGTGAAACTGGATTGCTAACGGGGGCGCCAGAGAAACCAACGGAAACATTTGTTAAGCCAGACAAAGGTGCGCCAGGGAGTTTCGAATGCATAATAGAACTTTTCGCTGCACCAGTGTCCGACAGAAAAGGCTCAACGACGCCCGATGTAGCAACCGCGACGTAAGGCCCTCTCTGATCAACCGGAACTGATACCACTCCCTCTCCTTGTCTATGGCTGTCCTAGTAATTACTATCGTCAGTTCCCTGATCGACGTAATAATCATCTACATTGTACTGCGCAGATCGTCCTTGCAATGATCCACGTTGATCAAAACAGTTATTAGAATTTGATGAGTTATCTGAACGGTCATTCTGAACACCACGACCCCTACCGCGTGATGTCTGCTGCGAACCACCACGACCTCCTCTAGATGAATTACCACTATTACGATCGTTCAAAACAGGACAATTGAATTTTATATGACCCTCCTGTCTACAATAGGCACATTGATTGTACCCTAACGAAGATCTTTGGGAAGAGGAGTCATTTCTAGATTGTGGTCGATTAGATTGCGACTGCGATCTATTTTGCTGCGAAGTATTCTGATTCGAACGCGGAGGATACGCTTGCTGTAACAACACTTTGGTTTTAAGCTCTTTCGTCTTTTTATCAGCGCGGTCATTCTCTTCTTTCTCTCTATTTTCATAATATTGTGCTGTGGCAATATCTGGGCTGAGGTAGAAACGGCCCATGCACTCTCTGAATTCTTCAATTTATTGCTCAAATCGGGCAATAAGTTAGAGACAAATTTATCCACAAACAACCGTTGGCCACCCTCAGTACCCATATCCTGACCACTATGGTCGATGAATGCCTCCTCGAATCTCGTAAAGAAGTCGGAGACACTCTCGTCCTTCTTCTGTTTACAAGCCGATAATTTGTCCCAATTCACCCTCATAGCTGGCATAAGAGTTTTCATTAGCGTAATTATTCTCTGAGGAAGAGCAGCAATCAACTGCTCGGGTTTAGCACCACCAGTTTGTAACCCATCAGCCGCTATAAGGGCAGCCCAATCACCGCCCAATTCGTTGGGATGGTTTTCCTGACGAATCTTAGCCCAGACCGGTTGCGGTACTACATTGCCAAACAGCATATCAATATCGGCAAGATTCATTATCGTAGCATCTACGAGCTGCGATAACTCTTTATAATACCCTGCAGGATTCTTGCGGGGGTCAGGCAAAGATTGCTTCACCTGCAACACTTCTGATAGTTTCCATGGGGGATGAATCCACACTCTCTGGAAGTAGGGTGGAACAATGGGGTTAGCATTAGGATCGCCTGGCATCCACACAGGTGGAACTTCCCGCATGGGAAACTGACCGGACGCATCTAACTGCCTCTCAACGTCCTCAACAAACAAGGCTTGAGGTATAGGAGTGGGACGGAAAGATAACAACCGCTCAACAGCACGTCGAACGTTGGTATCCACTATCAGTCCATTCGAGAACTGAAGCTGTAGATCAGACAAAGCGGACAGCACCTCGTCAGGCGCATCGGCAGATATCTGATCACGAAGGACCTTACACATTTCTTCGAACACAAATCTTTGGGTTGGTATATTAAATTGACAGAACGTATCGAGTACAATACGTGGTGGATTTCTAAGAGGATGTGTCATCCAACCCATCGCCATATTATATAGCGAAGCGCGCTCCCTACCACCGGGAAGCTGACTACGTCTCTGAGGACCATCTGAACCAGCGGACCCAAGGACAGGTCCAAGAGAATGAAAGAAGTTAGCCGCAACAGGAGAAGTACGACTACGAGTAGCTGAAGAAGTATAGCACAAGGGACTGACAAGAGAAGGAGTAAAGACAGGAACAACAGCAGGAGTTAGTAGAGCAGGAACAGTAGCGGGAGCAGGAGTATGCGGAAGTGGAGGAGCAGTGGGAATAGCAGTGGGTAAGGGAGCAGGAACAGTCGGAAGAACGGGTGCAGGTTGAGGAACAGGCTGAAGAACAGGTGGAGGAACAGGTACAGGGGGAACCACTGGAGCAGCGGTACCCTGTACATACGGAGGTGGCGACTTCATAAGATAGGACATTAAAGGATCCTCAACTATTTCTTCCTTCTTTTCCGACTCCGTAGGCAAAGCAGGATAGCATTTATCTATGGACATACGCTGTAGCCTATCAAACACTTCCTTTTCCTTATCCTCCTTATCACTCTGAAACTGCTCTGCTTTCTTTACAATGGTAGCAACACCATCTCTCTGATTTCGTTTAGTCTGTCTGATCTCTTTCTGTCGGGCTTCTTTACGCCACAACCGAAAGGCATCAAACATGGCCGGCCTTGACTTTTTCGCAAATAATTTAGCCTCTAGATTATCTAAGATTGGAGTCTCAAAGCTACCATGAGGTGGCCAACTAAGTACACCATCCTTCTTAGTATACCGAATCCAATAATCATTAAAAGTAATCGGGCCTAGCCCGTGCTTACTGTAAAGCTCATAAGTGGGAGTTCCAACCGGAGGTATCGGACACGAGTCCTCCAGTCGGGAATCCGTACCACAACGTCTGAAACAACTAAACAAAGTACAGCGACCAGGCATCTTGCACACTAGCCGTGTTTCACAAACTTCAAGGGTTACGGGATTTACCAAGTCCCAGCAAAGAGCAAAAACCCTCGGTTTTTGGCGTCTGCAGTCGTCAAATATCACAACAAAGTACCAAGAACCACAAATGCAATGGAACCATGCAACAACCAAGTAACCACAACCAAGAACTCTGGGAGCGACCCACAATTACTTAACTCAAAGATCGATGGCGTCACCAGGAAGGCCCGTCAATCGTCTCGCTATACCAAGGTCTACGCCAGGCGCCAAAACAGGTCTACAGTCAGGGCAGCAGTCCGTCGCAGCCGTCAGGAGGCGGGAATCTTCGCGGGAAAAGTCTTCGGGCCACTTATTTCGACAACAGGATCGATGAAGCGGAGTGCACCTTCCCTCGGAGATTTCACACGAAGTTCCTCACGATCGTCGGGCTTGGACCGGTACCACTGATGCAGCCCCACGTTGGGCGCCAACTGAAGGACTGGGTTATTTAAGACCCAGCGGTGCCAGGGGACAACACCTGAAACCTTCGTGGGTAACCTGCTCCGGCGTACAAATGACCGAGACACGGGACACTTCCTTCGGCGTCAAAGATTCGAGCTTTATTTACTGCAGGGAACACAGAAATCACGGCAAGTACAACGCGTGCTACTTGTGGAGACTGCTTCGAATTGGTTCTGTGGATCGCTCCTTTTATACATAATTCACCCATAGATTTACATGGTACACAAAGGTTTATGGCTTGGTTCCCATAGTTATCCCCCAGAGGGGTCGTTTTGGTCTCTTTGATACATTCAAGGTCCGGAACATAAGTGCGGAAACATTTGGTGGTTCCCAACTAAAAAACCCATCTTCCCACCATTAGTGCATTCCAATCGGCAGTAAAACAGATCGAAGAAGGAACAAGGACAGGTGCAAAGGAAGATGGAGACAGTGGGGAATTGGAAAGGGTGTAAAAGGGGAGGTATCGGGAAACACGAGCTCCTGGCATCAAAGGGACGTGCCTAATGAGATGCACGGCTGAGACAATAGACCGGCACGGCAAGATGAGCCTCGAGCGGGGCCATTTGCCTTACAGTATCACCCCCCCTCATCATAAAGACAGTTTCAAAGGACATGTGTCTTCCGTACATCTCTCGGGAATCCCAGGGTCGCGAAGCGGACAGCGTCCGTTCGCTGGCTACTTGAGGGCAAGAGACAAAATGGATGACATATCTAAGATGGAACCCGTGGGTACAGATAGAATAACCCACATAACAGACGAACGGTTTAGGTTAGCACAGTGAAACTGCATATACCCACTAAACTCGACATTTGCGGTTCGTAGATACCAGACTCGACCATATTTGTGCGAGTCAAAAACATCACTTACAATTGTCACGGAACCTCACTCTGGGTACCATGGGTACCATTTACTAGGGACTTACAGGGGTGCTAAAGTCCTTGCCAATTGGTTTACTTTCAGTCAAAAAGGATCAGTATTAGGGCAAAAAGTGGGGGTGACCATGTCAACAAGGGCACTTTCCTACAACCACCACAATAGTAAAATACATGCATACAGAAATGCACAAGATTTTGTATTATCATTGGAGGCCCTAAAGTCATGCAACTGGGCTCTCAAACATGGCTTATTCCTCTGTGATTCACATGTGGACACTAAGTGTAGATGTTTTAACTATATATTTATCCAATATTAGGGTATCTTTCATAGATTCACATGCCTGAATCATTCCCCGTCGTCGGGATGGGAGTCCCAGGTATATAAATAAAGTAATGCCCCATTAGACATATGGAGTAATAGGCCAAAGGCCTTACATTAGTAACATATCCATGTCCTTTTGTAAAAAGGGCCAAACTCGAGAGAAGAGCCAATCGGCAATCACCACCCTCTGGAACCCTCCTGGAAGGAGCTTTAGTCCCTCAGATTTTCTACCAAACGTCGTTCTAAGGGAGTCTCCTCTGAGCTCCGCTCAATATTCCTCATCTCTGGATTTCCAGTGTTTCTTCTTGCATGTTTCCATCTTCTGGGTGAATTTCTTCAGTTCTTCATGGCAGATACACCTAAGAAAGGCTTTTTTAGGCCCTGTGCTTATTGTGGTAAAAAAAGGCTTCATGTGAATGACCAACACAAAGATTGTCTCTACTGCCTTTACCCGGACTGCAAGGTATGTCGTACCTTTTTTTCAAAGACCCTCAAAGATCGGGAGGAGCGCCTCTTCATTTGGCTGCAGAGGCTTAAAGACACTAGAGTCTGCTGAGGAGAGTGAGGGCTCTTCCATATCCTCCAAATCCTCTCAAAAAAGACCACGGGTAGCTTCACCAGGCCCTTCGTCACAGCCACCTCAAAAAAAGACGCATAAAAAGTCTTCAGAGGTACATACCAAGGCTCTACCACCAAAGGTTTCTCCTCAGGAGATTGTTCACACCTTTAAAAAGCCTTCTTCCACTCCGTCGACGACGACCTCGTTGACGGTGGCTTCAACGACCAGGAAATCTACGTCTACGGCCTTGTGTGTCACCTCGTCGACGACGACTGTTTCCACTTCTGTCGCCTCTTCTTCACTATCTACATCATCGACGACGACTCTATCTTCGACGGCCGGTAGGTCTGTTTCGTCGATAAAGAAGTCATTGTCGACGTCCAAACAACCGTCGATGCTCCGATGTCGACGACAGTGTCGACGACGGCTCCGTCGACGAAGACTGTCCCGTTGACATCCACTCTATCGTCAACGAAAGCTCAGTCGACTACGACAACATCGTTGACGAGATCTCCATCGAAGACGGCTCTGTCGATGAGAACTCCATCGACCATGGTGCCCGTCGGCGCTTCACCGCCGACGATTACACCGTTGATGGGCTTATCAACGACGACGGATTACAATCTGAAAAGTGGGTACGTCCATCTCAAATTCACGAAACGTGTGTTGACGCCGGCCCTGACTTTCCCTAGTAGGGTCCAGCCATTGCCTCCAGTTCACCTCTTAGACGGAGAGGATTCTGACAAGAGCAGTATGTTTAGAACAGCGACAAGCCCATCTGAACTTAACATGAAGTATCAGGACAGTTCAGATTATGAGGGACAAGATCAGGAGGATCAGACCGTTTATCCTGAAGAATACCATCCGCCTCCACCTCCCATGGTTTGCCTACCAGCATCTTTGGTTTCCAACGTGCAATTCCTCATTACAGACTATAAGCAGAGACTCCAAGTCTCCAGCTGTATCTCCACCGCCAAGACCACAGCTTCCATCTTTAAATCTACAACCGGAGCCTGTCATTTCACCGCCTCCGCCTTCCTCAGACGATGAGGAGGAGGATCCACATGAAGAAGGGGAACTTCATGATACCCAGTCTACTCATGATGAGCGGGACGACTATGTCATACCCTTTCCTGCTTCTCCCATGCCTACGCAGGCTGACTCGCCTTCTGAAGACATTGGGAGATTTCACAACATAGTGGAAAGAGCAGGGCAACGTTTCTAAATACCATTGCCATCACACCAGCAAGATTGCTTCCTATACAATTTTAAGGAACCTTTTAAGAAATCGGTCAGATCTACACCCATTATAGAATACATATGGGATCAGGGTGTGAAAATAATGCATAACCCTTCCTCGGTGCCCCCAGTATTGCCTCGTCTGGATAAGAAATGCAAAGCTCCAGATACTACTCCAGCTTGCCTGACAGGGCATCCCAAACCAGACTCTGTCATCACGCAGGCGGCTTAACGAAAATCACAAAATCCTTCTGCCCCACTAGCCGCTCATCCGGACAAGGAAGGTCGAAAGCTTGATAACATTAGGAAACGTTTCTCATCAATATCGACTTTAACAGTGCGAGCATCCAATTCCTTGGCACCGTTAGGGAGTTATAACAGACAGTTTTGGGCAGACATCACTCCATATCTTGCGGACTTGCCGGATGATTCGAAAGAGGAAGCAAAAAAGATCCTGCTTGAAGGAGGACGTTCTGCTTCAGAGATAATAGATTGTGCAATGGATATCGCTTCTACAGAATTGCGCCAACTAGCTGGCACAGCTGTATTATAACGTCAGGGTTGAATGAAGGCAACTTCATTGCGACCGGAAGTGCAAACAAAAGTCTTGGACATGCCCTACGATGGCCAGCTTCTTTTCGGATCACACATTGACGAAGCTCTTCAAGGTATAAAAAAAGGATACCGACACGGACAGTGCTTTGGGTACCCTGCAATTCAAGAATCCGCCTTTTCTTGGCTCAAGAGGAAGAGGGCACTCCTCTACAAGAGGGGGCTACCAAAACCGATCTTCCTACTCTTCTGGTCAGCAATATCGACCACAATAACAGCAGCGTCAGCAGCAAGTCATCCTATTCTAAATCCTCCTTTTGTGGCAAAGGTGGTCAACAGAAGGGCGCTGCTCGGCGACAATGACCTTTCACTACCGCCAGTATCCATTTCATCTCCGCCCTCAACAGTTGAGGAAGAATTTCCCATATCCTAAAAATTGGAAACAAATCACAACGGACCGTTGGGTTCTGCAATTAGTTCAATTCGGTCATTCACTGAAGTTCACCCATATTCCTCCCCAAACCCCTCCCCAACCTATGCTTCACAAGAATCTACGTATTCTTCTTCGGGAGATTTCACTTATGCTCCAGAAAGGAGCTATAGAAAGGGTTCCTCTTTGTCAACGGGGGAAAGGATTTTACTCCCGCTTTTTCCTAGTACGCAAAAAGGAGAAAATACGGAGACCGATCTTAGACCTGAGAAACCTCAACAAATTCTTTAAAACGCAGTCGTTTTGTATGGTTACCATCCAAGAAGTACTACAACTTCTCAATGCGGAGGACTACATGGTATCTCTGGATCTTCAGGATGCCTATTTTCACATCCCTATCCACCGGACTCACAAGAAATTCTTGAGGTTTGCAGTAGCGGGCAGACACTTCAAATTCTGTGTCCTACCGTTCGGACTCAAATTGGCGGCACAGATTTTTACAAAATTTGGACGACTGGCTGTTCAAAGCACCATCTCTAGAAGGTGCGTCCAGGTCTTCCGACGCCCGTCTACAGCTTTTAGATTTCTTGGGGATCACTCTGAATCGGGACAAGCCTGTCCTCCAGCTTTCCCAGTGTAAAACTTTCCTGGGTGCTACTCTTGACGCGACACAGAAGAAAGCGTTTCCTTCCCAGGAGTAAAAAGACAAGCTTCTTTCATTGGCAATTCACATACGTTCCAAGAAGTCTTTAACAGTGCGCCTTTTCAAATCCCTGCTCGGGATGATGTCTTCATGCATTCTACTAGTTCCACACTGTCGTCTTCACATACGCCCTCTTCAGGAGGCGCTATCGGCTCAATGGGTCCAATGTACAGGTTCCTTCGACAATCTCATCCGAGTGACCCCTCAAATGGTCAAGGCTCTAAGGTGGTGGATTTGCCCTCAGAGCCTTTCTCAAGGCTTGCCTTTCTTGCTTCCAGCTTCGCCGCATATCATCACAACAGATGCGTCACTGGAAGGTTGGGGAGCTTTCCTCCAAGACCTACAGATCGGAGGAAAGTGGTCCCATTCCGAAAGACAACTCCACATAAATCTCCTCAAACTGCGAACTGTCTATCTCGCTCTTCTGGCATTCCTACCTAGAGTCAGAAATTCTCTAGTGCTCGTGCATACGGACAATACCACGACAATGCACTATCTAAACAAGCAAAGGGGAACTCGCTCACTAACACTCTCTCACGAGTCGCAAAAGATCTGAAACTGGTTGCTCCTTCACAACATTTGTCTTAGGGCAGAGTGCGTCCCAGGAACAGACAATTTTCTGGCTGATTCTCTGAGCAGACAACAGGAGGCATGCCAGGAATGGGAATTGAATCAGCGGACTCTCAACCGCATATTCTCTCAATGGGGCACCCCTCTACTAGACCTGTTCGCTACAAGGCAGAACGCCAAATGCCAACACTTTGCAAGCTGGCGTTACCAGAAGGGATCTCTAGGGAATGCATTTTCGATTGCATGGTGCAACGTCTTTGCATACGCTTTTCCACCGTTTCCCCTGATTCCCAGAGTTCTCACGAAATTGAAAGTGGAACCTTGCATGCTAATTCTGATAGCCCCAGCTTGGCCACACCAGCATTGGTTCACGGAGCTTCACCTTCTCTCCCTGGAACCGCCGATCCAGTTGAAACCGTTTCCCTCTTGTTAGAACCTGGGATGTCAGGCCACCTAGGGTAGCCTGGCCTAGGGGTAAGACATGCAATTCTAGAGGCACAGTGTGAAGGTTGCAGACCACCCAGCAGTAAATCCACGCAATAACACTTAAAAAGGACGCTACACCAATTGGTTAGGAAAATAAGTACTTGTTTATAAAAATAATATACTCTTTGCTCTCTTGGTTCTAGAATTTACAGTTCAATGTAATGCATTCTGTCAGGGAAAAACACCAGTACGTTTAGAAATGCCAAATAATGTCAAAAACACAGTACTCTTAAATTTTCATCACATTACATTTAAATGACTTATAATCAGTAACTCTATCCTCAGGGATGTTAACTTATTTCAGCATTTGTCATCAATTATACATTCAAACAACTCCCCAACATTGACCAGACCAGATTTAACTGCAATGAGGAGTTTTCGGTTTAATCAGAAGTTTAGTTAAAGGTCAGCAATCTCCATGAGGAATTTATTCCTTCACTTATCCAGCAGGTTCCTTTATGCTACTCCCCAACCTGTATTACACAGGGTTGAAAACGACCAGTGCCTTAATTACTTCACTGTAGGCGCTAGCGCCGCTTCCCCCTGCAATTCACCTCCTTACTTGCGAATAATCTGTTGCTGGGTCCTTCCTGCGCCAGTCGCTTGGTGGAATTCACCACCGATATGGCCAAGGAAAACGAAGGTGGTAAAGGCTCTCTCGCCTTACAAAGCTCCCCTGCTCCCCCCTCCTCACTCAGGCCAGCTCCTCTTGCTTGGCGCTCGAGTGGAAGGTAGGAACAATAACACAATGCCCCCTCAGTTCCCCCTCTCTGCTCGGCCAGCTCCTCCGTGTGGCGCGCGAGCAAAGGGGAGAGGCGGGACACTCACTCGGGCTGCTGAGGCAGCCGGCGCTCCTTCGCGTTGTTAGACGGGGCCACTATCCTCGCGGACATGCGCGGTAGCGCTCGCGTCGATGCTGCTTCCCTCTGCACCCGCTCACAGGAAGGACGCGTTTCACACGGGCCTGCTCGATCCTAGGCCCCTCCTGCGCCAAGGATACCACAAGGCTTGGGCATGCGCGCGGAAGCAGCGTCTCCACACTGGAGATCGCGCACTCGCGTCAGCGTCTCCCCTCACTCTCCTGACCCCCGGGGACCGAGGAAACCACCTCAGGGCTGCTCTCTCGTCTAGCGACGGCCTCGCTTCCTCACGCCCCCAGCGACCACATCGCTAATCCAGCGCTACTCCGCAGGTGCTGAATGGGGGGTTAATCTGCACAGCCTTCCTCCGCTTCCGCCCCAGCCAGTAAGTGATGAGCCCTGGAGGGGGGGGAAATGGTTCTGCCACAAGGAAAGTCACGGCAGCCAGAAGCAGGTTATAGTTGTCCACTGCACGAGGGGGGGGCCACAAGGATTAACCCTGCCTCTTCTGAACACTGCTCAATAAGAAGCCTCTCTACTGGGCAGAGGACTGCGCACTGCAGCACTACAGTCTCCTTCTCCTTCTCCCACCCCTGTACCTCTAGACTAGGGGCTAATCAGGCGCCCAGGGTCTCCAGTCATACACCTCAGCGGGGTCAGGTCAAATAGCCCAAGGGAGGAGGGGTGGTGAAACAGTAAGTTAACCCTCTATCTATCCTACCCCCACCTTCAACTACAGCCTGTCCTCCAGCTGACTCTCTCTCTGGTTAGACAAAATGGCTGCCCCGCATTCCGCCTTATATAGGCTGACCCTCAGTGGTCCAGAATGGACCAGAAGGTTCTGGAACGTCCTATGCTAGGCTATGGGTAAGTTCCGAGTTTGACAGTTAGGGCAGTTGGTAGCCACCATTTTGTGTGGTTCCAACTTTTCCTGTCAGAACAGGCCTCTGGGCCTGAGTTGAAAAATTATGAGGGGGGAAAAGAACACCTATCCCCTTGACCAACACCTAGAAAAACTCAGTGGACAAAAATTATTAAGGGTATGAGGGGCAAAAAGGGGACAAAATAAATAATAAATTGGAGGGACTACTCAAAAAGCCAGACAGGTCTAACACGCGTCCCCCCCAGCTGAAAGTGGGGAGAACTACCCAACCCCTTGGGAGTCCTCATCACTAAGGCGGAAATACCTGGAGAGACCGTCTGCATTGGCGTGGTCCACTCCAGGCCGATGTTCCACCCGGAAGTCCATTCCCTGTAGGGAGATGGACCACCTCAACAGCTTGGGATTTTCCCCCTTCATTTGCATCAGCCAACGAAGGGGTCGGTGGTCAGTCTGAACCAGGAAGTGCGAGCCAAAGAGGTATGGCTGCAGCTTCTTCAGAGCCCACACCACCGCAAAAGCTTCCCTCTCAATTGCACTCCACTTCTGTTCCCGGGGAAGCAGTCTCCTGGATAAGAAGACTACAGGCTGATCCAGGCCCTCTTCATTTAGTTGCGATAACACTGCCCCAATGCCATGTTCTGATGCATCTGTTTGGACAATGAACTCCTTGGAGAAGTCTGGGACCTTCTGGACCGGTGCCGCACACATCGCCTGCTTCAATTTCTCAAAAGCTTGCTGACAAGCTCCCGTCCAAACTACCCGTCGAGGTTGTTTCTTTGAGGTGAGCTCTGTGAGGGGCGCTACAATAGTGCCATACCCCTTCACAAAGCGACAGTAGTCTCCTGTGAGGCCCAGGAAAGCTCGGACCTCAGTCTGTGTCTTGGGGGGTTCCCAGGCCATGATTGCCTCAATCTTCTCCTGCAGGGGCTGCACAGTCCCCCTACCCACCAAGTGTCCAAGGTACACAACCGACCCCTGCCCAATCTGGCATTTGCTGGCCTTGATTGTCAATCCAGCTTGTTTCAGGGCCTGGAGAACTGCTTGCAAATGCTGCAAATGGTCCTCCCAACTGCTACTGAAGACAGCAATGTCATCCAAGTAGGCAGCAGAGAAACTCTCCATTCCAGAGAGGACCTGGTTCACCAGCCGCTGAAATGTGGCAGGGGCGTTCTTGAGCCCAAAGGGCATCACACAGAACTGAAAGTGTCCCTCAGGCGTGGAGAAGGCTGACCTTTCCCTTGCTCCATCTGTCAAGGAGATCTGCCAGTACCCTGAAGTGAGGTCAAAGGTACTCAGATATTGGGCAGCTCCTAGCCGGTCAATTAATTCATCCGCCCTAGGGATCGGATGAGCATCAGTCTTTGTCACTGAGTTAAGTCCTCGGTAATCCACACAGAACCTCAGTTCGGGTGTGGTGCCTGGTGGTGCGGCTTTTGGCACGAGCACCACCGGACTGGACCAAGGGCTGTTGGAAGGTTCAATAACTCCCAGCTCTAGCATCTTGGCAACCTCTCCATGGATGCTAGCCTTCACCTTGTCGGACAGCCGGTAGGTCTTCGACTTCACTGGTGGGCTGTCCCCTGTGTCCACGTCATGGGTACACAGGTGAGTCCTTCCCGGGACAAGGGAGAACAACGTAGAGAACTGCTCCAGGATCTGGCGGCAGTCCTCCTGTTGCTCAGGAGTTAGAGTGGGAGAGAGAATCACTCCCTCCACTGACCCATCCTTCTCTTGAGACGAAAATAGATCTGGGAGAGGTTCGCTTTCCGCTTCCTCTTCCCCGTCAGTCACCATCGTCAACATCACTTCGGGCCTCTCATGGTGGGGTTTGAGACGGTTGGCATGCAGCACCCGTAGGGGCTGTCGAGGGGTCTTAAGGTCCACCAGGTATGTGGCCTTACACTTCAAAGGGGCCTGTCCAGCGATCTTGGAGGGCACTAAGCTCTCCAGGCTCCATCACCCACACTTTCTGGCCAGGCTCCAATTCCACCTGGTGAGCATTGTGGTCATACCACTCCTTCATGACTGCCTGGCTGGCCTCCAAGTTGTCAGAAGCTTGCTTCCACAACTTCGCCATTTTGCTCCTGAAGGCCAGCATATAGCTCACCACATCCTGGGGGGGTTTCCAGGGAGACTTCTCCCAACCATCCTTCACCAGGCTGAGAGGTCCGCGTACAGGGTGCCCATACAGAAGTTCAAAGGGGCTGAAGCCCACTCCCTTCTGTGGCACTTCCCTGTAGGAAAAGAGCAAACAGGGTAGGAGGACGTCCCATTTCCTCCGCAGGCTTTCGGGCAGACTTCTTATCATGCCCTTCAAGGTCTTATTAAACCTCTCAACCAGTCCATTTGACTGGGGGTGATAAGGAGTGGTGAACCGGTAGGTCACTCCACACTCCTTCCACATTGCCCGCATGTAAGCTGACATGAAGTTGGTCCCCCTGTCGGACACAACTTCCTTGGGAAATCCCACTCGGGTAAAGATCCCCATTAGGGCTCTAGCCACTACAGGTGCAGTGACTGTCCTCAGAGGAATTGCCTCTGGGTACCGTGTGGCATGATCCACCAGAACCAGGATAAACCTGTGACCAGCTGTTGTGGGTGGATCCAAAGGCCCTACAATGTCGATGCCCACCCTCTCAAAGGGTGTGCTAACGACTGGAAGTGGTTCCAGGGGAGCCTTTAGCTTCACCCCTGTTTTCCCACTGGCCTGGCAGGTTACACATGTCCGACAGTAAGTGTTGGACGCCACTTTCATCTGAGGCCAGTAAAAGTGGAGGACAAGCCGTGCAAAGGTCTTGTCCTGGCCTAAGTGTCCTGCCAGGGGTATGGCAGGAGCCAATTACAAAAGAAAGGCTCGGTATTGTTGCGGGACTACCAAGGCCCTTGATGAACCAGGCAAGGGTACCTTGGGTTCACTGTAGAGGAGTCCATCCTCCCAGTAAATATGGTAGTGTCCCGTAACATCACCTGCTGCTTGGGCTTCAGCCTGTCGCCTCAGTCCCTCAAGGGTGGGGCACTCCCTCTGCCCCTTACAGAATTCCTCTCTGGTAGGACCTCCCTCCACATGCCACTCAGCAGGGATGGGTAAATCCTCCAGAGAGTCTACTTCCCCCTCCACGGACTCCTGGTCCACCACCGCAGGTGGCCGATCTGTCACATGGGGTGTGGAAGCCGGAGCAGGCTCTCCCTGCCTCCGGGTCTGTCCCTTTTTAGCAGCGGGTTGGGCCATTGTTCCAGGCTCCAACCCAGGCGAACTCCCTCTCCGGGCAGTCGCAGACCGTGTACTTGCACAGGCCCAGTCAGGTGTACCCAGCATCGCAGAATGCGTCCGGTATTCCACCTCTCTCCAAGTGTTGTGTTCCATGTCATTCCCCAACAGACAATCGACTGGCACGGCAGGGCTTACGGCAACTCGAAGTGAACCTGCAACCCCCTCCCACTCAAAGGGAACCTCAGCCACTGGATAGTGGCCCATTCTGCCGTCAGCCACCGCGGCGGGGTGGAGTACATTAGGAACAACCTGCTCTGGAGACACCAGTTGACTTCTCACCATAGTCATACTGGCTCCTGTATCTCTCAGAGCCTTCCCTCTCTGGCCATTGATGGTGACCCACTGCCCATACTTTGTAGTATTTGGGGGCACCTGGATCTTTGGAACCATCTCCCGCTCTCCCAGGGACACTAAGGTGACACCCGCCCACTCACCCCCCTTATCTAAGGGCAACTCCTCCCCGAGCGCTACACTAGCTACTCCCGGTGACTTTCCTCCGGTGGGAGGGGGTGGTCTCTTTGGGCATCTGACATCTCCCTTATAATGTCCAACACCACCACATTCAAAACAGTGGAGAACCCTTGGCTGCTGGCTTTGGCCAGGATTAGGGTTTCTGGGCGGGTTTGCCTTAGGGGTGAAACCTGCTCCCTTTCCTTGGAAATTATTTTGGGGACCTTTGGAGAACTCCTTCTTTTTATCTCCCCCCTCCTTCTTCTGGGGGCGCCCTGTCCGGCTTTTTGAGAATCCCCTCCAGTCCCCTTTGAGGACACCCGGGTACTTGCCCAAGTGTCCGCCTCCTCTGCAAGCTTCCGGGGATTGGTCAGCTTGCTGTCCACCAGGTGTTGGCGCAGCTCGGGAAAACATTTCTCGAGGAGGTGTTCTTTCAAAAACAGATCGTACAGCCCCTCATAATCCTTCACCTCGCTGCCCTTGACCCAACCCTCCAAAGCTTTCTTGGCGTAATCTAAGAAGTCTACCCAATTCTCGGTACTCAGTTTGTGACTTCCCCTGAATTTCTGTCTGTACCTTTCAGGGGTAAGTCCAAACTTCTTCACCAGGGCCACCTTCATCGTAGGGTAGTGGGTTTGCTCCTCCTGCTCCAGAGCCAACAAGGTGTCTCTGCCAGCAGGCGGCATGTATTTATACAGCCCACCCCCCCAGTGAGTTTCTAGGATCCCGTGAGCCCTCAGAGAAACTTCGTAGGCGGCCAACCATTTGGCAATGTCATCGCCTGTGGTGTAACTGGCGACTACATCTTTGGGTAAATAGGGTCTGGATTCCCTGGTGTTCACCTTAGTTTCGCTGCCACCATTATCTGAATTGGAAGACCTTAGGGTTAAAGCTTGTAGGTCCATCTCTTTAATGGTTCGCTCATGGGCTAACCTCTTGTCCTCCCTTTCCATATCCATTCTAGCTAATTCCAACCTCATTCTCCTCTCCTCCCTCCTATCTTCTAGCTCGGCGTCGGTCAAACCCCTCTCTGAGACGCTGCTGCCCACCCTTGAAGGTGTCCTGGGACCTGTCAGTAGATTCCCCCCTCCAGCTTGGTACAACATTGCAGTCTCAAGGACAGTGTCCCTGTCACTCCCTTCTGGGTCCGGTTCCTCCCCGGAATGAGCCTCAACCCATGCCCTTATGCTTGTCAGCAACTCGCCTTTCCTGGCACCTTTTTTAAAGAATACCCCCTATTGCTGACACCATTCCTTTAGTTGGGTCACGGTGTAGGATTCTAGCTCCTCCAAATTTAATTCCATTTTTCACTATGGAATAAAATTAACACACAGGAGAAAACCAAAAAGTGACCTGGGGTTAACCTCCACCCACCACCAGAAATAAATTTAGAAAAAACAAAATTCAAATTAGGAGGGCCGCAAGGAGAAAACTCCTGGTGTAGGTCAGTGTATTGCGTTGAATTACTATTGAGTAGCTGCAACCAAGTCAGAATCCCACCGCTAGGCACCAATCTGTTAGAACCTGGGATGTCAGGTCACCTAGGGTAGCCTGGCCTAGGGGTAAGACATTCAATTCTAGAGGCACAGTGTGAAGGTTGCAGACCACCCAGCAGTAAATCCACGCAATAACACTTAAAAAGGACGCTACACCAATTGGTTAGGAAAATAAGTACTTGTTTATAAAAATAATATACTCTTTGCTCTCTTGGTTCTAGAATTTACAGTTCAATGTAATGCATTCTGTCAGGGAAAAACACCAGTACGTTTAGAAATGCCAAATAATGTCAAAAACACAGTACTCTTAAATTTTCATCACATTACATTTAAATGACTTATAATCAGTAACTCTATCCTCAGGGATGTTAACTTATTTCAGCATTTGTCATCAATTATACATTCAAACAACTCCCCAACATTGACCAGACCAGATTTAACTGCAATGAGGAGTTTTCGGTTTAATCAGAAGTTTAGTTAAAGGTCAGCAATCTCCATGAGGAATTTATTCCTTCACTTATCCAGCAGGTTCCTTTATGCTACTCCCCAACCTGTATTACACAGGGTTGAAAACGACCAGTGCCTTAATTACTTCACTGTAGGCGCTAGCGCCGCTTCCCCCTGCAATTCACCTCCTTACTTGCGAATAATCTGTTGCTGGGTCCTTCCTGCGCCAGTCGCTTGGTGGAATTCACCACCGATATGGCCAAGGAAAACGAAGGTGGTAAAGGCTCTCTCGCCTCACAAAGCTCCCCTGCTCCCCCCTCCTCACTCAGGCCAGCTCCTCTTGCTTGGCGCTCGAGTGGAATGTAGGAACAATAACACAATGCCCCCTCAGTTCCCCCTCTCTGCTCGCCCAGCTCCTCCGTGTGGCGCGCGAGCAAAGGGGAGAGGCGGGACACTCACTCGGGCTGCTGAGGCAGCCGGCGCTCCTTCGCGTTGTTCGACGGGGCCACTATCCTCGCGGACATGCGCGGGAGCGCTCGCGTCGATGCTGCTTCCCTCTGCACCCGCTCACAGGAAGGAAGCGTTTCACACGGGCCTGCTCGATCCTAGGCCCCTCCTGCGCCAAGGATACAACAAGGCTTGGGCATGCGCGCGGAAGCAGCGTCTCCACACTGGAGATCGCGCACTCGCGTCCGCGTCTCCCCTCACTCTCCTGACCCCCGGGGACCGGGGAAACCACCTCAGGGCTGCTCTCTCGTCTAGCGATGGCCTCGCTTCCTCACGCCCCCGGCGACCACAGCGCTAATCAAGCGCTACTCCGCAGGTGCTGAATGGGGGGTTAATCTGCACAGCCTTCCTCCGCTTCCGCCCCAGCCAGTAAGTGTTGAGCCCTGGAGGGGGGGGGGGGGGGGGGGGGGGGGCGGGGGAAATGGTCCTGCCACAAGGAAAGTGACGGCAGCCAGAAGCAGGTTATAGTTGTCCACTGCACGAGGGGGGGGCCACAAGGATTAACCCTGCCTCTTCTGAACACTGCTCAATAAGAAGCCTCTCTACTGGGCAGAGGACTGCGCACTGCAGCACTACAGTCTCCTTCTCCTTTCCCACCCCTGTACCTCTAGACTAGGGGCTAATCAGGCGCCCAGGGTCTCCAGTCATACACCTCAGCGGGGTCAGGTCAAATAGCCCAAGGGAGGAGGGGTGGTGAAACAGTAAGTTAACCCTCTGTCTATCCTACCCCCACCTTCAACTACAGCCTGTCCTCCAGCTGACTCTCTCTCTGGTTAGACAAAATGGCTGCCCCGCATTCAGCCTTATATAGGCTGACCCTCAGTGGTCCAGAATGGACCAGAAGGTTCTGGAACGTCCTATGCTAGGCTATGGGTAAGTTCTGAGTTTGACAGTTAGGGCAGTTGGTAGCCACCATTTTGTGTGGTTCCAACTTTTCCTGTCAGAACAGGCCTCTGGGCCTGAGGTGAAAAATTATGAGGGGGGAAAAGAACACCTATCCCATTGACCAACACCTAGAAAAACTCAGTGGACAAAAATTATTAAGGGTATGAGGGGCAAAAAGGGGACAAAATAAATAATAAATTGGAGGGACTACGCAAAAAGCCAGACAGGTCTAACACCTCTCTTCTCGCAATGAACCACCAACAAGTCCAGCATCCGGATACGGCATCTCTCAGATTATCCGCTTGGCTCCTGAGTTCAGGGAATTCCAGGGCCTAAAAATTCCACCGGATTGTAGAGCAGTTCTGGCTCGGACTCGAGCGGACAGCACTAACAAAACATACTCCTTAAAATGGAAGAGGTTCTGCATCTGGTGCAAGAAGAAGATACACACTTTTTCATCGTTTCCAGTATAAATATTGCCTTACCTTCTCCATCTGGCAAATGCAGGTCTCACTCACGCTTCCATTAAAGTACACTTGGCAGTAATATTCTGTTTCAGAATATCTTCTGCTGGCCCTTCTCTCTGGTCTAATAGGTTGATCAAGCAGTTTCTTAAAGGCCTGTTCAGAACTTTTCATCCTGTAAAGACTTTACCTCCCACTTGGCAACTCAACACAGTTCTTTCTCAGCTCATAAAGCATCCTTTTGAGTCGATAGACAAAGCTGATCTTAAGTATCTTTCTTGGAAAACGGCGCTCCTTTTGGCCCTTACCTCAGCGAGGCGAGTAAGTGAGCTCCAGGCATTTTCAATTCAAGACCCTTTTCTTCAGTTTAAACACGACAGGGTTATACTACGAATAAATCCTAAGTTTGTGCCTAAGGTCCCGTCAGACTTCCATCGCAATGAACCTATATAAATCCTCACACAATGGCAGAACAAACTCTGCATTCTCTGTATCTTAAAAGCTGCCTCAAGTTTTACATTGACAAGACCAGGACCTTCCGCAGGTCCAACAAACTCTTTGTGGCTTACAGTCAACCTAGAAAAGGTCTTCCACTCACTAAACAAGTATCTCTCGCTGGATCTCTGTAGCTATTGCATTCTGTCACCAGCAAGCCTGGCAGCCCCTACTACGTTCCAAGGTCCGAGCCCACTCCACTAGGGCGATGTCAACTTCCATGGCACTCTAATCAGGTGTGCCTATCACAGACATTTGCAGAGCGGCAACTTGGAAGACGCAGCATACCTTCATCAAGCATTACTACTTGGGTACGGAACTCATGAAGGATGCTGCAGTGGGACAGGCAGTACTTTGTCATCTATTTCGATAGAGGTGGGCCTTCTTTTCATCTCGCCATCCTTTCTTGTATACGCACATTTCTCTATTGTTACAGTAAGGTAAGTTTATTATGCATAGTTAATTAAAACCAGTACAAACATTTTGCATTAAAAAAAGATTTTTTAAATTATAATAAAAAGTTTGATCATTTAAAATCAGCATTTTTTTAAAAACATGCAGTGGAAGACCCAAAGTGAATATCTAGCAGTCTTTTTCCGGGGCCAGGGCAGCATGCACTCTTTGCAACCTGGTAGCTGTTTGCTTCTTAGTTGTGGTAATGATCGTCGATTTTTGCAGTTTTTGGCAGTCTTTGCTCTATTATAGCCAGGAACTTAACGTATCTGCAGTTCAGTTTGGTGTTTGCATGATTCAAGCAGGCAAGCACCGCTTGCCTTCGTGTAGTAGTCCCTATCTGCTTAAACTGATCCTTTAAGGGCTGTTGGCGGGCTTGTCGAAGCTCTTCACAGAGGCAGGTCATGTGGAGTATGTCTCCTTTTTCTAGGTTGCAAAGTAGGCAGGCTTCGTGGCTGTTGCTTCTGAGCCATGGTGGAATGTGTTCTCTGCTGGGCAGCACCCCTAGTCTGTGTTTCAAGAACTTCAGTTTGATGGTTTTTGAATAGCCCTGGCTGAAGTATGCTTGTGGTGTCAGTGTTTTGTACGTGTTTAATGTCATCCAAGCATGGTTTGTTTTTGCAAAGGCTGCCTTGTCCTCTAATAAGGAAAGATGTCTTACGCTTTTCCAGACTAGTTTTTTGAACGGGTTGTGCCCGAGTTGCATATCCCAGATCGCAGATGATTTGACAGCCCCCAATGCTGCCTTCAGGTGGGAGCATGCCTGAGATGCATCCCTGCTTTGTATATCATGCCACAGCAGTGAATTTAGTGTGTCGATTCTGGCAGAGCGGAGTTTATGGCAACAAATGATGTAAGCTTCCTGTCTGGCGAGGTCCTGTTTTTGCAAGCCAAACACCAGCCTTAATTGTGCGGGCGAGGTGTAGAGCGGGAGCAAGAACATTGTTCTATATGCTTTTACCTGGATAGTGTCTAAGTTCCTGGAATCTCTTCCTCGTAGTGCCTCGCTTCCATAGGAAATAGAGGAGAGTAGCTTAGCCTGAATAACTTTCAAGTAAGGTGTCAAAGTTGGCCCGGAGAGTTGATTGACTAAGTTTTTCAGTGTGACGGCGATCATAGCTCCTCTTCTTTTTGTTTCCTGCAGCTGCTGGGCAAATGAACCTTCACTGTCAAAAATGACTCCCAGGTATTTGTATTCGCGTGATGGCTCTATTTTCCGGCCGCCCAGGAACCAGGACTTATGATGTTTGTTCCTGTTGTTCATTGACATTGTGCGTGTTTTACTCAGGTTTATTTTTAAGTTGTTTTGCATTGCATAGCTATGCATTTCAATCAGTAGCTTCTGTAGACCAGTATGAGTATGGCTGAGAAGTACAACGTCGTCCGCGTATAGTAGATTGCTTAGAGTTATTCCTCCCAGCCTCGGGGAGTGGGAGTTGCATAAGTTGAGTTAGCTTGATAGATCCGCCATGAATAGGTTGAACAGTATTGGGGCGAGCACGCACCCTTTTTTGAGGCCTTTGGTGGTGCGGTCTTTGGATGACAGATGGGTGCCGCTTCCTACCTTCACCTGTACCCAGGTGTCAGTGTGGAGAAGCTCAAACATGTTTAAGATTGGTTGCGGTATTCCCCATTGTGCGAGTTTCCCCCAAATCCTGCCTCTCTCGATGTTATCGAATGCAGCACTGAAGTCGATGTAACACAGGTGCAGTGGCAGTTTTTTTGTTTTCGCTGCATCAATAATCAGAGAGATAGCCAGAATATTGGTAGCTGTTCCTGTGTTTTTACGGAAGCCAGTCTGGTTCAATGGTATGATTTGATTTGAGTCCGTCCATGACACAATCGCCTTTAAAATGGTTCCCACAAAGTATTTTGCCTTGTTGTCAATGAGGACTACTAGGCGGTAATTGTTAGGATCCATTTTATCGCCTTTTTTATGTATGGGGACGATTGTCTACCCTCTCCAAGACTCTGGAATTCTATTTAGGAGTCTTATTTCCATAAATAGTGGTTGCACAGATGGTTGCCCATTTTGTGTTTTTTTCCTTAAACAGGGCTGGCGGGATGCCATTGGGGCCTGGGGCTCCTTCTACCCTGCCCTTGCAAATTTGCTTTGTGATTAGGGCTATCTCCTGTGCAGCTGATGTATCCGAGATGGCTTCGGGTTGGGTTTGCACTCTCTTAATGAGTTGCACTGGCAAGGGCGTTGTGAGAGCTTGTTCTGTGGTGTTGCATCTTTGTGTTCCTATAGGTTGGGGAGGATCATTGAAATGGCTGCTGAGGTAATTGATCCATGACTCTTCTACTATATGAGATCCTGGGTCCTTGTGCTGTGGCCGTAAGATATTGTTCACTGTTTGCCAAAAGCGGATGCTATTATTGCTTTTGATATCGTGTAGTAGCTTTGCCCATGCCTCATTTTCTGCGTCCTTTTTGATTTTCCATTTTGTATGGTTAAGCTCTGCCCTTTGTCTTTTCAGCATGGCTCGTAAGTATGTGTCTTGGGTCGCTGATCTTAGCTTACTTAAGGTCAGGTTTACAATTCTTTTTTGTGACCTTAGTTGTGTTCTTGGTCCTTTCGTTAGGCTGGTTTTATTGCTCTCTATGTGGAAGTTGCTTTTAGGGACGGTGTTAGTGGCCAGATCGTTTAGCAGTGATTCTGTGTATTGCTCCCCATAGGAGATGTGCCCGGCTGCGTTTGGTTTTTGGGCGTTGTACCTTTGAAGGGCAGTTTCGGCCAAAGTAGTTATGTTAGTTAGGGTACATTTGATTCTTTTTTGATTTGAGTAGATCTCTCCCAAAGTTTTATCTGGCCTGATTGCTGATGGCTGTGAGAAGTTGGCCTGATATGCAGTGCTCACTATTCTAGTGATCACTATGTATCATTCCAAACGACCCTTATTGATGATTGGTTGTAAGTCAACCGATAGACCAGCTATCCTAGTAGCATGGACAAGAGCAGTCTTCGGGCTAAACTCTAGAGGGCGTGTTAAGCCAGCTGTTATACCATCACATATACCCCTTGAACACCAAGTGAAAGGACACCACACAAGTTGTTATGAAATTAAAGTATATTTATTTAGAACACCACAACCCTGGACTCTTTATGAGGACAGGGTGCTAAGCACAATACAAAGCTCTTAAGAAAATACGCAAAGTTGCACAATTTACACAAATGCCCGAGGGGCACGAAAAACCATATACTCTAAAAGTGGAATGCGAAATTACTAGCAGGTAAGTACTACTCTAATAGACTTTAGGATCGCTAGGACTGGACTACTGAACATTCAGATTACTAGCAGGAGGCCTAGGGAGATCGGGTGCAGAGTGTGCACTCTCACGCGGGATGCGGGACAAAGTCTATGGATGCTAGAAATTACAAAGTTAGTGTTATCGGACGAATCCGACTAGGTAGAGCTTAAACGAAAAAGGATCTGGACCCTTGGATAGTGAGGCTATGCTGGGGCACCGAAATGCCGAAGTTACCTAGCCCAGGGGCTGCGGCTGCATAGGTCTGGAAAGACGTCGGGAATCCTCGTTGCAGTCTATGGAGCCTGAAAGAAGTTGCTGGCAGGCGACCAGTGAAGAGATTCGGATGGATCCAAGCCTGGATCGAAGATGGAAGACACCTGTAAGCAGAGGGGACCAAGTTCTGAATCACTATCCAGTGATTAGATGGGCACCAGGATGGCACCGGATGGAGTCACCTCGACCAGGTGAGTGGGCAACGCTGGGCTCTGCAGTCTCACGGACCAGGAGGCGTTGTCGGCGACCAGGATGGAGGTGCGAGCTGTCCCACGATGGTATCTGCTGTCGACATCGCTGGACCCAGGATTGGGGCAACAAGTCTTGGCAAATGCAAGCCCACGCGGTGGACTCAAAATGGCGTCTGGAGTGGACCAGGAGGGTCCGGGGTGCTCCTCTGTTGGAGGGGAGCAAGAGCCAGTCTGGAGCAACCAGACCAGCGGTGTTGATGTCGTCGTTCGTCGTCGGGAAGGCCACAAGCCAGCAGGCTAGTAGCCAGACAACGCGGTGAGCAGCAAAGAGCAGAAGGGCCCCACGCAGATCTCGTGGAGGCTGGGAGGCTGAACTTCGGTGCTGGAGCTGCTCAGGGTGGGGGCTTCTCTCACCCCAAAGCACTCACTCGAGGATCCCTCGGCGGTCGTGCTGGGCAAGCGTCGTGCAGTCCTGAAGATGGCCGGTCCCTCGAGGTCTCGTCACACCCACGAATCTCAGCTGGGCTGATGATGCAGGTTGAGGTCAGAGGTGCCAGGGAAGCCGGTTCTCGTCGAGCTGGGCAGTCTTGATCCGGAGGAGAGACGTACAGCAGACCGCAATGCTTGGATGGTGCCTGCGGATGCAGGGTGACTACTCCTTAGTCACAAGGGAGAAATCTTGAGAAGAAGTCGAGAGTTCCTTTCGTAGAAAGTAGTTTCAGGATTCAAAGATTATCTAATTTGGACGGGGGCCCGCTCCTATCTTTATACTAGGAAAAGGGGCTGGCACGCGACTAGGTCCTGCCCATGGGGGGGGCCAGGAAGGGGGGTGGTTACACCCCTCTCCCATGCCGGACTTTCCCCAGCTCAGGGGCTGGTGTGCCCCTGGAACTGGTTCTAGCCGGCAGATGCATAGTGAGCACCGGGGTGCCACTTGCAGTCACCTTCCTCTAAAGCCCTGCCTACTCAGGATACACAAAACCCTGTCTGGGATGGTGCTAGCACCGCCCCGACAGGAAACCCTTTGTCCAAGCCTCCCTCGCTGGAAGGACGCCCAGCAGCAGGAGGTCAGACTTGTGTCTGTGGTGGCAGCATCCATTTTGTGATGCTGAGGCTTGAGTTAACTTTAACCGGGGTTCACAGTTACATACATGTCGTGTCCCTCTAGAAGGGTGGAATGCTAACCCCGTCGCCAGAATTGGTGAGGGGTTAGTATTCCAATTCGTATGACACCTTACTCGACATGTTTTGATAAAGCGATACCAGAGTTACCATATAACCGCGAGGATTATAATGCACTTAAGAGTATATGGTATGCGTTATCATGGAACAGCTATTAGGACTTGGTTCCGCAAGCTGCAAACGGGCTCAGCTCATGCTAGAGCACCATCTCACACGATTCCAGCACTCTGCCTTCAGGATTGTCAAGGCCTGCCATAGGAGTGACTGATAGGAATACGGGTGTCCATTTTAGGGTTAGATATAGGTATACTATATCTAAAGCAAAGGGTGTTTACACCACCTTGCCCCAGCTGTCGTGCAGCCAGGTGTGTCAGATTTAGATGGCCAGCCAGGGGTGGCATAATACATGCTGCAGCCCCTGGTAGGCCCTGGGTACACCTATGCCCTGAGTTACAAGGTCTGATAAGGTGGCCCAGTACCAATTGGTAAATGCACCTAAGGTACACGTGTCAATTTAGTGAGAGAACAGCAAGGCTGTGGGTCTGATTAGCAGGCCCACAGCCAGAGAAGTCGTAAACCAGTGAAGCAAAAAGCAAAAATCTGGGGTGATCATAGGATTGCAGACCCTACTCTCCTACAATGGCGTCTTGGATGTTATATGGCATTCCTGAGGGCGATGATCGCTTTCGCCCTTGGCCCCCATTCTGAACCCATGAATGTGTGGAAATAATGCAAGGCTGGCGAATGTATAGTCCAAAATGGAACTGGCAGATCGTGAGTAAAATGTTTCAACTGGAGGGGAATCCGTCTTGAATCTTCCATTTAATGCCCGAAGAGTTTGATGTTCTAGGTCTTTTAGTAGGGTGTTGTTTTGACGCTTGCGCTTGTTTAGAGGAGAACTTTGTGCTGGTATACTGTAGATTGTGTTTAGAGCCAGAGCCTCCTCTTCTGGTGATGAACCGAGTAAGTTTTGATTAAAGTCCCCTGACAGGATGACGAGTGGGTTTTCCATTTGAGAGTTTGTGTTCCTTAATGCTTCCTTTGATTGCAATTTGGTACTTTCTATGTTTCACATTGATATGTTATTAACAGGTGAATTTGTACATGCTGTACCATCCGAAATGTGCCTATCATTGCTTACTACTCTGATTCAGGCATATGAATCTTTGAAAGATACCCTAATACTGGATAAGAAATGCATTGCCTGTAACTGCAATTATCCAGTATTGGTATCTTTCATAGATTCACATGCAACCCACCCACCTCCCCAGGAAGGGCTCATCTAGTTCTCTCAGTGATACACCTACTTAGCACTGTGCTTACGAAAATCTGAGGGACTAGAGCTCCTTCCAGGAAGGTTCTAACAGGTGGTGATAGCTGATTGGCTCTTCTCTAGAGTTTGGTACTTTTTACAAAAGGACATGGATGTGTTACTAATGTAAGGCCTTTGGCCTATTACTCTATATGTCTAATGGGACATACTTTATTTATGTACCGGGGACTCCCATCCCGTGGCCTGGGAATGATTCAGGCATGTGAATCTATGAAAGATACAAATAAACAAACGTTAGTGGAGGGCCTGAGGGGTATTTAAAGACCAGCCTAGGTAGTACCCCTCTGCAAAGTTAAATGAACAACAAGAAAACCTAGGGGTCTCTACAGGAAAGTATCATGGAAATTCCTATTTACTTAACCCGACGTCTAGCATATTGCATCTGGTTAGAGTCAAGACTAAATCATTCTGACAGGACACAAAAAACCTAAAGCAGAGGGCCACCAGTGATTGTAGATCAAAAAGCCTACTATAGGATTCCCATCAAAGACTTGTGATGATCAATGTTATCATTTGGTCGTCCTTAGGGTCGTGTGTCTCTGGATCATTGAGACAAAGATCGTACCCTGTGGTGGATAAGGGTTCCGACCCACAATCACTGTTGGACCAATGTAGTATTGATCTGATGGAATCGGGTGCAGTGTAGAAAATAAAAAGTGGTGAATTAAAATAGGATAGAGAACCTAGAGAGGAAATTTTTAATAGGGAAGGTCTCTTCCTGTTAAAAAAAGAACCACGCAATATCATAGCAGTTTAACCAAATATCTGCAAGGGGGCCAACATGTTTCAGCCTAATGGGAAAAAGGGACCCAGGCTTTCTTCAGGACCTCTGTTCTCAAAAGTAATGCTACTGCATATAGTGCAAATAATGTGCCAAAGCAAAAATATCAAAAAACAATTGTGAGTGTTATTCTATAACAGCAATGGATATATTTCCGACGTCTGTTAACTCTCCTCGGTGACACCTGGTGTATTAGTTACATCTACAATAGAAAAATCACACAGTGACCCTGCTGTAAAGATTAATTGTAAAAGATCACATATCCAAAATATTACACTGTAAGGACATTATCTCCTCACCCAGAATGCCCGGGGAACAGACCTCACCTCTCCTGGACCTGGCTCAGGACATGTGAGACCCCACTCTGCAGAAGTAAAATAACCTGACCTTAAATACAGTAGAGAGAATATACAAGTCTATCCTACTCTGTCTTGTATATACCTGGCACAGGTTTATCATGCAGCTTACTCCCAGAGCTAACTACCTATCATAGTCCAGTGCACAAGGATCAATTCACCAAGACACAGACCACTTCACTTCCAATGTAGCAGCTATGATGTGATGCTGCATTCAACAGGCCATAGTTAGATCTTAGTAACATAGCCCTTTATAATGAGTGTCCAGCAGTGAACCCCCTTAAATACACCCTTGAGAGGTTAACCTGCTTACAAGATGTATTAAAAACCACTTAGTGGAAAACAAAGGGATTGACCATAAGAGTGGATTACCTGTCCGTCGTTGCCTCTGGCTGGCACTGAGTCAGGGGGAGGCAACGAACAGGACAGGTACAGCCTTTAAGACTGGTCCAAAGCTTCCATATGTAGCCAATCAGTATAGGTCACTCATTGAAAAAAACGCCTCGCCTTATAGTTGTAAAACGAACAGTGTATTCGGCTGAGCAACCCTACCTGGATACGCCATAAATATTACCCATGCATTCCGAATTGAATTTCATTAGCGCAAAAGAAAACAATTAAACCGAACTAGTAGCTTTTTAACAGGAAGAGACCTTCCCTATTAAAAATGTCCTCTCTAGGTTCTCTATCCTATTTTAATTCACCACTTTTTATTTTCTGCACTGCACCAGATTCCATCAGATCAATACTACATTGGTCCAACCGTGATTTTGGGTCGGAACCCATATCCACCACAGGGTACGATCTTTGTCTCAATGATCCAGAGACACACGACCCTAAGGACGACCAAATGATAACATTGATCACCACAAGTCTTTGATGGGAATCCTATAGTAGGTTTTTTGATCTACAATCACTGGTGGCCCTCTGCTTTAGGTTTTTTGTGTCCTGTCAGAATTATTTAGTCTTGACTCTAACCAGATGCACTATGCTAGACGTCGGGTTAAGTAAGTAGGAATTTCCATGATACTTTCCTGTAGAGACCCCTCGGTTCTTGTTGTTCAATCTATGAAAGATACCAATACTGGATAACTGCAGTTACAGGTAAGTAACACATTTCTTAGGACTGAGTTTCTATTAAAAAGGTGACTTTCAGTTGCCTAGCTCTTTGCGCCGGTTGATAAAGCTTCATGACGTTTTCTATATTTGGCCAGTACTTCACATGGGGTCTGGAAAGATGTGGGACATTTTGTGTAGCGGGGGTCGAGAAAAAGGGGGGTTCCCAAAGCACGTCTTCCCCGTGTTAATTCCCATAGGATGTTAAGACACGACTATAACCGAACCTCTTGACGGAATTACACCAAATTTGGCAGGAAGCTAGACCTTGGTACGCAGATCATGCTTTTTGTGATTTGGTGTAAATTGATTCAGTCCTTTGGGAGATATTAACTGGAAAACAAATTTGTATATCTGGGGGCGCAGATTACCCACAGATCCACCCGCAGATCGCACTCAATCGTGAACTCCTGATTGGCTGGTCGTACCTTGACAAAAAAGTTGCGGCCACCATTTTGTTTTCCAGGGAACTGTCACCAGAGTTGAAAACTAGAGTGAATATTAAGTGAAGGGGTCAGGTGAGAAGTTTTCTGACCCCTTGTGAATGCTTAATATGAGGGGTGAGGGAGCATTTTGGCCATTGAAATGCCCCAATTTTTTTAATCATTCTTGGAGTATGTGCATTGCTTGCGAGGCTCAGTGCGGCCCCCATGTAACTTCGCAGGAGCTCCACGGATTTAGCACGGCTGTAAAAAAAAATTATAGATAAATATTTTTATACTCTATTCCTCTCACAGCTACTCACATATCCATACTACACCCACTCTCATACCAATGCAGACACTATCACATCCACTGTTGCACTCATAGAGCCACTGTCACACCCATTCACAAAGCCATACAGACCGTCACACCCATTCACAACCTCATACAAACTGTCACACCCATTCACAAACCCATACAGACACTATCACTATTCACAAAGCCATAAAGCCACTGCCACACCTATTCACACACCTGAACAGACCCTGTTACATCTCGCTCCTCTCCCACGAGCCGAGTGGTCGCTCCCAGTGTCCCTGCTGACACCTGGTATCGTAGCGCTGCATTGCCTTGAAAGCTGCTTTTCACCTTGCCTGCCTGTGCCTAGCTACCGCTTAAACTCATTTACGCTGTATTTTACCTGATTGTGCTGTATCTAACGTTATTTGCGCATTAGCCTCCAGCCCTCCGCTCATTGCGTGGAAAGCTGCATTTATTCTTGCCTGCTTGTGCCCAGTTACCGCTCAGACTCATTAACGCTGTGTTGTAATCAATTCTGCTGTTTAATCGTAATTTGCGCGTTTGCCTCCAGCGCTCTGCTCTGTTCCCCCCCTCCGCCTCCATTTTGTTTGTTGTTGTCGTCGTCCTCGTGTGCCCGCCCCGCCTCCCAGCTGAGACGCCCTCGCCCCTCCCCCTCCACCTTCCATATATGACAGCTACTCCCGCGCGCAGCGTTCACGCGCAGCGACCGCGCCCAATCCGCGCCGAAGGTGCGCCAAAGGTAAGCCCGTCCCCGCCTGGACCGCGCCCAGCGCCAGACCCCCTGGTCCCTGTCCCTCCCAGCCCCCCCGCATTACCTACGATGCCACAACCCTCCTAGCCCTCAACCCCGGTCGCGCCCCCAACTGCATCCATGCAGCTCCTGGACACACCCATGGACCTTTCTCCTGCTACTCCTGCAAATTCAACGGCACCGACAACCACTCCACTACGACCACTCCACAGACTCCCGACCCCAACCACCTACAATGCATCCTTCTCAACACTCGCTCGGTCCACAGACACGCCATTGACCTATGGATTCTACTAGACACCATCTCTCCAGACGTCGCCTTCCTAACAGAAACATGGATGAACGCTTCCTCCGCCCCAGACATCACCATCGCCATCCCTGAAGACTATAAGATCACACGCAAGGACCGTACCGGCCACACAGGAGGAGGAATCGCTATCGTCCATAAGAAATCAATCCGCATCTCAACCAGCTCTGACGCCAACCTCGCCAACTCGGAACACCTTCACTTCCAAATCCACATCGACCCCAGGACCACACTCAGAGGCACCCTCTTCTACAGACCACCAGGACCTCGCGCAAAATTCAGTGAAGACATCACGGACTTCATCACTCCACACGCGCTCCCCTCCAAAGACTACATCCTCCTGGGAGACCTCAACTTTCATCTTGAAAAGATCAACGACCGCAACACCACCACCCTCCTGGACAACCTCGCCAACCTCGGACTTAAACAACTGGTCACTTCCCCCACCCACATCGCAGGTCACACACTCGACCCCATCTTCACCTCCAGCAATCATGTCTCCTTCAGCCACACTACGGATCTCCTCTGGACTGACCACAGCTGCGTTCACTTCACCTACAATAAGCCAAAACCCACCAACCACCTCCAACCAACTCTGCAAAGAAACTGGAACAAAATCACCACCGACCAGATCTCCGCATCGCTCCTTCTAAACACCCCAGCCCACTCTTCTAACCCAAACCAAGCCGCCGCCAACCTCACCCTATGGTTATCCAACACCGCCGACACCTTAGCACCACTGAAAAAACGTCAAAGCAAACCTGGCAGCAAGAAGGCCTCATGGTTCAACGATGATCTTAAGAAGTCCAAGAAATTCTGCCTCTCCCTTGAAAAGGCCTGGAAAAAAGACCCAACCACTAGCACCAAGGACGCCTTCAAAAACGCCACCCGCACTCACCACCAACTAATCCGAAAGGCCAAAAAAACAGCATTCAAGGATCGACTTGACAACAACGCCCACAACAGCAAGGAACTTTTCAACATCGTCAAGGAATTTTCCAATCCCTCGGCCAACTCCAACGACATCACCCCCTCTCAAGCCCTCTGCGACTCCCTAGCCTCATTCTTCCACAACAAGATTGCAGACATCCACAACAGCTTCAACAACCAACGCGGAGACCAACCCACCCAACCATTTGCTGAACATTCTCCCCCCGTGAACACCCTTAACGACTGGAACCCAATCTCCACTGAGGACACAATCCGCCTGATGAATTCCATCCACTCAGGATCCCCCACAGACCCATGTCCTCATCACATCTTCAACAAAGCAGACTCCGTCATAGCACCGCACCTCCGAGACGTCATCAACTGCTCCTTCAACTCCGCCACCTTCCCGGAAGACTGGAAACACGCTGAACTCACCACCCTTCTGAAAAAACCCACAGCGGACCCCACCGAACTCAAAAATTACCGTCTGGGATGGTGCTAGCACCGCCCCCGACAGGAAACCCTTTGTCCAAGCCTCCCTCGCTGGAAGGACTCCCAGCAGCAGGAGGTCAGACTTGTGTCTGTGGTGGCAGCATCCATTTTGTGATGCTGAGGCTTGAGTTAACTTTAACCGGGGTTCACAGTTACATACATGTCGTGTCCCTCTAGAAGGGTGGAATGCTAACCCCGTCGCCAGAATTGGTGAGGGGTTAGTATTCCAATTCGTATGACACCTTACTCGACATGTTTTGATAAAGCGATACCAGAGTTACCATATAACCGCGAGGATTATAATGCACTTAAGAGTATATGGTATGCGTTATCATGGAACAGCTATTAGGACTTGGTTCCGCAAGCTGCAAACGGGCTCAGCTCATGCTAGAGCACCATCTCACACGATTCCAGCACTCTGCCTTCAGGATTGTCAAGGCCTGCCATAGGAGTGACTGATAGGAATACGGGTGTCCATTTTAGGGTTAGATATAGGTATACTATATCTAAAGCAAAGGGTGTTTACACCACCTTGCCCCAGCTGTCGTGCAGCCAGGTGTGTCAGATTTAGATGGCCAGCCAGGGGTGGCATAATACATGCTGCAGCCCCTGGTAGGCCCTGGGTACACCTATGCCCTGAGTTACAAGGTCTGATAAGGTGGCCCAGTACCAATTGGTAAATGCACCTAAGGTACACGTGTCAATTTAGTGAGAGAACAGCAAGGCTGTGGGTCTGATTAGCAGGCCCACAGCCAGAGAAGTCGTAAACCAGTGAAGCAAAAAGCAAAAATCTGGGGTGATCATAGGATTGCAGACCCTACTCTCCTACAATGGCGTCTTGGATGTTATATGGCATTCCTGAGGGCGATGATCGCTTTCGCCCTTGGCCCCCATTCTGAACCCATGAATGTGTGGAAATAATGCAAGGCTGGCGAATGTATAGTCCAAAATGGAACTGGCAGATCGTGAGTAAAATGTTTCAACTGGAGGGGAATCCGTCTTGAATCTTCCATTTAATGCCCGAAGAGTTTGATGTTCTAGGTCTTTTAGTAGGGTGTTGTTTTGACGCTTGCGCTTGTTTAGAGGAGAACTTTGTGCTGGTATACTGTAGATTGTGTTTAGAGCCAGAGCCTCCTCTTCTGGTGATGAACCGAGTAAGTTTTGATTAAAGTCCCCTGACAGGATGACGAGTGGGTTTTCCATTTGAGAGTTTGTGTTCCTTAATGCTTCCTTTGATTGCAATTTGGTACTTTCTATGTTTCACATTGATATGTTATTAACAGGTGAATTTGTACATGCTGTACCATCCGAAATGTGCCTATCATTGCTTACTACTCTGATTCAGGCATATGAATTTATGAAAGATACCCTAATACTGGATAAGAAATGCATTGCCTGTAACTGCAATTATCCAGTATTGGTATCTTTCATAGATTCACATGCAACCCACCCACCTCCCCAGGAAGGGCTCATCTAGTTCTCTCAGTGATACACCTACTTAGCACTGTGCTTACGAAAATCTGAGGGACTAGAGCTCCTTCCAGGAAGGTTCTAACAGGTGGTGATAGCTGATTGGCTCTTCTCTAGAGTTTGGTACTTTTTACAAAAGGACATGGATGTGTTACTAATGTAAGGCCTTTGGCCTATTACTCTATATGTCTAATGGGACATACTTTATTTATGTACCGGGGACTCCCATCCCGTGGCCTGGGAATGATTCAGGCATGTGAATCTATGAAAGATACAAATAACCAAACGTTAGTGGAGGGCCTGAGGGGTATTTAAAGACCAGCCTAGGTAGTACCCCTCTGCAAAGTTAAATGAACAACAAGAAAACCTAGGGGTCTCTACAGGAAAGTATCATGGAAATTCCTATTTACTTAACCCGACGTCTAGCATATTGCATCTGGTTAGAGTCAAGACTAAATCATTCTGACAGGACACAAAAAACCTAAAGCAGAGGGCCACCAGTGATTGTAGATCAAAAAGCCTACTATAGGATTCCCATCAAAGACTTGTGATGATCAATGTTATCATTTGGTCGTCCTTAGGGTCGTGTGTCTCTGGATCATTGAGACAAAGATCGTACCCTGTGGTGGATAAGGGTTCCGACCCACAATCACTGTTGGACCAATGTAGTATTGATCTGATGGAATCGGGTGCAGTGTAGAAAATAAAAAGTGGTGAATTAAAATAGGATAGAGAACCTAGAGAGGAAATTTTTAATAGGGAAGGTCTCTTCCTGTTAAAAAAAGAACCACGCAATATCATAGCAGTTTAACCAAATATCTGCAAGGGGGCCAACATGTTTCAGCCTAATGGGAAAAAGGGACCCAGGCTTTCTTCAGGACCTCTGTTCTCAAAAGTAATGCTACTGCATATAGTGCAAATAATGTGCCAAAGCAAAAATATCAAAAAACAATTGTGAGTGTTATTCTATAACAGCAATGGATATATTTCCGACGTCTGTTAACTCTCCTCGGTGACACCTGGTGTATTAGTTACATCTACAATAGAAAAATCACACAGTGACCCTGCTGTAAAGATTAATTGTAAAAGATCACATATCCAAAATATTACACTGTAAGGACATTATCTCCTCACCCAGAATGCCCGGGGAACAGACCTCACCTCTCCTGGACCTGGCTCAGGACATGTGAGACCCCACTCTGCAGAAGTAAAATAACCTGACCTTAAATACAGTAGAGAGAATATACAAGTCTATCCTACTCTGTCTTGTATATACCTGGCACAGGTTTATCATGCAGCTTACTCCCAGAGCTAACTACCTATCATAGTCCAGTGCACAAGGATCAATTCACCAAGACACAGACCACTTCACTTCCAATGTAGCAGCTATGATGTGATGCTGCATTCAACAGGCCATAGTTAGATCTTAGTAACATAGCCCTTTATAATGAGTGTCCAGCAGTGAACCCCCTTAAATACACCCTTGAGAGGTTAACCTGCTTACAAGATGTATTAAAAACCACTTAGTGGAAAACAAAGGGATTGACCATAAGAGTGGATTACCTGTCCGTCGTTGCCTCTGGCTGGCACTGAGTCAGTGGGGGGCAACGAACAGGACAGGTACAGCCTTTAAGACTGGTCCAAAGCTTCCATATGTAGCCAATCAGTATAGGTTACTCATTGAAAAAAACGCCTCGCCTTATAGTTGTAAAACGAACAGTGTATTCGGCTGAGCAACCCTACCTGGATACGCCATAAATATTACCCATGCATTCCGAATTGAATTTCATTAGCGCAAAAGAAAACAATTAAACCGAACTAGTAGCTTTTTAACAGGAAGAGACCTTCCCTATTAAAAATGTCCTCTCTAGGTTCTCTATCCTATTTTAATTCACCACTTTTTATTTTCTGCACTGCACCAGATTCCATCAGATCAATACTACATTGGTCCAACCGTGATTTTGGGTCGGAACCCATATCCACCACAGGGTACGATCTTTGTCTCAATGATCCAGAGACACACGACCCTAAGGACGACCAAATGATAACATTGATCACCACAAGTCTTTGATGGGAATCCTATAGTAGGTTTTTTGATCTACAATCACTGGTGGCCCTCTGCTTTAGGTTTTTTGTGTCCTGTCAGAATTATTTAGTCTTGACTCTAACCAGATGCACTATGCTAGACGTCGGGTTAAGTAAGTAGGAATTTCCATGATACTTTCCTGTAGAGACCCCTCGGTTCTTGTTGTTCAATCTATGAAAGATACCAATACTGGATAACTGCAGTTACAGGTAAGTAACACATTTCTTAGGACTGAGTTTCTATTAAAAAGGTGACTTTCAGTTGCCTAGCTCTTTGCGCCGGTTGATAAAGCTTCATGACGTTTTCTATATTTGGCCAGTACTTCACATGGGGTCTGGAAAGATGTGGGACATTTTGTGTAGCGGGGGTCGAGAAAAAGGGGGGTTCCCAAAGCACGTCTTCCCCGTGTTAATTCCCATAGGATGTTAAGACACGACTATAACCGAACCTCTTGACGGAATTACACCAAATTTGGCAGGAAGCTAGACCTTGGTACGCAGATCATGCTTTTTGTGATTTGGTGTAAATTGATTCAGTCCTTTGGGAGATATTAACTGGAAAACAAATTTGTATATCTGGGGGCGCAGATTACCCACAGATCCACCCGCAGATCGCACTCAATCGTGAACTCCTGATTGGCTGGTCGTACCTTGACAAAAAAGTTGCGGCCACCATTTTGTTTTCCAGGGAACTGTCACCAGAGTTGAAAACTAGAGTGAATATTAAGTGAAGGGGTCAGGTGAGAAGTTTTCTGACCCCTTGTGAATGCTTAATATGAGGGGTGAGGGAGCATTTTGGCCATTGAAATGCCCCAATTTTTTTAATCATTCTTGGAGTATGTGCATTGCTTGCGAGGCTCAGTGCGGCCCCCATGTAACTTCGCAGGAGCTCCACGGATTTAGCACGGCTGTAAAAAAAAATTATAGATAAATATTTTTATACTCTATTCCTCTCACAGCTACTCACATATCCATACTACACCCACTCTCATACCAATGCAGACACTATCACATCCACTGTTGCACTCATAGAGCCACTGTCACACCCATTCACAAAGCCATACAGACCGTCACACCCATTCACAACCTCATACAAACTGTCACACCCATTCACAAACCCATACAGACACTATCACTATTCACAAAGCCATAAAGCCACTGCCACACCTATTCACACACCTGAACAGACCCTGTTACATCTCGCTCCTCTCCCACGAGCCGAGTGGTCGCTCCCAGTGTCCCTGCTGACACCTGGTATCGTAGCGCTGCATTGCCTTGAAAGCTGCTTTTCACCTTGCCTGCCTGTGCCTAGCTACCGCTTAAACTCATTTACGCTGTATTTTACCTGATTGTGCTGTATCTAACGTTATTTGCGCATTAGCCTCCAGCGCTCCCCTCATTGCGTGGAAAGCTGCATTTATTCTTGCCTGCTTGTGCCCAGTTACCGCTCAGACTCATTAACGCTGTGTTGTAATCAATTCTGCTGTTTAATCGTAATTTGCGCGTTTGCCTCCAGCGCTCCGCTCTGTTCCCCCCCCTCCGCCTCCATTTTGTTTGTTGTTGTCGTCGTCCTCGTGTGCCCGCCCGCCTCCCAGCTGAGACGCCCTCCCACTGACCAGAAGTAGCGCTCCTAACCCTGTACACATCGTGACTCGCTCCTCTCCCACGAGCCGAGTGGTCGCTCCCAGTGTCCCTGCTGACACCTGGTATCGTAGCGCTGCATTGCCTTGAAAGCTGCTTTTCACCTTGCCTGCCTGTGCCTAGCTACCGCTTAAACTCATTTACGCTGTATTTTACCTGATTGTGCTGTATCTAACGTTATTTGCGCATTAGCCTCCAGCCCTCCGCTCATTGCGTGGAAAGCTGCATTTATTCTTGCCTGCTTGTGCCCAGTTACCGCTCAGACTCATTAACGCTGTGTTGTAATCAATTCTGCTGTTTAATCGTAATTTGCGCGTTTGCCTCCAGCGCTCTGCTCTGTTCCCCCCCTCCGCCTCCATTTTGTTTGTTGTTGTCGTCGTCCTCGTGTGCCCGCCCCGCCTCCCAGCTGAGACGCCCTCGCCCCTCCCCCTCCACCTTCCATATATGACAGCTACTCCCGCGCGCAGCGTTCACGCGCAGCGACCGCGCCCAATCCGCGCCGAAGGTGCGCCAAAGGTAAGCCCGTCCCCGCCTGGACCGCGCCCAGCGCCAGACCCCCTGGTCCCCGTCCCTCCCAGCCCCCCCGCATTACCTACGATGCCACAACCCTCCTAGCCCTCAACCCCGGTCGCGCCCCCAACTGCATCCATGCAGCTCCTGGACACACCCATGGACCTTTCTCCTGCTACTCCTGCAAATTCAACGGCACCGACAACCACTCCACTACGACCACTCCACAGACTCCCGACCCCAACCACCTACAATGCATCCTTCTCAACACTCGCTCGGTCCACAGACACGCCATTGACCTATGGATTCTACTAGACACCATCTCTCCAGACGTCGCCTTCCTAACAGAAACATGGATGAACGCTTCTTCCGCCCCAGACATCACCATCGCCATCCCTGAAGACTATAAGATCACACGCAAGGACCGTACCGGCCACACAGGAGGAGGAATCGCTATCGTCCATAAGAAATCAATCCGCATCTCAACCAGCTCTGACGCCAACCTCGCCAACTCGGAACACCTTCACTTCCAAATCCACATCGACCCCAGGACCACACTCAGAGGCACCCTCCTCTACAGACCACCAGGACCTCGCGCAAAATTCAGTGAAGACATCACGGACTTCATCACTCCACACGCGCTCCCCTCCAAAGACTACATCCTCCTGGGAGACCTCAACTTTCATCTTGAAAAGATCAACGACCGCAACACCACCACCCTCCTGGACAACCTCGCCAACCTCGGACTTAAACAACTGGTCACTTCCCCCACCCACATCGCAGGTCACACACTCGACCCCATCTTCACCTCCAGCAATCATGTCTCCTTCAGCCACACTACGGATCTCCTCTGGACTGACCACAGCTGCGTTCACTTCACCTACAATAAGCCAAAACCCACCAACCACCTCCAACCAACTCTGCAAAGAAACTGGAACAAAATCACCACCGACCAGATCTCCGCATCGCTCCTTCTAAACACCCCAGCCCACTCTTCTAACCCAAACCAAGCCGCCGCCAACCTCACCCTATGGTTATCCAACACCGCCGACACCTTAGCACCACTGAAAAAACGTCAAAGCAAACCTGGCAGCAAGAAGGCCTCATGGTTCAACGATGATCTTAAGAAGTCCAAGAAATTCTGCCTCTCCCTTGAAAAGGCCTGGAAAAAAGACCCAACCACTAGCACCAAGGACGCCTTCAAAAACGCCACCCGCACTCACCACCAACTAATCCGAAAGGCCAAAAAAACAGCATTCAAGGATCGACTTGACAACAACGCCCACAACAGCAAGGAACTTTTCAACATCGTCAAGGAATTTTCCAATCCCTCGGCCAACTCCAACGACATCACCCCCTCTCAAGCCCTCTGCGACTCCCTAGCCTCATTCTTCCACAACAAGATTGCAGACATCCACAACAGCTTCAACAACCAACGCGGAGACCAACCCACCCAACCATTTGCTGAACATTCTCCCCCCGTGAACACCCTTAACGACTGGAACCCAATCTCCACTGAGGACACAATCCGCCTGATGAATTCCATCCACTCAGGATCCCCCACAGACCCATGTCCTCATCACATCTTCAACAAAGCAGACTCCGTCATAGCACCGCACCTCCGAGACGTCATCAACTGCTCCTTCAACTCCGCCACCTTCCCGGAAGACTGGAAACACGCTGAACTCACCACCCTTCTGAAAAAACCCACAGCGGACCCCACCGAACTCAAAAATTACCGCCCAATTTCGCTCCTTCCATTCCCGGCCAAAGTCATAGAGAAAGCTGTCAACAACCAGCTCGCCGCTTTCCTCGAAGCCAACAAATCCCTCGACTCCTCACAATCTGGCTTCCGAGCAAAACACAGCACTGAGACCGCCCTCATCGCAGCAACAGACGACATTCGAACCATACTGGACAATGGAGACACAGTCGCCCTCATCCTCCTCGACCTCTCTGCAGCATTCGACACAGTCTGCCACAGCACCCTTTTACATCGCCTCAATAACATCGGAATACAAGGAAAAGCACTTGAATGGATCACCTCATTCCTCACCGGAAGAACCCAGAGAGTCCGCCTCCCACCATTCAAATCAGAGGCCACTGAAGTAATCTGCGGCGTACCCCAAGGTTCCTCACTCAGCCCCACCCTCTTCAACGTATACATGAGCCCCCTCGCGGCCATCGCCCGCCAACACAACCTCAACATCATCTCTTACGCGGATGACACTCAACTAATCCTTTCTCTCACCAATGACCCCAGCACCGCCAAAACTAACCTACACGAAGGAATGAAAGAAGTCGCCGAATGGATGAAACAAAGCCGTCTGAAACTGAACTCAGACAAAACAGAAGTCCTCATCTTAGGTACATCCCCCTCTGCATGGGACGACTCTTGGTGGCCGGAAGCCCTTGGAAAAGCACCCATCCCGACAGACCACGCACGGAACCTAGGCGTCATTCTGGATTCTTCACTCTCAATGAACAGACAAGTCAGCGCCGTATCCTCATCCTGCTTCAACATTCTTCGCATGCTCAAAAAAACATTCCGCTGGATCCCCACCGCAACAAGGAAAACAGTCACCCATGCTCTGGTCACGAGCCGACTGGACTATGGAAACACCCTCTACGCCGGGACTACCGCTAAACTCCAGAAGAAACTCCAACGAATCCAAAACGCCTCAGCCAGGATCATATTAGACATCCCGCGCAACGAACACATCTCTGGTCACCTGAAAGACCTCCACTGGCTACCCGTCAATAAGAGAATCACTTTCCGACTGCTAACCCACGCACACAAATCACTCTACGACATCGGACCAGAATGCCTCAACTCACGACTATCCTTCTACACCCCCTCCCGCCAACTACGTTCCTCCAGCCAAGCCCTCGCCACTGTACCTCGCATCAACAAAACCACCATGGGAGGCAGATCCTTCTCATACCTGGCTGCTAAAACTTGGAACTCACCCCCCGCCTACCTCCGCCTTACCCAGAACCACCTAGCATTCAGAAAGCAACTTAAAACGTGGATATTTGACAAGTAATCCTCCTCCCCTCTCTAAGCGCCTTGAGACCCTCTGGGTATGTAGTGCGCTATATAAATTATCTGACTTGACTTGACATTCACATATCTGTAGAATGTGTGACACCCATTCATATACCCAAACAGACACTGTCCCATCCATTAAAAAACCCATACAGTCACTGACACACCCATTGACAAACCCATGCATACACGGTCACACCCATTTGTAACCCCATGCAGACTGTCACACCCATTCATATATCATAGATACACTGTTACACCTATCTAGAAACCTATACATACACTGTCACACCCATTCACAACCCCATAGAGACACTCTCACACCCATTAACATACCCATGGAGACTCTGTGACAGCCGACCCAAACCCATACAGTCACTGTCACACCCATTGGCAAACCCATACAGACGTCATACCCATTCCTATACCATAGACCCACTGTTACACCCATCTATGTTGCTTTTTTTGTATTATTTACAGTGCTTTCTCATTGTATATTTCCAAAAATATTTTTCTAATTCACCTTTTTTTGTCATATTTGGCGTCTAGATATTCATTTTTTTCAATACTGTGTAAACTAATATTAATCCAGTGGGCTGGCCACTGACTGATTCAAGCAGACCTCCTGTGAACAATCGACCACAGCATAAAAAAAAATCTAATTGACTTTAAAAAAAAAAAAAAGCGAGAGGTGTTGTACTTAGTAAATATAATTTAAAAAACTATAGTAATTTAGTTGAAAAAACAAAGCCTACAAAAATGATATAGTTAGCTAACTATAACTTATGCCCCCTCAATGCACTGCTCATGACCTCACATATTACATCACTCATGACATGGTCAGTGACATCACTGATAACATCATCCACAGTACCACTGACAAACTCACTTACAACCCATACAATATCTCAAACACCTACTGCCACTGAACCACTGACATAACTATTCACAGACCCATACAAACAGTCCTACATCTACTTAATAGTCAGTCAGTCAAAAATACTTTTATTGATTCTTTAAAAATTGTAAAAGGATGGCCAACCATCATAACACACAAAAAATTCAATGAACATATATATATATATATATATATATTTTTAAAACATAAGAGAGGAGAAAAAACCTTGAAGTCATTACCACGGTTAAAAGGCTAACAAGTAGTGCAGTATATTTATGAAAAGTCCGCAGGCAGGTTGTTTATTGGCTGCTTAGCTTAGTTCCATTTTTCCAGTTCCTTTTCTGCTATTTTCCAGACTTTTATGGCATTACAGGAGAGGGAAATAGGTAGCCCTCCGATACACCTGATGACTGCAGTTCTACATGTTCTTATCTGTTCTTTCCTTAAAATCTCCTGAAGACTGGATTTACGAATTTTCAGTAAAAAGGGACATATACATAGTAGATGTAGTAGTGACTCCTCACCTTGACAACAGAGGCGGCATTCCTTAGAAGGCCATATAAATTTCCATTTTGGGGTCAAATCCTTTGAAGGGAATGATCCCATTCGTAGCAACATAAGGTCATGTTTTTTTGTGGTAGGAAAAGAGTTCGGTCAAATACTGTTGTTGTTTTAGCCTCTGGTAGGCCTGTATCACAGCCCAGGCATGTTTTTTTTTTGCAAAAATAGTTTTATCGGGTAACAAAGGGATCCGCTTGGTTGTGGCGTTCACCACGCTTTTGAATCCAGAATACGTTACTGGTGTAGACCAGGCCGCCTCTAGCTGTAATGTCGACAGAGATTCCTTCAGGATTGTCGTGGTCGAGTTAGCTTATCTTCCTTGATTTTCAATCTCAACCCAACAGCGGTGAGCTAAAGTATGATCTTCTGCCTCCCTCATCCTCCAATAGAACTTTACTATGGTGCCTTGTCTGGCCATAATATGATCATACATCTACTCACTAATCCATAGAGCTACTCACATATCAACTCACCCATACACCCACTAACACAAGCCATAAGCAGTGCACTGCAGCATCATAACTTGTAGTTAGCCTGAGCTAACTATCACTGCTGAATTTCTCTGGTTTTGTACAAGTGAAATAGCCTAACTATAACATCCCTGTAACCTTTGGTTTTTCAGTGAATTTCTAAGATTGTTTTTATTCTATTTCCTAACTATAACATCCCTGTAACCTTTGTTGTTTTCACTGAATATATATTTATTTAAAACACCCACCACCAATGTTAGACCATGTGTCTTTTAAACCACATACTTGAGGTGGAGGTATGATAGTGCCATAACGACAAACCCCAGACTTTGCATTGAGAAGCGGGATATGTGGCGCTGGTTGAGGTGAAGGGGAAGACTTGTCACAGGGAAGTCGGGCGACTTTTAGTGCGGGAACATTGTTTCTCCATGTATATGCCCTTGGCCCAACTCAGGATGTAAAAATGGAGATCTGGTCCTGGGTATTCGTCGCTGGACAAATCACTGCTGCGGTCCAAATTGATTTCATGGAAAGGCATCTCTTGACTTTGCAGTTTGTAATTATTATGCTGCTGCCTTTGTGACATTAATGTTTTTACTAAACATGGTGAAAGTGGGACTCCAGGTATAAGGTGACATTGCAGGTAATTAATTTCAATGCAGGATAGACACACGTTTTAGATGATGCATAAAGACTTGTATTCTCCAAGAAGCACAGATGTTTGAAATGGTCATTGTTTACACGTTCATCTTAAAGTGAAAGCTTCAAATGCTATATTTTAAGTTACGGCAGCAAATGTACTTGTAATACCAATCAAAATATTCTGGTTGGTATTAGGAGCATTATTGAAGTGGTGCAAAGCATTTCATAAGTTATTATTAACAGTCCTTTCAGGCAGCAGCAGTATATTGTTTGACATTTTTCTCATTGGGTGCTTTTATGAGTCGAGTGCATATAGGCTGCTTTGAATGTCCGTGAGATATCTGTATAAATGACAAAATCTTTGCACAGTACAATTTCACAGCATGAATATAATAGTAAAATGAATTACTGTTTACGGAAAATGTGAAGTACATTGTTTATGTTCACTGTGAGAATAAAGGAGCACAATGATGGCGCTCTTCATATTGATAAAGCCTGGTACACGTCCGAAAAGCACCTCTGAAGGACTTTTGAATTGCTGGGTGGAGAGAGACCCAGCTTATTAAAGGAATGTGAATACTCTAGTCTTTGTGTGCGTACTCTTTGTTGGATGAATTGGGAGTGTGTTTATATATATATGACGCATTCCAGCCCATGCCTTACTCACTGTAATGTATATATTTTTTTTCCTACCATCAAAACAGAGCCCAGTCTGCACGTGTGTGTTTGGTTATATAGAAGCATACCTCTGTGCCTTCAATACACAGAATATTCTTGATTGCTATGTGTTCATCTGTACTTTTTTTTATTTTTTCCTAGACACCGAATACCTTCGCAGTGTGCACTAACTATCGTGGGATCTTACTACAGGCCATCAACGACAAAGATATGAATGACTGGCTGTACGCCTTCAACCCACTGCTCGCTGGCACTATAAGGTGAGACAAATGCTTCTGATGGACACTTCTAACCACAGATTCGTCACGCTGTGAATATCCCCTGATTCCTGACTGGATGTGGAGATTTTCTCAGCATTGTTCCTGCATGCTGGTAAGAGTATGTTTCATTCTGACCCGGAAGTTACCCTGTATTCCCATCTATAAGCCACACAGTTCATTTTTATTGATGCCTTCGCACCCAGAGCCGGAGTTTGCTCCCTCAACTTTTTTGTCATCTTTTGCCAAGTTTTCCTCAAACGTTTTCTCAGTGTGCAAGTGCATATGTCCCCTCTGAAGGACTACAGGGATTAAAACTTGCAGGGACAGATTAAAGCAGATACCTGTGACAGATGCCCACCATGTAGGTTTCCGTGGCTTCCCACAACTCCAAATCTGTGCTCAGATGAATCCAAAGGTGATCTGGGACTGGGAAGCCAAGCTCTATGTCAATGAACATGTTTGAATGGCGCATAAGGACTGGTCTTGGTCCACACCGTTCCAGCTAAAGGTCCTCTTCACACTCCAAGTAGTCAGATAATCAAAAAAGAAATATAAGAAGTCAAACCACAACTCTCCATTCTCATGCCACTCTCGTCAGAAGTCACATGGGCATCCAGGTGCGTCTTGATCTTCCACCTGGTCCACTACTGAGGAACCGATTTCACAGGTTATACTGGTGAGTCCCAAATTCCAAGGTGCATTTGGGGCACTACAACAAGTTGTGTCTTTAAGGAAGTTATGTTGCTCTTCTTTGGTGCCCTTCCAGTTCCCTTTAAGTGCCTTCATGCCATAAGGGTCCAATGAGACCTCCAGGTGGGCTATTGTTGGTGGATCATTCGACTGCACCATCAGCTCTTCTTGACTCAACTGCAGGGTCTGCCACGATTTCAGAGCTGACACCCAACCCAACTTTGAATCCCTGCATCAAGATCTTTGACGAACCCATGCTCTTCTAAACAGCTGACACCCGAGGAAGAACCCATTGTTTTATTGGATTTGGAAGCGAGTCTGCACGATCTTGACCGAAAGTGTGCCTTCCACAACCTTGGGCACAGCAGATCTAGCTTTATTCCACTCTGATAGAACCTTGCCATTACCTAGAACGCTCCACTTTCCTTTTGCTTCAGACTCAGAACACATTCAACATGACTGGGGTGATGAATCCCAGTACTATGAGGAGGACAATCTTAAAATGAGACTTCAAAACATTAGTGGGATAGACACTTACTCAGCTGCTCGGTTAAACCCTTCCCCCACTCTCCCCTCCACAGAGGAATCAGCTTCTTTTACTGTGGTTATAAGATGTGCTGTACAATTTTTAAACGTGCGACTTCCATCTGTTGAAGTAAAGAAACCTGTTCGGAGGGAAGTCCTACAACCTGGACAGGCTTTCATAGAACCACCTCTCTCTTTTAATGAAGACCTGACACACACTGATAAGTACCAAACCTGGCTCTGATCCACTAGCAAACACAGGGTGCAGAGGATACATACCTGGAGGCCCTGTTTTCAACACAGGTTGCAGAAAATTACATACCTGACCCACTTTTCCTTATGCAACACCCTATGCCTGAAAGCTTGATAGTCCAGGCTTCAATGAGTTGGCTCAACCCTAACTCATTTCCTACTATGCTTCCTGATAGCGAATCCAAACTTATGGAGGCATTCGGGAAAAGGATGCTCTCATCCGCTAGATTCGCTCCCTGCTCAGTAAATGCCAGTTGATTCATGGGACAACACTGGCATGTATTGTGGGATATGGAAATTGAGATCTTGTCGACAGTACATAAAGAATTCTGTGGCGATCATTTGAAGATTATCCAAGATGATCAAGACGTAGTGAAGTAAGTCATCTGCTCTGGGCTGGTCACCACTGGCTACTTGGGAAAGGTAGTTAGTACCAGCATGGTGCTTCGGTTCTGCTCTTGGATGAAATCCACAGGCTTCTCAAATGACATTTATGCGTCACTGATGGACATGCCATTTGATGGTACCTTTCTATTCATAGAAAAGGCAGACTCTACCATGGAGCTCTTTAAGGAAAGCAAGGACACTGAGTGCTCCCTCTGCCTTTCTTCACCCATGTGGGAGTATCCCCAACAGTTTCACCCCTTTCAAGGCTTTGAAAGAGCCTTGCTGCAAAGACCCCACCAAATCCGTCTCTAGAGCAACAGAACTAACCAATCCATTCGAAGCCAGGGATCAGCCAACAACGTCCAACCCCTCCGGGTTAACGCACTGCTCAGTCCCCTATTTCTCCATGCTACCTTCACTAAGTTGTTATACTTGCCTTCAGCAGCACTTGGCTATCCTGTTAGAAGTAGGATGAGTTAGATGTTTAAAGTAGTTCAGAAAGGATATGCCCTAGCATTTCATTGAGACCCACCGCATTATGCACCAGAGCGGCGCTCAGAGGATCATTTCTCCATTTTGAGGCAAAAGGTAATGGCTCTTTTGGACAAGGGTGCCCTAGAGAGGGTCCCAGCAGCAGAAGTAGGGCCTGGATGTTACTCCCATTATTTTCTAGTGCCAAAGTGGACAAACACCTCTGTCCTATTTTAGACCTTTGATCTCTCAATTTCTTCCTGAAAAAAGACAAATTCAACATGCTCTTATTGGCACAAGTTCTATCTTCCCCGGATCCAGAAGACTGGTTTGTAGCGCTGGATGGGATTGCTGGTCGTATAAAAGCCCATTGTCACATTCCCGTCTTGCAGACCCACAGCCGTTACCTGCAGTTCAAGGTGGACCAGGAGCATTTTCTGTTTTCAGTATTCCCCTTCAGCCTTACCAGTGCTGCTTGGATGTTCATGAAAATGATGGTGGTGGTCGCAGCACATCTTCGGATGTTGGAAATACCAGTGTTCCCCTAGCTCGACGACTGGCTATTGAAGGTGGGCTTGCCACAGTCAGTCGTAGACCACCTCCAGGCGATGGTGAACCCTCAACGTCTTTAGGGTTCTCTATCAACTTGCCGAAGTCTTACCTGACTCCTTTGCAGAGACTTCCATTCATCTGGGCCTTTCTGAATATGGCCTCATTTTAGCCTCCCCTCTGGATCGAGTGCAGGACATCCCGACCATGATCCTGATGTTTCAGCCTTAGTCCTGGGTCTTAATGAGAATTACTCTGAGACTTCTTTGATTTTTGGTCTCAAGTATCCTGCTAGGGTACTATGCTAGATAGCACATGCAGGCTCTGCAGTGGGATTTGAAGTGTCCGTGGGCTCAGCACCTAGGGAACCTATCATAGTCTGTACAAGTTTCAGAAGAGACTGCGAAAGGCCTGCAACGGTGTTTGCTCACCCACAACTGGATGGGCGGCTTACCACTTTTTCTACCCACCCGGAGCAGGCGGTGGTGACGAGTGCATCACTGTTGGGTTGGGGAGGTCATCAAAGAGAGGGGGAGCTCAAAGAATCCTGGTCTCTACTGGAAACCTGCCTCCATATCAATCTGGTTGTAGTTGCGGGCTATTCACCTATGGTAACACTCTTTCTATGGATACACCATCTAACCGCAGATTCCTCACCACCAACACTCCTCTACATTCTGTGGCATGAACTCCTTTCACCATCCATATAAAGATCCCAAGTTGGAGATCTTTATAATTTCATATCTGATCAGGTATTAAGTTCGGCATCCAACAGCACAGACAGTCAAGAAAGAAACTGACAGGGCACATATATGTGGCATCAGATAAAGACTTCTAACCATAGATTCCTTACCTTAGATTTATCCACAGGCATCAGACTAGATCCAGAACTTTTTTGTTAGCAGTACCCCTGCATTCTGCTAGGTGGTGTCGTTCGGCTCTGCATGGTGCTGTTGGTGTCTGCGCCAGAAGTGATGTGTGTGGTGGCTATATCTGTGCCACCCCAGCATGTTGACGACAGTTCTTTTCTTTACGCGCCAGTCAGCGCAGATCCTGAGAGAGTTAACCAGAGTCAAATTTTGACTGACCTTTTTTGACTTTTTGTCCAAGTCTTTTGAGATTTTTCTCCTGGTGTGGCAGGATGTCAACTAGGAAGGCTGGCTTCAAGCCCTGCGGCATCTGTCACTGGCCGATGTCCATGATGGGACCCGCACCTTGTTAGCCTCTGGTGCCTCGAGCACGAACACGACATGACGACCTGTGACTGCCGTACCATGCACCCCAAGGCCTTGAGGGAACGCTCTCTCCAACTCCTTGCCACCTGATGTGCGACACCATGACGGTCTTGATCCCAGTCAAGAAGGTTGTACTGGGATCGGTTGCCAAACCCAAGATCCTCATCGTACTCCAAGTCGTCTACAGATAAGTCTCACATGCCCAAATAGAGTAAGAAGTCGAAGAGGTCTTCGACTTCGCCCCGTCCGTCAAAGTCATCTGACAATATGAGGGAGAGTGGTCATTATAGGCCTGACTCCACGGTTGAGCCTGCACCTGTGTCGGCTCGGTGACTCCCTGAGTTTCCGGGAGCCGGAGCAGCCAGCCCAACTCCACATATCTGGGTGTCTGTTTCCGCTGGCATGCCTTCGAGTCCCCAGGTTCAGGAAGTGTCCTCACTGGTTCTCTGCCAGCGGTTCCATCCTCATTGGGCCCCATGGATCCAGGCCAGTGACGGTCGTACCGCCTTGACCTTCCCTGACGCCGGACCTGATGCTGACCGGAGGGGCATTGTCCAGTCACTAACTGAAGCTATGCCTTCCACGCCAGAACCTGAACCCTCTTCTTATGGGCTGGGACTCGAGGAGAATTAGGGGGATTGCTGGACCCTAAAGAATACCAGCCCCTAGACCCCAGCATGGACTGTTGTGGGGAATTGGCTGACGCCAGCGGACTGGACACCTCTCCAGATACTGGCATGCTGACTCCGCCTACTGTGGCTACAGAGGAGGGGGCTTCTTTTGCTATGATGGTGAGAAGGGCAGGCCGAGGACCTTGACCTTAGTCTGCCCTCAGGTGCAGTCAAGGCTGATGTCTTGACAGAGGTGCTTCAGCCGGGAGTGACCCCTTCAGAACTGCTTCTCCCATTTAATGAAGCCCTTGTGGATGTCATGCTGCGGACTTGGTCCAAACCCTGCACTGGGCCTCCTGTGAACAGTGCGATTGCCCACTCCCCGCCCCAGGAGGACCCCCAACTTCCTCATGCAACACCCTACCCCAGAGACCTTGGTGGTCCGAGCCCCCACCCCCTGTGTAAATCCTGGTGCATTCCCTATCACCCCATCGGATAGGGACTCAAAGAGGCTGCCTGGCACTGCAGCCCTTGAACACTGAGTGCCTTTTGGGCTGTAACTGCCATACCCTGTGGGATTTGATTGAAAAGGTGCTGGCCTTGGTCCCAGAGGAGGCACGGGACATACTTTCCCAAGCTATATCTGACAGGAGAGATGCAGCGAAGTTCACAATTCGATGTGGACTGAACATGACCGACTAGCTGGGCAGAAAGGTTTCTTCATCAGTGGCCTTACAGCGCCATGCTTGGCTGAGAAAAACTGTCTTTTTCGGGGATGTCCTTGCGTCGTTTATGGATATGCTCTTTGATGGCTCCTGTCTCTTTGGAGACAAGGAAGACTCAGTGCTGGAACACTTCAAGGTAGCTGAGCTGTGGTCAGGTTCTCAGGCCTTTCCATGGCGTCTCGCCAACCCCAGGCTGCCATTTGCTCCTTTCGTAGCCACAAAGCATGCTTCCAGCTGCATCTTTACCAGCCCAGCCACCACAGCGCCAAGATTCCCAGCCTCTGCATGGCTAAGGACGCAGTAACCAAAGTCCACGTGGGTCAGGCAGCCATAGATCAGGCCATTCCACCACACCCTCAGCAGCCACAGCCTCCAAACCCCTTTAGTTTGCTCTCTTGCCATCATGGACACCCAGTAGGAGGTAGGACACACCATCACCTGCCCCGCTGGAGGTCTATTACTACAGACTGCTGGGTTCTTCAGCTTGTCCGAAGGTACTACTCCCTTCCCTTCATGACTACCCCTCCACCTATGCCACTCACTTGCGACAAGCTGTCGGAGGACTGTCTCTCCTTGCTCTGCCAGAAAGTGATGGCTACCTTGGCAAAGGGAGCCATAGAGAGGGTGCCAACGCCAGAAGTAGGTTGTGGTTGTTATTCCGGCTACTTTATGTTGCCCAAGAATAACAGAGGCCTTTGTCCTTTCCTAGACATGTCCCCTTACAATTTCTTACACTAGAAGGAGAAGTTTATAATGCTCAAGCTCCTTCAAGTCCTGTCTTCCCTGGACGCTGAAAATTGGATGGTAGCGTTGGACTTGCAGTACATCAACTTCCACATTCCCGTCCTGCCTGCTCACAGGCATTACCTGCTGTTCACGGTGGGCCACAAGCACTTTTGGTTTACCCTGCTTCCTTTTGGTCTCACCAGCGCCCCTCCGGTATTCAACAAAGTGATGGCAGTGGTTACAGTTGATCTGTGTAGATCTGGGGTGCCAGTCTTCCTCTATCTCCACAACTGGTTGTTGAAGGTGGGCTCACCCCATGCTGTCATCTCCCACCTCCAGACTAAGGTTGACCTCTTGCATTTCCCTGGGTTTCACACGTGCCAAAATCACGCCTGACTCCCTCTCAGATGCTCCCTTTCATTGGAGCTGTTCAGGACACAGTGCAGTTTTGGGCCTATCCTCATGAAGGATGTTTCAGCCTTTATCCTGGATTTTGGTGAGTCTGACTCTGAGGCTGCGGGCACTTATGGCCTTGTGCATCCTGCTTGTGACATATGATTGCTGACATATGCTGGCTTGTCATGTAGGTCCTACAAATCTATATAGGATCTGCACGTTTAGACAACACAAACTAAGGGATTAGTGTCCAGACTGATTCCAGGCAGGCCCAATGGATATGTTCGTCTGTAGACCAGCTAGCTCACAGTGCCACTATAAGCCTCACAACTTTACCAAAGAGCAAATAGTTTTTGGAAACTATCGAACATGACAACCCTACCCTCAAGGGATGTCAGAACACAGCGTGCTGGAATGTCTGTGTGCAGGGACCTCAGCATCTTGCATCAGCATGGAAGTCTTTTCTACTCCTCTTTGCCCAGTGAAGATGTAGTGCTTCTATACCCGAAAGGTACCCTCAGGGTTTCTACCTAGAACTGTATTATGGACATGTTGGGCAAGGATGACGACAGTGGTGACCCTTATACAGAGTTATTAAGCAGAAGATGGTAATCCTGCTGCGATACTGAGAGTACTCATTCATAATAAATAAGGTTAGTTTTTGGAGAAAACCAGAGAACATTTATGTAGCACCTAACTAGGTAAAAGGTCAGCGCCAGACCTGTTATGTAGAACACTGGTAGGACAGATGTAGGTAAAGGGTTGTCCAACTAACTAGGCCTATATTGGGGTATATTGGGGTTCATAACAGGCTCTGCAGTGGGGCCAGAAGTGGGTCCTGAAGTTCCAGTGGGCACAGCTTCATGGAGATCTCTGCAACATGGCCCAAGTCTCGACGGGAACTGCAAAAGATCTACAGTGGTGGTTAACAAACTGCGGTTGGGTGAGTGGTAGAACCCTGTCCCTTACATAACCAGATCTCACAGTGGTGACAGATACATCTCTCCTGGTATGAGGTCGCTATCTGGGAGAGGTGGAGATCACAGGCTTTTGGTCTCTCTGTCAAAATTCGGACTCAACAACAACCTTCCCGCGCTCAGGGCGATCCGGCTGGCATTAAAAGGCTTTCTACCCTCTATCAAGGAAAGGCTAGTACAAGTGTTGACGGACAACATCACCGCAACGTGGTACTGCAACAAGCAGGGAGGGTTGGGGTCGTGGACCTTTTGTCAAGAGGCCTGCGTCTCTGGACATGGCTTGAACAGCAGGGCATTTCCCTGGTGGTTCAACACCTGGCGGTCTCTCACAAACTCAGCCGAAGATGCCTAGTGAATCATGAATGAGTTATCCATCCGGAGGTGAAGCAAGGTGTCTTTCTACCGTAGGGAGAGCTTTAGTTACATCTATCTGAAAGAGACACGTTAGTGATAGATTCCTTACCTTAGAATATCCCCAGGCGTCAGACTGGATCCGGAAACTTTTGCGTAGCAATACCCCTGCGTCGTAGGACCCGGTAGGCGTCGTCTGCGGCTCCGCGTCCGTCGTCGGCGTCGTGAGCGCCGGGATGACGTCGTCGGAGTACTTAGACGGTGCCCATGCGCGCTGACGTCAGTTCTTCTTTTTTCCGCGCCAGCTAGCGCGGATCCGGAAGAAGCTCTACCCCCAGTCAATTTTTGACTGAAATTTTTGATCCTTTTGATCTCTCTCTCTCTTTGTCGATTTTTCGACTATCGGTGCCAGGGATGCCCGGGTTCAAGCCTTGTTCGAAGTGCGACCGACTCATGTCGGTCACGGACCCCCATCGCCGGTGCCTGAAGTGCTTAGGCCTCGACCACGACGATCGAACCTGCTCCGACTGCCGGGCCCTGACGTCGAAGGCTAGGCGGGAGCGGTCCCGCAAGCGCCTCGAGCTGAGGCAGTCGGCCCCGCGCCGCTCCAGGTCCCGGTCCCACGGGAGGTCGAGGGACAGGTCGCGAGGTCGGAGTCATCGACGCTCCGGGAGTGGACACGGTTCGTCTGGTTCCAAGTCCTCAGGTAAGAGGCATGAGAGGTCGGAGCGACGTCATCGATCCTCCGACCCGCCCCGACGCTCGAACGATGCGGCCGGGGACTCGGGCGACACCGCCCACGCGGCTCCGCGGGAGTCGCAGGCGTCGCCGCCTGCCCCACACCTTCGGGTCCCTGGGCACGGCGCGACGCAGGAGGAGGTCGAGAGGTACCTCATGGCCATGAGGGCCCTCCCTCCTCAGTCGGTTCCCGTGGCGCCTTCGGGCCGATCGGTTCCGTCTGGAGGTCCTTCCGGGTCGGGCGCTTCGGCCCGACGACGTCGGGTGCTTCGGGCCCGGCGCCGCTGGCGACTTCGGTCTCGGCGCCGCAAGACCTCGCTGGATCCGGCTCCGGATCCGGGACCTCGCCGGTCGACCTTACGACCTCGCCGGCGCCGTCCCTTCAGGTGTCGTCCCCGGCAGCCGATGTGGTTGCCGCCCCCAATGTCTCCTGCGGTTCTGCTCAGGCGTCGGGAGGGCGCCGATGGGCGCCGATTCCGTCAGCCTTTGGAGATTTATATCTCCACGAGGAGGCCCTGGCTGTTAATCCTGGTCTCCAGGACACAGGTGACGAGGAGGCTTGGGAGGGGTCCGAGGACCCTCTGGCACATGATTGCCAGTCACAGCAGGACTGGACATATGAGCTTGGGGAGGCCAGTGGTATTGACACCTCGCCAGACACTGGATTTACTTCGCCCCCGACTGTGGCTTCGGAGGCGGGTTCTGCTTACAGTGTAGTGTTGACGAAGGCAGCTAAGGCCTTAAACCTTCAGCTCCCCGTCGCGGCCGTGAGAACTAACCTTCTCACAGAGGTCCTCAAACCGCAGTCAGGCTCCACGGAGCCCCTCCTGCCGTTCAATGAGGCCTTGTGTGACGTTCTTCTGGGCACTTGGTCCAAGCCCGCCACAGGCCCGCCTGTGGACAGGAACGTGGCCAGACGCTACCGCCCGGCACCGGGCGACCCATGCTTTTTGTCCACCCATCCCACCCCCGAGAGTCTGGTCATCCAGGCCTCAAACTCCCAAACCGCATTCCCGTCGGCCCCGCCCGACAGGGAATCCAAGAGATATGAACAGTTCGGGAAGAAGGTTTTCTCGTCTGTTAGCTTAGGGCTGCGGTCTGTGAACACCGCCTGTCTCTTGGGCCGCTACACCCACACTCTGTGGGACACGGTTGCGGAGGTGCTGCCACGATGCTCGGAGGAGGACCAGGCTAAACTCGGCCAAGCCCTTGCGGACGGCCGGGATGCAGCACGTTTTTCTATCCGGTGTGGGCTGGATACAACGGACTCACTGGGCAGGGCGATGGCAACGACGGTGGCGGTTCGACGCCACGCCTGGTTGAGGTCCGCCAACTTCTCGGCTGATGTCCAGGCCACCCTCCTGGACATGCCGTTTGATGGCCGTCGCCTCTTCGGCGACAAGGCAGACCATGCGCTGGAACGTTTCAAGGACTCCAGGGCTACGGCCAAGTCCTTGGGCCTTACGGCCCCACGCCAGCAATCGGGTGCCTTTCGCTCCTTTCGTGGCCACGGAAGGGGCGCCCCACCACGGACCGCCAGCCACGCACCGCAAAATGTCCAGCAACGCGGTGGCGGACGTGGGAACCGCCGTGGCGGTCGGGGACCGCGGCGAGGCCAGTCCACACCTCCCTCAGCAGCGCCTGCCTCAAAACCTCCTAGTCCGAGTTTTCAGGCCCATGTGACGCCTGTGGGGGGCAGGGTTCGCCATCACCTCCCCCACTGGCATACAGTCACTTCGGACAGGTGGGTGCTGCAGATTGTCCGAAGGGGCTACTCCCTCCCCTTCGAGACATCCCCTCCATCCATGCCACCACAATGCCACCGTGTGTCGGGGGATCACTTGCAACTTCTGCAAGAGGAGGTCTCGGCCCTCTTGGCCAAGAGGGCCATCGAGCGCGTTCCTGGGCCAGAAGTAGGGTGTGGTTGTTACTCCCACTACTTTCTGGTGCCCAAGAAGGGCAAAGGGGGCCTACGCCCTATCTTGGACTTGCGGAACGTCAACGGCTTCCTCCGAACGGAGAAGTTCAAGATGCTCACTTTGGCTCAGGTCCTGGCTGCTCTGGACCCGGGAGACTGGATGGTAGCGTTGGACCTACAGGACGCCTATTTCCACATCCCCGTCCTGCCGGCCCACCGGCGTTACCTGCGGTTCACGGTAGGCCAAGAGCACTTTCAGTTTACCGTGCTCCCCTTCGGCCTTACCAGCGCCCCACGGGTGTTCACGAAAGTGATGGCGGTGGTCGCGGCTCATCTGCGCAGGCAGGGGGTATCAGTCTTCCCCTACCTCGACGACTGGTTGTTGAAGGCGGGCTCGCCCCAGACAGTCGTCAGCCACCTCCAGACTATGGCCGACCTCCTGCACCTGCTGGGGTTCTCCATCAATGTGCCGAAGTCGGATGTATGACGTTACAACGCATACTTTTACTCCGCATACCATTACAACGCGGTATTCACAACGCATACCGTTACAACGCATAGCGCTTTGGGGTGCTGGATAGTGGTAAGTATAATTTACTATTCTAACTCCAGTCCCCGTGGACCCTAGGGAAGGTGTTGGATAGTAAATTAAACTTACCTCTTATCCTAGAGCGCCCCCCAGCGCAATGCGTTGTAATGGTATGCGTTGTAATGCCTGCGTTGTAGTGGTAGTGCGTTGTAAAAATTGCGTTGTAACAGGTGAATACCGCCGAAGTCACACCTGTGTCCCTCTCAAAAGCTCCTCTTCATCGGAGCGGTTCTCGACTCGGCGCAGTTTCGGGTTTATCCACCCGAGCAGCGGGTTCGGGATATTCAGGCTCTAGTTCCAATCTTCCAGCCGTTATCCCGAGTCTCGGTCAGGTTGACGCTCCGGCTTCTGGGACTGATGGCCTCCTGCATCCTTCTGGTGCGTCACGCCAGGTGGCGGATGCGGGCTCTGCAGTGGGACCTGAAGTTTCAGTGGGCCCAGCATCAAGGCAACCTGTCCGATCATGTCCTGATCTCGGAGGGCACTGCGAGACAACTGCAGTGGTGGCTCACGGACCGCGACTGGGCCAGTGGCAGATCCCTCTCCCTACCCCACCCGGAGCACGTAGTTGTGACGGACGCGTCCCTCCAGGGCTGGGGGGGCCACATGGGAGAGGCGGAGATCAGAGGCCTCTGGTCTCCGGCGGAGTCCCGGCTCCATATCAACTTGCTGGAGCTTCGGGCGATTCGTCTAGCACTGAAAGCATTCCTCCCCTCTGTCCGGGGACGTGTAGTGCAAGTGTTCACCGACAACACCTCCGCCATGTGGTACTGCAACAAACAGGGCGGGGTGGGGTCGTGGACCCTTTGCCAGGAGGCTCTGCGCCTCTGGCAATAGCTGGAACATCAGGGTGTGACCCTGGTGGTTCAACACCTGGCAGGCTCTCTGAACGCCAGGGCGGACGAACTCAGCCGTCGGTGCATGATGGATCACAAATGGCGTCTGAACTCGGACGTGGCGCAAGGTCTCTTTCAGCGGTGGGGAGAGCCTTGGTTAGATCTATTCGCCACAGGAGAGAACGCGCAATGTCATCAGTTCTGCGCGTTGGAATTTCCAAGGCGGCACTCGCTCGGAGACGCTTTTCGTCGCGAGTGGAGCTGCGGTCTGTTGTACGCCTTTCCGCCTATACCACTTCTGCCCAGAGTGCTGAAGAAGATCAGGCGCGACCGGGCCCAGGTTATCCTTGTGGCTCCGGACTGGGCACGAAGGTACTGGTATCCCGAGCTACTCAGCATGTCAGTCGATCCCCCGATTCGTCTGCCTCTTCGGGAGGACCTTCTGTCGCAGCAGCAGGGGACGGTCCTGCACCCGAACCTGTCCAGTCTCCACCTACAAGCTTGGAGATTGAGCGGCGGCAGTTGAGGCCATTTGACTTGCCTCCTGAAGTCTGTGATATCATTCTGGCAGCCAGGCGTCCCTCCACGAAGTCGGTATACGCCTGCCGGTGGAACAGATGTGTGGCATGGTGCACAGCAAAGGCTGTGGATCCTCTCTCTGCACCCCTTTCGGAAGTGCTGCTCTTTCTTCTTTCCCTTGCCCAGCAGGGCTCTGCTCTGGGCACTCTTAAAGGGTACCTTTCTGCTCTATCAGCCTTCTTGAGGCTACCAGATCAACCTTCTTTATTCAAGTCCCCTATTGTAAGTAGATTTCTGAAGGGCATCACGCACATGTTCCCTCCTGTTCCTTTCGTGATGCCCCAGTGGGACTTGAATCTTGTTCTCACTTATCTGATGTGTGCTCCCTTTGAGCCACTTCATAACTGTCCTCTTCGTCTCCTTACTCTGAAGACTGCTTTCCTGGTTGCCATCACCTCTGCCAGGAGAGTGAGTGAGCTCCAGGCTCTTTCTTCTTCTCCACCTTTCCTGTCTGTTCATCCTGACAAGGTGGTGTTACGTACACGGCCTTCCTTTCTGCCCAAGGTTGTCACGGCCTTCCACATCGGGCAGTCCATTACCTTGCCCACTTTCTTTCCGCCTCCGCATCCCTCGAAAGAGGAAGAGAGGCTCCACCGTCTGGATCCAAAACGTGCGCTCTCCTACTACCTAGATCGCACACGCCAATTCCGGGTGGATGACCAACTCTTCGTTGGTTACGTGGGCGCGAAGAAGGGTAAGGCTGTGCACAAGAGGACCATCTCTAGGTGGATCATCTTGTGTATTCAAGCATGTTACTCCATGGCGAGGAAGGAGCCCCCGGCTGGATTGCGGGCTCACTCCACTCGGGCCACGGCAACGACAACTGCCCTGGGCCGAGGTGTCCCCCTGCAGGACATTTGCCAGGCAGCCACGTGGGCCTCGCTGCACACGTTCGCAAGACACTACTGCCTGGATAGTCAAGTCCGGAGGGATGGCTTCTTTGGCCGTTCCGTCCTCCAGGACTTTCTGGTGTGATATTGGTTCGCAGACCCACCACCGGGGTTGGTATTGCTGGGGTATCTATTCTAAGGTAAGGAATCTATCACTAACGTGTCTCTTTCAGATGCACAAGTTACTACTTGTGTAACAATATATCTGTAAGAGACATTAGTTAGTGATAGATTCCTTACCGACCCACTCATCCTCCCCGTTCTGCGAACCGATATCTAGGGTTAAGGTCATCCCCTTTCAGGGCCCTAGTTTCATGGCACCAGTGTTGGTTCTATCATCTGCGTATCTGGCGCGGAAAAGCTGTGTGTCAGAACTGACGTCAGCGCGCATGGGCGCCTTCTAAGTACTCCGACGACGTCATCCCGGCGTTCACGACGCCGACGACGGACGCGGAGCCGCAGACGACGCCTACCGGCGCGCAGGGGTATTGCTACGCAAAAGTTTCCGGATCCAGTCTGACGCCTGGGGATATTCTAAGGTAAGGAATCTATCACTAACTAATGTCTCTTACAGATATATCGTTACACAAGTAGTAACTTGTGCGTTAGTCACTGACGAGAATGCTCAATGTCAGCAGTTCTGCGCCCTGGAGTTTCCAAGGCATGTCTTGCTCGGACATGCTTTTTGTCTTCTCTGGAGCTCAGGTCTTCTTGACGCCTTTCTGCCCATTCTTTCTGAAGAAGATCAGGAACAACCGGACCAAGTCATCTTTGTGGCTTCAAACTGGGCTCAAAGAGTTTGATATCCTGAGCTGCTGAGCATTGCTATCTATCCTCCGATCAGGCTGCCCCTTCAGAAAGATGTTCTGTCAGCAACAGGGTAGAGTTCTCCACCCGAACTTGTCAACGCCCTGCCTTCTTGTGTGAAGTGGCTGCAGCAGTTGATAGCTTTTGACCTTCCTTCAGAAGTCAGCAATGTTATCTTGGCAGCCTGGCGTCCCCCACCAAGATGGTATACACCTGCTGTTGGGGTAAGTTTGTGGTAAGGTGTGCAGAGAAACAGGTTGACTCTCTTTCTGCTCCGCTTTCCCAGGTCCTTCTCTTTATCCTTTTCCTTGCCCGACAGGGCTCTGCTCTGGGCACCTTCAAGGGCTATCTTTCTGCTATCTCATCCTTTCTGCGGTTGCTTGATGAGCCCTCCCTCTTCAAATCCCCTATTGTACATAGGTTCTTGAAAGGTTTGCAATATCTTTCCTCCTTCCCCCTTCATCATGCCTCAGTGAGACCTTAATCAAACCCTGACGTTCTTGATGTGTGCTCTTTTTGAACCCTTGCACAACTGTACTCTTAGGCTCCCTACTATCAAGACAGCCTTCCTAGTGGAAATAACCTCTTCCTGGAGGATCAGTAATCTTCAGTCTTTGTCATCTAAGCCTCCATACCTGAACATCTACTCTAACAAGCTGGTTCTTCACACTAGAGCTTCCTTTCTGCCGAAAGTAGTTACTCCTTTTCATATAGGCCAGTCCATAATCGTGCCAACTTTTTTCGCTCTGCCACATCCCTCTAAAGAAGAGGAGCGACTCCCCCGACTGGACCCAAAAGAGTGTTGTACTACCTTGACCACGCAAGAGAGTTCCAGCTGGACGACCAGCTCTTCGGGGGTATGACAGAACGAAGAAGGGAAAGGCCATGCAGAAGCGGACCATCTCCCGATGGATCATGCTCTGCATTAAGATCTGCTACGCATTGGCCAAGAAGCAACCCCCCTGAGGGCATGCTTGCTCATTCCGACAGAGCCATGGCTGCAACCACTGCGTTAGTATGTGGAGTCCCTGTCCTGGACATCTGCCAGGCAGGAACATGCGTCTCTTTACATATGTTCAGAAAACACTACTGTTTGTGCAGTCAGGTCAGTCAGGACGGGCTCTTTACCCCCTCTGTCCTGCAGGACATTTTAGTGTGAAATTCTCTTGCAGACCCACCTCCAGGAAGGTATTGCTTGGGTATCTATCCTAAGGAAAATATTCTGCTGCTAGAAGTCTCTATCAGATGAACGCCTTATATGTAGAGACTTCATCTAGCTGCAGATTCCTTACCAACCCACCCATCCTCCGTTCTCTGCGAACTGATTTATCGGGACATGGTTTTCACCCTTTCTGGGCCCTTGTTTTCTACACCAGTGGTGATTGTTCTTTGCGGCTCCACGCTCCTAGTGTGGAAAGTCGCTTAAAGAAACTGACGTCAGCGCGTTGGGGTGGTGTCTATATGGACACTGTGTATGCTACTTCCGGCGTGAGCAGCTCCAGTGCTGGGGGGCACTGCGCGGAGCTGAATGACAACACCGATCGGCGCACAGTTATACTGCCCACGAAAAAAATTCAAATCCAGTCTAACGCCTGGGGATTATTCTAAGGTAAGGAACCTACAGCTTACTAGAGTCTCAACAAAATAAGGTGTTACCGAGGGAAAGTAACTTGTTCTTCAGTCCCAGACTTAAAGATAGATAATAATTACCCCTCACTTATTTTCTAAACAATGCATCTCAGTGCTTTACAGCATCGCAGTTGCTTGTGAATTGGTGTCTTTTGCAAAGTCGTAACCCCCACACATGAAAAACCTTGTATCAATAGTAATCTGGTATGGCCTAAACAATACATCTGTATAAAATGGCTATCTCCAAAACATCCAGCATACATTCCAACAAAAATATTAAAGCATTACAACAGGTGCGCCCACACTTCCAATTGAAAAAAAACATTGTATAAGTAGTCATCAGATATATACTAAACAATATATCTATGTGAAACAGATGTCTCCAAAAATACAACATAAAATCAGTTACAATGAAAGCAAATTGACCTTCTCTGAAGGTCAATTTTCCTCTTCTATAGCCTTTAACATGATTTATGCCCCAAAACCGTATATCTTTAAGGTCCGCCATATCCTGTACAGCATTACAATGTTCTTTAATCAACAATTTATCATCCTTATTTTTAAACAATATCACATATTCCTGCCATCTGATTTTCCATTTTCTTATTGTGGACCCAATATAGAACTTTTTACAGATATATTGAAACAGATAAACACAATCTTTTGTTTTGCAGTTCATGAATGATTCTGTGCTGTATTCCTTTGAAGAATTGTGAATGTTAAAAATCTGGATTACTTTTAAAACATAATTACATCTAATACAACCCTGGCATCTATAACAGCCATTCAGCTCTTTTAACAAACTCTCAAATGCTCGACTTCTCAGCACCGACACAACCATTCCTGGTGTTTCTGGCACCAGGAACAGACTTCCCTTACTGTTCCTGAATGCAATGTTTGGCATTTTCAACAGGCCCTCACACCCTTCAGGCACAACAACAACGTTCAGCCTCTCCATGATCATGGCATATTGCTTGGGTCTGGTAGCATCATCACTTGCTCCACCCTTCACATGTGCGCACAGCATCGCAGTTCCGTTATTAGCCCTGCTACCAAAGCCATCAACGCTGCCACCTCCACCTCTGTCAGACCATGAACTCTGATCCATCAGCTCCGCCTATGGAGCCTTGTCCTCAAAAGACATCTAGGAGAGAGGCACAAAGGCTTATAGAAGAAGGAGATTATAGGGAAAGAATGCATAATATTTTTGGCATGAACTTCGACCCCTTGGACCTGTGCCCACAGGATGATAAATCCTTATGATTTTACCAGCCTGCCCTCTGGCAGTGGCCTGGATACTTAACCAGAGTTGGTAATGGAATTACCTGCCAGGCCTCTTACCCCAGGGTTTCGAGGCCAGACTGTGATGTCTCACTCCTGGTGACCCACAATTTCTCTCTGTGCACTCTTGTCCAAAGAGAGTGTGTTAATTCAGGCATCCTTCTCATCAGGACTGGTGCAGAGCACTTTCCTCACTTCCCTCCGAGAGATAAGCATGGGGGAAGAAGACCTTCTCAGCTAGCAGCATGGTCTAAAGTAGTGGAAGGCTAATTGCGTTTTTGCCTGCTACGCTCACGGCATGTGAGACATGGCTCAAGAGATAGTGCTTTCTGGTGTGATTATTGGTTCGCAGACCCACCACCGGGGTTGGTATTGCTTGGGTATCTATTCTAAGGTAAGGAATCTATCACTAACGTGTCTCTTTCAGATGCACAAGTTACTACTTGTGTAACGATATATCTGTAGGAGACATTAGTTAGTGATAGATTCCTTACCGACTCACCCATCTTCCCCGTTCTGCGAACTGATATCTAGGGTTAAGGTCATCCCCTTTCAGGGCCCTAGTTTCAATGGCACCAGTGTTGGTTTTTAGCATAGCTCTGCGTTTCTGGTGCGGAAAAGCTGTGGCTAAGAACTGACGTCAGCACGCGGAGGCGGTGTCTAAGTACTCCGACGACGTCATCACGGCGCCCATGGCGCCGACGACGGACGCGGAGCCACAGACGAAGCCTACCGACACGCAAGGGTACTGCTACGCACAAATTTCCGGATCCAGTCTGACGCCCGGGGATATTGTAAGGTAAGGAATCTATCACTAACTAATGTCTCTTACAGATATATCGTTACACAAGTAGTAACTTGTGCGACAAGACAGACGTCTCATCCGTCGCGCGACGGCGGTCGCGTTCAAGATCACATGAGGCCTCTTCGCATTCCATCCGAAGTCCCCCACAGACAATTGCCTCTTCTCGCAGTGCATCTGTGCAATCTGGAGGTCCTGCAGGTTCTCCTTCTAGAAACCCTCATAGGAGACAGGAAACCCCTTCGGTTCACCTCTCTCCCAGATGGATGCAACCACTACATGTATGGCAGTCGGAAGCAGCGGTTGGAGAAATAAGGGAGGCTGAATATTCAAGCCCTGTACATAGGTTTCCTTAACAGCGCTTGCTGCAAGAAGCAGACAAATCGCCTACCACTCGCCCCAGGGAGCACAGGGGCAGGTCTCCAGACCGAAGACCTGCACATAGCCATCATAGAAGGCAGCGTACACCATCATGGTCGTCAACGACAACGCAATTGTCTAAGAGGGATTACTCTCCAACCCTCACGGATAGTCCTCCCAGCAGAGTGTCACCTATTGATGACGTGAACACTTTCCACGATGTGTTATCCAGAGGTGCACAGAAGTTGGGCGTTACCATGGCCACAACTCAGAGGACAACGTCTATTATCTTTGAAACGCTGCACCAACGATCAATGTCGAGACCGTTACTCCCCTTTGTACCGGGAGTCATCGAACCAGTGATGGATGTTTTTCTGGCCCCAGCATCAGCAAAAGCAGCTCCCACACGGATCTTAAAGAAATATAAGCCAGCGGCTTCAGATCCTCTGTTTTTAAGATCTGATCCTCCCCCTGACTCAGTGATAATCACGGCAACGAAAAAGACACATTCGGTGGCATCTTCATCTGTCCCACCAGACAAGGACATTAAAGTCATGGACTCTTGCGGAAGGAAAGCCTGTGGTTCGGCTGCATCCTCGCTACAGGTTTCCAGTGCTTCAGCCCTGTTAGGGCGTTATGACAGATCCCTGTGGGACTCTTTGGATCGTTTCAAGGCAAAACTCCCGAAGGAAGACTATCAGGACTTCACGGAGATTATCCAAGAGGGGTCTTTGGTGTCTAACCAAGTAATAAGCGCAGCAGCTGATGGTTTCTCCCTGCCGTCGCATTCTTATGCGCATGGCGTTTGTGCACGCCGTTCCTCTTGGTTACGACTCACCGCGTTGAAACCAGATGCTCAACAACGCGTTTTAAACTTACCCTTCTCTGGTACCTCTCTGTTTGGTGCCCTTGCAGATGAGGAGATGGGCAGGATGAAGGCAGAGTTGAACACTTTGAAAGCGGTTGGCCTTGAAAAAAAGAAAAATTCAAGAAGCGTTTCAAGCCGTACAACCGCAAAAGAGGTAAACAGAGGGTTCAAACCCCTCAATGGTCCCAAAACAAGCAGGGGAAATCCCAAAATCAAGGCCAGCGATCTTCCAGAGGAAGAGGAAGACGCAAGCAGCAATCCTCGTCCACACCCAAAGCAGGAGGGAAGCAATGAGTCTATGCTTCCTCCAGCACTGTTGCGCACTCCAGTCGGAGGAAGTATAACGCACTATGCTCAAGAGTGGCGCACAATAACAAAAGATCAGTGAGTGCACAATATACTAGTCAATGGCTACGCACTACGTTTTTGCAAAGCTCCAAATGACTGTCCTCCGATAAAATCCAGACAACATCTTCTGGACCTCTTGCAACAGGAAGTGGTGACCCTTCTAAAAAAACAAGCAATAGAAGTGGTCCCGTCACTACAAAGAGGAAAAGGCATCTGTGAGAAGTTGGCCTGATATATGATGCTCACTAGTTCTAGTGATCACCTTGTATCCGTCCAAACAACCCTTATGGTGATTGGTTGTAGGTCAACCTTATAGACCAGCAATCCTAATGGTAGCATGGACAAAGCAGTCTTAGGCTAAACTCTTTTGGCATCTGAAGTCAGCTGTTTTACCACATATAACCCCTTGAATACCAAGTGAAAGGACACCACACAGGTTGTTATGAAAATCAACAAGTATTTATTAACTACCATACACCTCTGAACTCTTTATGAGGTCAGAGGGCTAAGCACATGACAAACTCTTAGGAAAAATACGTTCAAGTTGCACGATTTACAATGGTGCACTAGGGGCACGACAAACCATATACTAGGTAAGTGGAATGTGAAAGTCTATCAAAGAAATGGAGCTGTCCACAGGCTGTAGGATGGCTGGGACCACGCTATACTAACTTGAGGTAAGTACTAGGAGGCCCACGGAACGCGTGTGCAGTGTGTGAACTCACACGCTACATGCGTACAAACATCTATGGACAGTACAGTTTTAAGAAAAGGTGAGTACGGACGTCCCTGACTAGATAGGACAAAAACGACTGTGGAACTGGACACTGGAGAGTCAAGCTACCCTTGTGCACCGAAATGCTCGTGTTACCTCACCCACAGGCTGCGGGTGCATAGGTGCCAAGTCGTGTCGGGTTCCGGCGTTGAAGTCTATGGAGCCTGGAGGAAAAGATGCTGCAGGCGGTCAGGAGGAAGATGTCCGGTGTGATCCAAGGGTGGATCAGTGAAGAGAAGAACCTGAAAGCAGAGGGGACAATGTTCAAAGTCACTATCCAGTGACTGGAGTGGAACCAGGAGTGGAACCAGATGTCGTCGTCTCTATCAGGTGAAGGTGGACGCTTGTCTCTGCAGCCACGTGGACCAGGTGGTGTCTTCGACGACCAGGATGGAAGCACGAGCTGTCCCACGCAGGCTCTCGCTGTCGGCGGTGTCGTCTCCGGATTCGGGTTCAACAGGCCTTGGCAAAGGCAACCCACGCGATGAGTGGAAACGGCGTCTGGAGTGGACCAGGAGGGTCCGGGGTGCCCCTCTTTTGGAAGGGAGCAAGGGCCAGTCTGGAACAACCAGACCAGCAGTAAAGTTGTCGGGTTTCCTCGTCTAGGAGGCCACAAGCCAGCCGGCAAGTGACCAGACAACGCGTCGAACAGCAAACAGGCAGAAGGGCCCCACGCAGCTCTTGTGGATGCTGGAGGGCTGGTCTTCGGTGCAGGAGCTGCTCGGGGTCGGGGCTTCTCAGTCCCCAAAGCACTTGGACGAGGATACCTCTGAAGTCGTGCTGGAGCGAAGTGCTGCTTCTTTCAAGATGGCCGGTCCCACGTGTCTCGTCGCACCCACGGATCTCAGCTGTGCTGCAGATGTAGATAGAGGTCGGAGAGGTCTGGGAGTCCGGGTCTCATCGGGCTCTGAAGTCTGGATCCTTGCAGGAAGACGACAAAGGGAAGCCGCTGTACCCTGATGGTGCCTGCTTTTGCAGGGTGGACACTCCTTGCCCACAAGGGAGATTTCTTCCGTCTTCTGTGGAGCAGAACGTCGAAGTCCAGAGTTTCTTCTTGTGAAGTTGATCAGGTTAATCTAATTTGGAATGGGACCAGTTCCTACCTTTATCCGGCTAAAGGGGGGCTGCACTACGACTAGGTCCCTCCCCTGGGTGGGACCAGGAAGGGGGTGGTTACACCCCCTATCCTTTGTCCGGTCTTGCGCCAGCTCTGGGGCTGGAGTGCCCCAGCAACTGGTTTAGACCGGGGTATGCACAGGGACACCTTGTGTGCCCCAGGCATGTCTCATTCCTTTCAGCCCTGTCCTACCTAATACACAAAATCCTGTCTGGGGTGGTGCTAGCACCTCCCAAGGCAGGAAACCCTTTGTCCAAGCCTCCCTCGCTGGAAGGACTCCCAGCAGCAGCAGGTCAGACTTGTGTCTGTGGTGGCAGCATCCATTTTGTGATGCTGAGGCTCGAGTTAACTTTAACCGGGGTTCACAGTTACATACATGTCGTGTCTCTCTAGAAGGGTGGAATGCTACCCCCGTCGCCAGAATTGGCGAGGGGGTAGTATTCCAATTCGTATGACACCTTACTCGACATGTTTTGATAATGTTATACCAAAGTTGGCAATAACCGCGAGGATTATAATGCACTTAAGAGTATATGGTATAGCGTTATCATGGGAACAGCTAAAGGACTTGGTTCCGAAAGCTGCAGACAGGCTCAGCTCATGCTAGAGCACCATCTCACATAATTCCAAGCACTCTGCCTTCAGGATTGATAAGGCCTGCCATAGGAGTGACTGATAGGAGGATATGTGTCCATTTTAGGGTTAGATATAGGGATACTATATCTAAAGCAAAGGGTGATTGCACCACCTTGCCCCAGCTGATTGATCAGCCAGTTGTGTCAGATTTGGATGGCCAGCCAGGGGTGGCATAATACATGCTGCAGCCCCTGGTAGGCCCTGGGTGCACCTATTCCCTGGGTATCTAAGGTGACTCAGTATCCAACTAGATATGTACCTAGAGTACATGGAATCCATTTTACAGAGAGAGCAGTGGACCTGGGGTCCTGAATAGCAGGGCCCCAGGTCAACTAAGTTGAAAAACCAGCAAAACACCAGGCAAAAAGTTGGGGGCAACCATAGTCAGATATCCACCTTCCTACAGCATCTATTCCAGATACTTCCTGGTCCGGAAGAAAGACCAGCAAGGCAAATTCAGACCCATCTTGGATCTGCGTTTTCTAAACGGATGCATCAAAAAAGAAAAATTTCGGATGCGCTGTATCCATCAAATTTTCCCTCACCTGAAGACGGGCGATTGGATGTGCTCAGTGGATCTTCAGGATGCATACTTCCACATCCCGATCACGGCACGGCATCGCAAGATCCTACGTTTCATGGTAGGGAAAGATCATTACCAGTTCAAGGTCTTGCCCTTCGGCCTCAAGTCAGCCCCAAGGGTATTCACAAAGTGCATGGCGGTAGTAGCGGCATACTTACTTCGTCAAGGCCTACACGTATACCCATACCTGGACGATTGGCTACTAAAAGAATCGTCTCCTCGTTTGGTACAGGAGCATCTTCACATGTGTCTGAGCCTTCTTCATCGTTTGGGCTATCATGTCAATCTGGACAAGGCAGTCCTGCTACCGAGCCAATCGATCCACTATCTGGGGGCCACTATCGACTGCGTTCAAGGAAAAGTGTTTCCCTCGGCGGAAAGACTATCATCAATGAAGATCAAAGGAAACATGATTCTTCAAACTCTGCGGCCATTGGTGAGACAGGTGGCTTCCCTGCTGGGTTCAATGGCCTCCTGCATTTTTCTCATACCCAATGCCAGGTTGAGGATGAGGCCACTTTAGCAGGACCTGTAGGACAAATGGAGTCAGGCTCAGGTCAGTGGAACAGCCAGATTCTTCTACCCCCCATTGCGAGGAAGTCCATCCTCTGGTGGATACACCCTCAGAATCTCATGGTGGGAGTTCCATCTCATCAGCCTATGCCTGTACAATCCCTAATCACAGATGCCTCTCTTCAAGGCTAGGGGCACACCTGGGCCCTCTTCAAACTCAGGGTAGATGGACCCCCCACGAGCAGACTTACCATATCAACATGCTCGAACTGCGGGCAGTCCACTTGGCCCTCAAGGCTTTTCAACCAGCCCTTCAGTCAGACTTAATTTTGGTTCAAACGTACAACAAAATCACCATGTACTATTTAAACAAACAAGGTGGAACACGATCTCGTCCTTTGTCTCTCGAGGCTCAAGCGATTTGGCACTGGCTGCTTACCAGGAACCTATTGATTACGGCAGTCCATCTGCCGGGAGAGCAGAATATTCAGGCAGACTCCCTAAGTCGTCACTTCCAAGAGCAAAAGGAATGGGTGCTCAACGACGACGTAGTAGAAGATATTTTCCAGCAGTGGGGACATCCCAGCATCGACCTCATCTCAGACGAAGAAAACAGAAAATGCCACGCCGTCGCGTCCAGGTTCTTCCGACCAGGTACGGGGGGGAATGCACTTTTGATCAGTTGGTCAGGGACGTTTGCATATGCCTTTCCACCCCTCCCTCTCATTCCGAAGGTGGTGGCGAAGCTCCTGAGATCCAGGATGAAAATGATACTAATAGCACCAGATTGGCCTCGCCAGTGGTGGTACCCGGATCTCCTTCAATTGTCAATTCGCCCGCATCAGAGACTTCCATGCAGGCCGGACCTTCTTTCCAAGATGGGGGGGGGGGGGAGATCTTCCATCCGAGCCGAGCCTCCCTCAGCCTGACAGCATGGCTCCTGCGGTCCTGCAGTATGGACACCTAAATCTTCCTGCAGACTGCATGGACATTCTAAAAGAGTCAAAGAGGCCTTCCACATGAACCTCATACTCTATGAAGTGGAAGAGGTTTTATCTGTGGTGTGTTCAAAAGGGTTGGAGCCCAACCACTGGTCAAGAGGAAGTCCTACTACCGTACTTACTCTATTTGGCCAAGACGGGTTTAAGGTACTCTTCTATAAAGGTACATTTGGCAGCCATTACGGCTTATCGTAAGTCTCCTAACCATCCTTCATTTTTTCAGCTTCAGGTGGTTAAGGATTTCCTACAGGGGCTAAAGAAGGTTTACCCTCCTGTGAGACCTCCCTCTCCACCTTGGGAGCTGAATTTGGTATTGTCCAAACTAATGGGCCATCCGTTTGAGCCCATCCATAAAGCATCTCTGCAACACCTGTCCTGGAAAGTGGTGTTCCTGGTGGCGATCACCTCTGCATGCAGAGTTAGCGAAATTCAGGCTTTGTCATCTAAATAACCCTATACAGTGTTCCACCATAATAGTGGTTATGCAAACCCACCCTTCTTTTCTACCTAAAGTAGTGTCGGAGTTCCATGTAAATCAGTCCATCTCTTTGCCCTCTTTTTTCCCAAACCCTACGAGCTCTGCATTCGCTGGATTTAAAGAGGGTTCTCAAATTTTACTTAGATGCCACAAAATCTGTGAGAAAATCTGACCAGTTGTTTGTAAACTATGGTTCGGTCAGAACGGGTTTTGGTGCTTCCAAACGGACCATCACGAGATGGATAGTCTTGTGTATAAAGTTATCTTACCAATTGGAAAATAAACCTTTGCTCGCTACCCCTAAGGGTCACTCAACCAGGGGCAAAGCGGCAACAGTGGCTTTTTTGCATAATGTACCGATGGCCGAGATTTGCAAAGCGGCAACTTGGAAATCGGTTCACACATTTGCCAGCCATTACTGTCTGGATTCAGAATCCAGAGCAGATACCCAAGTGGGCCAGGCCTCCTTGCGGAATCTGTTCAAGTGTTGAAGGCTCGGAGTCTGTGCTCGCCTAACGGCAGGTTGTTTTCCGATGTCTGCATAGTTTCCAGTCTACTTGCCCGCCGGATGAGGGGTTGGCTTGCTATTCTATTCATGTGATTATGACTATTGATGAGGATCCCCTGGAGGAGAAGGATTAGTTACTTACCTGTAATCCTAGTTCTCTTCCAGGGGTATCCTCATCAAAGTCATAAGCAACCCACCCGCCTCCCCGGGCAAGTAGTTATGTGAAATATTTGTATGATTTTTTAAAGAAATGGTCTGCGGTTATCCGCAAAGAACAGCTGACCTAACTGTCACCCCTGAGGGATGATGGGATCTAGGGGTCATGGCTGCCTTAAAGGCACAGTGCCAGTTTGTCTGTTACTTTCTATATGAGTTGGCTGTTCAGCTTTCTACTCTATGGTTTTCCCTACAATGCAGCCTATATGCTGACAATGCTTTCATTTTCCTTGTAGGATTACCTTTTCTACTGTGTAATAAAGCAGTTTTCAAAGGTTTTCCTTTTCTCCCTGCTTTTATTGGAATGTTTATGTGCAAAGAAGTCTTTTGCAGCATTGTTCAGCTTTTCCAGAGAGGGCTGCATTGTGAGTGGGTTTTTATATATGTATATATACTTATATGTATAGCTACATATATATGATATATGTTTCCGGGGTCCCGCACATGGGTGGTGTAAGAAGTTGGCCTGATATATGATGCTCACTAGTTCTAGTGATCACCTTGTATCAGTCCAAACAACCCTTATGGTGATTGGTTGTAAAGTCAACCTTATAGACCAGCTATCCTAATGGTAGCATGGACAAAGCAGTCTTAGGCTAAACTCTTTTGGCATGTGAAGCCAGCTGTTTTACCACATATAATATACCAGATGAAACGACACCACACAGGTTGTTATGAAAATAAACAATATATTTATTACTAACAAACACCTCTGAACTCTTTATGAGATCAGAGGGCTAAGCACGTAACTATACTCTTCAGAAAAATACAATAAGTCGCACAAATTACAATGGTGCCCTAGGGGCACGGCAAACCATATACTAAGTAAATGGTATAAGTAGATCGATGGAGGAAATGAGGATGCCCAGAGGCTGTAGAATCGCAGGGGCTACGCTACCCTAACCTTAGGTAAGGAGTAGGAGGCCCACGGGACGCGTGTGCAGTGTTAGAACACACACGCAGGTTTCAATGCAAAGTCAATGGGCATGAACAAATTACAAAAAGGTAAGTAAAGACAGTTCCGACTAATTGAGACTGAAACTACAGGATACCTGGACACCAGGAGAGTCAATCTACCTATGAGCACCGAAATGCTCTCGTTACCTCACCCACGAGCTGTGGGTGCATAGGTGTGAAAGTGTGTTGGGTTTCTGCGTCGAAGTCAATGGAGCCTTGAAGAAGGATGCTGCAGGCGACCAGGAGGAAGATGTCCGGAGTGATCCAAGGGTGAATCAATGAAGATGGAGACCTGAAAGCAGAGGGGACAATGTTCAAAGTCACTAGCCAGTGACCGGAGGGAAACCAGGAAGGAACCAGATGATGTTGTCGCGATCAGGTGAAGAGTGGACGCTTGACTCTGCTGCCACGTGGACCAGGAGGTGTCTTCAACGACCAGGATGGAGGCACGAGCTGTCCCACGCAGGCTCTTGCTGTCGGCGGTGTCTGTTCCGGAATTGGAGTCAACAGGCCTTGGCAAAGGCAACCCACGCGGTGAGTGAAGATGGCGTCTGGTGCGGACCAGGAGGGTCCGGGGTGCTTCTCTTTTGGAAGGAAGCAAGGGCCAGTCTGGAGCAACTAGACCAGCGGTGTAGATTTCAAGGATCGTAGTCTAGGAGGCCACTAGCCAGCCGGCAAGTGACCAGACAACGCGTCGAGCAGCAATCAAGCAAAAGGGCCCCACGAAGATCTTGTGGATGCTGGAGGGCTGGTCTTTGGTGCAGGAGCTGCTCGGGCTGGGGCTTCTCAATCCCTAAAGCACTTTCTCGAGGATGCCTCTGAAGTCGTGCTGGAAGCGAAGTGCAGTTTCTTCAAGATGGCCGGTCCCACGTGGCTGTGCTGCAGATGTAGGTAGAAGTCGGAGAGGTCTGGAATTCCGGGTCTCGTCGGGCTCTGAAGTCTGGTTCCACCAGGAAGGACGACAAAGTGAACCGCTAGGACGCTTGATGGTGCCTACGGATACAGGGTGGTCACTCCTTGGCCACAAGGGAGATTTTCTTCAGTCTTCTGTGGAGCAGAACGTCGAAGTCCAGAGTTTCTTCTTTGTAGTTTCAATTCAGGATAATCTAATTTGGAGTGGGACCAACTCCTACCTTTATTCTGCTAAAGGGGTCTGTACTGTGACTAGGTCCCTCCCATGGGTGGGACCAGGAAGGGGGGGTGGTTACACCCCATATCCTTTGTTCGGTTTCGCGCCAGAGCTGCGGCTGGAGTGCCACAGCAACTGGTTTGAACCGGGGTATGCACAGGGACACCTTGTGTGCCCCAGGCATGTCTCATTCCTTTCAGCCCTGCCTATCTGGATACACAAAGTCCTGTCTGGGGTGGTGCTAGCACCTCCCAAGGCAGGAAATCCTTTGTCCAGGCCTCCGGTGCTGGAAGGACTCCCAGCAGCAGGAGGTCAGACTTCTGTCTGTGGCTGCAGCATCCATTTTGTGATGCTGAGGCTCGGGTTAACTTTAACCGGAGTTCTAGTTACATACATGTCTCTAAAAGGGTGGAATGCTACCCCCGTCGCCAGAACTGGCGAGGGGGTAGTATTCCAATTCGTATGACACCTTACTCGACATGTTTTAATAATGCTATGCCAAAGTTAGCAATAACCGCGAGGATTATAATGCACTTAAGAGTATATGGTATAGCGTTATCATGGAAACAGCTAAAGGACATGGTTCCGAAAGCTGCAGACAGGCTCAGCTCATGCTAGAGCACCATCTCACATAATTCCAAGCACTCTGCCTTCAGGATTGATAAGGCCTGCCATACGAGTATATGTGTCCATTTTGGGGGTTAGACATAGGTATACTATATCTACAGCAAAGGGTGATTACACCACCTTGCCCCAGCTGTGTTACCAGCCAGTTGTTCCTGTTTAGATGGCCAGCCAGGGGTGGCATAATACATGCTGCAGCCCCTGGTAGGCCTTGGGTGCACTTATGCCCTGGGTACCTATGGTACACTGTACAAGGACTTACAAGAGTGACCCAATACCAATTGGTAAATGCACCTAAAGTACATGGCTGTCAATTTAGAGAGAGAACAGCTAGGCTGTGGGTCTGATTAGCAGGCCCACAGCCAGGAAAAGTCGTAAACCATTGAAGCAAAAAGCAAAAATCTGGGGTGACCATAGGATTGCAGACCCTACTCTCCTACAGGTGGGAATATTCATGTGCTTATGAATTTGATGAGGATACACCTGGAAGAGAACTAGGATTATAGGCAAGTAACTAATCCTTACACCCCTTCCCTTCCTTCAGGCTCCACCCTTATTTCCCTCTCCTTCCTCCTCTGCTCCAGACCACCTTGCAATCCTCCTGCAGAGAGGAGCAGTGAAGTTAGTGAAAGAACAGGAAAAAGGACAAGGATGCTAGTTTCGTTATTTCTTTGTACAGAGTAAGGATGACAGTCTGAGTACAATCCTTGGCCTCCAGGAGTTAAACTTCTTTCTCGAAAGGAGACGCTCAAAATGCTGACCCAACCCCAAGTGTTGCTAGTGTTCAACGCTGGAGCCTGGATGCTGTCACTCGACCTGCAAGGTGTGTATTTTCATATCCCCATTCTGCTGTCGCATCGTAAGTATCTACGTTTTGTGGTGGGTTCTACGCTTTACCAGTTTTCAGTACTCCCCTTCGACTGTAATTGCGGCTCACATCAGGAAGTCTAGCTTCTCCATTTTCCCGTACCTAGTTCACTGGCTAATCAAAGTTGGGTCACCGGAGGCGGGTGTTATTCCATCTGCGGTCAACAGTATCCCTACTGTTTGATCTGTGCATTGCGATCACCATGCCCAAATTTCACCTGAAGCCCTCCCAACAACTCCAGTTTGTAGGGTCAGAGGATTGCTGACATTCAGAAAAGTGTCCCTTCCTTCTAACAGGGTGCAACAGTTCCAGTCCTGAGGATTCCTCGGTCTGCTAGCTTCCTGCATTCTCCTTGTCATGCATGCATGTTGGCACATAAGGGCCCTGCTGAGGTGTTTCGGCAGACAGTGGGTACAGTACGGGGGAGACCTATCTGACTCCATTGTGATCTCCTGCAGCACTGTGGCTGAAGTGGCTGGGTAGGGGAATGAGGCAAACCTCAGCTGCAAGATGGCCTTCACTCCCCCTCCACCTGTGACTAAGGTTGTGACGAATGTCTCACTTTAGAGTGGAGAGCTCATCTGGAAGTTCTGAGCATGAGAGTCCTCTGGTCTCCAGAAGAACAGGTTCTTCACATTAGCTTGTTGGAACTGTAGGCGAATGGGCTGGTGCACAAGGCCTTCCTACCTTCCTTCCAAAGTTGGTCTGTCCAGATTTTGAACTTGACAGCAGTGTGGTACGTCGACAAGCAAGGGGGTCTGGTGTCACCTCCTTTGTCTGGTAGCATTGAGACTTTGGTCTTTGGCACACTGCCAAGGGTTCTGGGTAACAGTCAATTATCTACTGGGGTCTATGAATGTCAGAGCCAAAAGCCTGACCTGGTGTTACCCAGCTGATCATGAGTGACGACTTCTGAAAGAGTTAGTTCAAGACCTCTTCGCCCAGTAGGGCACTCCTCAGGTGGACCGGTTCACCTTCTTGGACAGTGTAAGTGCCAACAATTCTGTTTGCGCCAGTATTTGTTGAGGGGAGCATTGGGGGACATGTTTCAGTTGAAATGGAGTTTTCCACTGCACTATTCTTTTACCCCATACCCTTGGTTCCTCGAGTTCTGAGGAAGGTACACCAAAACCAGGCCCAAGTCATTTTCATCACCTTGGATTGGCCAAGAGGGTTGTGGTATGCAGACATTCTGCGCTTCTGCCCACGTTCTCCACTCAAGCTGCCACTCAGATTGGACCTACTGTTCCAGTCGGAGGGTATGGTACTGCACCCCAGTCTCCAAGGACCCCACCTACATGCCTGAAGATTGAACAGTGACATAAGAGCTCCTTTCAGCTGCCACAGGAAGTGGTTGACATAATTCTTTTGGCACGTCACCCCTCATCAAAATCGTCTTACTCTGGCAGACGGGGTCATTTTGATGCATGGTGCACGGACAACAGTGTTGGCTCTTTGCAGGCCAAGTTTACCCAGGTTCTACAATTTGCTCTCCCCCTTGCCCAGAGCGGTTGTGCAATTGGTACTATTAATGGGTATTTATTGCCATTGTCGGTATTCCTCTGTCTGACAGACCAGCCGCCTGTCTTCAAATCACAATCGTGATGAGTTTTCTGAAGAAATTAACAAATCTGTATCCTCCTAACCCCTTTGTTGTTCCCCAGTGGAACATTAGTTTAGTGTTAACTTTCAGTTTTTTCTATTAGCAATAACTTCAGCCTGACGGATGAAGGAGTTTCAGGCACTTAGGGCCGGATGTACAACCCGTTTTTGCATTGCGAACCCTTTTGAGCATGCAAAAACATGTTGGGCCATGCACAGAACCTATTTAGCAAATCGGAATTTTGCAATTGCGGTCACAAAACACTCGCAATTACCATCTACTTCAAGTAGGTGGTAATGCATTTGTAAATGGGAAGGGGTCCCCAGAGGACCCCTTCCCCTTTTTAAAATCATGCAAAATATTATTTTAAGGGCAGACAGTGGTCCCAGGGACCAATGTCTGCCCTTAAAAAATGAAGCAAAAACGTTTAATTTGTTTTACATTTCATTTCTTTTTAAATGCATCCTGTTTTCCTTTAAGGAAAACGGGCTTCATTAAAAAAAAAAAAAAAGCTGCTTTATTAAAAAGCAGTCCCAGGCATGGTGGTCTGCTGAGCCCAGCCGGCCACCATCCCTGGGAGGGCTGGCATTCACACTGGGCTCGCAAATTGCGAGATGCTCATGAGATTTGCAATGTGCGACCCCTTTGGGAATCGTAAAACAGTGTAAACACACTGTTGTACATTTCATTTATCACCTCGCAATTTGCGACTCGTCATACCTCGCAAATTGCATAGCGCTAAATGAAAGGATCGTACATCTGGCCCCTAGTTCCTGTCCACCTTTTACATCCTTTTACCCTGGCAAGTTGGTGTTGAGAAACAGGGCTGCTTTCCTGCCCACGGTGGGGTTACTCCATTCCATCTGTTGAAGTTGAAAGAGTTTTGTAAAGCGCTCTACTGCCAAGCTGTTTCTTGGCGCTGCAGAAAAACTGTCCTGAGGGAAGCAAGGGGAATTACGATGGATAGGCTCGGGAAAAGAGATAGGTTTTAAGTGCTATGCGAAAGTCCATGTAGGTAGAGATGGATCTGATAGCAAGAAGAAGTGTGTTCCAAAAGAGGGGGGCAAGAACGAAAAATCTGGATCCGCTATTTTTTTTCCTTCTATAGCGAGGAACGCTAAGGAGGAACTGGGTAGAGGAGCGAAGGCTTCTACCGGGCACATAGGCCCTGATCTTATATCTGATGAAGTCTGGAGCTGTGCCGGCTAGCGACCTAAAAGTTAGGCAGTCCATCTTGAATAATGAGCGTTCCTATATGGGGAGCCATTGAAGTGTCTTTAGCAGGGGAGTAATGTGATGCGATTTCGGAAGCCTGTAGATAAGGCAGGCCGCTTGGTTTTGGATGAGCTCCAAGCAACGGCGCTCGTATGCAGGAATACCAACATACAGGCCGTTGTCATAATCCAGGCGGGATAGAATCATTGCCAAGATGATAAGTTTGAGGGCTTCAACAGAGAAGTAACGGGACATTTTGCGGAAGGTTCTGAGGGATAGGAAGCAAGAAGAGACCACCAAGCTGATTTGAGGGCACATGGAAAGGTCTTGGCTGATTTTGAAGCCCAAGGTTTTCACAGAAGCAGAGGGAACGGGAGGGGAGCCGAAGGCTGGGGGCCAAAAAGCGGAAGTCCAGGGTTTAGAGGGACCACCGGTAAGAACCAGCTCCATCTTATCGGGGGTTCAATTTTAGTTGGTTGAGGTTCATCCAATTGTAGATGAATGTCAGGGTGGAATGGAACTTAAGAATAGAGTCAGGGGAGGAAGAAAGATTAAAAATAAGCTGAAGGTCATCGGCATAATTAAACACAGTGACCTCCATATCCTGTAACGCAACAATAAGAGGATATATGTAAAGATTGAAAAGGAGAGGAGAAAGAAACGAGCCTTGGGGCGCCCCACAGGAAACTAAACAAGAGGGGGAGGAAAAGCCTTCCAACGGAACGGCCTGGGTGTACGGCCCACTAAAAAGGAAGTAAGCCAGGCTAGCACTGGTCTCCGAACGCCGGCGCCCCCGACACGGTCGAGAAGAATGGAATAATCGACCGTGTCGAAGGCGACAGACAGATCGAGCAGGACCAGAGCCTGTGGGGAATTGATGTCGGCGCTTCTCCTGAGCTCATCCACCACGGAGAGAACAACGGATTCCGTGGAGTGTTCGGGGCAAAAGCCGGCCTGATGAGAGGCCAGGAGATGGTTGGCCTCAATGTAGGTGGAAAAACAAGACGTAATGTGACTCTCCAAGAGTTAGTTCATCACCCTTCCAACCTTTTATGCACTGCTTAATCCCACAAAGAAGGAGCAGTTGCAAAGATTGGATTCTAGACAGGCAGTCAACTACTACCTGAACTGTGCAAAGGACACACAACTGGATGACCAGCTCTTTGTAGGGTACTGAGATGGCAGAAATGCAAAGCAGTGCAGAAATGGAATCTTTCAAGGTGGATTATAATATACATTAAGGCCTGCTATGGGCTGGTCAATAAGCAACCTTAAGAAAGAATCAAGGTCCATCCTACCAGGGGTCAAAGCCACACTCCTGCCCTTGCTGGAAGAGTTCAAATTACAGAGATATGCAAGGCATCCAAGTGGGCATCTTTGAACACATTCATCAAGCATTACTGCTGGATTGGGAGTTGCGTTTGGATGGTAATTTTGCCAGACCCATCTACCCTCCTCCTATCTGGGTATGGCTATAGAATCTTTCTACAGGTGAGGAATCTGCAGGTAGAATTATCTATCAGTAGAAAAAGTTATTTACCTGCGGTACCAGTTTATCTGGTAGATACTCTACCTGCAGTTTCTTCACCAATGCTTCTGCTTCCCCGTTTGATGGATAGTCGTAAGGATATATTTTGGCACTGCACTATTCTGTCAATATCAACCAGTCCTCTCATCTCAAAGGCTGTTAAAAACAAGAAGGAAAATGGCATTCTTGGGCCTAAGTCATCGTAATATTGATCTGGCAACATCATCTGACACCTCTCCTGGCAACGATATGAAGCCAGGCCTCCGTACCAGCGACGTGTGAGCTTTGACATCTTGGGATCCAGTTTTACACCTGGAAATATTCTACAGGTGAAGAATTTGCAGGTAGATAGTGTACCCACCAGAAAGAATATTACTGTATTAAGCAGCTTTTTAGGTCTCGCCTGTCGATGCGCATGCGCATCGAGCAAGCGAGACTATTGCGAGTTATCCACTCTTTATCCAACTGCAAGGAATCGTGGCGATTCCTTGCAGTGCCCGTGACTTTTAAGGTCAATGCGCATGCGCATTGAGCTTATGCGCATGCGCATTGACCTTAAAAGTCACGGGCGCGTGCACGTCCGTCGTGTTTTACCCGCTCCGCCCCCTCCCGCCGTGTCGCATTTCTCCTCCCCCCTCCCCTCGCGCCGTGTCGCATTTCTCCTCCCCCCTCCCCTCTCTTCCCTCCGTCTTGCTTGTTTCACATTCATCACCTTTGCCTTGATAACGTCAACCTTTTCTCCCAACCATTATACAACTGCCGAGAATCTTTGCCCTGCATCCCACAGTTAACCACCGTCCCCCGGCATCACAATCACTCCCCGGCCCGCACTCCTTCGTGCCCTCACACCCGTCCCCGCTGACTCTTGTTTGGTCTCCATAGTAACCCCGGACGGCGGAAGCACCGCCGTTTGTCACAAAGCTCAGGCCCCGCACAGCCGGGTACACACACACACAGCACCCTTTGAGCACAGCGTAGACACGGACACCCTCAACCAAGCCCTACCCCATCACAACCCCCTTTATCCCCGGAAACAAGGCCCGGCATCCCCGCGCCCGGCGGTCCGAGATCCGGTTTCCCTTCGCGGCGTCGCCATGCTGCACTCACCCGCACTCCGGCCACAGGGGCCCCGGCCTCGTCCGTCACCTTGGGGGACATGGAAGCCCAGAGCAGCACCAGCCCCAGGAACGTGCCGATCACCAGCACACTGCGCAGGAGGAAGCCCACCTTCAGCCGCATCGTCCGCTGCCTGCCCTCTGCCCCACTCGCTCCCCCCGGCTCGCAGCCTCGCTGCCTCCTCCGCCCCTCGGCTCTTCCGGATTACAGTCCGCTCCTTCCCCCGGCTCTGCTGCTCCCGGTGCCCGGCCGCTCTGCTGCGCGTCTCCTGCAGCGGTGCTGCCCCCTGCTTGCTCTTCTGCATACGATAAACTTTTCCGTCAGTGTGTGATCCGCGCAGCGCCTTTCTCACCCCAGCCCGGATCTTTCTCGCCCTTCTCTAGGGCAGCACCTCCCCTCCTCCTCCTCCTGGTCCCTCGCAGATCAGGATGTGTTCCAGGAAGTCCCCTTGGGCTGCTCCACGTGGCTGATTTTGCTGTTCCTATGTTGTCACTGTGTTGTCAACCCTATGCGAGACCCCTCCACTAGACTGCCGCTGCGGTTCTGCTCGCCCCCTCCTAAAGCAAACAGATTAAATTGGTTAAGAAGGCGCCGGGTAGGCGCTGGAGGCAAACAAGGCGCTACCTGCCTCCTCGAGAAGAGCCCTGTTGACTGAGCGGCCAGGGCTCAGTGCAAGTCTGTCAGCGCCCGCCGCTCCTCCAGCCCTGCCCTCTCAACTACACGCGGATACGAACACAACCACGCACCCTCCAGCTCGGATTAGCCATAGTTTTAGCTGCTTAATCTCCCAACGTCCCTTCTCTTGTTTAAAGTTTCATCTCATACTGTCCACAACTATAGCTGCTTGCATGTCTGACAGGTGTAACAGTCATTACAGACCTTTTTACAGCAGGTGGTAGACGCTTGGTAACTCCCCACCCACCGTCATTTGAGGTATACGTACAAGTCCCGAATCTTGTCAACATTATGTGACCAAAAAGAGGGGGTTTCATGGTTTAAACTAGCCACTAATTAATATATTGGCGGCATCGCTGGAAATTCTATTACAAGTCCTTTGGCCCAATTAAGATCTTTACAAAACTAAATTTCTTTAACCCGGATCGAACGAATGGTTGTATTGGAGCAGATTAGGCTGCAGAGGTTTCATACTTGCCTCGCTCGACTGGTAGTTTAACTGGTCAGATGTAGAGTAATGTAAGTGATTTAATGAGGAATGTGCAATCGGAGTAATGAAGATTATCAGCAGGGCAACTGGAATTATGCAGCAGGAGAGGACCAAATTATGCTTCAGGGTTGACTAAATTGCAGCAAAAAAAAAATAATTATGCAGCACATTTTGTGTTGGTATTGATTACCTCATTATTTTGGCATTTTTACACATGTTGACACTGTGGGCCAAGGCTTCACCTTATTAGTTCCACTTTAACACCCAAATAAGAAATAAGCAACAGAAAGACCACTAAACCTTTGCGAAAGGCCTCCCACTCACCCTCACTCACCCTCACTCACCCACCCTCACTCACCCACCCTCACTCACCCACCCTCACCCACCCTCACCCACCCTCACCCACCCTCACCCACCCTCACTCACCCTCACTCACCCTCACTCACCCTCACTCACCCTCAACCCCTCACTCACTCACCCTCAACCCCTCACTCACTCACCCTCACTCACCCTCACTCACCCTCACCCTCACTCACCCTCAACCCCTCACTCACCCTCACTCACCCTCACTCACCCTCAACCCCTCACCCTCACTCACCCTCAACCCCTCACCCTCACTCACCCTCACTCACCCTCACTCACCCTCACTCACCCTCAACCCCTCACCTCACTCACCCTCAACCCCTCACCCACCCTCAACCCCTCACCCACCCTCAACCCCTCACCCTCACTCACCCTCAACCCCTCACCCTCAACCCCTCACCCTCAACCCCTCACCACCTCAGCCTCACCCTCACTCACCCTCAACCCCTCACCCTCACTCACCCTCACTCACCCTCACTCACCCTCACTCACCCTCAACCCCTCACCCTCACTCACCCTCACTCACCCTCAACCTCATGCTAAAGATTTACAAAAAAAAAAACCCATAAACAATTCTAAAAGCACTAACTCTAATGCTGCGAGACCTATTGCATTTCTAATGCTTGTTCTTATTGCTTTTCCGTCCTCACTGTTGTCTTTCACCAGAGCACTCAAACATTGGTACATACTTATTTGTACATTCTTATACTTATACTTATTTGTACATACTTATTTGGGCAGTACATACTGCCCAAATAAGCACTTTCTGCCAATTATTTCCTAGTGTTCGAGCCCCAATCACTGTGGCGGTTGGTGACTCTCAAAAATGCAGGGTCGTCGAGCCAGTGGCAGGCACTGTGATAAATCACAATTCCTTTAGGCTCACATTCCAAAGCTCTCAATCATTGCTTGTTAACAGATTTTAAAACAGGCCGTGACTGAGAGCTCTAGAATTAAGGCTGAGGCAATGCAGGGTACTCACAGTCTCTATCAGTGGGCCAAAAAAGAACAAATTAAAAAATGTACTTACCAAAGCTTCCTCATCAACTCAAATCCTCCTGGAGCCTTAGCCAACCCTCTTCCAATCCCAATGCTGCTCTCATGCTACAGATGAGCAGAATGAGAGCAGTGACAGGATTGGCTGGAGACGGCTGCCTCTACACTCCAGCAGGCATAAGGGGGCCTGTGCTTGCTCTCAACCCAGCTGTTTAAGGCAGCTAGGTGTGGAGGGTTACACTGCACATGTCAGGCTGGCTGTCACAAGACAGCCAGCCAAAGAGGCATGCGGATGGTAAACTGGGAGAGTGAACACCACTCCCCTGCTGCCAGTCAGCAGCTGCCCCATCCCTAAACACTGCTCGGGCTGAGAGCAGTGAAAAAATAAAATGGTAATTCATTTTATTACCATTTTATTTTACACTTTTGCTGCACTGGCAACAGGGGGGCGACACTCCTCTGCCCTAATGGAGGGGCCGCTCTACCCTCTCATCCATCTGTATCCCCTGCTGACATCAGTTTTGGAGCCTGATGTGTTATCTGCATTTAGATCAATAACTTCTTTGAATTAACCAGTAGTAGTGAGAAGCGTTATCTGTTTTTTTACTCTTATGTCCTTTTTTCTTTTTGCAGATCAAAGCTTGCCCGGAGGCGCACTGGACCCTTGAAGTACTGACAAGTCTACAACTCCTTCATTATGACCCTAATGCTCTCCTCCCACACTCATGTCTCCCTTTGTAATTCTTGATGGTTTCTCTTGTCTGTAAAACCTGTGGCGTTCTCTCTCTGCTCTCACCCTGTTCACTTGAGCTGAGGTGCTTTAATCGTAGCATGTCGCCAAACCAAACAAGAATAGAAGAAAGAACAAAAAATCCTTATCCACTCTCTGCAGCTTTTTTTTTTTTTTTTACAGATCTCTGCATTCCTTGCCCACTTTGTTCCTGCATCATAAAACTATTTGTATCTTAAGTGGAGTTTTTATCTTTTATGATTTTTATTTCCTGTAGAACTAAGATTCTATTATTTTTCTCCATCTCCCTCTCCAGCACCAACATCACCATGTTCAGATTTATAAACATATTCTTTCCATCTGTACTGCTTGGTTGCACAACTTGTGGGTGTCTAGTCAAATGTTGGTGCACTGGATGCTGTGCTAGTGGTGCAGTATTTTTTGGGTGACTGGGCAACATGTTGGGAACTTGGTATCATGTTATGGGGCATGAGAACCATGTCAGGAGTGTCTGCATCTTTTCGGTAACATGAGCATCCCTTAGGTGTCGTATTGGAGGTCTGAGTATCATGGTGGAAGTTTCCATGTTGGGCAGGGACCCAGAGCACCAGGTATGGTCCAACCCACAAATGTGTTGCCAAGACATCCTGCGAAAGGCTTTATAATAGCCTCATAGCAGCATGAATGTCTTCTAAAGATGAGGCATATCTTTGTTGTATAGATGATACTAACAATTAGTCTAATCTACATCCTTTTTAGCTATACTGAATTTTTGTGTGTGCACTCTTGTAAGAGTTCTGTATGAAGATGGTCAGAGCACAATCATCTGCTTCTTGCCAAGGTCCTGTGGCAGTGTTTGCTGTGTTGAGTTTATGATAGGGTGATTTCAGTAGCGTGCAGTGCACAGGACCACTGGTCTTTCTTCTCTTATCTGAGATACTGGCCTGTATCACTGAAACCTCCTCTGAAATTTGGCAGAACTCAGAGTGTGGTGACTAGGTAGCTCTGCAGCAAGTGTCCAGCTATGCACTCCTTCACTTACTGGTTGACTGACCAAATCTTTACTTCTCCTTCTTAAATTTGGAACATAACACTTATCAGGGTAGGTGGGAGATAACATGGTGCCTCAAGGGACCTGAATGTGTCTTCAGGGTTTCGGAGAAGTGTGCCAACCATACCCATTTTCAGTTCCACCTCGGACCATGTGTCTCCCGTCAGGGAAAATATTCTGTCCTTTATGCTCATGGCAATGCATATGTGCTTACCCACGTACCAGCATTGCAGGCATGATGAAGAGAGTGAGAGAGCTAGAGAGAGAAACATTTCACCCTTAGTTCCAGTATATCCAATATAATCCTTTACTTAAACTAAGAGCCCCCATATTATTCCTACTGACTTTTAGCCCTGCTGCCATTACCTCTTGTATTTCATATTCCCCTACCTGCCGTATATTTTATTTCCCTTAGACATTTTATATTCTATGCCCCACTACTATCTTATATAGGGCAAGGCATTTACTAGTTCTTGAGGGTTTGTGAATATATTTTTGAGTGCAAATGCATACATTTAACTGGGAAACGCAACAAGTTCATGACAAATGAGCTTCAAGCGGTCACGCTCTCATTTATAGGACAGGGTGCTTTTATACAGCTCACTATCACTGTGCCACATACCACCATCACACATACTCCCCTTTACATACATCTCTCGAACTCTCTTCCCTTCCAAAAGCAAATTCACCACCTATTTCTCTTTTTGCATTTATTCACCAAAGCTCTGTTGTTTTGAAATGCTAAGTGACGTAATCTTAGAAACATTTGAGCACGCACATTTATAACAATGGTCTTTACACATGAGAGGTGAAATAAGCGAACTACACAAAATCCAGAATCTGAATGATCAAAGCGTTGGTTGCTCAGCAAAACATCCACTTTATGGCCAAGACCTTCAGAGGGTGATGTAGGGAAACCCTCCTTTCATGGCTAAGGGTTGTTTAATGTTTCCCCTCATTGGGTTTTCTGTCCCTGCTTCGCTTCCGTCCTACTGTACTATCCGTGTACATAAGTGTTCTGGGAGCGTGGTACTAAGAAAGTGCCACTGACGCCCAATGTGCTGTGTTTGCTTCTGCTTTAAATCTTATTTTTGTGATCTTTGATTCTCTAAAGCAAACAATGAGTGGCCCTGCTTAGTGTTGTCCTCTGTCACAGCCTCCTTTGACACACACACACAGATCTCTTGAGGGGAGCACCCTATCACTCTCATAGTCCTTTTTCTGTTGCTAGTAGCTCATCCTGTTACAGCTGGTTGTAGGTCTGATGCAGAATAGAAAAGGCCCATTAAATGTGTGCTTGTAGAATTGAAACACAATTGTCTTTGCTTTGAGACAAGCTGCTACTGATTTTGGTATAGCAGGATGCGGTGGAGATGTGTGCTCTGAGAGCTTTCCAGGAATATGTAATTTAGTGATGAAGGAGGAATAAGTGAGACTTCAGGTACCTGAATAAACAGTTTGGTAGCAGAATATTCTTCTTGGATACTGTAGACAAGCACAGTATTTAAAAGTGTTAGAATGTGGAAAAGAGAGGCAGAAAAACAAGGCGACATTTCATGAGTTTAGCACGGATCGACAGACAGCAGGTACATTACTATAGGGCATTTTTGGACCTGCGGTGTAATTGACAGTTCCTGGGACTGGAAATATTCACTTTAGCTGTTCATGGCTTGAATTTGTGTGTTAACGTTTAATCCCTTTTTTGAACAATACAGCACTAGAGGTGAGGAGATGTCATCTAGGTTCAAATGTGAGCAAGACCCAGAGAACAAATTCAGTTTACATCTGTAGGTTTAAAAAAAAAAAAGAGGGCGGAAAATTAACAGCCAGCCTAATAGTCTTTCTCTGCCATCGAATTCCAGGTTTCTATACTATGCGCTTCGTAGGAACAGCTACCTAGATCTAGGAGAGGAGCAGTAGAAGCACAACCAATATCTTGAAGATAGTTTAATATTCAGCACACTTATTTTGCACTTAATGTTCAGGAATCATGCATACATACACTTGGCATTGATCGTGTTATCAGCAATGTTTGTAGCCTGGGAGAGAGTCTGATTTCGCAGTTCATTTTCCATTACATTGTAACACATCAGGGGGCAAAAATCCAACTGAGCATGTGTTCTGAAACTGAATCTGTGCAGCCTTTAACACAAGCACAGGGGAAAGCGATGCCATCAGGTCTACAGAGCATATGTTGTTAGCCTGATATCAGGGCTAACCAAACCCACCAAGAATATATATCGAGAGAAATCCTGACCAGCCCATTTTGGTGTCTGTTAAGTAATGTGCCATTAAGCACTCCAAATGACCAGACCAGGGCCTGATGTGTTTGACCCTGCAGATAATATGTAGATAGATATGTGACAAGGGCTTTCCAAATCAGCAAGGATATGTTCCGATATGAAACAGCGTTTCCAACAATCAGTCACTGGGGTTGAGTCGAATAACAAGGCCAGTCAACCAAGCCACTGAGAATTGCTTTTCACAAGGAGCCACCTAACCAATGATAATGTATTCTCAGTTAGATGTAAGATCCAGTCAATGTGTATGGAGCCAAAAAGGACAATCCGACTTGAGGAGTTTCCAGAAACAGATGCAGGCCTATCAATTGGGCATGTTATTCTGAGCTGAAAGGGAGGAATCCGCCAACTCACTGCGCATGTTTCTGAAACTGGGTACCAGGGGCCAATCATCCCACTGACCGTCTTCCGGAACAGGATGCCAGGGGCCAGCCAACCCACTGACTGTTTCCAAAGCTGATGCGCCACGGGCGAGATATCCCACAACCTAGTTTCCAGAGCTGTATGCCAGAGGCCAACCATCCTACTGAGCATGTTTCTGGATCTGTTTGCCAGGGGCTAAACAACCCACTGAGCAAGTTTTCAGAACTTTGTGTAAGGTTCCTTCCAAATCCCATGAGCATGTCTGTCTGGAGACATAAATGTAAGTATGTAAGGGGGGAAAATATTGCATTTCTAGTTGGATTTGGCATTTTCCTTGGCTCGTGCCATGCCTTTTCCCAGTCCCAGCATGTCACATTTTAGTTTTACATCTGACAGTCTAATTATCATTGCCTACTGAAGCTTGTTTGCTGAGTCCTACTAAACTTGATTGCAGTTATCAATTTGAGGTACAGTTGAATTCAGCACTCTGTCTTCAATACCTGTGGAAATATTGCCTCGTTTTAATGCTATAGGTTAGTTAGGTGAAAGATTCTTTTAGGCTCACTCTTTCAGTTTATATTTCCTCTGCTAGCTTCATTCCTTATTTGTAACCCATGTACCCAGCAGAATAATGCTCTGCCAATGCACCGTTTCCTTTCACACCAATCCATTTCCTTTCAAACTATGTTTTTTTCTTTTCCTGTATTCTGCATGAATATCATCTGCTCTCACGTGGTTTCTCTTAGGATGTTTCTAATTCAAGCCAATTAATGACAAACTTTAGGAGTGAGGGTCTTGCAAGGGCATATTTGTAAAAACCTATCACCAGACGACCTTTAACCTCTGTAACATAGATAACCGGCTGGTCCATTCTACGAAGGACAAGTCTCTGAAATAGTGTGCAGGATTCATCTGTACTTCTGTATAACAGTAGGTGGCTGAGTGTTTGTTATAGGGAACTTTAATTAAAGAAGATTAATCTATATCTCTTTTGCCCATTATCTGACAAGCAAGGGTATCCATGTCAATTCTTGTGGGAATTTTTTTAAAGCATCCCTGTAGGCCAATAAAGCAGCCAACTCTCTCTTTGAAGGCCTTGAACTTTAGATGCAGCCTGTCACTTTTCAAGTCACAAAACAATCTTGGCTATTTTGTTTTTTTAATGCTGCGGTGATATATACATATACTGTAGAGGTATTACTAAACAGTGTTTCTCCTGCAATCTAGAGGTGTTACACATAATTAGTTGATAATCACCAGAGTTGTCCTTCTCTTGCTGTCCAGCAGAGGTGGAAGATGCATGTTACAAATATTGTAAAATATTCTGCCCAGATTCGGCTGACGTGTACATCTGATGCTCTGCACGACTAAAAGAGGCTTTTTTATACGGATCCACTTTTGCTGATAATAGTAGCTGTCCAGCAGGACTCAAATATGCATGCAATAAATCATACAACGTGCACTGTTCAGATTTCATTTTTTTCATTCTTTCTCTTCTGTTTCATCTTTCATTTTCCCAGATCATTGTCTGTTAATTAACAGGGATGAACAAGAGGTGCAAGGTGGGGGTCGGAGTACCTACAAGTATCACACATGAGTCTTTGACCCACTATTTTAGAGATTTGGCTCTAATTTCAGTTCGTTTTGAAAGACACCACCGTTTTCACATGCTGTATTTTGACACGACTTACAATTTGCTATATTGAAGGTACTACAAGAAGTGTACTATCCACTCTTGTTCTATCCAGGTTGCCCTTGCTCACCTCCTTCCACTTTCAGTCTGCCACTGCTGCTTTGAATAAGGCTTAAATTAACAGTTGTGTTCACAGAGGTAGCTAGTGCCTGGTGTAAACTGCAGCTGTGTTTCTGAACATTCCATCACTTCTGCCTAAAATATAGATACTTACCCCCGCTTCAAGATATGAACTTAGAGTCCTTCCGGTGTGCACGTTTTTAACAATGATACAACTAGTTTTGGTTTTAGAGATAATGCACTTTATTAATTTTATCTATTTATAGAGAGTTGACAATAGATAATTACTGACATCCCGTGAGAGGATTTGTTACTGACAGCCTAGCAGCTCCTAAGAAGAGCACAGAGAAGGTGAAAGGGCACAAATCAAAGGCATTCAGACACTGTTGCTGCTATACTGATATCTTGAAAGATATTTCTTTGTTGAAACTTTTGTAATACATATTTATTTTATCAGAAACCTTTTACATAAGGAAGGAAAATGTGCTTTCTTCTGTTTTTCTCTCTCTGGGACTCTGTATTTTATTAGTGCTACCTTTCTTCCCCATTGCCTATTTTTTGATTTTAATATGTTTTTTAATACAGATTTACCGTGCAGAAGGAAAGGTCTACAGCTGCTGAATGTATTGTTAACTGGGTTTAAACCTTCTCTACTTGCATTTTTTTCATTGTGTCCCACTCTTGTGCCTGATGTGCATTCTCCACATACTGCATTGTAACGTAGTAACCACCATCGACTAATCATATGAAGAGGTAATAAGACATTTGTTCCAAATGCCATTCCTGAATCCCCAGCTTGCTCATAATTAAAGTGAGTTTGAGCTGCCTTCGTGTACACCCTAAGTGTATGGTCTCCCAACAGAAGAGTGCTTGAAATGTTTTCTATTCTTTGCAGTTTTTTGGTGATATAATGCAAACTGCATACCTTGAATCTGGACTTATTTTCTGGATTTGGGATTCTGGAATAAATGCACAGGATCATCCCTTCTTGGGTGTGTGTGCAAGGGTAATGCAGTGCTGCATGCTGTTGGGTCGCCAACCAATGTGTTAAATATGAACTTTCAAAGTGGTTAAGTCCATATATACAGCTGCGTCTGGTGTTACAAGGTGGTGAGAGGTGGCATATATTTTGGCATCCAAGTCCTCAGATCTACCTGGTAATCCTGATTGAATTATTTGAAATAGGAGGATTTCGGTGAAGGCTGGAATGGTCTTTGGAGAAATATCTTTGTGAAGTTATATAGGGATTCTTTGATAAGTCAGTGCTATTTACCTTTGGTAAGGAGGAATGAATATCAAAGTATTTAATTCTGATGGAATTTACCCAAATTAACTGTTTTTTTGGTGACTGCACTCAAACATACAGGGCACTAATCCCTAAGTCAATGGGAACGTCTGGGCACTATATATGTCTAATGGGCACTTCTGAGGTGTGTTCCGCATGTCTTGTGATTTAATGCATATATTTAACTTCCCAGCTCCATTTCCATGTTTTATTTTGTAAATATATGATGTTTGGGGCTTGAGTATACAAAATGTAAATATATTTCATGTATTTGTACTAATTCTAATCCATTTGCTGTATAGCATAGGTGTGCAATGCAGATTTGATCTAACTGTGTATGGTAAACTTGCACCACTCAACTGTTAAGCCAATAAAGGATCAACCAGTGCATTAGCAGTTTATCCCTTTGTCTGGTCTCTTTTTTTCTACTAGTCTAAACGAAGATGATGTAATGTTGATCTGAAGGGGGCTGGGTCATACAAGGTTGTCACAATAACCCTGACTCTGTAAATTATTGAAATTTGGGTTAATTATGTGCACTATTACTATATTGGATATATTGGAAATTCAACCATTATGACCCACATTTGCATCAAACCTAGACACTCCTTGTCTAATCTTTTTGATAGAGATTTTTAACCACAGATTCCTAACCTTGTGAATTTGCCCAGATGTCAGACTTTATCTGGAAATTTTGCTAGCAATTCCACTGCGCATTGGTAGGTGAGTCGTGCGGCTCAGCGTTGAATCCGTCGTGGCCCACATATGACATTTGGGGACACTTATGTGTGCCACCTCTGCGTGTTGACATGAGTTCCTTTCTTCTCCTTTCAACACGTATCCAGAGCTTTTGAGTCCTGTCATTCTGACAATCTTGTTTCCCTCTAAAACTTGCCAGAGGACAGTATTTCTCCCCTAAAAAACAGGTTTTAAGCAGTTGCATGACTCCCCTGGCAAATCTAGGCTGCGAAGTTGGTCCTCCACGTCAGAACCATTTGCTGCACCTGTCCGAAGCACCCTGAATACCACTGGCCATCAGGGACACCACAACAGGTCCAAGAGCTGAACCAGGCTATAGACACTATTTCTGGTGCCCCATCTGGTCCCTCTTGCACACCTTCAGTCCCCAAGGATCCATGGGTTTTTCCAGTTGCGTTACGGCCAGCAGAACACCCAGATTCTAACTGTACCACTCGAATCGAGAGTAGCCCCTTCCTCAAGTTCAGCTCCACCAACTCCAGTGGCGCACCTGATGCCACCCACAGCGCCATGTCTGATGTCAGACTCTGCACTAAGGCCAACAACATTGATTCAGACATCGACACCAGTACCGATGTCGGAAACAGAACCAATCGTTTTCTTAGACTCGTAATCTCATTCTCTTCCACCGAGACCTCAACAATGTGCCCAGCCTGAACCCGACACATACACCCCCTACTATGATGATGACCAAGACCAATATGACAAAAGCAATGTATTTCATGATGCACCAGAGTACTCTTTATTTGCTCGCCTGTGTGGTGCGTCATCGATACAACAGGATTCACTCCACTGCACTGCCTTTTCTTCAGACGTCCAGCAATCCTTGATGGGCATACCCATCAACTGCTCTTGGCTGTTTGGAGCGAAATCTGACCCAGCCTTAGAAAGGGTTAATAGAGAGCTAGACCACTGCTTGCTCCCTAGGCTTAGTCCTTCGAGGTCTCCAAGTTCATAAAATGTAGCTTAGATAGAGGCAATAAAGCAGTCATCATCCTTTAGGATCTGTCCGCTGCTTTTGACAATATGTCTTATCCTGTTGGAACGTCTGGAGGCAGTCGGGGTGAAGAGTAGAGCCAACCTATGAATAAAATCCTTTTGATCAGATAGAGCTCAGGCGGTTGTACCCCCTCCTTCCACCCCAGGTTTTAAGGTGTGCCTCATGGCTCACACTTTAGCCCCACTCTGTTTAAGTTCTACATGGCATCTTTGGCCAAGGTGGTAGAACCTTGAGGCTTAAATATGATCTAGTACGCCAATGACACAGGACGTTTGCTCTCCTTCTAGCAGGTGAATGACCCCAGGGTTTCCTTACCAGTGTAGCTAGTTGGATGCAACAGGGCTATCTTAAGTTGAACTCAAATACACTGGAAATTCTAGTATTTAGACACTCCCTTTTTTTAATCTCCTGAGGCTATGACCAAATGACCTCGGAGATCCCCCTACTCCTACTGCAGTGGTGGAAAACCTTGTGATAAAATTTTATAAGAATCTCCCCTTGAAACCACAAATCCGGAAAATTACTGCAACTTGTTTTGGCGTACTCAAGTCTTTACAAAATACTTTAAAATTCTTACCTGCTTACAAAAGGAAGCCTATCATTCAAACCCTGGTGATCTCCCGGTTGGAATATTCCAACTCTCTTTACTTGTGGATCCCCTCAAGGTTTCTAAACAAACTACAGCTGGTGCATAACATGGCAGCCCGCATAACTTTAAATTGCCCAAGAAGACAGTATATAGGGCCCAGACTAAAGAAGCTCCAATGGTTACCGGGGCCTCTCTATCTTTGCAGGAAATTTAGCAAATGTATTGACTGTAGAGATATGAGCTTCTCCAATCAGGGGCTTCTTTCCATTACCAGAGTGCGGCAGGCCAGTAGAGGTGGTAATTCTTTTTGCCTTCTGGCAGCGAGGCTGTCGAATGTTCGGCCTAAAGAGTTAAGAGACACCACTTTAGAAGTTCAGTTCAAAAAATATCTGAATACCTTTTTTTAAGGATATTTAGTCTCAGGAAAGGTTTTGCCTGCTGGCAGCAATGTAATGCTTCCTTGGTGACTAGCACTTGTTACAACGCATGCGCTTTCTACGCATGCCTTTAAGCGCAAGATGTTACGACGCGTTGTTACATTGCCTGCCATTATAACGCAAGTAGGTACAACATCTTGCTGTATGGGGGTGCTGGAGTTTGGAATAGTATAATTTACTATTCCCCCTAATTACTATAACCCTTCAGTAAGTCGTTGTAACGTCATGCGATGTAACGTGTCGTTGTAACGACTTGCGTTGTAATGGCATGCGATGTATCTCATGCGTTGTAAACTATGTTTCCCTTTCTTGGTAGCAGCTGTTTCATTCATTAAGCCTGCTCAGCAGCTATCCCAGCAATTTTGCACCTTGCAAGGTTTTGGCAAGGGATACCAACAGAGGCAACACCAATACCTACCTCCACAGCAAAAGATCATCTCAGTCCTTTCAGGAAGAAGCTGGGGAACAGGCCGACAACATCCGATCTCCAAAGGGCAATCTGCTACACATACCCCAGCTGCCCCCCCCACTCCCTGCAGCTGCTTTAAAACCACGTTCATTTGCCCTTGGTGGCACACAATCACCTGGTTGGAGGTTACATCCCCTTTCACCTCCAGGGAGGGGAAATGGGTACACCAGATAGTGTAACAGGGCTGCTCCACACGTTTCCTGTCCCACTCGATGGATATGCCTATAACAATATAACACCTTCTGGGGACCACTTTTTCATACTCCATCAAGCAGTACAGGCTCTTTCAGCAAAGGGAACGATAGAGAGCCATCATCAGAGATTGTGATTATTTCCTGGTGATAAAGAAGGATGGAGGTGTTCAGGCCATTGTAAATCTTCGCCGTCTGAACTTCTTCCTCTGGAAGGACAAGTTCAGAATGCTCATGCTGGCCAAAGTTCCGTCTGTCCTAGATCCAGGAGACTGTACGGTGACGTTGGATTGTAGGGCGCCTATTTCTACATTCCCATTGCTACCTGCAATTTGAGTAACATGAGAACTTTGTGTTCTTGGTGCTCCCCTTTGGCCTTACCTGTGCACCTCAGTGTTCATGAAGGTGATGGGGATGACTGCAGCTCATCTGTGGAGGTTGTGAGTATCCGTCTTCCCATACCTCAGTGACTAGCTGCTGAAGGCAGGCTTGCTTCAAGCAGGTGTAAGCCACCTCCAGCCGACCTGTTGGCATCAGCTAACTTTTCTATCAATGTGCCGAAGTCACACGTGACCTCTTCAAAATTGCTCCCCTTTATCGGAGCCACCCTGGATATGGTGTTCTTCCAAGCATTTCCTCCACTTCAGCGAGTCCAGTGCATTCAGACTATGACCCTGATGTTTCAACCCTTGACCTGGGTCTTAGTGAGAATGACTCCGAGGCTTCTGGGCCTCTTGGTCTCCTGCATCCTGCTTTAAGACCACACCAGGTGGCACGTGCAGGCCCCGCAGTGGCATCTAAATTCTCAGTGGGCTCACCTCGAGTCCACCCAGGTGTTGAAGGAGACTGAGAAAGGCCTTCAGTAGTGGCTGTTTTAGTAGAAGCTGGTGTCAGGGCTGGGTGGCTGGATGGGGTGGGGGAGACACCCGCAGACAATCCTGATGCTGCTCTCATGCTGCTTGAGAGCAGCATCACATGAGAGCAATGACAAGATTGGCTTAAGCGCCCTCGAGTAGCACTCCCAGAGAGAATGGGAGCTAGTGCCTGCTGTCCCCAACCAGGCAGCATAGCTCGGGTTGGAGACCGCTTCAGCTCGCATGTCAATTTGGCCATCCTGAGACAACCGGCCAAACCCACATGCACACTGACAACAGTGCACAACACTCCCCCTCCGTGATAGCCCCGCCCCCAAGACTTGCCCAGGAGAGAGAAATAAAATGATACTAAACCTCTTTTTAATCATTTTATTTTAACATTTTTGCAGCTGCTTGCAGGGGGAGGGGGGGGGGAGACTCTCTCCTCTGACTTAGTATAGGAGCAGCCGCTAGGCAGTTTGAATGCAACTGAACGTGTGGCAGACCAATCTCCCTACAGAACCCAAAACTGAGAGTTGTGATGGATGTATTGTTGGTGGCTTGTCTAATTGAAACTTCTAGCCACAGATTCCTTACCTTATAATATCCCAGGCATCAGACTGGATCAGGAAGATTTTGGAGCAGTACAGCTGCACGTGGGTTGGTGGTGTCTTTTGGCTTGGCATTAGCGTTCTCATCCATGTCTGAAGTGACGTGCGCAGTACCTATATAGGCGCCACTCCAATGTGATAATGTCAGTTCTTTCCTTTCTGCACCAGATAGTGCTGATCCGGTCTGAACTACTCCTCAGTCATATTTTGACTGCCCTTTTTTCAATGTTTTGTCGAACTTTTTGGAGAATTTTCTCCTTGTGTGAGTTTGTCACCCAAGAAGCCATCTTGTTTCAAACCATGGGGGCCTGTCATAGACAAATGTCGGTGACAGACCCCCACTTTGTGTGGTTGTGGTGCGTGGAGCAGAACCATGGCTTTCAAGACCTGCAAGGACTGCTCCACCATGCATCCCAAGGCGCTGAGCTCCTTGCTCTCATATGTCAGTCGACTCTGCAAAGCACTTGAGGTCCTGTTAGTGGAGCCATTCTCAGCGGTTGTCGTCGCTGCACTCCAGGGCATCGGGAAAGTCCCACAAGCACAAGAAGTCAAAGAGCTGGTCGGCTTTGCTGCGTGTGGCAAAGACTGCCAACGAGACGGAGGGGCGTTGGCACTCCAGGCCCTTTGACGAGGCAGAACCTGAACCCTGGTCTGCCCTGCGCTTCCCCGACTTTACGAAAGCCGGAACGACCCCCAACCAGATGGAGTTTTGTGAGACCAAGCACCTCACATTTGGGTGGCCCAGCCCCTCTGGGGCACTTTTGGGCCCCATGAGCGTGAGAGGGGCCCCTACTGGATCCACGCTAGCAGGTTCGCACTCAGCATGTTTTTCGGGCCCCATGGATCCCTTGCTGGATCTAGAGCGGGCCGCCGGTGAGACCGAGTCCTTCCTAAGCGTCCACTCCAGCCCCGACACTCCTGCTCCAACCCCATTGTTTATCCCGACACAGAGCCGGAGGGGGGTCATCTGACACCGACTGGGTCCACAGCAGAGCCAGAGCCTTATTTGTTGGATAGGCCTGGAGAGGGACATGAATGGGAGAGGTCTATGGTTACCAATTCCCAGAAGAGGATCACCAACAGGACAACTGGTATGAGGAACTGGCAGAGGCCAGTGTGATGGTGCAAGCCTCCATGACCACTCCACTGGATAGGGAATCCAAGAGGCGGGATAACTTTGGCAAGAGAATGTTCTCATCCGCCAGCCTCACACTGCGGTCGGTGACCACTGGGTGCCTACTGGGCTGTTATACCCACACAACATGGGACTCTGTTACGCAAGTGCTCCCAATGGTCTCCAGCAAGAGGTGTAGCATCTCTTGGCCAAGGGAGCCAAAGAGAGGATGCCTGCATCAGAAGTACGTCCTGGTTGTTATTCCCGCTACTTTTTGCTGCAAAATAAGGACCGAGGACTTCCTCCTATCATAGATCTGTGCCTTCTCAACCTTTTCGTGAAAAGGAGATGTTCAAGGTGCTCACACTTGCCACTTTCTGACTGACCTCGACCCGGGAGACTGGATGATAGCATTGGATTTGCTGGACGCATATTTCCACATCCTTGTTCTGCCTGTTCACAGACGTTACCTGCGGTTCACGGTACGCCAAGAGCACATTCAGTTTTCCATGCTCCCTTTTGGCCTTAGCAATGCCCCTCGGGTGTTCGCAAAAGTGATGGCGGTGGTTGCAGCTCATCGGCGGATGTTCGAGGTTCCAGTCTTTCTCTACCTCGACAATTGGCTTTTGAAGGTGCACTCGCCCAAGGCAGTAGTCTCCCAACTCCAAACTACGGCGACCCACCTGCACTCACTGGGGTTCATTATCAACAGGCCCAAGTCACACCTGACTCCTTCTCAGACGCTTCCTTTCATATGATCTGTTCTGGACACAGTGCAGTTTTGGGCCTATCCTCCCAAGCGGCAAGTCCAGGATATTCAGCCTCTATCCTGGATTTCGGTGAGACTGACTCTCAGGCTGTTGTAGATCATGACATCCTGCTGGTTACTCATGCCCTTTGGCAAATGCAGGCTCTGTAGTGTGACCTGAAATCCCAGAGGGCACAGCATCAATGGAATCTCTCCAACATGGTCCAGATCTCGGAGGTAACTGCAAAAGATCTGCAGTGGTGCCTAACGAACTACGATTGGATCAGTGACAGACTCCTCTCCCTTCCCCAACCAGACAACATAGTAGTGACAGATGCTCAGCTCATGCAATGGGGCGGCCATCTGGGAAAGGCGAAGATCAGAGGATTCTGGTTTCAAGACCAATCCGTTCTTCGTATCAACTTGCTGGTGCACCGAGCAATTCACTTGGCATTGAAAGCCTTTCTTCCTTAAATCAAGTAAAAGTTGGTTCAGGTGTTATCGTACAACATCACCACCATGTGGTACTATAACAAACAGGGCGAGTTGGGGTCATGGACCTTATGTCAAGAGGCCCTGTGTCTCTGGATGTGGCTGGAACAGCAGGGCATTTCCCTGGTAGTTCAACACCTGGCAGGTTCTCCGACAACCATGGCAGACAAACTCAGCCGTCGATGCCTTGCGGATCGCGAATGGTGTCTCCATCCAGAGGTGGCATAAGGTCTCTTTCAGCAGTGAGGAGAGGCTTCAGTCAGCACCACCGAGAGCATGCAATATCAGCAGTTTTGCACCCAGGAGTTTCCAAGCTGACTCTAGCCATGCGTGGAGATTGAGTGGCGACAGTTCACAGCTTTCGACCTTCCTCCAAAAGTTTGTAATGTTATCCAGGTGTCCCTCCAGCAAGTTGGTATACGCCTGGTGTTGGTACAAGTTTGTGTCATGGTATGCGTCCCACAATGTTCACCCCCTTTCTTCACCTCTATCTCCGGTTCTATTGTTTGCATTGTCTTTGACCCAGCGGAGCTGTGCTCTGGCACAGTTAGGGGGTTATCTCTCTGCCATCTCCACACTTTTCCAGTGCCGGACATGCCTTCTCTCTTTAAGTCACTTGTGGCTAGGTTCTTTAGAGGCCTGCAGCATGTTTACCCTTGCGCCATTCATCATGCCTCATTGAGACCTCAACCTGGTCCTCACCTTTCTCATGTGTGCACAATTCAAGCCTCCACACATTTGTCCTATTAGACTCTGGACAATAAAAACTGCCTATTTAGTGCCCATAACATCAGCCAAAAGGGTCAGCAAATTTCAGGCCCTCTCAGCACAATCTCCCTATACCACCTTCTATCTAGACATACCGGTTCCCCGGATACGTGCCTCCTTCCTTCTGAACGTGGGCTTTACTGCACACATTCACCAAGCACTAGTGCCTAGATGGTCAGGTCCCTCGTGACCGTCACTTAGCCAGTTTGGTCCAGCAGGACTTTCTAATTTATTTGGCTTCACAGTTCCACCTTCAGAGACGTATTGCTTGAGTATCTATTCTAAGGTAATTTGCGGCTAGACGTCTCTATCAGATGAACAAGTTACTTAGCTTCAGTGACACCTTATCTGGGAAACACTATCCACACGCAGATTCCTTACCGATCCTCCCCCCTCTGTGCACTGATTACAGTATAAGGGACAGCCTTCTCAGGGCCTTAGTTTGTCAGCTAAAAAACGGTGTTGGATCTATCCCTGATCTCTTGACTGGGTGAGAGTATTCTGCTTAATTCAGAAACTCTGTCCATCACCACCCCTTGTTGTTTAATTATTTTGTCCACCATAAGCGTGGAAGGGTATACTCAGATGTGAGTCCCTTGCTCATTGCACCATCAGGATTCAAGCAAGCCGGGCCGAAGACGGCTGTAATGCCAGAAACTGGTCCCCGGAAGCTTGTTTCCTTCCCTGTGAAAGAATTGGCTTTGTAGTTTGGTTTGCCCTGTTCCCATCATGCACTGGGACAGGAACAGACTAATTTGCATATAGCCAGGTTCTGAGCTGGGATGGTTCAGTGAGCTAAAAAACGGTGTTGGATCTAGCCCTGATCTCTTGACTGGGTGAGAGTATTCTGCTTAATTCAGAAACTCTGTCCATCACCACCCCTTGTTTAATTATTTTGTCCACCATAAGCGTGGAAGGGTATACTCAGATGTGAGTCCCTTGCTCATTGCACCATCAGGATTCAAGCAAGCCGGGCCGAAGACGGCTGTAATGCCAGAAACCGGTCCCCGGAAGCTTGTTTCCTTCCCAGTGAAAGAATTGGCTTTGTAGTTTGGTTTTCCCTGTTCCCATCATGCACTGGGACAGGAACAGACTAATTTGCATATAGCCAGGTTCTGAGCTGGGATGGTGCAGTGAGCTAAAAAACGTTGTTGGATCTAGCCCTGATCTCTTGACTGGGTGAGAGTATTTTGCTTAATTCAGAAACTCTGTCCATCACCACCCCTTGTTGTTTAATTAGTTTGTCACAGCAGTGGTCAGTGCTCATCAAGGCTCCACACTCCTGGCGTGGAAAGTTGCGAAAGTAACTCACGTCAGCGCACCGAGGTGGCGCTTGTATTGGTACCGTGCACCTCACAAGAGGACTCTGGTCTCTTGTGGAGACTCTTCTACATTAATTTGTTGGAATAGTAAGAGATTTGCTTGGCACGAACGTCGTTCCTCCCGATCATTGAAGGGAAGCGGGTATAGGTTCTTACCGACAACACTACGGCCATGTGGTACTGCAACAATCACAACAGTTTGTGATCATGGGTCCTCTTTAAGTAGCTGCACGGTCATACCATCTCCCTGATCTCAGGGTGATGGGCAACTCAGGGCATCTACCTGGTTGCTCAGTACCTGGCAGGATTTTTAAATGCCTGGATGGGTGAACTCATGTTGCCTAGAAAATCATGTTTGGCAATTTACAATTGTAGGTGGCTCAAGGCATCTTCCAGCAAGAAGGAGAACCCTTGCACGATCGACAGAGAATGTGTAGTGTCCAAGATTTTCTGCATTGAAGTTCCCAAATTAGCTTTCTCTCAAAAATGCATTCCACCTACATTGGGGATCAAAACTCCTGCATGCCTTTCCACCCCTACCTCTCCTGCAAGAGTACTGAACAGGATCAGGAAGCACTGAGCCCAAGTCATCCTAGTTGCTCCGGACTGGCAAAGGAGAGTGTAGTACCCGGAACCTCTAGCCATGAGCACAGGTCTTCCAATCCGGCTGCCCCTTCACCCTAGCCTGTACAATCTACACCTCCATGCTTCCAGATTGTTCACACCTGAATGATTTTGACCACCCTTTCAAAATGGCTCATCTTGGCAGCCAAGCATCCATCCATTAGCACTGCATACGCAGGATGCTAGGAGAGGTTTATTTTCGGGTGTTAATCACTTTTTTTTGTTTAATTTGCTTTATTGGTTCTTTAACATAACATGCCATGCAGGTACATGTAGTGTTTCAGCTTAGGCGCGAGGGCGCATACATCACAGATGACAGCAATATAGGCAAAAGTTTGATGTATAGTGTGACTATTGCATGAGCTTTTGCCAGTGTGTGTGTTGCAAAGTATATGGAGATTGGATGCAGTCTTACATCAGTACCGTGAGCTGATTAGTATGGCACTTGGAGGGAAAGGGAGGGGAACCGGGGATAAAAATGTTAACTGTTGCTCAACTCGGGTCTCTGTTTATTTATTTTATTTATTTATTTATAACATTTCTAAAGCGCACAAATACCTTCTGGTGTCTCGGCGCTAGAGTTCACAGATTGCAGAGGATTTCCATTGACAAATTACTGATTGAAAAGCCAGGTCTTGAGATGTTTTCGGAATGTTAATAGTGAAGGGCTAAGTTTGATATAGGAAGGGAGCTGATTCCATAGTTTTGAGGCAGCCACCGCAAACGTTTGTCTCCCCATGTTGCCTTTTTTGTACGTGGAATTTGGAGCTGTTGGGCTGAAGATGAACGTAATGTTCGACTAGGATTGTAAACATTAATTGCTTTTTTGAAGAATTCTGGTCCATTATTGTTCAAAGCCTTGTAAATAATACACAAGGCCTTAAACTTTGTACGGCTTCTAATCGGTAGCCAATGAAGCTCGCGAATGATGGGGGAAATGGATGAGTATTTAGGTGTGCCAGTCAGAATCCTTGCGGCAGCATTTTGAACAAGCTGTAATTTGTTCAAAACTTGCTCCTGCGCGTTAAGCAATAGGCCATTGCAGTAGTCCACCTTAGATAGTACTAGAGTGGACATTAGGGTCTTGCCTGCATTCGGGGGAAGAAATGGAAGCAATTTCTTTACCATTCTAAGGGTAAAGAAGGAGGCTGAGACCACTGCGTTAGCATGGCTGACAAAGGCTAGCTTGTTGTCGAAGAGCACGCCCAAATTTCTCACTTTAGATACTGGTGGTGGAGGAGTTCCCAGCTCCAAAGGCCACCAGACTGGGGACCAAGACGGGGTCAGTTCACCAAATAACATCACCTCCGTCTTGTCAGAATTAGCTTTAAACAATTCTGATTCATCCAGATACTGATGGCTTTCATGCCCTCCTGGAAATTCGCTGCCACTGCTTCTCCATTTTTGTGGATCGCCAGGACCAATTGGGTGTCATCGGCATATGATGTTAAACCTATACCAAATGACTTAATCACCCTCGCCAAGTCCGACACGTAGATGTTAAAAAGTGTCGGACTTAGCGAGGAGCCCTGGGGAACTCCACAAGGCAAGGTGAAGTCAGGAGAGCAGTAACACCCCATCTTCACAGACTGCACTCTCTCGGCCAGGAAGGATGCTAGGATTGCTCTGGCTTTACCCTGAATGCCAATGGCAGCGACACGGTCGATCAAGATGGTATGATCGACCATGTCGAAGGCTGCAGACAGATCCAAGAGTATTAGGATCGCTGCACCACCCTGGTCCATGATTATCCTGACCTCCTCTGCTGCCTTTATCAGAGCAGTCTCGGTCCCATGGCCCTTCCTGAACCCAAACTGGATGTCGTCAAGCAGATCGCTCGGGTCAATATAATTCGACAGCTGTTGGTTCATTGCCTTTTGAATTATTTTTGAAGGATAAGGGAGTGAGGCAATACTGCGATAACTTTTGCGCTCTAAAGGATTTAAGGTTGATTCTTTTAAAAGAGGTTTTACAATTGCCTTTTTACAGATTGGGGGGTAGTCTCCTGTCTGAAACATGGTGTTACAGATGTTAGTAAACACCGGTGCTATTAAGTTGGATACTGGTTTAAGGATAAGTGGAGGACATGGATCCAGTGGTGATCCTGATTTAACAGTGTTCATAAGCTCTTCCATAGACGATTGGGATAGTGGAGAGAAGACCTCAAAGATTGGTTTTGGTGACGTGAGAGGGATCTCCAAAATGGCAGAGTCGGTGATCGGTTTTTTTGTGAAATTATCAAAAATATCCTTAACCTTAGCCTGGAAGAATTCCGCTACTTTATTGCAGAATATTTGGGATGGTTCTGTGGTGGCGGGGGGGGGGGGGGGGGGGGCTGGTGGATTAGCTATCTTTTTAACCACCTGATATAGCTGTTTGCTCGAGTTATGAGCTAGTTCTATTTCTGTGCTATAAAAGTTACATTTTTCTGCAATAATGAGCTTTCTATAGCTCAACAACGCTTTCTTGTATGTTTCTCTGTCGTTGTTGTCGTAGTTCCTGCGCCAACGCCTCTCCAAATTTCTGCAGCGTTGTCTTTCGAGCCTTAATGGCTCCGAGAACCAAGCCGCAGAGGGTTTGATGCGATTTGGCTGCATTTTTTTATTGGGTGCTAAGTGGTCAAATGCCTTATGCAGCCAATGTTCGTAATTATTGGATGCTTCATGTGGATCCGATATATCTTCTGGTATCGTAGATTCCAGAATGTTATGTAAGGCAATGGAGTCAATGTTTTTCCAATTGCGACATTTAATCTGAGGGCGTGTGCTAGTAGAAGAGTTCTTATGGTTCCTAACTAGAATTGTAAATTTGACTGCTGAATGATCCGTCCATATAAGCGGAAACATTGTGGAGTGAGTAATATGGGTATTATTAGTGAATAAACCGTCCAGGGTGTGTCCTGCTTGATGAGTGGCTAAAGTGACCTGCTGTTCTAAGCCAGCGGCTGAGAAGTCAGAGATCAGAGTGTGCGAATCTTTATCTGCGAGGTTTTCTAAATGAAAATTAAAATCTCCCAGTATTGTGTAGTCCGGATTGGCAGCTACTGGTTCTAATAGGAGATTGAGGGATTTCAAAAATGGTGTTCGTATGATAGGTGGTCGATACAGCAGAGTTCCCTTAAAAGTTTGTATAGGAGAAAGAGTAATAGTGAAAGCGAGAGCTTCCACAGAGTCATAGTCAAGAGGTTCAGTTTTAATGGCTAGCTTGGCTCGGTGTATGATAGCTAGACCCCCCCCTCTTTTTCCCGAGCATCTGTCTAATCTTATTACATGATAGCCGTCTGGAGTAGCGATATTGAAATCCGGGCCAGATGCTAGATCTGCCCAGGTCTCAGTTATAAACATAACATCTATGTTTTGGTTGACTATTAGTTCAGCCACATCATCCCTATGTTTTATGAGAGAGCGTGCATTTCTAAGTACGCAGTTTATATATTTTTAATTATTATTTCCAGAAGATAGAGAGGAAGGTTGTTGGGAATAGGGTGATGTAATCGTGAATGCACAGTTCGGACATACATTGGAAGGTAGATTATACAGTGAGCTCAAATCACAATGAGTGCAAGTCCTGTCATGTAAGGTGTTTCCTATGCTCAGAAGCTGTGCTCTGGGGTAAGTAATTACCTTCGGCGTGTGATGGGATCTACAACGGCCAGGGGGTCTGGCGCACAGCGCAGTCCCAGTGCGGACTGGCGCAGAATGGCACCCCTTCGGCACGGCTTCGGCGCGGTGACGGCTGCGCTTCAGTGTGGCCATTTTATGTCCTAAACCCCGCCCCCAGCTGGAACACTACCTCCGTTCTGGTCGGGGAGCCGGCCCGGAGGCACTATGGGATTTACCCTGCCCTCCACACAAACGGCACAAAGCCGCGGTGGAACAGGGCTAAGGGTGCAGGAAATTACAGCATTTACAGCACTACTAACGGGTAAAATCGTTTTTTAAAAATAAAGTACAATTCTTAAGTCAATTGCATCAAACTAATAAAATGCGTGTTATAGGCGCTTTTCACAGCGAAAGCGTTAACACTGGCTTCAGTAACATGCAGAGGAGGATCCCCTCGCAATCTGCACGAGCTCTTCCGCAAAAACAAACAAGGAGCTGCCACCACGCTCCTCATCACTCCCCCACCACCTGTGCGGTCCACACAGCCGTAGGATCAATGGGTTACATTGTTAGTCATACCTCTGGATTATGATTAGGGAGGTTGGTGGAGGGATAGGAGGAGGGGAAAGTAGAACAGAGCGATAGCCTATCCATCGAGAGTCCCCATCGCAGGCGCTTTTGCGTCGCCACTGCTGTTGCTACATCTATGCCTGCTGCAGGGGGCTGGGGCTCTCCTACTGGCTGTCAGCTGCTTTGTAAGTCCTGCAGTATAAAATCCTAGTCAGCCACCATCGGAATATTAAGTTACCCCATTGTGTCTTTGCGACGCAAGGCAATGCTTTAGACTTGTGCCCAGACTGTTAGTGAGCGGGACCATGCCAGCACGGGGGAGGGGGCTCCGAGCGTTTCCATAGTTTGGCAATTAAGCGCTTAACTGCAAGTAACCCCAAATCTATAAACCTGGACTCTACCTTGTGTCTTTCGATCTACGGAAGAGTCCCAGAAGAGACGCATCCCAGGTGCCCGTCACTGCTCGCACAGTGTAGTCAGCCAAGCGGGTTGTAACATTGCGCCAATAATAGAGTGTTGGACAGCCCCATTGCAATAGATGAGGTCCACATCTATCAGTGTACATCTGGGACAGCGAGCATCTGTGCACCTGAAATACCTATCTGATAGAGGCTACTAGCCGCAGATTGGGCTGGGGCTGGGCTTATGTGACCTCACTGACGTCACGTGCGCAGACGACGCCTAGGCGGAGTCGCGTGGTGTCGCCCCTCCCCCGGCACGCAGGGATGCCGTGGCAAAAAGTTTCCGTATCCAGTCTCATGCCTAGGGATAATTCTATGTGAAGGAATCTGCGGCTAGAACCGTCTCTACCAGATAAATTGTTACAGAAGGTAAGTAACTCGTACGTTGATCTTAGTAAGGTTCAGGTAAGCTCTCTGTATTATATAATACCGAATTATACAGAATTGAGTATTTCTGGGGATTTGGATAAGCCCCTCCAGTATGGTCGTCCACTCGCTGTCCGTGCACGGGCGAGCCATATCCGCATCTCAGCGTTGTCAGAGAGGCGTCAACGGGTGTGTCATGTGTGCGCAGTTAGTTGGCAAGCCACTTTGTGAAATGTCTCCCTGTGCCCATGATGTGTATCTGTTGGATTGTGAGATGTGTATCGGGTTCCTGTGACATCCCCCCACAGAGTCCAGGAGCGCTGCAAGTAGCAAGGTGTAAAGTAGGAACTGACCCCCGTGGTAATCCATTGTCATCTGCTAGAGTATCGAAGGGTGCCACCAGTTTATCACAATACAGATCACCCAGAATCTGCAGGCCCACTTCCTGCCAGGCAGAGAGTTCCGCCTTGGTGGTGGCTAGGCCATCTCTTAGCGTGCCCTGCAGCGGCAGCACTGGCGCATATGGGATGACAGGGCTTGTGAGACATAGGCTGTGATGGATGCACCTGTATGACACCTTCAACATCATCTAGATGGGTACTCCACCTCTTCTCCTGGGGTTAAAGAGCGCTATAACCTACGAGTGGGCCCATGCTGGCAAGAGCGTGGCTGTGTCCTCGAGATTCGGCCCACAGACCCACCTAGACACCCACTGTAACTGCACCGCCAGATAGTAGTGCCCCATGTTGGGCAATACAAGGCGTCTCAGGCCAGCTGGTATCTACAGCTTGGACAACACAACCCTGCACTCTGACCCATTTCATATGAACTCACTCATGACTCATTCAAACGAGCGGAAGATAGGAGGCCGGAAATATATTGGCAGGTTAGTGAAAAAGTACAGTAACTGGGGCAGTACCATTTCAGGCAGCGCTATGCAGCCCATGAGTTCAAGGGCAGACTCCCCCAGAAGAGCATTTGCGACTTAACGTCTCCCGCGATAGGTTCCCCTCTAGAAAAGCCACTGGCTGATTATCTAATTGTACCCCAAGATACCGAAAGACAGTAGGTTGCCATTTCACAGTTGTGTCATCAATCGCTAGTGTGCTGTCGGGGCAAGTCAGATTGAGAGGGTATAGACAGGATTTCGCCCAGTTCGTCTGAGGCCAGAAAGGGACGCAAAATCATTGAAGATTAATTCCAGGGCAGCAGGTGTCCCCCTTATGTCCTGAATGTACAGGAGCAGATCATCCACAAATAGGGAGATCTCATGTGTCCCATCACCTATGGGGATACCCCATTCCACCCCAACCTGGCAGATAGCCTCCACGAGTGGCTCTTGGCCAGCGAAAAGAGCAAGGGTAACAGCGGGCATCCTCACCTGGTGCCAGGACTTATGGGCAGAAGCTCCGGCAGGAGGCTGCCTGTCTTGACTTTGGAAGACTCGAAGGTACATAATAGCTGCAATGTGCAGAGAAAGCGAGCTCGAAACAGTAGCAGGGCAAGGCAGTGAACTCCCACTCCAATGTGTCAAATGTCTTCTCCAAGTAAAGCACCAGGCACCCTGAGTGAGGCCAACGTAAAGCTGAGAAATGGCGCAAGTTAAGGGACATTTTTCGAGAGGGCACAAACCCATTCTGGTCGGTGTGCACCAGATGGGGGACCAGGGGGGCCAACAGGTCCACCAGTAATTTGGCAGGATTTTATAGTCTGTGTTTAGAAGTGTCAGTGGCTGGTAAGCGCCCAATAGCAGGGGGTCCCTATCTGGCTCGGGCAGGAAAATGAGCAAAGCTCCGCTGAGGGAGCCCATGAGGATAGAGGCTTCAAGTGGCTCCTCATATAGGGCTAGCAGGCGGGGAGCCAAAGCAGGAGCATATGCCTTGTTGTATTCTGCTGTCAGCCCATCCCATCTTGGTGCCTTGCCTGTGACCAGAGCTCAGATGACTTCCCTGACTTCAAAGGGTGTGATTCGTTCCTCCAGCTCCGGCCGCTGCTCCCACTTGATGGTGGGCAAGCAAATGGAGGAAAAGAAACCCACTAGGCCAGCCGGGCGAACGCTGGCAGCGGACTCATATAAAGCTTTCTAGTACTTGGTTAGCTCCCCATGTATCTCCCGCTGGGTATGAAGCAGCTGTCTCGAGAGGGATTGCAGCGTAAAGATAGGGTGCCTTGTCTGCTCCTGACTGATGAGCCTTGCTAGCAACCGTCCTGCTCGATCCGCCGCTGCAGAATGCGCAGAGTAATTCGGGCACCGTAGCCACTCCAGTATTTCTGCATGTTCACGCCGCGCATCTGCTGAACATTGAGCACAGTCAGAGTCTGCTATTGAGTCAGATTCCAGTTTCAGAAGCGAGCGTTCATTATGCATGAGGTTGCAGTCAAGATGTTTACGGATACCCCAGCTGAGCCTCATGCAGTGTCTCCTGATTGTGACTTTGAATGCTTCCCATTCCACCCTTCTGTCAGCAGTGGAGTCAGCGTTTGTTTTGAAGAAGTCCACCATGGCAGTGTCCACTGATGCCTGGAAAGGCGTGTCCTCTAGTCCCGTAGGTAGGAGGTACCAGACATGTGCTGCCGGTCCAGTGTCATCCCACACCAGCTGGAGAAATTGGGGATTGTGATCCAAGTGCGTCGCGCCAGGTATAGTGTATACCCCAACAAACAGGGAGCAGCCAGTCGAGCCCACGATGCGGTCAATGCGGACGTGGAGGTTGTGTGGCGAGGAGTAGAAAGAATATACTTGCGCATCAAGGTTCGATGCTCTTCAGACATCAGCTAAGAGCCAATGCTGCTGCCAATCTCCAAAAGCCTGGCCTTCAGACATGGCAGCTGTAGGGGAAAATGGTGGAAAGGACATGTCGAGTGCCAGGTCGATGACAGCATTAAAGCACCCCCCGCCCCCCCCATGAGCCAGGGGATTGTGCTCCGGCAAGCAAATATTTCAGAGAGTGTGTAAAAAGGATGTCTGATCTGTTAGGTGAATACACGTTACCAATTAGTAAGCGCCTCCGATCCAGTCGTCGAATACATAGCAGCCCTCTCCATCCACCTCAGTCTCCTCCACCGCAAAGGGAACGCCCGCATAAGCACTCCCCTTGCATATGTGCAGTAATATCCGTGGCAAACACTCAACCCCACCATTTGCACTGGACCTTGCAGACCTCATGCTGCGTGATATACGTTTCCTGCAATAACGCGATGTTGGCTGACGTGCGTTTAAGATAGGAGTATGCAGCACAGCGGCCAAAGGGCATGTGCATGCCCCTCCCATTTCAGGTTACTATGTTAGTGGTCGACCTGTGTAGATTGGGTTAGGTGCACAAATGTATGCGGGGATCGCAGCAGGAGGGAGTGAGCAGAGTTTCCTGTCAAAAGACTGCACCTGCGGGACAACATCGCATGAAATGAGCATATGCTAAGCGCTAAAGGGGCAAGGGGAATAGTGAAACATTGAACAGCATGAAAGTTGAGGGACAACGTGCATCCTCCCAAACTGGCAGTAAGACTTGTCGTAACTATTAGCCAATATCGCCAACTGATCAGAGCTTAGGGCACGTGGGCAGATGCAAAACAAGCGCATCAGTGCCCCACATTTCCACAACAACGAGCGCACAGTGTATGTTTGTCAGGCCTTACTCCAACTGTGAGGGCAAGCGTGGAGCTGCTCGGTCGTTCTCCCACCACTCAGTCGGTTGCACCATCACAAACGGGGCGCTGGAGGGCACCCGTTGATCGCAGTACTCTTCACTGTGCCATGTGGTCCTCATGGTAGCTGCCACTTCAGATTAAGTCATCTGCCGTCTGACTAGTCACATCCGGGGGCTGCCCGGATTCCGCACCAGACAACCATGCGGCAGTGGACACATCATGACTGGGGGAGCGTTCAGGGGAAGTTTCTGGGTCCTGCCTCCCAATGCTATCACGTAACATTGCGGCTGCCTGCAGCGCCTTCGCCTCTCTTGTATAACCTGCTCCAGATTTGGGGTGGCATGAAAGCTGAGATGGGGGACGCCTATTCCTCCTGTGCCTCCCATTACGGCTGGATCCACGAATTACAGCCTGCTATGTAAACCCTCCACTCCCAATCTGCGGCACCTAGTAGCCTGTAGAATCTGAAAGAGACAATTATTTATGGATACCTCACCTTAGAATTAGCCCCAGGCGTCAGAATGGATCTGGAGAATTTTTTCCTCAGCAGTAAACCTGCTCACCGATAGGTGGCGTCCATCAACTCCGTGTTCGTCGTCGGCGTCGTGATCTCCAGAATGACTTTGCAGTATCTACTTAGACCCCACTCTTGCGCGCTGATGTCTGTTCTTTCTTTTTCTGTGCCACCCAGCGCAGAACCGGAGAGAGCGGTACCTCAAGTTACTTTTTGACTCAGTTTTTGCGACTTTTGCAGACATCTTTTATTAATCAATCGACTCCTGGTGGACGGAGGGATGTCACTTCGGACCAGCTTCAAGGCTTGTGACTCCTGTCACAAATAGATGTCGATGCATAAACAAGGGGAATCCTAATTACAGTGACTGGGAGGAGTGTTACCCACAAAACAAGGTAGTGAAACGCGAGTAAGGTGGGGAAGTTGTGCCCCCGTCCTGAAGAAGGAGCACATGCTCCGAAACATGTTGACGCACACATGAGGTACTGTCCATAAACACGACCGATAACAACCTCGCACTTCACTTCTTTTAGTAGTACCAGCCCGGGGTTGTGAATAAAGTTTTTCCTATACACCCACGAGCCAGGTACTTTTTAACCCTTCACTAAATCCCACCACTCACATAAATATCCCTATCACTTACACCACATGCACCACACATAGTCATTACTATCAGTGCACCCGCGTAGTCGTAGGTCGCAGCACGCCGCATCCCGTTAGAGGGGTGCAAAAACCCCTATGATGAAGCATGACACCAAGGGGCCTTTTGGTGTGTGAGGGGTATTTTACAAAACACTAAGTGCTCCCCCACCCTTGTGGGTAACACTCCTCCCAGTCACTGTAAGTAGGATTCCCCTTGTTTATGTATCTATGCCTGTGGAGTAAGAATCCTACCTCTTTACTCTACCTCCCTCCTTTGTTAATTTCTACTACAAATAGATGTCGGTCACAGCCCTGCACCTCGTGTGCCTTTGGTGTCTAGGGCGCGACCACGACCCAAAGTCATGCTCCGACGCCCGGCCATGATCCCGAAGTCTTTGTGGGAGCAGAACCCAAAAGCTTCTCGAGGCCCGGCAGTCCGTTCCGCGCCTTCGAGGTCCTGGTCCAGAGGGAGGTTCACGGAGCCACCACCACCATTCGTCATCGAAGTCTTCGTCTTCAGGTAAGTTGAAGCACAAGAAGAATACAAAGAAGCATAGTCCCTCTTCACATTCTCCCCATCTGATGGCCGACACGAGAAGCAGAAGGTAGTCGCCCAGCTCCACCTGCAGAGCCTGTTGGGTCGACTCCGGCCTTCCCTCCCTTTCCGGGAGCCAGAACGACCCCTGCCCAGCTTCGAAGCATTTACAAAACCTTGCACTCCATCTTCGGGCAGCCTGACTCTGCTGGCGTGCCTCGGGGCCCTGCAGACATGGCTGGGGGCTCTAGGCCTTCGATGCCGGCAGCTTCAGCTCGGGTGCCGCAGGGCCCCAAGTATCAAGGCCTGGATCCAAATCTGTGCCGGTCGACCTCGTCCGGCGCCGAATCCAGTGACGACACCTCCACCTCCCCTGACGCCGGTTGTGCCCCTAGCTGGCGTCTGCCCCGGCCACCACCTCAATGAGGACACGGAGCCGGACCGACGTTGCTGACGTCTGGACCGGTACTTTTGTACCCTTGTTCTCCCCTGATATTTCCTACCACCCTGAGTGGCTACCAAGAGAGGGGGAGGAGGACTGGGAGGTGTCTGTGGACCCTCTTGCAGACCAATTAGAGGAACCGGACTGGAGTGGTCTGGATACCTCCCCAGACCTTGGCATGCTGTCTCCCCCTACTGTGGCTATGGAAGAGGGTGCGTCTTACACAGTGGTGTTGCGTAGGGCAGCCGAGGCCCTAAACCTCGAGCTTCCTACAGTGGTGGTCCGGACTAACCTCCTGACCGAGGTGATGTAGACAGCAGCGGCCTCTTCGGAGCCCCTGATGATGATCAATGAGGCCTATACGGACATCCTTTTTGGCGCTTGGTCCAAGCCCAACATAACAGCTCCTCTGGACAGGATGATTGCCCGCCACCGCCCTGTCCCTGGGCGACTCTATTTTTCTCTCCTGCCATCCTACCCCAGAGAGCTTAGTAGTCCAAGCCTCTACGTCCAAAGGCGCATTCCCTAACGCACCACCTGATAGGGAATCCAAGATTCTGGACCACCTTGGGAAGAAGATGTTTTCTTCCTCCAGCTTGGGACTGCGGTTATGACCACTGCATGTCTATGGGGCCGTTACTCCCACTCGGTGTGGGACACGGTTGCGCAGGTGCTGCTACAGTGCCTGGAGGAGGCCCGGGTCGTGCTCTCACGTGCTGGTGCCGATGGAAGAGATGCAGCGAAGTTCGCCATTCGGTGGGGATTGTATACCGGCGACTCACTGTGCAGGACAATTACCACGTCTGTAGCACTGAGACGCCATGCCTGGGTGAGGTCCACTGGCTTCTCAGGTGATGTCCAAGCAACACTTTTGGACATGCCCTTTGACAGGCATTGCCTGTTTGGCGACAAGGCAGAAAACGCGCTTGAGCGCTTTAGGGATTTGAGGGCTATGGCTAAATCCTTAGGCCTCGCTTCCACCTCCCGACCAGCGCAATCTGCTTTTTGCCCCTTTCATGGCTACGGAAGGGGTGCCCCGCCATGTTCCACCCAGAGCCACAGCCCTGAGCAAACTGTCCAGCCTCTGCATGGCAGGGGACGTGCATCCCACTGCCGTTGTTCAGGGGGCAAGCGGGCGGCCAGTCCACCAACGCCCGCTCTGCAGCAGCCTCCAAACCCTCCTAGTCCGACCTTTCAGGCCCATCAATCGCCAGTGGGCGGCAGGATTCACCATCACCTCCCCCATAGGCTCAACATCATGACGGACAGGTGGGTTTTGCAGATAGTCCAAAGGGACTACTCCCTCCCCTTCAAGACTACCCTTCCATGCATGCCACCTCAATTCCATTGCATGTCCGAGGATCACCTGGCCCTTCTCCAGCAGGAAGTTACAGCTCTCTTGGCCAAGGGAGCCAGCAAGTTCTTGTGCCAGAAGTAGGCTGTGGTTGCTATTCCCACTACTTTCTGGTGCCCAAGAAGGACAAGGGCCTGTGTCCTATCTTGGATCTCAGGAACCTCAACCACTTCCTCGGAAGAAGTTCACAATGTTGACCCTGGCTCGTGTCCTGTCTGCACTTGTCCCGGGAGACTGGTTGATAGCGTTGGACTTGCAGGACGCTTATTTTCACATCCCCATCTTGCCGGCCCATCCGGCGTTACCTACGGTTCACGGTAAGCCATGAGCACTTTCAGATTACTGTGCTCCCCTTTGGTCTTACCCACGCCCCTCGGATGTTGGCAAAAGTGATGGCGGTGGTCGCAGCTCATCTGCGCGGACCAAGGGTTCCACTTTTCCTCTATCGCGATGACTGACTGTTGAAGGCTGGCTCGCCCCAGGGAGTTGTCTCCCACCTCCAAACTACATTGTACATCCTGCATTCGCTTCGGTCCACTATCAACGTACCGAAGTCACACTTGACTCCCTCTCAGAAGCTTCTTTTCATCAGAGCACGATCTGGACACGATGCAGTTTGGGGTTTATCCTCCCAAATAGCGAGTCTGGGATATTTGGGCTACGATTCCGATCTTTCAGCCTCTATCTCGGGTTTCGGTCAGACTGACCCGGAGGCTGCTGGGCCTCATGTCCTCTTGCATCCTGCTGGTTGATCATGCCAGATGGCATATGTGGTCTCTGCAGTGGGACCTGAAGGTCCAGTGGGCACAGCATGAGGGGAATATGTCCGATTGCATCCAGATCTCGGAGGGCACTGCTCGACAATTGCAGTGGTGGCTCACTAACCAGGATTGGGTCCATTGCAGATCCCTCTCCCTTCCCCAACCAGAGTTTACAGTGGTGACGGATGCATCACTTCAAGGGTGGGGCGGCCACATGGGAGAGGCGGAGATCATAGTCCTCTGGTCTCCGGCGGAGACCGGGCTCCACATCAACCTTCTGGAGGTTTAGATGATTCGGGTTGCACTAAAGGCATTCCTTCTCTCTGTCAGGGGAAGAGTAGTGCAGGTGTTCAGGGACAACACCACCACCATGTGGTACTGCAATGGCGGGGTGGGGTCGTGGACCCTATGTCAAGAGGCTCTCTGCCTTTGGACATGGCTGGAACATCAGGGCATATCCCTGGTGGTTCAACACCTGGCAGGATCTCGGAACACCAGAGCGGAAGAACTGAACCGCAGGTGGCTGATGGATCATCAATGGCGTCTTCACTCGGAGGTGGTGCAAGATCTCTTTCAGCAGTGGGGAGAGCCTTGGTTAGATCTATTCGCCACTGAAGAGAATGTGCAATGTCAGCAGTTGTGCATGTTGGAATTTCCAAGGGGACACTCGCTAGGTGACGCTTTTCGTCGCGAGTGAAGTTGCTGTCCTCTAAACGCCTTTCCGCCTATACCACTTCTGCCCAGAGTGCTGAAGAAGATCAAGAGCGACCGGGCCAAAGTCATTCTTGTGGCTCCGGATTGGGCACGAAGAGTCTGGTATCCCGAGCTGTTACACATGGCTATCGATCCTCCAATCAGACTGCCCCTTCGAGAGGATCTTCTGTTGGAGCAGCAGGGTTCGATCCTCCACCCGAACCTGTCCAGGCTCCACCTCCTTGCGTGGAGATTGAGCGGCAGCAGTTGACAGCTTTGGATCTTCCTCCCAAAGTCTCTAACATTATCTTGGCAGCCAGGCGTCCCACCACTAAAATGGTATACCCCTGCATATGGAACAAATTTGTGGCATGGTGCACAGCAAAGTCTGTGAATCACCTTTCCACCCCTCTTTCTGAGATTCTCTTGTTCCTACTTTCTTTGACCCAGCAGGGCTTTTCTCTGGGCACTCTTAAATGCCATCTCTCCGCCATTTCAGCCTTTCTTAGGCTTCCTGATCAACTTTCTCTTTTCAAGTCCCCTATTGTAAATAGATTCCTTAAGGGCATTACTCATCTTTTTCCTCCTATTCCTTTCGTAATGCCCCAGTGGGACTTGAACTTGGTTCTGACTTATCTTATGGGCACTCCCTTTGAGCCGCTACATAATTGTCCTCTCAGACTTTTAACTTTGAAAACTGCCTTCTTGGTTGCCATCACCTCTGCTCGCAGGGTGAGTAAGCTTCAAGCCATTTCTTCTAAACCTCCTTTCCTGGCTGTTCATCCGGGCAAAGTTGTCCTTTGCACTAGGCCTTCTTTCCTCCCAAAAGTGGTTACCTCTTTCCACATTGGACAGACCATCACTTTGCCCACTTTCTTTCCGCCTCCGCATCCTTCTAAAGAGGAAGAGCGGCTCCATCATCTGGATCCAAAACGTGCTCTTTCCTTCTATCTGGACTGCACAAGACAATTCCGGGTGGATGATCATCTCTTTGTCGGCTACATGGGTGCCAAGAAAGGTCTGGTCGTACAAAAACAGACCATCTCTCGATGGGTCATTCTTTGTATGAAAATCTGCTATTCCTTGGTGAAAAGGAACCTCCAGTAGGGTTGCGTGCCCATTCCACCCGGGCAACGGCAGCTACTACTGCTTTGTAAAGTGGTGTCTCTCTTCATGACATCTGCCAGGCAGCTACATGGGCTTTAATGCACACATTTACCAAACACTACTGCATGGACAGTCAGGACTTTCTGGTGTGAACTTGGTTCGCAGACCCACCTCCAGGTTGGTATTGCTCGGGTATCTATTCTAACGTGAGGGCTCCATAACTAATTGTCTCTATCAGATGAACAAGTTACTTACCTTTGGTAACGATATGTTTGTAAGAGACATAGATTAGTTATGGATTCCTCACCACCCCACCCATCCTCCCAGTTCTACGAACTGACTTCTAGAGTAAGGGACTCCCTTTCAGGGCCCTACTTTTCGTGCACCAGTGGTCAGTGTTTTGCATGGCTCTGCACTTCTGGCATGGAATTTCGTGTAAAGAACTGACGTCAGCGCGCCATGGTGGCTTCTAAGTAGATACCGCAACATCATTCCTGCAACCATGATGCCAACGATGAACGCAGAGTCGAACAACGCCACCTATCACCGTGCAGGGGTAGTGCTAAAGAAAAAATTCTCTGGATCCAGTCTGACGCCCCGGGGGTAATTCTAAGATAAGGAATCCATAACTAATCTGTCTCTTACAGATATATCGTTACCGAAGGTAAGTAGCTTTTTCTTTAGTTCCAGTCAACCAGCCACCTATTGTCTTTACTGAGTAGTCTACAAATTCCACCTAGTACTGACTCTGGGATTTCTGAGTACCCCTGAATTTAATTCTGTACTCCTCACCAGTGAGTCAAAACCCCTCAATCAGGGTGAGGTGAGGGCTGCCATTAAGGGTCTCGCCCTGGGCAAAACTCCAGGAACAGATGGGCTCCCTGCCCAGTTCTATGTCTCATGTATTAAGGAGCTGGCCCTGAGACTAGTGGAGCTGTTTGAAGCGGCCACAGCGGAGGGCGCGCTCCCCCCTACCTCACAGGAGGCATTGGTAGTTACCCTACTCAAGTCAGTAAATCACCCTTGGACTCAAACCTTACAGGCCATTATCTATGCTCAATTTAGATTTAAAAATTCTGATCAAGATATTAGCAGCAAGACTCTTACCATTTATGACCACCCTCATACACCCGCACCAGGCCGGATTCATCCCCGGTCGCAACACAGTCCTTAACATAGTACGACTACTGTCCATAATGGATGCACCTGGGCCCGAGTGAGGGGAGGGGGCTGTCTTCGTGATCGACATAGAAAAGGCCTTCAGTAGCATCAAGCGGGAGTTCTTGTGTGCAGCCATGGACCATATGAGATAGGACGGGGCTTCATGTGTGAGGTCAGGCTGCTATAAGTGGACCCTCTTGCTAGGGTCTGAACGTGCAGAACAATCTTGAAGCAATACAGGGTGGAGAGGGGAACACTACAAGGGTGTCCCCTCATCCCCCGGCTGTTCGCCCTCGCCATGGAGCCGCTGGCATGCCTAACCCAGACAGGAGACCGATATCTGGGCCTGCAGCTAGAAGGGTATACTCATCACATTGCGCTGTATGCAGATAACTTATTAATGTTCCTGGGTAACCTAAGAGGGGCACTGCAGGGCACCAGAAAATGATGGCTGAATTTGGGGAGCTGTCGGGCTTAAAGTCAACTGGCAGAAATCTCACCTCTTCCCATTGATGGGAGGTAGGGACCCACCCGCTGGGTTGGGCAATCTTGTGTGGAAGCCTTGCGGCCTAGGATACTTGGGACTCAAGATCTATCACTGCCAACCTGACCTGCAGAAAAGAAACAGAGGGGCTGCCATAAGATTCCTAAAAGCCAGCATAGACTTCTGGGGGGCTCTCCCCTTATTCGTCGCTGGTAGGGTGGCGCTTCTAAAAATGGTGGCACTCCCACAGCTACTGTACTTTTTCACGAGGCTGCCTATTTTTATACCCAGGACAAGCTTCACTGAGCTGTACTCCCTTATGGTGTCCTTTATTTGGGGAATGGGTCATAGACGGGTGGCCTTGGCAACACTGAAGTGGTCGATGGTGGAGGGAGGACTTGCAGTCCCCGACTTCAAATCGTATTATCTCAAAGGATAGCTACAGTGGTTCACTCAGTGTCTGGCGGGTCGGCAGACACAGGGAAGAGTGATGGGCCCATTTGTGTCTGAGCAAAATGTGCTCTTACAGATGCTGTTGAAGGCTGTTGGGAAGCCACCGGGGGTACATGTGAGTTACAGGTAATGAGGAGATTCTGGGGGAGGTGCCTCCAGAAAACATATAACCGGGTCCCTTACTCACTGGACCTCCCACTGGCGATAGTACGTATTCTGCCACACGGAGAACCGTGGAGGGGCATAGAAGACTGGATGCAGGCATGTGCGACTAAACAGGGGGACTTGTACAGGGAGGGGGAGCTTCTCCCATTTGAAAAGTTTCGGACCGAGTGGGACCTTCCCCAAGGCCATTTTCTACTTACAAGAGCGGTAATAGTAGCCATCAGATGACATGGGGGGCACCTCAGAACCTAAACACGACTCTACTTGTCAGTATATTGGCATAACAGGAAGGTAAAATCAAGGCAATCCCCTTTCTTTATAGAGTGATTGGTAATGACTCCCTACAGCCTTTGACTACGTTGAGGAAACTCAGGGCAACTGACATGAATACCCTTATGGAGGATGAGAAGCTGGCTTGGTATATGATGTCCCCTTATGTAAGTGGGTACCTGCAACAGTTCAGACAACCCTTATGGGGATTTAAGGAGTCTTAGACAACCTTAGAAAGCTCTCCAAGAGGTAGCTTTGGAGAGCAGCCTTCAGGCTTCGTCCAGAAGGAGTGTAAAGCAGCGTGTTTTACCAGAATGCAATCTTGAATGAAAAAGAGCCACTCAAGGTATTTTTGTTTTTGTATGTTCTTATATAGCGCTCGACTACCCGGAGGCATCTCGGCGCTTGCCTTGGGAACCCGTCCTGGCTTTTCCCTGTGAGCTAGCCCCTAAAGGGCATCCCCAAGGTGAAAGCCAGGCATCCCGCCGCAGGGGGCCATTGTGGAGATTAAGCAAGCTTAATGCCGAGAGTTGCAGAGTGTGAACCCATGATTAGGTCAGGCACCGAAGCGAGAATTATCGAGTCCGTGGACATTTGAGCTCAAGACCCTGCCGCGTCGGGAATTGAACCCTGGTCCCGGGTCTGACCTCTGCTTCAGGGTCTGCCTGCTCTAACCAGTGAGCCACACCACACTTCTCCACATATATAAAAATGTATCTGAAAGAGACACGTTGGTGATAGATTCCTTACCTTAGAATATCCCCAGGCGTCAGACTGGATCCGGAAATTTTTGCGTAGCAGTACCCTTGCGCGTCGGCAGGCGTCGTCTGCGGCTCCGCGTCCGTCGTCGTGGGCGCCATGATGACGTCGTCGGGGTACTTAGACGCCGCCTCCGCGTGCTGACGTCAGTTCTTCTTTTTTCCGCGCCAGCCAGCGCAGATCTGGAAAAAGCAGTTCCCTGGTCATTTTTTGACTAACTTTTTGGATCTTTTGATCTATTTCGAAGTCTTCACGACTCCGACGGTGCCGTTAGGGATGCCCGGCTTCAAGCACTGCGGCGGTTGCGAGCGACTCATGTTGGTTACGGATCCGCACCGACTGTGCCTGACGTGTTTGGGCGTCGACCATGACGACGAGGCCTGCTCCGACTGTCGGGCCCTCTCGAGGAAGGCCAGGCGGGAGCGGTCCCGCAGGCGACTCGAGATCCGCCAGTCGGCCCCGCGCCGTGTGAGGTCCCGGTCCCGGTCCCACGGGAGGTCGAGGGACAGGTCGCGGGGGCGGAGCCGTCACAGCTCCGGGAGTCGGCGCCACTCCTCCGGGTCCAAGTCGTCAGGTAAGAAGCATAAGAAGTCGAAGAGACATCATCGCTCTTCCGACTCCCCCCGGCGCTCGCGCGATGCGGCCGGGGGTTCCGGTGACACCGCCCACGCAGCTCCTCAGGAGTCGCGGGCGCCGCGTTCGGCTCCATACCCCCGGTCCCTGGGTTGAACGCGACGCCGGAGGAGATAGAGCGTTTCCTCATGGCCATGAGATCCCTTTCTTCTCCGACGGGTTCCGCGGCGCCTTCGGGCCCAGCGAACCCGTCTGGGGGCCCTAGTGGGTCGGGGACAACCCGACGCCGTCGGGTGCTTTGGCCTCGACGCCGCCGGCGTCTAAGACGCCGGCGCCGCAGGGCTCCACGATCCCGACGCCGCCGCTGCCCTCGGGCTCGGCGCCGCAGGGTTCAGCGGTCCCGGCGTCGTCGGTGCCTTCGGGTCTGACGCCGCAGGGTGCCGTTCGACCCTCGTCGGGCGCTGGAGCGTCCCCGGTGGATCTTACGACCCCCCCGGGGTCGGTCCGTGTGGTGTCCCCTTCGGCGTCGGTCTCGGCCGACGCCGTCCCCAATACCTCCTCTCTATGGGTTCCGACGTCGGGACGGCGCCTGTCGGCGCCGATCCCGACGCCGTTCGGGGATTTCCATCCCTATGAACCATCCTCATTCACTACCGACCCTGAGTCTCAGGAGATGAGGGAAGAGGAGGATTGGGAGGGGTCTGAGGACCCTCTGACAAGGGAATGTCAGTCTAGCATGGACTGGACAGGAGACCTTGGGGAGGCCAGTGGCCTGGACACCTCTCCAGACACTGGATTCGTCTCTCCTCCTTCCGTGGCTTCGGAGGAGGGCGCGACATATAGTGTGGTGTTGATGAGGGCTGCTCAGGCATTGGGCCTTGAGCTCCCCGTCGCGGTCGTGAGGACTAACCTCCTCACTGAGGTCCTTAAGCCGCAGTCATGCTCCATGGAGCCTATGCTGCTGTTTAATGAGGCCTTGTCGGACGTTCTGTTGGGCACTTGGTCCAGGCCCGCTACAGGTTCGCCTGTAGATAGGAACGTGGCCAGACGCCACCGCCCGGCTCCGGGCGACCCATGTGTCCTGTCCACCCACCCCACCACCGAGAGTCTGGTTATCCAGGCCTCTAACTCCCAGACCGCCTTCCCGTCGGCTCCCCCTGATCGGGAATCCAAGAGGTACGAGGCCTTTGGCAAGAAGGTCTTCTCGTCCCTTAGCTGTGGACTGCGGTCTTCCAACACCGCATGCCTCTTGGGCCGTTACACCCATTCTATATGGGAAACGGTGGCGGAATTGCTGCCAGAGTGTCCGTTGGAGGTACGGGCCAAACTCGGCCAAGCCCTGGTGGAGGGCCGGGACGCAGCGAAATATTCGATCAGGTGCGGACTGGACACAACTGACTCGCTGGGCAGAGCGATGGCTACGACGGTGGCGATTCGACGCCACGCCTGGCTCAGATCCGCCAACTTCTCGGCTGATGTCCAGAATACCCTCATGGACATGCCGTTCGATGGCCGTCGCCTCTTTGGCGACAAGGCAGACCACGCGCTTGAGCGCTTTAAGGACTCCAGGGCTACGGCCAAGTCCTTGGGCCTCTCGGCCCCGCGCCAGCAAGGGGGTGCCTTTCACTCTTTTCGTGGCCAAGGAAGGGGCGTCCCCACACGTGCCGCCAGCCACTCGCCGCAAACTGTCGTCCAGCGCGGCGGCGGCCTTGGAAACCGCCGTGGAGGCGGTCGGGGAGGCAAGCGGAGCCAGTCCACACCTGCCCCCGCAGCATCCGCCTCTAAACCCTCCTAGTCCGTGCTTTTCGGCCCATGTGACGCCAGTGGGGGGCAGGGTTCGCCATCACCACTCTCACTGGCGCACAGTCACTTCGGACAGGTGGGTGCTGCAGATCGTCCGAAGGGGCTACTCCCTCCCCTTCGAGACGACCCCTCAAGCCATGCCACCGCAACACCACCGCGTATCGGGGGATCATTTGCGGCTCCTGCAGGAGGAAGTTTCGGCCCTCTTGGCCAAGGGGGCCATCGAGCGCGTTCCTGGGCCAGAAGTAGGTCGTGGTTGCTACTCCCACTACTTCCTGGTACCCAAGAAGGGCAAAGGGGGCCTACGCCCTATCTTGGATCTGAGGAACGTCAACGGCTTCCTCCGGAAGGAGAAGTTCAAAATGCTGACCCTGGCTCAGGTCTTGGCTGCCCTAGACCCAGGAGACTGGATGGTAGCGTTGGCCTTGCAGGACTCATATTTCCACATCCCCGTCCTGCCGGTCCACCGGCGTTACCTGCGGTTCACGGTAGGCCACGAGCACTTTCAGTTTACCGTGCTCCCCTTCGGCCTTACCAGCGCCCCACGGGTGTTCACGAAAGTGATGGCGGCGGTCGCAGCTCACCTGCGCAGGTTAGGGGTGTCAGTCTTCCCCTACCTAGACGACTGGTTGTTGAAGGCGGGCTCGCCCCAGGCAGTCGTCAGCCACCTCCAGACAACGGCGGATCTCCTGCACCTGCTGGGATTTTCCATCAATGTGCCGAAGTCACACCTGTGTCCCTCTCAGAAGCTCCTTTTCATCGGGGCGGTTCTCGACTCGGCGCAGTTTCGGGTTTACCCCCCCCCCCCCCCGAACAGCGGGTTTGAGATATACAGGCTCTGATTCCGGTCTTTCGGCCGTTATCCCGGGTTTCGGTCAGGTTGACGCTGCGGCTTCTGGTGCATCACGCACGGTGGCGGATGCGGGCTCTGCAGTGGGACCTGAAGTTTCAGTGGGCCCAGCACCGGGGCGACCTGTCCGGCCATGTCCTGATCTCGGAGGGCACTGCGAGACAGCTGCAGTGGTGGCTCACGGACCGCGATTGGGTCAACGGCAGATCCCTCTCCCTTCCCCAACCGGAGCACGTAGTTGTGACGGACGCGTCCCTCCAGGGCTGGGGAGGCCACTTGGGAGAGGCAGAGATCAGAGGACTCTGGTCTCAGGCGGAGTCCCGGCTCCATATCAACCTGTTGGAGCTGCGGGCGATTCGTCTGGCACTGAAAGCATTCCTCCCGTCTGTCCAAGGGAGCGCTGTGCAAGTGTTCACCGACAACACTACCACCATGTGGTACTGCAACAAACAGGGCGGAGTGGGGTCGTGGACCCTTTGCCAGGAGGCTCTGCATCTCTGGCAATGGCTGGAACATCAGGGCGTGACTCTGGTGGTTCAACACCTGGCCGGTTCTCTGAACGCCAGGGCGGACGAACTCAGCCGTCGGTGCTCGATGGATCACGAATGGCGTCTGAACTCGGACGTGGCGCAAGGCCTCTTTCTGCGATGGGGAGAGCCTTGGTTAGATCTATTCGCCACCGAAGAGAACGCGCAATGTCATCGGTTCTGCGCGTTGGAATTTCCAAGGCGGCACTCGCTCGGAGACGCTTTTCGTCGCGAGTGGAGCTGCGGTCTGTTGTACGCCTTTCCGCCTATACCACTTCTGCCCAGAGTGCTGAAGAAGATCAAGCGCGACCGGGCACAAGTCATCCTTGTGGCTCCGGACTGGGCTCAAAGGTACTGGTATCCCGAGCTACTCAGCATGTCAGTCGATCCCCCGCTTCGTCTGCCTCTTCAGGAGGACCTTCTGTCGCAGCAGCAGGGGACGGTCCTCCACCCGAACCTGTCCAGTCTCCACCTCCATGCTTGGAGATTGAGCGGCGACAGTTGAGGCCATTTGACTTGCCTCCTGAAGTTTGCAACATCATTCTGGCAGCCAGGCGTCCCTCCACAAAGACGGTATACGCCTGCAGGTGGAACAGATTTGTGGCATGGTGCACAGCAAAGGCTGTGGATCCCCTCAATGCCCCTCTCTCCGAGGTTCTTCTCTTCCTTCTTTCTCTTGCCCAGCAGGGCTCTGCTCTGGGCACTCTCAAGGGCTATCTTTCGGCTCTTTCAGCCTTTCTGAGGCTGCCTGACCAACCTTCTTTGTTCAAGTCCCCTATTGTTCACAGATTCCAGAAGGGCATCACTCATACCTTTCCTCTTGTTCCTTTCGTGATGCCTCAGTGGGACTTGAACCTGGTTCTCACCTTTCTGATGTGCGCTCCCTTTGAGCCACTTCATAACTGTCCGCTCCGCCTTCTTTCTTTGAAGACTGCCTTCTTGGTAGCCATCACCTCTGCCAGGAGAGTGAGTGAGCTCCAGGCCCTCTCTTGTAAGCCTCCTTTCCTTTCAGTCCATCCGGACAAGGTTGTTTTGAGGACTAGGCCCTCTTTCTTGCCAAAGGTGGTCACGGCCTTCCACATTGGGCAGTCCATCACATTGCCCACCTTCTTTCCGCCTCCGCACCCCTCGAGAGAGGAGGAGAGGCTCCACCGTCTGGACTCAAAACGTGCGCTCTCGTTCTATCTGGATCGCACACGCCAGTTCCGGGTGGATGATCAACTCTTTGTTGGGTACGCGGGCGCTAAGAAAGGGAAAGGGGTGCACAAGAGGACCATCTCTCGATGGATTATCATGTGCATCCAGGCGTGTTACTCCTTGGCTAGGAAGGAACCACCTGTTGGGCTGTGGGCTCATTCCACTCGAGCCACGGCCACTACAACTGCCTTGGGCCGTGGTGTGCCCTTGCAGGACATTTGCCAGGCAGCTACGTGGGCCTCGTTGCACACGTTTGCTAGGCACTACTGCCTGGATAGTCAAGTCCGGAGAGACGGTTTCTTTGGCCGCTCGGTTCTCCAGGACTTTCTGGTGTAAATATTGGTTCGGAGACCCACCACCACGGGGATGGTATTGCTGGGGTATCTATTCTAAGGTAAGGAATCTATCACTAACGTGTCTCTTTCAGATGCACAAGTTACTACTTGTGTAACGATATATCTGTAAGAGACATTAGTTAGTGATAGATTCCTTACCGACCCACCCATCCTCCCCGTTCTGCGAACCGATATCTAGGGTTAAGGTCATCCCCTTTCAGGGCCCTAGTTTCTTGGCACCAGTGTCGGTTTTTTGTCATGGCTCTGCGCTTCTGGCGCGGAAAAGCTGTGGCTAAGAACTGACGTCAGCACGCGGAGGCGGCGTCTAAGTACTCCGACGACGTCATCACGACGCCCACGACGCCGACGACGGACGCGGATCCGCAGACGACGCCTGCCGACGCGCAAGGGTACTGCTACGCAAAAATTTCCGGATCCAGTCTGACGCCTGGGGATATTCTAAGGTAAGGAATCTATCACTAACTAATGTCTCTTACAGATATATCGTTACACAAGTAGTAACTTGTGCTTTTATTATATAATAATCTCTAACACGTTTAGATATCTCCTACCCAGAGATAAACACAATGCACACAATACTTTGCAGAGAAATACAGTAAATAGCACGAAATACACAGTGGGCCGCAGGGGGGACCAAACCATATACTATGAAATTGGTATAAGAACCACAACTCAAGTCAAGCCAATGTTGAGAGGACGTAGAAGTGCTGGGGACCCAAGGAACAACCCAAGGCGAGTGACTAGGAACCCCACGGAGGGCGTGTGTGCAGTGTGGGAACACAACTACGTGCTACGTACAAGTCTACGTGTAAGTCGTGGTTGGAATTTTAAAGATTAAGGACACTTCCCAGTGAACCCTGAAAAAACCCAGTGGGAGACAGAAAGTTGGGGAGCCACCCCACCCATAGATACCCTCGTACCCACGTTACCTACACCAGGGAAGCCGTGTGCATAGGTGTGAACTGGTGTCGGAAACCACTGCCGAACCCAGTCGAGGACTTCAGGAAAGTGCCGCTGCTGAAGGAGAAAGCGTCTGGTGGAATATGAAGGTGGATTATAGTTCAGAGGTACCTGCTAGCAGAGGGGACAGAGTCTGTCACTCGGGAGTGACCAGGAGATCTGGAATAGGAATGGCCACCAATGTCTGGAGTTGCAGGAGAGTTGACAGTGACCTTGACTCTGCAGCTATGATGACCAGGTGACGTTGTGGGAGACCAGGAGCCATGCACAAGATGTCCCACGTCGGATGTTGAGCGCTGAGGGTTTAGTGTCCGGCAGGAGCACCAACAAGTCTTGGCAAATGCAGCCCACGTAGATGTCGAAGAAGGTGCAGTGTCGGGACCAGCAAGGTCCAGGGGACTCAATACAAGCAGGGGAGTCAGGGCAGGCCTGAGCAATCAGGGGAGCCTAAAAGAAACAAAGGCGACCCTCAAATTGACCCACAGGCCCGAGGCACTGGAGTCGCGAGAGGACCTCAAGCAGCTCATCAAAAGTTGCAGGCCACGATGCACAACAATGCAGTGGGGCCAAAGATTCTGGTCACTGGAGATGCTCGAGGTGGAGGCTACTTGGAGCCTAAAGATCTTCTTGGAAGGAAGCCAACAAGCCTTTGCAACTGCAAGTTGATACAGTGCACAGGGGTTGGGTCATTGCAGCCCCTGTGAGGGATACTGGCCTCAAGCTTGGTGAGAGGGCAGGGCATGCCTCGAGAACTGTGGAGAAATACCACATGTGTTGCAGAACCTTACAGAGTCTGGATGAGCTTAGGATCAGCAGACCGGTCAACTTAGTTGCCTTGCCTGCAAATGCAGGGAAGTGACTCCTTCATTTCAAGGGAGATTCCTTCATGTGTCTTTGATGCCCACGGGCCTTTGAATGTTCCTATATGGTGCTCAGGCACAGACGATGCAGCAGACTGGAAGGTGAACGATGTTGAGCCCAAAAAAAGTCCAGTGTGCCCAGACGGTAGAAGAAGTGGTGTCTGCTCTGAATCTTGCCCCATGACGAATCTAGGGCCGCCCCCACAGGTAACTCTTAAGTACCCTTGGGAAAGGGTTGGGACGATTCAGGGGACTCTCCCAAGGTAGGGTCTGCACACGGGGGAGGTTACTCACTTGTCCTTTGTCCAGTTTTGCACCAACTGCTCCCAGTACTGGTTTGAACTGGACTGTGTACGTGGACAACAAATGTTCCCCTCATGCAGACTTCGTGGCGCTGGCAAGCGCACCCATCCAGTCCCAATATGCTAAATCCTGCCTGGGAGGTAGTCACACCTCCCTGTGCGGGGGATGCCTTTTGTTCTGCCTTCACCTGCTCAAGCTTGGCTCAGCAGTAGGAGGGCAGAATTGTGTCTCTGGTCGGCAGCAATAATTTTGTGCTGTCCAGGTCTAGAAAGCTGGCACCGGGAACACAGAGCTCTTCCAGTGCTTGGAATCATACCTCCCACACCGGGTGGGGGTATGATTCCAACATGTTTGATACCAAACACAATAGGATTAGTTGCAGCCAGTTTCAAGATGGTCATCGCGTAATTACGCAATGCCCCTCTATATAGTATATGGCTGCTTCACTTACAACCCGGGAGAATGGACTCTGGAGGCTATAGGGGTGTCCTGCTTATGCAGAGGCACCCTCACAATTAGAACCACGCACCCTGCCTTCAGGATTCCTAGAGGGGGGACTTATAGGTTTTAAGTGCAGTGACCCTAGATATAGGAAACCTATATCTTTAGTAAATGGTGCTAGCACCAGCCTACCCAGGCTGCAATGGCAGGCCTGTAGTTCCATTTTAAATGGTCTCCCATGGGTGGCATTAGGTATGCTTCAGCCCATGGGGGACCTATAGGGTACCTATGCCTTGGGTACTTTAGTACCATATACTAGGGACTGATAGGGGTATCCCAGTATCCAATCAGGGAAGTACCCAAGTACTGAACACAACAATTTAAGGGAGAAAGCAGATAGACGGGGGTCCTGATTAGCAGGATCCCAGTCAATAACAGCCTAGCACCAGGCATCAAATGGGGGTAACCATAAAAGCAGATCCTACTTTCCTACAGAGGATAAAGACTGGGTGAAAAGTATTGCTAGGAACCCCAAGATCTCAAGAAATGCTCTATTTAGATTAATTAATGTTTGTGTCCTTCATAGGGCATATCTCACTCCAGAGTGCATCAATAGATACATCCATAGGGAGGATGTGGGATGGCTGCGTTGCGGGGAACACGGGCGGGAATGCTGTAGATGAGTTGGGCTTGCCCAACATTACACCATTATTGGCAAGTGTTCACAACAGAAGTGATGAAAATAATTGAAAGAGTGGTACCGTGTTTGCCGGATCACTGCCTCCTCCGTTTGTTCGCTCACACTTCCAAAACGAGGGTCTCTGACAGGTTCTAGGACCTCGCCTTTATACTAGCAAAACACGAAATAAAGAGACATTGGCAGGCGCCCGGGGGACCCTGGATTGGGACTTGGAAAAAATAACTCGAAAAATGTGTGAGCTGCCAGAGTAGAGTCCTGCTAAGGATCGCCGATAGGGGGGATAGGATCAGTGGAGAGACCAAAAGCCTGGGTAGCACTGGTAGATGACATGCGGAACTCGCGGCTTGATTCAGGGAAGTCCATGCCTATGATACAATCATCTGACGGAGACATCTACCTGCAGGTTGCTTAACTTAGAATATCCCCAGGCATCAGACTGGATCTGGAGAATCTTCAGCAGTACTTCTGCGTGCCGGAGGACTGTGTCGCATGGCTCTGTCCTGACGTCCACGGATATGATGTCAGGGAGCCATTTAAGTTCCTCCCGACATGCTGACGTCAGTTTTCCTTCTTTTCCGCGTCCCAACGCGGATCCAGGAGAAGCAGTTCCTCTGGCCTGTTTTTGGTTTCCAGCCTTATTAATGTCTTTTAGCTTCCGGGAACAGTGTGCAATACCTAAAGGCTTAAAGTCATGTGAGACCTGTACGCTGCAGATGTCTGCAACGAATCCACACGAGATCTGCATGTGGTGCTTGGTAGAGCACCACGACTCAGAGGAGTGTGACGCATGCTGGCGGCTGAAGCCAAAGTCCCTGCGGGAATGTCGGATGAAGTTGCTGTCCGCCCATATGTCCCATTCAAAGTCCTTTGCGTCTCCGGTCTCCACCTCGAGCTGGGGCTTCTGTTCAGGACAGGTCACAGAGTTGTTCCTGCGGACGTCGCTCGCCTGATGAAGGTATGCAGAGGAAGAAGTCAAGGAGGTCATCAACCTCCCATAACCGTGACACCGGGGCATGCTGCTCCCGGTTTTCACCAGACAAGCACCCCCAGGAGTCGACCCCCAACTACCCACCATTTTCTGGTGTTGGGTCGACTAGATCCCAGATGGAAGCCTATTCTCGGGCTTTACATGCCATCTTTGGGTTATTTCCTCTCCCTGGCGTGCCTTCGGGCCCCACAGAGTGGGTAGGGGCTCGGATCGGGAATGCGCTGGCAGGTTCACCTTCAGTGCCGATCGGGTACCCTAACTCTGGTTCCTGTGTCGCTGCGACGTCGGGACACGGTTCGGAGGGGCATCCCAGTCAGACGTCAGGTCCTCCTGTGTAGTCACTGCACAGCCATGTGGGGCTGCCTGCAGTGGCACCATATGCCGCTGCAGCGCGAAGCTTGACTCGGAGTCGACGCCGTTCCTCACTGCAGTTTCCCATCTCAGTGGTGGTCGAGTCAACGCCGCCCCAACACCGGGCGGACGCGTCCTCTTTGGTGGTCATCGAAGCGATGCCATCTCGACGTCGGTCAACACCGGTGCTGTCCCCTGCTGTTTCTCTGTTGGTGGAGAAGGATGAGGCCCCTGAGGATTCACCACCCCCAGGGTTGTTTCGAGGCTCCTCAGAGCAGGTGTCCATGGGGCAATGGCAGGCCTTTGGTCATCCTCGGGCTACAGAGCCTCTGCTTTTTGGTGGACAGGTTACCCTACAACCGTCCCCTACAGATGGCTTATTGTCGCCACCTAGAATGGCCTCAGAGGCTAGTGCAGCATTTGCGAGAGCGGTTCGCAAAGCTGCGGATATCTAACAGATGCAGCCTCCCTCTGTCTTGCTACCTTCCTCCCCTCCTCAGTTACTTCCTCCCGCTAGGGAGTCTCGCTGGTTGGAGTCGTGTGGTTGCCATGTCCTTGAACACGTTGTGGGTTCAAGATGTTATAGCCCGGACAGTCTGTACGGCTAATCAGCCGTTTTTGTCATTATTTGGTACAGCTAGCCAGCTGTTTCTGCATTTCTTTTTGAGTCCTTTGTCTACAAGCTAGTCTCAAAAGTTGTCCCTGGCTTTTTACGCGATAAAACATACCCTATGTGGGGTATTCGTTGGCTGTTGTATAGCCACTCTTCCTTGCACAGGAAGCTTCGAAGGCTCCAGCTGAGTCTTCTTAGGATGGTTATCTTCTGTCCCTGTGGGGGATTGTCCTATAGTTCATATTGTAGGCTTCTCCCTTTGTCGCTCTTCCTACTGTTGTAGGACGTCCCCTCTGGTGAGACACACAAGGTTGGCGTGGCTCTCTTCTAGAGATTATGAATTGTGGTATACGGTTGGTCCGCAGCACTTTTCTACCTCTATGAAGGCAGACTGCTCCAGAGTATTGTTGGGTTTCTACCACACCTGGCTCACCCCAGCATGTTCTTCACCTTTTTGTTGTGCTCTTTTTACCTACATTGCCTGTCTTAGACATAAACAAGTGTCCCTTGTGGGCATGTTGTCCTGTTCCGCTCTGGAGTGGTTTCCTTCTGTGTTCTATGCTGGCACGATGTGGGAGTACTCACTGGGTATGTTCACAGTTACAGGGTGCCTGCGGTACGCCTTGCGCCATTTTCTTGGCTGCGTTATATTCTTGTGGTATTGTCTACTCGTCCTTCTCTAGTGTTGGGAAGTGCTTAGGTCTTCTCAAGCGGCTCAGACCCTGTCTGGTTTTTGCTTATGGGCAGTAGAGTCTATGCCAGACACGTCACTGCTGCACGTTGTCTTGTGCCCTTTTACCTATGCATTTCCCAGGCAGGGGCTCTAGTCCCTCTGCTCCTTGCTGTGTGGGTACTCAAGTACTCCTGTTCCTGGCACTTGCTGATGTTATCAGTGGAAGTATTCTTCTTCAGGATACTCATTGCCATTTCTACAGTAGTATCTGTGTGTATATATATATATATATATATATATTACCTACTGGCAGTTGCCAGTAGGTATATATAGTTAGGACCTAGTTACCATAGGAAATTCCGAACATTCTATTGGGAATAACTTTGGCGCCGATTGAGGGATCTGCCTGTAATTTTCCTTAAATTTGCCTCCCTGCGCTCCGCTCCTTCCCTGAAAGTTTCGGGGGGATTCGTCAAGCGGAGGCCGAGAAAAAAGGGGGGTCCCAAAACGTGTTTTCCCAATGTTAATTTCCATAGGGACATTCTGACAAGGCTACAGCTCGAACGGCTGAACGGAATTATACCAGATTTGGCAAAATGGTAGGGACTGGTATGCAGCAGTGCCATTTGTATGTTTGGTGTAAATCCCTCCAGTAGTTCTTGAGAAAATTGAATTTGAAATTTTTCAAATGGCATTTTCTATGGGATCTTTAGACACGGCTACAGCCCGAATGGCTGAACGGAATTACACCAAACTTGGCAAAATGGTAGGGACAGGTATGCAGTAGTGCCTTTTCTATATTTGGTGGAAATCCCTCCAGTGAATTTGAGCAAATTATACATCTATATGCGCTTAACATTTTATTGGGAATAACTTTGGCGCCGATTGAGGAATCTGTGTGTAATTTTCCAGAATGTTGGCCAGCTCCGCTCCGCCCCTGAAAGTTTCGGGGGTAATTCGTCAAGCGGGGGCCGAAAGGGGGGTCCCAAACGTGTTTTCCCCATGTTAATTTTCATAGGGACCTTTAAACAAGGCTACAGCCTGAACGGCTGAATGGAATGACACCAAACTTGGCAAAATGGTAGGGCCTGGTATGCAGATGTGCCTTTGCTATGTTTGGTGAAAATCCCTCCAGTAGTTCTTGAGAAAATTGAATTTGAAAATTTTCAAATGGCATTTTCTATGGGACCTTTAGACACGGCTACAGCCCGAATGGCTGAACGGAATTACACCAAACTTGGCAAAATGGTAGGGACAGGTATGCAGTAGTGCCTTTTCTATATTTGGTGAAAATCCCTCCAGTAGTTGTTGAGGAAATTGAATTTGATCAAATTATATATCTATATGCGCGTACCGTACGCGTACGTACCATTACGTGCGCGAGCGAGTTTCGGATTGGCTGGCAGTCGACTGTCAACATTCCAAACTGTCCAAACCAGGAAGTGTTGGCCACCATCTTGTTTTTCATGAAAACTGAGGCACAAGAGAGCCCAAAACAAGAGTGGAAAACACGAAAAGGGGGCAGGGTAGAGACCCCCCCAACCCTCTAGCCCTTCTCAGGGGGTCCCAAAAGGACCCCCAAGGGCAAAAAAAAAAAAAAAAAATCACGGGGTACGCGCACCGTACGCGTAGGGTACGCGTACCGTGCGCGTACCCCGCTATATAAAAAAAAATGTTTTGCACTTGGTGGTCCTTCTGGGACCCCCTGAGAAGGGCTAGGGGATCAGGGGGTCTCAACCCTGCCCCCTTTTCACGTTTTCCACTCTTGTTTTGTGCTCTTGTGCCTCACTTCTCCTGAGAAACAAGATGGCTGCTCAGGTAGTCCCAGAAGGATAATAACATAAATAAACGTTATCCGCTAACAGAATTAGCATTTACAAAACCTTTGAAATTTATTGAAAAAAAATATAGGTTTCACGCCTGATATAGTTCGGAATTAGCATTTAAAAAACCTTGCAAATTCACTGAAAAAACCATAGGTTTCAAGCCTTATATAGTTAGGAATTAGCTTTTAAAAAAACCTTGCAAATTCACTTAAAAAACCATAGGTTTCAGGACTTATATAGTTAGGAATTAGCATTTAAAAAACCTTGCAAATTCACTTAAAAAACCATAGGTTTCAGGCCTTATATAGTTAGGAATTAGCATTTTAAAAACCTTGCAAATTCACTTAAAAAACCATAGGTTTCAGGCCTTATATAGTTAGGAATTAGCATTTAAAAAACCATTGAAATTGCTCCTATATAGTTAGTTGTACTAACTATATTTCGCGCACCCGCAATCCACTGTTGATGATGTCACATATTACATCATTCATGACATGGTCAGTGACATCACTGATGACATCTCAAATGACATCACTGATGACATCACTGATGACATCACTGATGACATCTCATTTGACATCACTGATGATATCATTCATGTGATAATACGATGCACCTCCTCACACTCTAATATAACCTTTGATACACCCAGTGTTAAATACAGACTACCATTCTTGAAACCATTGACACACCAATACCAGTTACTACATACGCACTCACTGATTCCTAGGTCTACACACACATTCACTCATTCACCCATAGAATCACTCATGCATACAGTCACTCATCAATACAACACTGTCATATGCACTCATACACCTATACAGACACTCACACACTGCCACTCATCCATGGAGTTACTCACACACCTAGTCAGTCATGCAAAGAATCAATCACACTTCCATTTCCTCAACTATACAGTTATACACACAACACCTTACTTATTCAAACATATACTAACACATACTTACTCTCTTATACAATCACTGATACAAGTACACAATGATCCATACAGCCACTCGCACATTCACTGGCTCTCATGTATAGTCATTTATATATGCCAACTCTCACATGCACTGTGTTTTACATATGTACTTATTTGCACATGTAGCACTGAGATATCCAGTCACTCACCAACACACCCATGCACACAGTCAACCGCCCATATAGCTGTTTCCACATGCACTCTTGAACTCGTACACCTAGTGAATCAACTGCTCACACATCTATGCACAGAGTCACACACCTCCCAGCCACCCACACACACACACTGTCTCCCATTCAAATACTTGGGCAACCAATCAATAACCCATATAGCCACTCATATAGCTACTGATCAACACATGCAGCATCTTGCACAACAACAGACATACTGATGCCCACATTCAGACAGTTTAGTCACTAACCCATGCATTTAGTAAGACACATTTAATCACTCACTCATACAGTCAGTCACGCACCTACTAAATCCTTCATCCAGACACTTATACATCCACTCATTCTTCAATATGTAAAACATATTTAAACTTTACAGAAACACACAGTCACTGGATGATTTCATCAGTGATGTCTTTTGAGATGTCATCAGTAATGTCATCAGTGATGTCACTGACCATGTCATGAATGATGTAATATGTGACATCATGAGCAGTGGATTGCGGGTGCGCGAAATATAGTTAGTACAACTAACTATATAGGAGCAATTTCAATGGTTTTTTAAATGCTAATTCCTAACTATATAAGGCCTGAAACCTATGGTTTTTTAAGTGAATATATATATATATATATATATATATATATATATATATATATATATATATTCACTGAAAAAACATAGGTTCATTCTTCAATACACCAGTCCTGAAAATGGTCTCGCCTATGAAAAAGTAGAGACCAAAACGTCGACCACGCTTTTTCTTCTAATATTTGTTTTAATTTTCATGAAGAAGAAAAGTGTTGACAACTGTTACAGTGTACGCGTTAAAATCTGTACTGTTACCTTCTTGTCACATTGTTTGTATTTTTTAGTACCCTTTATGATTTGACAGCATATAAAGTGAATATTTTTCTATATACACCCATTTCTGCTCTAATTTTTATGTACGTTTTTTCATTTATGATTTGTGCTCTGCATGATAATGTTTTTTTCTGGTGATTTTTATTCAATACATGAAGAAATTATTTAGCGATATCAGTTATTGAAAGTTATCAATGACAAAAGGCATTCATTTGTTTGGCCTTGAAATTCAATTGTAAAAATAATTCAACTAGACTCTAATTAAATCCCTTGAAGGCACATTTACCCTATTTTTGCCTGAAGCCTCAAGGGTAGATTGGGTTGCCCATTTTTGTACAATTACTAACTATAACGTACCTGAAACCTATGTTTTTTTCAGTGAATTTCAAAGGTTTTTTAAATGCTTATTTCTAAATATAACATACCAGTCATGTTTCCAGAGTGGTGGAGAAAGGTGAGCGTGGCCTCTGTACAACCTCTTAGCAATCCCAATGTGTGGTATTTACTGGAGGTAACAGGAGGCGTAGTTAACCCCCAACGTCAACCTTGGGGGCCAACTATCCCTTTTATTACCACCTGTAAGTCCCACACAGCAAGATTGAGAACTTCTGACATCAGGCCCGCCCCCTCCCTGCACCACTGAGCAAATGTCCCCCCTAGCACGTTGTAGGTTGGGAGATTAAGTCCCCTTGATTCCTGAGGGTCCCTGGGCGCCAGCTAGCCCTCCAGGTACCTCCAAGAAGCGTTGCAGAGAGGTTCCGAGGCCATACCCCTTTTTACACCGCTCTGCAACACACCTCATGGGCGCTTACCAGAGGTGCCTGGTGGGCTAGTTGGACCCAAGGGACCCTCAGGATTCAAGGGGACTTAATCCCCCAACTTACAACGTGCCACAGGGCCCATTTGCACAGTGGTGCACGGAGGTGGCGGGCCTGATGACAATTGTGCAAACGTGCCCTGTGGCACGTTTTGAGTTGGGGATTAAGTCACATTGAATTCTGAGGGTCCCTGGGGGCCATCTAGCGCACCAAGGACCTCCATTAAGCGCCAGAGGGCTGCGTTGCAGAGAGGTGGTCCGAGGCCATGCCCCTTTTTACACCTCTCGGCAACGCAACTCTGTGGCGCTTACTGGAGGTACCTGGTGGGATAGTTGGCCCCCAGGGAGCCTCAGGATTGAAGGAGACTTAATCCTCCAACTTAAAACATGCCACAGGACATGCTTGCACACATGTCACATTAGGCCCCGCCCCCTCCCTTCAGCACTGTGCAAACGCTCCACGTTTAAGTTCAGGGATTAAGTCCCCTTGAATCCTGAGGGTCCCTGGGGTCCAACTAGCCCACCAGGAACCTCCAGTAAGCGCCACAAAGCTGCGTTGCAGAGAGGTGCAAAAAGGGGCGTGGCCTTGGACCACCTCTCTGCAACACAGTCTTGTGGCGCTGACTGGAGGTAAATGGCGGGCTAGATAGCCCCCATGGACTCTCAGGATTCCAGAGGAACTAATTACCCACCTTAAAACACGTCACAGGGCGCATTTGTAAAATGGTGCAGGGAGGGGGCGGGGCCTCCGACGATTTACGGTTTCTTTTTTTCCTTTTATTATTTAATTTTTTGGAAGGGGTGCTGCTTGGACCCCTTCCTTTGGCCACTTTTGGCCCCTGGGACCCCAACCCGCGCCCTTGCACCCTTTATTTTTTTTTATTATGCGGAGGGGGACCGTGTGGTGCCCCATCCCCCAGGGCCTGCCTGCCTTTTTGTTTTTCCCATTTTTTTTATTTAAAGGGAAGGGGTGCTGCGTGGCCCCCCTTCCAGGCCACTCCTTGTCCCGGGGTCCCTATCCCCGGGGGCCTCGTCTCTCCGTTGGGGACCGTGGGGGGAGCCCCAATTCTCCCATGGTCCCGCTGGCTCCCCGCCTTCTGCGGGAGCCGGCATTGATTTTTCATCAGGGGAGCTGCTGACATGCTGTTTGGTCAAGCGGACCAATCCTCGCGCGACACTTTTGACGTCAGCCCCGCTCCGGCTTCTGCAACTTCGACTGTCCCCTCCTTTACAAAATTTATCGGCACACTGTATTTACACTTTTATACAGCAAAATCAGTTAGTAACGACATAAAACAACTCCATTCGTCTGTTTCGCTAAAACCAAAGGGATAGTTTCTTCACCTATACAAGAATTCTGTATTTCTAGTAGACAGCGCTTACCTCTTCTCTACCACAGAATTGTTTACTTTCGCCGATAAAGTAGCACTTCCCTCTACCTTACCCTTCTCTCAAGCTTAGGTTAAACTTTATTATGCACTCCGGGTAGAGTTTTATGCAGGATTCTTTAGAATCCCTGTGCTCAGACCCAAGATTTCACAGGTTGCCCTCGCTATACATCCACCACTTTTACACGTAAACGTCCCTAAACTTGTAACATACGACAAAGTCACCACTTTGAAACAGACTATGCGCTGTGCGACTTCACTTGCCACACTTCCTCTGCCTGAGACAGAGTAACCAGCTTCCTACACTTTCCGGAAGCCTTTTCAAGACTACATATAATGTAAGACGAACTCAACAGATGTTAGTCCAAAAATTCTGTACTTCAAATTCTACATATTCTACCCTACACATCATATATCCTTGTCAACCTATTGCAACCAATGCTCTGCTACCAAGTATTACTGGTGCAGCACGGCTCCAAAAATTCTTCATAAACCATCACTTTTAACCCACGGAGCTACTTACTATTTTCTCACAATTGGGCCCATCATTCCTATCTACATTCATACACACATTTACTCTGCTCCAAGGATTCAGTAAGGATCCAAAAGAAGAGTCGCGGTGCTATAGCAGAGTGCCTGAACTAAACTTCATACATTATTTACACTGCAGTTTTATTTCTTAATACCATAGATTTCATTAAAGTAAGAAAAAATAATATGATTTGGATCTGCTAGTAAAAGTTGACTAAAAGGATATCAAGACCAGCTTAATTCTCCATGTATTACATTTTTATTTTAGAAATTTCAATCTCCTAGCATGATCTCTACGTTTTATTAATCTAGAAATAATTACATTATGCAATAAATCCTGAAAGAATAGTTAAATTTCAATAACATTCATTTATTAGCATGACAGTTTGAAAGAAATAAAATAGCGACATATTACCCAAATGTAGAAGCGAAGACATCAGTATAGAATGTAATAGTTCCACATGAAAACCTCTCTGTCTCTCTCTCTGAACTTCGCACCCATTCAAAAATACTGACTTCGCTGTCTTTTGGCTTAGGCCCCACAAAATGGCAACGCAGTCCTTGAGGTGTGCACAAAGAACAGGGATGCCATCAAGTCATATGGTGGCACGACAACTCCACGCAGTCCTTGACCCATACTGCTCAGTCACAGGCAGCTTGCATCTCCGATCTGGCGCATGCGCACTTCTGTCGCCATCTCGGAATTTCAATCAGCATCCATCTTTCTTCTGCTTGCATAGGCCTCAATTAAGGAACCATCACGGAAATAAACACAAATAAGTGTGAATTTACAAAATAAAGCCCTTTCTTTCTAATGATAACCCGGTTCGTATTTACCTAGCTTTAACCCCTTCGATGCTCATGACGAGCTCAGCTCGTCATGAGGCACGGTTGAGCTGTGCTGATGACGAGCTGAGCTCGTCATGAACAATGGTAAATCTGGGAATGCAGCACCGGGGGAGAGGGGGTGGGCCTCTAGCAGCCAAGGTGTTAAGCAACATACATGCGTAATTTAACTTACCAATCTTCCTGATATATGCCACAAATAAACGGACAAAAGCACATTCATGTAATCCTCAATTAGATTATAATAAATGCGTACTCTTTGACACAATATACAACAAATTAGTAAATTATGCTTCGCAAATCCATGCAAATTAGTATCCCACGTGTATTTGTGAGTGCACATTTTACTCTGTTGATTAATTTCAAAACCACACATTTAGTACTTATTACTGTTATGGAAAGTTAATCTCACAAGGGGTATACAAAAATGTTTGTTCCCACCTTGCTCCATCAACTCCGGAGACTGGATGATAGCATTGGACCTTCAGGATGCGTATTTCCCTTACTGCAAGTCCACAGGCATTACCTGCAGTTCAAAGTGGGCCACCAGCATTTCCAGTTCTCTGTGCCCCCCCTTTGGCTTTGCCAGTGCCCCTACCACGTTCATGAAAGTGATGGTGGTGGTGGTTGCAGCTCATCTGTGAAGGTTAGGGGTACCAGTTTTTCGTTACCTGGTTGACTGACTGTTGAAGGAATGCTTGCCCCAGGAAACTGTCACCCACCTCCAGACTACGACAAACTTCTCACACTCGCTGGGGTTTACTATGAACGTGCTGAAGTCACACCTCTCACAGGCTCCCTTTTTATCTGAACAATTCTAGGTACGATACAGTTCCCCACCTAGCATCTGGAGCAGAGAGTCCGGGACAGTCAGGCTATGATCCCTATGTTTCAACCTCCATATTGGATTTTTGTGAGACTGCCTCTGCTGGGTCTGTTGACCTCCTGCATCCTGCTGGTGAAGCACGCTTGAAAGCAAATGCAGGCTCTGCATTGGGATCTGAAGTCCCAGGGAGCACAACACCAGGGTGATCTGTGACCTGGCCCAGATTTGAGGGGTTACTGTAAAAGATCAGCAGTGGTGGTTGATGAACTACGATTTAACCAGTGGAAGACCCCTCTCCCAGAACAGACAGTGGTGATTAATGCAGAACTTCCGGGTTGGGTCGGCTACTTGGAAGAGGTGTAGATCAGAGGACTCTAGTCTCCAGTGGAATCCCAGTTCCACATCAGCCTTCTGGAGCTGGTTCAGGTGTTCACGAGCAACAAAACCACCATATGGTATTGTAACAAACATGGCAGAGTTGGGTCGCTTCGTGGGTCCTGTGCCAGGAGGCCCTGCATCTCTGGACGGGACTGGAGCGCCAGGATGTCTTCCGAGCTGTGCAGCGCCTGGTGGGATCTCTGAATGCTAGTGTGGACGAACTCAGGCATCGCTGCCTTGTGGATCACAAGTGGCATCTACTTCTGGAGGTGGCAGAAGAACCTTGGTTTCCATAGCTGCGCTCAACTCCAGTCATTTACACTGGAACCCGGGACTCCTGTACGCCTTTCTACTGATGCCTCTCCTGCCAAGAGTTCTCAAGAAGATCATCACAGTCCAAGTCATCATAGTGGTTCCGGAGTATCTCGAACTCCTGAGCATGAGCCTCTGTCTTCCTATCAGACTGCCTTTTCGGAAGGCCCTGCTGCCGCAGCAGCAGGTCAAAGTCCTGCACCCGAAACTGCGCAAACTCCACCTTCATGCATGGAGATTGAGCGACAACAGTTGAATGCCTTTGATCTTCCTCCTGAGATTTGTGATGTCATCTTGACAGCCAGGCTTCCCTCAACAAAGAGTGTATATGCCTGCCGCTGGGACACATTTGTGGCTTTGTCATGTTGACCCACTTTCTGCTTCCTTGTCAGAGGTGTTCTTGTTAGTGCTCCCGGCAAGGCATTAGGCATCATTACGAGTTATTTCTCAGCTATCTTGGCATTTTTTGCAGTTTCTGGATCAGCCCTCATTGTTAAAGTGACCTATTGAAACAAGTTTCCTTAAGGGTCTGCAACATTTGTTCTCTCCTACCCCTTTTCATCATACCCCAATGGGACTTAATTTGGTCCTGGCGTTTCTTATAGGCACCCCATTTGAGCCCCCTACACAGCTGTTCTCTGAGACTTCTGACCCTTAATACAGTCTTTTTAGTGGCCATTTAGATTGGCCAGGAGGGTCAGCAAGATTCAGACTCTTTCACTTCATCCTCCATACACCAACAACTTCTACCTGGACAAACTGGTTCTTCGGACTGGTGCCTCTTTCCTTCCGAAAGTGGTGACTCCTTTGCACTTTGGTCAAACCATCACGTTCTCAACATTTTTCACTCCACCCATCCTTCCATGGTTGAGGAAAGTCTCTAACATCTGGATCAGAAAAGAGCTCTGTCTCTTTACACTGATCGTGCCAATAAGTGTGGAAGATCAGCTTTTTTTAAGGAGTGGAAAAATGCAAAGCTGTGCAAAAGAGAACTAGCTCTCAATGGACTGTACTTTGTATTAAGATCTGCTATGCTCTGGTTAAGAAGCAGCATCCTGAAGGCTTGTGGGCCCATTCCACCAAGGCCATTACTACTGCATTAACATGCGAAGTACTTGTCTTGGACATCTGCCTCAAACCGGAGCGCGCAGTGGGCTGGGACAAGGCTCCCCCCACCTGCTCTACAAGGTGGGTCCCTCAGGCATAATTAAAACACTGTATGGAGCTGGGATCGACCCGATGGGCGATGCCTGGCCCTAAGATGGCTGCGGCCCAGGACATTGAATGATCGAGCTTGATCACATGAGGCTGTTCCTGCTCAAGCTGGGGCGCGGCCCACCCTCCCTTGCCCCCCATATTAAGTACCCAGATTCCCCTGGACGCATGGAAGATAGGTTAAAGCTGCTCCTACCCAGCAGCCTGGGTGGGGTGCTTTGTAGCGTTCCCCCCCCCCCCATTACTAAACCCTGGTCACTCTTCCAGCCCATTCTAGAAGAAGAGATAGTCAAACGTATCTCCACCTCTTAACCTTCATCTCACACCCTAGACCCCCTTCCTGCTCAACTTACCAAAAAACGGAAACTCTCCCTAGCCCACCTGTGGTGCAGGATTATTAACAGCTCCCTAAAAACCGGAATCGTCCCAGACTGCTTGAAACTTGTTTAAGTTTTTAAAGAGTTTCTTAAAGTTATTTTAAAGAAAAAGTGCACAAATGTAATAGTTGTAACTATTGTATGTTGTTCATGCTCACCACAAACTATTTACTTGTCTTTTCTTATAAAGAGTTTTAAAAATGTTTTAAATAACATATTCTAACACTTTCTCTTTTAGGTACTCATGTTTGTTGAGCTCAGTTGAGGTCTGAATCAAATACAATTATTTATCATTATTTGTCATTTGTATGGTGGAATTGGAACTAGGCAGGACCGGGCATTAAAATTGGCTAGAGCAGGGGATGGACGGGGTTTTTGGGGAATGGTTGCTGATTGCCTTGTTAGATTTGAAAGGATAGTGAGCCATAGCTTTAATTGTGACATTCCTTTGCACCTTGTATCATCAAAACTATAATAAAAATTAATTATAAAAAAAAAAGGTCTTGGACCTCAGCTGCACTCCACACCACTACGAGGTACCCTCCCCAATATCCACAGGAGATGAAGCCCCCAGGCTAGTGTCTGGGGGTATTCAGGCCACTGGCATTCTCCAGTTCTTCATACCATATGTCCTCAGGATCTTCTGTTTGATAGCCATAAGGGTCCGCAAATCCCTCCCACTCAACAACCAATCAAGACCTGTCTTAGCAATAAGTCTCTGGTCCGGGTGGATGGCCGTAGTGGACAACACCCTCTGTATCGGAATCAGGAATGATGATGAGGTGGTGCCACTGATGGAGCAGATTTCCTCTGAGGTCAGGCATTGTTTTATTTTTTGTGCTTCAGACAGACTGCATTTAAATTGCCATGCACCTTTTGGTGCAAGTTAAAACATGGCACATGAAAATCATGAAAGTGAGGCCTATTCACTCTGAAATGCTTTTGCTGAATTAACATGTGTTTTTGCAATGTAGAGAAAAGTGGCCTTTTTTAGCTTTGAAGATTAATAGAATATGTTTCTCTCTTCCCAGCTCATCCCTAAATCCACTATTTCTGTCTTAATAGACTTTGACTTGTTGCATATTTTGATAAATATTTTCAGTTAATAACATCTATTTTACTTTGTTGCACATTGCACCTTTATTTTGCATGTTGTCATAAATAATGGAAAAGCTGCTTTACACTAGTAGGTTGGCTAGGAAAACATTTATACATGACATTAATATTATCTTTTTGTTTGTTTTATTTTGGGGCCTACCATTAAATGGCTGCCTGTGAAACCAGGCTATGGCTTGCTTTGAAAGAGAAGAGAGCATGCGCAGACTGTGGCAGCTTGACTCAAACCACGAAGAAGTCAAGGACAGCTTGAACTGTACATTCTTGTGATTCTGCCAATGTACCAGTGTTAGTTAAAAGTATCCATCTGACTGCTCTGTGAAGGAAGGAAGGAAAACTATAGAAAGTTTCCCTAGCAATTGTTGCAAACTTATAAAATGTATTTATTATGTATGCTTCTTTTGTTAAAACTGATATAGTCAGGTTTTTTTTAATGCGTCAGGGTGATGAGAACTCATGCCATCATGACGGACCAATCCGTACAGGTTTTCCTGAAAGTTGAAACAATTTGTGTAGTCTGCCAAAATTTTGTGTATAAATACTACCTCTCCGGAGGAGGGGCTGGCTTTTCTTAGCTCAGCTGGCTTCTAGGCTCATTAGGGGGTGTGTGAGCTCTTGAGAGAAGGAACAGATAAGGCCAGACATCCTATGGGTTAGGTACGAGATCGTCACGGGTGCATGGGCGTCCGAGGAGAGTCAGGGGGAGGGTTCTTGCTTCCACGTCATATCTTGGCACTGCAGGCGCATTCCTTTGAGGTCTGGTGAAGGAGGGGCTATCTCACTCCCTGCTTGCTCTTTAGACACAGACAGATGCAGAAGAAAAGCTGATTAAATAGAATTAGATGCTAAACATTAAGTTATGCTTTGACTAATTAATTAGGTCTGAAAAGATTTATTTGTTTTATGCATTTATTTCTCTTTATGGGAGATTTTTGCAAACTATTTTATTTTTGATTAGCCTTGCAAGACTATATTTTTCTTAGAAACTCTTTAAGAATTTTGAATGACATTTTGCGCCACATTCCTATATGTAATGCTTATATGCAGACTGTAATATGTTCTGTATTAATGCTATTTTTTCTGTTTTCCAAATTCTGTAACCTGATTGATATTTTACTAATTAATAAAGGGTCAGAGAAAAATTAACTTTTGACTAGAAAATAAAACCCTTTAAATACTCAACAACTCTCTTTATTGGCTTAAAATAATAATTGCATTTTTGACTGTTCATCTTTATTTAAAGTCTCCTGAAGGTAATACATGGTGTGAAGGGCCCAACACCTTTTGAGCGGTAAATTAGAGGTGGCATGAAGGTTTTGCATTGAGAAACTACCAGGAGGAATTACCGCTCCATCCGTTTTTGGTAATCAGAGGATGGTCATTATTGATTAGTTTGGTGATTAATGATTATTGATTTCACCATCAACTACTCAACAAATGGATCATTGACCTTAGAAGGGAAATAAAATAATTGCCCAAGTTAGATAAATGTCCAAGTCCTGATTCCTGACTCCAATGCTTGGAACCTGAAGATTGGCAAAGCAGTACTGGAAGGTGATGCAAGAAGTGGTGTGAGTATGAATAGGGTTGTGAAATGTTAATATGCTAGCATGTTTTTTTAAAGCGTTGAAAATAGTAAGGGTTTTTACTGTTGGTGACATTTTGCTCATTTTGAATTGATGGTGTTATTGATTATATTGGTAATTTCATAGGACATAATTTTTTGTTATTGATTACATGTTTTAACTCTTTATGTTAAGTAAGTGTCTTGTTCTATGTTGTCTGAACACGCAGGTGTGCACACCTGTGGAATCCCGGGAAGGAATAGCGGGTGGTAAATGGAAGCCACACTGCACTGAGGTTACTTGTCTGTTGGAATAGCACTGAGAAGCTAGGTAGGGCTGGCAGTGTTAAATTAGGGACTATTTTCTGTGTGAGTAATTGTAGCAAAGAGTTCGCTGGTGAAACTTTGGTCTGATATCACCTAGAAAGGGTCACACTAAAGGAGTAGCAGGTTCTTCTGAGCTTGAGTGACAGCAAAAGGGTTCGCTGGTGAAACTTTGGCCTAAGATATATCCTGAAGGATATGGCCAAAGGAGTAGCAGGTTCTTCTGAGCTTGAGTGAAAGGTAAGCGGAAGGGATTTACCTGTAGTGTTTGAAGAGTAAACTAAAAGTCTTACTTTGTCAAGGGTAAGCGGAATGTGTTACTCGCAGTGAATATAAATCTATCCTTTATTTAGCACAACAGACAGAGTAGCGAATGTATTTATGTTGTTACTAACAGAGTTATTGATTAAGAGAAATATTGCAGTAAGATTTTGTGGAGGGTCAGTAGTAGGAGTGAAACTGACTAAAATTGAGACTGACAGCTTTGGAAAAAAGAAATTGCATTGAACTATTGCAAAAATGAAAATGTTTGAAGGTTTAAAGAAGCTGTTAGGAGGTAAAGTGAAAAATTAGTTTTTTATTGGTGATGCTCCTGAAGGAACACCTGTGCATTTTATGTCCACCAATTTGGGAAAAAATAGAAGTGCATGTTCCTATGCCACAGAACAAAAGTGAACTTGCAGCATTCTGAACACAATCCCACAATTGAGAGACAGAATTATGGTGTGGTACCCACAAATTGATGGATTTGTTGAGATTTTAAAAGAGTTGTGCATTAATTTGGAAATGTTCTTTTACATTGCTATGCAGACTGAATTGTGGTTTGAATCTAAAGTTTTGCAAAGGCCAGGTGAGGAGACAATGAAAAGGGTTTGCATGAATGCACCATCATTTTCTGTTGATATGGAGGAAAACATAGCAGTGATTATTTTCCTGAAGGGCAGGGTGCCAGCAAAGGATGTTGATTGGGTACAGATTAAAATAACAGGATGGAAGTAAAGGTGTTTTGGTTTGTGAAAATTCAGGTATGGATGTTGTACTGCTGGAAAATGTGTCCTTTTGCCATCTTTATAGCAGATTTGAGCATTGGAAGAAGAAATATACATTTAAACATGATGCACAAAAACATGGAGAAATGCAGATGCAAAATATGCAAGCTAAGCAAATGCAAATATCAGTTCAGAAACAGGTACCTATGGCAGGAATTTTCCAAGCAAAGATGGTCCCACAAAATATGGAAAATGCTAACATTAATTTAAATAAGTGGTCCAGAGCAAATGTGAATTATTTCCAGAGACAAAAACAGAACCTAGTCCAACAGGTTGCTGTGTTTGAAAATGAGAGTTTTAACCCTCACAATTCTGAATTTACCAAGTCCATTGTGAAGGCAGTGGAAAGTCCAGATTTAATTGCAGGAGTTTTAAAGGAAGAAATTACAAACCCAGTTTTACAAGAATTTGAACCAAAATTAGGCCCATTTGAGGAAAATTACAAAACTGTTGTCTGTGACTCTGGCCTAGCAGAAAAACAATTGTTTTGCAAATTAAGCATCACAGATTACTGTATATCAGATAATTTTATTTTTCAGATTCCTGATGAGGATGTACATTTTAAAATGGCCCAACAATAAACAGCTGTAGCATTATTTTCAGAAAAGACAGTTGAAAAATTACCTTCTGCTTTGGAAAACATAATAAACACAGAAATAAGAGAGTTCACAGAGAAGGATGTCAGATTAATAAAATGTGCAGAACATGTCTTATTAAAATTAGAACCAAGTGACATGTATTTAGGTACACCATCAGTTGCAGGGATTTTACCAATAAAAGGATTTTTTATGGAATTGATTGGAAGTTTGTGTAACTTTCTGATCAAAGGTTCGCAGAAAATAAATGAAAAGAACAGAATAGTGCAGGAGATTAAAAGCATATTTTTTTCATGTTGTCCTAAGGGAACCGAATCCAGCCAATATATTTTTTCACATTCCATGTGCTGAAGAATGGCTTACTTTTATTGATTTTTGCAAAGTCCATGTCACAGTGCCAATGCATGAGAATAGTCAGGAGTACTGTCAAAAAGAAGATGAATACCTGGGACACAAAATTGGAAAGGGAGGTAGAAAGGTGTCACCAGAGAGGGTGGAAATAATTTCCAAGATGAATCCACCTCAAATTCAGAAAGAAGTCAGGACATTTTTGGGAATGGTTAGCTGCTGTAGAGAGTGGTTACTAAACCTTTCCCTAGTGGCTAAGCCTTTACTGAGGCTGACACATGAGGATGTGTCTGATCCGCTTCCATTGGACAAAAATTGCACAAAAGCATTCCTAGAGTTGAAAGAGAAAGAATGTTGCGCCCCAGCACTAGGAATGAAAGTTTATTTAAAAGAAAATACACCAATTTGCAGTGAGAGGGAGGGCTGCACTCTCTCATTGCCTATTCAAAAAGATGACTGTGTTCAAAGGTCTGTGGTGTATTGCCCAATGACCTTTGACCCTAACTTCACAAAAATGTCAGCAAATGAATTGGATTGTGATGAAACTAAATATGAGTGTCTAAATATCATGAAAATATGCATAAAGCCAAAATCAGACTTTAATGATGAATGTCTGAGTCAGCCCAACAATGTCCATTTTGTAGATGGCCCATGTTTGAAAGGTCACACATTAAAAGCAGCACATGCTGTGCTCCTTATACATTATGTTGTCAAAGCTTCATGGCTTTTAGTAATTACCCCAGCCCAAAATTCAAAATTGATTGCCCTTACTATAACATGCAGTATATCTGCTCAAATAAGAGTCACTGTTGTCATGGGAGAGAGAAATGCTTATTCAGTTGCACACATTTGTCTTCTGTTAGCATGTACATTCTATGGAATCTTCACAGGTGAATTAAAAGAGGCTCAAGAAAATGTTTTTGAAGCAGCACAACAGGGTTGTATCAGAACTGTTTTTGAGAAAAGTGACAACTGCATAGTGGAAAAAGTGTTATTGCAAAGACTGATGCCCAGGTATAGATTGCCAGTTTCTCTGAAATCAGATCATTATGTGGTCTCAAAGATAATGAGTGCAGAACAACAGATTGGACAAGGAATGGATTGCAGCTATCTGCCTGAAGTGTCAAGCATCATAAAGCAACACAATGGCAGCACTGAGTTACCTTTTCCAAAAGACGGTGTCTCACCAACACTAAAGTGGCTTGAAAATGCATATGCAAATGCACTTGTGGAAAACAATGATGTGAACACTAGCCATTGCTGTGGTGGTCTGGTTGATGTACAGTGTGCAGTTTCTCACCAGATTGCAGCTGCTACACAAGATCTGCATAATGGATGGTGCAACGGCTTTGATCTGAGAGATGCTGTGGTGAAACATCTGAATCTGATCAAAGTGAAGATAAGAGTGAAAGGCATTGGTTGAAAAAGTGCAAGAGATTGATGGTGCTCTGTCAGAGTTTCTCAGCACCTAAGTAGTCTAATTTGCATGGAAAAATTAGAGAATGCCACACTGTATGAGCCATTCTGAAGGCAAGCTGATAACAAAGAGAAAAGAAATGCTGAAACTGTCCTGTGGAATTCCTTTTTTTTAATTTAGTTACTTATTTTAAAGAAGACTAACTGTTCGAAGAAGCTACTTACAGAACTCTGCACTAAAACATTTGAGCTTGGCTATATATGATCTGATTACAGATAGACTTGTGTTTGCCTTAGAAATAGAAGTAAAATTGTTATATGCTCAGCTTTTGCAATTTAAAAAAAAAAGCGTCACTTTTGAAAATGAAATATGTGTGATGAATTATAAATCATTTTATTATGATTTGAATTATCAGAAGGGTGGATTGATGGAGCAGATTTCCTCTGCAGTCAGGCATTGTTTTATTTTTTGTGCTTCAGACAGACTGCATTTAAATTGCCACGCACCTTTTTGGTGCAAGTTAAAACATGGCACATGAAAATCATGAAAGTTAGGCCTATTCACTCTGAAATGCTTTTGCTGAATTGACATGTGTTTTTTGCAATGTAGAGAAAAGTGGCCTTTTTTAGCTTTGAAGATTGATAGAATGTTTCTCTCTTCCCAGCTCATCCCTAAATCCACTATTTCTGTCTTAATAGACTTTGACTTATTGCATATTTTGATAAATATTTTCAGTTAATAACATCTCTTTTACTTTGTTGCACATTGCACTTTTATTTTGCATGTTGTCATAAATAATAGAAAAGCTGCTTTACACTAGTAGCTTGCCTAGGTAAACATTTATACATGACATTAATATTATCTTTTTGTTTGTTTTATTTTGGGGCCTGTGAAACCAGGCTATGGCTTGCTTTGAAAGAGAAGAGAGCATGCGCAGACTGTGGCAGCTTGACTCAAACCACGAAGAAGTCAAGGACAGCTTGAACTGTACATTCTTGTGATTCTGCCAATGTACCAGTGTTAGTTAAAAGTATCCATCTGACTGCTCTGTGAAGGAAGGAAGGAAACCTATAGAAACATTTTCCCTAGCAATTGTTGCAAACTTATAAAATGTATTTATTATGTATGCTTCTTTTGTTAAAACTGATATAGTCAGGTTTTTTTGAATGCGTCAGGGTGATGAGAACTCATGCCATCATGACGGACCAATCCGTACAGGTTTTCCTGAAAGTTGAAACATTTTGTGTAGTCTGCCAAAATTTTGTGTATAAATACTACCTCTCCGGAGGAGGGGCTGGCTTTTCTTAGCTCAGCTGGCTTCTAGGCTCATTAGGGGGTGTGTGAGCTCTTGAGAGAAGGAACAGATAAGGCCAGACATCCTATGGGTTAGGTACGAGATCGTCACGGGTGCATGGGCGTCCGAGGAGAGTCAGGGGGGAGGGTTCTTGCTTCCACGTCATATCTTGGCACTGCAGGCGCATTCCTTTGAGGTCTGGTGAAGGAGGGGCTATCTCACTCCCTGCTTGCTCTTTAGACACAGACAGATGCAGAAGAACAGCTGATTAAATAGAATTAGATGCTAAACTTTAAGTTATCCTTTGACTAATTAATTAGGTCTGAAAAGAGTTATTTGTTTTATGCATTTATTTCTCTTTATGGGAGATTTTTGCAAACTATTTTATTTTTGATTAGCCTTGCAAGACTATATTTTTCTTAGAAACTCTTTAAGAATTTTGAATGACATTTTGCGCCACATTCCTATATGTAATGATTATATGCAGACTGTAATATGTTCTGTATTAATGCTATTTTTTCTGTTTTCCAAATTCTGTAACCTGGTTGATATTTTACTAATTAATAAAGGGTCAGAGAAAAATTTACTTTTGACTAGAAAATAAAACCCTTTGAATACTCAACAACTCTCTTTATTGGCTTAAAATAATAATTGCATTTTTGACTGTTCATCTTTATTTAAAGTCTCCTGAAGGTAATACATGGTGTGAAGGGCCCAACACCTTTTGAGCGGTAAATTAGAGGTAGCATGAAGGTTATGCATTGAGAAACTACCAGGAGAAATTACCGCTCCATCACCACCACTGGGCATTGGTAAAGCTGCGGGTGTCAGCACTGGAGCAGGTGGCATGGAAGGTCAAGGACGCTTGACTGGCACCGCTATGGATCTGTAACTGGATCCCTGGGGCTCGACTGGTGCCGAGAGTGAACCTGCCATTGGAAGACCAGTTGAGCCTCTTCCAGACACATGGGGCCTCAGGGACACCAAAGGGGTCAAGCAGCCTGAAGATGAGCTACATGGCCTCGTTAAATTCTTTCTGTTGGGCGGGAGTCGCTCTGACTCCTGGAAACTCAGGAAGGCTCGGAGATGGCCCGGGCACCACTACAGAGCTAAGCGTTGAGTTCTGACAGCCTTGCAACTCATCCAGACACTTGCGTGGCAAAGTCAAAGAACTCTTTGGCTTCTTCTTTTTCTCGTGGGACTTATCTGACTACCTTGATGGCTTGGAGTGGGACGATGATCAATGGGTACAACTGCGCCAACAATCTTGGTACCTTCTCCACAACCAAAATCTGGAGCGTTGCAGAGTTGTTAGACATTGGGCACCAAGGAGCTTGAGGGACTACTCCCTCAGTGCCTTGGAATGCATGGTGCAGCAATCCTTGAATTTATTTACATTGTGATCCTGCTCAGGACATCAAAGGCAAACCAAGTGCAAGTCTGTCACCGACATCTGCCGGTGACAGGCACAGCAAGGTTTAAAACCTGCCTTTCTGGAGAACATCCTACACACCAGGAGACAAAGTCTCAAAAGTTCTTTAACAAAAAGTTAAAAGAAGGTCAGTCAAAAAGTGACAGGAGATAGCCCTGGAAGCCCAGATACTGGCTCTGGAACAGGAGCCTCAGACTGCCAGAGATTTGGGGAAGCTTAGATGACTGTTGGATGTACAAGCCCAGTACAAACATCTAGTTACAGGGGAGGCAAAGGTGCAGGCCCTGGCGACTCTGCACCGCCTGTAAGATGTGGGGACAAATCCGGGAGGTTACTAGCATGGCTTAGCAAAAAGAAGAAAGATGCGCGATGGGTGGAGAAGGTGAAAGATGGCCAGGGGGGATGGGCTCGAGCAGATGGACAGATAGCGGAGAATTTTGCAGGCCACTATGAGGCCTTCTACAACGCGAGGGACCTGGGGACGAGAAAGGACGCGCTGCAGTACATGGCGAATATCGAGCTTCCAGCTCTGGAGGAAGTGGACCACCGGGACCTGGAGGCGGACATAACGGAGGATGAAATTAGGGAGGCCATGGTTAGACTCCGGGCGGAGAAGGCTTCAGGCACTAATGGCTTCCCGGCGGAATTTTTTTTTAAAACGGCGGATCTCCTGACCCGTCACTTACTGGGCCTCTTTGTGGACGCTTATTCAGAGGGGGTGTTCATGCTGGACCTCTGACAAGCCACGATCATCCCGGTTTTCAAGGAGAGTAAGCCACCCGATAAATGTTTGTCCTATCGACCCATCGCCCTCCTAAATGTGGAGGCGAAGCTCTTCGCAACGATACTGGCCCTTCGCCTGCGACGGGTGATTTCGGGACTGGTACACCTCGACCAAACAGGGTTCCTCCCTGAGAGGGCGACCAGATACAACCTTAGGAGAACCCATAACTGGCTAATGGAGGTGTACACTAGAGAAGATCCACACTGGTTCCTATCCCTTGATGCCGAAAAGGCATTTGATGCAGTCCACTGGCCCTTCTTAGAGGGGGTACTAGAACGTTTCGGTTTTGGACCCAAATTCAGGAAGAAGATCTGTCTGCTATACACTGACCCCAGGGCGAGAGTTTGGGTCAATGGGACGCTATCTGGGGACTTCCCGATAATACGGAGTACCAGGCAGGGATGCCCCCTGTCCCCACTGTTGTTCGCCCTCTCCATAGAGGTGATGGCGTGCGCAATCCAACAGAACGAGGCAGTCAGATAAGACCGAAGAAAAACTATCCCTGTTTGCCGGCGATGTCCTTCTGTATATCAAGAAACCAGATACTACCATACCTGCACTGTTTTCGGAACTAGATCGCTATGGGGCCAAAGCGGGCTACCAGATAAACTGGCATAAATCGATGCTTTACGATCCCCAAAGAGGGGAAGAATGGCCCACGCTGCCTGAGAGACTACAAAAGACAACAGAGGGGTTTGCCTACCTGGGGGTATTTCTCACGACTGATAGGTCACTCTCCTTTGAAAGGAATGTTAACCGTGTAGTGGGTAACTTTAGTGAAGACGCGGCGTGATGGAAATTGCTCCCCCTGACACTTCTGGGCTGGGCAGCAATGTTTAAAATGATCACACTCCTGAGACTCTTTTCAAAATGAATATTTTCCCCTGCAGAGTCGGGTTTTTAGGGACATTCAGGCGGAACTCCGAACATTTCTATGGCTGGGGAAGCAACCCAGGGTGGCGCTGTCGACCCTGCAGAGACATCAATATAATGGAGGTATCTCCTTGCCCGACTTAGAGGCCTACTATTGGGCAGAACATTTAATCTTCATAAATGAATGGATACACGCCCCGGCCACCCACCCCACTTTTGCACTGGAAAGACACACCATGGACACCCATACGTGCATACATTATCTATATGGAGATAGGGGGAGGGCTAGACTACTGCCTGCTACAAGACTCACACTGGGGATATGGACAGGGTGGGAACGCAAGCCGACGAAACAAACACCACTATGGAAATGCGCCTGGTTGAAGGAGCTTAATAAATTGAAAGGATTCCAGAGCTGGGATGCGATTGGCGTGTCGACTCTGGGAGACGTGATAAAGAAAGGGGTGCTGCAGTCCTTTCTCTCACTGCGACAGGACTATGGGCTCCACCACAAACAATATTTTAAGTATATGCAATTACGGCATGCCTGGAGGGCGGAGAAGGCTTTGGCGGAGGCACTCCCAGAATACACTCCATTGGAGGGTCGCCTTTTGCAGGAACGGATCCCTGGTAAGGCAGTGTCCCTAACGTATAAAACCATAATGAATAATAGGCCAGACAGACTTGGGAACCTCAGGGCCACATGGGAGCGAGAGGTGGGTGACATGGATGAAGTAGATTGGGGTATGGTCCTGATGTATCCCAGGGAGGTAGCAGTTAAATCTCGCCTAAGGCTGATCCAGTTTAAGATCCTTCATAGGACTTATTTTGTTAGAGTGTGCCTGCATAAGATCGGGAGAGTAATTGGCCCATGCTGCTTGCGGTGTGGCCATGACAGAGGGGACTTCTACCACACGATCTGGGCATGCTCGAAAATTCAGCTCTTCTGGGGGAGGTCCTGAAAGAGTTAGGAGAAGTGCTAGAGACCACCCTTACCTTAGACCCCAAACTTGCCCTCCTGGGAATGACAAATGATGTGGACTTGGCTTGACCCCTGCTGATTTTCCTGGTGCTGGCTTTAGTGGTGGCCAAGAGAGACGTGGCCAGGAAATGAGGGGACCCTGACATACCGCAACTGGAGGAGTGGAGGAGGTGTATGGACCTCTACATGGTGGTTGAGAGAGTTACGTACAAGGCAAGGGGGTGCCCAAAGAAGTTTGGTAGGGTATGGGGCAAATGGCGCCGATATCATGGACTGGATGGAGGGCTATGAGCTGAACGGGAGGCCTGGGTACCTACTCTCTATTGAACGGACATGGATGAGGGGACTGGGGCTGGTTTCTGGGTGGAGTTGGGTGAGAGACCTGAAAGACTTATCAGAGGGAATAGACTGTCTTTGATCAAATGGTGCGCAGGGAGGGCAGGGAGACGGGAATGGGTGTGTTGCTCGATACTGACATGCTTGTTGTATGATTTCACGATGGCAAAAGTTAATAGAAATGTTAAAAAAGAAAAAAAAAGTGACAGGAGATAGCCCTCTCAGGATCTGCGCTGACTAGCATGGAAAGAAAAAAACTTACATCAGTGCACTGGGATGGTGCCTATATGGTACAGCGCACGTCACTCCCAGTGCAGACTGTTACATTCTCATGTGTCATGTTCCTTTAATGCTATTGGAATGTTAACATGTTCGTGATCCTTGCTAGAATGCTCAGTGGTCACTTTTGAAGGTGACTACGCGCTGTGAACATCTAAGGATCCTTTCCTCCAATTAAACTTCTACTGCTGAACTACTTCTGCCTGTGTTTCCTACTTTTTAAAGTGGCGACGAGGGAGGAAACAACCCATCATCCTGTGACCCCACGATGTTCTTTCAAGATTTGCATTTTCGTCTCTTAAAAAAAAAGTAAACGAAACTTTCTTCTGCAACTGACCAATGAACAGGTTCATTTTTTTCTCGTTAACGAAGACTGCTTCAGCTTCATATTTCGTGTGAGTAACCCGTTTTCGTTATATTTGGTTACATCGCAGAGCGCATTGAACAATGTTGAAGACAAATGTGACACGCTTTTAAATACGAGCGTTGTGCAAGCGTTAACGTTGAGTAAGCGTTGAGCGTTATGCAAATGTTAACGTTGAGTAAGCATTGTCACAAAGCGGCAAAAAAAGAAAAAGCGTTTAACAAAGTATTTCAGACAACGCATATTTACATTTTTTTTTAATATTGGAATACCGTTGTGCTCGCGAGTGTCCTACAGTCGGCGTTTGATTGATGCATCTTTCGAGTTGTTGTCCTCGCGTTGCTGAGCGCACTGAGACCGGCATTCCAACGGCAACATCTTAAGCTTCGTTAGCCACGCACGCTGTGCATTCTGGGACACGCTGTGCATTCTGGGACACGCTGTGCATTCTGGGACACGCTTCCTTAGCAACCACACCGTGTTCAATGCAAATTAACCATTTCTTCGTCTTCAAGCCGTTTTGAACTCGATTTAACTCTTGATTCATCTTTGTTTATTAAAAAATGAACGAAGGAAACCAACTACATTCTAGACAACGGTGACTACTTTTATTTTGTTAATTTTTTTTTTTTTTTCTCCATCTGTGTTATTGTTTCAACTGTGATACTGTTATTATTATTTGATTATTAACATGGAAAGCAATACAATTTTGGCTCCACCAAAATTCTTACAGGATCCAGGGGTCCCTCCTATGAATTGGGAGGATTGGCATGAGTCTTTTGAGACATATTTGGAGGCTATTGGTGGAGAAGTATTTGTACCTTCACGCAAATTAGCACTTCTCAAACATAGTCTTGGTGTAGAAGGTAGAAAAGTGTTAAAAACATTACCTATACAATCCAATAGTGTTCCTAAAGCATGTGTAGTTGGGGAGGATGATCACAGTGATGAAGAAATTGTATTTGATTGTTCAAAGATTGAGACATTTTCTTCTGATGAATATCTTGATTCTTTAAATGCTTTAGAGGAAAATTTTGGTAAAAAAACAAGCATTGTCGTGGAAAGACATAAATTCTTCTCAAGAGCACAATTACCAGGTGAATCTGTAGAACAATATGTTAATATTTTGAGAAGATTAGCAGTTACTTGCAAGTTTAAAGATTTACATGAAGAGATCATAAGAGACCAATTCATTAATAGAACCAGCAATACAAAAATTCAAGAGAAATTATTGGATTTAAAAGATCCATCACTTCATAAAACTATTTCAATAGCCAGAAGAGTTGAAAATAATTCCTATTATGTTAAAGAATTGGGTGCACATAGCAAAGACTCTAAGTTTTCTGATACCAAAGAATCCAGTGGTGTATGTACCATAGTTAATAACAAACCAAAATATTTTGATAATAGATATAACACTAGACGTGATGTTAAAACTAAACCTCGAACATTTTCCAGTGGTAATAAAAACACCACGTTGTATAACTAAACATCTTCTAATAAGACACAAAATTTTAACAAACAGTTTTGTTTCAGATGCGGTAATGCAAGACATACTTCTGAAAATTCCTGGTGTCCAGCATCAAATGTAACATGTTTTAAGTGTAATAAGACTGGCCATTTTGCCAAAATGTGTAGATCTGATAATCCTAATGCATGGAAAAACCAAAACTCAGTCAATTTTGTTACCCAACCCATTTGTTCTGATAGTGACTCTGACATTGAGGTCATGGCAATTTGGAATGAAGTTAATCATATTTCGGATGAAATTCAACCTCCCAAATGTGAAGTTACGATTAATTGTCATAAATTATTCCTTTGGGCAGATTCTTGTTCCTTATATACTATCATTGACAAAAACATGTGGGAAACTTGTGGTAAGCCCGATCTTTCATGTTCTCCAAAAACTCCTGTAGGTTATTTGGGCATCAAATTACCTGTGATTGGATGTTTTACATCCGAAATCATTTTCAAAGACAGGGACACTTCTGGAATTGTGTATGTTGTAGAAAAAGGCAGAGCTTTATTGGGATGGAAAGAACTTTGGAATTTGGGAATGACTCTTGATCCCAACCATTCTGATCAAGTTTTATTATCTCCTAATTGGCACAAAAAACATTCTGATGAAGTTATGGTAACTCAAGAAGATGTAAGTTTAGAATGGCATAAAAAATTTCCAGATTTGTTTAGCTCAAAGTTGGGGTGTCTTAAAAAATTTGAACATCGCATTATTCTTAAATCTGACTCTATACCGGTTGTTCATAAGGTGCGCGATGTTCCTTTCGTGTTGAGATCACAACTTAAAGTTGAACTTGATCGTTTATGTCAACAAAACATTATAGAACCCATCGAAGCTTCTGATTGGCTTAGTCCAGTAGTTTTGGCGCGAAAACCCAATGGCAAATTGCGCATGTGTGTCGATTTAAGAGACCTAAACAAGAACATTTGGGTAGATCGCTACCCTTTACCCAAGATTAATGAGATGGTGGCATCAGTTAGGGATGCTAAGTATTTTTCGTCAATTGACTTATCAAACGCATACCATCAGATAAAATTACACCCAGAATCTCGCCATTTAACTTCCTTTGTCACTCCTGAGGGGGCTTTTCAATTTTTAAGGATGCCTTTTGGATTATCTTCTGCATCAGCTGTTTTCCAAAGAGTTATGAGTAAAGTTCTTGAAGGTATACCTAACATGCTAGTTTTTCAAGATGATGTACTTGTGTGGGGGGACAGTAAAACTGTCCATGATGAAATTCTAAATATGGTGTTACACAAACTTCAATGTGCCGGTTTGACTGTTGCTGCTGAAAAGTGCAAGTTCGCGACCAATTAAATTGAATACTTGGGGCACACGTTGCCTGTGGAGGGGGTTAGACCTAAAAAGAATGTATTGGATGCTGTAAAAAATGCTCCATCTCCATCTGATAAAGACCAACTCCGTTCCTTTCTAGGACTTGCGGAGTACTATTCTAAATTTGTGCCAAATTTTGCTTCCAAAGTTTTTTGTTTAAGACTCCTAATGAAGAAAGGTGCCAAGTTTGTGTGGAGTGCAGAATGTCAATCTGTCTTTGAGGATGTAAAAACAAACATAATAGATGCCGTCGCACTTAAACCTTTTGATCCCTACAAAAAATCAATTATCGTTGTTGATGCAAGTGCATACGGATTAGGTGCTGTGTTAATGCAAGGTATAGATAAATTGGAATGGGTGGTTGCTTTCGCTTCCCGTACTTTGAAGGGTGCTGAACCTTCATGTTCAGTCATTGAGAAAGAAGCTTTGGCTTGTTTTTGGGGAGTAAATTACTTTAGGAATTATGTTTGGGGCACTAATTTTGAGCTGAGGACTGACCACAAACCCCTTGTGGATATATTCTCAACTAAAGGTGCTGGTAGGGTGACTCCTAGAATTGCGAAATGGATCTATAAATTACAAGAGTACGATTTCTCAATGAAATATGTACCAGGCATCAAAAATGTTAATGCAGATTGTTTATTTGCAATGGTGCCATTGATGAAACGGAATGGAAAAAAGCTGTTCAAGATGATCTTGTTTTAAAGGAAGTTATAGTGCGATTATCTTCACCATGCAATACTTTCCCATGGAGTAATTGTGAATTGTCTGAATATAAAACTGTGTGGCCTGAACTATCTTATGATATAGATGCGGGTATTGTTAGGAGAGCAGACAAACTTGTTGTACCATCTAGTTTACGTAACAGATTATTGGACCTGGTCCACGTGGGACACTCAGGTATGTCCGGCATGAAAAGAAGATGTAGGTGTGATTTCTGGTGGCCAGGTATGGATAAGGATGTAGAAAGGCGAGTTAGGAATTGTACGGCATGCACCTACAGTGACAAGTCTCACGTTTCCCAAGAATCCAACATCAGTCCTGTCGTGTTTCCTGACAGACCTTGGCAAAGATTAGCTATGGACATTTGCGGTCCGTTCAGCATTGGTAATATTGCTGGTAAATTTGCCATTGTTTTAATGGATTATTACAGCAAATGGCCTGAAGTGGCATTTGTAAGGGAGATTAAGGCGTCTAACATAGTCAATTTTTGTGATGAGTTGTTTCATAGAGAGGGTTTTCCTGAAACCATCACTACTGACAATGGCCCACAATTTATTGCTAGTGAGTTTCAAAACTATTTACGCTTATGCGATGTGAAACACGTTACTACTGCTGTTTACTGTCCTAGAGAAAACGGTATGGTTGAAAGGTTCAACCGTGTATTAAAAGAATGCATACAGTTGGCTATGATTGATGGTGTTGACTGTAAGGTTGCTGTCAAAGACATGATTTGGAGTTATCGTAATACCCCACATTCTGCAACCTTGGTATCACCCTTTCACCTTCTCAAGGGATGTTCTGCTAACAATAAAGTAACTCCTGCATGGATGCTCAAAACTGCTTCTGGTCAGGTTCAAAAAGGGAATTTGAGTGATAGAATGAATGTTTATCAACAAAAATATGTGATGAGACACAACAGTAAACTCAAGAAATCAGGAAAATCTTTCCTGGTTGGTGATATGGTCAGGACCTCTCGTTTTGGTCTGTCAAAAGATGGTTCTTCCAGGTGGTCCCATCCGAAGAAGGTGTTGGAAGTGATGGGTAATTGTGTGCTTTTGGATGACGGTCGGAAATTGAATTTTGTAACATTGTCTTGTGCAACGAACTAGAACGGAATTTGTGGTTGAACAAGAACTACAATTCTTCTGTTCCCGTACCAAAATCTAATGCAACTATGTCACCTAATCTTACCGCTATTCCTGCTATTTCTCCATGTAATGTCCAACAAACGTCTTCCAAATTAGTTAAGGTGGATGTTCCAAGTTCAAGAAGGTTATCTGGAAGAATTATTGTAAAACCCAGCAAGTTCAATGATTATATGTTATATTCTTAATTGGTTTTTTTTTATTTTTGGAAGGGAGATGTGTTACATTCTCATGTGTCATGTTCCTTTAATGCTATTGGAATGTTAACATGTTCGTGATCCTTGCTAGAATGCTCAGTGGTCACTTTTGAAGGTGACTACGCGCTGTGAACATCTAAGGATCCTTTCCTCCAATTAAACTTTTACTGCTGAACTACTTCTGCCTGTGTTTCCTACTTTTAAAACAGACAATGTCACTTGGAGCCGAACTATGCTACCTACCGGCATGTAGGGGTACTGCTCACCAAAAGTTTACGGATCCAGTCTGACACCTGAGAAATATTCTAAGGTAAGGAATCTGTGGCTAGAAGTCTCAATTAATATACACAGCTTTTGTGCGCACATCTCTAGCCTTCACATTCATCATCCAAACTCTTTACATACAACCCTCTCTACTCATGCGGCATCCAACCAGCTAGCAATCCGTTAACTAAGGCAACAGCGCTCAAAGGCCACACTAGTAGCACCTCTGCAAATACCACATAAACAATAACATAGCACAGGTCATTTTCAGTAGGGTGGGAAGAAAGATGTGCACAATATCTCTCTGGCTCATGTCCTATGTGTCCATATAAGTCAGTGCACGTATCCCGGGGAAGTATGAGGTCACCTGTGTGTTGGGCACTCTGGCGAGGAACATTGGTACCGCACCACATATTCATGCTGGTGATACTTGTAAAGGTTATTGGCTACTAAATGTCTTGAACGTCTCTGTAGAAAGTCCTTTCAAGAAATTGCAAAGCAAAGACTTCAAGTAATGTAAAGCAGAGTTTGAAGGTTTATTTCCACAGCAGAGACCCACAACAGTTCCAGTAACAGTCAGGCACAGAATAAATAATGCATAACAAGCATTCTTGATTATGGTATCCTGTCTACATAACATTCTTATTACAACTTTGAAAGGGACACACATATACAATAAATAACACTCTCTACAGTCTCCTATGGAATATGTCAGAATCATCTCTCAGGCAGTCCACTAGAGAAAGGGCAGCTACCTTAGAACAATCACATTGACTGCTATCAGTTCCTTTGGTAAAACGTCTCTGTCAAGATGTCCTCCCCGACTTCTGGTCATTGCAAATAGTCTCTAAAAACAGGCCAAAGTTATTGTTTTAATAGAATGGGGGTGCGAGAAGTGGGACTAGGCAATCAAGAAAAAAAACGTATTTTGGCTTAGTATTGTTCCGGAGTATAGCGCGCACAGATAGAGGACAAAAAGAAAAAGCAAAGTGTGTGGACCCTACACCATCATTACACAGATGGCCATCCTGAGGCCCAAAATTATCATTAACATTTATTTGTATTTATTGTTGGATACAGTGGAACACTGCAGTCCTACGCGCTGCCCCAGGACCATTGGCCTGAGGTATTGACATCTGTTTCCATGGCAGCAGGATGAGCTGTCCCATTGTGTCCTCATGAGATGTGACCCTGAAGTTGTTCAGAATCGCTGACCTCTGCCAGCCACAGTTATGATTGCCTAGGTCTTACTGTTGGTGGTGATTATGGAGGAGAGCACTTAGGAACACGCCTGCTGAGAACCATCTTTCGGAAGCGGCACCCTGATGTCGCATTTTGGTGCCAGGAGCTGCTCGGATGAACTGCTCAGATGAGCGGCTCCTGGGCTTTACCTGGTGGAGATGGATCGAGATCAAGAGCTGGTAAGGGAGCCTCGTTCAATCCATAACAAACAGCATGGAGACAGAAAAAGTGATTTCAGATCGAGCTCAAATATGTCCCAACTACAGTTTTAAGAATACTTAACAGTCCCCGTTAGTAAAATGAGTTTATGTGACAAAAATGTCAAAACTAATTAACAACCCACAAATTAAACTGTCATTACATTCAGGGGCAGAGCACTCTTTTACTTAAATCATTTTTTAACAAGCATTGGAAAGGCAATTGGTCTCGCATTTGTTTGAGTCAGAGCTATTGGCATTGTAAATGGCATCTTCGTTGACCTATGTTATGGAGTGTGAGTATGTGGTGTGTAGTGGAATTATGTGGGTTGGATTGGATTAGTTAGTTGTGCAATTGCATGGCGTGGAATTGTGTGGTGTGGAGTGGATTTGTGTTGTGGAATTATATGGCATGGTGTACTGCGGAATCAGACGCAGCCATGACACCCGAAACTGCGCAAACTCCACCTTCATGCATGGAGATTGAGCGACAACAGTTGAATGCCTTTGATCTTCCTCCTGAGATTTGTGATGTCATCTTGACAGCCAGGCTTCCCTCAACAAAGAGTGTATCTGCCTGCCGCTGGGACACATTTGTGGCTTTGTGTTCTTCCTGCCATGATGACCCACTTTTTGCTTCCTTGTCAGAGGTGTTCTTGTTAGTGCTATCATTAGCCCAGCAAGGCATTGGCCATCATTAAGGGTTATCTTTCAGCTATCTTGGCAGTTTTTGCAGTTGCTGGATCAGCCCTCATTGTTAAAGTGACCTGTTGCGACATGTTTCCTTAAGGGTATGCAACATTTGTTCTTTCCTACCCCTTTTCATCATACCTCAATGGGACTTAATTCGGTCCTGGTGTTTCTTGAGCCCCTACACAGCTGTTCTCTGAGACTTCTGACCCTTAAAACAGTCTTCTTAGTGGCCATTTAGATTGGCCAGTAGTGTCAGCAAGATTCAGACTCTTTAACTTCATTCTCCATACACCACAACTTCTACCTGGACAAACTGGTTCTTCAGACTGGTGCCTCTTTCCTTCCGAAAGTGGTGACTCCTTTGCACTTTGGTGAAACCATCACGTTCTCAACATTTTTCACTCCACCCATCCTTCCATGGTTGAGGAAAGTCTCTACCATCTGGATCAGAAAAGAGCTCTGTCTTTTTACACTGATCGTGCCAATAACCGCTGATTGGAAGATCAGTTTTTTTTCAGGAGTGGAAAAAATGCAAAGCTGTGCAAAGAGAACTAGCTCTCAATGGACTGTACTTTGTATTAAGATCTGCTATGCTCTGGTTAAGAAGCAGCATCCTGAAGGCTTGTGGGCCCATTCCACCAGGGCCAAGCCACTACTACTGCATTAACATGCGGAGTACCTGTCTTGGACATCTGCAATGCTGCTAGATGGGCATCTCTCCACACATTCATGAAGCAAAACTGCTTGGGCAGTCAGGTCCGTTGGGATGGGCATTTTGCTTGTTCGGTCCTCCAGGATTTCCTGGTTTGAGGAGGTTTGCAGACCCAACTCCAGGGAGGTATTGCTTAGGTATCTATTCTAAGGTGAGTAATCTGCGGTTAGAAGTCCCTATGAAAAGAATAAGTTACTTACCTCTGTTACGCTTTTTATGGTACAGCCTCTAACTGCAGATTCCCCACCGACCCTCCCATTGTCCCTACTCTGCGAAATGGGCTCGTCACTCTGAAGCTCCTGCATGCTGCTCATATATCATTCTATTGTGGATTTGCGTTTTTGTTGTGGAAATAGTGACATGGCAGATGCAAAGCTGCTGAAGGCCACCTATGGGCGCGCAGAGGTACTGCTAACATTGTTCTGACCTAGTCTGATACCTGGGGGAACATTGTAAGGCAAGAATTCTGAGGTTAGATAGAGCCTCTTCCAGAAAAAGAGTTACCGAAAGTAAATTGTTCTTATGAGTCAAAAAAAGAACCTGCTGCTGGTACAAGTACAGTCAGCCATAGAATTGATTCAAACGTTGGGTTTCATCGTAAATGTAGAAAAGTCTGATCTGCACCCCATACGAAGGATGGCATTTCTGGGGTTTGTAGTAGATTCATATAGGTAGCTTCTCTTACTCCCACACTCAAAGCTGAAGGAAATTAAGCAGGAGATGAAGATGTTGCCTTTCTGGAGTTTGGCAAAACGAGTGGGCCGTCTTTCATCTTACATTCAAGCTATCTTTCTGGGAACCCTTTATTATGGGGCGCTACAGATATTAAAGATAAGGCACTTACAAAGGGGTATAGAGTACTCCAAAATGGTTCCCTTGGATCTGGAGGCAAAGAAGAGATAAACTGGTGGTTAAACATTGTAGACCCCTTGAATGGCTAAGCTATTTTTCTGATGTCCCCAGATACTATCAAAATGAGATGCAAGTCTCTGAGAATGGAGAACTAGGTGTGGCACCTTCTCGACTGGAGGAAGGTCTAAAAAAGGAGCTGTCAATGCACATAAACTGTTTAGAGCTTCTCGCAGTCCAGTGCCTGGTAAAAGACAGGGTCTGATGTGCGGTCCTCCTATGCATGGACAATCTGACTGAACTCAGGACGGGTATATAAACAAACTGGAGGGCACAAGATCAAAACCCCTAGCGGCATTGGCCTAGGCATTTTTTTGAAGTTGTCTCCACCAGGGAATAGCGCTGAGTGCAGAGTATCTTACAGGACCATGCAACATGATGGTGGACCGGTATTCAAGGAATCTGTACAACAGCATTGACTGGTATCTGGATGGTCAGGTTTTCGACACCCTACAATATAGACCGGTTTGCACCCTTGTTAACAGCTTAGTTACAGAGGTATTTTAGTGGGGGCCAGATCTAGAAGCTTTAGAAATGATTGCTTTTCTTTTAGGACTGACTGGCACAGCCTTGGTACCCCTCCCTTCTAGAGCTCTTGGTAGACTATCCACTACCTCTTTTCTCATGCCACCATAGCAATCTGACCCTGGTAGCATGGAACCTCTCAGAATGTTTATGGACATCACAATACTTTCAGAGCCTGCTTTCATATATATCAGGGCCTTATGATCACAGGGCTCAGTTAAGGCTTAAAAAAATAACCCTGAATGGTATGGAGAGGCTGGTGCATGAACATGGTATGGATCTTGTTTCATCAGATGTCACAGGGGTCTTGAATATCTTAGCCTCCTTAGTGACTGATCCAAAATCCAAGAAGACTATTAGTGGGTATAGGTCAGTATTATCTGGGGATCTTCAGAAAGTTGATGAGAGGCCAGATAGAGAACATCCTTTAGCATGCAGATTACAGAAGGGAATCAGATATGGAAGTCCATTTAAACCTAGTTTCTCTACCCTGTGGAATGATAATTTGGTGTTGCGGTGGTTTCAACCCTGGGAGTATGATGACAAACTTACTTTTCAATCAGTGTCCGCCAAATAATGCTATTATGCCTGATGTCCTGAAAGTCAGTTCTCTGGAAAATTCTACAGTGCATTTTTCCTTAGTGGGGGCGCATTTTACAATTACAAGGTGTACCAGGAATGTTTCTGCCTTTATATGGTTCCCATCATTCCAGTACCTCCTAAACGATGTGTTATAAACTGCCTTAAGCATCATGTAAAGTAAACTAAGAACATCCGCCTAGCAATTATTAATTTCATGGTGTAAGTTATTTATCTAGTAACTTCCACTACCTTAACCAGGTTGGTTTATGGGGTGATGTGTTTAGCAGGAGTAGACACAGGGTGTTCAGGGGAGATAGCATGAAAGGCCTTTGGGCAGGACCTAGATTGTAGGGCATTCTTAAGTTGGTGGAATGGTCTAGGTTTTCAACATTTAAGACCTTTTATTGTAAGCCAATTCAGCACGCAATAATGAAAGTTGTTGATATGTTTTCAACTTGTATAATATGAATCTCATATCCTGCAAAAAAATGCAGATTCTCTTAGCCAGTTGTGAAGGAGAGTCTTGATTTTAATAAAGATCAATGTGGTGCGTATTATCCCACCGCTGGTACGTATGTCCACCCTTGCAGCAGTTGGTCAAACATGTTTGTGATTATTCTTAGGGACAATCTCAATAATTCAGATGACTGTCTGATAGTCCAGTCAGTGAAATATTTGGAGGCAAGTGTTCCTATTGGATGAAAGACAAGCTCCTTATGGAGGTTCATCAAGGATTAGAGGAAGCCATATGGTTGCTTCTTGTCTTTCTTTTGCTTTTTACATAGATCCAGTTATTCTATGGACTTTAAACTTCACTTATCAAAAAAGGGAAGACAGGTAACAGACTGCCCCTATTTATAGTCGTTTGTGTATTTCCTTTGTGTTGTTTCTTCCTGCCCATAAGCAGGACTGTGGGAAACATAGTGTACTTTTAAGATATTATTTAAATACACAAAAGCAAAAGAGACTGCATAATACTCTTCTCCTATGTCTTTAATAAAATCAGGACTCTCTTTGACAAATATCTACAAGAATCTGCAATCTGCTAATATTTCACTGCAGGACTCACACCATCTTACTGTATTCGCAGGTGTTTGCTCCACAGCAATTTCTTCATCCCACCTAATGCCTTTCTCCATTTCCAGACACTTGTTTCTTCTCTTCCATAATCCTTTAATAAGAGCAACATCTTTTCTTTTTTTGTATGGGGGTAGACTGCGGACCAGATGTTAAGACAGGCTCCTGCGGTTCGTCTTTTTTATATTTCGGCTCCTAGACAGTGCATGCTGCAGTGTCTCGAAAGAGACATGTTATACTTTGTGGCAGTATATACTAATGGTTGGTTCTGTCGAGAAAGGCAGAATGACTTCAGAACCCTTTGCATTTGTCCTGATCATTAGGAAAACCAATCAATGATACTAGTGGTCAGGACAAATGCAAACAGTTCTGAAATAATTCTACCTTTCTCGACAGAACCAACCATTAGTATATATTGTTCTGGTTCCCCAGCTTCTGTGAGATACTGGGTTTCCCCATTAATCTTTGATGGTATATACTTTGTGGGCTTTAGCCTGCCCATAGGCTTTCCATTTGATAGCTCCATCATCGCTCACCAAATCTTTCTTCCCATTTGTCCATGGCATAAATGCATCAAGCCTCCCCAAGAGCAGGAACCATTTACTACTATCCATGCCCTCCTCTTGTTTCCTTAAACAGGTCTGTAAATCATGTTGTTATCTCGTTTCTTTTCCCGTACCCCAAACACCCTCCTCTGCTGTCACTTTCTCCATCCCGCGACCCCATGTCTGCTTGCCCTGTGCTTCTCTGACCATTGTTAAATTGCTCTCCCCACTCCATATTTTTTCTTATCCCATCCCCCAATCACCTTCCTCCTGCTGCTGCTTTCTCCCTCCCGCGCCCCGAGGCTGCTTGTCTTGTGCTACTCCGACCGTAATGGAACAGGCTTAGAAATCATGTTCTTATCTTGTTTTTAAAGGCACAGTGTGTTTTCCAATTACCAGGAGAGCATTCGCGGGGAGATAGTGAGAAAGTCAGAAATGCCCTTCATGGTCTCCAGTGCCTTGCATGGTCACATGACCCCTTTCTTTCAGCTGCCCTTCACTCACTCATCCACAGCCCCCTCTGCACCCCGGAGATAGTTACAAGAAACAGGAACATGGAATAACGGGTTTGCTGGTTACTAATAAAACAGGCTGTGGGAAGGGCTAGTTTCAGTTTACTGCATGGTCATTGTAAAGCGCTACATGCCACCAACTGCACTTCAAGGCACTGGATTGCATCTATACAGTAAGCGTTTTAGAATACTGCGCACAGTACATCAGCAATCCCCTCCATGTTCTCCATTGCCTTGCAGGCTCACGTGACCTCTTATTTTCAGCAGCCATTCACTCACTCATTCTCACCCACCTCCCCACCCCTGAGATAGTTACAAAAAACAGGAACACGTCATAACGAGCTTGCTGGTTGTTAATAAAACAGGCTGAGGAAAGGGCTTGTTTCAATTCATTAAATGGTCATTGTAAAGTACCACATGCTACTTATTACACGCCAAGGTGCTGAAGTGCATCTGTATAGTAAGCGTTTTGTGGTTGAGAAAACTGCGCACAGCACAGTAGCAATCCCCTCCATGGTCTCCATTGCCTTGTAAGGTCATGTGACTGCTTATTTTCAGCTGCCATTCACTAACTCATTCTCACCCCCCTCCCCACCCCTGAAATAGTTACAAAAACCAGAAACATGCCATAATGGGCTCACTGGTAATAAAACATGGTGTAGGAAGGGCTAGTTTCCATTCACTGGATGGTCATTGTAAATCACCACTTGTTGCTAACAAAACTCCTAGGCCCGGGAGTGCATATGTATGTTATGTTATGTTATGTTATGTTAGCATTTTATAGAGCGCATGGTTACTCCAATTTGGGATATCCCTGCACTGAATTCCGAAAGACCGAGAGGGTGGCCAAGACTACCCCTATTGTTGGTTTAAGCTTCTCCTGAAAAGCCAAGTTTTTATGTGTTTTCGAATGGACACTTCTGAAGGCCTTAGTCTGAGATGCAAAGGAAGTAGGTTTCACTGTTTGGCTGCCAGGAACCTCAAAGAGCTTCCACCAAGGCACTTTCTCTTGAATTTGGGAACGTTGGCCAGTGCTGTTCCAGCTGATCTTAAGCAACGCTTTGGGTGGTAAGGTAGAATCAAAGGTAGAAGATAACTCAGACCTTTACCCTGCAGTATTTTGTGAACATAGCACATGGCTTTGTAAGATATCTTCTCCTCTATGGGAAGCCAGTGAAGTATGTCGGAGCCCGCCATGTGCGGGCACATTTGGGAATATTCTGCAGCATCCGCACTGCCGCCTTTAGCACTCTCTGAAGCATTTGGATGCTCCTCTTAGAGGCCCCCAAATAAAGTGCATTACAATAGTCCAGTCTTGATACTACAAGGGCCAGTCTGCCAAACCTTTCCTGCAATCTGGAATGAGCCCTAAGATCTTACTAATCATTTTCAAGACCCCAAGACAGGTACCTGTAAGAGTGGAGATTTGGTCCATAAAAGATAGAGTAGAGTCAAACCATACTCTGAGATTTTTTACTTTGTGCTTTGGGGAAGGCAAAGTCACCAGATCGAAGACCAAATAGATGATTGTTTCCCCACAAATAAGATGTCAGTTTTACTAGCGTTTAATCTGTCACCTGTTTTTCATCCAATCAGCCAAGTCAGCTAGACATAGTTTAAAATATTCTGCCGCTTGGCCGTTGTCCTGAGCCAGAGTTAGAATCTGTTGTGTGTCATCCGCATAAGACACCGTCTGCCCACCATGGCCTTCCATTAGATCCGCCAGCGGGCGCATGTATATATTAAAGAGGGTCGGGCTCAGAGATGAGCCCTGAGGCACGCCCTGTTTCACCAGCCGGGTGGTGGAGACAAATGACTGTAGGATGACTTGGAAGGTACGACACTCTAGAAATGTGCCAGCCAACCCAGCACTGTTCCTCCCACCCCTGCATGACAAAACCTATCTAATGGCAGACCATGGGAGACAGTGTTGAAGGCGGCACTCAAGTCAAGCATGACTAGGGCAGCAGTTTTACCATTTCTGCTATAGTATAGTAAGCGTTTTGTGGTTTAGAATACAGCGCACACTACATAAGCAAGAGCATGGTTTGTTATGTTGCAGAATTACAGGTTTAAAGCAAATGATCGGTAAAATACTTTTAGCAAGATTAAATAAACAAATGTATTTTCAACAGACAACATCGTGCCTTTGAGATGTAGATCTGAAAGAGACACGTTAGTGATAGATTCCTTACCTTAGAATATCCCCAGGCGTCAGACTGGATCCGGAAATTTTTGCGTAGCAATACCCCTGCGCGCTGTTAGGCGTCGTCTGCGGCTCCGCGTCCGTCGTCGGCGTCGTGAGCGCCGGGATGACGTCATCGGAGTATATAGACGGCGCCCATGCGCGCTGACGTCAGTTCTTCTTTTTTCCGCGCCAGCTAGCGCAGATCCGGAAGAAGCTCTACCCCCAGTCACTTTTTGACTGAAAACTTTTTGATCTTTTTGATCCTCTACTTAGTCGATTCTCGACTATCGGTGCCAGGGATGCCCGGGTTCAAGCCTTGCTCGAAGTGCGGCCGACTCATGTCGGTCACGGACCCCCATCGCCGGTGCCTGAAGTGCTTAGGCCTCGACCACGACGATCGAACCTGTGACGACTGCCGGGCCCTGACGTCGAAGGCTAGGCGGGAGCGGTCCCGCAAGCGTCTCGAGCTGAGGCAGTCGGCCCCGCGCCGCTCCAGGTCCCGGTCCCGGTCCCACGGGAGGTCGAGGGACAGGTCGCGAGGTCGGAGTCATCGACGCTCCGGGAGTGGTCACCGATCGTCTGGATCCAAGTCCTCAGGTAAGAGGCATGAGAGGTCGGAGCGCCACCATCGGTCCTCCGACCCGCCCCGACGCTCGCTCGATGCGGCCGGGGGTTCGGGCGACACCGCCCACGCGGCTCCGCGGGAGTCGCAAGCGTCGCCGCCTGCCCCACACCTTCGGGTCCCTGGGCACGGCGCGTCGCAGGAGGAGGTCGAGAGGTACCTCATGGCCATGAGGGCCCTCCCTCCTCAGTCGGTTCCCGTGGCGCCTTCGGGCCGATCGGCTCCGTCTGGAGGTCCTTCCGGGTCGGGCGCTTCGGCCCCGACGACGTCGGGTGCTTCGGGCCCGGCGCCGCTGGCGACTTCGGTCCCGGCGCCGCGCGACCTCGCTGGATCCGGCTCCGGATCCGGGACCTCGCCGGTCGACCTTACGACCTCACCGGCGCCGTCCCTTCAGGTGTCGTCCCCGGCAGCCGTAGTGGTTGCCGACCCCAATGCTTCCTACGGTCCGCCTCAGGCGTCGGAGGGGCGCCGCTGGGCGCCGATTCCGTCGGCCATCGGAGAATTCTATCTCCACGAGGAGGCCCTGGCTGTTCATCCTGGTCTCCAGGAGCTGGGTGACGAGGAGCAATGGGAGGGGTCCGAGGACCCTCTGGCACGTGATTGCCAGTCACATCAGGACTGGACATATGAGCTTGGGGAGGCCAGTGGTATTGACACCTCGCCAGACACTGGATTTGCATCGCCCCCGACTGTGGCTTCGGAGGCGGGTTCTGCTTACAGCGTAGTGTTGACGAAGGCAGCTAAGGCCCTAAACCTTGAGCTCCCCGTCGCGGCCGTGAGGACTAATCTCCTCACTGAGGTGCTCAAACAGCAGTCCGGCTCCGCGGAGCCCCTTCTGCCGTTCAATGAGGCCTTGTGTGACGTTCTGCTGGGCACTTGGTCCAAGCCCGCCACAGGTCCCCCTGTGGATAGGAACGTGGCCAGACGCTACCGCCCGGCACCGGGCGACCCTTGCTTTTTGTCCACCCACCCCACCCCCGAGAGCCTGGTCATCCAGGCCTCCACTTCCCAGACCGCATTCCCGACGGCCCCGCCCGATCGGGAATCCAAGAGATATGAGCAGTTCGGGAAGAAGGTCTTCTCGTCTGTGAGCCTAGGGCTCCGGTCAGTCAACACCAACTGTCTCTTGGGCCGCTACACCCACACTCTGTGGGACACGGTTGCGGAGGTGCTGCCACAATGCTCTGAGGAGGTCAGGGCTAAACTCAGCCAAACCCTTGCGGACGGCCGAGATGCGGCACGATTTTCCATCCGGTGTGGGCTGGATACCACGGACTCACTGGGCAGGGCGATGGCAACGACGGTGGCGGTTCGACGCCACGCCTGGTTGAGGTCCGCCAATTTCTCGGCCGATGTCCAGGCCACTCTCCTGGACATGCCGTTTGATGGCCGTCGCCTCTTCGGCGACAAGGCAGACCATGCGCTGGAACGTTTTAAGGACTCCAGGGCCACGGCCAAGTCCTTGGGCCTTGCGGCCCCACGCCAGCAATCGGGTGCCTTTCGCTCCTTTCGTGGCCACGGAAGGGGCGCCCCACCACGGACCGTCAGCCACGCGCCGCAGAATGTTCAGCAACGCGGTGGCGGCCGTGGGAACCGCCGTGGCGGTGGTCGGGGCCAGCGGCGAGGCCAGTCCACACCTCCCTCAGCAGCCCCCGCCTCAAAACCTTCCTAGTCCGAGTTTTCAGGCCCATGTGACGCCTGTGGGAGGCAGGGTTCGCCATCACCTCTCCCACTGGCATACAGTCACTTCGGACAGGTGGGTGCTGCAAATTGTCCGAAGGGGTTTCTCCCTCCCCTTCGAGTCTTCCCCTCCATCCATGCCACCTCAATGCCACCGTGTGTCGGGGGATCACTTGCGACTTCTGCAAGGGGAAGTTTCGGCCCTCTTGGCCAAGAGGGCCATCGAGCGCGTTCCTGGGCCAGAAGTAGGACGTGGCTGTTACTCCCACTACTTTCTGGTACCCAAGAAGGGCAAAGGGGGCCTACGCCCTATCTTGGATCTGCGGAACGTGAACGGCTTCCTCCGTACGGAGAAGTTCAAGATGCTCACTTTGGCTCAGGTCCTGGCTGCCCTGGACCCAGGAGACTGGATGGTAGCGTTGGACTTGCAGGACGCCTATTTCCACATCCCCGTCCTGCCGGCCCACCGGCGTTACCTGCGGTTCACGGTAGGCCACGAGCACTTTCAGTTTACCGTGCTCCCCTTCGGCCTTACCAGCGCCCCACGGGTGTTCACGAAGGTGATGGCGGTGGTCGCAGCCCATCTGCGCAGGCAAGGGGTGTCAGTCTTCCCCTACCTCGACGACTGGTTGTTGAAGGCGGGCTCGCCCCAGACAGTCGTCAGCCACCTCCAGACTACGGCCGACCTCCTGCACTTGCTGGGGTTCTCCATCAATGTGCCGAAGTCACACCTGTGTCCCTCTCAGAAGCTCCTTTTCATCGGAGCGGTTCTCGACTCGGCGCAGTTTCGGGTTTACCCACCCGAGCAGCGGGTTCGGGATATTCAGGCTCTGATTCCTGTCTTCGGGCCGTTATCCCGGGTCTCGGTCAGGTTGACGCTGCGGCTTCTGGGACTGATGGCCTCCTGCATCCTTCTGGTGCGTCACGCCAGGTGGCGGATGCGGGCTCTGCAGTGGGACCTGAAGTTTCAGTGGGCCCAGCATCAGGGCAACCTGTCCGATCATGTCCTGATCTCGGAGGGCACTGCGAGACAACTGCAGTGGTGGCTCACGGACCGCGACTGGGTCAGTGGCAGACCTCTCTCTCTACCCCAGCCGGAGCACGTAGTTGTGACGGACGCGTCCCTCCAGGGCTGGGGAGGCCACATGGGAGAGGCGGAGATCAGAGGCCTCTGGTCTCCGGCGGAGTCCCGGCTCCACATCAACCTTCTGGAGCTGCGGGCGATTCGTCTTGCACTGAAGGCATTCCTCCCCTCTGTCAGGGGGAGCGTGGTGCAAGTGTTCACCGACAACACCACCGCCATGTGGTACTGCAACAAACAGGGCGGTGTGGGGTCGTGGACCCTTTGCCAGGAGGCTCTGCGCCTCTGGCAGTGGCTGGAACATCAGGGCGTGACTCTGGTGGTTCAACACCTGGCAGGTTCTCTGAATGCCAGGGCGGACGAACTCAGCCGCCGGTGCATGATGGATCACGAATGGCGTCTGAACTCGGACGTGGCGCAAGGTCTCTTTCGACAGTGGGGAGAGCCTTGGTTAGATCTATTCGCCACAGAAGAGAACGCGCAATGTCAGCAGTTCTGCGCGTTGGAGTTTCCAAGGCGGCACTCGCTCGGAGACGCTTTTCGTCGCGAGTGGAGCTGCGGCCTGTTGTACGCCTTTCCGCCTATACCACTTCTGCCCAGAGTGCTGAAGAAGATCAAGCGCGACCGGGCCCAGGTTATCCTTGTGGCTCCGGACTGGGCTCGAAGATACTGGTATCCCGAGCTACTCAGCATGTCAGTCGATCCCCCGATTCGTCTGCCTCTTCGGGAGGACCTTCTGTCGCAGCAGCAGGGGACGGTCCTGCACCCGAACCTGTCCAGTCTCCACCTACAAGCTTGGAGATTGAGCGGCGGCAGTTGAGGCCATTTGACTTGCCTCCCGAAGTCTGTGACATCATTCTGGCAGCCAGGCGTCCCTCCACTAAGTCGGTATACGCCTGCCGGTGGAATAGATTTGTGGCATGGTGCGCAGCAAAGGCTGTGGATCCCCTCTCTGCACCCCTTTCGGAAGTGCTGCTCTTTCTTCTTTCCCTTGCCCAGCAGGGCTCTGCTCTGGGCACTCTTAAAGGGTATCTCTCTGCTCTTTCAGCCTTCTTGAGGCTACCTGATCAGCCTTCTTTGTTCAAGTCCCCTATAGTGAGTAGATTTCTGAAGGGCATCACACACATGTTCCCTCCTGTTCCCTTCGTGATGCCCCAGTGGGACTTGAACCTTGTTCTCACCTATCTGATGTGTGCTCCCTTTGAGCCACTTCATAACTGTCCTCTTCGCCTCCTTACGCTGAAGACGGCCTTCCTGGTTGCCATCACCTCTGCCAGGAGAGTGAGTGAGCTCCAGGCTCTTTCTTCTTCTCCGCCTTTCCTGTCTGTTCACCCTGATAAGGTGGTGTTGCGTACACGACCTTCCTTTCTGCCCAAGGTTGTCACGGCCTTCCACATCGGGCAGTCCATCACCTTGCCCACCTTCTTTCCGCCTCCGCATCCCTCGAAAGAGGAGGAGAGGCTCCACCGTCTGGATCCAAAACGTGCGCTCTCCTACTACTTGGACCGCACTCGCCAATTCCGGGTGGATGACCAACTCTTCGTTGGTTACGTGGGCGCGAAGAAGGGAAAGGCTGTACACAAGAGGACCATCTCCAGGTGGATCATCTTGTGCATCCAAGCATGCTACTCCATGGCGAGGAAGGAGCCCCCGGCTGGATTGCGGGCTCACTCCACTCGGGCCACGGCAACGACAACTGCCCTGGGCCGCGGTGTCCCCCTGCAGGACATCTGTCAGGCAGCCACGTGGGCCTCGCTGCACACGTTCGCAAGACACTACTGCCTGGACAGTCAAGTCCGGAGGGATGGCTTCTTTGGCCGTTCCGTCCTCCAGGACTTTCTGGTGTGATATTGGTTCGCAGACCCACCACCGCGGGGTTGGTATTGCTGGGGTATCTATTCTAAGGTAAGGAATCTATCACTAACGTGTCTCTTTCAGATGCACAAGTTACTACTTGTGTAACGATATATCTGTAAGAGACATTAGTTAGTGATAGATTCCTTACCGCCCTCCCATCCTCCCCGTTCTGCGAACCGATATTTAGGGTTAAGGTCATCCCCTTTCAGGGCCCTAGTTTCATGGCACCAGTGTTAGTTCTATCATGGCTCTGCGTATCTGGCGCGGAAAAGCTGTGTTATCAGAACTGACGTCAGCGCGCATGGGCGCCGTCTATATACTCCGATGACGTCATCCCGGCGCTCACGACGCCGACGACGGACGCGGAGCCGCAGACGACGCCTAACAGCGCGCAGGGGTATTGCTACGCAAAAATTTCCGGATCCAGTCTGACGCCTGGGGATATTCTAAGGTAAGGAATCTATCACTAACTAATGTCTCTTACAGATATATCGTTACACAAGTAGTAACTTGTGCGTTTGGTAAACGTTAATGCCAGCACCCAAGTAAATTCACATTACTCAGATTCGGAAAACGACACCCTTCCAGGGGCACCAAAGAGGCACGTTGCACGTGCAGTCTCTCTAAGCCCCGAGCGAACCATAACAACAACAGTGGTAAAAAAAAAATGCAATACTATTAGCTAACACTTTAAGGCTGACATACTGGGTACTGCAGGAATTTATTACTGTGATACAAATTAACTGTAATAATTTTATCAGCATCAGAACATCCAAAGGCCAAGTTAACCCTGCCAGGATCTGGCCAGGTGACTCGGTGATAACAGTGCAGTGGCTTAATGAACTGGTTTACTCCTTTCTTGAAATGATCTTGACATCTAGGTGGACCTTGTAAATCTAATTCACTGACTGGAAGTGAGGTATGATCTGACTATACCATGTTTATGTCAAATCAGATAGACACAACAGTGACCCACAAAACACCATGAAGTAGGAAGAGGGAATAGATTTAATTAAAGATTCCTAAATTTGAATGAATGTTGGCCGTGATACTTCTAGCCAGTCGGATAGCTAAGTGGGTTGAGACTGCAGCATTCATGTGTATGTGATATGCAAGTCATAAGTATGAGATATGCAAGTCATAAGTATGAACTGCACTAAGGCAGACGGTAAATTCTGTTCTTGAGAGATGAAGAATGAACCAAAGTATCATGATTTTTCCACGTAATTTTGGCAGCACTGGTTGAAAGTAATTGACACATTTGATAATGTGTTTTGCTCTATATCAAATGGTACATTTAATTTGGGATGTCTTGTTCATGTATGCCCGTGGTTACACATAGGAGTAACAGTGCATCAGCTGTGGGCGCTTGGGTGGTGCATCTCCCTGTGGAACACTTACCACTTGGCCTTGCAATGCTTAAACACATTGACAAAGCCAACGGCTCATGCATTGCGGAGACTGATTTGCTTTGCCAATGCTTGTTTCTATATATGGGTTCCATGCCCCCCTAGCTTTTTTCCCCTATGTGGATGGTGCTTCTCCATGACAAAGACAAATGGAAGGCAGTTATTTACATAAAATGTAAAAGCCTCACCAATACCCTTTTAACATCCCATTTTTTGTCGAGTTGACCTTCGACTATCTTGATCCACATATGCACACCATGAGACAGCCATTTTGAGGCTGTGGTGTATTTGGCAACGTTCACGACCAAAAGAGGTGGGATTTTTCAGAACTCAAACATGCTTATTAGCATAGTGATGACATCACTGGAAATGATATCGCATGACTTTTTACATACCCATGAAATGATCCCGTGACGTGATTTGGGGCAGGCTACAGGAAAAGGAGGTGTGGTCTCTGGTTCTGAGAGCATCACTATGGTATGTGAGGGCTTGGCTGAACTCATAGGTATATTTCACTGAGCACAATAGAAACATGGCAGCAGATGAGGACTGTAAGCTCATCCAGTCTCACCACTCTCCAATGTTTATTTACCAGCTTCAACCTTGCATTTGTTGTTACTATTTCTACCCTGCATACGCCTCAGGGCAGCTGTTAGCGCTTAATAAAATTGGTTTTCATTTCATTTCATGTGGGCCATTGATTGTTCCCTTTCTAGCTTTTCATTACTGTCAAACTCTACATGGTCTCCAGCTGCAACCTTCTTTCACACAAGTACAGTGGCTCTATTGTATTCTGAAATAAACAGAGAAAGAAGAGAGGGATGGAAAGGAGAAGAGTGGAAGAGGAGGTAGGATGAGACAGGGAATATAAGGCAGAGGAAGAATAGGGAGAAGGGGCGGAAGCAAGAAAAGCAGTGAAAGGAAGGAGCAAGGGTAAGGGAGAGAGAAAGAAATGTAGATGAGAGTATTAAACATGGTAGGAATTAAGTGAAGAATCTAAGGTGATATGGAGATAGGGATGAAAGAGTGAGAGAAGATTGAAAAGAAAAAATTGACCTAAGAATGAGAGGGATAATTATAGTTAGACATTGAATTAGAAAAATGGAGGGTGCAAGGATTATAAGAACTGATAGAAAGGATGAGAAAGCAGAAGAGAGAGAGAAGAAATTCAAAGGGCAAAAGAAGGATCAAGAGTGGAGCATATTTAGTAGGTTTGGAAGGCCTTTAAGATAGCAGCCTCAAAGTTTTGATTGCTGCCACTGCCCCCTGTTCAATCCGTAAGCACCCAGCACTTTGAGCCTGCAAACTGGGGTGGAGAATGCGGTGCAGATTGCCTGACTCCCCCAGAGGCGTATTCAGCCACCTTCTGTCCCTGGGGGCCCTACGTCGAAACAGGGGACCAGGCGGCGCCAACCTGCACACTTTGAGCCCTGTGGCATGGAGGGGAGAGCAGCTGCCACCCCCGAACGTGATCAGGGGGCCTGGAGCAGCAGTGCCGAGTTGGTGCCCCGAGGTCGAGGGCTGTGAGGAGTCTGCGTTCCTCTGGCAGACTCAGCCGGTCAGCGGAGAGGAGAGCTGCCATCAGCAGGCCCGACAGAGTGGTGGAGGGCCTGGAGCGGCAGCGCCACGGTGGAGCTGCGCCTGTGACACCACTGGCTGTTGTGGGTTGAAAGGTGGCAGCGTGCCCTGGTGGTGAATACCGTGACCATGTCGGCAGAAGATTGGAGCTGGGTGGTAGCGGCCTGATCCCCCAAGTGGTGGGCGCCTGGGGTAGCAGACTCAGTGCGGAGGGGTAGCCTACACCCTGCAAAAGAGGAGAAGGATCAGGGCCAGCGGTGGCGTCAACGCCTTGGGGGCCTGCTGCATTGGAGTCTGGATGGCACCATAGTCTAAGAAGAGGTGACTAGTGGCCGACTCGCGCATGTGACCAAGAGCTGCTACATTGACAACGGACAGGGGCCTTGTGGTGAGGTGGTCCCTCTGGGCTTTGGTGGAAAGTTGTGGAGTCGAGGGCATGGCTGTTGCCGCTGGACTGGGAGGTCCAACCGCCTGAGGTGTCTGTAGGCAGTAATGAGGTGATAGAGCGACCCTGGAGTAACAAGAACTGGGAACACACCAAAGAGAAACCCTGCCATGCAGCCAGCCTATGGAGACATTGCAGCCCCCAGCTGTCACCAATAGCTGGACAGGTGGTCTGGTGTAGTGCTATGGGTAAGGACAATTATACAGAACAAGGGAACCCAAAGGAAATTTAGACAGGGACCTTGGGAAATTTCATGTTATAGAGAACAGTGGTCCCTATTCAGGGAGAATACAGTGTGATAGATAACCATACACTAGAATAGAATGTATGTCTTTTGTCCAGCTGGACAAGAATTTATTTTCATAATATTTTTCAAAAGTAGTATCAAATAAAACATTCAGATGACAAGTGGGCACAGCCGTGACCCACAGAACACAAGACAGAACAACGAACACAGAATTGGCCAAAAGGCAAGCCAAAATGGGTCTGTACACTTGTACTCAGTATAGACAGACACAAATTAATCATTTAACACCGTTGCACAATGTGTTATAGCTTGAGTCTGGTGCATAGGGTGTTTGGGTGTCGATGACGTTTCGATGCCAACATTAAATATAGAAAACAAGGAGGGAGCCAGGCCCAGGTGGACAGGTGAGGAGGCAGGGCCTTCTTAATAACACACAACAAGAGAGTGCCTCACTTGTTGTGTGTAACATTAAATATAGGGCATCATCTTCAGGACAAACATATAATGCATTGCTGTCTTGATAATAATGTATCACACCTTTTTTACAATTCTAAGGTGGCAGAGAATCAACGGTTCACTATAGGCGCGAGGGCGCTCAGCATCTGGACTTTGGGGGTTGCTGGCACCAGCAGGATCAATTCTGTTTGCTTAATGGCAGAAAGTCCTGTTGGGGGCTGTGTGCCAGCTGTAGGAAAATGCACGATTGCATTACTTCAGTGAGTGTGGGCAGTATCGCCGCATCTGCTTCGGAGTTTCAATGAGCTGTAAGGCCCTCCAGAGACTTGCTGGGCCATCTATGCTGCCAGCCATGGCAGCACAGTGTGTTGAACTGCAGTGACTGACCGGGGCCGTCACAAGCCTACCCCATGATATTGTTCTAATTGTTAGGGTGTTAGGATTGAGTTTTCAGTTGAGCGATAGATGCTTCAAGGGGGTCAGTGTAGGATGAGGGGGCGGTAAAGGTGTACAGCTTTCGCTGGTTGCAGAGCCCCAGGTGAATTATTGTTTAGTTTGTTTGAGTCTTGCTTTGTTTACTAAGCTTGTGGTGCTGGGCCCCATTCAGGTTTCTCTTACATGCTATTTCTTGCATCATCAGTCACAATGGTCACAGAAAGAGTAGCAGGTCCCTCAGGGGTATATATGATAGTCACCTTGAATGTATATGGCCTTAATGACAAGATCAAATCACGGCCAGCCCTGGCGTATGCCACACAGCATCATCCAGTGGTTCGCATGCTTCAGGAAACGCACCTACTGGGGACCAACTGTTCCTTTCTGAGATGGTTTGGATATTCCTTAGTATATCACTCAAGGTATACAAGGGGGTCAAGGGGCCTGGCCCAATTGCTCAAGAAGACATTCCCACTGGTAGTGCACGGGGTGCATGCATACCCCTTGGGGAGGGTCATGATTCTAGGCAGCACTCTTGAGGGATTGGCAGGGATGCTGGTGAATCTACATGTCCATCCTCGGTTACTGCGTGCAACACTAGAGATGAGAGCACCGTATTTGGCTGAGGCTGCACCTGGGTTCACATTGGTAGTCTGGATTTTAATGTGGTGATTGACCCAGATGCAGACACACCCCCCATCTTGAGTGTTGCTCGTTCCAGGCACCTTCCATCCTGGCATGACACACTGGGTTCAGTAGACGCTTGAGGGTTGCATCACCACTCCAAGTGGCAATTCATATACTACTCCCCTTATCCCATGGCACCTGCTCCTGCCTAGATAGTTCTTGCTACCCTCCTCAGATGCAGGATTTGTTACACAGACCTAAATCCTTTCCAGGGGTCTTTCAGATAATTCCCCAGTACTGTTGACGGTCAGGGTGAACGGAGGGGGTAGCTGGGACTGGGGCAGTTAGACGCATGGTGATTCCTAAACAGCAGCTTTGGGAAGGGAATCAGAGAAGCTATAACTGAATATTTTAAAATTAACAAGGATACTGCCTTTGGGAGAAAAAGGTTCTTCAGGGACAGCCATTCTCATATATAAGCGGGTGCACCATGCTTAGGGAGAGGAAGCTGTTTCGTGTTGAGGACATGATTGCTGGCTATGGTGGATGGTTCAGGTCTCCCCATCACAGTCTTTGCAGTGTAGTCTTATCCAAGCTTGCTTAGACCTTCGGCATAAGATTTTAGACTCATCAAAACTAAGCTGGATTAATTCCCAGGGTTGTGTGTACGAGATGGGGACAAGGCGGGTAAGCTAATATACTGGCTGGCGAAGGTCAATTAACCCTGCAATCTGGTAGCTGAGCTGCAGATAGCAGTGGGCATTACTCTGAAGGGGCCGAACCTACAGATGAGAGAATTAGCTTCACATTTCCGGGTCCTGTATGCACGCTGCGAACCTCCTGCTCCAGAGCTGGACAATCCCATCATCTACAATTCGCCCTTACAAACAATCTTAGCTGTGGAGAGAGGAGACCTTCATCTTCTGCTCATCATTGAGGAGATACAACAGGCAATCTTCTTGATGCCCTCCAGGAAGGCCCCAGATCCAAATGGGTTTCCATTAGAACTCTACAAGAAGTACTCCTTATTAATCCCACATCTGCTGGCGTTGTATAACGACGCCTACACTTGCAGGAGGTTCCCCCGAGACCTCCAGGGAGCGGCCATTACAGTGATTCTTAAACCTGACAAACACTGGTGGGCTGTGGGTCGTATCGCCCTATCTCATTAGTTACCCTTGAGGTGAAAATTCTGGTAAATGTATTGGCTACATGCCTGGCCACAGTGGTACTGCAGGGCAGAAGCACTATGCATTGTCTCCATTCACTGCATTTGGCATTGCCCCACTCAGTTGAACTCTCAGATGATCCTGCACTTCTCCTCGTCGACATAGAGCAGCCCTTTGATATAGTGCACTGGCCCATTTTTCTGACTGTTCTTCAAAAGATACACTTTGGACCTTGGTTCAGGAAGTGGGTGGCCCTATTGTATATGAATCTGTGAGCCAAGTTCTGGGTAAACAGAGCCCTATTGCAAAGATTTTCTATTGAAATGGGCAATCAGCAGAGTTGTCTGATCTCCCCCTATTGCTCATTCGCTCTGGAGATAGAGCCTCTGGCAGAGCTCATCCAGGTGGACCCCAGACTATGGGCCCCATTACGATGGCGGGAGGACAAACACCGTAACAGTAAATAGGACCGACCGCTAGAGGTGTGGCGGTCCCGCTATGCCCATTATGATGCGACCACCACCCTGGCGGTCGCATCCCGCATATTTTACATTGCGGCGGGCTGTGCTGTAAGCAGCCCGCCGCACTGTAAAAGATGCATGCTGTGCATCGGCATGCACTACGCGAAAGACCACTGCGCGGTGCCTGCCACCTTGTGTATGGGGTACCCCCCAAGTGCACCCCCCACCACCCAACACCCAGGGGACCGCAATGGGCCCCCACAGCCAAAGACTGCATGCCTTTCCATGGAAAGGCCAAAATCCGCACATATCATAATATGGCCGGCGGGGCTTGCTAGGCATCGGCACCATATTCTGGCCCAGGACTGCACCGCAGGCAATTGTAGCGATAGCCAGCCTGCGGTAAAGCGGCGTACGGTATTTCCATCCGCCGCTGTACCCCGTCATTGTAATATGGCGGGGGTAAATGGAGTGGAGGTGGGGAAAGATGTCGGGCGGATCGTCACCGTCGGTCGGGCGGTAGCGATCTGCCCGACATCATATTGGCCCCCTTAGTGGCTTTTGGTGGAAGGAGGGAAGAGAAAAATGTGTTTCCCTATATGCAGACAATATGCTCCTCTTCATTCAGAGACCCTGAGACACTATTCCACGGCTTATGGAGATCCTGATGATGTCCGGGGAAGCCTCTGCACTCAGCATCAATTGGGGATAGTCGAAATTGGTGCCCATATGAGGGGAGATAGACAGAGGGGGGATTGACTCTCGTTTGCGGGTGGCAGGTTATAGTTTCCGCTACCTAGGCATGATTGTAGCCCTCCTGCAGCAGAGGTACTGGGAACTCAATATTGCCCCACTGCTGGACAGGAGGGTGGTGGGACATAGAGAAATGGTCCAGGCTGCCTCTTTCGACAGCAGGAAGAGGTGCACTCTTCAATGTGGTGTTCCTCCTAGGTTTCCTGTATATTTTACAACATTACCCTCATCCCTTACCGCCCACCTTCTTTATAGATTTACAAGCACATATAACCAATTTCTGGTGGGTGGGAAAACCCCCAGAGTTTCTTTTGACAATAGTTGGTTATCCTAGTTTGAGGTAAGGTTAGATTGGGCAGATGTTCTGTCATTACTCCTGTTTGTATTACTCTGTCATTACTCCTGTTTGTATTTCCAAGTTTTCCCCTACCTCCTTGTCCCTTTGTTGGTCCTGTTCTGAGTCCTCTGGGACTTTACTTCATCAACTGTATGATTGTTCTAATGTATTGAAGTTCTGGCAATCTATTTGGTCTAAATGTCTGAAAATATGTTAATGTAATATTCCATTAACAATGCAAAATGTTTTTCTAGGTTCCTCCTCACCTGCTTTGGATGCTAATACTCCTATTTCATTGTTATTGGATCTATTTATTGCTCTAGCATTTAAGGTGATTTTTTCTTGCTGGAAAGACAACTCTAAATTATCATTGTTAACTTGGTGGAACTATATTTGTGATGAACACAGAATTGCTCATGTCTCTTCTCTTACTCTTTCTCAGAAAATTAAATCTGACCTACTTGGCTACCCTTTACTTCTTATCTTTCTACATATGTGCCTACATCTCAATTTCTACTTCTTTTTATTTTTTCTTTCTATCTCTCTACTCTATCTCCTTCTCTTTCCTGTTTCTCTATTTTTCTCTCTTTCAAATTATTTGCTCATGGTTTGTCCTTATATATTAATTGCTATATTTTACTCACAATGTGTTCATTCGTTTAATAATGTCTTTCTTTTTCTGAAAACATTAAACAAAACAAAAAATGGGCAGATGTACATCCCAGTTCAGAGGCAGCCGCCACTAAGAGCGTTACATTATTCTTTGGAGCCTGAATTTGTTCACTTTACTTGAATGGCATACGCATGCGGCCCCATGCCTGGCCCTGAGTTTCCCAGAACTGAACCTTAGGACAGAACATGTCAGCTGCGTGCTGGGGATGTGGCATTTTTGTTTGGTGATTTGGCTTCTTTACGATGTAGCTTACTGAACATTTCTGTACTCTAATTCTGTCTATTTACTACTTCATGATACCAGGTGTGCATGTCCTATTATGCTTTGCATTCACCATAATGTGCTTTTTTTTTTTAAAAGTGCAAATATTAAAGGAAGTTTTGGGCTTATACTAACAACATAGAAAAAAAGCATTGCTAGAAAAGGCAACAGTGTACCACCAGAAGCTTGGAAAGAACATATAATAAAATGTCAAGCCCACCCTTGGATATCATTTAAAAAACACATAGTGTGGAGCGTGGCCAGGCGCCAGTGCAGATGGCTGCCTAACTCTTGAGATCTGTGCAGCCAAGCCCTCACTAGTGGCAATCCGGACAGAATCCGTGTTCCACCAAACTCTCCCTTAGGCCCCAGCACGGTGCTACTTAGCTGAACCGATCGACCTGACACCCGGGAGCGCAGCTCTGCGCCCCGTGACCGAGATCCGGCCCTCGGGTGTGGGCCGGCCTTCAGAGCGACGTTGCTCCGGATCAGGGCCCAGGAATCTGCGGGAGGTCCCGGCTTGAGGGCCTGCCCGGCCGTCCGACGCGAGTGAGGAGAGGCCGGTGAGGCGTCTTTGGTCTCACCTGGACGCCGGAGGAGGGGGGGTCGCCCGGCAGAGCCCCCCCCCCCCCCCCCTCCCCCCACCTCCCCTGGAGGACGACAGGCCATTTGGCTGCTGCGGCGGGAGGCCCGTAATCAGACCGCCGGCATGGGAGTGCGGAGGTGCGGCCTAGCAGCCTACGTGAGGCCCCGGTTTCTGGGCCTAGTCTGGAAGAGGTGGAGAGGGTGGCGACTGGCACCAGGGACCCCGAAGAGAGACCAAGCTCTCCTGGTGCCGCATGTGAGGGGCTGTGCACTGCGCTGATCGAGTGGCCGGATTGAATACAATATAGGCGGCTGGTGGCGCTTCCTGCCGGCAGACGCAGAAGTAAAAGATGAGAAGCACCGGGGAGGGAGGCGCTAATTGCAACGGGAAACTGGCCTGCCGCGACAGGCATTTACCCTACCTGCATAAGGCTGCGGACTGTGGAGGCATTTGCTGTCTGGACAATTGAGGCCCAGCGAGACAAGGCCCTTGGAACACTTGCATAGGGCGGACATCGCCGACTCCAGGGCAGGCCTAGTGGAGGGTCGTCGACTGCAGTGGAGGGAGCGCCTGCATATACCCGGAGAGAGTGACTCGTGGTGGGGTGCTACTGCGCCAGCTGGACAATCATCGGACTGTGGTCCTACGCAGGGCCGGAATGGGGCGGGCCCACCATTAGTACTCTATACGCGCAGCGGGGAAGGACGGGCCGGTGCTACCCCTTGCGGGTGCAACGTGGGTGCCTTTTGTGCTACGATGTTTCCCTACGCGGCACTGTGACTGCCACGAATCCATCACACGTCGTGGGTGTAAGTCAGCAACATGAGACCCAAGACTGCTGCGCCTACGCAGTCCAACAAACTGGACAAATATGCTGTCCAGAAGGGGGCCTCCCCAGCAGGAGGCGCATCCAGTGACAACGCCACCCCAAAGGAACCATCGCTGGCCTCCATCATGGTGGCTATACAGGCCCTGGGCACCAACTTGGAGACCAAAATAGATAGGGTCTCCATTGAGGTAAATCTTCTTCGGGCTGACCTAAGCTAAACCTCGGACAGGGCCAAGGCGAGCGAAGCCGCAATCAGGGACTACAGACATCGGAGACAGCTTTGGAACACCGCGTAAATGAGCTAGTACACCAGCATCGTCAGATGGCCCTCAGACTCGAGGACCAAGAAGGGCAGGCCCGGAGGAGCAACATACGCGTGGTAGGTGTTCCGGAGGAAGTTGAAGGGCCCAGTATGGAACTTTTCCTAGAAGACTTGATCCTAAACCATCTGAAGACTAAGCGCCTATCGAACATCTTCACGATCGAACGCGCACACTGTGCGCCCATCCCCAAGCCGAAACTAGGGGCGCTGCCCAGGACAATCATAGCAAAAATTCAAAATTACCGAGACCAGGACGCCATCCTGCAGACGGCTAGACAGAGGGGGGACCTGCCCTATAAAAAGATCACAATCCGTTTTTTTCCGGACTTCGAGCTTCAGGTGCAAAGAGAGAGACGCTCCTTCACAAGTGTAAAGGCAGCTCTGTGCGACAGAGGTATCAAGTACATGATGTTCTTCCCAACCAAGCTCAAGGTCATTGCTGAGGGCAAATCCCTCTTCTTTACCACGTCATCGGATGTACAGAACTGGCTGGACGAGGAGTCATCGCGTAATCCGGACCGACTGGACAAGGGTAGCTGGAGGAATACTCAGGTTGCATCACCAGGATCAGCAGCCGGATATTCGGATGCGGGAGGGCAGAGCCAGCGCTCCTGGAGGTCAAGATCGGCTATCCCCCGATGGGACACTCTTCGTGAGGCAGAGGGACAGTAGCAGTTACGGATCGGCAGGCATTGACCTCAACAAAATGTAACGTATCGCAGGGTCTCATTATGGGAGTGAGCTCTTTTTAGTGGGGGGAGCTAAGGGGTGGAAGGAACTAGGATACCTTAACGATACAAAGTGGGTAGGTCTTCAGAGCAGACACTATCGGTAAGGCTCCCCCATGCTACCGTGACTCTGTGGTACACACTGTCTTGGGACAGACTGGGACGCTGCTGTGACTTGGCTGGGTTGTGAACCTAAATGTTGGGCAATGTGTAAATGTTGGTGTTGGAGTTTGAGTGGTACACAGTTATACATTCAATGGAGGGAGTGAGTGACGGCTGGAGCTGGGGCCGACGCACGCTTCTCTTAGTACAGGTCTTTTCGGAGAGGGGAGTTCTTTCCCACTCCAGGTTGGGGTACTGGGCGAAAGGCACTCTGCTAATTGGGGATGTGGGTAGTTCTAAACCTACGGAGCAGGGAAGCAGGGAGGGGGGTAGGTGTTGGTGGAAGGGGAGGGATAATTTCAGTTTTGGGGTCTGGGGGGTGGTGGCTCTGGTGTTCTGGGGTGGGGGGAGGGAGTTGGGGGGAGTGGGCTGGGACTGTTTGGTGTTGCCGCGGAGGATTGCAATGTTTAGACTACAATGTGGTGCCGGGATGTGCTGGGCTTGGAGCATAGTTCGAATTTTCAGCCATTATGACGTGGGATAAAAGCCTTAAGATTCTGAGTTGGAACGTCAACGGGCTGGGGGACAAACTTAAGAGAACTATAGTGTTGCAATTCCTTAAACAACATATGCCAGATGTGGTACTCCTACAGGAGGCACATCTCCTTGGCAACACCTGTCATGCATTGAGCAGATTTGGGTATTCCCTTGTTATTCATGCAGGCTTTACCTCTGGCTCACATGGGGTTGGTATTATGATACGTCAGGGCCTTCCCTTCGTTATAGAACACATCGTTACAGATCCATTGGGCCGACATGCCGCTGTCTCTGGTAGATGGGAGGGTCGTAGGATGAGCCTCGTGACCTGCTACATCCCACCTGGCCTTCAGACCCAATCCTTTCAGGCATTGGGGAAATTGCTCCTCTCCCTTCCAGAGGGTCAGCTCTATGTGGGGGGAGATTTTAATGTCGTGTTCTCGGGTCATTGTGATAGACATCACCCTAGGGACATACCCTCCAGCCAAACGTGGTTGGCTGATTTCATAGACACCTTCGGCACTTCAAACATCCCACTGACAGGCAATACACCTTCTTTTCAGGTCCACACTGCTCTTTCTCCCGTTTAGATTATATCCTTACACCTTTGCATTATGACATGGTTGTTCAAGAGGCTACTCAATTGGCGCGCGGTATTTCAGACCACTCCCCTCTCTTGATCCAACTTACCATAGGAGACCAGCGAGAGGGCAGACTACCTCCGATTAGTGTGTGGCATCTCCGTAACCTGGACACGCCCCTTACGGTAGCGATTGACCGCTATTTTGAATACAACAAAGTAACAGTGGACTCATCGGTGGTTTTGTGGAAGGCGTTTAAAACGGTATTGAGAGGGTAGGCCCCGCAGTAATAGCGGGCCATCGCAAGGAGCGAGAGGCGCAGATGCTTAAAGTGGAGGGAGATCTGCATGACTTAGAGGCAGCTGTGATTGCGGGGGGGAACCCGGAAGGGACCCACCAGCTTCACCTTAAACAGGCTGAGTTAAAGGCGTTGGCCACTGAAGCAGCCAGAACTACCCAGAGAAGGCAGGCTGTATGACCAGGGAGATAAGGCGGGTAAGCTTATTGCATGGCTGGACAAAAGGCAACAGACACAGAAGGTGGCTGCGGAGCTTTTGACCGAGACGGGTACAGTCATCACCGAACCCCATGAGGTGGCTCGGGAGTTTGAGCGCCACTACTGAAAGGTGTACAGTAGAGGGTCGGACCGGCCTGAAGAGGACTCTGTGGACTTGTTGGCCGGCATCCGAATGCCTGCCCTCACGGATGCAGAGAGAGACACCCTGGAGGCCCCGCTCTCTATAGAGGAGCTTAGTAGGGCTATTTGTGACCTCCGCTCTGGAAAGGCCATGGGACCCAACGGGCTCCCGGTCGAACTTTATAAGCTCAAATCGGATGGCCTCAGCCCCTATCTTAAGAGGATGTTTTAGGAAAGCAAGGAGCAGGGATTGTTACCTAGGGATCAATGGATAGCCACCATTGTGGTCATCCCAAAAGAAGGCAAACCCAAAAACTTGTGTGCCTCCTACAGGCCTATTTCTCTGCTTAATGCAGAGCCCAAGATCCTTGCTAAGATTCTCGCTAACAGGCTCTGGCCAGTCCTGTCAAAGCTGGTTCACCCGGACCAGTCGGGCTTTATACCACACCGTAATACTGCTCTCAATCTTTGACGGGTCCATGGCGTGTTGGGGCGCTGTCACACCATTCGGGAGGACGCTGTGCTGGTGTCATTAGATGCTGCCATGGCATTTGACACCCTGGAATGGCCATATATGATAGCGGTTCTCCGGAAAATGGGCTTTGGCCCCGAATTTATAGGCTGGGTTCGCCTCCTCTACTCTGAGCCACTGGCCCAGGTTACCATCAATAATAAGTTATCTGAGGTATTTGCTTTGGAGAGAGGGACACAACATGGATGTCCCCTCTCGCCGTTGCTTTTTGCTCTGTCCTTGGAGCCAGATACTCTGTCCATCACCACCCCCTTTTCTGAATCGTTTTGTCCACCACAAGCGTGGAAGGGTATGCTCAGACATGAGTCCCTTGCTCATTGCACCATCAGGATTCAAGCAAGCCGGGCCGAAGACGGCTGTAATGCCAGAAGCCGGTCCCCGGAAGCTTGTTTCCTTTCCAGTAAAAGAATTGACTTGGTAGTTTGGTCTGCCCTGTTCCCATGATGCACTGGGCCAGGGACAGACTAATTTGCATGTAGCCAGGTTCTGAGCTGGGATGATGCAGTGAGCTAAAAAACGGTGATGGATCAAGCCCTGATCTGTTGACTGGGTACGAGTGTTCTGTTTAATTCAGATACTCTGTCCATCACTACCCCCTTTTCTGAATCGTTTTGTCCACCACAAGTGTGGAAGGGTATGCTCAGACATGAGTCCCTTGCTCACTGCACCATCAGGATTCAAGCAAGCCGGGCCAAAGACGGCTGTAATGCCAGAAACGGGTCCCCGGAAGCTTGTTTCCTTTCCAGTAAAAGAATTGGCTTGGTAGTTTGGTCTGCCCTGTTCCCATGATGCACTGGGCCAGGGACAGACTAATTTGCATATAGCCAGGCTCTGAGCTGGGATGATGCATTGAGCTAAAAAACGGTGATGGATCAAGCCCTGATCTGTTGACTGGGTATGAGTGTTCTGTTTAATTCAGATACTCTGTCCATCACCACCCCCCTTTCTGAATCGTTTTGTCCACCACAAATGTGGAAGGGTATGCTCAGACATGAGTCCCTTGCTCATTGCACCATCAGGATTCAAGCAAGCCGGGCCGAAGACGGCTGTAATGCCAGAAACCGGTCCCCGGAAGCTTGTTTCCTTTCCAGTAAAAGAATTGACTTGGTAGTTTGGTCTGCCCTGTTCCCATGATGCACTGGGCCAGGGACAGACTAATTTGCATGTAGCCAGGTTCTGAGCTGGGATGATGCAGTGAGCTAAAAAACGGTGATGGATCAAGCCCTGATCTGTTGACTGGGTACGAGTGTTCTGTTTAATTCAGATACTCTGTCCATCACTACCCCCTTTTCTGAATCGTTTTGTCCACCACAAGTGTGGAAGGGTATGCTCAGACATGAGTCCCTTGCTCACTGCACCATCAGGATTCAAGCAAGCCGGGCCAAAGACGGCTGTAATGCCAGAAACCGGTCCCCGGAAGCTTGTTTCCTTTCCAGTAAAAGAATTGGCTTGGTAGTTTGGTCTGCCCTGTTCCCATGATGCACTGGGCCAGGGACAGACTAATTTGCATATAGCCAGGCTCTGAGCTGGGATGATGCATTGAGCTAAAAAACGGTGATGGATCAAGCCCTGATCTGTTGACTGGGTATGAGTGTTCTGTTTAATTCAGATACTCTGTCCATCACCACCCCCTTTTCTGAATCGTTTTGTCCACCACAAATGTGGAAGGGTATGCTCAGACATGAGTCCCTTGCTCATTGCACCATCAGGATTCAAGCAAGCCGGGCCGAAGACGGCTGTAATGCCAGAAACCGGTCCCCGGAAGCTTGTTTCCTTTCCAGTAAAAGAATTGACTTGGTAGTTTGGTCTGCCCTGTTCCCATGATGTACTGGGCCAGGGACAGACTAATTTGCATGTAGCCAGGTTCTGAGCTGGGATGATGCAGTGAGCTAAAAAACGGTGATGGATCAAGCCCTGATCTGTTGACTGGGTACGAGTGTTCTGTTTAATTCAGATACTCTGTCCATCACTACCCCCTTTTCTGAATCGTTTTGTCCACCACAAGTGTGGAAGGGTATGCTCAGACATGAGTCCCTTGCTCACTGCACCATCAGGATTCAAGCAAGCCGGGCCAAAGACGGCTGTAATGCCAGAAATCGGTCCCCGGAAGCTTGTTTCCTTTCCAGTAAAAGAATTGGCTTGGTAGTTTGGTCTGCCCTGTTCCCATGATGCACTGGGCCAGGGACAGACTAATTTGCATGTAGCCAGGTTCTGAGCTGGGATGATGCAGTGAGCTAAAAAACGGTGATGGATCAAGCCCTGATCTGTTGACTGGGTACGAGTGTTCTGTTTAATTCAGATACTCTGTCCATCACCACCCCCTTTTCTGAAACAAAATAAGAATCGCAATTTTTTGCGATTCCTTATTTTGCTAATTTTTTATACATTCAAAAATCGGTAAAAAGGCCGTTTGCGATTCGCTAAGGTCGAAATTCTGCGAATTTCGGCCTTAACGAATTGCAAAAGGCTTCATACATATGGCCCTTAAAGTCTTTTATTGTATGCTGCGATGTACACCACTTTTATTTTCCACAGTTAATAAAAAGTTTTAAAAAATAAAAAAATAATAATATTTTGCATTGGAACCGTTGCAAGGAAATGTAAAAACATGGTAACTAAAGACGTTGACAAATGAGCAGGTTAAAAGAATTCCAAAGAAGTGTGTAGCAAGTTGTTTTTAGTTAATCTACTTTGTTGCAAAGGGTTGACGACCCACTCGCACTATTAAATGTATGACGCTATCCTGTATCTTGTAAGGCTTGAAGTCCTAAGACCTTCTGTACTTGCCTCGGCACCCTTCTGGTACGATTTGTAAGGGCCATATGTATTACAAACCCTTTTGCGATTCCTAAATAGCGATTTCTAAGGAATCGCTATTTAGGAATCGCAAAATGGTATGTATGAAGAAATTCGCTTTTTTTTAGCGATTCCTTAATCTTCCTTTTTTGCGAATTTGCATTTTTCGAATTCGCAATTAAGGAATAATTTCCAATGCACTCCTATGGGCCAGGAGGCCCTTAGAAATGATTGCGAAATAATTCTCAAATTGCGAATTCGCAATTTGCTAATCACAATTTGAGAATTATTTCAAGGGTGCAGGGGTGTCTCAAGGACACCCTGCTGCACCCCTGTAAATTACACGTGTGTGCATATGGCGCACATACATGCCCAATGGGCATGTATGTGCGTCATATGCCACCCTCACAAATGCACAATTGTGCATATTTACAAGAAATCGCAAATTACCACCAACTACAAGTTGGTGGTAATTTGTGATTCCTAAACCTGAAATCACAATTTTTTAAAGCTTCATACATAGCACTTAAGGAATCGCAAAATTGCGATTCCTTAAATGCTTAAACAAAATAAGGAATCGCAATTTTTTGCGATTCCTTATTTTGCTAATTTTTCATACATTCAAAAATCTGTTAAAAGGCCGTTTGCGATTCGCTAAGGTCGAAATTCTGCGAATTTCGGCCTTAACGAATCGCTCAAGGCTTCATACATACGGCCCTTAAAGTCTTTTATTGTATGCTGCGATGTACACCACTTTTCTTTTCCACAGTTAATAAAAAGTTTTAAAAAATAAAAAAAAAATAATATTTTGCATTGGAACCGTTGCAAGGAAATGTAAAAACATGGTAACTAAAGACGTTGACAAATGAGCAGGTTAAAAGAATTCCAAAGAAGTGTGTAGCAAGTTGTTTTTAGTTAATCTACTTTGTTGCAAATTGCATTTAATTAATTTGAGAGCAGGAAACCCTTAGGTGGAATAGTCAGTGAAAACACCAAACACATACTTTGTAAAAAAAAAAACACCTACTAAACCTCATATCGGCAAAATGCAGTGCAAAAAGAAAACCACACACAGTAACCCAGCTGCCCCCTGGTGCCAATGATGTGTCCGTTAAAGCAGGGTTCACACTTCTGGTCTAGTGGTTGTGCTAATTATTCAGCTGCTATTTAAATTTCCAACTACCAGAACCATGGAGAGGATCCCTTTTACATCACATATAAAGATAAAATACGCTCACTGACATCTATCATAGGTGCCAAATACTGTGCATAGATACTATGCAACGCACTGGACTCTGTGTCCAAGAGCATGGGTAATCCCCATTGCCAAATTTAGTTTTCAAGCAATTAGTGACACGATATACATAACACAATGGCCTTCTCTATGTTAGCACAGCAAACTAAAGACATTTTAGGTTCCTTGCTTTATTAGGGCTTCAAAGATTTTGCAAAACCGTTCGATGACACAGGCTGAGTCCTCCTATGGAGAACATCTCGGGACTGGGATGTTCCATCAGTACTATCCCAGCAGAGGCATTTTAAGGCTTGGGCAAAATGGACTCTGGCCCGGGGCCCCACCTTTCAAGGACCTCCCTCATTAAATGACCAAGTACTTTCAGCCAGACTCAAAAAACTTCATCTGGTTACTTTCATGCTTTTCAAAAACATCTATTTACGTCCCAGGAAGAAGGGCATTCTCCCCCTGACATTTCTCTCCCTTGCTACTCTAAATCCTCCTTTCAGTACTTTTTACCCGTATGCCCAATTTTCCATTCTTTTTTTAATAGCACATTTAGTTTTTGCATCTACAATACTAAACCAAACTTCCTCCAGAGGGCCTTACATCGGAGTGCCAGGATATATACATGGAACCAGTCAGCACTACTGAATCAAACTATGTTCCCCATTCCAGTGACATGTAGGTATACTTAGCGGCAGATTTACAAGCCCCTTGCACCACTTTTCCCATGTTAAAAATGACACAAATTTGGCGCAAGGGACTTGTAAATCTGCCCCTTAGTATTAAGGTAGATAGTAAAGGTGCACGCCACTCGTGATCAGTACATGGGTCTATTATATTGCAACTAGGGGGCCCATATTCGCATATATTTCTGCGCCCCCCCTCCCCGACCTTTCCTTGAATACAAGTTTTTCTAACTCCAGACAGTAATCCATGCTACTAACCCATTCCAACAGAGGGCGGTGCATGTCATCCTTTCAATGCCTAGCCAGGCCTCTCTTGGACATCAAATAAGGTGTAGCAATGAAGGCATGCGTGGTTCAGGACTTCCCCAGTGTGTCCATAATCTGCAGCAGTACATATTTGGGGTCCAGAGCCAAAGGATGGCCCACCACCCTCCCAATCCTACTCTTCAGCTCTTGTCAGCACACTTGTGCAATCGGGTAGTCCCACAGTGCACGGTAAAGGGAGCCCGGGGAGTGGCGCCACCGGAGACACCCAGGCCTTGGCGCATGCCCCATTCACCAGAATAGTGCCGGAAAGTAGAAGGTCGGTCGACACACAGAGACACACACGCACACACACAGAGACACACACACACACCCATACACACAGACATACACACAGAGCCACACACGCACACTCACAGAGACACACACACCCCTGCATACACACACACACACACACACACACACACACACACACACACACACACACACACACACAACGACATACACAAACACACACACAGACACACACACAGACAGGGACACACACACAGAGATACACACACACAGACACACAGACAGAGACCCACAGACAGACACACTGACATAAACACACACGCAAAGACAGACAGACAAACATATGTGTGTGTATGCTGGGTCTGGTGGCTCAGTGGACTAATGCGTCCACTGCAGGGGCCTGTGTTCAACCTCATGGTCACAGTTTTTTCTCTCTAGCCCCGCCCCCCCACTAACCCCGCTCCCACAGGTGCTGCCCTTGGCCACAAACCATACTGTAAATTTGGCCCCCAATAAAGTTTGTGAGTACCCATGATATACACCATCTCTTTTCTGGCTTCCTATAGACTGATTTCTCTTGCTTAAGTTCCTCTGTGAACCATAAAGCAGGGGGTCTAGTGGACTTGCAGTGAGTGGGTCTTAAAGGTGCAATTATATCCAAAGCCTGAGTAAAGGGCTCCTGAAAAGGTGTGACCGCACTATTGATGTTCGAGGATTCTGAAATGTATTCTGAGAAGGAAAGTTAGAGAAGGAGGATCTGCCTTTGTGGTTTATTGTTCCTACTGGTTTATATTGCATTGAGAGACACCTGAACACTGAGCATGAAGTGATCTGACCAAGTTAGGAGAAGAGGAGAATTAAATTGAAGGTCCAAGACATTTGCAAAAATAAGATCTAGTGTGTGCCCTGAAGTGTGAGAGGGCCGGAAACCTTCAAGGACAGCCCCAATGTCTCCAGATCAGAGACAAGAAGTTGGGTTTCCAAATTTGTGGCCAACTCTAGTACCCCACCAAAATGAAGTTTTTTTGAAGCAAGTACTTGTGGGGCAAGGCATTCCCTGAGTTTATGGCTAAAATATTTTTTGAGTCCTGGCGGACAATAGACTAAGGCACCCTTCCAGAGTGCTCCCTTAGTAACCTCCAGGCTAAATATACAAAGCTCAATACAATCCTCGCAGAGAATATCTAGACAAGAGACATTCACTCTGTTATGAAAAGCAATGGCCACCCCCCACGCCCCTTTTTGTATTACTCTGTCTAGTCTCAGTAAATTGAATACATGGGGTGGTCTAAGGATTGAGCCAGGTTTCAGTAAAGAAACATAAATCAGGTTTGTGATTGGTAATGAGGTCTCATATTTCAACTATGTATTTGAGAAGGGTGCGGATATTGCAATAGAGACCCTTTATCAGAAACTGAGTTATTATCAGTGTGTTGTTTTTCCCTTAAAGGGGGTCAGAATGGTCCTGTGTGGTATGGTTTGCTTTAAGGTCCATAGAAGGCCCTTGGAATACATGTGGTGAAAGCAAAGTTACAAGACATGCACTTAGTGGGCATGTCATATTCCAAAGATAGAGGTGTGTGTCCCACCAGATCTTCCTGCTTCAATTATTTAATTTCAGCATTGATCTTCATAAGAGCATCATTAGAGAATGTCAGTCTATCAGTATGTCTTACCTTTGGAAATGAAGACGCGGGGTTTCTGGGTACACAGTACACAGGTGAACATATTATATGCACCATAAGCACCTCTGTGGCTCCTGCCAAAGTTCACCAGGCAGCAACTGATGCAGATATGACTAGATAGAAAAGAGGTGGCTGAGTAAGTGAGGGAGACTTGTATATTTATGAAACTTGCACATCTTTCACAGAAGCCCAGTACCATTTTATTTAAGGTCTAAAACAACTCTTTCAATGTAGAATTTTACAGGTGACTGTGTATATCCGGCACACATATCCACAAACGTTTATACCATGAAGTTCATTATTCATCTCGATGAGCCTATCACTACATGCTAGTCACAGTACTGTAATCATGAGTAAAACAAACCATAACGGACCTCGTGCGCCCCCCAGCTTGGGACCCCAGTGAAGACTGTCTTCTTGTATGGTCCTGTCTCGGATGGAGTCTTACTGGACACCTGATCACAGAAAGCGTAATGCTCCTAATTCAAAGCAAAGAGAAGAACAACTGGACCTGCACAAGGGCTTGGGAATGGAACTTGGAGAGTTGCTGATCCCGGAAGAGCAGGAAGACATATTTGTTGAGACATACAGGGCTGCATAAGGATGTTGCATACCCTGGCAAGAATCCATTTTTGGGCTGAGGAGGGAGTCAGTGATGCCCTGGAGCAGGAGAGATTTCTTTTTTTTATTTAAAACTTTTTATTAAAATATAAAAAAAATAGAATATAGATGTTGGCATTCTTATATACAGTACATAATGTGATACGCTTCGCCTTCAACACTTAAATGTACCTCTTATGGAGATGTTCAAAACGAGTGCACTCCCCTGATCCTTTGCGGACCCGGAAGTCAGCGCGACTCAACTCAGAAGGAGACCAGTTTGAAGCTTCATGCCCCACTTTGCCAAGGCAGAGGCACACGAAACCCGGATACAGACGCCTGTGCTCTCCCTCTAGTTGGTTGAGAGGCAGGGAGTGGTACAAGTCAACACAACACTGACTCAAAAAAACGAAATATTTTGTACACGTCGGGGACAACTCAACTCCCTCCATATTCTAATATGAAAGAGACAATGGTCCTGATGAGAACTCCTAAATAATGCGAGTTTGAAACGCGTAGACCTTTCTAAAAAGCCAAAAAATAGAAAAAGGTTTTCAAGAATTGTAAAAAATAGGTCCCTTTTGAGAACAATAACTGCTGATGGCTTAACTGGGAATATTTTTATTCCAGTACTCGTTTAAAAATAATATTGTTTTGTTGTCTGTTATGGTATGTGAGATGAATAAATGATTGCTTGAATGATGGAATTTTTGAACTGTATTTGAAATGTATCTTCTGTTGTTGTAAATATGAATGTTGTTTTCTTTGTGTACTTAAGGTCTTAACAAATGTAAATTTGGCAAATTGATATACCAAATTGACGAATATTAAAATAAAATACAAAACAAATAAAAGAAGTGATAATAGAAACACGAAGCAAGATGTTTTAGTTCGGATGTTTTGAAAAAACAGTTTAGGTTAAGTAAATAGCGGCACGAGCACCTCTTTTGTTCATTATAGCTTGTGGCAAGCTGTGCCGTTGGGAGCCCAGACCCAGTGGGGGTTTATCAGTTGGATAAAATATATGGCATTGCTCTGCTGTGGAGTCTAGAAACCAACCGTGGAGTGCCCTGGGGACTAATAAGTTTCAGCTGTACTGCAAAAAAAGGGAGGTATAATGCAGTAGCGCTAAAAGAAATGATCCCTCCTACCAGTGATGGGTTTCAGAAAATTTGGGAATTCCTTGTGATGGAGAAACTGTCCCTAGACATTGAGAATAGTTACTCAGTAACACATTTTTGGTGTAAATTCTGGTTTTTATGAGGTACTTCAGTTGTATATAATGTTTTCTATGTTATATATAAGGTGATATTTATAACTTATAACTTTTAAAACATACTGCACAACAGACACAATGCTCTACAACACATATTAAAAACGTTAACAAAGCAAATAGCTTTGTCTAAACACTTATAAGGCCACAAAGGAGAGACATATTGGCTATGCCAATGCTTGTTTTGTTTGAGGAGTTGAACAAGCAATAACAGAAATTAAAAGTTCTGTGCTACTATATTTTCTGCAAAAGCAAAAGAAACAAATGATGGACGGAATGCTGAAAAATGAAAACATTCATCCCCAGTCACAAAAATCCAGCTATAGGCAAATCAATCTTGACCCTGTTCCTCATGGGAACAGTCCAGCCTGAACAGACAAGCCAAGTCCTGGATGTAAATCTTTGCATTGTTCAGCATTCCGTCCATCATTTGTTCCTTTTGCTTTTATCGCCTTAAGTGGGAAGGATATGCCCAGATGTGGGTCCAGTGCTCACTGCGCCACTGGATTCAAGCTAGCTTAACTGATTCAGGGTGGTGCCCCGAAACCAGCACCAGGTTTCCGGTCCAGGGAGGACCTGGCTTGATAGTTTGAGTTGGACTGTTCCCATAAGGAACAGGGTCAAGACTGATTTTCATATGGCTGGGTCCAAACTTGGGTGGCATGGTGAGCATAAGAACAATGAATTAAACCCAGATCCTTGTGACTGGGGGTGAATGTTTTCATTGTTCAGCATTCTGGCCATCATTTGTTCCTTTTACCATAGTTTCTTCAATCACATCTTGATGGACCTGACATTGGTATCTGATATCCCATTAATACCATCTGCATTTTGCATCTTGGTGTATCCTACACCTACGAATCCTGACAGGGCACTTAGTCGTCAGATTCCAGCTATGGTACTGCACGGTCAGTGATACACGGATCAATATGTACGAATGCACAACCATGCCAAGCAATGTCTAATGTGTATGAATCATATTCCAATTTAACACTCATCTTGGTGATGCCTGAATGTATAGCCACATGGTAATTTCAAACAAGTTACTTACATTCTGCAAAGTCTTCTCTGATAGAGACTCTATCTAGCAGCAGATTCCTTACTTCAGAATATTCCCCAGGCATCAGACAGAACTTCTGCGCAGGTATTTGGTGTTATTTTGCTCCTGTGGCATCATCTGCATTCTCTTTGCTAGAAGTGACGTGCAGTGACTATATAGGCATCACCCTAGTACACTGACATCAGTTTCTTTTGCGACTTTCCACTCCAGAAGTGCAGAGCCACGAGGATTTCTGACCACAGGTGTGGAAATCTATGGCCCTTATAGCGATAAATCCTTAAGTCTATAATCATGTCAGAGAGTGGGAAGGATGGGTGGGTTGGTAACGAATCTGCAGCTAGATATTCTCTCCCAGAAAAGGCCTTACTGATGGTAAGTAACTTGTTCATCAGATAAAGACTTCTAGCTGCAGACTCCTTACCTTAGAATCGATACCCAAGCAATACCTCCCCGGAGTCAGGGCTGCAATACGAATTATAATAAAAAGTTCTGTAGGACCAAACGGGTAAAATGACCGACTCGCCAAACCTGACTTGTCTAGACAGTAGTGCATAGTAAACGTGTGAAAAGAAGCCCAGGTTGCTGCCTGACAGATTTCAAGGACAGGAACTCTGCGTGCTAACGCATTGGTTGCAGCATTGGCTCTGCTAGAATGAGCTCACAATCCCTTGGGTGTTGCTTTTTGGCCAATGCATAGCAGATTTTGATGCAGTGAACTATCCATTGGGTTATGATCTGCTTCTGCACCACCTTTCCTGTCTTGGCTCCGACATACCCAACGAAGAGCTGATCGTCTACTTGGAATTCACAAGTGCAATCAAGGCAGATCGTCAATGTTCTTTTTGGGTCCAGTCAGTGGAGTCTCTCCTTCTTTAGAAGGGTGATGCAGAATGAAAAAGTTAGGTAGAGTTATGGGCAGGCCTACATGTAAAGGGGTAACCACTTTCTATAAGAAAGATGCCTGAGTTTGAAGATCCAGTTTGTCAGAGAAGAAAGTGAGGTATGGAGGATAAGCGGAGGGCACCTGTACCTCACTGACCCTCTGGCAAGATGTTATTGCCCACTAGGAAGGTCGTTGTGATGGTGAGAAGTCTGAGTGGGCAGTGTGGAGCAACTAAAAATGAGCGCACATCCGAAAAGTAACAACCAGATTTTGGTCCACTGTGGCATAATTAAGGCGTTGGTGGGAACATGTGTTGGAGACCTTTTAAGAAACTATGTACAATAGGGTGTTTGAACGGGGATGGCTACTCTGGCAATTGCAGAAATGCAGAAATGGCAGAAAGGTAACCTTTTAAAGTGCCCAGAGCACAGCCCTGCTAGGATAAGGAGAGTATAAGTAAGAGTACTTGAGAAAAGCGTGCAAATAGAGGGTCAACATCCTTATCTGCACTCCATGCCACAAACTTACTCCAATGGAAGGTGTAAACCATCTTGCCGGAGGGAAGCCTGGTGGCTAGGACAACATTGCAGACTTCCGGCGGAACGATAAAGGCAGTCAACTGTTACCACTCAACCTCCACACCTGAAGGCGAAGCGCTGTCATGTTTGGGTGCAGGACCCTGCCCTATTGCTGTGGCAGAGAATCCTCCCAAAACGATAGACTGATCAGAGAACCAATGTTCAAGCTCAACAGTTCTGGATACCTGACTCCGTGTGCCCAATCTGGAGTCACAAGAATGAATTGGGCCTGCTTGTTCCTGTTCTTTTTGAGAACTCTGGGCAGGTGCGGTATTGGTCGAAAGGTGAACAGGAGGATGGAGCTCCCCCTGAAATCAAAAGCTTCTTCGAGCAAGAGCAGTCTTAGAAACACCAGACACAAAACTGCTGACATTGCACTTTCTTGACAGAGGTGAACAGATCTAACCAATATTCTCCCCAATCTTAAAAGAGTACTTGTGTCACCTTTGGGTGGAGACACCATTTGCGATCTGCTAGGCGCTGCTGGCTGAGTTTGTCCCCTCGGCTTTCAGTGAGCCTGCCAAATGTTGAATGGGAAAAAAACCTTTACAACAAGGTTTTTACCTTGTTGTGCCTTTACCTCACATTTTTGGCATGCATATTTTTACTGTGAATATGTATTTACAATGCAAGCCAATACCACGCATTTAAGGTAAGTTGAGGGTGTTGGGGGGTCTTCCCCCACAAATACATTCTTTTTCAATTTTAAAAAAATGCGTGATATTGGTGGACTGGCCTGACTTCTGGCTGCCTGTCCCATGTGGTCTGTGGTAACAGCGTCCTCAGCTACTAAAAGACTGCAAAACGTGCTGGACATGGTGGCTGGGAGGGTAGAGACACGGTTGGAAACCCTTTACGTTGGGAAGAAGGCAGACTGGGTTGTTGAGAGGTCATAGAAAGGCCCAGGGGTCTGGCCGTAGCCCTACTGTCCTTGAAACCCTCCCCGCGCTGAGTCTGCCTTCTCACCAAACAGACAGGAGACATCAAAGTGCATGTCCATGAGCGAAGCTTGCACATCCCCATTAAAAAGCCAGTGGTTCTTAGCCAGCTGAGGTGTCTAAGGGCCACTACAAGGAAATAATTCTGCCCTGCTAGTCAGTCGTATCAGGCCAACATGATATGCTGAACTTGGCTGCATCTCTCTCATCAGCAATTGGCTGAGATAGTATGACTTGGGCCTCTTCCAAGACCACAGGCAGCACCTGCCCACCCAAGTCCCAGATCTATGGGAGTATCGCCCAAGAAGTATGCAGACTTTACTAACCACAATGCCTTGCTGGCAGAAGAAAACATCCTCTTACCATAGGTACTCAGCCTTTTGAATTCCCTATCCGTTTGGGTGGTAGGAAAGGTGGCAGGGTTAGTTTTGGACATAAAGGCTTGACCCACGTAGCTATCCGGGTTGGGGAGCTGTGTGGGAAAACAGGGGTTCCCAGTGGTGGGACTAGGCCAGTGGGCAATCAGTGCATGGCTTGGACTAGGCCCAGAGAAGGACATCTGTAAGGGCTACATTAAATGGGAGTAATGGCTCAGTAGGGCCAGCTCCTGGCAGAAGAACCAGGACCTGCCCGTCTTGCTGATGGAGGAAGAGAGGGTGCCTCCGGGTACACTCTATATTAGATTCTTTAAAGGGTGGTGAGTGTGCTTACAACAGTCATTCTTTTCATCAGGCTGAATCCTTACTCATGTAGATTAAGTCAAAAGTCCATTTTTTATATAGAAAGGAGAGCTTTATTGATTCAAGTAAAAACATGAACAGCCGACACGTATTTTGCCCCTTTGGCGATTCGCGCCATGGCTTTTTCAAGGCTATTTACATCTGAATCTGCTCATTTCAGTTTTTCCTCATTATTATGCTGGTTTCCAACAAACATCTGATTTTTCAATAGTATAAATTCGTGAGGGGAAATCCCCAAGTTCCGAAGTCAGGAGCCTGCAGGTCGTTCCTTCCGCTTTCGCGTGAGTGTATACTATTGAAAAATCGGATGTTTGTTGGAAACCAGCATAATAATGAGGAAAAACTGCAATGAGCAGATTCAGATGTAAATAGCCTTGAAAAAGCCCTGGCGTGAATCGCCAAAGGGGGCGAAACACGTGTCGGCTGTTCATGTTTTTACTTGAATCAATAAAGCTCTCCTTTCTATATAAAAAAATTTGACTTTTGACTTAATCTACATGAGTAAGGATTCAGCCTGATGAAAAGAATGACTGTTGTAAGCACACTCACCACCCTTTAAAGACTCTATTTGTTCAAAACTCAAGAGGTCCAGAGTTTTTGAGTGTGTCCCTTCTACACAAACTAAGTGAAGACTGATATAGCCTTGGAGTCTCTTTTGGACCCCCCTTTTTTTCTAGACACTCTATATTAGATGCCAGGTGTGTAGGCTATGGGAGATGGTGGTTGCTAGAGTGATATGCTGGCCCCGTAGGCACATTAAGATATATATATTAGAATTGGAGACTTTAAGAGACGAAGCGTCTCTGTACACCTTCAACAGGAACCTTTCAAAAGCCCTTGAGGTGTCACAATGCACTGTTGCACTTTTGCAGGCCTGGTCCCCAGCGCATCTAAAGCTCTTTTTAAAAAAATATGATGCTGAGAATAAGCTATGAAATGGACAAAGAATATTGTATCCAATTAAAGCATTACAAAACCTTTTTGGAAAACATAGTATTTAAACCCCCCAAACATTATGATAGTGAGCCATTGCTTTAATTGTGACATGCCTATGTACCTTGTATCATCAAAACTATAATAAAAATTAATATAAAAAAGGTCTATGACCTCAGCTGCACTCCACACCACCACGAGGCACCCTACTCAATAGCCACAGTAGATGAAGCGCTCATGCCAGTGTCTGGGGGGTATCCAGGCCACTGGCATCCTCCAGTTCCTCATACCAGATGTCCTCAGGATCTTCTGTTTGATAGCCATAAGGGTCCGCAAATCCCTCCCATTCATCAACCAATCAAGACCTGTCTTAGCAATAAGTCTCTGGCTCAGATATATGGAGTGTACCCCCGATGGACGGCCATGGTGGACAACATCCTCTGTATCGGAATCAGAAATGATGATGAGGTGGTGCCACCACTGGGCGTTGGTGGAGCTGGGGGTGTCAGCCCTGGAGCAGGTGACATGGAAGGTCGAGGACGCTTGACTGGCACTGCTATAGATCCGAAACTGGATCCCTGGGGCCCGATTGGCGCAGAGAGTGAACCTGCCATTGGAAGACCAGTCGAGCCTCTTCCAGACACATGGGGCCTCAGGGACACCAAAGGGGGTCAAGCCGCCTGAAGATGAGCTACATGGCCTCGTTAAATTCTTTCAGTTGGGCGGGAGATTCTCTGACTCTTGGAAACTCAGGAAGGCTCGAAGATGGCCCAGGCACCACCACAGAGCTAATCGTTGAGTTCAGACAGCCTTGCAACTCATCCGGACACTTGCGTGGCAAAGTCAAAGAACTCTTTGGCTTTTTCTTTTTCTCGTGGGACTTACCTGACTTCCTTGACGGCTTGGAGTGGGACGATGATCAATGGGTACAACTGCACCAACGATCTCGGTACCTTCCTCACAACCAAAATCTAGAGCGTGGCAGAGTTGTTAGACATTGGGCAGCAAGGAGCTTGAGGGACTACTCCCTCTGTGCCTTGGGATGCATGGTGCAGCAATCCTTGCATGTATTCACGTTGTGGTCCTGCTCAGGACATCAGAGGCAAACCAATTGCAGGTCTGTCACCGACAGCTGCCTGGCGACAGGCACAGCAAGGTTTAAAACCTGCCTTTTGGGAGGACTTCCCACACACCAGGAGACAAAGTCTCAAAAGTTCTTTGACAAAAAGTTAAAAAAAGGTCAGTCAAAAAGTGACAGGAGATAGCCCTCTCTGGATCTGCCTGACTGGCATGGAAAGAAAAGAACTGACATCAGTGCATTGGGATGGTGCACATATGGCACAGCGCACGTCACTTCCAGCGCAGACAATGTCACTCGGAGCCGAACTATGCCACCTACCGGCATGTAGGGGTACTGCTCACCAAAAGTTTCCGATCCAGTCTGACACCTGGGAAATATTCTAAGGTAAGGAATCTGTGGCTAGAAGTCTCAATCAGATAAACACAACTTTTGTGAGCACATCTCTAGCCTTCACATTCATCATCCAAACTCTTTACATACAACCCTCTCTACACATGCGGCATCCAACCACACGAGGATGTTCCAGCTAGCAATCCGTTAAATAAGGCAACAGCGATCCAAGGCCACACTAGTGGCACCTCTGCAAATACCACACAACAATAACATAGCAAAGGTCCTTTTCAGTAGGGTGGGAAGAAAGATGTGCACAATATCCCTCTGGCTCCTGCCCTATGTCCATATAAGTCAGTGCAAGCGTCCCGGGGAAGTATGAGGTCACCTGTGTGTTGGGCACTCTGGCGAGGAACAGCCTTACTGCATCACATATTCATGCTAGTGTGGATACGTGTAAAGATTATTGGCTTCTAAATGTCTTGAACGTCTCTGTAGAAAGTCCTTTCAAGAAATTGCAAGGCAAGGACTTCAAGTAATGTAAAGCAGAGTTTGAAGGTTTATTTCCACTGCAGAGACCCTCGACAGTTCCAGTAACAGTCAGGCACAGAATGAATAATGCATAACAAACATTCTGGATTACAGAATCCTGTCTACATAACATTCTTAGTACAACTTTTAAAGGTACACACATATACAATTAAATAACACTCTCTACAGTCTCCTATGGAATATGTCAGACTCCGCTCTCAGGCAGTCCACTAGAGAAAGGGCAGCTGCCTTAGAACATTCACATTGACTGCTATCCGTTCTGTTGGTAAAACGTCTCTGTCAAGATGACCTCCCTGACTTCTGGTCATTGCAAATAGTCTCTTAAAAACAGGCCAAAGTTATTGTTTTATTAGAATGGGGGTTCGAGAAGTGAGACTAGGTAATCAAGAAAATAAATCATATTTTGGCTTAGTCTTTTGCAGGAGTATAGCGCGCACAGATAGAAGACGAAAAGAAAAGGCAAAGTGTGTGAACCCTACACCATCATTACACAGATGGCAATCCTGAGGCCCAAAAAATGATGATTAACCTTTATTTGTGTTTAAGCTTGGATACAGTGGAACACTGCAGTCCCACACGCTGCTCCAGAACCATGGGCCTGCAGTATTGAAATCTGTTTCCATGGCAGCAGGTATGAGCTGTCCCATTGTGACCTCACGAGAAGTGATCCTGAAGTTGTTCAGAATCGCTGACCTCTGCCAGCCACAGTTATGATTGCCTAGGTCTTACTGTTGGTGGAGTTTATGGAGGAGAGCACTTAGGAACACGCCTGCTGAGAACCATCTTTCAGAAGCGGCACTCTGATGTTTCATTTTGGTGCCAGGAGCTGCTCGGATGAACTGCTCAGATGAGCGGCTCCTGGGCTTTACCTGGTGGAGATGGATCGAGGTCAAGAGCTGGTAAGGGAGCCTCGTTCAATCCATAACAAACAGCATGGAGACAGACAAAGTGTTTTCAGATCCAGCTCAAATATGCCCCAACTACAGTTTTAAGAATACTGAACAGTCCCCGTTAGTAAAATTAGTTTATTTGACAAAAATAAATTAATAACCCACGGATTAAACTGTCATGACATTCAGGGAGCAGAGCACTCTTTTACTTAAGTCCTTTTTTAACAAGCATTGGAAAGGCAATCAGTCTCGCATTTGTTTGAGTTAGAGCTATTGGCATTGTAAATGGCATTGTCGTTGGCCTATCTGTTATGGAGTGTGAGTATGTGGTGTGTGGTGGTTTTATTTGGGCTGGATTGGATTAGTTAGTTGTGCAAGTGTGGAGTGGATTTGGTCTGTGGAATTATATGGCATGGTGTACTGCGGAATCAGATGCATCCAGGACAGGTAAAAAACGGCGGAGTGGGGGGTCCAGGGGGGGGGTCTGAAGTTGACATATGACGCTCTAGGGAAAATAAAATAAATGAATAAAACCACTTACATTGCGCTCGCAGCATCGCCGACTCGGTGATACGGCAAAGGCGGTGAGCGTGTGTGTGATTATCTGTGTGTTGCCCTTGGATGTGGTGGGTGTGTGTGTGTTCATGTGTGTGGTGTCCTTGTTGTAGAATTGCTTGTTTATATGTATGCTTCCCTTGGATGTGTGAGTGTGTGTGTGCTGCCCCTGGATGTGGTGTGTGTATTTCTATGTGTGTGTTGTCCTTGGATGTGGTGTGTGTGTGTCTATGTGTGTGCTGCTCTTGGATGTGGTGCTTGTGTGTCTATGTTTGTGCTACCCTTGGATGTGGTGTGTGTGTGTTTATGTGTGTGCTGCCCTTGAACGTGTGGAATGCTCTGAAGACTCTTGGAATGTTGGGCAGTTGGCACAAGGGAATTACCTGTTTCCACTGTCTCCTTGGACTCCTGGTTTATTTATTTAAACGTTTTGTATAGCGCGAACAAGACCCCAAAGGGTATCAGAGCGCTTCACAGTAATGGAAGGGGCAACAAAGTAGGGGAACGATTTGGTAAGAGAGGCTAACATGTTGAACTAATAAGATTGTACATAAATGCAAGCAAAATATAACTTAAAAAGGTAAGGCAAAACGTTACTTAATAAGTAAGACAGAGTATCCTAGACATTTACAGTTGATAGGAAAAAAAACCAAGAAAAAAATACAAAACAACGAACATTTAGAGAGCAGATGAGCCATGATCCAGTTAAGGCAGGAACTTGTTCATTAGGATTGTTTTTACTTTCTGTTTGAAAGCCACAGTGTCTCTATTTTCTACTTTATATTTTCTATTATATTTCATTGACAATATGTGACTTATGTGATTGCTGAATTTATTTTTCTTGGGAAATTTTGGGTGGAAATAAAGGGGAGTAGGTTGTTGTATTCTGTACTGTTCTGTATCTCCTTTCTCCCTGCTGCTCAGCCTGTGTGTGTGATGTAAACAGAATGTTCATGAATGCCTGGTTTGAATGAGTGGTCAGCAGGACGCTGCTCCCGGTGGGGCCTTCTTTACCATTCTACTTGTTATGAATAAATCTACTGAACTACACCTCTGGCTACTGGATTACTTACCAACAAGCGCACGTTCTTTGATGTAAAAGAGGCCCCTGGGGTAAAATAATGGATGTATTAGAGAATATTACAGCCTATTAATGTGTGATGTTATTCCCCCAAACCGACCGCATTTTCTGTATTCTGCCTTTTTCTTTTGTATGATGAATTTGTCATGACCTGATCTATAGTTTTAGCCCTTTTGAAAAATGGGATAAAAATATAAAAAATAAAATAAATAAAAGCCACCATGTAGGGGTTTTTATGGATTTCCGGAATGAGAGAGTTCCAGATCTTGGGGACCGTGCCCAAGAAGACTCTGAGTCTTGTTTTCTTTTTGCTTAAAGTCTGCGGTTTGAGTAGCAATGAGGTAGCACTTCTGGAATGTCTGCTACCACCTGATAATTCCAGTTTTGAGCCATGTATCCAGGTGTTTTGAAATGGAAGGCTTTGTGTGTCAGACAAGTAATCTTTAGTTGTATTCTTGCTTTGTAGGGTAGCCACTTTAAAGATCTTAAGGCTGGGGAAATGTGCTAGTTTCTTCTTAGTCAGTGATCAGCCTAGCAGCGGCATTCAGTGTATTTTAACTACTGGCTTTCAAGCTCCATTAAGTTCGGAAGAAGAGTACTAGACCCACTTTTGTCTTCCTTGTGCCAACCCAGAACTGTCGAGGAGGAGCAGGATTAGCATAGGGTTGTTTTCTGACCTACATCAGTGGTGGAGCCAAAAAGCTGAACCATCATGTTACCGGGTTGCATTCTTCCCTCGTGTGTGTGCAAATTCTACTGGCGAGGAAAGTGAGATGTAGAAAAACCAAAGGAAATGATGGACGGAGCGTTGACAATACAAGCACTCACCCCCAGTCAACTGATCTGGGTTTAATCCATCACCGTTCTTTAGCCCACTCTGCCACCTCAGTTCAGACATGACCATATGCAAATCAGTCTTGACCGTGTGCCTCATGGGAACAGTCCAGCCCGAACTGCCAAGCCATGCCTTCCCTGGACCGGAAACAAGCTACCGAGGGCCGGTTGCATTCTTCCCTCGTGTGTGTGCAAATTCTACTGGTGAGGAAAGTGAGATGTATTCACTCTGAATACAGGAGCATTCCAGAGTGCATGTTCCGGTACTAAAACATCCCTTTTGGTCTAGCCAGCGCAGCAAAGGAGTCTCAAAGGATCATAAAACATATCTTCCATTGCCACTGGAATTATGCATTTTCGACATAACGATGGATAGGCTACATTTGCTACATATTCCATCATCTTCTACATAGTTTGCAGATTTTAAGAAACCAACATTTTTACTAGGTGAAACAGAGAAAAAGTCACAAAAAATGCTCCCACACGAGTTGCCACTCAGTGACCAGCCCTTCTCCATTCAGTAACAGGTCATCTTTGTTTTGCTGATTGTTGCATTTATGTGGAAAACTGATACTATTTAAATGAAACCTCCGAAGGAACAATGCTAACACTGTAAAAAAAGACAAAAATAATGAAGTACCCCTGCTACAAAAGAGTGGTATTAAACCACATAATATGTCTCTTCTAAGCACAGAATTTAGCGAACCATGTCTCATTATTAGTTCCTTCCCTCCAGCATAATTCAGGTGGCCCTAAGGCTTAGAGGGAATTACTCATGTGGTCTCATTTCAAGACAATATTCTTTAGTAGGAACAAGCTTGTGAATGTTGCAAACCTGGCAAAGAGAAAGAGATAACCCTGATAATAGAGAAGTGTATATTCATTTGCCCTGAGATTGAGTCCTGGGCTATTACACTACACGTCTGGGAATTAAACCCAAACACAGTTATACTAATGCAATCCTAGATGTCTGAGCACTGGAATCTAAGGAACATTCAAATGGGCTCTTCAATTGTTATTAAAAAAGCTTGAAAAAGCTATGCCACACTTGTTGACTTTTTCAGAGCCTTATTAAAGAAGAATGTAACATTTTATAGTGGTAATTTTCTGAATGAAGCATTTGAGATTCTCTAGAAGAAATAGACCTGGATCCTTTCCTTCAGTCAAATGGTAGGGGTTCGGATTGTGTTGTGGCGGTGGATGCTAGCAATCCACGCATTAGTACAGGAAGGCACAGTGGCATGGATGCTAGCAATACAGGCATTAGTACAGGAAGGCACGGTGGCAGTGGATGCTAGCAATACAAGCATTAGTACAAGAAAGCACGGTGGCAGTGGATGCTAGCAATACAGGCATTAGTACAGGAAGGCACTGTGGCAGTGGTTGCAAGTAATACAGGCATTGGTCCAGGTAGGCACGGTGGCAGTGGATGCTAGCAATACAGGAATTAATACAGGAAAGCAATGTGGCAGTGGATGCTACCAATACAGGCATTAGTACAGAAAGGCACTGTGGCCATGGATGCTAGTAATACAGGTATTAGTACAGGAAGTCGCAGTGGATGCTAGCAATACAGCGACTTGTACAGGAAGGCGCAGTGGATGTTAGTAATACAGACATTAGTACAGGAAGGCACTGTGGCAGTGGATGCTAGTAATACAGGCATTAGTACAGGAAGGCACTGTGGCAGTGGATGCTAGTAATACAGGCATTAGTACGGCGTTGTGTCATCAGCAAGATCCGAATGAATAGATTATGGGACATTGCTCTGGAACATTAGGTAGGGCTGCAAAACACTTCTGTAATCAAGAAGGGACTTATGCCTTGAACTGGGCTACAGAGCACTACTGTGTGTTTCTGTGGTGTTAAACGGTAGTCCTCTGAGCTGCTCATAAGCCTTCGCTTAGTGTATTCTCACTGGTAGGGGGAAAGCGTTTACAGCAAATCGTTCCAGATTAGTGGCAAAGCTCCAGACTTTCCACTTGGTTATTTAAACCTGGTAAGAGCAACCCTCATGCTGATTGTATGTCTAGTCCCTGCCTTTACAGAAATGGTTAAACCTCAGCATAAAGTATTGTGTATACTTATCTGTATGTACAAATGTTGTGTATAAGAGAATGAGCTAATTTGAATAAAGGGATCTCTGCGGATGGGTGGAGTAAGGAAATAGAGTTGGCTGCTGCCCGTAATTTGGCAATCAGTTACCTAAAAGAGGGCTGGCCTATGGAACGCAAACTCCAAGGCGATGTATGTTTGTTTTGTAAAGTTCAGGTGGATTTCACCATGGAAGGGGGAATACTATTGAGAGGAGCTAAGATTAACCCCTCCACCCCCAGTTAGCTTGAAAAGATGTACTGTGTGTGAAAATTTACAAGGCATCTCTGTAAATCTGGGGAAAAACGGAGAGTGATGGAACAATATTGGTGGGCAATTATGGAGGATATAATGGACAGATAATTCTAAGTTGTGCAGAGTCAGAAACAAATCTGCCAAACTGCGTTCCGCTTTGTCACAACATATCGACTTACCGAATGGGCCTTGGCGCAAGACTGGTGTGGATATAGCTGGTCCATTTACCTTTTAGCCAAGGAAGGAGACCTGAGAATTAGTAGTAGTTATTTACTTCTCTAAGGGCTAGATGTAGGTAATTGTAATTTACTGATTCGAAAATACTGAATTTTACCGATTCTGTATTTTCGAATCGGTAAATGCAATGTAGATAAAAATTCGGTAAAAAATACCGAATCGTTAAGTTCGGTATTTACCAAATCGATATTTACCAATTCGGTAATTGCCATTGATTCCTATGGGCCTGGAGGCCCATAGGAATGAATGTCAATTACCGAATCGGTAAATACTGATTTGGTAAAATTGGGAAAGAGTCAAGGGTGGCAGGGTGTCACTTTGACACCCTGTTGTACCCCTGAATAGTGCTGGTGTGCACATGTGGCACACATACATGCCCTAAGGGTATGTATGTTTGTAACATGGCACAGGTGTAAATGCACAGATTTTCATTTACACAGGTATTCGTTATTTAGTTGGTGGTAAATAACGAATCCTTAAAGCACAAAAGCACTCTTTAAAGTGCTTCCTACATCTCATTTACCGATTCAGTAAATACCGAATCGGTAAATGATGATTCGGTAAATACCGAATCGGTAAATACCGATTCGTTATTTACCGAATCGGTAAATATACCACCTACATCAGAAAAGGCTATTACCGGTCGGTAACGGCCGATTTCGGCCGTTACCAACCGGTAATGGCCTTCCTACATCTGGCCCTAAGTAGCCAAAGTGAAGGTTGCTACTGATTGTGTGATCAACTTTGTGGATTATTTTGGCTGTCGAGAGATTTTACCAGAAGACGTTCCCGTCAACAGTCCACAATTTTGTAGAGTAAAGAGGAGGAACTTTTGAGTTGATGTGGCATTCTATACAAGAGGATCATGGCTTACCATCCAAAGGCAAATGTGTAGTACAGCACTTTAATGAGGCCATCAATGAGTCAATTTACTTGGATTTGAGATAACAATTGTATTGGAAAAAGCTGTGTAGGCCACTCTCTTGTAATACTGTGATATTAATTATTCACATACTGGCTACTTTCCCTTTCAACATAAATGGGAGACATAAACTGGGTCATTGGTGTCTCCATCGTGGCCGAGGAACAAGTCGAGAAACTTACCAGAATCAGTGTTTGGAGAGTTAAGAGAGAAAGTTATGTTCTATAAATGCAAGATGTACACCTATATGAATAGGAGAAGGGGTTAAGGACATCAAAGTGGGTCAAAGTGAGGACTAAAAATGGTTCAGTTTGAAGCCCGGGGAGGGTAATGTGTATGATGAGAAGGAAGATTTTGGGTGTCAAGTGAAATCCTCTAGGTTAGATGACAAGGTTGATCATTATGATGTGTTTGTTTATTTACCTTTGGAGGGCTCATTTGAGTCGCAACACATTAGGAGAGATGTCGCAGTGCTGGGAGAGTGAAATTGTAGTGTGTTGGGTGAAGAAGCGGTTCCTACTAATGTGGTATAAGAATCTACAAGTCAATGGGAACACTCCTGTGTCAACTGAAAATAATTCCTATTTGAGGAAATTACCTGGCAAATGTTTTTTGATTATCTCTAAACTTGTCTTTTACTGGGAAGGGTGCAGTGGTCTCTTCCTATTGTTTGTTGCATGTTGTTTTGTACGTTAGTGTTTTGTTCTTGTTTTTTTATTATTTGTTTTGTTAAAGGGGAAGGTGTGTGATAGTCTTGTTTCGATAAAAGGTGGCTTAAAGAGGGTTAGGCTGGCACATGCTTGTTTATGTGTGTGCTGCCCACAATGTATGAAATACTTTGTAGGCCTGGTGGAATGTTGTGCAGTTGGTGCAGGGAAGACGTATAGTACGTACCATCTTCTCGCTCTCCTGGTTGTTTGTAATACTAGCTTCCCGGTGTCAATGCATGTGTCAATGCAACACTACATGGTTAGCAAATGATGCTAGCAAATATTTTTGGCAGAACAAACCTAGATTGCCACAAGATAGGAAACTATGTTTGTATCTTTCTTGTAATCTCCAGAAGTGGCCTAATGGATCCAGCACTCAATGTCGCCTCAAGTGGCTTTTGCCACAGAGATCAGTTCCTCTGTGATGGAAAGAGAGCCAGATATACAATTACTGTTTTATCAAAAGTGGTCAGAAATTGCACACTGAATTTTCGGAAATCCAGTCAGATTTTGAAAACCTACCTATGTACTATTAGGGAAGTTTGCAAAGTTACCATTTGGAAGGATTTGGAATCTCACCTATCTCATTACTGTTCATGCAGTGGGTCTCAAATTGCAACTCATTCCAACTAATGGCCATCACAGGGCTGGTAGTCATCTGGGGTCAGCAGAATACTGGGTGCATTAAAAAAACACTCATGAATCACATAAAAACGGTGTGAGACGAGAGGGAATGTGGAAAAAGAGCAGTAGCAACGTATGCCATGTTGGTGACGACTAGTGATATAGAACCTTACCTACTGTCCATCCCTACTGAACAGTGTTTTTACTTGATAAGGTTTTGTCTCAGCCTGGCACTTTTTCTGGTATCATATCCAGCATCCACCCACTGCGAAAGTGATTGGGAACCTTATCCATGTGGTTCACACACGGCTCAGTCACAATTACACCTTTTTCTTTTTTGTAGCCTTCATATTGCACCTAGAAAATGTATACCTAGGCCACTGCTTAGGATATTAAACCTAAGGCAATGTAGGCCAGCACTGTTGTATTTGTAATTGTTGCAATCTGAGCTACTATGTTGTAAAGTTTGTAGAAAGTAGGATCTGGTTCTCATAGTTACCCCTCCATTTTGCTTGATGTTTCACTGTTTTTGCCTAGTCTGACTGGGATCCTGCTAATCAGGACCTCAGTCTATCTGTTTTCTCCCTTAAATTGTCATGCATGTACTTTGGTACACTCCAGATTGGATACTGAAGTACCCTTATCAATCCCTAGTATATGGTACCCATGTACCCAGGGCATAGGTATCCCAGAGGCCTCCCATGGCCTGAAGCATGTATTATGCCACCCATGAGAGGCCATGCAAAATGGAACTACAGGTCTGCTACTGCAACCTGTGTAAGATGGTGCTTGCACCACTTATGGCAGATATAGGTTCACTTCATCTATAGGTCACTACATTTAAAATGTATAAGTCACCCCTATAGCAGGCCTTTTCAATCCTGAAGGCAGGGTGCTGGGTTTTTATTGAGGGGGTGCCCCTGCATGAGCAGAGCCCCTCTGCAGCCTTCAGATACCATTCTCCCCGCTTGTCTGGACTCAGCCGGACATATTGGAAGAAGTGCAATATAACCTCGCGGTAAATGCTACCTCGAAAATGGCTGCATGGAAACATATTGTGTCTGGTATGAAAAACCTTGGAATCATACCTCCACACCGGTAATTGGTGTGAGAGGTATGATTCCACCCTTCTGAAACAAGCTTTGTGGGGTCACTGGTCTATCCGGTGCCTACCTTCTCGACCCGGTCAGCACAAAATGGATGCTGTCGACCAGAGACACATTTCTGCCCTGCTGCTGCTGAGCCAAGCTCGAGCAGAGGAAGGAAGCACAATAGGCATCTTGTCATGGGGAGGTATTCCACTGTTACCGAGTGGGAGGAGTTTTGGCCCCACTGTTATCAAGTGGGTGGAGTTTTGGCCCCACTGTTATCAAGTGGGTGGAGTTTCAGCAAGGACCAGAGTGTGAGGTGAAGAGCCGTGCCGCCAAGTTGGAAGAGCTCAAGGAGAAAGACGGCACCATGCTTATCTCCACAGCGGCTAGGTGCACGGCCCGGTGTCATCCCGACACTCCCCCGACACTCACCTGAAAGATCTACACCAGATATATGTGGTAATGTCTTCTTTAAGATAAAACTTGATGATGTATGTGGTGACATCATGGGGAGTTCTGGTGGACAGCAGTTGTAAGCTGAAGGTTACTGATAAGCTGTATCTCGCATATCTGAATAAACAAGCTCTACAACCAACAGATTAAGTGTGATTACTACAATATACCTGCCACCTGGGTGGAAGCTCAGGGTGCTTTATTGATTGAACTTGATAGGGCTCCTCCATGGGCATCACCTAATTATGTAAAGCACCATGGTCTCTAATGTTAGGATGAAGGTTCAGTGTTTGCGTGTTTGCCTTTGCTCCTTTTCAGGGCAGTCAGACTAGGTTCTAACTTGAGTAGAATTTATATTGTAATGTTTGGAACAAGGAAATGGACGCGGAGGTAATGTTTAAATTACTTACTGGTAATTCCCTTACTCAGAAACCATTCTTCCTCACCCCAGTCCTTTAATAACCTCCACCCTTCCCGTTGGCTTCCTAGCCAGGCCGACCTGAGGGTGGGGATTGGTGGGGGTCTGTACAGTACAGGAGATCTTCTTAACCCCTTTGCTGCGGGGGCAACTCCCTCACGGTGCGGGGGTGTTGAGCGTAGGGCGCTCGTGACCAGACCAGCTCGTCAAGAGTCACAGTGGAGCTGTGCTCATGACGAGCTGGGCTCGTCATGACCCCGCTCACTGATTAATTCGCCCGCACAGGCGGGGAATCAATCGCGAGTGGGTGGCGCGCAGCCGTTATGATGAGTCCAGCTCGTCATGAGCCCAGCTCCATTGTGACTCATGATGAGCTGGGCTCGTCATGAGCACCGAAGGAGTTAATACATCTGAACGGTATAGGAGATCTTCTTAGTAGGTGGTTGTAGGAAAGTGCCACTTTTGACATGGTCACCATCATTTTTTGCTCACTGGAACTGATGTTTCTTGATTGGTTTGGCACTGGGTTCCTGCTGACCAGGCCCCATAGCCAGTGTTCTTTCCATAAACAATACAAATGTTGAATTGTAACCTAATTGGCAAGTACTTTAGCACGCCTGTAAGTCCCTAGTAAACTGTACCCTCGATACCCAGGGCATGGGTACTAAAGAGGGTCCCCAAGAGCTGCAGCATGTATTATGCCAGCCAAAAGGACACATACACAAACTGGTGCAAACTATTCTGAAAACACAATGTGGCACACTCACTGTGTGCCATGCGCCTGTACACTGCATGTATTATGGTAAGTAACCCCTACAGCAGACTTTAGAGCCAAAGGCAGGGTGCATTATATTACATGTAAGCACATATCTGAATGATCAGATGTATCCTTTTTATCCCTGGTTCCATTCCCAAGCATTGCAAGTGATCAACAATCCATCTTAAGGTATGTACTGGTAATTATGAGTTACCCAGTTACATAATGGCTTCTCTGAAAATACTGATGTTTGGTATCAAACATCTTGTCTTACTTGCACCCAGTGGGCATCTTAGAGGTGCCCTCTGAAACCCTACTAGTCACAGAGTGTGCTGGCTGACTGGTATCTTCCAGCCTGCCACTGCAGACAGCTTTCTTACCCCCTGCAGGTGAAAGCCCACGATCTCTGAGGCCAAGAACCATGTTTGTCCGGCAAAAGGTGGTCACGCCTCCTCCAGCAGAATGGCTAGCAGGTTAGCATTTCAAGGACAGAGGCTTCAAAGACTACATCACATTTGAAATGCAACCATGGCTGCTTCCCCCAGACCTGGCAAATGCCACATCCTGTCTTGAAGCCCTTTCGGCACCAGAGCAGGTGGGAGAATTAGCTAGTCAGTAGACATTTTGCACTATCAGGTTTAGCTCACCTATAAGGTGGGTCACCTGAAGTAGACATTCAAAGATGGGTTTGACCATCTTGGTTTTGGTGAAACTGGGAACTCAGGATCAGGATTATGCCCACTCTTTGCAGGAAGTGGTCATATGGGGTTGTAGACATCCCAGGGGTAGATAGCCCATTGGCTACCACCCTACACTCCCCTAAAAGCCCATAAATTCAGTATTTAGGGGCCCCCACGACACCATAGGTTCAGATTTGTTTACTTGGGAACAGAAGAAGGACAAAGAAAAACTGACACCACAAGATAAGAGGACCTGATCCAAAACTGGCGCCAAACCCTGCCTGGCTGCTGGTAACTTCAACAATTGCCAGACCAACTCGTCCAGAAGCTGTACCTCCTCCCCAAACCCTTGAGGGTCTGTCCAGCTCTTCACCAACCACTTAGCATTTCCCTTGGGGTGGAGGGGCCCTTGCATCTACAGGCACTAACCGCACTTGTCCAATACTTCGTTTTGCTGGCATTTGGGCCCACCGTGGGAGCATCTTGGCAGGACGAGGTCACTGTGGTTCCAGAGGTCAGCCCCAACTCTCCAGTGAGTTTCGAGATGCTAGATTCTCAAGGAGCCCCCTTCATCAATAACTGGGTACCTCAGCATTTGCTGCAGCCAAGCCTTGTTGAGTATCTAGCCCGGACACCACTGCTGCCAAAACGGACCTGCCCTCCAAGGGACATCAGGACTGACCGGGCTCAATTCTAGAGTGGCCCTTCTGTCTGTGTTCCTCCCCTCTGCAGGTCAAGAACTAGAACAGTAAGAGCCTCGAACTCGAGTGGCTAGCCGGCCAAACACCTCTGCACGAGCCCCACAGCCCGGGTTCACGGAATCCAGCTGTGACCCCTTGCTCCATCGACCCTCACAAGCTGAGCCCCCCCTTTGGGATCTGCCAGACTTGCCCCCAAATCCCCACTTGCAACCTTTTTTGTTACAGGCATTTTGGACAAAAACGTATTGCATTTGAGCCTACCAAAGCGACCAGGACCTCTGCAGGGCACCCCTGGGCAGGTAAACTCGAACTGCTGGTGGCTCTTTGGGCCTTAGACCCCAAGCACCTTAAATACTAAAGGGCACCCTCTACAATAGCTTGCATGTATATGTATGCAATACGTCTTTCCTCCCATAAGATAACATTAAAGTTTTTGAGCCTCATACCTCCAAAACAGTTATTTGAGCATTTTACTGTTTCTATGTAAAATTCATAACTCTGAAAGTACTCAACTGATTCCGATGATCCTTGTGTATAAAAATATATAAAAATATGTTATTTTCATAAATTGGTCTTGAATTCCAACTTGAGCGTGTATACCATTTATTAACTCTAGATCTGCAACGAATACTTAACACTCCCCTATGATAAGCTTAAAGCTGCTTGACCACACCACAAATAGACCACTTGGGATTATTACATTAATCCCTGTAAACCAATAAGGGTTGTCTGGACATTTTTCATGGCGTGCCCCTACAGTGGCCCACTACATAAAAAGCATTCTTTCTACATTGGTGGTTGTTAGACCTGGCACCATTAGCGTGGGTCTCCCTTCCATTTTCCGCTGTGGTTTCCTTTGTTTTTGCTGGTATTGGATGCTCTGGGCGCTGTGCCACTGCCATTCAGTACCACATCACAAATGCTCCCTGTGTAACTATGACTGTAAGTTGGTATATCCCTGATTGGCTTATTTGGTTTACCTGTTAGTCCCTAGTAGTGTGGCCTGTGTGTGCCCAGGGCTGGTAACCCAAATGCTGCTGGTGGACCTGCAGCGCTGGTTTGCGCCACCCACAGAAGCAGCTTTTAAAGTGTACCTCAGACCTGCCACTGCAGTGTCTGCGTGCAGTCCACAACTACCATCTTGGCTGGGAAGTGCCCACACTTCCCAGCCCCTGAACTTTACCGTGGCATCATATCAGTCACCCCTATGGTAGGGTGCATTGTGTGTGTAAGGTAGGACATGGCTTGATATGTGTAGCATGTCCTGGTAGTGAATTACCCCCCCATTTCGTTTTTCACGACTGCAAGGCTACCTGTTCTCCATAGGCTAGAGTGGGCAGTTTGACTATTACATCTTATAGTTCTAACTGACTCAGGGAACACGGTAGAAATTCGAGCTTAGTATGCCTGAATGATAAAATCCATTGTTTAGCGAAGTTGGTTTTAATATTCTGTGTTTCAAAATACCACTTTTAGAAAGTAGGTATTTTCTTGCCTAAGCCTTCCAGTGTGCTCTGCTGTTATGTGTATTGGCTGTCTGGGTTTAGAGGGGCAAGGCAGGCTTAGTGAGACCTGGGTTGAATAGAGAGATCTGCATTGAGCACTGGGGAGGGGTAGCTCCCTGACCTGAATAGGGCTGTGCCTGGCAAGGTGAATGCTGGCTCCACTTCCTACTGTGCGTCTGATGGTAGGCCTCCTCTTTCTGAAAGGAAGGATGTAGCCTGGTAAACAAAGTGCTCTAGGCCTGAGCAGAACTGGTTTTGGCTGGGTTCAGTAACTAGTGACTTTTTTAGAACAAAGTCTTTTGGAGTATAAATATCTGTGCTCAAACCCCTTCAAAGGGTATTGCTCCTGGATGTCAAGAAGAACCTCTGTCCGTGTAACTGAAGGAATCTGCAAGGGAGGACTTTCCTTGTGCTTGTGTGCTGTTTCTTGGATTGACCTGCAGTAGTTAACCCTGGACTGGGAAGAAGAGGGAAAAGGGCTTGAAGAGACTTTTATTTCAACTTGCTAAAGCAATCACCCGAGGGCTAGAAGAGAGATAGACTCCTGCTGGAGTCGCAGGCACATCTGACTCCACCACCAGCCTCCTGATTCCTCCCAGTGAGGATTTCTATCTGCAGGTGAGGCTCCTGTGAGTTCCAGGGCCTCTAGTTCTACTCCAGAGAAGAGAGTGCTGAAATCGTCGCTAACGCCCGTTTGCGAGCCGCCGCAGCTGAAGACCGTAAGAAAAATCACTGCGCTGCTGCCGCCGAGCGCTCGCAAACCAAAAATCATCGCATCGCACATTTGCGGGCTGTTGAGAGCTCGCTAACCCCGGATCGTCGCATCAAGATTATCGCATCACGACATCGCAGTGCGGGCGCCGTGAGTCCGCCATTTTGCCTGCATCACGCCCAGATCATCGCTTCCTCGCGGAGCGCCCCTTCTTCTCAACGCAACAAGGCGGCACACGCAACAGGCTCAGCGCATCATCCTCCCTTGCAGCAAGGATTCAACGCATTGCTGGCCTAGCGTAAAGAAGTTTGTTGCTTTGTCCCGCACGCATTTGCAGATTGCCGCATCATCCTCCCTTACGGCAAGAATTTCATGCATCGCCGGCCTCGCGTGAGGAAAATCATTGCTACAGCTACAGCGACATTTTGTTTGTTTTGCTAAAAAATCCAGGTACTTTGTAAGTAAAAAGGTCGCAGAGACCACTGCTTTGAACTGAACTCTTTTTCGCACACTTTGAACTATTTTTACAGCATTCCAAGAGTAACCCTATTTTACAGTGTTGTGGCTTTTTATTGCTATTGGTCGTGTGTTAAGCCTATTTATAAAGATACCTATTTTTTATAACTACTTGTGTGGTGTCCCTTTGTAGTATTCTTCACTGTGTTACTGTGTGTGATCATAAATGCTTCACACACTGCCTCTGAGATAAGCCTAGCTGCTCGTGCTACGTTACCACAGGGTTAAGCAGGGGTTATCAAAGTTTGTAGCCCCCTTACTCTAACTTAGGAAGAAGGGTCCCTACTTGGACAGTGGCCAGCCACTGCCAACTAGAGACCCCCATTTCTAACAGTGGTTCAGCAGTGGGATACAAGTCTTTGCATTTGCTGATACCACTTGGTCAATAGATAATTCCACGAAGAAATCTATAATTGACTTTAGTCAAAAATGTTTTTACGAATTTTATATTTTTTTAAATATTCTAATCTGAACTGTTAGGGCCATGTGTTAAATCCCCCAGTCCATTGATGTTATACATTTTAAACATGTCATAGATATTTAAGCTTTAAATGTCTTTTAGAATTTTTTCTCGATTTTTCTAAAAAGATCCCAACTATTCTAAATATATTTGGCACAGAGGAGATAGTACAGGAACTCAACCTGACTCCTTATCTGCAGCAGTTATAGGAACTCTGTAAAGACAGCAAAATTAAAACTTGCTTAAAACCTACAAAAGCAAGCCTCCAGGAGGCTCTTGCAGAATTCGAGGTTTGAGAAAAACAAGGACCCCCTGGACACTGGTGTCAAAGAACTCCTAGGCAGGGATAACAATGTGTGAGAAGGAGGAGGAGCTACGACACCAACCAAGATGGCCGCATAGTCTCCCGGCTCCGCTGACCCCCGTCCTACGCTCGCTTATCCTGTCGAATATCCTGATCTCCTGCCCCGGATTCGTGTGGGTGAACTAGTCGGCACCCCAATGGTGTGATCACGGAATTTTTCTGATGTTCTGGGGCTAAGTAACATCGAAAAACTTTTGAGGCCTAACTCAGACTGGAAGCCGGGGTCTCGATTGCTGGTCTACCCGGGTCCAAAGTGAACAACAACGGACTGCTGAGGGTGGTCGGGTCCGGTCCCTGGAACTTTTGAGATTTTTCTGGACTGCTTTGCAACCATCTGCCGCCTGGCGCTATACCTGAGGTGAGGTGACGGGGGGCGCGCGGCGTTGAGTCGCGGGGGGCCCCGGCCCGGAGGCCCGGCACTAGCACCGCTGGCGCCCCGGGGTGGGGATCCCGCCGTGCGTTGCTGCGTGCTGCTGGCCTGTCCCTCACGGCTTGTTTCTGCTCCGGCGTATCCTGCCCCGGAGAGGGTGCCCCTTCGTGGGGATCGTTATGCCTGCGACCGTATGGAACCTGGCAGAACGGACTCAATGTGGCCCTTCTTTGCGGATGGTAATGACAGAACTTGCGGCGCTTCACGCGATTGTGAGGGCCCAGGTTAATCATTGGCTGTCGGCGACAGATGGGACCATAGAACCGGGAGCAAGCCCTGATCTGATTTTTGAGGCCCGGCAGGGGACTTGCCCCCCGTTGGAAGCTTTACCGGCGCGTCTGGACCCGGTGTCGGAAGCTATGTATGCCCCCGAAGGAATGGAACTCATCGTGAGTGCTGTGATTGGTGACTATCTCACGTTCTCGGAAACATCAGTCCCACAGTTACCGGAGTATTTCTCTGCTTCCCCCATCCTGGACACTGTTGACCCATACTTTGATCTGTATCGGAACGAGTTGCATTCCCTCCCCAATCGGTCTCCCAACATGGCGGATGGAACGATGCTTGGCCTCGGAGACGGGGAGGGACATCATTGGTGCTAGCCATGTGCGTCAGGATCTGCTATTCCTCTCCCATTTGCTGACTCAAGCTCCGGCTGCTTCTGTGTGACTTTTGACTTTCTGGGGATGGGGCTTTTCTTATCCGAGGGACTCAGCAACTTTGTTAGACGGGGCCAAGGCTGAGATTGCGGGTTGAATTGTTTACGATGGATCTATTGGTAACGGGACTGCTTCATTATCAGACGGATTCCGGGACGGGGGTTTGTCGTTCCCCCCGGGGTATTTATGTAAGGTGGGCAACTCTAATCGTGTTGGCTTGGGGGGGCCCCTTTGTTAGGGCGGGGGGCAGAGACCGGGAGCGCATAGGCTATTGCCCTCCTCCACTTCCCCGTTAGGTGGGGTTTCCTCTCTTTTTACCTTTACCTGTTTCTTCTATATTTTGGGTTTGGTTCTCGGGCGACAGGCACACTGCTGGGGGGGGGGGGGGGGGGGGGGGGCGTAGTCATCTGCAGGGGTGCAGGGTGGGGGGTTGGGGGAGGGGATTTTTTGCTTTTCGTTTGTTTCTATGGCCTTTTTTCACTTCTTTTCTCTTTCTTTGTCTTTTTCTTTTCCGGGTCAGTGCAGTGGGTTTCCTTTGGTATCAAACACTGCTTTTTTATCTGTGCCTCAATTTTCGTGGTGTTCTCTGGGTCTTAGGGCAGGTGACTGCAGGCGCGAATTGACCGCAATATTCCTTCATATCCTGTACCTCCTGTTTCTGCGCCATTGATTTGATCGATTACTGTTTACTGTGGACATGCTTACTATTCTGCCTGCCATTTTTCGCTGCTAGGAAATTGTTCGGCACCTGATCCTTCCATTCTATACTATAAAATGAAAACCTTTTATATCCTGTTTTCCTAATTGTGCTGCTTAGTGACCAAGAGTACGCTAGCATGGAGATTCTGCTCCCCGAGGTGCTGCATGTGGTTGCAAATTGCTCTCTGCTATTCTAACTGTTTAGCGGCCGGCCCGGGGGTTGTAGGCCCATACTTGTATTTGGTTGAAATGTCAATAAAGGCCAAAACCAATGTGTGAGAAAAAACCCTAGGCAGTCAACAAATAGGCAAACAAGTAATATAAAGTGACAGCGAAAAAATCATACATAGAGAATTAAAATACAAATAATCATGACTTTAATGAACATAGATAAAAATCATACAAGTAACTGGTATAACCATTACTGTATAATAATAAAAATTAGTTAAAAAACATACAATTCATACATTTATTATATCATCATGTAAAGAACATTCCTGCAAATAATATAATTGGTATCAAAAAGAAACAACACTGTGGCGAGTAAAAACTCTCACATCTTGCAGAATTCGATGCAGTCCAGTTGGAAAAAAGTCCTGACACTCTTGGAGAAGAAGTGGACAGTGACCACAAGACTTTTATCAGTACTCCAGGGTATAGTTCCTCTACCTACACCACGTAGGATGAAGTAACAGACAGACACCTCTATCCTAAAAATGTTCCTGGAGTGCCTTCAGCAGGAAACCGCCTATTTATGTAGTGCACTAAATGTAGGGGTACACCAGGCAAATAGCCCAGACGACCCTTATTGGTTTACAGGCCTACTTTAATAATTCAAAGTGCTCCTCCAGTGGTAGTGTGGGCGAGCAGGTTAGGCTTATCATAGGGGAGTTTTGAGCATTTGTTGTACACACAGAGTTAATAAATGAGACACACTCAAAAAGAGTTCCGAGACCAATTCAGAAAAATAACACAGATGTTTATATAATTTTAGACATAAAAATCTTCGGGATCAGGTAAGGGGGGACTTGGGGGACAAGTCTGGCAGAACCCAATGTGTTGGCTCCAAGGGGATGCAGGCAGATGTTTTGTAATTGGGACGTGGGTAGTCGGGTGCAGAGGTGCTGGCTAGCTGGTCACTTAGCGATGGAGGCTCTTACGGTTGTTGGGCTACTTGCAGAGGTGGGAAAAGAACTATAGCAGGGCCAGTCTCGGTGTGGAGCTTGGCTCCCCTGAAGTTCCTCAACATGCAGGTACGTTTTTCCGGCGGTGGTGTTAGGATTAAACCCAAACAAGCAATGGTGGGCATAAATTGCCCGGTAGTCAGGATATTGGTGCAGGGTGACTCATGGAGAGTCTGCACGGAAAGGTGGGGATGTCTGTAATTCCCACAGGACGTATTGGGAGGAAGGACTCCTTTACACTAAACCAGAGATCCCAAACCTGGTGCCACTAGGAGAGTGGTAGGGCCTCAGATGTACAGGGAGTTTCTACTCACTTTGTCCCATGACATCCCTCTAGCTGGGCATCTAGGTCAGACTAAAATATGGAATGGTTGGTTGCCCACTTCTTCTGGCCAAACATGTCCCAGAAAGTCAAGGTGTTCTGTAACTCCAGTGTTACTTGTCAAGTCAGTGGCAAGACAGTTCACAAACTAAAGACTCCCTTATTCCCACTACCAGTAGTTCCCTTTGCAAGGGTAGGAGTTGATGGGGCTGGCCCCCTGGACCCTCAAACAGCTTCAGGCAACAGGTGTATTCTGGTAATCATGGATCACACCACCAGATATCCTAAGGCTATTCCCCTTAAGACTGGCACTGCTGCTGCAGTTGCCAGGCCCCTCTGAAGCATTATTTTTTACTCGAGTTGGTTGCCCCAAGGAGGTGGTTCCAGACAGAGGCAGGAACTTCATGTCTACCTAACTGAAAGCAATGTGGGCACAGTGTGCGGTAACATATAAGTTCACCGCCCCATATCACCCACAAACAAATGGCCTTACTGAGAGGTTTAACAGGACCATTAAAGACATTATTATGGGACTCCCTGACAAACTCAGGAATAGATGAAATGTCCTATTACCATGCCTGCTTTTTGCCTACAGAGAGGTGCCACAGAAGGGAGTGGAATTTAGTCCCTTTGAACTTCTGTTTGGCCATCCTGTTAGCAATCCACTGAGTCTGGTAAGGAAAAGCTGGGAGAAATCTCTCAAAATAGACTACGTGTTTGGCCTTCGCTCAAGTACATAGAAAAAACAAATCACAACTTTGAAGCAAGCTAGGAGCTCTAGACACATTGGTTTGACCAAAAGGCTGCACTGGTTGAGTTTTGGCCAGGGTAGAAGGTATGGGTATTAGAACCTGTGGTAACAAGGACCCTCCAAGACAAGGCTGATGTGACCCAGCTCATGGTCAATGATGGGGATCAAAAAGAAGAGAATGAACCTCTCCCTGACCTCCTCTCTTACAATCCTTAAGATAGGTCTGTTAAATGAGTTGCCTGGTCATACACCTTCACGGCCCAACAGCAAACTGACTGCAGGCGGGAAACACCGGTTACAACGAATGAATTGCAACGCGGTGCGATTGCAACGCGACTATTACATCACGGCCGGCTTTACAACGTATGCTTTCGGGACGCATGCTACAACAGCGCAATGACATATACATCGCTAGCGATTACATCGCTAGCAATGATAACCCAGGAAAAAAGAATCTGCACAGGTGAGGGGAAGCTGTGATCACCAAGAAGTGTGGCTGTGTGCGATGTACCGGTGGAAGCAGGCAGGAAAATCCTTGCAATTACATATACATCTCTGACCACGCGGGAAAAAAGAATCTGCACAGGTGAGGGGAAGCTGTGATCACCAAGAAGTGTGGCTGTGTGCGATGCACCGGTGGAAGCAGTCAGGCAAATCCTTTGTTGTATTTGCTGTCTCTGCCAGTACTTCACGAGCTGACTGGCAGCTTCCTGGTTTATTGAGTGCCCTCATCACTGAGGACAATGCCCTAGCAGTGTTTGGTTGGCACAGCCCGCCTGTGTTGGCTTATGTCCATATGTTGATGGGAAGGCACTGCCCTTCTTTGCCCGTGCCGTATACAGGTGGGCACACTCTTTAGGTATGTGTATGGGTCATATTCCGTGGCAGTGCCTGGTTGGACTGTACGTCTCTGCCTATGCTGGGCAGACACCCTGCCAGTGTTTATTTGGGCAACTCATCTATCTGCAGGCCGGGATGTATGGATGCATGGTGGGTGGATGGGTGGATGGATGAATGGATGCCTAAAAGTGTGGATAGCTGGGTGGATGGATGGGTGGATAGGTGGATGGATGGATGGGTTTGGGTGCATGATGGATGGGTGGATGGTTGCATGATGGATGGATGGATGGGTGGGAGGTGGTTGCATGATGGATGGGTGGATGGATGGATGGGTGGATGGATGCATGATGGATGGATGGGTGGATGAATGGATGGCTAAAAGTGTGGATAGATGTGTGGGTGGATGGATGGATGGGTGGTGGTTGCATTATGGATGGGTGGATGGATGCATGATGTATGGGTGGATGAATGGATGGCTAAAAGTGTGGATGGATGGATGGATGGATGGGTGGATGGATGGATGGGTGGGTGGTGGGAACATGATGGATGGGTGGATGGATGCATGATGGATGGATGGATGGGTGGATGGTGGGTGGGTGGGTGGTGGTTGCCTGATGGATGGATGGGTGGATGGATGGATGGATGGATGGGTGGGTGGGTGGATGGGTGGCTGGGTGGATGGATGTGAAATACACTGTTACCACATATTCCCATAATAGAGAAAGAGATAGATCTGCCCTTTTTCTGATCAAGGATAGGCTCTTATAGAGTCCAATTTCTTTCAGTAGTCACCCATTTAAGTGCTCACCAAAGAATCAGTGCCAGATTAGATTCAAACAGAAACATATTTATAAAAAATATAAATCATTTTTATTATTATTTTCTTCATATTTTTAAAGTACATATGAATATAATCATTTATTAGAACAATTCAAAATCACAAGATAAAAGACAAACACCCCATCAACCTTCCAGCATTCAAACAAAAATACATTCAAATATCACAAACAGTCATTCTCATACAAGATTCATTCATTCATTCAGCTCAGATAAGATTTAAGAGAAGTTGCTCTGAGAACATCCTGAACAGTCCTCTCAGCCATAGGAGAGGGGTTGGGGGTTTGTACTTGAGCGGAGCGTAATGGAAGGTTAGGGCAGGAAGCCAAAGTTTGGTCGCGTTTGCAAAGTAGCGTTAATGAGCTTTCTTGATTTCTCACACTTTGTAATTCGAACGATAAGCAGCTCTCAGCAAGCATCTGTATTCAGTTGCAGGGTCAGCTCTAGCGGCGTTTTATTTATTCGGTGCCGTCGAGGTACATATGGTGCTGGTGGAGATTCCTACTTCGCTCTACAACCAGCTGCCGGATGTAGAGCGAAGTAGGAATCTCCACCAGCTCATTAACGCTACTTTTCAAACGCGACCAAACTTTGGCTTCCTGCCCTAACCTTCCATTACGCTCCGCTATTCGCACATCAGAACCTATATTTAGGACATCCGGAAGGCTTTGAAAGCCTGTGTCTAATTGAAAAAGACCTGTCATTCTTTTCCGGTAGAACCATATAAACAGATCTGGGTGTGACTACAAGAGTGCCTGGATACCAGAAGCATTTTCCATATTGTTAAGTACAAACCCCCACCCCCTCTCCTTCCCTTGCCCTGACGAAGGTGCGGCTAGTCCACAGGCCTGGCACCAAAACGCGCGTCGGCGTTGAAACAACCTGCCCTGAACCTATAATCATCAATCCCCGGCCTATGGCTGAGAGGACTGTTCAGGATGTTCTCAGAGCAACTTCTCTTAACCCTTTCGATGCTGATGACGAGCTGGGCTCGTCATGGTGCACAGTGGTCGTGTGCTGATGACGAGCCCAGCTCGTCATAAAATGAGGAAAATAGCAATTTCCAGCACAGGAGGGGAATTGCCTTAGCAGCGAAGGTGTTAAATCTTATCTGAGCTGAATGAATGAATGAATCTTGTATGAGAATGACTGTTTGTGATATTTGAATGTGTTTTTGTTTGAATGCTGGAAGGTTGATGGGGTGTTTGTCTTTTATCTTGTGATTTTGAATTGTTCTAATAAATGATTATATTCATATGTACTTTAAAAATATGAAGAAAATAATAATAAAAATGATTTATATTTTTTATAAATATGTTTCTGTTTGAATCTAATCTGGCACTGATTCTTTGGTGAGCGCTTAAATGGGTGACTACTGAAAGAAATTGGACTCTATAAGAGCCTATCCTTGATCAGAAAAGGGGCAGATCTATCTCTTTCTCTATTTTGACTATTTCCCCCACAGATCTGCCTCTCATCCTTCTTGGGGGGGCCCCTCACTTTGTGACTTATTGGACACATATTCCCATACCCATAAACCACATATTCCCATACCCTAGTCACAACCTGTTTAAATGCCCCAAACATATTCCTTTCATACTCTGGGGTAAAATCTAAGACTGCAGCTTCTTCCGGTATACACTATTACACTCCCCCGTTCACCGCCACACTTAGTGCCCGATACGCCAAGAAACCACGTCAGCAGTACTCTGCACTAGGGGGTTCACGCCTGACCCAAAGTTCACCAGCCCAAACTGGAGCCCTCCGGGGTCAAGGAACAGAGGTCATAGGTCTGGGGCAATTTAAACACTGCAGACTGTGCTGCATGCACGCTCGTGCCAATGAACGCAGTTCATTTGCCCATTAAACACCCTGCAGTGGTGATACATGTAATAAATAAATAATAATGAATATAGAGCCACGTGGATTTCCCTGAGATCGGATATCAGTAAGTGAGCGTTTGGTATCAAATCCATGCAGCACACACCCAGCAGGAAGTGTGCACACAGACGGATGTATGACGTTGCAACGCATACCATTACAACTACCTACCATTACAACGCGACCATTTCAACGCATACCATTACAACGCATAGCGCTTAGAGGTGCTGGATAGTGGTAAGTATAGTTTACTATTCCAACTCCAGTCCCCGTGGACACTAGGGAAGGTGTTGGATAGTAAATTAAACTTATTCCCTATCCTAGAGCGCCCCCCAGCGCAATGCGTTGTAATGGTATGCGTTGTAAAAGTTGCGTTGTAATAGTAGGTAGTTGTAAAAGTTGCGTTGTAACAGGTGTATACCACACAGACAAGACATGTATCCATACAGTCAGACAGGGTACGTGACACACCCACACAGGTGCATAAACATATGCACAGTGGTGCGCACACACAGGAACAGCACAGCCAGCAGTTCCAGCAAACAGGACACAACCTATTCCGAGCAGATAAAGAGAGGGCTTATGCGAAAAAAACGGATACACTAGACTGTCACAATGTGTCTTCACACAGAGCCACCAGGCACTCGAGGACAGGTGGAGCAGACAGGAACCCCTTCGGATTCACACATGTGACGTGCAAACACTCCGGGGTTACATGGGGTCACCTATAGAAACCCGACGACCACAACTGTGGTAATATACACAACAATGTGCCCGAGCAACCACAAACAGGTGTTCGGCAAGTGAATGTATCCACGCAAGAAGACCTTTGTTCCTAAAACTGCATTTTCGTCTCTGTAATCCATGCTTTTTATGTTAATAATATTCCATAAAAACTCTTAATTTAATTTTGAAGTTTTTCATTAAAAAAAAAAACAACTCTATGCCACTTAGCATTCCACTTCAAAGCGCTTCTTAATATCGAAGGTTGTGAATAAGTGGAGACCTGTATTGAGAAGTGTGAACCGTTTGCACCCCATTTGCCCCAGAGGTAACTTGACTGCTAATGACTGGACCTTGATAACTATATTATAATATCGCGAGAAGCGGCCCTCAGAGGTGTGTCCTCGTGGCAACTGCAGACTCCGTGACCAGGAGCTCTGGGTTTAAATGAGGGGTTTCTGAATGTGTCCGAAATGTGTGATCTTGGGCAAAGGACGCTATCACCCCGTTCTCCAGTTCCATCATCTGCCGCACGTGCAACTATCCAGATGTAACAGTGGTCGATATACAACAGCAATCGTCCATAACCCACTAATTCCACAGGTGAGAAGTCTATTGACAGTGTTAAAGAAGTGCTGTCATGTGGGGAGTTCTGGGGGATGTTTCCTGTGGAAGTCCCTCTCGCTATCCAGACTTTCACGGGAGGGAATGTGGTTATTTTTTTACAGCAGTATATTTGGATGTTGAACGTCCCTGCCGACCTGCCTGCCATTAGGCCAGGTCCTCGCGCCTGAACTCTGACCCCTCACCTCTGCCAGAAGCAAAGCACGCGTTGTCATGACGTGCGATTTAAGCGCCTACGATGTTTCATGCTTGCCAATAGGAATCAATGCATTGCCGTTGTAAATACTTGCGATGTAAAAGATGGCGAAGTGTTGGACATTGCGATGTATTCACCGCAGGGCTAAAGCCCGCGATGTCATGGTGCGCGATGTATGATCATACATCCCTGCAGTCAAGTCCTGGGACAGTAGTCCAAGCTCTTTTCCCTAACACCTGATGAGACAACCAGGTGCAAACATGATGTGGAGACTTGGGACAGCCTTCCTGTCAAAAACAAAGTTTACAAGCAGCCTGACCAATTTAAAGAAAGCAGCAGAGCTGAGGTCAGCAAGATGCTGGAGTTAGGGGGTGATTGAACCCTCAGAGTCCTGGGCCAGCCCAGTGGTCTTAGCCCCCAAACCTCATTCCAAAGGAAGTAAACCAGAGCTGAGGATTTGTGTGGACTACAGGGGTCCCAATGCAGTCACAAAGACTGACGCACACCCTATCCCAAGAGCTGATGAATTAATTGACAGGTTGGGTGCAGTCACGTTTCTTAGTACCTTTGACTTAACCTCAGGATACTAGCAGATTGATCTCACCCTAGAAGCCAAAGAGAAATCAGCATTATTGACCCCAGATGAACAGGCTGATGAACAATTCCAGGCTGGGCTGGAGTCTTTTAGTGCAGCATATCTTGAGGAAATATCTGTCTATAGCTCACTTGGCAGGATCACCTGATCCACCTTGGAATTGTACTTGAGGCCATGCAGAAGGCAAGACTCACTTTCAAGGCCAGTAAGTGCCAGATAGGACAGGGATCGGTTGTATACTTGGGCCACCTTGTAGGTGGAGGCCAAGTTTAACACATACTCCAACAACCCAGACTCAAGTCAGGGCATTCCTTGGCTTGACTGGGTACTACAGAAGGTTTGTGAAGGGGTATGGTAGTATTGTGGCAACTCTCACAGAATTGACATCCAAAAAGCAACCAAAGAAAGTTAACTGGATGGTGAGCTCTCAAAAGGCTTTTGACACACTGAAGGAAGCAGTGTGCTCATCACCAACTCTAAAAGCACCAGGTTATACAAAACAGTTAATTGTGCAGACTGATGCCTCTGAGCATGGGATAGGAGCAGTTCTGTCACAGACCAACAATGATGGCCAGGACCAGCCTGTTGCTTTTATTAGCAGAAGATTACTTCCCAGGGAATAGCGTTTGACTGCCATTGAGAAAGAAGCAATCACTGTGATTTGCTCCCTGAATAAGCCGAGACCATACCTGTTTAGTTCTCACTTCCTTGTTCAAAATGACCACAGACCTCTCAGATGGCTCATGAAAAAGAAAGGTAAAAACCCCAAACTGTTGAGATGGCCCCTCTCCCTACAGGGAATGGACTTTACAGTGGAACAAAGGCCTGGGCCTGCACATGCCAATGCAGATGACCTTTAAAGGTTCTTCTACTTAGGGAACCTGGCTCTTCGATCAGTAGCAGCCCCTCCCCCACCCCCCTCCTCCCCCAGCGCCTTGAGACCCTAACAGGTATGTAGTGCGCTTTATAAGTATCTTGATTGATTGAATGATTGATTGATTGAGGGGAAAAAGACTCTCTTGGGAAAGGTTAGTCTCATTCTCTTTCTTTGAGGGGGTGGGTGCAGGAAAGTCACACTTTTTCACATGGCCACCCCCACCTTTTGCTCAGTGGTACCGATGTTGTTAATTGGTATGGCATTGGGTTCCTACTGACCAGGCCCCATAGCCAGTGCTCTTTTCCTAAAACAAGAAAAATGTTCAATTGTAACCCAAATGACAAGGACTTAAGCACCCTGTAAGTCCCTAGTAAATGGTGTCCCCGACACCCAGAGCCTGAAGGCAGGGTTCATTATATTACATGTGTGGGCACATCTGCCTGAGCAGATGTGTCCCTGTAATGCCTAAATGCATTGCTAAGCATAACAAGTGATCACAAAGCCATCTTAAGGTATGTACTGGGCACAGGTCTGTACAAGTTACTCAGCTAAATAATGGCTTAATTGAAAATGCTGAGGTTTGGTATCAAACATCTTGTCTGAATAAATCTGTACTGATGCCAGACCCAGATTTATTCTGACCTTGGAGGTGCCCCTTGGAAACCTTCTAGTCAAAGAGTGTTCTGGCCAACGGGTACCTTCCATCCTGCCACCACAGACAATTTCTGGCTCCCTGCGGGTGAGAGCCAGTGCTCTCTGAGGCCAGAACAATGCCTGTCCGACAGAAGTTGATCACACCTCCTCCAGCAGGATGGCCAGCAGATTAGCATCTAAAGCCCAGAGACTTCAAAGCCTCTACACTTTGCAACAATGGCTTCCCTCCAGGGCTGGGAATTACCACCCCCTGCTCTGAGGCCCATTTGGCATCAGAGCAGGTGTGAATTTAGATAGTTAGGAGGCGTGTCACACTTACAGGCTAAATAACTAATGAGGGTTTTGACCCATAATCAGTAAGGCTAGGCCAAATATTAACAAGCACTCAAGAACACACATGCCAGTACTGATTTTTAATTGATCAATATTTAATTAGAGCACACATGACAACTTAATGTGACCCAGAAACATTTGTTTTTATTTCTTTTCATTCATTTTGAGGGTTCATTTTTCCAAGAAGGAAACTCAATTATTCGCAAATTTATATCTGTTTTCACAAGAACAACATATAAACTAATACATCAACAGACCTCAAACTCAGTTTTGACAGAAATAATACAAATGATATCTTTGGACAAGTCCTAGGCGTGACATAAACAACAGATTAGACATACAATTGAATAGGCTAGAGTGCAATGCTTTCAAAAAAAGATAATGAACACATTTAATAACAGAAAAAAGGATTACGTTAAAACATAGGTGAAACAAAAAAAATACAATAAAGCCCAAACAGATTGAGATTACAGGCTAGGCACACCCCTAAGGTGGTCACCGAAAATGGACAACAGAGAAGGATTTCATCATCTTGGTTTTGGTGGAACTATGCCCACTCCTTGCAGGAAGTGGTTATATAGTATATTAGACACCCCAGGGTAGGTTGCTCATTGGCTACTGCCCTACACTGCCCTAAACACCGCCTAAATGCAGTATTTAGGGATCCACACAACACCAGAGCTTCAGATTTGTCTATATGGGAACAAAAGAAGGACAAGAAGAGCTGACACTGCAAGAACAGAGGACGTGCTCCGAAACTGCCGCCAAACCCTGCCTAACTGCTGGTAACCTTAACAACTGCCAGGCCAACTCATTCAGAAGCCAAACATCCTCCCCAAACCCTTGTAAGTCTGTCCAGTGCTTCAACAACCACCTAGCATCACCCTGGAGGTGGGGGAGCCATCTTCCTGCATCTGCAGGCACCGACTGCACTTGTTTGATACTTCTTTTTGCTGGCCATCGGGCCCACAAAGGGAACATCTCGCCAGGAGGAGGTGTTTTTGGTTCCAAGAGGTCAGCCCATCCCTCCAGCGAGTCTCGGGATGCTAGACCCTCCAGTAGCCCCCATGCACCAATATCCTGGGCACTGGAGCATTTGCCACCAACCAAGGCTGGTTGAGTGTCCAGCCTGGACACCGCCAAAACCGAGCTGACCACAGAAGGGCATCAAGACCAATGAGTCTCAAATGGAGAGTGGCCCTGCTGTCTGTTTTCCTTCCCTCTGCAGGTCAAGACGAAGAACAATGAGAGCCTCCACCTCAAGGGACCAGCCGGTCAAACACCTCTACACCCCCACTGCACTGGTTCATGGAAATTGACTGTGTCCCCTTGCTCGAGCCAAGTCTCCCTTCGGATTCTGCCAGACTTGTCCTCAAGTCCCCACTTGCAGCCTTTTTTGTTACAGATACTTTGGACTAAACCGTATAGCGCTCAAGGCTACCATCGTGATCAGCACCTCTGCACCTGAACACATCAGGGCAGATAAACCTGAACTGCTGGTGCTTCTTAGGACCTTGGGTCCCAAGCACATTAAGTACTAAGGGGCACCCTACACATGCTTGCAAGTATAAATATCCAGTACATGTCTTTCCTCCCATAGGATAAAATTACTGCGTTCGAGGCACATACCTCCAAAACCCTTATTTGAGAATTTTACTGTTTCTTTGTAACATGCATCACTCCGAAAGTACTCCGAAAGTAGTGTGGCTCACTGGTTAGAGGCGGCAGACCCGAGAGCAGAGGACGGCCCGGGACCAGGGTTCGATTCCCGGCGCGGCAGGTTTCTGGACCAGGGTCAGCGGACTCGATAATTCTCTCGCCTCGGTGCCCACTCTGATCAGCGATCACACTCGGCAACTCTGGGCATTAGATTGCCTCATCTTCACTAACGGCCCCACCAGACCGCCGGGGATGCCTGGTCTCACCCTGGAGATACCCAATAAGGGACCATCTCTCAGGGAAGCCAGGAAGGGTTTCGCAGCGGTCGAAGCGCCTTGGGACCCTACGGGTAAGTAGTGCGCTATATAAATGCCTATACATTTATGATCTTGATGCCTAAAAATGTATACAAATCTAAGTTATTTTTTATAAATTAGTCATGGATTTCTTCTCGAGTATGTGTACCATATATTGACTCTGTGTGTGAAACAAAATGCTAACAGTCCCTTCTGATAAGCCTAAAGCTGCTCGACCACCCAACCACTAATAGAGCACATAGGATTTTTTAAAGCAAGCCCTTAAAACCAATAAGGTTCGTCCAGACTGTTTGCATGGTGTGCCCCTACATTGGCACACTACATAAAAAGTCATCTTCCTACAGTGTTCCAGATATTACTCCTTTGGAAGGTCTAGGAAGGGCTTTAAACTTTTCTGGATGGAGGATTGATGCATTAGAGTACCTGTCTTTATGATGCCGGCTACCCTCCCAGGCCCTCATTACTAGTGAGGAGTGTAGTTGCACAGTCGAATTCTGCTCCACCTGATTCTAAGTTGGTCGATTTATGCACACCTGTTTCTTTCAGGTGTTGAAGAATGAAACATGATGTTATAGGGCTTTAATTCTGCATGGTCAAATCCCATGGGGGTTTTGCTGCAGTAGCCATTCCTAATTCCCAGTAATTTGTTTCTTTGACAAGGGCAAGTCATGAATGCTCTCCTTGACAAACCTTCCCCTTCCCCACCCCACCCACTCAGTGGTCCTTGCATACATTTACCACTACTCACACCAGGTTTATCAATTGGCAGCATTACAAAGCGTCATTGCAGCCAGCTTCTCTATGAGATAATTGCATGGCTTCGCGTGTAAGGTGATTAGTTATTGCATGGCTCACAGTGTTAAATAACTCCACAAGCGTATCCTTTGAACACATTTCCGACAGTTTGAGCATCTGGTGTAGATATAACCATATAATGAACTTGCTGCACAAGACCATTGCCCAAATGTCTTCGATTGTGTCTTAGCAAGGAGTGATAACCATAGGTAGCATTGCCACCAGGTCATTTTTCTCATCCCCCTGGCCACTCTTTTCAAGGCCATACCAGGACAAAAAGTTTAAAAAGCAGCTAGAACAGCAAACTAGTGAGGAAATCAGTTAACTGGCATTGGAAACGTCAATAGGTCTTGCCTTTGGGTCCTATTGGCTTTGCCAATGGGTTTTAGCGATGCTGGAAAAGTCAATAGGTCTTGCCTTTGGGTCCTATTGGCTTTGCCAATGGGTTTTAGTGATGCTGTACACCATGGGTACTTGCAAACATTCTCCCAGAGGCCAAAACCTATAGTCTGTGGTATGGGCGAGGGCTGCACTGATGCCAGCAGGGTGGGGCCCAGGGAAGAGGTAAATGAAGGTGGAAATAGGTTACGCAAAGCATGTACACGGTGTGGACTGTGAGTGGTGGAGTTATTTTGAGGTTTTTGCTCCATACTGCCCTCTAAACTGAGCAGGCTCAAGGTCGGTGCGATCAGTGCCACCACACCGTGTGCTGACTTAAGATAACTCCACTGGGGGGAGGAGCCAAGCCAGCGACCGAGATGGCCGCATAGACGCTCGGCTCCGTGAGCCCTTTCACCCCGCGCATACATCCTGGCAACTATCCTGAGCCGTAACAGCATATTTAAGTAGGCGAAGGGAAACTTTCACTGACCGTTTGCTCCTGAGGCTTCTGCGTGCGGCAGACCCGAAGAAATGTCCCCGACTGTTTTGCGGCCCTCACGGAGCTGGGACCGGGGTGTCGAGTGAGAAGAACAGCCGGCCGCGACGGTGACAACAGCGGCCTCTGGTGGAGGTGGAGAGTCGGCCGGAGGGCGCCGGAGGTTAGATGGGCCGATGGCGACAGTGACGACCCAGTCCATCTAGCGGAGTGCCTCGTGGGGTTGCGTGGCAAAGCAGGATCGAGGGGAGTGCATGATATTTGGCCCCCTTTACAGTGTTGTGTCCGGGCATAACTAAGGACTTCCCCCGGAATTGGCGGGCGGCTCCCGGAGAGCGTCAGAGATTTTGTTTAGCCCTTTGGTGACTCTTCTCCGGGAAGCCTGCCTTGACTTTCTGGGTCCTCGCTGTGAATCCTGTTGCGCCCTGGTATGGGGCCCGGTCCCGAGGTGAGGTGAAGAAGGACGAGGCCGGATCAGCTAAGATGGCGGCTGGCACCCTCCTACGCAGACCACATCCGGATAGAAAAGCTGCCGTGCGGGAGAGTTCAGGGGTCTGGCGGCACGAGAAAGAGCCCACGTCCAAAGATATATTGGCTGCTCTAACGACCCTGATCCGTAACGCCCGGGACCTGGGAAGAAGGATGGCCGCCATTGTTGTCCCGCCATTCCGCCCGGGCACAGTTCGATCTCAGGGAAGTGCCTACGTGCCCGCTTCTATGTCGGTGAAGAGTGCTCCGGCTATGCCTAGGTTCGTGGAGACGCTGGAAGACCCGGCTCATGAGATCGCCTTGGACAGATCTGTAGTACATGTGAGTGACTCGTCGGGGCACATATCTAATCAGCGGCTGGGGAAACAACGCCGATCTATGTCTTGGGCTGCCCCGGCGACGTCTCATCGCTTGCCGGATGGTGTGACTCTCTCTCCTTGGATGGTGCGACTGTGTTCGGACTTGAGGATGTTTTCGGGGTCGATACCGACACAGACAGATTTCCGCAATACATATTCGGCTGGGTTTCGGTTGCTGAAGTCCCATGGAGTACTAACACGACCCGGTCCGCCCGGATCACTTGGACCCTCCACGCCGCTCTGTATGCCGATTGATAAGTGGACGTATGTTGGTACTACTGATAGAAAAGGCATGGGGTGATACCGTCTAGGATCTAGTGGACTTATTGATGGCTGACGGTGATTTGGGGGACACTCGACGGGGATTTTATTGACGGTGCTATCGGTGATTAATGTTTTCCATGGCTATTCTGATCTTGCTTTTGGGATGTTTACTGGGCGCGGGCGTTGGGGGGGGGGGGCCGAGTGGCAATATCGAGGGCCCTTCTCCACTTTTTTCTTCTTTTCTTCTTTCTCCTCTCTTCTATATTTTGGGTCTCTTATTTAGGGCGACAGGCACGCTGCTGGGGGGGGCGGGGGGGGCGGGTAGGCCGTGGCTTTCTGCAGGGGTACAGGGTGGGGGGTAGGGGGATGGGGTTTGCTAATTTGTCCGTTATTTGTTTCTATGGCCCTTTTGTCTTTCTTCCTTTTTGGTGTCGTCGTTTTTTCATGATTCCTACAGTATGTTTCGTTTTGAGGGGTGGGGTGCAGCTTTGCTATGGAACGGGTTTGTGTTCACATTTATCCTGACTCGTATACCTTACCCCCAATACTTCAATTGTATTTGCACTGCTTGCGGATTCCCTGATTCATGCTTGTTATTGTAGGACCATGTATGACCGTATGGCATTGACTTTTAGTTTTTTCATTATTGTAAAATGAACCTTCATGAATCCTGAATTTCGGCCAGTACGCTTGAATACAAGTCATATCCTGGACACTTCTTAGACCCCGGTTTTCGGGCTGCTATATTTTCTCACATTGATTTGCTGTACTTACGACTTGACTAGCGGCCGGCCGGGGTGGTTGTAGGCCCATGCTTGTATTGCTTGAAGTAATAATAAAGGTTCCCAAAAAAAAAAAAGAAAGATAACTCCCCTGATCAATGTTCTTCCTGGAGAGAGATTACAGTTTTGTCTAGTGGAAGTTGGACTCATCGTAAGGTAGCACAGAGGGTTAATGTGGCTGCTGCAAAGAACGTGTATCACGCAGATCAAGTGCGTATAATGTAAATAAGTCAGTGGGTTGTTGCTTTAGTCCGAGAGATCCTTTGTTTCTTGCAGTTTGTATATTGTAATCCTAAAATAGAACAGTGAGCTACTATGGATGATATGTTACCTCTGCAGCTTGTTGTCCTCTGTCCTACTTAACATTTCCTATACACTGATTTACACAAGTATGATTGATTTTGTCTGTGTAATGTGTGTGTGATGTAAAGTGTTTTGACACCTTACCTTTGTATGAGTGGCGCTAAAAAACAAATTAAATGCATCTGAGAGAGAGTGGTTATGGAGACTTGAGGGGCACTGTTAAAGGGTGATAGTGAAAAAATGTATGTACACACTCCCCTTGAAACTCTAAATGAGGTTGACGCTTTACTCTTCGAGTACCGAACACCAATTACTCCTTTTTTCCATAATGAGTACCTGTGAATACGCTAGGCTCAGAAATCACTATGAAATAATAATCTGAATGTTTATTTTCTTTATGTAATTGTAGTATTTCTAAAGCATGGACCAAGCCACAAGGGCAGCGGAATGCTTTAAGTTAGTTCATACCATAACTCAAACCATTATGAAATAGAGCAGTAGCCAAAGTAGAGAGAACATGAGATGAATAAATCAGGAAAACAGAGTTTAGAATGGGGAGTGTCATGCAGAAATAGTGTTTCTATAAGATTTTCTGACATGTAAAAGTGCAGCCTTTTAATGTAAAAATTGCAATGATTGCAATGCATGCATGGATTCTACTGGGACATCTTAAAGAGGCCATCCAGGGAATGTTGTCACAATAGATCTCATCAGACAAACATTCTAGAATATCTATTGTTGCCAAATGATAGTTAGATATGCAGATCGAGGCAAAAAAAAACTGTTTTTTTCCTTATAGTAGAATATACGTGACCGATATAACTGTGCAGTGATTGCTGTTTGACCCATAAACTGACACTAATAATGAAGTTTAAAAAACAAAACTGTGAAATTAGCACCAGCTCTTTGATAGCGATAAAGGATTCGATTTACCATATTGAAGTGCTGTATCATTGTGTCAGGCATGGAGTGCAATCCCTTTACAGCACCTTCAACATGGGCTTTATATGGACCTAACCTTATCCAAATGAGGGTGTGACTGCAGTTGTGCGAGTGATAGAGGCTCTGACTCCACCTTTACATTAATGATCATAGATTGCCTCTCATGGAGAACTCTTTCTGACTTTTTCATCTTCCATTAGAGCTCGCCTCCCCGTGCGGTGGATGGTGAAGAGGCCATGATAGCCACAGTAAGTAGTTTGGCCAATAATAGTTATGTTGCTTTAATGATTAAATCCAAAGCTATTTCACAGTGCAAAGCATGGGTTTTCCTAAAAGCAGAATACAATCATATTATTATTTTTTTTTATATATCTCCACGTGAGAGTCCATTTGATGCCATTCGTGGTAATTTTCTTCCTACTGCAATTCTCAAAGACTCTCACTCGTTTAGCTCTATATTTCCAACCCCTCCTCCCCTTTACTCTTCTCTTAGTCTCCAGCCTGTATAAAATAGTATTGAAACATACAAGGATCTGTTTCCCAGTTAGAATCTTCATCGTCTGGACCTTCGGGGTTTTGCTAATGCATACACTTCAATGTACTTAGAGGTTTATGTCTTGTGTTTTTAGTTTGATACATAGCATATCTAATTACCCCTCACTTCTCTTGTGTAGTCAGTCTTTACCCATTCTTAGACTCCTGTTGCTTCAGTTCAATCCAACCATCAGGCATGCCATGTGTCCAAAGTCATTTCTCATCTTTTCGTGTATGTGGTCTTTTAACGCATTACCATTTCCTCCCAGACAGTGTTCTATGATTTCTGGATATGCCTTTTCTGTTCCATAAACACAGTTTGAAGGTATTTTGCCACAGTTAAACATGAGCTTTGCATGTTCACGAATCATCATTATACGTAATGAGTTAATGTCGGTGTTAGTACCCATACTGTAACCGCAAGACCCATTTACAGATTCATGAAAAATAAAGTAACAGTACCAAAAATTGGTGATAAAATTCCCACACACGGTTTACAAATTAATTTGCAAAAAGAATATGGAATTAGCACAAGCTTTTTGTTGGTAATAAAATACTTACAGCCAGATTCATCAAAGACCCGTTTTGCGAGTCTTTAATAGCGATTCATAAGGAATCGCTATTACAGACTCGCAAAACGGGATTCATGTAGGAATCGCAAAATAAAATGCGATTCCTACACATTCCTTATTTGCGATTAGCAAATTGCTAATCGCAAATAAGGAATAACTCCCCATTCATTCCTATGGGCCTGGCCCATAGGAATGAATGGGGAGTTATTCCTTATTTGCGATTAGCAATTAGCTAATCGAAAATGAGATTGCGATTTCAAGGGTGCAGGGGTGTCCAAAGGACACCCTGTAACACCCCTGAAATGTAAAGTTACACAGATGTTACACGTGTGTGTGTGTAACATGCAACTTAGAAAAATGCATTTAAATGCATTTTTCTAGGATTTCGCTATTTACCACGAGGTTTGACTTCGTGGTAAATAGCGGTTCTAAATTGCGAATTCGCAATTTTTAAATGTTTCAAGAATAGCATTTAAGGAATCTCTAATAGAGATTCCTTAAATGCTATTCCTCGCAAATTTGCGAGTTCTTAAATAGCGATTTTTGCATTTGGGATGATGAATCCCAAATGCAAAAATTGCACTCGCAAAGGGCAAGATTCTCAGAATCAGGCCCTTTGCGAGCGAAATTTCGCTTGATGAATCGGGCTGTTAGTTCTTCGTTTTGTAATGCTGTAAAATTGTGCCACAAATGCAATATTAAATCTTTACATTGCACTCAATATTGGTTAGAGCTGGTCTGGCCTTATGTAAATGAAGGTAACCCTACAGTTGTTTAGGTTATAGAGACTATTATTGCATCTGTTGAACTCTACATGAATTCTCATAGTCTGTCACTCATTGAGAAGACTTTTCTACGTTTTCTTTTCCCTTTAGAGTGTGCCTCCCCGTGCACTGGATAGTGAAAATGTCACGAGGGACACAGTAAGTAGTTTTGCTCTGTAATTAATTTTTTTATTTTTTTTTAATTTAAGAAGTTTTATATAGCGCTAGCCTGACCGGAGGGTATCGGTGCGCTTCACATCAGTTACAAAGCAGAGGAAAAGAGAGCAGAACAAAATACAGTAAAGCAGGACAATCCAGATAATAGTAATCGTAATGACAGTGACGAAGACTTCGATAGCACCGTATCAGAAAGGGGTGAGGTGTTTGTCTCAGACTCCGGCTGCTCCTATCGGTTCGCTAGGGATCGATCGAGGAGAAGGGTTTTCAGCTGACTTTTGAATTTATCGAAAGAAGGAATAGTTCTGATGTGATGGTGAATATAGTTCCAGATTTTGGGTGCATTACTGTGGTTTTTTGCCTTCGTGATTTTAGCGGTATGAGAAGTAGGGTGTTGGAGCTTCTTAGGGTCCTGTTCTGGCCTGCTTTTTTAAGTTTGGCTGTCAGATATTCTGGTTTGCCTGTGTGGAGGGCTTTGTGGGTGAGGCAAGCTGTTCTGAAGTTCGCCCATAGCTCTATTAGTAGCCACTTGAGTTCTTTCAGTGCAGGAGAGATGTGCTTAAATTTCTTTATTCCAGTGACCATTCTGGCAGCCGCGTTGAGAGTTGTTTTCAGAGGAGCAAGGTGTGTTTTAGCTATTCCAGAGAGGACTGCATTTCCATAGTCTAGTCTTGACAGCACCAAAGCTTGGGTGGCTTGTTTAAGATCTTTCGGTGGCATAAAAGGTTTTATTTTGTTTAATAGCTTCAGGTTGAGGAAGGCGCTCTTTGCCGAAATCTTAATGTGTTTGGTCATGCCCAGTTTTGAGTCTAGCGTAATGCCTAAAGATTTGACCGAATCAGCCAGGGCGAGGTTCCTATTGAGCGCATCGATAGTTTTTAACCACTCAACCATTTGTGGGTTCTCTTCTTTGTTCGAAATGAGGATTAGTTCGGTTTTGTCAGGATTCAGTTTTAAGTGCTTACTTGTCAGCCAAAGTTGCACTTCTCTTAGTGTTTCATTGAGTCTTTGGCCGAGGGGATTTCCAAGTAAATTTGAGTATTGTCAGCATATAGGTGGAAAGGGATGTTAGCTTTCCTGAGTAGGGTGGTGAGGGGCTCCATGTAGATGTTGAAGAGTTGGGTGGAGAGCACTGATCCTTGGGGTACTCCCCTGTTGACAGAGTGAAGGTCGGACTCGAAGCTTTTGATTTTGATTTTCTGGAAACGATTGTGAAGGAATGAGGAGAACCATTTGAGGACTACCTCATCTAGGCCGGACCCAGCTTTGAGAGCCTTGAGAAGAAGTTTGTGGTATACACTGTTGAAGGCTGCCAATAGGTCTAGGAGAATGAGGAGGCAGTCCAAGGTCTGAGTCTAATGATTTGTGAATGTAATCTATTATGTTGAGGATCGCCGTTTCAGTGCTGCAACCTTTCCTGAATCCTGACTGATGAGGGTCAAGAAGGTTGGTGTTGTCTAGGTGTTGAGTTAGTAGTTGGAGTACACATTTTTCTAGGATTTTGGAGAGAAGTGGCAGGTTGGAGACGGGTCTGAAGTTGTTTAAGTCATTTATGTCTCAGCCTGTTTTTTTTAGCAGTGGGGTGACTTGTCCCACTTTCAGACAGTCCGGAACGATTCCGGTTTTTAGAGAGCTGTTTATAATCCTGCACCAGAGTGGGGCTAGGGAGAGTTTCAGCTTTTTGGTGAGTTGAGCAGGTAGAGGGTCCAGAGCATGAGATGAAGGTTTGGAGTTGGTGATAAGTTTGACTATCTCTTCTTCTGGGATGGGCTGGAAGAGTGACCAGGGTTTAGGAGTGAGAGAGGGAGCGCTACCAAACGCCCCACCCGGGCTGCTGTAGGGAAGGGAGGCACCATTGATGTTGAGAGAACGCTCAATCTTGGATATCTTATCATTGAAGAGGTTGGCAAAGTTGTCGCACTGTTCTTTGGAGGCCGGCACTAGGGATGTATCAGGTTTGGCGTCTGATGATATTAAAGAGCTACTTGGGTCTGTTTTTTGCGCTATCCAGTGCGGAGCGGAAATACATGGATTTCTTTTTCTTGATATGACTGTTGTATTTCTTCCGGACTGTTCTAAGTTGGTCGCGATGAATGGAAGGGGGCATGGTCCTTCAGCGTCTTTCTGTGGCTCTTGGTTGTCTCCTTTCATCATTAATGTCTGAGTCGAACCATGATCTAGATGGGATAGGACGATTTTTTTTAGTTTCAGGGGTGCAAGTTGGTAAAGCAAGATTACCATATTCGAGAGCGAGGTGAGATCAGTTGTGGAGTACTCATTGTCATTAGGTAGGAGCAAGTTTAGCCTCTCTTCCATGACATCCATGGGAATCTGGGAGATGTTTCTGGACCATTTAGATGGGGCAAGATGGCCGCAAGGAAGGAGTGGCTGGGATGAGCTCCGGGTCAAGGGATCACTTTTTGTGCAAATCCCAACCGGAGCGACCCCACCAAACCCCCCCGTTGTGAACGGCATGACGAGCAATGGACCCCTCGAAAGAACTTTAACCTTGCTGCCTCCTGGAACTTGAGAAATCGTCTGTGGGGTCAACATGCCCCACTAGGAGGACCGGTTCCCATACGCGCCAGAGACCACCCCCCCCCCACTCGTATCTTGCTCCGGAGCTTCGCCCCTCTCCCCTACCCACAGCAGCCACCCTCCGGTAGTGAGATCTCTGTGCATCACTTACCGAGGTGTTAGGAGGCGGCGAGGTGTCCAGAGCTAGGGCTCGCGGCTCCAAGAGAACGGGAGCAGCGGCGAGTCGTGATCCTGGGGGCCTGACGAGAACTGCAGCACAGTGGCCCCTACTCACATCGAAAGAACTGGAGAGAATTCATTACTGGCGTCGGTCCCGGTGAGACGCTCATTAACGTCGGGTCTGCCTGCCCCTAATATGGCCGCCTGCCTTCCGAAGCTCAAGGAGTTCAAGGACAATAACGGAGCCTAAATGCATCGAATGGGCCTCTGCACCCCCAACCCGACGTCGTGGCTAGAGGATCCAAGCGCCGAACCACAGGGGCGCCGTACTCCGTCCTCCACGCAAGAATCCATCTCATTCCACACGCAAAGGGCCGCCTGACCCTAATATGGCCACTACTTCGGACATCAACTGGGCATGGAAAGCAGACTTGTTTTGCCCGATCAAAGGATACCAATGGCTTTAACCTCAACGGAACAACCTATCCTAACAAAGGGGCATCGTACTCTTACTCCTGACTATGCAGCAGAGTCCCCACCTCTGGAAAACGCCGGCCTCGTCAGAACCTATCTCATCTCACACTTAAAGAGCCGCCTGTCCCTAAAATGACCGCCACTTTGGACATGTTCTGCCCGATTCCTTGAAACAAAGGGCTTAATCGGAGGCGGAATAATTTCGCCCAGCGAAGGTGCAATGGAAATCTCAGGCTAAGCTGTGACCCCTCCTCTCACCTGATTCTGCAGCAGAGATTCCCCCATTGATAACACCGACCACCCCAAAATCAACCAGCTTCACTCTCTAAAGGCCGCCTGTTCCTAAAATGGCCGCCAAGATGGGCAGCCCGTCTTCTTGAATCCATTGTCTGTAAGCGAGGTGAAACCTATTGAGTTGAGGGCCTCTGCATTCTTGGACTCAGGGCCCGCCCTCAGAGAGGTCCCCCGATTGCTCCTCCTACTCCCCTGCCTCCCTCCCCCCTGCCACCTCCAGACCACCCCTTCCGAGCGTCCTCAGTGCGTAACACCCCATCTCCTACCTTGTCGAACAGCCCAACCCCCTCACGGGCTTGACACCCCTTTACCTACCGCGCCGAACAACCCAGCCCCCCTCTGTCTTACTCCTCCCTCCCTTGCCCCAGTGGACCCACGCCTCCCCTAGTCCAGCGAGGATGCCCCCAGCATTGCAAATGGACACGCATCCCTGCCCCTCACTCAACCACCTGTCACCACTAGGACAGAACACCTTCGCTATAACATTCCCACACAGTCTCTCCTTCAAAGCAAAAAAATGCTTTAAACAGAATTTAGTCAGGCAACATCCCGAAACACTAGTTGTTGACACTTACCACTGCTCATCTTGAGGACAGAGGAAAATGGACTTAATTTTCCACACCAAGAGGCCTGACCTTTGGGCCACCATCTTTAACTCACTCCTTCCCGTCTCCAAAACCACCTTCACAGAACACAACCGTAAACTAACAATCTCCCCCCTGAACCAACAGTCCCTGACCAGAGAAATCTCCCTCACCATTTTCATGAATGGCACCATACTAATTCAGGTGAAAGATGAGAACCTATAGTTCTACGACTCTCTCTTCCCCACACTAAAGATGGCAACATCTCACTACCCACACCTGCCGATCCCCTCCCCCCTAATGGTCCCTTACAAACTCCTAGTCTTCGGAGCACGCTTTTGGCACCACAGCGACCCCACCCCACTGTGCTTAGTCACTCCGCCGGTCATACGTCACCCTCAGCCCTAGCTTCCCCTATCTCCCAACCCCGTCCTCTACCCATCCTCCCAGAACTCAGCTCCCCTCTCATCCCCAATTGACCCTCAATCCCCCATCCCCCAGCTCCCGAAGCATTCTTAGTTCTCAATCTCCCGCCCAGAGAGTTCCCAGATCCCCAAACTACTCCGATTCACAGACCCCCTCCAGCTAACCCCACTCCACTAGTTCACACCGTCCCCCTCAGTGATGAAAACTACCACCTCCAACGGGACCTCAACCCCACTCCCTCTCTAGCCCTCCCACAGTCAAACTCTAAACCTGAACCAGCTCCCCCCCTGTTAGCCCCCCCAGTAGTGACTCATCCCAAAGCCCCTCACACTCAGGGCTCAGCTCCGCCCACCCTCCCCTCCTCTCCCCCTCAATTAAGCTGACGCAACGCCTTGACCTTCTAGAAGCGCAGATCACTACCCTGATTCATGGCTTGAAGGAAACCTTATCCTCCGTAGGGAAACTCCAGCTGCCCTCCCCTCACTCCGTAACACCCCACATCCCTCCGCCTCAAATTAGGAATGACTTACTGCCCCCTAACTGTTCCCTGCCCCCCCAGGATCCCAGCCTCCACCCACTAAACCCAGGATTGAGTCGCGAGCAGACAATCCCAGAAGATCTATTCTCACCCTCTCCCCATAGGAATTAATCACACTCATCTCATCATACGAACTCCCCTCTAACCAGCTTGCTCAGGCTCCACCCCTTAACTCTACTCCCTTCTCCTCGATCCAAGTCATTACTGGAGTGGGTAGGGACCCACCCCCCGAAAAGCCACTAGACCCCCAACGTATCTATCCTCCATACCCAGAGCCAAGCCTGACAATCTGAAATCAAAAGAAGACCCTCCCATTAACTGTATGCTTATCAACAGCCGGTCCGCCGTCAAACATGCAACTGAAATAGCTGAAGCCATCCTCTCACATGATCTGGATGTAGCTTTCATCACGGAAACGTGGCTAAACACCCTGTCCCAACCCATTCTGGACATGCTGGTGCCGCCCGGTTTCTCAATTATCCACAAAGACAGGCCCGAACACAAAGGTGGCGGAATAGCAATTATTCACAAAAGTGACCTCTCCATCTCAGAGACTCCCACCTGCCTGTAAAACTCCTTTGAATGCCTATTGGTCAACTTCAAATCGCCCTCTCATAGTTCACTTCAATGCAATCTCCTATACCATCTACCAGGCAACACCAACCAATTTGGAGCTCAGGTGTCGGATCTGATCACCCAATCTGCACTCAACAGCGACTACAGAATAATTCTGGGCGACCTCAACCTAAGATGGAACGAAACAAAAAACCCGCTCATTCAATCTCTCGACACCCTCCTGCAAGACAACGATATGATCCAACACTGTTCAGAGGAAACGCACCATAGAGGAGCGATCCTGGATGCAATCATTGTGGACAAAAATGCAATCACGATTGACTACATCATCCCGGTGGACTGGTCTGACCATCACATCATTCTTTTCCACATCAACCATCCGGCCCTATCCCTCCCACCCACTCAAACCTCTCCTAAATGGGTCAGGAATACATCCAGAGCCCCCCAAGACAAGCTAGCAGAGGGACTAAGCTCACTCCTCCCCAACACTACTGAGCTCCTCTCAACCACGGAACTCACCTCGCTCTACCATTCCAACTTGGAGCTCACCCTGGATCAGCTGGCACCTCTGAAACTTAAAAAACCAAGAAGCATCCCCTCTAGGCCTTGGTTCTCCACAGACATTAATGAGGAAAGAAGACACCTCAGATCCCTGGAAAGATCATGGAGGAACAACCCCAACCCCCTCCACTGGGATCAACTCAAGGCAGCACGCAAAAACGACTATAACCATATAAAGAGCAAAAAGTCATCCTTCTTTTGTTCTGCTTTAGATAATGCTAAAAACCGCCCCAAAGAACTCTTCAACATCATCAGGAGTCAAACCTCCAATCCAGTGACAGTCAACATAGTGGCATACAAAACCCACTGTGACAACTTTGCAAGTTTTTTCAATGAAAAAATCGCCAAAATTGATCGATAATTCAGCTCTAAGCCCTCCTCCCGCACAGAGTCCCTGACTCCAGCAACCAACCACAACACCCTACAAACCTACTTGACCCACACCAATCAGGGTATAGAAAGGGCTGCAGCACTGAAACCGCAATCCTATATGTCCTAGATGATCTGCACATGTCACTCGACTCTAACCAATGTAGCCTTCTCATCCTCTTAGACCTCTCGGCTGCGTTCAACACAGTTGATCATACCCTGCTACTCAATGTCCTCCAGGAGAGAGCGGGCATTGAAAAGATGGTTCTAAAATGGTTCTCCTCCTTTCTCAACAACCGCACACAAAGAATAAAAATAAACAGCTTTGAATCGGACCCCCTCCCTATTAGTATAGGAGTTCCACAAGGGTCAGTACTCTCCCCGCAACTTTTCAACATTTACATGGAACCCCTCACCTCACTTCTAAGGTACTCCAACATCCCCTTCCACCTCTACGCGGACGACACACAACTCTATCTGGAAACCACATTGATCGCAGCATTCACAGACTGAACGGTACACTCAGGGAGGTCCAACATTGGCTCTCTTCCAACCACCTCAAACTCAATGAAGAGAAAACAGAAGTGCTTCTCATCTCGAATAGAGATGAAAACCCCCAAATAGTAGAATGGCTCAAAGCCTTAAACGCCCTCAATGATACTCTTGCGCCAACGGACTCTGTAAAATCCCTAGGGATTACTCTCGACCCCAAACTGGACATGAAAAAACACATCTCAAAAACCGCCAAAAGTGCGTTCCTTAGCCTGAAACTGCTCTACAAAATCAAACCCTTCCTCCCCCCGAAGGATCTGAAACAGGTCACTCAGGCCTCAGGTGCACTCCAGAATTGACTATGGCATCGCAGCCCTGACTGGAACAGCCAAATCTCACCTGGGACCTCTTACCACTACCCTCAACGCCGCTGCGAGAATGATCACAGGAACTACGAAATTTGAGCACATCTCACCGGCACTCAAGGAACTGAAGTGGCTCCCTATAGACCAACGAGGCAGCTTCCGTACAGCTTGCCTCACACACAAAGCCCTACACACAGGCAAACTAGAATATCTGTCCGCCAAACTCAAAAAAGCCGGTCAGTCTAGGAACCTCAGAAGCTCCAACATGCTCCTACACATCCCTCTGAAATCACAGAAACACAAATCCTCAAATAAATCCTTTGCGGGAAATGCTCCTAAGATTTGGAACTCCATCCCCCCCATATCAGAATGACCGCCTCCTTCCCGAAATTCAAGATTCTACTCATAGCCCTCTTCCTCGAGCGCTCTGGATCATAACGAGAAACCCACATTTGACTGTGAAAGACCGCTATTTCTCTGATCCCAGAGCCATATGATTCGCTCTTGATCTTGGTCCCGTATTGCGCTCAAGTTGATGTTGTGCAGACTTTTACTTCCCGCTTGTGTTACTTGTTCTTGTTTATCGTCCGCATTTTCTTTTTGGTGCATATCTGTATTTGCTGTGAAGCGCTCTGATACCCTCGGGTCCAGCTAGCGCTATACAAAACTTCAATAAAAATAAAATAAAACATTTGGGGGGGGGTCATGGTCAGGATGCAGGGATAAAACTTTTTGGTTGATGTGGAATAAGATCATGTGGTGATCCGACCAGTCCACTGGAAGAATGTTGTCAATTGTAATTGCGTCCCAGTGAGCAATGATGGCTCCTTTGTTGTGAGTTTCTCCAGACCAGTGTTGGGAAAGATTATTGTCACAGAGTAGGTTACTGAGAGATTGAATTAGAGAGTTGTTGCTTTCGTTCCAGCGTAGGTTGAGATCACCCAGGATTAGGAAGTTACAGCTAGATGCATCAAGCGAAATACCGTTCGAAATGGAGCAGATTCTCAGAATCTGCCCCTCTGCGACAGGTATTTATGCATTTGGGATGCATCATCCCAAATGCATAAATCGCTATTTGCGATTACATTTAAGGAATCTCATATTGAGATTCCTTAAATGCAATGCATGAATGCAAAATAGCTAGCGATTTCGCTGATAGGGGTCGCTATTTACCGTGAAATCAAATTTCATGGTAAATAGCGAAAACTGTGAAAAATGCACTAAAGTGCATCTTTCAAAGTTGTATGTTACACACACACATTTCCTTGGGACATGTATGTGCGCAATACCAGTGTCCAGGTCAATTTAAGGGGTGAAACAGGGTGTCCTTTGTTGTGAGTTTCTCCAGACCAGTGTTGGGAAAGATTAATGTCACAGAGTAGGTTACTGAGAGATTGAATTAGAGAGTTGTTGGTTTTGTTCCAGCGTAGGTTGAGATCACCCTGGATTAGGAAGTTACAGCTAGATGCATCAAGCGAAATACCGTTCGCAATGGGGCAGATTCTCAGAATCTGCCCCTCTGCGACAGGTATTTATGCATTTGGGATGCATCATCCCAAATGCATAAATCGCTATTTGCGATTGCATTTAAGGAATCTCAAATTGAGATTCCTTAAATACAATGCATGAATGCAAAATAGCTAGCAATTTCGCTGATAGGAGTCGCTATTTACCGTGAAACCAAATTTCATGGTAAATAGCGAAAACTGTGAAAAGTTGTATGTTACACACACACATTTCCTTGGGACATGTATGTGCGCAATACCAGTGTCCAGGTCAATTTAAGGGGTGCAACAGGGTGTCCTTTGGACACCCGTCACCCTTGAAATCGCATTCTCAAATTTCGCTTAGCTAATTGCTATTCACAAATTGAGAATTCCTCCCCATTCATTCCCATGGGCCTCTTGGCCCATAGCAATCAATGAAATGTCAGTCCTTATTTGCGAATCGCACTCCGCGAGTCGCAGATAAGGAATATTTAGGAATTGCTAATATTTTAGCAAATCCTACATGCATCTGATTTTGCGAGTCCCTAAATGCGAATCCTTAAACTTCGCAATTAAGGACTCGCAAAATCGAACGTTGATGCATCTAGCAGTTAGTGTCTTTAAGTGCGCAATGGGCAATGAGGTCGGATAGGTGATCTCCAAATGTGGAGGTGTTTCCTGGCGGGTGATAGAGAAGGTGACAGACTGAAGGATTGTTGTCCATGGTCTTAATGATGAAAGCTATTTCTCAGTCCATTGAAGTTTGGACGTCCTAAAAGCAGAAAACATTTATAAAGTTGATCATGTCACTACATAGCTGTACTTGAGAAGCCGTTCAATGTAATTTGTGCTTATTTTCTTCCTCTTAGAATCCTTGAAGACTCACAATGCTTTTGCTCTTTATTCCAAATCTCTTCCTCTTCACTCATCTGTTTCATCTTGCTTTACTACTTTATCCTCAATCTGTATATAAAAGTAATGTAAACATTTTCCAGTTTTCATGAACTTTTCTGTAAATCTGTTAACTTTGACTTACACTTATGGCTCCATTACCAATGGTAAAGAGGCTGGGGCTTTAGAAACCAAGGAATCATACCAGAAAGTCTTTAACGTCTGAAGAAGAAATGTAAAATTATGACAACACATCATTTTGTTTTGTTGTAAATGTTAGTTCTTTTTTGGGTTTCTTCCAGTCACCTACACCCAATGTTGCTGTCCAGAAGCTGGATAAGACAATTGAGGCAAAATCACTTGAAGAGGTTATTGTATTAAGTCTGTGAATATACATTTGTGAACAACTGAACAATGTCCTGTTTTGCACTGAGTTGACAATGCTTATAATGGAGAGGGGGTTCACGTCCTAGATTTTCCCAGGAACCCACCCATGGTCGACAGACCGTTGGTTCTTGCTTAAAAGTGTGAAGGGGAGAAATATCTTATCTAATTGGATTTCACAATTCAAATAACCTATGACTCCTAAGAATCACTGACTCCAAGTTCTAAATTTAGATAGTTTATTCTAATGCCAAGAACAATTGGACATACAAACACCTCAGAATGAGGGTGTAAAAATATATTAGAACTAATACAAAGCCAAACCTACGGGCAACGTTCAATTTATGCAATATGCAGAGAATGACCAGTTCTAAAATCAGAACGCAGATGATCACTGCGTCGACATCAAGAGTATTCTTCATTTGACGTTCATAAGTAAAAGCATTAGTATGTCCCTACACTAACACTAACATGACATCCCTACTTAGCATTTCCCCAAGCAAGTTAAGGAAAAAGGTGTCAGCGCATGAAAACTTCTTAAGAAGTGCACTCACGTTGAATGGGCCAAGTAGCATAAAGCTACAGAGCTCATTCTAAGATGCTCCTTCTCTCTCCATCAGATCTCCTCTTCTAACCCAAAAACCCTAGGGCACTGTCCCCAATTCCAACATCACAATCCTAGGACACGCCCATCTTTGCATCACAAGATCATCCCATCCAGCTGGACACCTCCTCGTAGGTAACTTTCCAGTCAGTTTCAATACTCTTGGGCTCCGGCTTGATGACCTTGATTCTCAGGCCTTCTCCAGTGAGAAAGAACACCCTCCCACATTATCAGCACTCCTTGTTCAAATATATCCTCTCCTCCCGATGCCTAATTCCTAAAACAAAAGCGTTATTCCAACTAACAAAGAGGAATATTTCTACCTGCAACAGAAACGTGAGAAAAATAAGATTCTGCATACACATGAACATTACAAATGCTTCAGTTATGAGATTCAGGGAGAAATACACATGAGACCTACACAAAATCGGCTAACATAAGAATAGTCATAAATCTTCCTTAAACACACATATACAAGAACATTGTTACTGTGCACCTTTAAATCAGTGCATTACATGTCAGTAAATTAATTTCTCATTAATCACTTGTAAAATGAACATTAAGACTTTACCATTCAAGGCACAATTACAATGTTAATTCCTCCACATTACACAAAATCCCTCTATCACATTACTTTACAAGTTATTACATTTCGCACTCTAATGATCAAATGCTAACACAACGAAAGAATATATGCAGGTGCAGACATTATGTATGAAACAGTAGGACCTGGTTCCATGGTTAAATTCTCCACCCTCTGGACCATCTTGGGTTTGCTGATATTCAGAGCCTACTGAGGCTGAAGTCTTGTGCACTGACTTGGGTAAACAGCATAAACTGTTTCGGGCTATTCCCTTCACACTGTTCATCCCTCCGTTCTTTGATATAGGCAGCCCTTCTTCATTTTTTATGACTCCAGCTCCTTCAGTCCAGCCCACTCCTCAGACATCAAGTATCATCTATCCAAGGTCCAATCTCCTGTAATTTGCACCAGCTTTTTTTGGTTCTAAAAAGATTAGGTCCCTATTAAGCAATGCTGCATTATAGTGTCACAAATGCAGTATGGTTTTATATGGATCTGACCTTGCCTAAATGACATCACCTCTACACTTCATTGGGTCACAGAGACTAACATTGCACCTGAGAAAACTGTCATCAATTATCATGGTTTGCCTTTTATGGGGGTCTCTTAATCACTTTCTCTTTTACCTTTAGATTATTCCTCCCATAGCATTGAATAGTGAGGAACCCACAAGGGACACAGTAAGTAGTTTTGTTCTCTAATATATGTTCTGCTTTTATGTTAAAGCCAAAGACATTTAATAGTTCACTGAAGCTTGGGTGCATAAGCTAGAACTTCCTATAAGCAGAAAATATTCATAAAATTGTTCCTGTTGTTACGTATCTCCACTCAAGAAGCAGTTCAATGTCATTTCTGCTTATTTTCCTCCTAGAATCCTCGAATACTCTCACCGCTTTAGCTCTTTATTCCAAATCTCTTCCTCTTCACGGATCTATTTTATTATTGCTTCAGCACTTGATCCCAAATCTGTATTTCCAAATTTTTCTGAACTTTTCTGGACAGCTTTTGTTTTTAACGACTATTCATATACTGTGACCCTTTTTAGAATGCTTTTACACTTGTCCGTTTACTATCACATACTTCCATTTCTTCAAATTTATTTTTGACTTACACTTATGATTCCGTCACCAATGGTAAAAATCAATGATTTGTGAAAATCAATGCAAAATGACAACTACACTTAGGGGCATATTACCAACGTTTAGCGATATTTATCGCTAACGATGCTTAGCAACAAATTTTTTAACGCTAAGCATCGCCGGAAATTATCGCAGAGATAACTTGCTATTAGCAAGGTTTATCTCAGTAGTGATAAAAATCCTCGCGCTAACTGCCAATTGAGAGATAATCGCTGGAAACGATAATCTCTCAAAGTTTGGCGTTAGCTTGATGATAGGGACTCACAAACTTAGCCATGATATCCACCTTCCATAGGATATCATGGCTAAGTCAGGAAAATACCAGGTGTAAAAAAAGCAGTGCTAACTGCGGTTAGCGCTGCTTTTTTTTATCACTAACAGGGTTAGCGAAATCCTTGATAATAGGAGAAATGTCGCTTAACAACATTTCTCCTATTATTATTCTCTGGAACGCCCCCTTTGCATCTCATTAGAGATGCAAGGGGAAGCATAGAGAAAAAGGGTGCTAACATGGGAATTTGCGTGTTAGCACCCTGTTGCTGATAGGGAGATAATTTTATCTCCGCTTTCTTGGCTTTTAAAGCCAAAAAAGCGGAGATAAATCCCTTGATAATATGCCCCTTAATTTTGATTTGTTATAAATGTCTATTCTTTTTTTTTTCTTTTTTTTTCAGCCATCTACACCCAATGTTGCTGACCAGAAGCTGGATCCAACAATTGAGGAAAAATCCCTTGATGATGTAAGTATATTCAGTCCATTGAAATACATATGTTAAACACTGATGAATATGCTGTTTGCCACTGCGTTGCATTGCTCATGATTATCATGCTAACAGAGAACTGGAGACACTCTTTGTCAATTATATATGAAAAAGCAGGACCTGGTTCTAAGGTTAAACTCTCCACCATCTGTACTATCTTTGCTTTGACGGTGCAAACATTTTAGAGCATATTCAGTCTAAAGTCTTGTGCATTGACTTGGGCACGATGACACCCAACAATATATACTCGACTATTTTAATCTAAACAAACAGACATTTGAGATTGCCAGATGATTGCACAGAAATACAAAAGAAAGCAAGGGCTCTTTCAACAGTCAGAACATTTGATATGAAATGGAAACAATTTCTGCTTTGGGGAAGTGAGCAACAGTTAGATCCAACACTCATGGAGATCAAACATTCTTGCCTTACTTGTTACATTCAGCTAAGTCTAGGTTAATGCATTTAGCATGCAAGACCGATTTTTTATTTGCAATAACATTTGCAAGGAGAGTAGGCAATAGCAGGCTTTAAGTTGCAGAGAACCATATTTAAAGTTTAGAAAAGAGAATGTGATGCTTATGACAATCCCAAAGTTTATACCAAAGGTACCAACTGTTTTTCATTTAAGAAGGAAGATAACATTACCAAAAGTTTTAGAAAATCCTGCAACAGCAGCAGAAGAGGCGTTACATTCTTTGGACAATAAATGGTGTTTAAAGTTTAATTTGGCAGCTACCAAAGACATAAGACAGACAGATCAACGGTTTGTTGCACATTGTTTGGGACACAAAGAAAAGGCAGTATCCAACAGACAATAGGAAGGTGGATTGGGACATGTATTGCTACAGTACAAATGTTGATGAACAGGCCACTGACAAGGAGAGTCAGGGCACATTCAACTAGAGCAATGGCAACGTCAACGGCTTACTTTGCAGGAATCTCATTGGAGAATATTTGTAAAGCAGCAACATGGAAGACAACACATGCTTTTGTAAAGGATTATTGTGTAGACTTGCAAGTAAGCATCGATGTGAGAGGCCGTTTTGAGAAATGTGTTTGCGTATGTTATACCTCGTTTAAGGTATATTTCAGAGATTCACATGCAGCCCTCCCACCTCCCGTTGGATGAGACTTTTCAGTGTGCGGAGAAATAAGTAGCAGTTAGCGGTTTCGAAAATCTTACAGTTGGAGGTCAGTGGGCAATCAGCTGGAGGTAGAGCACTTTGATTGCCTGGAGTTCCGATCGTAAATAGATGAGGATGGGTTGCACAAGATGGCTGTTGGTTTATGATGGTATGTTATATGTTAAGTATGTACTGCTGTTGGAAAATACCAGGCGTTCCCAGTCTGACAATGGGAATTATTCAAGCATGTGAGTCTGTGAAAGATAACAATGCTGAAGGACCTGAGTTACAGGTAAGTAACTTATTTCCTTCTTTGCACTGGTGCATCAAGTGGATCCAGAGCTCCCTGCTGCTCAGAAAGCATTTGACTCACTTTCAAAAGCATGCATTTTTTAGACACTTTCATAGATGGGATTCAGAAAAAGATCTCAGTGTAAATTCAGCTACTGTACCCCAGTACTAATAGCAATTGTGTAGACCAATATACAGATTAGAATAAGTTGGGCTACACTGATACACTCTTTACTCTAGGGGTGGAAAAACTGCCCACAATTTATAGTATTATTACCCAGGGTCCCAAGCCAAATATTTCTTTCACTATATTCACCTAGCATTTCATCTCCCCATACATAATAGCAAGCAAGAAATGGCAGGTGCCACTCCAGTCTCCACGTTTCCATCCAGGACTACAAATCCACCAACCAATTACTCTGATACCATCGAATGGACATTCCCATGCATGATACTCTTTAACACATCATGCAGGTGTGAAAATAATTTTTCTCCCCTCGGCCCCCAATTCACAATAACCATATTCTGCCATTGTCCTATGAACCAAAAGCACAACAACAATTAGCATCCTTAGATATTAAAACCCTTGAAGATCTGTTGATTGATATTGAATACCCAACACTCAAAACGTTTAAACAGAGTGTGAGAACCCCCCCAATGGATGACGTATTAAAAGAACGCCACAGACCTACTAAACACACTTCCCAAACCATCCACCTACCTTCGCAGCCTTGACCGTGTCCTTTGCCTCGCATCTCTTTGGGTTTAAAAAAAATAAATCTTTATTGATTTTCATAACAGAATAACAATGCAGTTCAACTACTGACCAATACTTCCCAACCCCACTCCCCCCAAACAGTCAAAGAGATGTAAGTCACAGCATAAGTTATTAGGTATCAAACCATACATGACATAAAGGTTGCTTAACCCCTTGCGTGCGCATGACGGAACCATGCCGTCATGAGCCACGGGTGGCGTGTGCTGCGCTCACCCCTTAGCCCCCCTGAGCCGCCATGGCAGAATTTGCGGCGCAGAGAAGGGGTTAAATAAAATAACTAGTATCATTGTTTCCAGGTGTAATAAATCTACAACTTTATCACATTTGCAGTATATCAAACATCCAGTTGATCCGCACTTTGCCCTGGTTCAGGACCCTCTATTTCTTGTTGTAATCTGACCTCCACTAAGTCCCATCCACATTTCCTCCCTGTTCAACTACGTTATAGACCAGTCTTTGAAGTACCCCACATTCAGCTCGTACCCACCTCGTGAATTCCCTTATCCATTGTTTTGGCGTGGGCAATGGTTTTGTCACCCATCTCAAGGACACACACTTTTTTGGCATGGTGAGGCCAAGTTTTAATACCTTCTCTGCTTATTTACTATGCTTAGAACGTGTCATTAGCCCCAATAAGCATATTTGAACCTTTGGTTGCAGCTGTTTGTCAATTAATATTCCTAGTGTCTGAATTATCTCACCCCAAAAGACATTCATGCCTGGGCATGTCCACCACATGTGAAGAAAGGTTCCCTCTGTTCTTTTACATTTGGGACACCATTCTGGTTTGGAGGAGTTTATTATATGAAGCCACTGTGGTGTGATTTAGTCCCTGTGCCTCCATTGTTGTGTATGAGTTTCAGTCGGGCGTTTAGTATAACTTTTCTGCAATATTGCATTATAGTTGCCCGGTACCCATCCAAGTCATCTTCCCATTGCAACCTTAGTGTGGAGATGCATGTATTGTGCTCCCACAGACACTGTTGCCCGCATAGGATAAGGAACTGATTTATTTGCATTTAGTAGGAACCCAGAGTGCTCCCCTACCTGAGCCAGTGCACTGTATACCACCGGCCATGTAGTCACTGGGTTTCTCAGTGTTAACAATATATCTTTGGTATAAAATAAGGTAATTTCCCGTTGACCTCCTACTATTAAGCCGTTCTTTGTTTGCCGGTGCATATAATTTGCGACAGCAGTTCTATAATCAGTGGAACTATCAGTGGTGAGATAGGTCATCCCTGCCTAGTCCCTCACTCTAGTGGCCAGTGTTGACATTCTATTGCCTACTTTCACTCTCGCCCTGATCTCTGTATTCGGGGTTTAATTACTATACTCTATAATGCAGCAGGAGGGTCATCAAATGATCCTGAACCATTATCGAGAGTGAAATGGGAGCAAAACCTGAACATATCTCTTAATGATACCATATGGAAATACTGCTGCCAGTAAATTCAGCAAAAAGCACTGAACAGCAGGCATAGAGTCATTCATTTTCAATATCTACATATACTACATTCCACTCCTGTACCAGTGTATGCTAAAGGCCTTGCAGCAGATTCGAGCTACCCCAAATATTATTACCTAGTGCCTGACTATTATCAAGTGGTCCTGCCCACCTATCTTTGCACTCTACAAATCGATATTCATAGTATTTTTGAAAATGATATCTTGCTCCCTCACCCTGTCCACGCTCCAGATGTTTTTGGCATTCCCAGACAACCGAGAAGGTTCACAGGACTGTCCATTCTTTTTGCACAGTGCAGAGTTGCAATGAGGTGAGTGAAGGATCCTGCTCCTAAGAACACGGACTGTATCAACGACCTCATCTCCTGTAAAGACAAGATGGATACTTATGTGTCCACACTCCCTTGTTCCTCATGCCTCAAGGATATTTGGATTCCTCCTTCCTTCATACTTTTTGCCTCATGATACCCCTCCATCACCCAAATTGAACGAAGGATATTAGCTACATAACTTATAAAGTGCATGATATGGGCTACTCAACTGTACATAATTATGTATGAATGTAAAAACGATTGCTATGATTTAAGGCTCTCATAAGCGATAAAGTTATTTATATATTCACAAAAAAACAAGATCGTGGAGTTTTGGACGTAGGGATTTATTTGGACAGTTATTTTTAGCTTGATGAAATTCTCAAATCTTCTGTTCTCTGTTTTCCTTTCTTCTAGAACAATTGGAGGTCTCGGCCGCCAGCACCCCCGGAACAAGGAAATAAGCCACAGGTAAGTTTCCTATGCTTTTCTTCAGATTAACGCTAATACAGGAACCCTTTTTTTCTGGGTATATATCTCCCGTGGGGTTGCTGGGATGTGAGGGGTTTGATTTCTCTATAGTCATGATGACCAAATAAATGGTAGTGCCCAACTGAGAATAAAAAAAGAGAGAAAAAAGAAGGGAAAGAAGGAATCCTTTTTTTTTAATGTGCCCTTGGTCTTTCTTGCGAGATACATGGTTCTTTTAGTATTTGATGGCCCGCCCGATTTCCAACCAGGTCAGGTGAGTAAGGGGGGTGTTGTTAAAGGAGCTGCTTTAGACCGGGATAAATCCCTTGATAATATGCCCCTTAATTTTGATTTGTTATAAATGTCTATTCTTTTTCTTTTATTTTTTCAGCCATCTACACCCAATGTTGCTGACCAGAAGCTGGATCCAACAACTGAGGAAAAATCCCTTGATGATGTAAGTATATTCAGTCCATTGAAATACTTTTGTTAAACACTGATGAATATGCTGTTTGCCACTGCGTTGCATTGCTCATGATTATCATGCTAACAGAGAACTGGAGACACTCTTTGTCATTTATATATGAAAAAGCAGGACCTGGTTCTAAGGTTAAACTCTCCACCATCTGTACTATCTTTGCTTTGGCGGTGCAAACATTTAGAGCATATTCAGTCTAAAGTCTTGTGCATTGACTTGGGCACGATGACACCCAACAATATATACTCGACTATTTTAATCTAAACAAACAGACATTTGAGATTGCCAGATGATTGCACAGAAATACAAAAGAAAGCAAGGGCTCTTTTTGATATGAAATGGAAACAATTTCTACTTTGGGGAAGTGAGCAACAGTTAGATCCAACACTCATGGAGATCAAACATTCTTGCCTTACTTGTTACATTCAGCTAAGTCTAGGTTAATGCATTTAACATGCAAGACCGATTTTTTATTTGCAATACCATTTGCAAGGAGAGTAGGCAATAGCAGGCTTTAAGTTGCAGAGAACCATATTTAAAGTTTAGAAAAGAGAATGTGATGCTTATGACAATCCCAAAGTTTTTACCAAAGGTACCAACTGTTTTTCATTTAAGAAGGAAGATAACATTGCCAAAATTTTTAGAAAATCCTGCAACAGCAGCAGAAGAGGCGTTACATTCTTTGGACAATAAACGGTGTTTAAAGTTTAATTTGGCAGCTACCAAAGACATAAGACAGACAGATCAACGGTTTGTTGCACATTGTTTGGGACACAAATAAAAGGCAGTATCCAACAGACAATAATAGGAAGGTGGATTGGGACATGTATTGCTACAGCACAAATGTTGATGAACAGGCCACTGACAAGGAGAGTCAGGCCACATTCAACTAGAGCAATGGCAACGTCAACGGCTTACTTTGCAGGAATCTCATTGGAGAATATTTGTAAAGCAGCAACATGGAAGACAACACATGCTTTTGTAAAGGATTATTGTGTAGACTTGCAAGTAAGCATCGATGTGAGAGGCCGTTTTGAGAAATGCGTTTGCGTATGTTATACCTCGTTTAAGGTATATTTCGGAGATTCACATGCAGCCCTCCCACCTCCCTTTGGATGAGACTTTTCAGTGTGCGGAGAAATAAGTAGCAATTAGCCGTTTCGAAAATCTTACAGTTGGAGGTCAGTGGGCAATCAGCTGGAGGTAGAGCACTTTGATTGCCTGGAGTTCCGATCGTAAATAGATGAGGATGGGTTGCACAAGATGGCTGTTGGTTTATGATGGTATGTTATATGTTAAGTATGTACTGCTGTTGGAAAATACCAGGCGTTCCCAGTCTGACAATGGGAATTATTCAAGCATGTGAGTCTGTGAAAGATAACAATGCTGGAGGACCTGAGTTACAGGTAAGTAACTTATTTCCTTCTTTGCACTGGTGCATCAAGTGGATCCAGAGCTCCCTGCTGCTCAGAAAGCATTTGACTCACTTTCAAAAGCATGCAATTTTTACACACTTTCATAGATGGGATTCAGAAAAAGATCTCTTAGTGTAAATTCAGCTACTGTACCCCAGTACTAATAGCAATTGTGTAGACCAATATACAGATTAGAATAAGTTGGGCTACACTGATAGACTCTTTACTCTAGGGGTGGAAAAGCTGCCCACAATTTATAGTATTATTACCCAGGGTCCCAAGCCAAATATTTCTTTCACTATATTCACCTAGCATTTCATCTCCCCATACATAATAGCAAGCAAGAAATGGCAGGTGCCACTCCAGTCTCCACGTTTCCATCCAGGACTACAAATCCACCAACCAATTACTCTGATACCATCGAATGGACTTTCCCATGCATGATGCTCTTTAACACATCATGCAGGTGTGAAAAGAATTTTTCTCCCCTCGGCCCCCAATTCACAATAACCATATTCTGCCATTGTCCTATGAACCAAAAGCACAACAACAATTAGCATCCTTAGATATTAAAACCCTTGAAGATCTGTTGATTGATATTGATTACCCAACACTCAAAACGTTTAAACAGAGTGTGAGAACCCCCCCAATGGATGATGTATTAAAAGAACACCACAGACCTACTAAACACACTTCCCAAACCATCCACCTACCTTCGCAGCCTTGACCGTGTCCTTTGCCTCGCATCTCTTTGGGTTTAAAAAAAATAAATCTTTATTGATTTTCATAACAGAATAACAATGCAGTTCAACTACTGACCCATACTTCCCAACCCCACTCCCCCCAAACAGTCAAAGAGATGTAAGTCACAGCATAAGGTATTAGGTATCAAACCATACATGACATAAAGGTTGCTAACCCCCTTGCGTGCGCATGACGGCACCATGCCGTCATGAGCCACGGGTGGCGTGTGCTGCGCTCACCCCTTAGCCCCCCTGAGCCGCCATGGCAGAATTTGCGGCCCAGAGAAGGGGTTAAATAAAATAACTAGTATCATTGTTTCCAGGTGTAATAAATCTACAACTTTATCACATTTGCAGTATATCAAACATCCAGTTGATCCGCACTTTGCCCTGGTTCAGGACGCTCTATTTCTTGTTGTAATCTGACCTCCACTAAGTCCCATCCACATTTCCTCCCTGTTCAACTACGTTATAGACCAGTCTTTGAAGTACCCCACATTCAGCTCGTACCCACCTCGTGAATTCCCTTATCCATTGTTTTGGCGTGGGCAATGGTTTGGTCACCCATCTCAAGGACACACACTTTTTTGGCATGGTGAGGCCAAGTTTTAATACCTTCTCTGCTTATTTACTATGCTTAGTACGTGTCATTAGCCCCAATAAGCATATTTGAACCTTTGGTTGCAGCTGTTTGTCAATTAATATTCCTAGTGTCTGAATTATCTCACCCCAAAAGACATTCATGCCTGGGCATGTCCACCACATGTGAAGAAAGGTTCCCTCTGTTCTTTTACATTTGGGACACCATTCTGGTTTGGAGGAGTTTATTATATGTAGCCACTGTGGTGTGATTTAGTCCCTGTGCCTCCATTGTTGTGTATGAGTTTCAGTCGGGCGTTTAGTATAACTTTTCTGCAATATTGCATTATAGTTGCCCGGTACCCATCCAAGTCATCTTCCCATTGCAACCTTAGTGTGGAGATGCATGTATTGTGCTCCCACAGACACTGTTGCCCGCATAGGATAAGGAACTGATTTATTTGCATTTAGTAGGAACCCAGAGTGCTCCCCTACCTGAGCCAGTGCACTGTATACCACCGGCCATGTAGTCACTGGGTTTCTCGGTGTTAACAATATATCTTTGGTATAAAATAAGGTAATTTCCCGTTGACCTCCTACTATTAAGCCGTTCTTTGTTTGCCGGTGCATATAATTTGCGACAGCAGTTCTATAATCAGTGGAACTATCAGTGGTGACAGAGGTCATCCCTGCCTATTCCCTCACTCTAGTGGCCAGTGTTGACATTCTATTGCCTACTTTCACTCTCGCCCTGATCTCTGTATTTGGGGTTTAATTACTATACTCTATAATGCAGCAGGAGGGTCATCAAATGATCCTGAACCATTATCGAGAGTGAAATGGGAGCAAAACCTGAACATATCTCTTAATGATACCATATGGAAATACTGCTGCCAGTAAATTCAGCAAAAAGCACTGAACAGCAGGCATAGAGTCATTCATTTTCAATTTCTACATATACTACATTCCACTCCTGTACCAGTGTATGCTAAAGGCCTTGCAGCAGATTCGAGCTACCCCAAATATTATTACCTAGTGCCTGACTATTATCAAGTGGTCCTGCCCACCTATCTTTGCACTCTACAAATCGATATTCATAGTCTTTTTGGAAATGATATCTTGCTCCCTCACCCTGTCCACGCTCCAGATGTTTTTGGCATTCCCAGACAACCGAGAAGGTTCACAGGACTGTCCATTCTTTTTGCACAGTGCAGAGTTGCAATGAGGTGAGTGAAGGATCCTGCTCCTAAGAACACGGACTGTATCAACGACCTCATCTCCTGTAAAGACAAGATGGATACTTATGTGTCCACACTCCCTTGTTCCTCATGCCTCAAGGATATTTGGATTCCTCCTTCCTTCATACTTTTTGCCTCATGATACCCCTACATCACCCAAATTGAACAAAGGATATTAGCTACATAACTTATAAAGTGCATGATATGGGCTACTCAACTGTACATAATTAAGTATGAATGTAAAAACGATCGCTATGATTTGAGGCTCTCATAAGCGATAAAGTTATTTATATATTCACAAAAAAACAAGATCGTGGAGTTTTGGAAGTAGGGATTTATTTGGACAGTTATTTTTAGCTTGATGAAATTCTCAAATCTTCTGTTCTCTGTTTTCCTTTCTTCTAGGACAATTGGAGGTCTCGCCCGCCAGCGCCCCCGGAACAAGGAAATAAGCCACAGGTAAGTTTCCTATGCTTTTCTTCAGATTAACGCTAATACAGGAACCCTTTTTTTCTGGGTATATATCTCCTGTGGGGTTGCTGGGATGTGAGGAGTTTGATTTCTCTATAGTCATGATGACCAAATAAATGGTAGTGCCCAACTGAGAATAAAAAAAGAGAGAAAAAAGAAGGGAAAGAAGGAATATTTTTTTTTAATGTGCCCTTGGTCTTTCTTGCGAGATACATGGTTCTTTTAGTCTTTGATGGCCCCCCTCGATTTCCAACCAGGTCAAGTGAGTAAGGGGGGTGTTGTTAAAGGTGCTGCTTTAGACCGGGATAAATCACCAGCTCCTACTAATCTCAGTAGAGATTCCCAATGTTTACTGTGGCTTGGCAGTTTTAGGACGAGTGTAGGAGTTTTATGCAGCATGAGAAACCTAACAAAAGAAGAAAAGAAAACGCGCCCGTAATTTATGACACTCCACCTTCCCCTACGTTAACGCTAAAGTTCCAATGTGGGCCTTATCTTAGGCTCCAAGTAGACCCTTGTGTGGACCCCTCTATCCACTCGTGCTGGAATAGCAACCGGTCACGTGCCTGAGCGAGCGGCGTGGGCTGGGTGAAGAATGCTGCCGGCGGCCCTCCTGCCATGCACAGATCCTCACGTCAGCATCTTCATTCCCCTTTACTCTGCACAGCATGTCAGTTCCCAGGTGTTCTCCAGTCGCAGTGTAATCCTGAGCACCCACACGCCCTTGGTCTCCTGCACTTGGTTTTAAGGGCCTTGTAGGAGTAGTATCCAGGAAAGACTCCTCCCCTTCCTGTTTTCTTGTACCAATCAGGACACGATTTCCTGTTGTCCCTTCAAATGAAGCGTGACCTTGTCCTTCCTTTTTTTCTGTGATATCCTTGAAGGCCTGAAAAAGAGAAAGGGTGTTGCGATTTGGTGTTTCAGTGGCAGCGCCGGTCAGGGACCAGGGCACATCATTGTTCAGCCCTTCACCCACTCCATTGTGACACATTGGGAGGGAGGGGGCAAGCCAAACCGAGACCCATTTTGTGTGTGAAAAAGGCTGCTTTATTGAAACAGGTGCATATTACAAAATAACCAACTGACAACTGACTTACAAAACTAAAGCCTTGCTATACATCAAATAGCTGACCCCTGATCCCTTCCGCCCCTACGATCTCCTCAAAAGTTCCCCCACCCTGGCATTAACCAGACCCCCCCAGGATGTTGCGGCATGGATTCGCAAATTTAGCGGCACAAATATGGAAATTTAGCGGCACAAATATGGAAATTTAGCGTTATTTTTGCGGCACTTTATTTTACTTATAATCATTCATTTTCAGCCTCAAATCAATGGAAACTGTTTTAGCAGAGTATTCCACTTTGAAATAGGCATATTTAAAGTTCTGCAGCTCCAATCCTAACCTCGTGCCTGCCGGGAGACCTTTTTTGTGGCTAAAATAGTACATACCCAGCTGATTTTACAATTTGTTTTCCGAATCGCGAAATGCAGGAGGGTCTTGCCAAAGCTGTCTGTAGGTGAAACCAAAAAAAAAACAAAAACTAGGTGTTTCTCGATTGTCATAAAATCCTTTTAGAGTGATTCCCACTTATATTTGCAGTTTCAATTCATATTTCAAGGGAGTAAGAAAATATCTGATTTCCCTATTTTGTTTTACCTGTCTTTAAAAAGAAATGATGAGCAGGCTGGTAAAGTACTGGCCAGGTGACAGTCATACCTATATGGGACGGCAGGCACTCCATGCCAGTGCAACCTATGAGAGGCACTTGACAGAGCAGCTGCCAAGTTGTCTCTACTGTCTTGAGGACAGAGAACACCTGCCCTTTAAAGTTCCCGCCTCATGGCTACAGGACACAACATGGGCTCTGATTACAGGTCTTTCACCTCACCTGGCACCTACCCGGGACACAAACCCTCACCTGTTACAGACCTTCCGGTGCCATACCCACACCCGGTGCCATGCTTCCAGGGCACTGACCAACTCTGGTGCACTTGAAGGAGGCAATGTTACCAACCAAGAAAGCTCACCAGATTAAGCACTTGCTTTAGAGTTATGCGTTCAACTCGGAGGTTCAAGTCTAGACATTCCAGCTCAGCTGAGATGTCCTCCGTTTTCAATTAAATAAAGTGAGTCTAATGAACTCTGGCGATAGCAAAATGTGACTCACAGTGCAGTGGAACAGCAAAATTGCAGTGGTCAGTAATATATAAAAAAGTCCTTTCTGGCCTGAAGGCCTCAGTGGCCTTTTGGAATAAACTCCCGTTGTCTGTCACAGCGGGATTGCAGTGGCAAAGATGGTGCTCCGGCCCAGATGCATCTATGTGCTTCAAAACACACAATGTCCAATAAAACGGTGTACATTTAAACATCATTGATAGTTTACTAACTACACTCGGGGACAATTAGAACATGCTGCCAAGTGGTGTGAGGGGATGGCCCAAATTGGGGAAAATGATTACTGGCTGGAATACAGGGTGCAGACAATCTGCCCTAATGTCTCATGGAGGCTGCCCACCTGAGCGACAGCTGCCCCTACATAACGAGGCAGGTGGCACGAACAGGATGATTAAGGCCATATACTCCGGAAACTTCTGTGCTCTAAAAACTCACCGATAAGGTGGCCAGCAGCAGTCGCCACTAGAGAGCGCCAGGGCATCGTCCACCTAGATTTCAAAGTTATGTGGCATAAAGTTGCTTTTTAATCAACTAAGGGCTTTAAGCCCATGCTGGGCGCTGCCCTCAGTGCCTGGCTGCCGCTGGTCCTTGCAGAGATAAGAGTCAGGTAGCTAGGAGCTCTCGAGAGGGACACATGCTCTACTGAGCATGTGCCTCACAGCCAGCATTTATATTTTTTAAATTCCTAAGCGGTCCAAGTGCAGACTTGCCGCCAGCCAAGGCCTGACTTTTCGGGATCTGAAAAAACCTCCCATTCATGACACGCATAAGTGTCATCTTAATAAGCAGTCACGGGCGTCTAGGGCATAAGCCCTGTATTCCTGGGACTGCCTGTCAATCACTTCACAGGCTGCAAGCAACAACCCTGTGATGAGTCGCTGCCTGTGAATGAACTGATAGCATGTGACCTGAGGTCACACATTTACAGCTCAGACAGGAAAGGGATCATGAGCAGAGAATTAGAAGAAGGACGAATTCTACAAAAGCAATGTCACACCTACCAGGCAGGTATTTAAAAAAGCAAAACATGGAATGGCTCGACTCGACGGCACCGGCGGATAAGGAACTACAGGGCCGGGGCGGTTGGCGGGAGCATCGAGCCCCGTCCTCTGGTTCTGCGTCAGATCATTCGGAGGGAGAGGCACGGAGTCAGAGATCTTGGCGCTCCAGATCGACGAGCCCCCGCGGAGATCCACCTAAAGATGCGGCTGTCCGCTGAGAACATGAACTGCTTCATCAAGTCCAGCCGAACTTTAACGTATTATATGATTGTGTTGTATACAATTTATCCTTAAAATGCTCCAACGGGGGGAACTCTTTGTCCGCTCAAATGTCGCTATGGCTCTATTGCCGGACGCTGGACGCTAAAGGAATGCAGGACTTTCAGTTTGGGGACAGTGCCGAGATGGCGACCGGAGCTGGGGCCGGCCCACGTTCTCCGGTACAAGGTTCCTCGGGAGGGGGGGAGTGTAGTTCCCTCAATCCTGAGTAGGGGTGGGGCGATAGGCGCTCTGCGAATTGGAGCAGTGGGTAGTTCGAAACCTACAGAGCAGGGGGCAGTGTGGGGGGTATTTGTTTTTGGTGTATTGAGTGAATGGATCATGGTGGGTTTGGAAGGGGGGGAGGATTGGGGATGTTGGGGCGGGGGTAGAGGGGAGTAGCGGGTAGTTGGGGTGGGGGGCAGAAGTTTGACTGGTCACGTTTGGGCGACAGGGGCGAGCACCGGGGGCGCGCAGAGACTCATGTGGGGGTGCTGAAAGTGAAACAAGGCTATGGCTGAGCGATGGGATAAGAGCCTCAAAGTTATGACCTGGAATCTAAATGGGCTGGGGGACAAGCTCAAACGCACCACCGTGCTGCAATTTGTGAAACGACACCTGCCTGATGTTGTAATGGTGCAGGAGACTCATCTGCTAGGGAACACTTGCCACGCTCTCAACAGGTACGGCTACACCCTGGCGGTCCATTCTGGCTTTACCTCGGGGTCCCGAGGGGTGGGTATTCTCCTCAAACGCAATTTGCCCTTCCGTCCGGATTATACTGCAACTGACCCCCAGGGCCGCCTCGCCACGCTCTCCGGGAGTTGGGAGGGGTGCAGGCTTTCACTGGTGACTGTCTATATCCCGCCGGGCTTGCAGTCACAGGCTTTTGCTGACCTTGGGACTCTCCTCCTCTCCCTCCCAGACGGGCACTTGTTTATCGGAGGGGACTTCAACGCCGTGGTCTCGGGGGCTCTGGACAGACATCCGCCTAGGGACACACCTAGGGGGCAGAGGTGGCGCGGGGATTTCCTGGACACATTTGGCCTCACGGACCTATGGCGCCTTGCACACCCTACAGACACACAATACACCTTCTTTTCGAGGCCTCACCATTCTTTTTCCCGTCTAGACCATATCCTTTCTCCTCTGCAACACGACACAGAGGTACGCGTGGCCATCCACCTGGCGCGGGGAATCTCAGATCACTCGCCAGTCCTTGTTCAGATTACGGTAGGAAGCAGGCGGGAGGGGTGCGTTGCGCCTATCAACGCTTGGCACCTGCGCAACGAGAGCCTCCGTAAGGCATTGACACTTTCAATTGCCAGCTACTTTGAGTCCAACGAGGGCTCTGTGGACTCGGCGGTCACCCTCTGGGAGGCATTCAAGACGGTCCTCAGGGGTGAGACCCTTTCGGCGATTGCTGGCCGACGTAAAGAGAGGGAAGCCAGCTCATTCGTTTAGAGGCCGAACTTGAGACACTTGAGGATGGGGTACGGCCGAGGGTACTCCGGAGGCACGCCACAGATTTTCATTAAAAACCGCAGAATACCAGGCGATAGTCACGGATGCAGCCAAGAAAATGGCTGTCGCTACAGAGGCTAAAATATATGACCAGGGAGACAAGGCGGGTAAGCTCCTAGCGTGGCTCGATAAAAAGCACAAAGCGAGTAGAGTAGCGGCGGAAATACGTACACCTGAGGGCACGATGATCACTGAACCAAGACACATAGCCACAGAATTTGCCCGTCACTTTAGGACATTCTACAGCATGGGATCTGACCGCCCGGAGGAAGACTCGGTCGCCCTTTTAACAGATCTGAGGATGCCGGCCCTCTCGGACACAGAGCGGGACCTTCTGGACGCACTGCTCACTTCGGTGGAAGTGGAACGTGCAATCGCCGACCTACATCCTGGCAAGGCACTGGACCCCAACGGCCTACCGATTGACAAGCTCAAGCCTGACCTCCTTAGCCCCTATCTCAAACGTATGTTTGACGTGAGTCGGTCCAAGGGAATACTGCCCCGTGACTAACGACTAGCAACTATAGTCGTAATACCGAAGGAAGGTAAACCTAGGGAGTTGTGCGCCTCATACAGGCCCATCTCCCTACTGAACGCTGAGCCCAAAATACTTGCCAAGGTCTTGGCTAATAGACTCCAACCTGTCCTTGCCACGTTGGTCCACCCGGACCAAACAGGGTTCATGCCCCACCGGAACATGTCACTCAACCTTCGCCGTTTGAACGGAGTACTGGGGAGATGTCACACTTTAGGAGAGGACGCAGTGGTGGTATCATTGGATGCCACGATGGCCTTCAACACCTTGGAATGGCCGTACATGATGGCCGTCCTCCATAAAATGGGATTCGGCCCGCCTTCATATCATGGGTGCGCCTTCTCTATTCGGAACCGCTGGCACAGGTGGTTGTCAACAACAAGGTCTCCGAGACTTTTCACCTCGAGGGGTACGCGCCAGGGGTGTCCGCTCTCGCCCCTGCTCTTTGCCCTTTCTCTAGAGCCCCTGGCTACTTGTATCAGACAAGATGTAGCATTGAAAGGGATCCGGTGGGCGGATTGCTAGGACAGGATATCACTTTACGACGACGATATCCTCCTCTATCTTTCCCGTCCCCACAGATCGCTGATCGTGGCCCTTGATATCTTTACAAGCTTTGGTAAGAACTCCGGCTATACTATCAACTGGAGTAAATCTCTCCTATACGTCCTCATCGGAAGTGCCCCTGCCCTCCCAAGGGACTTTCCTATTAGGATAGTCACCGAAGGCTTCACTTACTTGGGTATCTATGTATCCAAAGATAAGGCAGCTATTTACGATAAGAACTTATTACCACCCCTACAGAGACTCTGCAGCCTGGCAGAAGCTCCCAGTCTCACTACTGGGCCGCACAGCGCTATTCAAAATGATGGCGCTGCCCTGCTTCCTGTACGTTTTCCAAAATGTAAATGTAATGTAAATTGATACTTGTATAGTGCACTACTCACTCGCAAGGGTCTCAAGGCGCTTGTACGAATACCGCTGTGGAACCTGTCCTGGCTTTCCCTGTGAGGCGTCCACTCCTAGGCACCCCCAGGGTGAAGGCCAGGCATCCTTAGCGTTGTGGGGGCCGTTGTGGAGATTAAGCAAGCTATTGCCCAGAGTTGCAGAGTGGGACTCTATGATTAGAATTGGCACCGAGGCGAGAATTATCAGGTCCGTGGAATTTTGAGCCCAAGACCCGCCGAGGCGGGGAATTGAACCCTGGTCCCGGGCTAGACCTCTGCATCATTTTTCGGCCATAGAGGCAGCGCAGAGAAACCTTTTATGGGCAGGCGCACCACGAATTGCCCTACAGAAGTTGACTCTCGGGTGGTACGACGGGGGATAGCTCTGCCTGACATCCACAGGTACTGTTGGGCAGCGCATCTTGCTGCGATCAACCAGGGTACCTACTGAGGGGGTAATGACCCAGGATACAGCATGGACAGGTGGCTCCTGTCTGGTGGGAATTATAAAGCAGTGCTTTACTCTCGACCACTCAAACATGACCTCTCGGGCCCTACACTCCACTCTGTGAACATTTGGCACATGGTCCAGCGGAAGCTGGGCAGGCAAGATGTGCTCGCATTAGCTACCCCTCTTTGGGTTTCGGAGCGTCTCGGCTTCCTGGGTCGCACGCGGGGATTCCGGAGTTGGGACCTCATCGGTATCTCCCGGATTGGGAACCTAAGGGACAAGGGTGGTGTTAAGTCATTCTCATCCCTCCAAACGGCGTACGAACTGGCAAACACTGAGTACTTCCGGTATCTTCAAGTTCGTCACTCCTTACAAAACAAATATTCCACGCAGCACTGTGCCCCCACCAGCCTCCCCCCTAGAGGATAGATTATTGGATGGCCTCCTACCTGAACATGCAATCTCACTCACCTACAAGAAACTGATAAACAATCTCCCCGACTTATTGCAGGGCCTCAAGGGGAGGTGGGAGGAGGATGGTTTGATTATCGATGATGAGGAGTGGACATCCGCGCTGGCCTCCCCTAGGGAGGTCGCTATCTCATCAAGGCTCCGACTCATTAAACTAAAAATTCTCCACAGAGTCTATATCTCTATCACTAGACACAAGGCTATGGGCAGGAGCGAAGATGACAGATGTAGGAGGGGATGCGGGTTCCTTTTTCCACATGATATGGGAGTGTCCGGTGTTGCAGGCCTACTGGGGAAAGGTGGTGAGATGTATGCAAGAAGTGTGGGGGGCTGCATTGCGCCCCGAAGCGAAGCGAAGCGGTGCGTTCTGAAAGTTTGGGAACCAACGGACCTCCCAGCTAGATGCAAACTGTGAGTCACTCTCGGCCAGATGGTGGCAAAACTGAATATTGCAAATCTCTGGGGGGCGAATACGCGACCCCCTCAGCCTAACCGATCTGCGCTCGAGGTCGATCTGTAACTGTCCAACGCTGTTAATGCCTGTCGCTAGCACATGAATGTGCCTGATAGACCCACTGTGCTATACTGTGCGCCTCTGTAGCTTGCTCACGTGACCACTGTATGCTTTGTTTGTTGAAACTGCAATAAAAAGAATTTAAAAAAAAAGAAAAGCAAAACATTAATTTAAATGCGTGTCACTGGAACATCATAGCTTATGTTAATGTATACTCTGACAGCAGGTGAAGAAATGTAACAGGGGAAACGAAAGCAAACCTGCTGTGCCCTAGGATACTTATCAAAATGAACTTTCCTTTCCCTTGAACTCATGTTAGGACATACATTTGTGTGGTTTGGTTATTTGGGATGGCATCTGGCTCTTGCTCACTGTGAGAAATCTGTTTCAGATTTATTACATGTCAAGCGAGAGCAGGACTTCTCTCAGGATTTAGTTTTTGGTGCAAGAAATATTCATTTGGGACAGACAAGTCATTTTGAAGCTGCCCCCTTTGATCTGCCGAGAGACGGCTGCTGCAGCTTCTTCGAGATAAAAGTTAAGAGGTCGGCAGGAGTTCACTGCCACCAGAGATGTGATACACACCTAACAATATATCTTTTGTGTTTTCACAGCATCTTAAAAAAAAAATTGCCTGCATTCTCCAAATTTAGGGGGCAGTTTTGTAAAAATCGCTGCCTTTTTTCAAAACTGCCGATTTCGCAATTTTTTTGTAAATCGCGAAATTGGGAAATTCTGGAGGGTCTGATTAACAACATTACACAGTATTGCAGTTAAAACTTTTTCCCCCAATAACACCCTGTTTCCTACCTGCCTTCCTGCAACTGTAACTAACAAACATCTATCCTGAAACTTAGACTACCTGCCGACCCTTTTCCTGCCCTTGTTCACAAACTTCCAATACTTAACGAAAAACCTATGTCAACCCTGGCCAACTTTACCAAACCCTGCAAGCCCCTGTTCCAAGCGACAACCTCCATAAGATCCCTTATGCACCTGTCTCCACAAACCTGGCCTAAATCAAAGAATAAACACCTCTTAAAAAGAGGTATGGGAGGGTGGGGCCAACAAAGCTATTACTAGCTACCCTGCTATCAGCCACCAGGTCACCAAAACCTAAAATGGTGGCTGGCAAATCCCCTCATAGGATTATTTAAGCATAGGGCTACTTGGGCTGCTTGGGCCACAATTGGGCTATAATTGGGCTACACCCCGAAAAAGCCCAAAACCACAAAATGGCCAATCCGGAAAGCCCAAGCCCCTTCCAAACTGCCCGGGGGCAGACCTTACTACATTCGGCTGCCCCCCTTGGATGGGAGGCGGCAAGCCGAGCCGAGACCCATTTTGTGTGTGAAAAAAGGCTGCTTTATTGAAACAGGTGCATATTACAAAATAACCAACTGGATACTGCCTTACAAAACTAAAGCCTTGCTATACATCAATTAGCTGACCCCTGAGCCCCCCTTTGCCTATGATCCTCTCAAACGTTCCCCCACCCTGGCATTAACATAACAACATTACACAGTATTGCAGTTAAAACGTTTTCCCCCAATGACAACCTGTTCCCTACCTGCCTTCCTGCAACTGTAACTAACAAACATCTATCCTTAAACTTAGACAACCTGCCTACCCTTTTCCTGCCCTTGCTTACAAACTTCCAATACCTAACGAAAAACCTGTGCCAAACCTGGCCAACTTTTCTAAACCCCGTCACCCAGGAAAAAGGGGGTGATGGTCACTACTGCCTAGGCCCCTTTTTTCTGCCCCCGTCCTATAGACCTCTTACTTTATAGGGTGGCTCTGAACATTAAACATTGTGGCTAAACACCTTCCTCCATTCACAGCCTTGACAAGTAGACCTTGTCTCCTCCAAAAAAATCCACTGCATCAAAACGAATGTCCCTGTGCACAATTCTACCAAAACTCAATTCCCTGCAAAAACAAGACATCTCTGTATTAAGCTCCCTCCTGGCTCTGTCCTCTGCTCCTGGATTAGTTGCCCCCGCCAGACCTGGCGGGGCACAACGCTGTCCATACCACAAAACATCCTGACCACTGTTGTTTAATACGTGCTAAGTCCGTCTTCATGCGTCTCCTCAGGACTATGCCCTTCTCTTTACACAAATTGTTTCCACCCAAATGTAAAACCAAAATGTCCGGACACCGACCCCCAACTAGCAGACCGTTAAGACACGGAATCAGCGCCTTTCAAAACATGCTCCCTTTTCTTTTCCATAACACTTTGAACAGTTTAATATTAAAACCAAGATTCTGTCCGAAATAACTTTCTTCTGCTTGTATGTGCGCCCACTTCACAAAGGAGTGTCCCATAGCCCAGATTGACATTCCCAACGAAAGGGGAGCCAGCCACCGAACCTGAAACGAGAAACATTGCCTGAATTTATGCTTTGTAACAACTGCGCTTAATTCCTTATCCCTACTGCGCAATTATTGCTTATAACAATCTGAGGATCACCTCCCCAAGTGCATATCACCCTGTCCCCACCCTCTATTGCTTGCCTCAGATGCAGCCCCAATCCGAAAAGAGTGTGTCCCAATACCTGCACTGTGTATGCCCAATTCCTTTAGTGCCTTCCTCAGCACAGCTAGTAATTGGAAGGCTGTTTCCCATTTGCATGCACAAAAACGGGCTCCCTGATATCCTTAGATGCTGCTCGCCAGTGAAGCCCCCATCTATAAGGGCAAGTATGCTTAGGCAATGGAGTCTACAACAACATCCATTTTCCCTTGCCCTTTAGATCCCTTTTGGACTTTTTTAACTATATATGTACACCCGCATCGCGCAAGACCACATCTTCCCAACCGATCCCCCGCCCCTTCTGTCCCCTAACGACTCAGACACTCTTAATGCACCAAAGAACATCCACCATCAGTGTGGAAAACATGCATGACTCAAAGGCGTGCAAATTCTAGGCAAAATCTTAATTACGCTGCTCAGCAAATGCCATGACAAGGGTCTCCTGACCGTATTCAGCTGGCCACGCTCCCTGGACCACCCTTCTAGCATCCTTGAGCCCAATTCACTCGCTGAAGGCATGTAACCCCAGAGCAATTTACCCATGAATGCAATTCCAGCTAATTTTCTTGCAATTGATACCCTGTGTAAGCCTTTTCCAATCATATCCTGGATAAACTGATTCACACCGTCCCTTGGCTGTAACTCATTCGAGCGCCGCTGGGCGCCTGACAGCAAAACTCTTTCCATGCTAGATTATAGGCTATCCTAGTGGACTTATCCAGTGATCCTACCACCAGTTGTAGCATCTTTTGTTGCCTACGTACCACAACTCCTGCAGCATGGGTGTCGGAATCCTGTTGGCGTCCTTGGCCAACTCACAGAATCTCCCCCACAGCGAACGAGACAAAGCATTCGCTATGTCATTGTTCACACCTGGGACGTGCAGTGCTCCAAATGCTCTATCATGACACAAACAACCTAGGGCAAAACCCTCAGCAACTGTAAAACTTGTTTGTCCCTTGCTGACTGATGGTTCACAATCTCTACAACCGCCCTATTATCAACTTTAAAAGTCACCTTCCCATGTGCAAGCTGACTACCCTATAGTGTCACTGCCACAACTAAGGAGAAGAACTCCAGAAATCCATTCTGTTGGCCACTGCTCAGCACACCACTTCCCCTGCCAGTAGAGGCCAACACCTTTGCTGTCTATTGTATCTGAAAGTATCTGCACATCCCAAATGAGATCTCCCCTCCCTTGCCAGTGTAACGCCATTGAAAGTTTGCAGAAAAACGTGTCACATTCTCAAATCTTCTTTTACGCCTGCAGAGAAAGGCCCATGATGATGAGGCAATCTGTTCCCCCAATACCCTCACAAGCCTCCTGCAAAAGGTTCTCCCTACTCTCACTACCCTACATGCAAAAATTAGATGCCCTAGTAAGACCTGTATCTCTTTGACCATTACTTTTTCCTGTGCCAGCACGGTGTTAAGCAATTCCAGCATTTTATCCTATTTATCATCTTGCAACCGGGCTTGCATTTTTCTGAAGTCAATCTCAATTCTAAGAAAAGACAGTGCAGTGCTGGTGCCCACCGTCTTTTTTCGGGTGCCAATGGCACTCCCAAATCCTCTGCCAGCTCTTTGAAATTTTCCGGGGCCTCCTGGCACTCCGTGGAGCAAGAGGTTCCAACAAAGAAAAAATGCATCCAAGTAATAGGTCAATAACATCTGCCCCCGTCCTTTTTTAAAACAACCACTGCAGACAAGGTAATGCCTTGTCCACGTACCATTTACCATTGAAATTGATACACAGAAGATCCCAAACATCTAGATAGACTGGAAGCAAACGGAAATCCAATTTCCTGTCACATTTTGCCACTCCCACCATTGCGCCCGCCGTCACTACCAGTGACATGGTCCCGTCAACTGACGAGTAAAAAACAGTAGCTTCCTTTCATCAATAAAATCATTTACCCAGCACCCTTCTGGCCAGGAAAAATGCTGAATAAACCTGAATTGTCTGGGGTTCTTTCTTGGGCACCACCCTAATTGTTGACACAATCAAGTTGTCCAGAGGCTAAACTGGGAAAGGCCTACCATTCTCCCTCTCCTCACCTCTTTGTCTAATTTCTCTAGCCGAACCTGTGAATGTTCTTTGCTGACTTCAAATTTTCTGACCAAAGTCTGTGTCTAGGCGCAGCATACTCCAAATGAAAACCCCACTTTGAACCCTTCTCTTAGTACTTCTGCAGCCTTCTGGTTGTCTTAAGTCTGTAAGGCTGCCTCCAATTCGTATGCCTAACTGGCGTATGATTCAGAAAAGGGGGTGGTGATGAACAGAGTGTCTGAATTGAGCAGACCACTCTTACCCAGTCCAAAGATCAGGGCTTGATCCATCACCGTTATTTATCTCACTGCCCCATCCCAGCTCAGAACCTGGCTATATGCAAATCAGTCTGTCCCTGGCCCAGTGCATCATGGGAACAGGGCAGACTAAACTACCAAGCCAATTCTTCACCAGAAAGGAGACAAGCTACCGGGGACCGGTTTCTGGCATTTCAGCCGTCTTCGGCCCGGCTTGCTTGAATCCTGATGGAGCAGTGAGAAAGGGACTCATGTCTGAGTATACCCTGCCACACCTATAGTGGCCAAAAACGATCAGAATCCAAAAATGCACTGGGACAGGAACAGACTAATTTGCATACAGCCAGGTTCTGAAACTGGGATGGTGCAGTGAGCTAAAAAACGGTGTTGGATCTAGCCCTGATCTCTTGACTGGGTGAGAGCGTTCTGCTTAATTCAGAGACTCTGTCCCTCACCACCCCTTGTTGTAAATATTTTTGTCCACCCTAAGCGTGGAAGGGTATTCTTAGATGTGAGACCCTTGCTCATTGCACCATCAGGATTCAAGCAAACTGGGCCGAAGACGGCTGTAATGCCAGAAACCGGTCCCCGGGAGCTTGTTTCCTTCCCAGTGTAAGAATTGGCTTTTGTAGTTTGGTTTGCCCTGTTCCCATCATGCACTGGGACAGGAACAGACTAATTTGCATACAGCCAGGTTCTGAAACTGGGATGGTGCAGTGAGCTAAAAAACGGTGTTGGATCTAGCCCTGATCTCTTGACTGGGTGAGAGCTTTCTGCTTAATTCAGAGACTCTGTCCCTCACCACCCCTTGTTGTAAATATTTTTGTCCACCCTAAGCGTGGAAGGGTATTCTCAGATGTGAGACCCTTGCTCATTGCACCATCAGGATTCAAGCAAACTGGGCCGAAGACGGCTGTAATGCCAGAAACCGGTCCCCGGGAGCTTGTTTCCTTCCCAGTGTAAGAATTGGCTTTTGTAGTTTGGTTTGCCCTGTTCCCATCATGCACTGGGACAGGAACAGACTAATTTGCATACAGCCAGGTTCTGAAACTGGGATGGTGCAGTGAGCTAAAAAACGGTGTTGGATCTAGCACTGATCTCTTGACTGGGTGAGAGCTTTCTGCTTAATTCAGAGACTCTGTCACTCACCACCCCTTGTTGTAAATATAACTGGCGTATGAGCCTTTTGTCCCAGAAAACCCATAGCTCCCCTTGACCCCGAAAAATGCTGCTACTGTTGTCCCCTCGTGTTGCCCCCCGCTCCTACTGCTGCCCCCCTTGCTGAAAACCCCTCCTACCCCCAAAACAGTTGGTCATGGGATGTTTCTCCACGTATTTTGAGCACTCATGGTGAAATCTGCAAAATGTGCGCGTGCACAGCCCTTTATTGAAATCATTCACTCATAAATCTTTATTTCGGTAATTTGTTACCATAAAAGATAAGTATACAATTCATACATTGTTAAAAATATAAAACAGTAAAAACATAGAAGATACATCAGAGTCCAAATGACAGATTCATTAAAAGAGGGAGTCACGTTCCTACTACAGTAAGAATCAGTGTCCAGCCTTAAGACACTGACTTCTCAGAACCTACATTGCTCCTAGGAATTTGGCCACTGCAAAGACAATCTGGTCCGACAAGTCTGTTTTCAACACTCTAAACGCGGCCAGGCACTCTGCAAACCCCAGATTCCTGCATACAGGGACAATCCATTTCTTGCGGGACGCGCGATATGCCGGGCAGAAAAAAATTATATGCAGCTCAGATTCATTGGCCACTCTGCAAGCCGGATATATACTAACTGCTGGTTCACTCCACTTGCTGGTTAGATCTCGAAGTGGAAGGGTCCCATGTCTCCATTGCAAATAGAGTTTCCTGAGTAAGGCAGGATATAGGTTGTCCAAGGCTGGTTCAAAACTGTAAGTGTCCTTGATGCGTAAAAAAGACTCCGTGAGTGTCCCAAGGTTTTGCCGACGACAGAGTGCCGCTAGTTTGCTGTCGTAGTAAACCTTTGCCAGTCTCTTTTTGGGAATTAATGGACAAGCAGATGAGGGCTCAGACCAGAGTGTTGATAGGCCTAAACCCTCCAGCTCAGTTTTGATAAATTTAAGCCATTTAATTTTCCCTGCGTTAGGCATGGCTAGCACCTCCTGAAGCCCCTGTCTATAGGTAATCAGTTCTGGGACTGCCCACAGCCTACGCCAATACATCAGGGGACGCAGTGCCAATTCTTCAGCAAGAGGTCGCAGCCCTATATCTAACCTTAGTGGAACAAGGGGCGTGATGGGCGAAAGTGCTACCATCCGCCTAATAAACTTATTCTCCTCTCTGACCAGGTCTGGAGAGGATACATGACCCCAAAGCTCACAACCGTACATGGCCGCGCCCCTTGCCTGTGCCCTGTAGATCTGGAGGGGTGGGCAAACGGGTTTAATGGATGATATGTTTTTTCCCATAAGCTTTAGGAACCCCCCCGTGTGCTGAACCAATTTGAGTAGTGCTTTTTCTTGGTGTGTGCACCAGGTCATATTCTCATTTAACATGACACCAAGGTACTCAAAGGTTCGCACCCTTTCAAGTCTACTTTGCCCTATGGTGGGGCTAGGTCGTAGTTTTGGTGGGGGATTAAAAACCATAAATTTGGTCTTTAGGGTGTTGATTTCTAAACCGTGTTCCCCACAAAAATCCACGAATCCATTCAAGACGCGCTGAATCCCCATTGGGGTCTTTGAAAGCAGCAGGGTGTCATCAGCGAACATAATCGCCGGCACCCTGCTGCCTGCCAACTTCGGAGCGTCAGAGTTGGTGACCCCATCCAGGTGGGTGATTACCCCGTTGACGTAGAGGCAGAACAGGGTCGGTGCAAGCACACAGCCCTGCCTTACCCCCTGTCAACGGGGAACCGGTTTGACAACGCCCCCTCCTTACCACACCTCACCTGAGCAAAGTTGGCAGTGTGGAGACGAATAATCATCTCCAGCAAGCCCTTAGGGACCCCCAGTTTGGCCATCACCTCCCAGAGTTTTCTGCGGGGAACCAGGTCGAAGGCCGCCCTCAGGTCCACGAATACAGTGTAGAGGCTGCCACCCTCCAGCTGTACCGTTTTCCAAAAAATGAGGGCGAGCCGAAAGACCTGGTCTATGGTGGAGACCTTCCTTCTGAACCCCGCCTGGAGTGGACTCAGAATGTCGTATTCCAACATCCATTCCCACAGACGATCCAGAAGTAGCCTGGTGAAGAGCTTCTGGGAAACATCTGTTGAAAATGAGCCCGCATTACTATCAATGCCCGGGCTGCTGGCGCAAGTCGCCTCTTAGTTCCCATTCTGAATAGTTACCAAATAAAGAGACGGGCGCTGGGAGCAGGAATCACAAGAACAGGATTTATTACTCATGAGGAGAGCCTGTCATTTCGGACACGAAACACTGTGTCTTTCGGGAGGTGCTCTAACAAGTGTTCTGAGACATCGCCTTTTATACCTTACAAAACACTCCTTATTACAATAATGACATTGTGAAACAAGGAAAAGACATTCCCGTAATCCTCGTGTCAATCCCACCCCACATGTAACCACAATAGAGACCCTTGAACTGCCGATAAGAGGAGGGGCAATCACGCAGCTGAGTGTTCCGCTGATTATTAGGATGTGTGCGCCTGATCGTATCCCAAGGGGTGGGGAAGCCAGGATCAATAGTGGGTCCTTTGAAGAGGAGTGACTTCATGCAATAAGGGGCAGTAAACAGTATCCCCCGGCTTAGGCGATGGCCTCGGACATGTGTGCTCAGTCAATCGCGGAGGGAGGGTTTACTAACAGAGGGGTTATTCATAAAAGGAAAGGAGGTGTTGGTCAGGCGCGGCCGTGACTCCCAAGGACAGGGTCATGCGGACCTGTGCATGTGAGGGAAGGGCGGCCAGAGTGCGCGGAGGGAGAGGGTTATTCGAGAGGGGGGGGGGTGTTCAAATGCGCGCAGGAGGGAAGCCGGGGATTTCAATGAGCGGGCAAAGAGGCCATGGTGCCTAAAATGGCTGTCATGTACATATGGGCGCGGGCTTTTACTGGCGGAATGATGCGGTCAATATTTCACGGTATTCATGGTGCTTACAGGGAGGGGAGTGGGAAAAGGCAAATGAACGCCGCTTATGTACATCAATTTTTCTAATTTCCACAGTCGCCGCTTTTTACATAAGAAAGTTCATTTCCTAGTCAACGGGTGTACATATAAACATGTGTTGTTTGATGAAATAGCATTTGTCAATACTAACATATTGCATATAACCATGAACAGTCGACGCGATTGGCAGAATGCGGCACATAGGAAATTGCATTTGCAAACGTACTACATAGCATAAATGCTTCTGACTTTCTCAAAAAATGTGACCAATGAACATTTTGACCAAGTAGTTGAGGGAGGAATTCAGTCCAATACATAAGATCTCTTCGTCACAGTGTCTTTTTAGCAGTGAGCCATCACTGGTAGGCTCTAGTCCGTGTCCTTTAGTTGGCGCTGTTGAGCACCGGCGGTGGAGCTATAGGTCCAGCTCGGATTTAACCTTCCACGTTGCAAGGTGCGGTCTGTCCTCTGCTGTTAGACCACAGTCCTGTTCCCTAACCAATCCTTTTGGTGGCGCCTTATGCTTGGCACCTATATTTCCGTGGCACAACCCTATTTCCACCTAAATGCTGTTCTTCCTTTTGGCAAGAAGTCACGTGAAAAAGAGGGTGTGTGGTTCAATAGTCGATAGGAGAGAGGACGGAGTGGGGTCAGATTTCCTGGGACACACCAAAAAGGGACCAAGGGAGCAAACGATAACAAGCAAGCAGGCCCATCAATCGGGCTTGAAAAGGGGGACGGAGGTTTCAGGCACACGTGGGTTAGCGGACAGAGAGCTTCAGGACAGCCCTTCATCCTTTCGTTTATCGCGTTTGAGAGTGCTGCCTCGTCCCGTATCTTGTTGCGCTGCGGCTCCACCTTTGGTCGAGGTCACATGTGTCTCAGGATCTGCAGCTAGGCTGTGCGTCACGTCCGACCCTTCTCCTCCGGTGATCGTATATCTTTGAATGGGTAAAAACAAGTTTTAGAGCACTGACAGGAGAAGAGATTTTTACATTTGAATTCCACTCGCAATCCTAACACCTGGGTGGTATGCTCATTGGTCATAGTCAGAAGTCTACTATCATGAAGTAAGCATGTGGGTATTTCTACTGTGTTCGTACTAAGCCTAATCGGCGTTCATTCATGACAAATATGGACAGAAGTCAGACTCTTATCACTTCCGTATTTCATCAAAAACTCCAAAATTGGATAAATATTCAGGGGAGACTCGTCCTTCTAACCCGAGCCTTAATAGTCTTACATTTCCCTTTAGAGCTGGCTAACTCTTTCAAACAGAGCGGGGGGTGCAATCATTGATACATCGGGGACAGCAGTTGGGGTCAATCAAGTGGGGCGGGGACGCTTCGGGCATTCGCGCTTGGGTGAAAAGGGGTGGGGCAATCTGGGCATTAGGGGTCAATCTAGACGTTGGCGCTTATCTCTGATGAACTGAAAAAATAGGGTGCCATTGACATATAGTTCCCCTATAAAAGGCCAGATTGGGGGACCTTAGTCGTCTTACCTGTCCTTTCTTTCTTAGCCAATTCGAGTTCATTCATTTTGCAGAACGGAGAGGTAGTAGTATGGCGAGATACAATCATTTTAGTTTCTGTCAATTTCGCTGAACACCTTCGCGTTCAATAAGTATCCAATCAGACTGGTGCCAGCGAGGCACAATTTTACCACAAAAAGGAAGATGGAACAGGGGGACTCTCGTAGAGAGTGAGAGTCGTCCGCAGTCTAAACGAGCCATTAGGTACACGTATGACATGTAGGGAGAGAGAGAGAGGGAGAGAGAGAGAGAGAGAGAGATAGATAGGGGGAGAGAGAGAGAGAAAGAGAGAGAGAGAGAGAGAGAGAGAGAGAGAGAGAGAGAGAGAGAGAGAGGTGTGTACGAAAATAGGTCATTTAATGCGCTCACAACACAGAACAGCAGGGGTCAGGTAAAAAGAGACGCAAACAGAGGGGAGACATAAACCCATACAGTACATACGCACAAACTCAGACGAAGGAAGACAGTACATGTATTACGTACAAAGATATTTACGACAAAACATAGAACAGTTATTGGCCAAAGAAAAAAATCTCTTTTTGCATGCTGCGCATCTTAAATATCTTATTTATCTACGGGCTGAGCTCTTTTTACCTTTTTCCTCCTTTTTCCTCTCGCTTGCTATCTTTTCGAGCGTTCTCGTTGGCTAATACTTACACCTCGGTCAGCCGGTCAGAAATTAACCTGGTCGGGCTATTGCCCATGGTTGGATCCTAAATCATTTTTGACTCTCTTCTTTTGGTGAGAAGTCCTCCAGGCTGAGGCAACAGAGGGTATTGATCGGGAGAACAGTCGGACAGCTTTGCTATATCTATAAGAGTGGGAGAAGGAGGTGGTACATTTTGAACATCAACAACATTCCTACCTCCCCAGACGGGTGGTGCCTGGGTAACCCTTACCCCGGGACTTTTCCTTGTCCTTTCCCTATCTAGTTAAGCGTCATAGTTGCATTATCTAATGTGCTAGTTCGAGTCAAATTCCGTCATACAGTACTAACCCGTCAAGTTTCTATGTCAGTCCATCCTCCCAGTCGCTACGTTCTAAAGAGGAACAGTCATATCTAAGTCTACGTCTTTCAAAATCCGCTAGCATAAGTACTATGCTCAAATCCCCTCCTTCCCCTTTCGTCGGTCGTTCGATCATCACTCCTTCATACTTCAGCCGATGTTCCGGCGCAACCTGCAGAAGGGAGGAGAAAGAAGGGGTGGGGGGGGGGGTAGCTTTCAAAACACATCAACGCGCATAAATCCGAAAATGTTTTTACCTACCACATACTCGACCTATCTGCACGGGGCGCATTCTCTACCATCTCGGCGTTTAAGCCCAGAGGGACCAGTAGATAATCATTGATGGTCTGCGTATCTACACGAATCACTCGATCGTGGCCTTTTAGGTCGTGTGCAAGGGTGGTGGTCAGGTGGTATTTCTGTGGTGTCGCTCAAGGGCGTCTAAAACACTTTTCCGGCTGCATGTGACACATAATGTAGCTGCTAAATATCGGGCCTTTTTTTACCCTTCAACCTTAATAAAGCTGCTTATTTTTCGCTTATATTGGAGACAGTAGTAACACATTCAAAAACTCATTAATGCGACCGCTACAATTATACTTTCCTTTTCAAAATTCCTTTAATTAATAATGTTGGCGCACAAATACGGGCCTACAACCCAGCGGGCCGGCCATGGATCAGACTGGAACCGTGCATAAGAGGAACGAAGTCGGTGATCATTTATTTCACAAAGTGCAGCAGTGCAATAAAATCGTATCGAACTTTCCTACAGGGCGAGTATGATGCATGTCAAGAATTCAAGCTTTCAATATTATTACCTCATTGTCTATCTATTTACTCAAGACCTAACGTTTATCAATTCATTGTCCAAATGCTCAATCAGTGCTTATTTCATACCAATTCATTGCTTCCAAACATAATTAGTACCCACCCTGAATCAGTTCACTGTCCCAACACATAATCAATATCTATCTTAAATCGCTTTATTTTCTAAGCACATAATCACTATCCATCTTATCGACTTTCATTGTCCAAAAAATGCATACATATCTCGGAGCATCAAGGTTTGAGCAATCAGGGTGAACAGGGAGTTTGAAAGTTTCATTTTGTATCGGCGCCATTTTGGGCGAGGTCAGGCAGGTCCCAGTATAGTCAGAATGCCTCCACTGACTCGTGGTTGGATCAGAACCTCTTTTGGCAGTTCAAAAAGTTTTTCGCAATGGGGTAACAGACTAGCGATATGAACCATCAGTCAAAAGTGGGGAGGGAGGCAATAATCTTTCCTACCGGGTCATTCTGGTGTTCCACCGGAACTGAACAAATCTGTATCTTTGCAGGATTTTAGTCATTTCCAAACTGAGGCTGGCGCCGACAGGAGTGCACCGACGTCTCGTGGCTCCATCGGAGGACAGGGCGGGGGGCACCTTGTGGAGAGGTCGGCCCCCCGGCTCTTTTAGAATCTTCAAGGTTGAGGAGTACAGGGCGTGTGCCCGTCCCGGGCAAGGAAACCCGCTTTTTGATATGGACCCTCTTCAAGCAGGAGCGTTGGGGTGTCGCTGGAAGCCTCCACCTGGAGGGAGGTGGGGGAGGCTCGTTCGCGCCGCCTCCCCCTTCCAGCGACCCCGTGCCGTTCTCCGGCTCCAGCGCTTTGGTACGGCCGTGCCAGGCAATGAAGATGGGGGGGGGGTCGGAGGCAGCAAGACATCCCCCCCCTTGTCATGTGGCGGGACTACCTGCAACTCAAGCGTTGTCATGTGGCGGGACTACCTGTCACTCTCAGGGGTTGCCGCTGGCGGGGCTACCTGCAACTATCCAGGGCCGTTCAGGACATAAGTGAAAAGAAAGAAGTGTTGTTGCAGCCATTATAGCTGAAAGAAGCGCTGCCGACCTCGCCTTGGCTTCGGACTTTGATGTTGGCCGGATCAGGCAAGCGAAAAAAGGGGGGGGGTCGGTGGCTGAGGCAAGACATCCCCCCCCCCGGGGCCCGCAGGGCAGAAGGAAGGAAGGGAATGGGGAGACCATCACGACCTCCGGGCCGTCCGCCCCACAGCCTCCCCCTCCGACGGCGGCCAGCCAGGCCCTGCTCTGCACGCGCCGAGGCCTCGCCTTCCGGATGGGCGTAACCGCGGACCTGTTGCACGCCGGGAGCTTCCGGAATGGGGGTAGGTGTCTATGGATTTGTATCTATTTCATGTTACCGTTATTTGGGCGTGGTGGGTAATGAGGTAGACATGTTTGGGGCAGGAATAGGCAACGGAACCTAGCTACCTCGTGGCTGTCTTGCTGTCAAGCTTTCACTATTTTATATTTCTTATTACGAACTATTCCTAATGTTTCTTATTTATAGTGAAGTCGAAAGCTCATCAGGAGGTTACTGACTTAGGCCGATTTCTTTTATTTTTCCTTCTTTTCCTTAGCGTGTTTCAAGCTAAAGTTTCTGTTAACAGGGTACGGTGATCACTTCATATTTTTACGTGTCCTTTTTCATTAGGGGTACTCCTGGACGGACCAGATGAGTTACCTCCAATAAATGGTCCGGGGTGGAACTAGATTATCAATCAGTGGAGAACACATGTCCCTTCATTAGGGTATCATCCTGGACGGACCAAATGATGTACCTCCAATTACTAGGGTAGCCTCCTGGACGGACCAGATGGGCTACCTCCAATAAATGGTCAATGAGTGGGGAGCATATGTCCCTCCATTAGGGTAGCCTCCTGGGCGGACCAGGTGAGCTACCCCCAATAAATAGTCAATCAGTGGGGAGTGGGTAGGCCTGACGAATCATAAAGGGGCATAACCTACCCTTTACTATTTGCAAAGACTAGACAGAATATTTCTATTCCACGTTGTTTGCAAACATAAAATACCTCAAACAAACAATTCCTTGGACAACAATGTCCAGTCAATCAATCAATCAGTGGGGAGAAAAACAGGCATGACGGATTACAACGGGGACAAACGTCTGCATTACCTGCCCTTCGCTATCTGCAAAGGGAGACAGAATATTCCTATTCGTCTCTGTTTGTGGACAGGGAAGATCTCAAAGAGCAACAATCGATTATTAATCGATATCAAACAATCAGTGGGGAGAAAGGTAGGCCTGACGAATCATAAAGGGGCATAACCTACCCTTCTCCATCTGCAAAGAGAGACGAACGTTCCTATTCGCCGCTGTTTGCAAACAGAGAATGTCTCGTTCTCAAGAAGAGAACCAATATTTCAAGTAGCCACCAAAGCTACTGAATGAACCAATAACAACAATATCAGTATTTAAATACCGATTCCAATACAATCAATCAATCAATCAGATGGATAAAACCACCCTACCAATCAGGCGTAAAAACACCCTACTTAATCTTACCCGGACCGGACCATGCGGATAGTTCTTCCCCCTCCAGCGCCCGATCGTTCTCTTACTCTATGCAGCATTCCTGTGGGATTCCAGTCAGGACAATAGGTCACTCGAGAGAGGTCCGTTCAGAATCGGTGAAGTTCATTCAATCGGCAGCCGGACGAGGGCCCTCTCAAGGCAGGTATACTCCGATCATTTAGATGTTCACCTCATCGTCTGGATCTCTCTTACTGGACCTTATGTCACTGATGGACCCCGCGTTGGGACGCCAATTGTTGAAAATGAGCCCGCATTACTATCAATGCCCGGGCTGCTGGCGCAAGTCGCCTCTTAGTTCCCATTCTGAATAGTTACCAAATAAAGAGACGGGCGCTGGGAGCAGGAATCACAAGAACAGGATTTATTACTCATGAGGAGAGCCTGTCATTTCGGACACGAAACACTGTGTCTTTCGGGAGGTGCTCTAACAAGTGTTCTGAGACATCGCCTTTTATACCTTACAAAACACTCCTTATTACAATAATGACATTGTGAAACAAGGAAAAGACATTCCCGGAATCCTCGTGTCAATCCCACCCCACATGTAACCACAATAGAGACCCTTGAACTGCCGATAAGAGGAGGGGCAATCACGCAGCTGAGTGTTCCGCTGATTATTAGGATGTGTGCGCCTGATCGTATCCCAAGGGGTGGGGAAGCCAGGATCAATAGTGGGTCCTTTGAAGAGGAGTGACTTCATGCAATAAGGGGCAGTAAACAGTATCCCCCGGCTTAGGCGATGGCCTCGGACATGTGTGCTCAGTCAATCGCGGAGGGAGGGTTTACTAACGGAGGGGTTATTCATAAAAGGAAAGGAGGTGTTGGTCAGGCGCGGCCGTGACTCCCAAGGACAGGGTCATGCGGACCTGTGCATGTGAGGGAAGGGCGGCCAGAGTGCGCGGAGGGAGAGGGTTATTCGAGAGGGGGGGGGTGTTCAAATGCGCGCAGGAGGGAAGCCGGGGATTTCAATGAGCGGGCAAAGAGGCCATGGTGCCTAAAATGGCTGTCATGTACATATGGGCGCGGGCTTTTACTGGCGGAATGATGCGGTCAATATTTCACGGTATTCATGGTGCTTACAGGGAGGGGAGTGGGAAAAGGCAAATGAATGCCGCTTATGTACATCAATTTTTCTAATTTCCACACATCTATCAGGCTTGTTGGCCTGTAGTTGGCTGGGAGCAGAGGCGGGCCCTTCTTAAAAATAGGGACTATCTCTGCCCCCAGCCAAGTTGGGGGGATCTTCATGCCGTTCAGGATTGCATTGAACAGCAGCCTCAGATACGGGGCCCAGATCTTGACTTCGTGCCTGTAAAGGTCCCCTGGGAGCTTGTCTAGGCCTGGCGCCTTACCAGCAGCGAGGCCCAGGATTGCCGTAGTGAGTTCTTCCAGAGTGAACCCTTCCATCGGGGATATGCTTTCATTAGGTTGGGGCATTGCAGGTTCCAGTAGGTTCCCCAGTTGATCCTGATCGGGCGCACTATTCAAATTTTCAAAATGGTCCTCTCCCACAGCGGATGCAATATTTGTGTCTACTGCCGCTATGGGTTCAGCCGAACCGTGCTTGACGATCTGCCAAAATTTTTGGGCATCTCGAAGTGCAAGGGCAGCCGACATTTCGGACCAATTGTGCTGGTCCCATTCTATTTTAGCATTGCGGAGGGTAGACTTATAGACCAACCGCTTTTCCCTAATCTTGCTAGGGGTGTCCCGCATTTTGAGGGATTCCAGTAAATCAGCCTTTGCTCTCCTGCATGATGCACTGAACCATGAGGCTCTTCTCCCCTTGGCCCTTTTCATCCTGGCCACAGGGTTCAGTACTTCTGCCAGGTTGGAACAGAGCTCGGAGTGAATATCCCCAAGAGTGGTAAGCTTCTCGGGGGTGGGTGACTGTGGGATGAGGTCCACAACTTTTTCTAGGGCAGGGACCGCAGCTGCATATAGCCTCTGGATGCTTTGGGGGTTCTCCACTAGTCTAGGCCATCTAATTCTACGTCTGTTGCTAGATGCAACTAGACCAACAGGGAGTACTGTATTTCCCTCTGTGATAGCCATGGGCATTCCCTGAACAGCGAACCTCAGTGACAATACATTGTGGTCACTGTCAGTCCTTGTGACTACCGTAAAGTCCCTCACTTTGGCCCAGTCCTTCGTTGAAACCAGGATATAATCAATACGTGACTCATGCCCTGGTCTATTGAAGGTTGGCTGGGGTGGGATATCTCCCTTGAGCCGCCCGTTACAAGCCCTCAGTGAGTGGGATAAAGTGAGAGATGTTATTTGGGTGGCTAATGGTGACCATGATTTTACTGGTGGTCCCGGCAAGGTGGGTATCTCCCAGAGATCATCCTCCTCGCTTGTTACCCCTTCCAAATGATCCGGAAGGGGCTCGTACTGGATGTTAAAGTCCCCTCCAACTATAAGTGATGGACAGAGGGTGGCAGAGTCAAGGAACAAGGCTAGGTCCTCAAATGTCCCGAAGTGCCTGTTATCCCAACCGGTCTAGAGTATACATTTATTAGTGCTATACTCATACCAGAAGCCCACTCCAGAACAACACATTGAAAGTCCAGTGAATTGGTTTCGATGTTTCTCGCCCTGCATCCAAGATGGGAACCCACCCAGATCAACAAGCCACCCCATTTTGCCGCAATCTCAAAGGAAGCATACCCTGTGCGGGACTGGTTTCCTGGAACAGACATATGTCATATTCCTCTATAAATTCCACCCACTCTGGTGAATCTAATTTATTGGCCAACCCGGCAACGTTCCAGGAAAGTATCGAAACTGTGCTGAGAGCCCCTGCCTTATCGGTAGTGTTAAAACCCAAGGAACACCTGCTTGTCCTACACTGGCTGTACTTGGGGCAGGACAGTCCCTCTGTTGTCAACGAACATGTTACATGCAGCGCCTCTAGGAGGGGGTTATCCTTATTATTTTGGCCAACTGGGCCTAAATTGGTTGTTTCATCTTTTGTGAGCTCAGTGAGTTTACCCCCCGCGCAGTGTTCAACGACCTCCCCCTCATTGTGCCTATTCTCACCCATGGTTTGGTTACTGTCTCCGTGAAGATGTTGTGATAGTAGTGAAGCAGGGCACAGCAGAGAATAAAACAAGGAACTGTTAGGGTCTGCCAGGGACGGTGTAAGGGTGAGCCTGTGTGATGGGGATGGGGTAGAGCACGGTGAGGGATAGGACAAAGAACAATGTAAATCAGGTAAGGCCGGTGTATCGGTGGTCCTGTGGGAAAGTCAATCCACATCCTCTAGACATCCAAATCTGTTGCGGGTAGATACCCCATTCCACCCGCCGTGTGTGTCTTGCCAGTAATTGGGTAGCCCACCCTGTGCACAATTTCTCCACGGAATCCTATTCCAGTTTCCCCCCGTATTGTATTGAGGACGTGGAGGATAAAAATAAGTTAGTGGTCTAGTTGCTATGGGCGAATTTGCTTCGTGGTTGGTCCATGAATAAATAAAGTGTGCAGTATTGGGGTCCTCGAAAGAGACAATAACACAATCACCTGTAATAGCCTTGTGCGAGGTGCCTAGCCAGGGGACCCGTCGCACCATAAGAATTCTGCTTCTTAGGTGATTAGGTAATGGCCTATTTGCATTGAGCCAATGGATTACCTTATTTTTTAGTGATCCAAAGTCTTCCTGCTGTTGGAATGAGATTTCCGGGACCCCCTTGAGCACAACTACATACGGCCTTACGTCTGGGGGAAGATCAACATAACCCCTATAGTGGTTTTTAGAGGGTTTTTGTCTCTGTGGGGTAAAGTGATGATTGTTACGATCTTTCGCCCTCGGGACTGGCATAACTTTCGGAGCTGGTGCCTGTTGAGCCGGCAGCTCATTTGCGCTTTCCAATACTTTAGTGCAGAAGTGCGTGTATTGACCTTGTGCCGTGGTTTCGGAATAGGTTTGGCCACCTGAGCTACTGATGGAGTGGCAGCAGATATTGATGGGGATTGAGTCGCAACTGGTGGGCTGGTTGGTTTGTTGACAGGTACGGTCAGGGTGGCTAGATTTAGAATACTTTTTTCTGTCTCGAGGAGCTGGGTTTCTAATCGAGCGAGTCTAACTTCCAGGGGAGTTAGAAGTTTTTTTAGCGTTTCCCACACAATCGTTAGACATTCCACATCCTTTCCTTCTATCGTGCAGAGTGGTACCCCGCCATTCTCACTTTCAATTACAAGGTTCTCATGTTCCCCTACCGATACTGCTAGACTATGTTCTAGTACTGGTGGGCAACTATTTACCATAGGAATGAGTGAGTAGGGTGGCTGGGCTGGTACTTGGGAGGGTAGCTGAGCCTTTGCAATTTTAGCCTTTTTCCTGGAGTAAGCGGTGGTATTATGGCGCCTTCGTTTATGAATGGAACCCTTTAGGGGGTAGGGGAAGTCATCCCACTCATAGCCTTGCGCTTAACGGTCGGTAGCGTCTCAGGGGGAGCCCCTTCAGCCCCTACCACCCCACCCAGTGATGGCCTAAGGATGGGGGGGATGCACATGGAGACTCCACCTTCGATGCTGGGACTAGAAGGGGTACGACTGGTAGATGGTGGATCACTGCCTGCGTCAAAATAGGAGCTGGACCCATTGGGCGGTCCGGAGTTTTGGCTAATGCAAAGTGACCTAGGGAGGATTTTTTGGCCATGGCCAGCTCCTGAGATAGCCTTCTGGCTGCGTCAAGTTCGGTAGAGACCCTATGCTGCATTTTAGTGATCTCTAGGTCTATGGCAGTATTAATTCTGGTGATGAAATCGTCGAGTGTTCCATTTTTCAACTTCCCTTTGGCAGCCCTGCTTCTGTACTCACGTGTAGACATTACACCTGATCTTCAGCGAGCACAGCTAACAGGTGATTTTGTGATAACAAGAATGGAGCCAAGGGGTATAGCCCGGACCGGATTCGACCGTACTCGAACGGCCTCAAACGGCCCGCTCTTTGCCCGGTCTTCGCCCGTGCTTCCGTCCGCGCGCGTCCCGCGTTCGCGTCCGGAGGCGGGGCTAAATAGGAAGAGGAGGGGGGTGGGAAGAGGCACCAGGTGCTCACGATGACCAGGCGCAAGCACCTCTGGGCCTTGCAGTCCCGCTCCCGCTAGCTGGTTATGCGTCCTTCTCCCTCAGCGACAGCGCAAAACCCAGGGATGGAGCACACGGGCTCAGAGTTCAGCAAACAATTCCAATGATCAGGGCTGTGTCCAGGTGATCCCAGCGAGTTCTGTGCAGGAAACGACTGCGAGCGGCTCCCGCGGAGCGGGGGCCGCGAGTCGTATTAGAGGCCTTCAGGGAGGAGGGGGCGGGAAGAGGCACCAGGTGCGCGCGATGACCAGGCGCAAGCACCTCTGGGCCTCGAAGTCCCGCTCCCGCTAGCTGGTTATGCGTCCCTCTCCCTCAGCGACAGCGCAAAACCCAGGGATGGAGCACACAGGCTCAGAGTTCAGCAAACAGTTCCAACGATCAGGGCTGTGTCCAGGTGATCCCAGCGAGTTCTGTGCAGGAAACGACTGCGAGCGGCTCCCGCGGAGCGGGGGCCGCGAGTCGTATTAGAGGCCTTCAGGGAGGAGGGGGCGGGAAGAGGCACCAGGTGCGCGCGATGACCAGGCGCAAGCACCTCTGGGCCTCGCAGTCCCGCTCCCGCTAGCTGGTTATGCGTCCCTCTCCCTCAGCGACAGCGCAAAACCCAGGGATGGAGCACACGGGCTCAGAGTTCAGCAAACAATTCCAATGATCAGGGCTGTGTCCAGGTGATCCCAGCGAGTTCTGTGCAGGAAACGACTGCGAGCGGCTCCCGCGGAGCGGGAGCCGCGAGTCGTATTAGAGGCCTTCAGGGAGGAGGGGGCGGGAAGAGGCACCAGGTGTGCGCGATGACCAGGCGCAAGCACCTCTGGGCCTCGCAGTCCCGCTCCCGCTAGCTGGTTATGCGTCCCTCTCCCTCAGCGACAGCGCAAAACCCAGGGATGGAGCACACGGGCTCAGAGTTCAGCAAACAATTCCAACGATCAGGGCTGTGTCCACGTGATCCCAGCGAGTTCTGTGCAGGAAACGACTGCGAGCGGCACCCTCCTGCCCTCTTGCTGCCGCAGACCGCAGACCGCTGCCCCGCCGCAAATCCTCCCGGGCGAGCTCCCAGTCTCTGGGCTCCCAGCACCACAACACCACAGACCGGGAGCTCCGCTCCGCTCAGCCTGGTTGAGCACGGCACACCACAGAAAAAACACGGTCAGACGTTCGGGTGGTCCAGCAATGGCAAAACATGGGCCAGGCAAGGGACCAGGTGTAGGTTGAGCTTCCGCGGGCTTCTGTGGGCTACGGCGGGCTTCCCATCAAGGGCTGACAGGGCAGGCTGACAAGATAGGCGCGGCTTTGATTGACGGTGACGGTGGGCCGGTGAGCCGGTGAGGTCCGTTTCTGCTCAACCCGCTCGCCGCTCGGCTTTTCAGCGGGCTTCCCATCAAGGGCAAACAGGGCAAACACGGCTTTTGAGAGTTGGTAAGCCGGAGTGCCGGTAGCCTGTTTCTGCAGCCCGTTTCAGCAGCAGCTCGACTCACTCACTGCTCGGTGTTCTGGCGTTTCTGGTGGCTGGCGATTGCAACCCTCTGGCTCCCTCTAGCGACCAAAGACTAGGGAGAGCTGAAATCCCAGCAGGCCCCTCATGCTCCTGGAAGCCCAATTGTGTGCTGCCATAATTCGTGTCATGTTCTACCCATTTTTGCCTCAGTGTCCCAAGCCATAAGGGCCCTGAATTCCTCATCGTATTGTGCCCATGCATAACCTCCGACCCTGTGATCTGCGCTTTGCGAATGACCTCCACATACTTGAATAGTGCTAAGCCGCGTTCTGGGAATTTCTCCCAGTAAACACTAACATAAATCAAGAAAGCTGCTGTCCAGTTCTCTATGGTCAGAGGAACCCTTGGCCGCTTAGCCAGCTCGCATTCCTCTTCTTTAGACACTTCTTTTGCACACACTTCCCTGTGCAATCATTGCAGCATTTCAACGTATTCACCTTTCCATATGCGCTCTTAAGTCGCCAGCCTCAAATGTGCCCCCAGTGGCAGAGTCACTCCCCTATAAGGGAGTCTCTTAATCTACAACTCTTTACTTTCAAGATTATCTTTATTATCTCTGCTGGTTTCTTCCCCTATCAGATTTCTCTGTGCCTTTGCTAATCATAGGCTTGGCCGTATCCTTCTTACCTTCATCGTCGATACCCACCCCTATGTCTAAAACATACTTGCCCCTGTGCAACCTACTCTCTCCCCCCTCCGAAACCCCCTCTCCTCCCATCCCCACGGAGACCATTACCAACCCCCCTCTTTCCATATGTTTTACCTGGCTCAAAGGAGGGTGCACGTGTTGCTGCAGTCCGCCTTGCCAGTGGCCCCATGGTTGATTCTGACTTGGTTGGCCTTGCCGTAGGCTCTGACTCTCCTCTGAACACCTGAAAAACACTCTGAGAGACATTACTCTTATCCAGCCCACACCATCTAAATCATCTCTAAGCTCGCCTTCCTCAAGGCTCTCCTCATCGAAATCAAACTCCGCACCTTCGTGTGATCCCTCATGGGCCCATAACTCCACGCCTCCGTAGAGCCGACCGCACCCTCCGGTACACCCCTTAGTCCTTTGACTGCGCTCTCCTTCTGGTTTTCTGTCCTGCAGACCGCTGAGGTCCGTCAGGTGTTGGGGCCAGCGAGACCGCTAGAGGCCTACATGGGCTGGCCGTGCCGGAATCCCCTGATGGTAACAGGTATGCCGCACGAGGCTCCACCCTCTCTTCTCCTTTGCCCCAGTAAGCAGCACCCTGCTCTGCCGACACCACCACCAGACGTGAGTCCTCGCCCTGATAAATAACTGATTGGTCTGGTGTGTCGGGCCTCTGATACTCATCCACTATCTTCCTTCTCCTTTTCCTATTTAAGCCAAAAATCTTCTCTGCCCACTGACGCCCTACCTTAAACCAATCACCTATTTCCCTGTCACTCAACCCCCCCTCCTCCCATCACGCCATTCCAGTCCAGCCATGTCTAACCCTGGCAGGTACTGGTCAAGACCTGTTCCCTGAGCCCCCCTACCAAGCTTTCTGCTGCCTCTGCCTCTGCCTTAGCCCCCCTTTCCCCTCTTCTCAAATTTAAACCTTTGCCCTCCAAACCAGCTGACCCTCTCTGTGCAAGACAAGCATTCACTTGACCCACTCTACTAATGGCCCTCACCTCCTTATTCCATGAGGTGAAAATATCTAGCCCCTCCCAGGCATTGCTACTCCCCGGCCGTCTCCCTATCCTCCAGCATCCCCTCCTCTTTCTCCCAACATCTATTTGAGCCTTCCTCCCCTCCCCATCCCCAAACCCAAGTTCCCATTCTAAATCCCTCAGGCCCTCACCCTGCCTAACCCAACCCGGGTATAACCCCAAAACCGCCTTGCACACTCTCGCCGGAGCCTCGGAATTCGCATGAGGCTCTGGTGCATGTGGGGAGAAAGGGGGCGCTGTTCGGGCCTAAGAGCAGCCCTTAAAACTCACCGTTTTTCTTCTCGCCCGCCAAGGGGACGTGCAGGCTGAGATGGCGGCTGCCATTCACAAGAAAACTATTAATAGCTAGCCAAAAAAAATATTACTAGTTACCCTGCTGCCAGCCACCAGATCACCAAAACCTAAAATGGTGGCTGGAAAATCCCCTCATTAGAATATAAAAGCATAGGGCTTCTTGGGCTATAATTGGGCTACAATTGGGCCACACCCTAAAAAAGCCCAAAGCACAAAATGGCTAATTCGGCCAGCCCAGACCCCTCCCAAACTACCCAGGGGACAGACCTCGCTACGTTCGGCTGCCCCCACAAACCCCCCCATCTTGGACAAAAAATCAACGTTACAGTGATCTGTGGTAGACCTCAAACCAAAACGGTTGCAAGGAAATAAACCACCTCAGTATTCTAGGATTATTAAGGGGGCATGATCTGTGTATAGAATGAGTGGCTTTTTAAAAGCCAATTTAAGGGCTGAACATTCTATTTCAATGACCGGGTAACATTGTTGTCTAAGAAAGAGTTTTCTGATGATGAATAGGACAGGGACTTCAAGACCGTCATTATTACACTGAGAAAGTACCGATCATATCCCCATGTATGAGGCTTCGGTCTGAAAAAGGAAGATTTAAATAAAATAAGGAGAAGCTGAGACTGGACTCAAAGTGATGGACTGCTTCAGTTCCTTAAAGGCTTCTATGGCTGTATTGAAGGGTGGTGGAGGTCCTTATTGGTCACTCCTTTTTTTAGCAGATTGCTTAGGGGGTCTGCTATGTCAGAATAATGGGGTATACACCTATAGTATTCAAGAGGACCAAGAAAGACCCTGACTTCCCATTTAATATGCGGAAAAGCAGTATTTGGTAAGGACTTTCACATTTTCATCCTGGGGTTTAATGAGACCATTACCTAAGAAATACTCCAAATACCTGACTTTCTTATATCCTGCTCTTGATTTTTTTGCGTTGATATGCAAGTTAGCTTTTCCCAGTTCTTGAAGGACTGGATGAAGGTGGTTAAGAGAGTCTTTCAAAGTATTGCTAAAGATGGTGATGTCATGCAGATAAACGGCGGAGTAAGCTTGATGGTTCTTTAATTCTTGGTTTATTAACTAATAAAATTTAGGTGGTTCAGTGAAGGCCAAAGGGCAAGACAGTAAATTGAAATAAACTGTAAAGTATAGAAAAGGGTGTCTTTTCTTGGTCCTCATTTTTAAGGGGTACTTGCCAGTATCCCTTGGTAAGGTCAATGATAGTAATATTACATGCTTTTCCTAGTTTCTCTTATCAGCTCATCAATCTTGGGGAGGGAAGACCCATCAAATGTGGATACCTCTGTTGAGCGCTCTGAAGTCAATCCAAAAATGTATAGTGCCATCTAGCTTAGGGACCAATACTATAGGGGGCGACCAATTACTTTTTGACGGTTCTATTACCCCCATCTGCAAAATTTGTTCAACTTCTTTCTGGATTGCCTGTGTTCTAACAGCAGGTATCTGATACGGTTTTTATGTTTTATGAAAAAACCCACTTGTGTGGGGATGGCTTGTTCTTCTAATTGCGTTCTTCCTGGGAGATCAGAAAACAAAGAGGAAAAAGACTGCAGTGTTTTTAACAGCCCACTCTGCAGTTATTCCTTCAAGAACTCATTGAAGGGAAGCTGCCCCAGAGCCCTAGGGGGGCTCTCCACTGCAGTCACGGCTTGTACTTTTCGGGTAAGAGGTCCCAACCATTTCTTCAATAGATTGACATGATAATTATTCTCTTTGTTAGGGTATATACGTAAATGATGGGAAACTTGAACCTCATTTTCTAAAACCAAGAAATAAAAGAGTCCCCCTCAGAACACATAAAGATCAATAGCAGAATGAGACAGTAGTTATTCCCTGCTGCCTGGGAGGAACTGAACAGAAAAAAGGAGGGACAAAGAGGCAGTTCTGACCACTAGCAAGCAAGGATTTTTAAAGGACATATAAACAAACAAATCAAAAGCAGGGGGATGGCTTTAAGCCAACATAAAACATTACAAAAGGGGGTGGTGATGGACGGAGCATCTGAATCAATCAAACACTCACACCCAGTCAAAAGATCTGGGTTTAATCCATCACCGTTCTTTAGCCCACTCTGCCACCCCAGTTCAGACATTGCTATATGCAAATCAGTCTGACCCTGTGCCTCATGGGAACAGTCCAGCCCGAACTGCCAAGCCATGTCTTCACTGGACCGGAAACAAGCTTCCGAAGACTGGTTTCTGGCATTCCAGCCGTCTTCAGCCCGGCTTGCTTGAATCCAGTGGCAAAGTGAGCAAGGGACTCACGTCTGAGCATACCCTGCCACAATTATGGCGGCCAAAAGCAGTATAAAAGGGGGTGGTGATGGACGGAGCATCTGAATCAATCAAACACTCACACCCAGTCAAAAGATCTGGGTTTATTCCATCACCGTTCTTTAGCCCACTCTGCCACCCCAGTTCAGACATTGCTATATGCAAATCAGTCTGACCCTGTGCCTCATGGGAACAGTCCAGCCCGAACTGCCAAGCCATGTCTTCACTGGACCGGAAACAAGCTTCCGAAGACTGGTTTCTGGCATTCCAGCCGTCTTCAGCCCGGCTTGCTTGAATCCAGTGGCAAAGTGAGCAAGGGACTCACATCTGAGCATACCCTGCCACAATTATGGCGGCCAAAAGCAGTATAAAAGGGGGTGGTGATGGACGGAGCATCTGAATCAATCAAACACTCACACCCAGTCAAAAGATCTGGGTTTAATCCATCACCGTTCTTTAGCCCACTCTGCCACCCCAGTTCAGATATGGCTATATGCAAATCAGTCTGACCCTGTGCCTCATGGGAACAGTCCAGCCCAAACTACCAAGCCATGTCTTCCCTGGACCGGAAACATAAAAAATTACAACAGGTCTCGAATGCTCGACACAAAAAGAGTCTTCGGAGTATCTCCATGTAGGCCTCTTTCGTTTACTAGATCTTATCCTGTAAGCCTCTTCATCAATCCCTAGATGGTCCCATATGAATTTCTTGATTTCTTCGTATGGGGTATCTCCCTGGGCGTTCATTATTTGGTATACTGTCTGGGCTTCTCTAGTCAGAAGACGGGGGAGAAAAAAACAGCACTTTTCTCTAGGCCAAGCATAAGCCCTAGCAGCTCTTTTGAAGTATAACAATACAACATCAGGGTCTTCACCCACAATATGCTTTTGTAACTACAATGTTGAAGTAGAACCAAACCAGAAGTCAATTAAAACTGATCTTTATTCAAATGGTCCAACTGTGACTAGACAGCATTGCAGAATATCTCTTGGTCTGCTTTGGTCGAGGACATTTGCCTCTCTAATACCCATTCTAATTTCCTCTGTCCCTGTACTAATTGCTGTACCACTGTATCAATTATGTAACAATGGAAGGCTGCCTGCTTTCTCAACCATGGGTTGCTTGGCATGCGATTGACAACACAAGATAGTTGGGTTTTGGAAGTAGGTATTTATTTGGACAGTTATTTTTACCTTGATGAAATTCTCAAGTCTTCTGTTTTCTCTTTTCCTTCCTTCTAGAATGTTCGGAAGTCTGGTCCACCGGCCCCCTCGAAACAAGGAAACAAGCCACAGGTAAGGCTCTTATACTTTTCCCAGAGTAAGTTTAATACAGGTGCCCTTTTCTTTCTCTGGGTATACCGTCTCTTGTGGGGTTAGTGAGGTGTGAGGGGTTCAATTTCTCTCTGGTCGTGGAAGCCAAATAAAAGATAGAGCCCAAACGAGAGTAAGAAAAGAGAAACACAATTGGAATAGAAGGAATCCTCTTCTTTTAACATGCACCTGGTCTTTCTTACAAGCTGCGTGTTCCTTTTAGTCTTTGATAGCCCAGATCAATTTCCCACCAGGTTGAGTGAGTAAGAGGGGTGGTTAAAGGTGGTGCTCCAGACCGGGATAAATCACGAGCTCCTTTTAGTCTCAGAAGAGATTTCCGATCTTAACCGTGGCTTAGTAGTTTTAGGACAAGTGAAGGAGTTTCATGTAGCATGCGAAACCTGATAAAAGATTAAACGAAAACCCACCCGTAATTTATGCCACTCCACCTCCCTCCGCCGTTAATACTGAAGTTCCCATGTTAGCCTTACCTTAGGTTCCAATTAGACCCTTGTGCGGCCCCTCCATCTACCAGTGGTGGAATAGCAACCGGTCATGTTCCTGGGCGAGCCACGCTCCTCCTGGTGCTTGGCTGGGTGAAGCATCCTGACAGTGTCCCTCCTACCATTGAAAGAGCCTCCCATCAGCGTCTTCATTCCCCTGGGCTCCGTACAGCTTGTCTAGTCTCAGGTGTTCTCCCATTGTAGTGTATTCCTCAGCATCCACACCCTTTTGGTCTCTAGGTACTCGATTTAAAGGGCCTTGGGTGAGCAGTATTGAGAAAAGACTTATCCACTTCCCGTCTTGTTGTAGCAATCAGGATAGGATTTCCTGTTGTCCCTTCAAATGATGCCTGACTTTGTTCTTCCTTTATTTTTGTGATATCCTCAAAGGCCTGAATAAGTAAACAGGTTTTGTGATTTGGTTTTTCAGGGGAAGCGCCGGGCACGGGCCAAGACACGTCATCCGGTAAGTCCTCATTGTTCAGCCCTTCACCCCCTCTATTCTGACACTCCTGTAGAGTATATTTGCATCCATTGTATTAGTTAACAGTGGAGTGCTATAGACTGGAGTGTTGTACAGTCTAGGAGCATGTATTGGAATATCGTATATTGAAATAGCATACAGTTGAGTGGCATACAGTAGACTCAGGTACAATGAAGTGGCGTAAAGTGGAATAGCGTACCCTGGAGTGGAGTACAGTGGAGTACCATAAGGTGGATTGGCGTACATTTTAGTACTACACAGTGGACTTACGTAAAGTACGTAAAAAGGAGAATGTCCAAACGGGGGTATAACTGGGCTCCAGTCCCTCTGTCTCCCAGGCTCCAAGGCTGCAGTAGGCCCCGTCACTACTCCAAGCCCCACGTGTAGGCGTACACTCCCCCAGTCTCCCTGTTGAGGCCTGCAGATGGGGGAGCCTCGCACAAACCAGCCGAGCAGCGCTTGCTCTGTCACGGGCCTCTCACCACCAACACACAGAGTCCCTAAAGCTCTTCACTGATAAAGAGGGTGTCCCCTTCAGGGAGCTGTGACAGCCACCCGGGGCCCTTATGCGGCTTCTGGTGGTGTGCTAGCTCTAGGCCGTATCCAGGCCTCCTCCGTCCACAGCTCCTGCCCGGCTGCCACCACACTCCGGCTCAGACTCCTCCTGTGCTCCTGCTCCGATCACGAGCGCCAACTGACCCCACTGGCCGAAGCTCTGCTGGTCTGAGGCCTCACTGTGCACCCACCTCAGGGCCGCCCTGCGCCTGCTGGAGACCCCGCTGCGTGTGGCTCGCCAGGCCCCACCACCTCCCAGGGATCCGGCCGCTCACCTCCGTGGCCTCCGTGGCGCACTCTGCACCAACTCACTAGTGGCACCTCTCACCTTCACCGCCAGGCCCATTAGCCACCACCACCTTGCTGTCGGGGACACAGGATTCTGCCAGCCTCACCAACACAGTCCATGCCCGGCTGCCATTTTTGCCGCTGCTGCCTCTGGCCACGTGGATTCCTCTCTCGCCCTCCTACCAGTCACTTGGCTCCACCGGAGTGGTATAGGCGGCACTCAGAGTCCAGGAGCGGTCTCTCCCTCAATACCACGGTGCTTGCTGGAGGCAACGCTGCTGCTGGCCAAGTCGGGTGTCCAGGAGCGGGGAGACAATGTGGAACACGTCTTACCTGCTCGCCACCTTGGCCACGCCCCCCCAGCCATATAGTTTTAATCAAAATTTTCCATTATTGTACAGTCAGCGTTTTGCTAACCTATGGGTTAGGGTGAAACATACAATTAAGTATTATGTTTTATTGTTATTAACTACCTAATACCACCTTGTCAGTTCTAATAGGTTACCTTTTATGTTTACAAATGTGTAGATATTATCGACCTATGGATTTTAAAATATTTTTTCGTTAAGTAATGTTGGGCCCATTTGCCGAATCTCAGTGAAATTTAACATACTTGTTCCACCCATTTTACTGTGGAAGGAGTAAAAGTTTTGTATGGTTTGGTCAAGGGAATCCAATAAAAAGAGGGCCCCAAAATGTATGTAATTACAATATATTTCACGTACACTTTTGAATTTTCCGTTTCGCGGAAACCGCCAGTCACATTTCGTTAAAATGTGGCAGGATTACATATTATAGTGCCCACATGAATATTTTGTGTAGGTTAGGTAACTAGTGTAACTAATTTATAAGTTTTAGGGTATTTAAAGTTAGTGATATCTGTTGTTGTGTTTTTTTTGCGAAATATGGAGGTATTTCGAAATAGTTCCACAGTTCATAGTAATTCCAAGTCATTAGCTGATTGTGTAATCTTTGGCTTTAGAAAAGTTAAACACAGCTATGTTTCTGAGTACACTTTGCTCATTTTCTTTGTTACGCCTTCAGATGTAGGTAAGTATTCGTGGGGTGGTATTTTTGCCCTAACTATTACCACTTTAGTGTAAAATCTTTACATGTTTCTATATATTTAAAAAAAAAAAACCAGGGAGCACCGTAGTACCGTGGTACCCTAAAAACATTTTGTAAGGTTAACATTTTTCTTTTTTATTTCTATAAATGTTTATAGCAGTGTACTCTAAGCTGTGTTTTTTGTAAAGTAGCAGGGCCATTTTTACTAATTAGCGCGCTACTTCATACACAAATTTACAGTTTTTGTATATAATTAAATATGCAAAACATTTAAAATACACTTTAGCACATTATATTTATAAAATAAATTGCCTTATTATTTGCAATTTTAAAAAAATATTTTTTTACAGTACTTCAGTTCTTCCGATTAAAGAAAATATATATTTTTAAACTTATAAATACTTATTATACCTATTACCCCTTTCCTAAAGTGGTAATAGGTAGGGAAAAATACCAAACCTAATACTGAACTACATTGAATGGTGTAATGCAGAACACAGGGAAACTTGAACTGAAAACAACATGGCTGCCTTCAACTTTTGTAAAGGCAGTTATTAGCCAATCAGCTAATGACTTGTCATCACTATATACCTGGAGAGTACTGCGGTACTACAGTGGCCACAGATATAGCTAAATTTAAAACACTTAAAACTTAACAAATACTTACCCTTCTTACCTCCAGTACTCACAATATCATCTGCATACCATAATATATAATCCTTCCAAATGTTGTGAAAATCAGACTGACAGTTTTCCTGCTACGCGAAATACAAAAGTCTATGTAAAATGCATTGGATTTTACACCCATTTTGGAATCCCCCTTTTTTCTTTGCACCCTCTTGATGAAACAAAATGAAACCTTCAGGACTTCCAGAATATCATGGGGTCTGCAAAGTTTCACGGATGTTCGTCAAATGGATGCAAAGAGATTAAGGGACAGAAATCTCTATATCCAGTCACCCTAACTATAACTACAGAATGGCTACTGCCACTGTGTAACACTTTAACTCGGGGTACCTCTGTCTGTAACAACAACCAATCAGTGTTGATGGGACATGTCTACTGCTGCTGATTGTTAGAGAAGAAATAGTTGGCAGAAATAGCTTTTTTTGAATTAGGTGGTCTCTTTAATGTTTTCAACATGGTATAGAACTAGCTAATGTTTCCCTTTTGACCTAAAAATGAGAATAACAAATTATTTTCAAAAAAAGTGTGGAAGTAGCATTCACTTTTATTGGTAGTAAAAGGATAAGTTTCCATATTATGCAATGCTGTATTATTGTTCCACAAATGCAGTATAATGCCCTTACAACATGCTCAGCACGGATTTAATATGGACCTGACTTTGCGGAAATGAGAACACCACCACACTTGAATAGGTCATAGAGACTAAAATTGCACCTGAGAAACTTTAATGAGTTAGCATAGTTTGTCATCCACTGAGAACTCTGTCTGACTTTTTTTTTACCATTTGAGTTTGCCTCCAACTGCAGTGGATAGTGAAAAGGCGATGAGATGCATAATAAGCGGTAGAGTTGGGCGAAATTTGCTTTATCGCGTTTCGCAAATCTCCGTGAAACGGTAAAAAATCTCCGTGAACATGCAGAAATTCCACGGAATTGCTTGTTTGCAATGCTTTTTTCCTGTTCGCAATTGCTGTTTGCGTGCTCGGGGGTAAAAATCTTGCAAACATGTATTTTGAGAACGCGAACAAGCAAACAATTTCGCAACGTCGCAGAAAGCAGAATTTGGGGCTATTTCGCATTCTCTGAGGAACAAGAAATTACCTACATTACACAAATTCCGCGAGCGGAACGGAATTTACCGACCAGGCCTAATAAGCAGTTCCTCCTCTGATATACTGCTTTTATACAAAATATATCGAACAATGTTTCCTAGTTCAGGGATGGTTAAGTGCAGTGGCAGCCGGCACCGGTAAGCATGGTGGATCGGGGCAGGGCGCGGCGGATCAGGGCAGGGCGCGGCGGAGGGGAAGTCGACAGACAACAGAATGGGTATTATTTATTTATTTAATTATACATATTCCGTCGACTTAACCCCGCCCACCCTACCCCACCCCCACTCAGCCCCACCGCATTTATCTGTGCCGGCTGCTCCTGGTTAAGAGGACCAGTAAGGTTTTTATAAAACCTGAATTCAACAATATAATTGCTCATCTTGTTATGTATTACCACCAGAAAGTCCAATCAATGTTATCCGTGTTTATTTTTGCCCGCTAAAATGTTCAAAGACTCTAAGGGCCCGATGTAGGTAATCTCGATTTACCTACTCTTAAATACCAAATCATACCGAATTGGTATTTAAGAGTAGGTAAATGGGATGTAGGTAATTTCTACTTTTAAATTACCGAATCAGTAAGATTCAGTAATTACCGAATCGGTATTTACCAATTCCGTAATTGCCATTCATTCACCTATGGGTGAATGTCAATTACCGAATCGGTAAATACCGATTTGGTAATTGGGGGAAACATTGAAGGGTGGCAGGGTGTCACTTTGACACCCTGTTGCACCCCTCAATCGTGTATGGGTGCACATGTTGCAGACATACATGCCCTAAGGGCATGTATGTCTGCAACATGGCAGCATTTGAAAAGCAAAAAAAATGCTTTTTCAAGGCTTTTCATTATTTACCACCAACTTCTAGTTGGTGGGAAATAACGAATTCTGAAAGCCCTGTAGCACTGATTACAGTGCTACCTACATCGCAAAATACAGATTCGGTAATTTTACTGATTCGGTAATTTTACCAAATCTGTAAAATTACCGATTCGGTAAAATTACCGAATCTGTATTTTTGGTGGCCCTGAATCTCATTTTACAAATACCGGTCGGTAACAGCCGAAATTACTGATTTTCGTCCGTTACCAACCGATATTTGCCTACCTACATCTGGCCCTAATTCCTTTAGCCCAATCTACCATACTTTATCGCCAGTTTGTATAGAATAGTAATGTAAACTTTTCCCAGAATGTTTCTGACATGTGCTATTTTTAAAGACAATTTTATGCCAAGACGAATCTCTAAGTGCTCATACATTTATCAATTTCCCATCAGTGAGATTAATTCCTTGTGGAGGTATTAACATACCCAAGCTCTTAAATGTATTGCTTGGCTTTCACTCATGCCTCTATCACCAATGAAAAATAGTTTAAAAACATAAACAGAAAGTTGCACTGTTAGAATGGATGTGTAATGCGGCTCACGAATAGAGAGCTTGTACGTAAACATAATACGACATGTTAACATCGCTGGCTGTATACTGCCTATAACATCCTGAAAATGTACATGTATGTCTTTTGTCCTCAAAGTTTTAATAAAAACAAGTAAAAAAAACAATGAGAAAGAGGTCAAGGGCCTCTAACACCCTGTAATCAACACAGATAAAATCTGATCAATAAAATCTGATCAATTCATGAAAGCAATGTATAATATGAGGAGTATGCATTATTGTGTCTTTTTGTAAATGTTACGGGATTTTTTTTTTATTTACTCCAGCGACCTATTTCTGATGTCCTTGTGCAGAAGCAAAATAAATCCGCTGAGGAAACATCAATTGAACAGGTTAGTATATTCCGCCTGTTGAGATATATCTGTGAAAAACGTAAATGTATCATATTTGGAAGTGAGTTACTCATGCTTATCACACAAAGAGAAAGCCAGAGACACACTGACTATCAGAAAAAGATATGGTCTCCATGTTAGATTCTTCATCGTCTGTACCTTCACTGTTTGCCAATGCACACATTTCAGAGCACACAGAGACTTACGTCTTGTGTGGTGACTCTGGTACATAGTAAGAACAATTCCAGACTATTTCTTTTGTCTGTATTTATACTCGGTTTCAGGGTATTTCTCCAAAGAGAAACCAGAACCATATATATTCCCGAGCGTGATTATACAGAACGAGTTCATATCTGAGTTCATTACTCCCATTGAAACCTTCAGACCCGTTTAGAGAGTCATGAAAAATAAGTAACAGCACCATGAATTGGTGAAAGGAACCCCACACATGGAATTCAAGGTATTAACCCAATTTTAGCTAAGAACAGGGTGTACCAAACAGAAACAGTGTTTCTACGACTGTTTCTGATATTTAAAAGATTAGTGTTGCAACGTAAAAATGGACAAGACATGAGTGTATTGTATTGGAACTATTTAAGGGTGTCTACATAACCGATATAAGTATTTAATAATTACTGTTTGACCAAAAAGTTACCAAAATCGATTTTATTCAATGTGGAATTAGCACAAGTTTTTTTTGGGTGATAAAATAATTAGCTTTTCCATGTTGTAATGCTGTACAACTGTGTCACAAATGCAATATAATATATTTACATTACACTCAACACTGGTTTTAGCTGGGTCTGGTATTATCTTAACTAGGGTACCTCTGCTGATGTGTGGGTTATAGAGACAAATAACCAGTAATTCAAATGATCTGGAACTGTCCCGTACAGAATATGGCACATTTTTTATGTTGAGAAGGAGAGTACCGGCAATAGCTTGAATTCGAGAGTACCAGCACTTCTCTGAAAAAAGCAGGTACTCTGGCACAGAGTACCTGCACTTCTATTTTTCCATTTAAAGCACTGCATTTAACCCACACCTCTGAAACCCCTACATTAATTCTCATAGTTTGTCATTCATCGAGAACTCTTTCTGATGTTTTTTTACCACTAAATTCAGTCTAGTGCAGTAGATAGTAAACAGTAAGTTGTTTGTTATCTAATATATATACTGTTTTATGCTAAAAGCCCAAAACAGATTCTTGTCAATTTAAGCGCAGGTGCATCAGCTTGGACGTCTTAAAACCAAAATACATTTATACAATTGTTCATGTTATTAAATATCCATACTTGACAAACCATTCAATGTGATTCTACCTTATTTTCTTCCTCTTAGAATTCTCTAAGACTCTCACTGCTTTAGCTCTTCACTCCAAATCTTTCAATCTCTTTTATAACCACTTCAGCACTCTTTATATAAAAGTATTGAAAACATTTTCCATATTCTTGTGAACTTTTCTAGAAATCTGTTCTTTTCAACTACTATTTATATACTGTGACTTTTTTAGGATTTTCATACACCTGCCATTTCCCATCAGCCAAATTCATTTTTTGGAGAGGTAATCATATACCTCTATTTCTCATTTTATTTTTAATTTATAATTATGGCTCCATCACTGGTAACGTGGGCAGGGTTAGAAAGAAACCTGTGATCACATCAGATGCAATACTGTGATGTCTGTAAACAAAATGCAAAATGATGAGCACACATAATTTTTTGATGTTGTAAATGTTAGCTCTGGTTTTTGGTTTCTTCCAGTCACCTGCACCCAGTGCTGCAGTGACGAAGCTGGATCAGACAAATGAGAAAAAATCTGATGAACAGGTTAGTGTATTAAGTCTGTCAATATACATTTGTGAAACACTGAAGAATATCCTGTTTGGGACTCGGTTGGTAATGCTTATAATGCGAAGAGAGAACACTAGAGACACACTTTGACTTTTATACAGAAAAGATCAGGACCTGCCCCCGCGCTTAGGTTATCTACCCTCCGGAACATCTTGGTTTTGCTGATGCACACATTTCAGAACCTATTGAGGCTGAAGTCTTGGGCATTGACATAGCAGACACTGTTCCAGGCTATTCTCTTCACGCTATTCACAAATCTGATTATTAGTGCTTCATTGGAGTTTGGGGGGTACCAGCACTTATTTTTCTTATCAGACATTCACTGACAAAAAAGAAGGAAAAAACAAAAGCAGAAACTCAGTGGAAGGGAAAAACTGAAAACCCATCACCAAGAGAGAAAGCAGGAACCGCCAAGTGTAAGAAAGGGACAGGGAGTGAACTGGTAGTGAATTAAAAAGCATGAAGTGGATTTAGGACTGTGCAGCCTTGATATTCTTCATGCCAACCTTTAATTTACCGTCACCAGCTTTTGAGCAGTTGTGGGCACTGGCCCTTATCCATTCTTTATTACTCCTGCTCCTTTAGTCCAGTCCACTCCTCAGACACTCACCTACTTTATCACAAATTCAGTGCTCTTTATATAATAGTATTGAAAACATTTTCAATATTCTCGTGACCTTTTCTGGAAATCTGTTCTTTTCAACTACTATTTATATACTGTGACATATTGTTTAGGAGTTTGATGCACCTTCCCATTTCCCTTCAGCCAAATTCATTTTTGAACATGTAATTGCATAACTCCATTTTCACATTATTTTTGATTAACACTTATGGCTCCATGACTGGTAAAGTGGTCAGGGTTAAAAAGAAACCCAGTTATCACATCAGATGCAATCCTGTGATGTCTGTAAACAAAATGCAAAATGATGAGCACAAATCATTTTTTGTCAACCTTTAATTTAACCGGCATCCAGCTTCTGAGCAGTTTTAGGAACTGGCCCCTATCCATTCTTTATTACTCCTGCTCCTTTAGTCCAGTCCACTCATCAGACATGAAGTACACCATCTATCAGAGGTCACATTAATTACTTATTATCAAGTAATAGCTATCTTCAGAATTCATACTATGCACCCTCACACTAATTTAGAGATTTGTAAAGATTTGTGACAGTACCACACATTATTGAGAGATTGCCACACAAGATATTCAAGGTAATAACACAGCAATAGCTTAAAATGTGGAGTTCCATGCAGAGAGAGTGTTTCCAAAAGTTTTTTTACATTTGTGTATTGAACATCGATGGAAAAAATGACAGACATCAGTGGATCCCAAAGGAACAGCTTAAGAGTGACATCCGCTGAACAATGGTACAATACATCTAAAAAAACAGCTGATGTCATCAGCAAAGAGGTTAGAATGCCTACTGTTGCTCATTGTTTTAGATGCACAAGTGGGCAAAATATATTTCCGCTTTTTTAAGGGTGTCGACATGACCAAGAAAACTATTTAAGGATTCCTATTTGATCGAAAAATGATAATAAAAGTGCACCTTCAAATACTGCGGAATTAGCACTAGATTTAAGCTGGTAATAAAAGTATTAGGTTCCTACTTAATAATTGTGTATTATTGTGTCACAAATGCAGTTTAATAACCGTACAACATGTTCAACAGTGATTATGGATGTGATCTTGCCGAAATGGAGGTACCACTACACTTTATTGGGGAGAAAGCTGTCATCAATTATGAAGGATTATCTTTCATGAAGCCTCTTTCTAACTTTCTCTTTTACCATTAGAGGCTTCCTCCCACAGGATTGGACAGCGAAGAGGCCCCGAGGGAAAAAGAAAGTATTTTCGTTCTATATATATGCTGCTTATATGAGAAAAGCCAAACAGATATCACAGTTCATTGAAGCTTGGTCTTCCTATAAGCAGAATGTATTGATAAAATTGTTCATGTTGTTATGTATCTTCACTCGAGAAGCAGTTCAATGTAATTTGTACCTATTTCCCTCTTAGAACAATCGAGGAAGCTCACCGCTTTAGCTCTTTATTCCAAATCTCCTCCTCTTCACTCATCAATTTTATTATTGCTTCAGCCCTTTATCCCCAATCTGTAAATTGAAGTATTGTAAAGGTTTTCCAGAGTTTCATGAACTTTTCTAGAAATCGGTTGTTTTTAATTACCATCTATAAACTGAAACAATTTTTAGAATGTTCATATACCTTTCGATTTTTCATCAATCACATTATTTTCTTGAGGAGGTAATCACATATCTTAATTTTTTAACATTATTTGTTAACTAATACTTATGATTCCATCACAAAACTAGTGATCACATCAAGACAATTCAAGGATTTGTAAAAAGGTAATGCACAATCACAAGCACACATAATATGTTTTTCTTTAAAATGTTTGTTGTTTTTGGTTTCTTCCAGTCCCAAATACCCAATGTTCCTGACCAGAAGCTGGATCAGTCAATTGATAAAAAATCAAGTGAAGAGGTTAGTATATTCAGTGCGTTGATATATATATTTGTGAAACACTGAGTGGAACAGCGTTGCTCATGGTTATCTTGCTAAGCGAGAACTACAGACACACCTTGTTCATTATCTATGAAAGACCAGGCCTGGTTCCACGGTTAGATTCTTAATCTTCTGCACCATCATGGTTTTGACGATTCACACATTTCAGAGCTTATTCAGGCTAAAGTCTTGTGCATTGACTGGGCACATAGTTTGAACTATTCCGGGGCATTCCCTTCATACTAGTCACCTCTCTGCTCCTTGGTTTAGGCAGCCCTTATCTATTCTTTATAACTCCTGGTCTTTGAGTCCAGCCCACCCCTCAGACACGAAGTATAATCTGTCCAAGTTATTTTTCAATTTCCTTTGTGTGACAATTTAAACACATGTACTTCTTTATATGTATTTAGTATCTGTCATTGATCAAAGATTGTTGGATACGTATTTGCTGTTCCATAAACCCACATTCAAGCTTTTGTGCCACAGTGAAACCTGAGCCTAGCATATTTACAAGCACTCATTTAAGGGAGTTAGTTAATAGTAGTGTTAACTATTCATACCATGAATTTTCAAATTCGTTTGGGGATTTATACAAAATGAGTGACAATACCACAAATTCCAGATATTAACATATTCATAGCTCAGAATGGGGAGTTCCATGCAGAAAAAGAATTTCCACTAGTTTTGCTGACATTTCAAAGTCTGAACGTTCCATGTAAAAATGTACAAGACATGAGTGATTTCAGTTTGAGTACCCTAATTGGGCCACCCGGTGAATTACATCATAATATATCGAAAAAACCTTATCATCCAACATTCCACAATGCCAACTGATGATGACTGTTAGAGACGCAGGAGATTGCAAATAGAACTTTTTTTGATAGCTTTGGTAAGGGTGTCGACATGAGCGGCAGAACTATACTATGATTTCTGCATGACCTAAACAAGATAATAAAAATGAATTTTCAGAAACAATGTGGAATTAGCATTAACTGTAGGTGGTGCTAAAATGATTATCTTCCATATTATGTAATGCTGTATTATTGGTTCACAAATGCAGTATAATACCCTTACAGCATGTCCGACACTGCTTTTATATGGGTCTGACCTTGTGGACATAAGGACACCACTGCACTTGATTTGGTCATAGAGACTAAAATTGCACCTGAGAAAACTTTCAATAATTACCATGGTTTATCTTTCATAGAGAGTTCTTTCTGACTATCTCTGTTACCATTACAGTCGGCTTCCGACTGTAGTGGATAGGGAAAAGGCCATGAGGGGCATAGTAAGCAGTTACTTCTCTAATATTTATACTGATTTTATACTAAAATCTAACAATGTTCCCAGTTCGGTGTAGAATAAGTGGCTCAGAGAGGATTTTTTAAAAACTGAGTACAATTGCATGCCTGTTCACCTTGTTACATATTGCCACTCTACAGGTCATTCAATGTCATTCATGCATATTTTCACCCCCCTAACTCCCCCTAACTCCTAACTCCTTTACCTCTATATACCATACTTCTCCCCTTTCACGTAACCCCTGATTCACCACTATTGCGCTTTATCCCCAGTTGGTATACAATAGTATTGTAAACTTTTTCGAGATTTTCATGAGCTTTCCATGACATCTGCTATTTTCAAAAACTACTGTATACCAAGGCAAGTCTTTGAGTTCTCATACAGTTATCCATTTCACATCAGTGGAATTAAATCTTTGCAATGGTATTGACATACCTCCATTTCTTAAAATTATTGTTTGGCCTCCACTCATGTCTCTATCACCAATGAAAAAGAGGTCAAGGGCCTCACACAACTAGTATTCATCACAGATCAAATTTGATGGATTTGGAAAGCAAAGTGGATATAAGCAGCACACCTAAATGAGTCGGGTTGTAAATGTTAGGGGTATTTCTTTTTTGTTTCCCCCAGTTACCTTCTTCTGATATTGCCATCCAGACACCAGACCAAGAAACTGAGGAAACATCAATTAAACATGTTAGCATATTCAGCCTGTTGAAATGCATTTGTGCAAATCTTAAAAACATCATGTTCGGCACTGAGGCACTAAAGCTTATCACACAAAGATAGAGGTAGAGACACATTTTGACCATCATCTACCACAGATAAGGAACTGGATCCCTTGGTTTCTTTGTTAAATTCTTCATTCTATGGACCTTCTAGGCTTTGCTGAGGCACACAATTCAAATACATTGTCATCCTCTGAGCTGCTGTTCTATGATTTGTGGATATGTATTTGCTGTTCCATAAACCCAGTTTCAGGGTATTTCGTGACTGAAAAACCGGACACTTGCATATTCACTGGCCCTCATTATGTGGAATGAGTTATTATTGGTGTTCAGTGCTCAAACTTACACCTTCACACCCATTTGGAAAGTCACAAAAATTAGTAACCGTAACATGAATTAGCAATAGGATTTCCAGACATTGTATTTAAGGTATTAACACAATTTATAGCTTAGACTGGGGTGCACAAAACAGAAATAGTGTTTCCACAGTTTTTTATTACATTTGCATGAGTAGTGTTTCAACGTAAAAATGTACAAGACATGAGTGTATTCTACTGGAACATTTTAAGATGACTACATGAACGATCAAAGCGTGTAATGAATACTGTTTGGACAAAAAATGATAATACAAATCCATTTAAAAAATGTGGAATTAGCTCAAGCTTTTGTTGTTGATAAAAGAATTAGATTTTACATGTCACAATGCTGTATTACTTTGTCATAAATGCAGTCTTAGCCCCTTTCATCACACTTTACACAACTTTTACGTGGATCTGGCCTTATCTAAATAAAGGTGCCACTGCAGTCATGTGTTTTATGGAGACTATGATTGCACTTGTGAAAACTGTACATTAATTTTTCATAGTTTGTCATTCATAACAATTCTTTCTGACTTTTTTATGCCTTTAGAGTCTGCCTCCTAGTGCAGTGGATGGTGAAGAGGGCACAAAGGACACAGTAAGTAGTTTTATGCTCGAATATATACTGCTCTTATGATAACCGTCTAAAACATTTCCCAGTTCTTTGAAACTAAATTGCATCAGCTTAAACTTCCTAAAAGTAGAATTAATATATAGAATTGTTCATTTTGTTAAGTATCTCCAGTTAAAAAGCGATTCAATGCAATTCGTGGTCATTTTCTTCCTCTTCGCATCCTAATAGAACCTGACTGCTTTAGCTCTTAATTCCAAATCTCTCAATCTCTACCTCTACACTTGCCTATTTTATCACCACATTCTTTTCTAGAAATCTGTTATTTTCAACAACGATTTATATACTGAAGTATACAAAAAATGATGGATAGAACGCTTGAACTAATTTCAGCTATTGTTAATTACTCGGGGCTGAGTCTCAGCCAATCGTTATTTTGCAAATCACTCGGTTTAATCTGTATTAGCATGGTGGACACAACAATGATGGGTTGGAATGCTACACCAAGCGACTGCCAGTGCTTAGACTATGTGCAATCATTCCTTCAATGAGACTAAAATTGCACCTGAGAAAAATTTCAATAATTACCATAGTTTGTCTTTCATGGAGAGCTCTGTCTGACTATCTCTGTTACCATTAGAGTCGGCCTCCAACTGTAGTGGATAGGGAAAAGGCCATGAGGGGCATAGTAAGCAGTCACTTCTCTAATATTTATACTGTTTTTAATCTAACAATGTTCCCAGTTCGGTGTAGAATAAGTGGCTCAGAGAGGATTTTTTAAAAACTGAGTACAATTGCATGCCTGTTCACCTTGTTACATATTGCCACTCTACAGGTCATTCACTGTCATTCATGCATATTTCCACCCCCCTAACTCCCCCTAACTCCTAACTCCTTTACCTCTATATACCATACTTCTCCCCTTTCACGTAACCCCTGATTCACCACTTTTGCGCTTTATCCCCAGTTGGTATACAATAGTATTGTAAACTTTTTCGAGATTTTCATGAGCTTTCCATGACATCTGCTATTTTCAAAAACTACTGTATACCAAGGCAAGTCTTTGAGTTCTCATACAGTTATCCATTTCCCATCAGTGGAATGAAATCTTTGCAATGGTATTGACATACCTCCATTTCTTAAAATTATTGTTTGGCCTCCACTCATGTCTCTATCACCAATGAAAAAGAGGTCAAGGGCCTCACACAACTAGTATTCATCACAGATCAAATTTGATGGATTTGGAAATTAAAGTGGATATAAGCAGCACATCTAAATGAGTTGGGTTGTAAATGTTAGGGGTATTTCTTTTTTGTTTCCCCCAGTCACCTTCTTCTGATATTGCCATCCAGACACCAGATCAAGAAACTGAGGAAACATCAATTAAACAGGTTAGCATATTCAGCCTGTTGAAATGCATTTGTGCAAATCTTAAAGACATCATGTTCGGCACTGAGGCACTAAAGCTTATCACACAAAGATAGAGGTAGAGACACATTTTGACCATCATCTACCACAGACAAGGAACTGGATCCCTTGGTTTCTTTGTTAAATTCTTCATTGTATGGACCTTCTAGGCTTTGCTGAGGCACACAAATCAGAGCACATAGAGACCTTTGCCTTGTGTATTGGCATTGACACACAATAAAACCTGTCCCAGACGATTCCCTTTGTCTTATTTATCTATTTACATCTCAATTCTGTAGTGTGGCCAGTCTTTATCCACTGTATTTCTACTGCTCCCACAGTGCTGTCCAACCCTGAGATAAAAGGTTCCATCTGTCAAATGTCATTTTTGGTCTTTTTCTACATGTGGCCTTTCAAATACATTGTCATCCTCTGAGCTTCTGTTCTCTGATTTGTGGATATGTATTTGCTGTTCCATAAACCCAGTTTCAGGGTATTTCGTGACTGAAAAACCGGACACTTGCATATTCACTGGCCCTCATTATGTGGAATGAGTTAATATTGGGGTTCAGTGCTCAAACTTACACCTTCACACCCATTTGGAAAGTCACAAAAATAAGTAACAGTAACATGAATTAGCAATAGGATTCCCAGACATTGTATTTAAGTTATTAACACAATTTATAGCTTAGACTGGGGTGCACAAAACAGAAATAGTGTTTCCACAGTTTTTTATGACATTTGCATGAGTAGTGTTTCAACGTAAAAATGTACAAGACATGAGTGTATTCTACTGGAACATTTTAAGATGACTACATGAACGATCAAAGCGTGTAATGATTACTGTTCGGACAAAAAATGATAATACAAATCCATTTAAAAAATGTGGAATTAGCTCAAGCTTTTGTTGTTGATAAAAGAATTAGATTTTACATGTCACAATGCTGTATTACTTTGTCATAAATGCATTCTTAGCCCCTTTCATCACACTTTACACAACTTTTAGGTGGGTCTGGCCTTATCTAAATAAAGGTGCCACTGCAGTCATGTGTTTTATGGAGACTATGATTGCACTTGTGAAAACTATACATTAATTTTCATAGTTTGTCATTCATAACAATTCTTTCTGACTTTTTCTTATGCCTTTAGAGTCTGCCTCCTAGTGCAGTGGATGGTGAAGAGGGCACAAAGGACACAGTAAGTCGTTTTATGCTCGAATATATACTGCTCTTATGATAACCGTCTAAAACATTTCCCAGTTCTTTGAAACTAAATTGCATCAGCTTAGACTTACCAAAAGTTGAATTAATATATTGAATTGTTCATTTTGTTAAGTATTTCCAGTTAAAAAGCGATTCAATGCAATTCGTGGTCATTTTCTTCCTCTTCGCATCCTAATAGAAGCTGACTGCTTTAGCTCTTAATTCCAAATCTCTCAATCTCTACCTCTACACTTGTCTATTTTATCACCGCATCCTTTTCTAGAAATCTGTTATTTTCAACAACGATTTATATACTGAAGTATACAAAAAAATGATGGATAGAACGCTTGAACTAATTTCAGCTATTGTTAATTACTCGGGCTGAGTCTCAGCCAATCGTTATTTTGCATATCACTGGGTTTAATCTGTATTAGCATGGTGGACAAAGAATGATGGGTTGGAATGCTACACCAAACAACTGCCAGTGCTTAGACTATGTGCAATCATTCCTTCGATGAGACTAAAATTGCACCTGAGAAAAATTTCAATAATTACCATAGTTTGTCTTTCATGGAGAGCTCTTTCTGACTATCTCTGCTACCATTAGAGTCGGCCTCCAACTGTAGTGGATAGGGAAAAGGCCATGAGGGGCATAGTAAGCAGTTACGTCTCTAATATTTATTCTGTTTTTATACTAAAATCTAACAATGTTCCCAGTTCGGTGTAGAATAAGTGGCTCAGAGAGGATTTTTTAAAAACTGAGTACAATTGCATGCCTGTTCACCTTGCTACATATTGCCACTCTACAGGTCATTCACTGTCATTCATGCATATTTTCACCCCCCTAACTCCCCCAACTCCTAACTCCTTTACCTCTATATACCATACTTCTCCCCTTTCACGTAACCCCTGATTCACCACTTTTGCGCTTTATCCCCAGTTGGTATACAATAGTATTGTAAACTTTTTCGAGATTTTCATGAGCTTTCCATGACATCTGCTATTTTCAAAAACTACTGTATACCAAGGCAAGTCTTTGAGTTCTCATACAGTTATCCATTTCCCATCAGTGGAATTAAATCTTTGCAATGGTATTGACATACCTCCATTTCTTAAAATTATTGTTTGGCCTCCACTCATGTCTCTATCACCAATGAAAAAGAGGTCAAGGGCCTCACACAACTAGTATTCATCACAGATCAAATTTGATGGATTTGGAAAGTAAAGTGGATATAAGCAGCACACCTAAATGAGTCGGGTTGTAAATGTTAGGGGTATTTCTTTTTTGTTTCCCCCAGTCACCTTCTTCTGATATTGCCATCCAGACACCAGATCAAGAAACTGAGGAAACATCAATTAAACAGGTTAGCATATTCAGCCTGTTGAAATGCATTTGTGCAAATCTTAAAAACATCATGTTCGGCACTGAGGCACTAAAGCTTATCACACAAAGATAGAAGTAGAGACATATTTTGACCATCATCTACCACAGATAAGGAACTGGATCCCTTGGTTTCTTTGTTAAATTCTTTATTCTATGGACCTTCTAGGCTTTGCTGAGGCACACAATTCAGAGGACATAGAGACATTTGCCTTATGTATTGGCATTGACACACAATAAAACCTGTACCTGACTATTCCCTAATTGTCTTATTTATCTATTTACATCTCAATTCTGTAGTGTGGCCAGTCTTTATCCACTGTTTCACTACTGCTCCCACAGTGCAGTCCAACCCTGAGATAAAATGTTCCATCTGTCAAATGTCATTTTTGGTCTTTTTCTACATGTGGCCTTTCAAATACATTGTCATCCTCTGAGCTGCTGTTCTATGATTTGTGGATATGTATTTGCTGTTCCATAAACCCAGTTTCAGGGTATTTTTTGACTGAAAAACCGGACACTTCCATATTCACTGGCCCTCACTATGTGGAATGAGTTAATATTGGTGTTCAGTGCTCATAGTTACACCTTCATATCCATTTTGAAAGTCACAAAAATAAGTAACAGTAACCTGAATTAGCAATAGGATTCCCAGACATTGTATTTAAGGTATTAACACAATTTATAGCTTAGACTGGGGTGCACAAAACAGAAATAGTGTTTCCACAAGACATGAGTGTATTCTACTGGAACACTTTAAGATGACTACATGAACGATCAAAGCGTGTAATGATTACTGTTTGGACAAAAAATGATAATACAAATCCATTTAAAAAATGTGGAATTAGCTCAAGCTTTTGTTGTTGATAAAAGAATTAGATTTTACATGTCACAATGCTGTATTACTTTGTCATAAATGCAGTCTTAGCCCCTTTCATCACACTTTACACAACTTTTACGTGGATCTGGCCTTATCTAACCCCTTAAGTGCTGCCTCAGTGCATTGGCAGACGGCAGCACTACCTCCCCAGTGCTGCGCACGACCATTGGACGTCCATTCAGCACTAGTTCCAATGAACAGCGCAGCACTGGGGAGGAATGTGTAATAGCATCTATGAGGTTAAATAAAGGTGCCACTGCAGTCATGTGTTTTATGGAGACTATGATTGCACTTGTGAAAACTGTACATTAATTTTTCATAGTTTGTCATTCATAACAATTCTTTCTGACTTTTTCTTATGCCTTTAGAGTCTGCCTCCTAGTGCAGTGGATGGTGAAGAGGGCACAAAGGACACAGTAAGTAGTTTTATGCTCGAATACATACTGCTCTTATGATAACCGTCTAAAACATTTCCCAGTTCTTTGAAACTAAATTGCATCAGCTTAAACTTCCTAAAAGTAGAATTAATAAGGGGCGTGGCTTCGAGGGCGAAGATGGCGGACGCGGCTCTGTAGAGCTCCTGCCAGCCCGATCCTTATCCGCTAATTTATCCTTGCCCTACACCCTCTTCCCTCATCCCTACTAGTGCAGGAGATTGCTGGAGCCCGGCGGAACACGGTGGTGTGGTTGTTGGAGCCCTGGACCCTTGCTGGCACGGCCGTTGGACTCCGGGCGTGCTGGGCCTACTTGCCGCGTGGTGAGCCGGGGCCTCGATTTTTTTGTCCTGCCCGCCGGAGGTTCCTGGCCGCCGACTAGGCGCCATTCATCCCCGCCCGCGCCATTGGGGTGGAGTCACTGGAGCAGTGGGACGGAGGGCCCGTTGGTCGCATCCAGTGGAGTGGTGCACCGACGAATCGATTACACGGACCTGAGTCCATCCTGACGGGCCTGCCCTTACGGACTCGAGGGGTCTGCGGCGCTGCCTGGAGTGGACGGACTGGAGGCGCCAATCCGGCGATTCTGCCCTGGGCTCCTGCCTTGTGGTGCCCGCGCCCTGGTGAGGTGCCCTTCCTGTGGCTCTGGCCCATATCCCGACGGGCTGGGGGCGGACTGGTTGTGCCCCGGAGGCCCAAGACCCTGCCCGCTGCCTGTTTCAGCGGGGTGACCCGCAGCGAGTGTCTATCACCGGACTACCCCGGCGGCGGCCATGACGAAAGGCAAAGGTGGCCCTGCCGCCTCAAAGGGACCCATAGACAAATTCACCGGCCCCGGGGGTAGTGCCGGGGCAGCTGGAGGGAGTCAGACCGCAGGCCCGGACAATGCAGCACTGCTGACGGCCATCACGCAGTCTCGTGATATGGTAGATGCGAAGATTGGAGCGGTGGGCGCCGATGTTATGCTGTTGCGCCAGGACCTTCGCAACGCGGTCGCTCGCATCACGGAGGCAGAGACCAGGGTCACGACGGTGGAGGGCGACGTCGGCACCCTGAAGAAGAGGGTCGCCGACTTGGAGCAGACGCAGCGGGGCCTGGCGCTCCGGGTGGAGGATGCCGAAGGACGGGCACGGCGGAATAATCTGCGCTTTGTCGGCTTTCCGGAGGACTGCGAGAAGGGGCACATGGATGTTTTCCTATCCCGGTGGCTGGAGAGTTGGTTACCCCTAGATACCCTGTCGCGCTGCTTCGTGGTGGAGCGCGCCCACCGTGCCCTGTCTCAAAAGCCGCCGACTGGGGAGCGGCCTCGCCCGATCATTGCTCCGATCCTCAACTACCACGACAGGGACGTTATCCTCCGGGAGGCTCGACTCAAAGATACCCTGATGTTCGATAACTGTAAAATCATGATCTTTCCGGACTATACTAAGCTAGTCCAGCAGCAGAGATACTCCTTTCTGGCGGCCAAGGCCAAGCTGCGGGGCCTGAAGATCCAGTACTCGCTGCTCTACCCGGCCCGCCTCCGTGTGATTTTTAATTCGAGGACCCACTTCTTTGACTCTCCGGAGGCTGTCTTCGCCTGGACCGACGAGGCGGTCCAGATTCGACCACATGTCCAACCGGGGCTGCACTCCGGCTCCTCACGCAGTTCTTCCCAGGAGCGGAGCGACCACCCGAACAAAGGGAAGCGGCACCGCAAGTCTCGTTTGAGGCGGAGGTCCCTGTCTCGTGACCCCCTCTTGGGAGACACGCAGCCGGAGACGGACAACTCTGGCAGGGGGCCCTGACAGCTGTTCGCCGACATTTGGATCCTTGCTTTTCTTCTGTGGCCGTCCACTGCGGCGGTCGCCTGCCAGTTGGCGGTTCAGGCGTAACCTGGTGCAGTATAACATGACTCTTTGACTACTGCTTGGGACTAAGTGAACTGATGCTCTTTACCATGCACTGTTTTTCTCTTGCTTGTGCCTTATTCGGGGGGGGGGTTGGGGTGGATTCTAGGGGCTGCCTCCTCCTGTTGGGGTTGGGGGGTGTGTTGGGAGTGTGCTTGGTTGGTGGTAGGGGGGTTATTTGGAATCCATTGGCATGCATGCATTTCGGGGCTATGTTCTGGGCCTGAAGTACCGCATGCCGCGACAGATACTTCATCGTTTCTTGAGGTATTGCGGTGGGGGGTCTTGGGTTGTTGGGTGGCTGATTGGAGGGGTTTGTTCTTCCGGGGTTGTGGGTAGCGGGGCTCTGTTTTGTGGGGTGCACGTGGTCTTTCTGAATTTTGCAACAGTGGGGTCTGGGGCCTGGGCCGGGGGCCCGGGATTGTGGGGCTTGGTACGTTGTGCTGATGGTTGATGTCCCACGTTTAGCGCCTTCGAGCGCTTCCATGCATGTTCTTAGCTGGAATGTCCGGGGTCTCTTGGACAAGATTAAACGGGGGGCTGTGCTCCGCTGGGCTAAGAGGGACCTGGCGGATGTGCTCCTTCTTCAAGAAACACACATACTAGGTACAAAGGCTCTGAGCCTGCAGCGCTTTGGCTTCCACCAGGTGTTTCACGCTGGCTTTACTAGGGGCTCCAGGGGGGTGGCCATTCTTATTCACAGGCGGCTGGCATACACTCATGAGCGTCAATGGCTCGATCCCCAGGGGCGCTTTGTGTTTGTTCAAGGGAAGATTGGTGCGGAGCCTGTGGTATTTGGCTGTGTGTATGCTCCCCCCCTTTGCAGTGGGCTTTGGCTGAACAGTTGTTTGCACTATGGACTGAACTCCCCCACTCTCTGGCTGTGATTGGTGGCGACTGGAACGATGTAGTGGATGTGGCATTGGACCGGCAGAGAAGGCCCGGGGTGGCGCATGTGTCCCCCCCCTACGCGGCTAGGGCTATGATTGATGGCCTGGGATGGGCGGATGTGTGGAGGCACTTGCATGCAGAGCGGCGAGAGTACACTTATGTCTCGGCTGTCCATGGCTCCCTTTCGCGCCTGGATTGCGTGTTTGTTCCGAGGGCCTTCCTTGCTAGGGTACGGGGGGCTGCGATAGGGAGTCGCGGGCTCTCTGATCACTCCCCTGTGGCGGTCCAAATTGATCTGCACAAGGCACGCCAACCCTTCAGATGGCGGATGTCCACGTGGCACCTGCAGCGCCCTGACTACTCCCAACATCTCCGTGGCGCGATTGCCCAGTATTGGCGGGACAACCTTGCCGTGGGTGTGGACGCAGTGACTGTCTGGGAGGCCATGAAGCCCACCCTGCGGGGTGTAGACATTGCCTGGTGTGCCTCCGCCCGCCGGACTCGGCTGGAGAGCATTGTTGCTGCGGCGGGGCGGGTGGAAGACCTTGAAGCTCACCACAGAGAGGCGCCTGATGATGTCGCACTGCGGCTGCTCCTGCAGGCGCAGCAGTCTTACTCCTCGGTCTTGCTGGAGGAGGCTCGACAGGCATGGCTGGCCACCCGTAGCCGGGTGTACCAGTGGGGCGACAAGTCGTGCACCATGCTCCATAGGTTTTGTCAACAGACTTTGCAGCCTCTTACACTGCCGGGCCTCGTTGATGGCGCCGGAGTGGCGATCACTGACCCAGCTACTCTTGCCACAAGCTTTGCGCTTTATTATGGGCGTCAATGTGCCTCCCGGGAGACTCTCTCCCCTGCTGATATTGCTGATTATCTCGCCTCGGTTCCCCCTTCTGCGGTGTCGGATGAGGTGCGCGATGCCCTGGATCTTCCGTTGACGGCTGAGGAGCTGGGGGACGCGTTGGGTCAACTTAATGTGGGCAAGGCGCCGGGGCCTAGCGGATTCCCCAGCGAGTTCTACAAAAAATTCCATCTACAGCTCGGGCCGCATTATTTGCGTGCCCTGGAGCAGGCGCGAGAACATGGCCGCCTCCCACCGGATTGGCGTCATGCCGAAATCGTGGTGTTCCTGAAGCCGGGTAGGCCCCCGGATCGCCCTGAGTCTTATCGCCCCATCTCCCTTATCAACTTCGAAGCCAAGCTCCTGGCCAAGGCGCTCGCGAACCGATTGCTTCCACATATTTCAGCCCTTGTTCACCCTGATCAGGCAGGCTTTATGCCGCGCCGGGCTACGAGACACAATATACGGCGGGCGCAGGCGGCGATAGAGGCGGTTGGGTCTTCGGAGGATCAGGCGGCGCTACTACTGGCCGACATCGACAGTGCCTTTGATTCGGTCAGCTGGACCTTTCTTTTTACCCTACTACCGCTGCTGAACCTCGGCCCAGTCTTCATCTCTTATGTCCGGCTACTCTGTACTGAAGTCACGGCCTCGGTACGTGTCTCGGGAGCGGCTTCGGCACGGTTTCCGGTAACCAGGGGCACGCGTCAGGGGTGTCCGCTCTCCCCATACCTTTTTGCGCTGGCCATGGAGCCGCTGGCCGCCAGGGTACGCCAGGACGCGCTTTACCGTGGCTTTGTATGGGGTGCTGATCACTCGGACCGCATAGCTTTATATGCGGACGACGTGCTGTTCTTCATGACAGGCCTGCAACGTACGGGCCCTCGTGTCCTGGAACTGATGCAGGACTTTGGCCGGGCGTCGGGGCTGTTCCTAAACCCGCGCAAGTCGACCTTATGGGTACTAGGGGGTGGCGCGGTGGACTGTCCTTGGGCTGCATCCCTTCAAGTGGCCGTGGAGGGTGTGGTGTACCTAGGGGTTTTCCTCTCTGCTTCGCCTACAGTGGCATGGAACCGGAACATCCAGCCGGTGTGGGACCGGGTCCAAATGGACATCAAGACATGGACACGTATGCCTCTTAACATCTACGGCCGGTCGGCCATCTTTAAGATGGTCGCCTTACCTCGTCTCCTATACCAACTACAGAATCACCCCTTTTCGATTGATCCGCAGTGGTTCCGCAGTGTCGACTCTGTGCTGGGCCGGTTTCTGTGGGCTGGGGGTGCCTCCAGGGTGGCGCTCCGCACATGCTTCCTCTCTACATACTGCGGCGGCTTGGCAACGGTGGACATTTTGTCCTACTATCAGGCTTCCCATCTTCTCGTGCTTAACGAATGGTGGTATGGGGACCGCGGTGACCCGGCCTATGCCTTGGAACATTCTCTGATGGGCGACGCCTCCCTCCACACATTGCTGTACTCGGCCAGACGGAGGCGACTGCTTCCCAGGGTCACCCAGGTGGTTTTCGCGGTCTGGCGGCGGGCCCTACACCGTATGGGTTGGTGGGGTAGGCTGACGGCAGAGACTCCGTTATGGCGCAATGGCTTGCTCCCGGCATTGGCATCTTTGCGGGGGTTCGACGGCTGGGACGCGATCGGGATATCCTCCCTCGGACATGTCCTCTCTGGCACTACCCTTAAATCCTTTCAAGACCTCAGCTCTGAATTCAACATGCCCAGGTCCCAATTCTTCCGCTACCTCCAATTTCGCCACGCTCTTACTCCTAGCCTGGTGGGTTTGGAGCAGCTCCCTGACTTCAGTCCCATTGAGGCGAAACTCTTTATGGGAGACTTGGGTGACAAGAAGGTCTCCCAGATTTACCGTTCTTTGGTCACACACTGCTCTCCCTCGCTCTCGACATTGAAGGCCTCGTGGGAGAAAGATGTTGGTCCCCTTGGTGAGGATGACTGGCGCGAGGCCCTTGAATCTCCCCGTGGCGCTGCGATAGCTATCCGCCTCCGCTTCATCCAGTTCAAGTACCTCCACCGAGCTTATTTCACTAGGGACCGTTTGTAGCGGGAGGGACTTATTGCAACTCCGGAGTGCCTGCGGTGTGGTTCTGAACGGGGCACCCTTTTCCATACTGTGTGGTCCTGTGTGAGGTTGGCTCGATTCTGGGCCGGGGTGTGGGACTGTCTGTCTGAGGTGCTGGGGTGGGACCTGCCCCGTACCCCTAGATTGGGCCTGCTTCATGTTCTAGAAGACATTGGGGGCAATGTTTACAAGCGCCATTTGTTGTTGCTGGGACTTGTGGTTGCAAAGAGAGATCTAGCGCAGGCCTGAAAGAGCGAGCGCGCCCCCCCACTCAGTGCCTGGAAGGCGGGCCTGGACTTCCTCATGGGCCTGGAGCAGCCTGTTTTCGAAGCTCGGGGGTGCCCCCGTAAACATTTCAAAATGTGGAAACGGTGGGCGGACTACAGGGGTCTAACCCTCGACCCCCCCCTGGACATTGACGATGCATTGCCGCTGGATCTTGATCCCACGCCCTAGGCTACTGGCCGGCTCCTTCTCTGTATGTCATCTCATATTGCTGAACTATGATCACGTGCACCGGGTTAGGGTGGGATAAGGGGTGGGTAGTTGCGGGAGGGGTTGGCGGGAGTTTTTGGGGTTGGGAGGGTGGGGGTAGTTAGGAATATCTCGCTCTATAACACTGGGTTCAATGCTATATCAATGTTGTATCTTTTCGTATCTATCGCTGACAGTCTCCTCCTGACTGTGGAGGGCTGTACTGAACCTTGCTTGAACTCATAATAAAAACGGTTTTGAAAAAAAAAAACCGTAGAATTAATATATAGAATTGTTCATTTTGTTAAGTATCTCCAGTTAAAAAGCGATTCAATGCAATTCGTGGTCATTTTCTTCCTCTTCGCATCCTAATAGAAGCTGACTGCTTTAGCTCTTAATTCCAAATCTCTCAATCTCTACCTCTACACTTGTCTATTTTATCACCGCATCCTTTTCTAAAAATCTGTTATTTTCAACAACGATTTATATACTGAAGTATATAAAAAAATGATGGATAGAACGCTTGATCTAATTTCAGCTATTGTTAATTACTCGGGGCTGAGTCTCAGCCAATCGTTATTTTGCATATCACTGGGTTTAATCTGTATTAGCATGGTGGACACAAGAATGATGGGTTGGAATGCTACACCAAGCGACTGCCAGTGCTTAGACTATGTGCAATCATTCCTTCGATGAGACTAAAATTGCACCTGAGCAAAATTTCAATAATTACCATAGTTTGTCTTTCATGGAGAGCTCTTTCTGACTATCTCTGCTACCATTAGAGTCGGCCTCCAACTGTAGTGGATAGGGAAAAGGCCATGAGGGGCATAGTAAGCAGTTACTTCTCTAATATATATACTGTTTTTATACTAAAATCTAACAATGTTCCCAGTTCGGTGTAGAATAAGTGGCTCAGAGAGGATTTTTTTTAAAACTGAGTACAATTGCATGCCTGTTCACCTTGCTACATATTGCCACTCTACAGGTCATTCACTGTCATTCATGCATATTTTCACCCCCCTAACTCCCCCTGACTCCTAACTCCTTTACCTCTATATACCATACTTCTCCCCTTTCACGTAACCCCTGATTCACCACTTTTGCGCTTTATCCCCAGTTGGTATACAATAGTATTGTAAACTTTTTCGAGATTTTCATGAGCTTTCCATGACATCTGCTATTTTCAAAAACTACTGTATACCAAGACAAGTCTTTGAAATCTCATACAGTTATCCATTTCCCATCAGTGGAATTAAATCTTTGCAATAGTATTGACATACCTCCATTTCTTAAAATTATTGTTTGGCCTCCACTCATGTCTCTATCACCAATGAAAAAGAGGTCAAGGGCCTCACACAACTAGTATTCATCACAGATCAAATTTGATGGATTTGGAAAGTAAAGTGGATATAAGCAGCACACCTAAATGAGTCGGGTTGTAAATGTTAGGGGTATTTCTTTTTTGTTTCCCCCAGTCACCTTCTTCTGATATTGCCATCCAGACACCAGATCAAGAAACTGAGGAAACATCAATTAAACAAGTTAGCATATTCAGCCTGTTGAAATGCATTTGTGCAAATCCTAAAGACATCATGTTCGGCACTGAGGCACTAAAGCTTATCACACAAAGATAGGTAGAGACACATTTTGACCATCATCTACCACAGACAAGGAACTGGATCCCTTGGTTTCTTTGTTAAATTCTTCATTGTATGGACCTTCTAGGCTTTGCTGAGGCACACAATTCAGAGCACATAGAGACATTTGGCTTATGTATTGGCTTTGACACACAATAAAAACTGTCCCAGACTATTCCATTTGTCTTATTTATCTATTTACATCTCAATGCTGTGGTGTGGCCAGTTTTTATCCACTGTTTCACTACTGCTCCCACAGTGCAATCCAACCCTGAGATAAAAGGTTCCATCTGTCAAATGTTATTTTTCGTCTTTTTCTACATGTGGCCTTTCAAATACATTGTCATCCTCTGAGCTGCTGTTCTATGATTTGTGGATCTGTATTTGCTGTTCCATAAACCCAGTTTCAGGGTATTTTTTGACTGAAAAACCGGACACTTCCATATTCACTGGCCCTCACTATGTGGAATGAGTTAATATTGGTGTTCAGTGCTCATAGTTACACCTTCATATCCATTTTGAAAGTCACAAAAATAAGTAACAGTAACCTGAATTAGCAATAGGATTCCCAGACATTGTATTTAAGGTATTAACACAATTTATAGCTTAGACTGGGGTGCACAAAACAGAAATAGTGTTTCCACAGTTTTTTTTGACATTTGCATGAGTAGTGTTTCAACGTAAAAATGTACAAGACATGAGTGTATTCTACTGGAACATTTTAAGATGACTACATGAACGATCAAAGCGTGTAATGATTACTGTTTGGACAGAAAATGATAATACAAATCCATTTAAAAAATGTGGAATTAGCCTAAGCTTTTGTTGTTGATAAAAGAATTTGATTTTACATGTTGCAATGCTGTATTACTTTGTCATAAATGCAGTCTTAGCCCCTTTCATCACACTTTACACCAATTTTTTGTGGATCTGGCCTTATATAAATAAAGGTGTCACTGCAGTCATGTGTTTTATGGAGACTATGATTCCACTTGTGAAAACTGTACATTAATTTTCATAGTTTGTCATTCATAACAATTCTTTCTGACTTTTTCTTATGCCTTTAGAGTCTGCCTCCTAGTGCAGTGGATGGTGAAGAGGGCACAAAGGACACAGTAAGTAGTTTTATGCTCGAATATATACTGCTCTTATGATAACCGTCTAAAACATTTCCGAGTTCTTTGAAACTAAATTGCATCAGCTTAGACTTCCTAAAAGTAGAATTAATATATAGAATTGTTCATTTTGTTAAGTATCTCCAGTTAAAAAGCAATTCAATGCAATTCGTGGTCATTTTCTTCCTCTTCGCATCCTAATAGAAGCTGACTGTTTTAGCTCTTAATTCCAAATCTCTCAATCTCTACCTCTACACTTGTCTATTTTATCAACGCATCCTTTTCTAGAAATCTGTTATTTTCAACAACGATTTATATACTGAAGTATACAAAAAAATGATGGATAGAACGCTTGAACTAATTTCAGCTATTGTTAATTACTCGGGGCTGAGTCTCAGCCAATCGTTATTTTGCATATCACTGGGTTTAATCTGTATTAGCATGGTGGACACAAGAATGATGGTTTGGAATGCTACACCAAGCGACTGCCAGTGGTTAGACTAATTGCAATCATTCCTTCGATAAGACTAAAATTGCACCTGAGAAAAATTTCAATAATTACCATAGTTTGTCTTTCATGGAGAGCTCTTTCTGACTATCTCTGTTACCATTAGAGTCGGCCTCCAACTGTAGTGGATAGGGAAAAGGCCATGAGAGGCATAGTAAGCAGTTACTTCTCTAATATTTATACTGTTTTTATACTAAAATCTAACAATGTTCCCAGTTCGGTGTAGAATAAGTGGCTCAGAGAGGATTTTTTTAAAACTGAGTACAATTGCATGCCTATTCACCTTGTTACATATTGCCACTCTACAGGTCATTCACTGTCATTCATGCATATTTTCACCCCCCTAACTCCTAACTCCATTACCTCTATATACCATACTTCTCCCTTTTCATGTAACCCCTGATTCACCACTTTTGCGCTTTATCCCCAGTTGGTATACAATAGTATTGTAAACGTTTTCGAGATTTTCATTAGCTTTCCATGACATCTGCTATTTTCAAAAACTACTTTATACCAAGACAAGTCGTTGAGTTCCCATACAGTTATCCATTTCCCATCCGTGGATTTAAATCTTTGCAATGGTATTGACATACCTCCATTTCTTAAAATTATTGTTTGGCCTCCACTCATGTCTCTATCACCAATGAAAAAGAGGTCAAGGGCCTCACACAACTAGTATTCATCACAGATCAAATTTGATGGTTTTGGAAAGTAAAGTGGATATATGCAGCACACCTAAATGAGTCCGGTTGTAAATGATAAGGGTATTTCTTTTTTGTTTCCCCCAGTCACCTTCTTCTGATATTGCCATCCAGACACCATATCAAGAAACTGAGGAAACATCAATTAAACAGGTTAGCATATTCAGCCTGTTGAAATGCATTTGTGCAAATCTTAAAGACATCATGTTCGGCACTGAGGCACTAAAGCTTATCACACAAAGATAGAGGTAGAGACACATTTTGACCATCATCTACCACAGACAAGGAACTGGATCCCTTGGTTTCTTTGTTAAATTCTTCATTGTATGGACCTTCTAGGCTTTGCTGAGGCACACAAATCAGAGCACATAGAGACCTTTGCCTTGTGCATTGGCATTGACACACAATAAAACCTGTCCCAGACGATTCCCTTTGTCTTATTTATCTATTTACATCTCAATTCTGTAGTGTGGCCAGTCTTTATCCACTGTATTTCTACTGCTCCTACAGTGCTGTCCAACCCTGAGATAAAAGGTTCCATCTGTCAAATGTCATTTTTGGTCTTTTTCTACATGTGGCCTTTCAAATACATTGTCATCCTCTGAGCTTCTGTTCTATGATTTGTGGATATGTATTTGCTGTTCCATAAACCCTGGAGAAGTGTGGCTCAGGGGTTAGAGGAGAAGTGTGTCTCAGGGGTTAGAGGCGGCAGACCTGGAGCTTGAGTTCGGCCCTGGACCAGGGTTCAATTCCCCGCTTCGGCGGGTCTTGGGCTCAATAATTCCAAGGACTCGTTAATTCTTGCTCCGGTGCCTTCTCGACTCACGCGTTCACACTCTGCGACTCTGGGCAATAGCTTGCTTAATCTCCACATCGGCCCCTCGCGGTGGGATGCCTGGCTTTCACCTTGTGGATACCCTGCCAGGGTTATCTCACAGGGGGAATACCAGGACGGGTTCCCTAAGCAAGCGCGGAGATGCCCCAGGGTAAGTCATGCGCTATATAAGCTTCATACATTTACATAAACCCAGTTTCAGGGTATTTCGTGACTGAAAAACCGGACACTTGCATATTCACTAGCCCTCATTATGTGGAATGAGTTAATATTGGTGTTCAGTGCTCAAACTTACACCTTCACACCCATTTGGAAAGTCACAAAAATAAGTAACAGAAACATGAATTAGCAATAGGATTCCCAGACATTGTATTTAAGTTATTAACACAATTTATAGCTTAGACTGGGGTGCACAAAACAGAAATAGTGTTTCCACAATTTTTTATGAAATTTGCATGAGTAGTGTTTCAACGTAAAAATGTACAAGACATGAGTGTATTCTACTGGAACATTTTAAGATGACTACAAGAACGATCAAAGCGTGTAATGATTACTGTTTGGACAAAAAATGATAATACAAATCCATTTAAAAAATGTGGAATTAGCTCAAGCTTTTGTTGTTGATAAAAGAATTAGATTTTACATGTCACAATGCTGTATTACTTTGTCATAAATGCATTCTTAGCCCCTTTCATCACACTTTACACAACTTTTACGTGGATCTGGCCTTATCTAAATAAAGGTGCCACTGCAGTCATGTGTTTTATGGAGACTATGATTGCACTTGTGAAAACTGTACATTAATTTTCATAGTTTGTCATTCATAACAATTCTTTCTGAATTTTTCTTATGCCTTTAGAGTCTGACTCCTAGTGCAGTGGATGGTGAAGAGGGCACAGAGGACACAGTAAGTAGTTTTATGCTCGAATATATACCGCTCTTATGATAACCGTCTAAAACATTTCCCAGTTCTTTGAAACTAAATTGCATCAGCTTAGACTTCCCAAAAGTTGAATTAATATATTGAATTGTTCATTTTGTGAAGTATCTCCAGTTAAAAAGCGATTCAATGCAATTCGTGGTCATTTTCTTCCTCTTCGCATCCTAATAGAAGCTGACTGCTTTAGCTCTTAATTCCAAATCTCTCAATCTCTACCTCTACACTTGTCTATTTTATCACCGCATCCTTTTCTAGAAATCTGTTATTTTCAACAACGATTTATATACTGAAGTATACAAAAAAATGATGGATAGAACGCTTGAACTATTTTCAGCTATTGTTAATTACTCGGGCTGAGTCTCAGCCAATCGTTATTTTGCATATCACTGGGTTTAATCTGTATTAGCATGGTGGACACAAGAATGATGGGTTGGAATGCTACACCAAGCAACTGCCAGTGCTTAGACTATGTGCAATCATTCCTTCGATGAGACTAAAATTGCACCTGAGAAAAATTTCAATAATTACCATAGTTTGTCTTTCATGGAGAGCTCTTTCTGACTATCTCTGTTACCATTAGAGTCGGCCTCCAACTGTAGTGGATAGGGAAAAGGCCATGAGGGGCATAGTAAGCAGTTACGTCTCTAATATTTTTACTGTTTTTATACTAAAATCTAACAATGTTCCCAGTTCCGTGTAGAATAAGTGGCTCAGAGAGGATTTTTTAAAAACTGAGTACAATTGCATGCCTGTTCACCTTGCTACATATTGCCACTCTACAGGTCATTTACTGTCATTCATGCATATTTTCACCCCCCTAACTCCTACCTCCATTGCCTCTATATACCATACTTCTCCCTTTTCATGTAACCCCTGATTCACCACTTTTGCGCTTTATCCCCAGTTGGTATACAATAGTATTGTAAACTTTTTCGAGATTTTCATGAGCTTTCCATGACATCTGCTATTTCCAAAAACTACTGTATACCAAGACAAGTCTTTGAGTTCTCATACAGTTATCCATTTCCCATCCGTGGATTTAAATCTTTGCAATGGTATTGACATACCTCCATTTCTTAAAATTATTGTTTGGCCTCCACTCATGTCTCTATCACCAATGAAAAAGAGGTCAAGGGCCTCACACAACTAGTATTCATCACAGATCAAATTTGATGGATTTGGAAAGTAAAGTGGATATATGCAGCACAACTAAATGAGTCCGGTTGTAAATGATAAGGGTATTTCTTTTTTGTTTCCCCCAGTCACCTTCTTCTGATATTGCCATCCAGACACCAGATCAAGAAACTGAGGAAACATCAATTAAACAGGTTAGCATATTCAGCCTGTTGAAATGCATTTGTGCAAATCTTAAAGACATCATGTTCGGCACTGAGGCACTAAAGCTTATCACACAAAGATAAAGGTAGAGACACATTTTGACCATCATCTACCACAGACAAGGAACTGGATCCCTTGGTTTCTTTGTTAAATTCTTCATTGTATGGACCTTCTAGGCTTTGCTGAGGCACACAAATCAGAGCACATAGAGACCTTTGCCTTGTGTATTGGCATTGACACACAATAAAACCTGTCCCAGACGATTCCCTTTGTCTTATTTATCTATTTACATCTCAATTCTGTAGTGTGGCCAGTCTTTATCCACTGTATTTCCACTGCTCCCACAGTGCTGTCCAACCCTGAGATAAAAGGTTCCATCTGTCAAATGTCATTTTTGGTCTTTTTCTACATGTGGCCTTTCAAATACATTGTCATCCTCTGAGCTTCTGTTTTGTGATTTGTGGATATGTATTTGCTGTTCCATAAACCCAGTTTCAGGGTATTTCGTGACTGAAAAACCGGACACTTGCATATTCACTGGCCCTCATTATGTGGAATGAGTTAATATTGGTGTTCAGTGCTCCAACTTACACCTTCACACCCATTTGGAAAGTCACAAAAATAAGTAACAGTAACATGAATTAGCAATAGGATTCCCAGACATTGTATTTAAGTTATTAACACAATTTATAGCTTAGACTGGGGTGCACAAAACAGAAATAGTGTTTCCACAGTTTTTTATGACATTTGCATGAGTAGTGTTTCAACGTAAAAATGTACAAGACATGAGTGTATTCTACTGGAACATTTTAAGATGACTACATGAACGATCAAAGTGTGTAATGATTACTGTTTGGACAAAAAATGATAATACAAATCCATTTAAAAAATGTGGAATTAGCTCAAGCTTTTGTTGTTGATAAAATAATTAGATTTTACATGTCACAATGCTGTATTACTTTGTCATAAATGCATTCTTAGCCCCTTTCATCCCACTTTACACAACTTTTACATGGATCTGGTCTTATCTAAATAAAGGTGCCACTGCAGTCATGTGTTTTATGGAGACTATGATTGCACTTGTGAAAACTGTACATTAATTTTCATAGTTTGTCATTCATAACAATTCTTTCTGAATTTTTCTTATGCCTTTAGAGTCTGACTCCTAGTGCAGTGGATGGTGAAGAGGGCACAGAGGACACAGTAAGTAGTTTTATGCTCGAATATATACTGCTCTTATGATAACCGTCTAAAACATTTCCCAGTTCTTTGAAACTAAATTGCATCAGCTTAGACTTCCCAAAAGTTGAATTAATATATTGAATTGTTCATTTTGTTAAGTATCTCCAGTTAAAAAGCGATTCAATGCAATTCGTGGTCATTTTCTTCCTCTTCGCATCCTAATAGAAGCTGACTGCTTTAGCTCTTAATTCCAAATCTCTACCTCTACACTTGTCTATTTTATCACCGCATCCTTTTCTAGAAATCTGTTATTTGCAACAACGATTTATATACTGAAGTATACAAAAAAATGATGGATAGAACGCTTGAACTATTTTCAGCTATTGTTAATTACTCGGGCTGAGTCTCAGCCAATCGTTATTTTGCATATCACTGGGTTTAATCTGTATTAGCATGGTGGACACAAGAATGATGGGTTGGAATGCTACACCAAGCAACTGCCAGTGCTTAGACTATGTGCAATCATTCCTTCGATGAGACTAAAATTGCACCTGAGAAAAATTTCAATAATTACCATAGTTTGTCTTTCATGGAGAGCTCTTTCTGACTATCTCTGTTACCATTAGAGTCGGCCTCCAACTGTAGTGGATAGGGAAAAGGCCATGAGGGGCATAGTAAGCAGTTACGTCTCTAATATTTTTACTGTTTTTATACTAAAATCTAACAATGTTCCCAGTTCGGTGTAGAATAAGTGGCTCAGAGAGGATTTTTTAAAAACTGAGTACAATTGCATGCCTGTTCACCTTGCTACATATTGCCACTCTACAGGTCATTTACTGTCATTCATGCATATTTTCACCCCCCTAACTCCTACCTCCATTGCCTCTATATACCATACTTCTCCCTTTTCATGTAACTCCTGATTCACCACTTTTGCGCTTTATCCCCAGTTGGTATACAATAGTATTGTAAACTTTTTCGAGATTTTCATGAGCTTTCCATGACATCTGCTATTTCCAAAAACTACTGTATACCAAGACAAGTCTTTGAGTTCTCATACAGTTATCCATTTCCCATCCGTGGATTTAAATCTTTGCAATGGTATTGACATACCTCCATTTCTTAAAATTATTGTTTGGCCTCCACTCATGTCTCTATCACCAATGAAAAAGAGGTCAAGGGCCTCACACAACTAGTATTCATCACAGATCAAATTTGATGGATTTGGAAAGTAAAGTGGATATATGCAGCACAACTAAATGAGTCCGGTTGTAAATGATAAGGGTATTTCTTTTTTGTTTCCCCCAGTCACCTTCTTCTGATATTGCCATCCAGACACCAGATCAAGAAACTGAGGAAACATCAATTAAACAGGTTAGCATATTCAGCCTGTTGAAATGCATTTGTGCAAATCTTAAAGACATCATGTTCGGCACTGAGGCACTAAAGCTTATCACACAAAGATAAAGGTAGAGACACATTTTGACCATCATCTACCACAGACAAGGAACTGGATCCCTTGGTTTCTTTGTTAAATTCTTCATTGTATGGACCTTCCAGGCTTTGCTGAGGCACACAAATCAGAGCACATAGAGACCTTTGCCTTGTGTATTGGCATTGACACACAATAAAACCTGTCCCAGACGATTCCCTTTGTCTTATTTATCTATTTACATCTCAATTCTGTAGTGTGGCCAGTCTTTATCCACTGTATTTCCACTGCTCCCACAGTGCTGTCCAACCCTGAGATAAAAGGTTCCATCTGTCAAATGTCATTTTTGGTCTTTTTCTACATGTGGCCTTTCAAATACATTGTCATCCTCTGAGCTTCTGTTTTGTGATTTGTGGATATGTATTTGCTGTTCCATAAACCCAGTTTCAGGGTATTTCGTGACTGAAAAACCGGACACTTGCATATTCACTGGCCCTCATTATGTGGAATGAGTTAATATTGGTGTTCAGTGCTCAAACTTACACCTTCACACCCATTTGGAAAGTCACAAAAATAAGTAACAGAAACATGAATTAGCAATAGGATTCCCAGACATTGTATTTAAGTTATTAACACAATTTATAGCTTAGACTGGGGTGCACAAAACAGAAATAGTGTTTCCACAGTTTTTTATGACATTTGCATGAGTAGTGTTTCAACGTAAAAATGTACAAGACATGAGTGTATTCTACTGGAACATTTTAAGATGACTACATGAACGATCAAAGTGTGTAATGATTACTGTTTGGACAAAAAATGATAATACAAATCCATTTAAAAAATGTGGAATTAGCTCAAGCTTTTGTTGTTGATAAAATAATTAGATTTTACATGTCACAATGCTGTATTACTTTGTCATAAATGCATTCTTAGCCCCTTTCATCCCACTTTACACAACTTTTACATGGATCTGGTCTTATCTAAATAAAGGTGCCACTGCAGTCATGTGTTTTATGGAGACTATGATTGCACTTGTGAAAACTGTACATTAATTTTCATAGTTTTGTCATTCATAACAATTCTTTCTGAATTTTTCTTATGCCTTTAGAGTCTGCCTCCTAGTGCAGTGGATGGTGAAGAGGGCACAAAGGACACAGTAAGTAGTTTTATGCTCGAATATATACTGCTCTTATGATAACAATCTAAAACATTTCCCAGTTCTTTGAAACTAAATTGCATCAGCTTAGACTTCCCAAAAGTTGAATTAATATATTGAATTGTTCATTTTGTTAAGTATCTCCAGTTAAAAAGCGATTCAATGCAATTCGTGGTCATTTTCTTCCTCTTCGCATCCTAATAGAAGCTGACTGCTTTAGCTCTTAATTCCAAATCTCTCAATCTCTACCTCTACACTTGTCTATTTTATCACCGCATCCTTTTCTAGAAATCTGTTATTTTCAACAACGATTTATATACTGAAGTATACAAAAAAATGATGGATAGAACGCTTGAACTAATTTCAGCTATTGTTAATTACTCGGGCTGAGTCTCAGCCAATCGTTATTTTGCATATCACTGGGTTTAATCTGTATTAGCATGGTGGACACAAGAATGATGGGCTGGAATGCTACACCAAGCAACTGCCAGTGCTTAGACTATGTGCAATCATTCCTTCGATGAGACTAAAATTGCACCTGAGAAAAATTTCAATAATTACCATAGTTTGTCTTTCATGGAGAGCTCTTTCTGACTATCTCTGTTACCATTAGAGTCGGCCTCCATCTGTATTGGATAGGGAAAAGGCCATGAGGGGCATAGTAAGCAGTTACGTCTCTAATATTTATACTGTTTTTATACTAAAATCTAACAATGTTCCCAGTTCGGTGTAGAATAAGTGGCTCAGAGAGGATTTTTTAAAAACTGAGTACAATTGCATGCCTGTTCCCCTTGCTACATATTGCCACTCTACAGGTCATTTACTGTCATTCATGCATATTTTCACCCCCCTACCTCCCCCTGACTCCTAACTCCTTTACCTCTATATACCATACTTCTCCCCTTTCACGTAACCCCTGATTCACCACTTTTGCGCTTTATCCCCAGTTGGTATACAATAGTATTGTAAACTTTTTCGAGATTTTCATGAGCTTTCCATGACATCTGCTATTTTCAAAAACTACTGTATACCAAGACAAGTCTTTGAGTTCTCATACAGTTATCCATTTCCCATCAGTGGAATTAAATCTTTGCAATGGTATTGACATACCTACATTTCTTAAAATTATGGTTTGGCCTCCACTCATGTCTCTATCACCAATGAAAAAGAGGTCAAGGGCCTCACACAACCAGTATTCATCACAGATCAAATTTGATAGATTTGGAAAGTAAAGTGGATATAAGCAGCACACCTAAATGAGTCGGGTTGTAAATGTTAGGGGTATTTCTTTTTTGTTTCCCCCAGTCACCTTCTTCTGATATTGCCATCCAGACACCATATCAAGAAACTGAGGAAACATCAATTAAACAGGTTAGCATATTCAGCCTGTTGAAATGCATTTGTGCAAATCCTAAAGACATCATGTTCGGCACTGAGGCACTAAAGCTTATCACACAAAGATAGAGGTAGAGACACATTTTGACCATCATCTACCACAGACAAGGGACTGGTTCAGTTGGCTTCTTTATCAAATTCTTCATTTTATGGACCTTCTAGGCTTTGCTGGGGCACACAATTCAGAGCACATAGAGACATTTGGCTTATGTATTGGCTTTGACACACAATAAAAACTGTCCCAGACTATTCCCTTTGTCTTATTTATCTATTTACATCTCAATTCTGTAGTGTGGCCAGTCTTTATCCACTGTTTCACTACTGCTCCCACAGTGCAGCCCAACCCTTAGATAAAAGGTTCCATCTGTCAAATGTCATTTTTGGTCTTTTTCTACATGTGGCCTTTCAAATACATTGTCATCCTCTGAGCTGCTGTTCTATGATTTGTGGATATGTATTTACTGTTCCATAAACCCAGTTTCGGGGTATTTTGTGACTGAAAAAACTGACACTTGCATATTCACTGGCCCTCATTATGTGGAATGAGTTAATATTGGTGTTCAGTTCTCATACTTACACCTTCACACCCATTTTGAAAGTCACAAAAATAAGTAACAGTAACCTGAATTAGCAATAGGATTCCCAGACATTGTATTTAAGGTATTAACACAATTTATAGCTTAGAATGGGGTGCACAAAACAGAAATAGTGTTTCCACAGTTTTTTATGACATTTGCATGAGTAGTGTTTCAACGTAAAAATGTACAAGACATGAGTGTATTCTACTGGAACATTTTAGGATGACTACATGAACGATCAAAGCGTGTAATGATTACTGTCTGGACAAAAAATGATAATACAAATACATTTGAAAAATGTGGAATTAGCTCAAGCTTTTGTTGTTGATAAAATAATTAGATTTTACATGTCGCAATGCTGTATTACTTTGTCATAAATGCAGTCTTAGCCCCTTTTTTTTTTTTGTTAAACAGTTTTTATGGCAGAGTCAATTATAGTGTACTTTGCTGGACTCAGGATCTCTGAATGCAGAGTCGTTCTCCTATCTCATCCCAGATGCCACGTACACAGCCATTCAGCCCACATCCCGGAGGTCGGGCGGCGCTACTCATTTACAGTTTACACTCTTGACTGGGTTGTCTGCTGCAGTCAACATATGGGGCCCTCCGCCCTCTGCTTTTGTTTTTTCGCCCCGTTTCCACTTTCACTCGCCAAAATTTGTACGTGTTCCGCTACAGGATCCCGGGATGCTTCCCCCCCTCACCCCCCCTCCCCCCCGGTGTCTAAATCTATGCCTGGCGCTAGGATACGTGCTTATACTGTGGGCCTCGGAGCTTTGTGTTTTTACTGTGCGTGTGTGTCCGGTGTTGGTGCCGGGGTCATAACCATCTCTGCTGGAGCCACCTGCCCCTCCGCCTCCTCTTCTCCCTCCTCGTCCACTGTACTATCCCACAGCGCCTGTACTAGTATTTCCCATGCCATTGCTGCGTCCTGTGCTTTCTCGTCTGAGTTACGGCGGGCCAGTTGGTATCTGATCATACTCTCTGCCGTTGCCCACTTCAAGAATTCATTCAGCCACCTCCGGTGTGTTGGCCCTACCTTCGACTTCCACCCTTTGGTCAGCTCTCTCTTTGCAATAAGTAGACCCATGTCGATGAATTTGCTAGTTTGTTCTTACGTGTGTGTGGGAACCAGTGTAAGACAGTGACCACGCTATCGTACTGCAGTTCCCTGTCTGCTACTTCATTCAGGGTGTCACCTATTTCCCTCCAATACACTTGTAATCGTGGGCAGCCCCTCAGCATATGTACTAGGTCTGCTCCTAACTGGTTACATCTGGGATTGCTGCGTCCTCTGCGCCAAAGTACGCTGCTATTTTACTCGGGGTAAGGTAGGCCCTGTGGAGGATATAAAGGTGTATTAGTTGGAAACGCGCGTTTCTGGTGCTCTTCCTAGCCCTCCGCACTAGTTGGGACCACGCCGAGTCTGGGATTTCTAACTGTAGGTCTGCTTCCCATTTATGCTTCAGCGGTGTAAGTGGTTGTAGGGTGTCTGTGTGCATTCTGGAATAGAGGCATGTAACTGCCTTAAACGTTCCTGCCGCCATCATTGTGTATTGGCACGCCAGTGTCGTCGTGGGTTCCATCAGTCCCTCCCCCCAGTGCGCCTGTATGGCTCTCACCACCGCCGCATGCATTAAGTAGTCTCCCCTCGGAAGGTCGTATCTTTCCTGCAATGTCTGGTACGGGGCCAATACCCCGTCATCATAAAGATCCCCCACCACCTGTAACCCTGCATCTTCCCACAGTCGTAGTCTCGACCAGTCTCCGCCATGTGGGAGAGCTGTCACCATGCCCAGCGGGATCTCAGGTGCATACGGGTGCCCGGGTCCAATTCGCTTTTGCGTGCGATTCCAACACAATCGGAGCGTCCGTTCTTCTTGGGACAGCCCTCCGAGCCTCAATTTTTGCTGCATGGTAATGTATGCCAGTATGTGACGGGGGGTGCTGTTTTCCCTCCCCTGCTCCGGGCCGCTGTAGACCCTCGCAACCTCCTGTGTAAAGAACTGTAATTGGGCCGCCAAGTAGTAGAGCTCGAAATCTGGGACCGCTAGGCCGCCCTCATCCTTCGGGCGGGTCAGCGTCGCCAATGCAATTCTACGTCTTCCCGTTCCCCATTAAAAGGACACAATCATCGATCTCAACCGTCTGAAGATCGCTCCAGGTATCCACACAGGGAGGGTCCAGAAGAAATATAATAATCGCGGTAGGGCTATCATTTTTAGGAGTGAAACCCGGCCCGCCATTGAGAGGGGCAGGGTGGCCCAGAAGGTCATACTGCCCTGCAATGCGCGGATACAGCAACCTATATTACCGTCTAGCAGGTCCGCGGGCTTGTGATATATGTACACTCCTAGGTAGCTCAGACAGCTAGGCTCCCAGCTAAGCTCTGGGTGGGTGAGGGGGCGCTCCTCCTCCTTCCTCAGCGGGAAGAGGCAGGTTTTTGTCCAGTTAACCCGCAGTCCTGATATTTCGCCAAAGCGCTCTAACAGTCTCTTTGCGCCGTCCACGGCTCCCTCAGCATCTTCTAAGAAGAGGAGAAGGTCGTCTGCGTATAGGGAGATGAAGTGGTGGGCCCCTCTGACTTCTAACCCGTTGTAATGTATCCCCCGCCTAGCCATCGCTGCCAGAGGCTCCACTGCAAGTGCAAACAGCAGGGGAGAAAGTGCACATCCCTGTCTTGTTCCCTGATGCACCTCATATTGGTCCGATACTAAGGGTCCGACTCTCACCCTAGCTTTCGCCGAAGCGTAAAGCACCTTCGTCCACCTTATATATCCCTCACCCAGGCCAAAGCCCTGCATCACTCTATATAGATATTCCCATTCCAGGGTGTCGAAGGCCTTTTCTATGTCAACCGCCAATACCAGGTGGCCTCTTGTTCCCGGCGGCGGGTCATCTACTAGCCTGAGCATCCTACGGATGTTGTGTGTCGTGTTCCTAGTGGGTAAAAAACCTGATTGATCTTTATGAATCAGGTCTTGCATATGGGGTAGCAGCCTGGCGGCCAGCACTGTGCTCAAAATTTTGTAGTCTGTTGTCAACATTGACAACGGCCTATAGAATGCAGGGTCTGTGCTTTCCCTTTGTGGTTTTAATAAAGGGATCATAATGGCTTCGTGCATTGACTGGGGAAGTCTGCCCTTTTCCCTGGCTTCATTTAATATCACTTGTAGCCTCGGGGTCAGTTGATCCAGGTATTTCCCGTAAAATTCAATGGGTAACCCATCTATCCCCGGTGTTTTGTTACGCGCCATCCGCTTTATTGCCCCTTTTATTTCTGCCAAGTCTATTGGGCCGCCTAGTAAATTAGCCTGTTCTTGCTCCAGCTGTGGTATCTGCAGGTCGCTCAGGAAAGCCTCTATTCCCTCACTCAGGTTCCCCAAGTCGCTCCTATATAACCTCTCATAATATGATCGAAAGCAGTCCAAAATTTCTGGCTGTGTTTGAAGTGTGTCGCCTCCATTTCCCTTCAGGGTCAGAATCGGTTGAGTGCTCCTATTAGAGTTCGCTAGCCAGGCAAAGAGTGTTCCAGTTTTGTCCCCCTCAGCAAGAGTCTTCGTCAAGTATGTTTTGTAATCGAAGCTACGAAGGCGCTCTACCTCCACAGCCACTGCTTCCCGCGCTTCACTTACTCTCCCCTGTAACTCAGGGCGGCCAGGGCGTTCCTGTTCTGCCTCCCTCAATATACGCTCAGCCTTATCTAAGTCCTCTACCAATGACCTGCGTACCCCTGCAAGTTTCCCTATGCAGTGCCCCCTTACTACTATTTTAAATGCGTCCCACTCCACGGCCCTGGATGAAGCGGTACCCTCGTTCTCTGTGAAGTAATTAGCGATCCGATTCTCTAGCTCTTCGCGGAAGGGTGGGTCATCCAGCGTGTTCGGTCGTAGCCGCCACGTCGGGATCTTTGAAATTGTATTCATCCAATCTAGCGTCAGGAGGATAGGGTTGTGGTCAGATATTGTGCGTGTCAAGTATTCAGTCCGGGCTACTGCTGGGAGTATTGTTTGGGAACAGAGGAAGGTATCAAGGCGGACATGGAGGTCATGTATGCTAGAGTAGAACGAGTAGTCTCGCTCTGTCGGATGTTGTGTGCGCCAGCTGTCTGTCAGATCCCATTTCCCCTGCCATTCCGTTCTGCACCTCGCCAACCTGTGTACAGGGGATGTGTGTAGCGGAGGGTGTGATCTGTCTAGTGTTGTATCTTCTATTGAGTTGAAGTCCCCCCCATCAGCATATGACCTGTAAAGTAGGTGGCCCGCACTCTGGAGAGCTTCGCAAAATAGGCTGCCTGATCTACATTTGGCGCGTAGATGCTACTAAGCACAATGTGTCGACCTCTAAGTAGCCCTTCAACCGCTACAAATCTCCCTTCTGGGTCTTCCGTATGTCTAGTGACTTGGAAAGGAACTCCTGCTCTCACCCAAATTAGCACTCCCCTAGCAAAAGCAGAGTACGTGGTTTAAAACAGGTCGCCCCTCCATCTACGCTGTAGTGCTACTCCCTCTTTTCTCGTTAAATGGGTCTCTTGTAGGAATGCTATATGCACTCCTCTACGGACTAGGTAAGAGTGGATTTTGTGTTTCATCGCCATTGTATTTAGTCCCCGCACATTCCAGGACACACATTTTATCGAGCCTGCATTAGCCATTGTCCCATCTTGTTCGGTTTAAGTCAATAACATGTTGCATCCAGACATCAGACTCCACACCATCCCCGCCCGTTTCCAACATTCCCCCCCCCCCCCTCCCCAAACTACACCTCGAGTTACCCCAACTTCTCCAGGTCCCCCCTCCCCCAGAATAGGACCCAACTGCAGAAGAGTCGCTCCCATCCAAACTGGTGAGCAAACGCGCTCTCAAATTTCCCTAGTCCGTAGCCAATACCACGGAGGCCTTATGGGCCCTGGGGTGCGTGAGCTAGCTTCTAAAACCTTCAAGTGCTGTCCCCATGCCCCGCCCCGTAATACTCATTATGACTCACGATATTCCAGTCTTACAGTGGCCTGCTCAACAGTTCTTAGAGGCTGCACCATTTGTTGTCATCCTTGACAGGTACTGTGGTCAGGATTCAGCTTTCGATGATTTCTCCTGAAGTCTTTCGCGTGACCTTCGGACCCCTGGCACCACCCAGGTCCGATGACTCAGTGTCCGAGCCCATACCTTGGCCCTCCGAGCCTGATTCTCTTGCCGATTGGACCAGCGCCGATCCCGACACTTCCTTTACTGCCTGCAGCGCTGCTCTTCATTCATCCTTTGTTTGGGAGGTCGTCGGTTTTCTGGACCCCTGTCTGCGCCCTCGAAGCCTCCGTGACTGCCTGACTGCCTGACTGTGTGTTTCTGGCGCTCCTCCTCGGCCCTGTATCGAGCTCCGTCCGTGCCCGCTTTGTAAGTGTCCCACCAGGCCCATGCCTCCGCCGATGTTGTGAAGAACAGCGCCTTTTCGTCTACCACCACTCGGAGTTTGGCCGGGAACAGCAGCGAGTACTGTAAGCCTTCTGTGCGCAGTTCTTTTTTGATAGAGAGGAATGAGGCACGCAGCTTTTTGGGTCTCAAACGTGTAGTCCGGGAATAGCATAACCTTGCTGTTGTCCACTTGAAAGGGACCTGTGTCCCTGGCCCGCTGCAAAAGCCAATCCCTGTCCTTATAGTGGAGCAATTTGATGACCACTGGGCGAGGTGGCAGGCCCGGTTTCAGGGGCCGAGATGGTACCTCTCTAGAGTGAAGAAGGGAGAAAGACCCTCCGCACAGTCTTTAGCCAGTCGTGCAAGTAGCCCACCATGTCTGTGCCCTCTTTTATTTTGGGAAGGCCCACCAGGCGCACGTTGTTCCGCCGACTGCGGTTTTCAGCGTCCTCTGCCCTCCTCTCCAGGGCTTGTATCCGCTCCATCGCTTCCGTGAGCTTCCCCTCCATCGACTTATGCGCTGGTACGATGTCTTTTAGGGTGTCTTCTGCTCCCTTGACTCTATCTGTTAACTTCGCGTGGTCTGCCCGCAGGAGCCCCAGCCCCGTCGACACCTGCATAATGTCTTGGTGTAAGGCATCCTTCGTGGCAGCAATAGCTTCTAGGATCCGGTCCTGCATCTGTTGCAGTTCCGTAGTAGACTGCGATGTATCTTCCGGCGTCTCCGTGGCTGTGCTCCCGTCCCCTTTTACGCCTTTAGGCTTTCCCATCCTGCTCCTGCGATGTAGATCTGGGTTCCCAGGAATGTTCGGGTGTTGTCGGTGCGCCCCGCAGTAAGCAATCCGTTGGTCACGAATTAGGAGGAGTTTAGGTCGGGTTCTCCCTCTGGGCACTCCACTCCGCGGGGTCAATCAACCCTCCTCGTCTCTATAGGCCCCGGTGTCAATTAGGTTGGCCTCGCGATGCTGTTATCATGTTCCGGTCCTCCAACGGTACCCCGGCCCCTCGGTGATGTGATGAGGGAGTCTGAGGAGTGCGCTGGGTGTGGGATCTCTGTTGGCCCGACCGGGCGGGGGGTACGATCGGGGCCCTCCGCTGGAAGTGGTCTATGGGTGGGCAGACAGAGTTCGCTCCTCAAGCGGGCCTCCTTCTGGGCTGCGAGCCCCAGGGCACACGCCCCGCTTTCCCGGTAAGGCCGGTCTCCGGTTATCTTCGTGGAGGTTGCTGGTCTTCCTCAGACGTTCTTTCCCCTCAGGCCCCAATCCGGCCGCTGCACAGTTCCGGCCACCTTCTGGTCGCCCCTCGTAGTGGGGCCGGGCCCTCAGGGCTCCGGGGTTGCTCGAGTCCCTTCCACCTCCCCAGGGGCCAGTCACTGCTGTTTCTCACCTTCTGGGGTCGTCAGGTGAATTCTCCAGTTGCCCCTCGACGTGTACAGGGATGAAGGGCTCCAAAGCCGTGGTGTCGATAGTCAGCCCACGGACAGAGCGGGTCCTCCCTGGGTTCGTCTGTGCGCTGGGCCCCACGCCGGCCACACCGGGCTCGGGGGTCAGTGATTCAGATGTCGGTCCCCGTTCCCCTCTCGGCTCCTCTCAGGCCCACTTCCTCCGTGCAGCAATGCGGTTGGGCCGGAGCTGCACCCACCGAGATCCTAGGCCCCGGAGCCGGGGTGTAAATTTATTGTCCCTTGGGCTAGGCGGGGGCTCACCGCCGCCGCCCGCACTTAGCCTCCCGTTCCAGTCTCACAAGGGTCCAGGCTGGTGGTACGGCAGTCGGGCCCAGTACGCTCTCAGGCCCCCCTCCGATCGACTTCCCTCGCCCAGCCGGGCCTCGGGTCAGGGTTGTGCCCACAGGGATAGCAGGCCTCAAAGCCGGGGCATAAATTATTCTCCTCCCGGGTGGGGCGAAGCCTCACCGGAGCTGCTCCCGTGCCCTAACTCCTCGCCAGTCGCTCCGAGGTCGGGGCTCGCTGGTGCGTCAGGCGGTCTCAGCCTCCCCCCGGCCACCAAGTACCTCGCTTCCTCTGCACAGCCGGGCGTTGGGGGTGGATCCGCTGCTACTCTCCGGCAGCCGCCTTCCAGGATGCCGCCATCTTGCGCTCTGGCGTCTCGGGCACTTCACATCAAGGTGCGCCCGCTGCAGTTGACTCCCCGGCTCGCCACTCGAACCGGAGCAGGCCTGGGTGTTCCTCTCGGGGTCGACCTGATTTTCGCGGGGATCACAGGTCGTGAACAGGATTTTCGATGGATCTTTGGGCAGAGGGTCGGGAGCCTCGCTAGGCTGCGACCGTCCTCATCGGCTGCTAGCCACACCCCGTCTTAGCCCCTTTCATCACACTTTACACAACTTTTACGTGGATCTGGCCTTATCTACATAAAGGTGCCACTGCAGTCATGTGTTTTATGGAGACTATGATTGCACTTGTGAAAACTGTACATACATTTTCATAGTTTGTCATTCATAACAATTCTTTCTGACTTTTTTTTATGCCTTTAGAGTCTGCCTCCTAGTGCAGTGGATGGTGAAGAGGGCACAAAGGACACAGTAAGTAGTTTTATGCTCGAATATATACTGCTCTTATGATAACCGTCTAAAACATTTCCCAGTTCTTTGAAACTAAATTGCATCAGCTTAGACTTCCTAAAAGTAGAATTAATATATAGAATTGTTCAAATTGTTCATTTTGTTAAGTATCTCCAGTTAAAAAGCGATTCAATGCAATTCGTGGTCATTTTCCTCTTCTTCGCATCCTAATAGAAGCTGACTGCTTTAGCTCTTAATTCCAAATCTCTCAATCTCTACCTCTACACTTGTCTATTTTATCACCACATCCTTTTCTAGAAATCTGTTATTTTCAACAACGATTTATATACTGAAGTATACAAAAAAATGATGGATAGAACGCTTGAACTAATTTCATCTATTGTTAATTACTCGGGGCTGAGTCTCAGCCAATCGTTATTTTGCATATCACTAGGTTTAATCTGTATTAGCATGGTGGACACAAGAATGATGGTTTGGAATGCTACACCAAGGGAATGCCAGTGCTTAGACTAATTGCAATCATTCCTTCGATGAGACTAAAATTGCACCTGAGAAAAATTTCAATAATTACCATAGTTTGTCTTTCATGGAGAGCTCTTTCTGACTATCTCTGTTACCATTAGAGTCGGCCTCCAACTGTAGTGGATAGGGAAAAGGCCATGAGGGGCATAGTAAGCAGATACTTCTCTAATATTTATACTGTTTTTAAACTAAAATCTAACAATGTGCCCAGTTCGGTGTTGAATAAGTGGCTCAGAGAGGATTTTTTTAAAACTGAGTACAATTGCATGCCTGTTCACCTTGTTACATATTGCCACTCTACAGGTCATTCACTGTCATTCATGCATATTTTCACCCCCCTAACTCCTAACTCCTTTACCTCTATATACCATACTTCTCCCCTTTCACGTAACCCCTGATTTACCACTTTTGCGCTTTATCCCCAGTTGGTATACAATAGTATTGTTAACTTTTTCGAGATTTTCATGAGCTTTCCATGACATCTGCTATTTTCAAAAACTACTGTATACCAAGACAAGTCTTTGAGTTCTCATACAGTTATCCATTTCCCATCAGTGGAATTAAATCTTTGCAATGGTATTGACATACCTCCATTTCTTAAAATTATTGTTTGGCCTCCACTCATGTCTCTATCACCAATGAAAAAGAGGTCAAGGGCCTCACACAACTAGTATTCATCACAGATCAAATTTGATGGATTTGGAAAGTAAAGTGGATATATGCAGCACACCTAAATGAGTCGAGTTGTAAATGTTAGGGGTATTTCTTTTTTGTTTCCCCCAGTCACCTTCTTCTGATATTGCCATCCAGACACCAGATCAAGAAACTGAGGAAATATCAATTAAACAGGTTAGCATATTCAGCCTGTTGAAATGCATTTGTGCAAATCTTAAAGACATCATGTTCGGCACTGAGGCACTAAAGCTTATCATACAAAGATAGAGGTAGAGACACATTTTGACCATCATCTACCACAGACAAAGAACTGGATCCCTTGGTTTCTTGTTAAATTCTTTTTTGTATGGACCTTCTAGGCTTTGCTGAGGCACACAATTCAGAGCACATAGAGACATTTGCCTTATGTATTGGCTTTGACACACAATAAAATCTGTCCCAGACTATTCCCTTTGTCTTATTTATCTATTTACATCTCAATTCTGTAGTGTGGCCAGTCTTTATCCACTGTTTCACTACTGCTCCCACAGTGCAGTCCAACCCTGAGATAAAAGGTTCCATCTATCAAATGTCATTTTTGGTCTTTTTCTACATGTGGCCTTTCAAATACATTGTCATCCTCTGAGCTGCTGTTCTATGATTTGTGGATATGTATTTGCTGTTCCATAAACCCAGTTTCAGGGTATTTCGTGACTGAAAAACCGGACACTTGCATATTCACTGGCCCTCATTATGTGGAATGAGTTAATATTGGTGTTCAGTGCTCATACTTACACCTTCACACCCATTTGGAAAGTCACGAAAATAAGTAACAGTAACATGAATTAGCAATAGGATTCCCAGACATTGTATTTAAGATATTAACACAATTTATAGCTTAGACTGGGATGCACAAAACAGAAATAGTGTTCCCACAGTTTTTTATGACATTTGCATGAGTAGTGTTTCAACGTAAAAATGTACAAGACATGAGTGTATTCTACTGGAACATTTTAAGATGACTACATGAACGATCAAAGCGTGTAATGATTACTGTTTGGACAAAAAATGATAATACAAATCCATTTAAAAAATGTGGAATTAGCTCAAGCTTTTGTTGTTGATAAAATAATTAGATGTTACATGTCGCAATGCTGTATTACTTTGTCATAAATGCAGTCTTAGCCCCTTTCATCACACTTTACACAACTTTTAGGTGGGTCTGGCCTTATCTAAATAAAGGTGCCACTGCAGTCATGTGTTTTATGGAGACTATGATTGCACTTGTGAAAACTGTACATTAATTTTCATAATTTGTCATTCATAACAATTCTTTCTGACTTTTTCTTATGGCTTTAGAGTCTGCCTCCTAGTGCAGTGGATGGTGAAGAGGGCACAAAGGACACAGTAAGTCGTTTTATGCTCGGATATATACTGCTCTTATGATAACCGTCTAAAACATTTCCCAGTTCTTTGAAACTAAATTGCATCAGGTTAGACTTCCTAAAAGTAGAATTATTATATAGAATTGTTCATTTTGTTAAGTATCTCCAGTTAAAAAGCGATTCAATGCAATTCGTGGTCATTTTCTTCCTCTTCGCATCCTAATAGAAGCTGACTGCTTTAGCTCTTAATTCCAAATCTCTCAATCTCTGCCTCTACACTTGTCTATTTTATCACCGCATCCTTTTCTAGAAATCTGTTATTTTCAACAACGATTTATATACTGAAGTATACAAAAAAATGATGGATAGAACGCTTGAACTAATTTCAGCTATTGTTAATTATTCGGGGATGAGTCTCAGCCAATTGTTATTTTGCATATCACTGGGTTTAATCTGTATTAGCATGGTGGACACAAGAATGATGGGTTGGAATGCTACACCAAGCGATTGCCAGTGCTTAGACTATGTGCAATCATTCCTTCGATGAGACTAAAATTGCACCTGAGAAAAATTTCAATAATTACTATAGTTTGTCTTTCATGGAGAGCTCTTTCTGACTATCTCTGTTACCATTAGAGTCGACCTCCAACTGTAGTGGATAGTGAAAAGGCCATGAGGGGCATAGTAAGCAGTTACGTCTCTAATATTTATACTGTCTTTGTACTAAAATCTAACAATGTTCCCAGTTCGGTGTAGAATAAGTGGCTCAGAGAGGATTTTTTTTAAACTGAGTACAATTGCATGCCTGTTCACCTTGCTACATATTGCCACTCTACAGGTCATTCACTGTCATTCATGCATATTTTTACCCCCCTAACTCCTAACTCCTTTAACTCTATATACCATACTTATCCCCTTTCACGTAACCCTTGATTCACCACTTTTGCGCTTTATCCCCAGTTGGTATACAATAGTATTAACTTTTTCGAGATTTTCATGAGCTTTCCATGACATCTGCTATTTTCAAAAACTACTTTATACCAAGACAAGTCGTTGAGTTCTCATACAGTTATCCATTTCCCATCCGTGGATTTAAATCTTTGCAATGGTATTGACATACCTCCATTTCTTAAAATTATTGTTTGGCCTCCACTCATGTCTCTATCACCAATGAAAAAGAGGTCAAGGGCCTCACACAACTAGTATTCATCACAGATCAAATTTGATGGATTTGGAAAGTAAAGTGGATATATGCAGCACACCTAAATGAGTCCGGTTGTAAATGATAAGGGTATTTCTTTTTTGTTTCCCTCAGTCACCTTCTTCTGATATTGCCATCCAGACACCAGATCAAGAAACTGAGGAAACATCAATTAAACAGGTTAGCATATTCAGCCTGTTGAAATGCACTTGTGCAAATCTTAAAGACATCATGTTCGGCACTGAGGCACTAAAGCTTATCACACAAAGATAGAGGTAGAGACACATTTTGACCATCATCTACCACAGACAAGAAACTGGATCCCTTGGTTTCTTTGTTAAATTCTTCATTGTATGGACCTTCTAGGCTTTGCTGAGGCACACAAATCAGAGCACATAGAGACCTTTGCCTTGTGTATTGGCATTGACACACAATAAAACCTGTCCCAGATGATTCCCTTTGTCTTATTTATCTATTTACATCTCAATTCTGTAGTGTGGCCAGTCTTTATCCACTGTATTTCTACTGCTCCCACAGTGCTGTCCAACCCTGAGATAAAAGGTTCCATCTGTCAAATGTCATTTTTGGTCTTTTTCTACATGTGGCCTTTCAAATACATTGTCATCCTCTGAGCTTCTGTTCTATGATTTGTGGATATGTATTTGCTGTTCCATAAACCCTGGAGAAGTGTGGCTCAGGGGTTAGAGGAGAAGTGTGGCTCAGGGGTTAGAGGCGGCAGACCTGGAGCTTGAGTTCGGCCCTGGACCAGGGTTCAATTCCCCGCCTCGGCGGGTCTTGGGCTCAATAATTCCACGGACTCGTTAATTCTCGCTCCGGTGCCTTCTCGACTCACGGGTTCACACTCTGCGACTCTGGGCAATAGCTTGCTTAATCTCCACATTGGCCCCTCGCGGTGGGATGCCTGGCTTTCACCTTGTGGATAGCCTGCCAGGGTTATCTCACAGGGGAATACCAGGACGGGTTCCCTAAGCAAGCGCGCAGATGCCCCAGGGTAAGTCATGCGCTATATAAGCTTCATACATTTACATAAACCCAGTTTCAGGGTATTTCGTGACTGAAAAACCGGACACTTGCATATTCACTAGCCCTCATTATGTGGAATGAGTTAATATTGGTGTTTAGGGCTCATACTTACACCTTCACACCCATTTGGAAAGTCACAAAAATAAGTAACAGTAACATGAATTAGCAATAGGATTCCCAGACATTGTATTTAAGTTATTAACACAATTTATAGCTTAGACTGGGGTGCACAAAACAGAAATAGTGTTTCCACAGTTTTTTATGAAATTTGCATGAGTAGTGTTTCAACGTAAAAATGTACAAGACATGAGTGTATTCTACTGGAACATTTTAAGATGACTACATGAACGATCAAAGCGTGTAATGATTACTGTTTGGACAAAAAATGATAATACAAATCCATTTAAAAAATGTGGAATTAGCTCAAGCTTTTGTTGTTGATAAAAGAATTAGATTTTACATGTCACAATGCTGTATTACTTTGTCATAAATGCATTCTTAGCCCCTTTCATCACACTTTACACAACTTTTACGTGGATCTGGCCTTATCTAAATAAAGGTGCCACTGCAGTCATGTGTTTTATGGAGACTATGATTGCACTTGTGAAAACTGTACATTAATTTTCATAGTTTTGTCATTCATAACAATTCTTTCTGACTTTTTCTTATGCCTTTAGAGTCTGACTCCTAGTGCAGTGGATGGTGAAGAGGGCACAGAGGACACAGTAAGTAGTTTTATGCTCGAATATATACTATTCTTATGATACCCGTCTAAAACATTTCCCAGTTCTTTGAAACTAAATTGCATCAGCTTAGACTTACCAAAAGTTGAATTAATATATTGAATTGTTCATTTTGTTAAGTATCTCCAGTTAAAAAGCGATTCAATGCAATTCGTGGTCATTTTCTTCCTCTTCGCATCCTAATAGAAGCTGACTGCTTTAGCTCTTAATTCCAAATCTCTCAATCTCTACCTCTACACTTGTCTATTTTATCACCGCATCCTTTTCTAGAAATCTGTTATTTTCAACAACGATTTATATACTGAAGTATACAAAAAAATGATGGATAGAACGCTTGAACTAATTTCAGCTATTGTTAATTACTCGGGCTGAGTCTCAGCCAATCGTTATTTTGCACATCACTGGGTTTAATCTGTATTAGCATGGTGGACACAAGAATGATGGGTTGGAATGCTACACCAAGCAACTGCCAGTGCTTAGACTATGTGCAATCATTCCTTCGATGAGACTAAAATTGCACCTGAGAAAAATTTCAATAATTACCATAGTTTGTCTTTCATGGAGAGCTCTTTCTGACTATCTCTGTTACCATTAGAGTCGGCCTCCAACTGTAGTGGATAGGGAAAAGGCCATGAGGGGCATAGTAAGCAGTTACCTCTCTAATATTTTTACTGTTTTTATACTAAAATCTAACAATGTTCCCAGTTCGGTGTAGAATAAGTGGCTCAGAGAGGATTTTTTAAAAACTGAGTACAATTGCATGCCTGTTCACCTTGCTACATATTTCCACTCTACAGGTCATTTACTGTCATTCATGCATATTTTCACCCCCCTAACTCCCCCTGACTCCTAACTCCTTTACCTCTATATACCATACTTCTCCCCTTTCACGTAACCCCTGATTCACCACTTTTGCGCTTTATCCCCAGTTGGTATACAATAGTATTGTAAACTTTTTCGAGATTTTCATGAGCTTTGCATGACATCTGCTATTTTCAAAAACTACTGTATACCAAGACAAGTCTTTGAGTTCTCATTCAGTTATCCATTTCCCATCAGTGGAATTAAATCTTTGCAATGGTATTGACATACCTACATTTCTTAAAATTATGGTTTGGCCTCCACTCATGTCTCTATCACCAATGAAAAAGAGGTCAAGGGCCTCACACAACCAGTATTCATCACAGATCAAATTTGATGGATTTGGAAAGTAAAGTGGATATAAGCAGCACACCTAAATGAGTCGGGTTGTAAATGTTAGGGGTATTTCTTTTTTGTTTCCCCCAGTCACCTTCTTCTGATATTGCCATCCAGACACCATATCAAGAAACTGAGGAAACATCAATTAAACAGGTTAGCATATTCAGCCTGTTGAAATGCATTTGTGCAAATCCTAAAGACATCATGTTCGGCACTGAGGCACTAAAGCTTATCACACAAAGATAGAAGTAGAGACACATTTTGACCATCATAGAACTGGATCCCTTGGTTTCTTTGTTAAATTCTTCATTTTATGGACCTTCTAGGCTTTGCTGGGGCACACAATTCAGAGCACATAGAGACATTTGGCTTATGTATTGGCTTTGACACACAATAAAAACTGTCCCAGACTATTCTCTTTGTTTTATTTATCTATTTACATCTCAAATCTGTAGTGTGGCCAGTCTTTATCCACTGTTTCACTACTGCTCCCACAGTGCAGCCCAACCCTTAGATAAAAGGTTCCATCTGTCAAATGTCATTTTTGGTCTTTTTCTACATGTGGCCTTTCAAATACATTGTCATCCTCTGAGCTGCTGTTCTATGATTTGTGGATATGTATTTACTGTTCCATAAACCCAGTTTCGGGGTATTTTGTGACTGAAAAACCGGACACTTGCATATTCACTGGCCCTCATTATGTGGAATGGGTTAATATTGGTGTTCAGTTCTCATACTTACACCTTCACACCCATTTTGAAAGTCACAAAAATAAGTAACAGTAACCTGAATTAGCAATAGGATTCCCAGACATTGTATTTAAGGTATTAACACAATTTATAGCTTAGAATGGGGTGCACAAAACAGAAATAGTGTTTCCACAGTTTTTTATGACATTTGCATGAGTAGTGTTTCAACGTAAAAATGTACAAGACATGAGTGTATTCTACTGGAACATTTTAGGATGACTACATGAACGATCAAAGCGTGTAATGATTACTGTCTGGACAAAAAATGATAATACAAATACATTTTAAAAATGTGGAATTAGCTCAATCTTTTGTTGTTGATAAAAGAATTAGATTTTACATGTCGCAATGCTGTATTACTTTGTCATAAATGCAGTCTTAGCCCCCTTTTTTTTTTTGTTAAACAATTTTTATTGCAGAGTCAATTATAGTGTACTTTGCTGGACTCAGGATCTCTGAATGCAGAGTCGTTCTCCTATCTCATTCCAGATGCCACGTACACAGCCATTCAGCCTACATCCCGGAGGTCGGGCGGCGCTACTCATTTACAGTTTACACTCTTGACTGGGTTGTCTGCTGCAGTCAACATATGGGGCCCTCCGCCCTCTGCTTTTGTTTTTTCGCCCCGTTTCCACTTTCACTCGCCAGAATTTGTACGTGTTCCGCTACAGGATCCCGGGATGCTTCCCCCCCCAACCCCCTTCCCCCCCGGTGTCTAAATCTATGCCTGGCGCTAGGATACGTACTTATACTGTGGGCCTCGGAGCTTTGTGTTTTTACTGTGCGTGTGTGTCCGGTGTTGGTGCCGGGGTCATAACCATCTCTGCTGGAGCCACCTGCCCCTCCGCCTCCTCTTCTCCCTCCTCGTCCACTGTACTATCCCTCAGCGCCTGTACTAGTATTTCCCATGCCATTGCTGCGTCCTGTGCTTTCTCGTCTGAGTTACGGCGGGCCAGTTGGTATCTGATCATACTCTCCGCCGTTGCCCACTTCAAGAATTCATTCAGCCACCTCCGGTGTGTTGGCCCTACCTTCGACTTCCACCCTTTGGTCAGCTCTCTCTTTGCAATAAGTAGACCCATGTCGATGAATTTGCTAGTTTGTTCTTACGTGTGTGTGGGAACCAGTGTAAGACAGTGACCACGCTATCGTACTGCAGTTCCCTGTCTGCTACTTCATTCAGGGTGTCACCTATTTCCCTCCAATACACTTGTAATCGTGGGCAGCCCCTCAGCATATGTACTAGGTCTGCTCCTAACTGGTTACATCTGGGATTGCTGCGTCCTCTGCGCCAAAGTACGCTGCTATTTTACTCGGGGTAAGGTAGGCCCTGTGGAGGATATAAAGGTGTATTAGTTGGAAACGCGCATTTCTGGTGCTCTTCCTAGCCCTCCGCACTAGTTGGGACCACGCCGAGTCTGGGATTTCTAACTGTAGGTCTGCTTCCCATTTATGCTTCAGCGGTGTAAGTGGTTGTAGGGTGTCTGTGTGCATTCTGGAATAGAGGCATGTAACTGCCTTAAACGTTCCTGCCGCCATCATTGTGTATCGGCACGCCAGTGTCGTCGTGGGCTCCATCATTCCCCCCCCCCAGTGCGCCTGTATGGCTCTCACCACCGCCGCATGCATTAAGTAGTCTCCCCTCGGAAGGTCGTATCTTTCCTGCAATGTCTGGTACGGGGCCAATACCCCGTCATCATAAAGATCCCCCACCACCTGTAACCCTGCATCTTCCCACAGTCGTAGTCTCGACCAGTCTCCGCCATGTGGGAGAGCTGTCACCATGCCCAGCGGGATCTCAGGTGCATACGGGTGCCCGGGTCCAATTCGCTTTTGCGTGCGATTCCAACACAATCGGAGCGTCCGTTCTTCTTGGGACAGCCCTCCGAGCCTCAATTTTTGCTGCATGGTAATGTATGCCAGTATGTGACGGGGGTGCTGTTTTCCCTCCCCTGCTCCGGGCCGCGGTAGACCCTCGCAACCTCCTGTGTAAAGAACTGTAATTGGGCCGCCAAGTAGTAGAGCTCGAAATCTGGGACCGCTAGGCCGCCCTCATCCTTCGGGCGGGTCAGCGTCGCCAATGCAATTCTACGTCTTCCCGTTCCCCATTAAAAGGACACAATCATCGATCTCAACCGTCTGAAGATCGCTCCAGGTATCCACACAGGGAGGGTCCAGAAGAAATATAATAATCGCGGTAGGGCTATAATTTTTAGGAGTGAAACCCGGCCCGCCATTGAGAGGGGCAGGGTGGCCCAGAAGGTCATACTGCCCTGCAATGCGCGGATACAGCAACCTATATTACCGTCTAGCAGGTCCGCGGGCTTGTGATATATGTACACTCCTAGGTAGCTCAGACAGCTAGGCTCCCAGCTAAGCTCTGGGTGGGTTAGGGGGCGCTCCTCCTCCTTCCTCAGCGGGAAGAGGCAGGTTTTTGTCCAGTTAACCCGCAGTCCTGATATTTCGCCAAAGCGCTCTAACAGTCTCTTTGCGCCATCCACGGCTCCCTCAGCATCTTTTAAGAAGAGGAGAAGGTCGTCTGCGTATAGGGAGATGAAGTGGTGGGCCCCTCTGACTTCTAACCCGTTGTAATGTATCCCCCGCCTAGCCATCGCTGCCAGAGGCTCCACTGCAAGTGCAAACAGCAGGGGAGAAAGTGCACATCCCTGTCTTGTTCCCTGATGCACCTCATATTGGTCCGATACTAAGGGTCCGACTCTCACCCTAGCTTTCGGCGAAGCGTAAAGCACCTTCGTCCACCTTATATATCCCTCACCCAGGCCAAAGCCCTGCATCACTCTATATAGATATTCCCATTCCAGGGTGTCGAAGGCCTTTTCTATGTCAACCGCCAATACCAGGGGGGCTCTTGTTCCCGGCGGCGGGTCATCTACTAGCCTGAGCATCCTACGGATGTTGTGTGTCGTGTTCCTAGTGGGTAAAAAACCTGATTGATCTTTATGAATCAGGTCTTGCATATGGGGTAGCAGCCTGGCGGCCAGCACTGTGCTCAAAATGTTGTAGTCTGTTGTCAACATTGACAACGGCCTATAGAATGCAGGGTCTGTGCTTTCCCTTCGTGGTTTTAATAAAGGGATCATAATGGCTTCGCGCATTGACTGGGGAAGTCTGCCCTTTTCCCTGGCTTCATTATATATCACTTGTAGCCTCGGGGTCAGTTGATCCAGGTATTTCCCGTAAAATTCAATGGGTAACCCATCTATCCCCGGTGTTTTGTTACGCGCCATCCGCTTTATTGCCCCTCTTATTTCTGCCAAGTCTATTGGGCCGCCTAGTAAATTAGCCTGTTCTTGCTCCAGCTGTGGTATCTGCAGGTCGCTCAGGAAAGCCTCTATTCCCTCACTCTGGTTCCCCAAGTCGCTCCTATATAACCTCTCATAATATGATCGAAAGCAGTCCAAAATTTCTGGCTGTGTTTGAAGTGTGTCGCCTCCATTTCCCTTCAGGGTCAGAATCGGTTGAGTGCTCCTATTAGAGTTCGCTAGCCAGGCAAAGAGTGTTCCAGTTTTGTCCCCCTCAGCAAGAGTCTTCGTCAAGTATGTTTTGTAATCGAAGCTACGAAGGCGCTCTACCTCCACAGCCACTGCTTCCCGCGCTTCACTTACTCTCCCCTGTAACTCAGGGCGGCCAGGGCGTTCCTGTTCTGCCTCCCTCAATTTACGCTCAGCCTTATCTAAGTCCTCTACCAATGATCTGCGTACCCCTGCAAATTTCCCTATGCAGTGCCCCCTTACTACTATTTTAAATGCGTCCCACTCCACGGCCCTGGATGAAGCGGTACCCTTGTTCTCTGTGAAGTAATTAGCGATCCGATTCTCTAGCTCTACGCGGAAGGGTGGGTCATCCAGCGTGTCCGGTCGTAGCCGCCACGTCGGGATCTTTGAAATTGTATTCATCCAATCTAGCTTCAGGAGGATAGGGTTGTGGTCAGATATTGTGCGTGTCAAGTATTCAGTCCGGGCCACTGCTGGGAGTATTGTTTGGGAACAGAGGAAGGTATCAAGGCGGACATGGAGGTCATGTATGCTAGAGTAGAACGAGTAGTCTCGCTCTGTCGGATGTTGTGTGCGCCAGCTGTCTGTCAGATCCCATTTCCCCTGCCATTCCGTTCTGCCCCTCGCCAACCTGTGTACAGGGGATGTGTGTAGCGGAGGATGTGATCTGTCTAGTGTTGTATCTTCTATTGAGTTGAAGTCCCCCCCATCAGCATATGACCTGTAAAGTAGGTGGCCAGCACTCTGGAGAGCTTCGCAAAATAGGCTGCCTGATCTACATTTGGCGCGTAGATGCTACTAAGCACAATGTGTCGACCTCTAAGTAGCCCTTCAACCGCTACAAATCTCCCTTCTGGGTCTTCCGTATGTCTAGTGACTTGGAAAGGAACTCCTGCTCTCACCCAAATTAGCACTCCCCTAGCAAAAGCAGAGTACGTGGTTTAAAACAGGTCGCCCCTCCATCTACGCTGTAGTGCTACTTCCTCTTTTCTCGTTAAATGGGTCTCTTGTAGGAATGCTATATGCACTCCTCTACGGACTAGGTAAGAGTGGATTTTGTGTCTCCTCGCCATTGTATTTAGTCCCCGCACATTCCAGGACACACATTTTATCGAGCCCGCATTAGCCATTGTCCCATCTTGTTCGGTTTAAGTCAATAACATGTTGCATCCAGACATCAGACACCACACCATCCCCTCCCGTCCCCAACATTCCCCCCCCTCCCCAAACTACACCTCGAGTTACCCCAACTTCTCCAGGTCCCCCCTCCCCCAGAATAGGACCCAACTGCAGAAGAGTCGCTCCCATCCAAACTGGTGAGCAAACGCGCTCTCAAATTTCCCTAGTCCGTAGCCAATACCACGGAGGCCTTATGGGCCCTGGGGTGCGTGAGCTAGCTTCTAAAACCTTCAAGTGCTGTCCCCATGCCCCGCCCCGTAATACTCATTATGACTCACGATATTCCAGTCTTACAGTGGCCTGCTCAACAGTTCTTAGAGGCTGCACCATTTGTTGTCATCCTTGACAGGTACTGTGGTCAGGATTCAGCTTTCGATGATTTCTCCTGAAGTCTTTCGCGTGACTTTCGGGCCCCTGGCACCACCCAGGTCCGATAACTCAGTGTCCAAGCCCATACCTTGGCCCTCCGAGCCTGATTCTCTTGCCGATTGGACCAGCGCCGATCCCGACACTTCCTTTACTGCCTGCAGCGCTGCTCTTCATTCATCCTTAGTTTGGGAGGTCGTCGTTTTTCTGGACCCCTGTCTGCGCCCTCGGAGCCTCCGTGACTGCCTGACTGTGTGTTTCTGGCGCTCCTCCTCGGCCCTGTATCGAGCTCCGTCCGTGCCCGCTTTGTAAGTGTCCCACCAGGCCCATGCCTCCACCGATGTTGTGAAGAACAGCGCCTTTTCGTCTACCACCACTCGGAGTTTGGCCGGGAACAGCAGCGAGTACTGTAAGCCTTCTGTGCGCAGTTCTTTTTTGATAGAGAGGAATGAGGCACGCAGCTTTTTGGGTCTAAAACGTTTAGTCCGGGAATAGCATAACCTTGCTGTTGTCCACTTGAAAGGGACCTGTGTCCCTGGCCCGCTGCAAAAGCCAATCCCTGTCCTTATAGTGGAGCAATTTGATGACCACTGGGCGAGGTGGCAGGCCCGGTTTCAGGGGCCGAGATGGTACCTCTCTAGAGTGAAGAAGGGAGAAAGACCCTCCGGGCCACCACAGTCTTTAGCCAGTCGTGCAAGTAGCCCACCATGTCTGTGCCCTCTTTTATTTTGGGAAGGCCCACCAGGCGCACGTTGTTCCGCCGACTGCGGTTTTCAGCGTCCTCTGCCCTCCTCTCCAGGGCTTGTATCCGCTCCATCGCATCCGTGAGCTTCCCCTCCATCGACTTATGCGCTGGTACGATGTCTTTTAGGGTGTCTTCTGCTCCCTTGACTCTATCTGTTAACTTCGCGTGGTCTGCCCGCAGGAGCCCCTGTCCCGTCGACACCTGCATAATGTCTTGGTGTAAGGCATCCTTCGTGGCAGCAATAGCTTCTAGGATCCGGTCCTGCATCTGTTGCAGTTCCGTAGTAGACTGCGATGTATCTTCCGGCGTCTCCGTGGCTGGGCTCCCGTCCCCTTTTACGCCTCTAGGCTTTCCCATCCTGCTCCTGCGATGTAGATCTGGGTTCCCAGGAATGTTCGGGTGTTGTCGGTGCGCCCCGCAGTAAGCAATCCGTTGGTCACGAATTAGGAGGAGTTTAGGTCGGGTTCTCCCTCTGGGCACTCCACTCTGTGGGGTCAATCAACCCTCCTCGTCTCTATAGGCCCCGGTGTCAATTAGGTTGGCCTTGCGGTGCTGTTATCATGTTCCGGTCCTCCAACGGTACCCCGGCCCCTCGGTGATGTGATGAGGGAGTCTGAGGAGTGCGCTGGGTGTGGGATCTCTGTTGGCCCGACCGGGCGGAGGGTACGATCGGGGCCCTCCGCTGGAAGTGGTCTATGGGTGGGCAGACAGAGTTCGCTCCTCAAGCGTGCCTCCTTCTGGGCTGCGAGCCCCAGGGCGCACGCCCCGCTTTCCCGGTAAGGCCGGTCTCCGGTTATCTTCGTGGAGGTTGCTGGTCTTCCTCAGACGTTCTTCCCCCTCAGGCCCCAATCCGGCCGCTGCACAGTTCCGGCCACCTTCTGGTCGCCCCTCGTAGTGGGGCCGGGCCCTCAGGGCTCCGGGGTTGCTCGAGTCCCTTCCACCTCCCCAGGGGCCAGTCACTGCTGTTTCTCACCTTCTGGGGTCGTCAGGTGAATTCTCCAGTTGCCCCTCGACATATACAGGGATGAAGGGCTCCAAAGCCGTGGTGTCGATAGTCAGCCCACGGACAGAGCGGGTCCTCCCCGGGTTCGTCTGTGCGCTGGGCCCCACGCCGGCCACACCGGGCTCGGGGGTCAGTGATTCAGATGTCGGTCCCCGTTCCCCTCTCGGCTCCTCTCAGGCCCACTTCCTCTGTGCAGCAATGCGGTTGGGCCGGAGCTGCACCCACCGAGATCCTAGGCCCCGGAGCCGGGGTGTAAATTTATTGTCCCTTGGGCTAGGCGGGGGCTCACCGCCGCCGCCCGCACTTAGCCTCCCGTTCCAGTCTCACAAGGGTCCAGGCCGGTGGTACGGCAGTCGGGCCCAGTACGCTCTCAGGCCCCCCTCCGATCGACTTCCCTCGCCCAGCCGGGCCTCGGGTCAGGGTTGTGCCCACAGGGATAGCAGGCCTCAAAGCCGGGGCATAAATTATTCTCCTCCCGGATGGGGCGAAGCCTCGCCGGAGCTGCTCCCGTGCCCTAACTCCTCGCCGGTCGCTCCGAGGTCGGGGCTCGCTGGTGGGTCAGGCGGTCTCAGCCTCCCCCCGGCCACCAAGTACCTCGCTTCCTCTGCACAGCCGGGCGTTGGGGGTGGATCCGCTGCTACTCTCCGGCAGCCGCCTCCCAGGATGCCGCCATCTTGCGCTCTGGCGTCTCGGGCACTTCACATCAAGGTGCGCCCGCTGCAGTTGACTCCCCGGCTCGCCACTCGAACCGGAGCAGGCCTGGGTGTTGCTCTCGGGCTCGACCCGATTTTCGCGGGGATCCCAGGTCGTCAACAGGATTTTCGACGGATCTTTGGGCAGAGGGTCGGGAGCCTCGCTAGGCTGCGACCGTCCTCATCGGCTGCTAGCCACACCCCGTCTTAGCCCCTTTCATCACACTTTACACAACTTTTACGTGGATCTGGCCTCATCTAAATAAAGGTGCCACTGCAGTCATGTGTTTTATGGAGACTATGATTGCACTTGTGAAAACTGTACATCAATTTTCATAGTTTGTCATTCATAACAATTCTTTCTGACTTTTTCTTATGCCTTTAGAGTCTGCCTCCTAGTGCAGTGGATGGCGAAGAGGGCACAAAGGACACAGTAAGTAGTTTTATGCTCGAATATATACTGCTCTTATGATAACCGTCTAAAACATTTCCCAGTTCTTTGAAACTAAATTGCATAAGCTTAGACTTCCTAAAAGTAGAATTAATATATAGAATTGTTCAAATTGTTCATTTTGTTAAGTATCTCCAGTTAAAAAGCGATTCAATGCAATTCGTGGTAATTTTCCTCTTCTTCGCATCCTAATAGAAGCTGACTGCTTTAGCTCTTAATTCCAAATCTCTCAATCTCTACCTCTACACTTGTCAATTTTATCACCGCATCCTTTTCTAGAAATCTGTTATTTTCAACAACGATTTATATACTGAAGTATACAAAAAAATGATGGATAGAACGCTTGAACTAATTTCAGCTATTGTTAATTACCCAGGGCTGAGTCTCGGCCAATCGTTATTTTGCATATCACTGTGTTTTATCTGTATTAGCATGGTGGACACAAGAATGATGGGTTGGAATGCTACACCAAGCGATTGCCAGTGCTTAGACTAATTGCAATCATTCCTTCGATGAGACTAATATTGCACCTGAGAAAAATTTCAATATTTACCATAGTTTGTCTTTCATGGAGAGCTCTTTCTGACTATCTCTGTTACCATTAGAGTCGGCCTCCAACTGTAGTGGATAGGGAAAAGGCCATGAGGGGCATAGTAAGCAGTTACTTCTCTAATATTTATACTGTTTTTATACTAAAATCTAACAATGTTCCCAGTTCGGTGTTGAATAAGTGGCTCAGAGAGGATTTTTTAAAAACTGAGTACAATTGCATGCCTGTTCACCTTGTTACATATTGCCACTCTACAGGTCATTCACTGTCATTCATGCATATTTTCACCCCCCTAACTCCTAACTCCTTTACCTCTATATACCATACTTCTCCCCTTTCACGTAACCCCTGATTTACCACTTTTGCGCTTTATCCCCAGTTGGTATACAATAGTATTGTTAACTTTTTCGAGATTTTCATGAGCTTTCCATGACATCTGCTATTTTCAAAAACTACTGTATACCAAGACAAGTCTTTGAGTTCTCATACAGTTATCCGTTTCCCATCAGTGGAATTAAATCTTTGCAATGGTATTGACATACCTCCATTTCTTAAAATTATTGTTTGGCCTCCACTCATGTCTCTATCACCAATGAAAAAGAGGTCAAGGGCCTCACACAACTAGTATTCATCACAGATCAAATTTGATGGATTTGGACAGTAAAGTGGATATATGCAGCACACCTAAATGAGTCGGGTTGTAAATGTTAGGGGTATTTCTTTTTTGTTTCCCCCAGTCACCTTCTTCTGATATTGCCATCCAGACACCAGATCAAGAAACTGAGGAAACATCAATTAAACAGGTTAGCATATTCAGCCTGTTGAAATGCATTTGTGCAAATCTTAAAGACATCATGTTCGGCACTGAGGCACTAAAGCTTATCACACAAAGATAGAGGTAGAGACACATTTTGAACATCATCTACCACAGACAAAGAACTGGATCCCTTGGTTTCTTTGTTAAATTCTTCATTGTATGGACCTTCTAGGCTTTGCTGAGGCACACAATTCAGAGCACATAGAGACATTTGCCTTATGTATTGGCTTTGACACACAATAAAATCTGTCCCAGACTATTCCCTTTGTCTTATTTATCTATATACATCTCAATTCTGTAGTGTGGCCAGTCTTTATCCACTGTTTCACTACTGCTCCCACAGTGCAGTCCAACCCTGAGATAAAAGGTTCCATCTGTGAAATGTCATTTTTGGTCTTTTTCTACATGTGGCCTTTCAAATACATTGTCATCCTCTGAGCTGCTGTTCTATGATTTGTGGATATGTATTTGCTGTTCCATAAACCCAGTTTCAGGGTATTTCGTGACTGAAAAACCGGACACTTGCATATTCACTGGCCCTCATTATGTGGAATGAGTTAATATTGGTGTTCAGTGCTCATACTTACACCTTCACACCCATTTGGAAAGTCACGAAAATAAGTAACAGTAACATGAATTAGCAATAGGATTCCCAGACATTGTATTTAAGATATTAACACAATTTATAGCTTAGACTGGGATGCACAAAACAGAAATAGTGTTCCCACAGTTTTTTTATGACATTTGCATGAGTAGTGTTTCAACGTAAAAATGTACAAGACATGAGTGTATTCTACTGGAACATTTTAAGATGACTACATGAACGATCAAAGCGTGTAATGATTACTGTTTGGACAAAAAATGATAATACAAATCCATTTAAAAAATGTGGAATTAGCTCAAGCTTTTGTTGTTGATAAAAGAATTAGATGTTACATGTCGCAATGCTGTATTACTTTGTCATAAATGCAGTCTTAGCCCCTTTCATCACACTTTACACAACTTTTAGGTGGGTCTGGCCTTATCTAAATAAAGGTGCCACTGCAGTCATGTGTTTTATGGAGACTATTATTGCACTTGTGAAAACTGTACATTAATTTTCATAATTTGTCATTCATAACAATTCTTTCTGACTTTTTCTTATGGCTTTAGAGTCTGCCTCCTAGTGCAGTGGATGGTGAAGAGGGCACAAAGGACACAGTAAGTCGTTTTATGCTCGGATATATACTGCTCTTATGATAACCGTCTAAAACATTTCCCAGTTCTTTGAAACTAAATTGCATCAGCTTAGACTTCCTAAAAGTTGAATTATTATATAGAATTGTTCATTTTGTTAGGTATCTCCAGTTAAAAAGCGATTCAATGCAATTCGTGGTCATTTTCTTCCTCTTCGCATCCTAATAGAAGCTGACTGCTTTAGCTCTTAATTCCAAATCTCTCAATCTCTGCCTCTACACTTGTCTATTTTATCACCGCATCCTTTTCTAGAAATCTGTTATTTTCAACAACGATTTATATACTGAAGTATACAAAAAAATGATGGATAGAACGCTTGAACTAATTTCAGCTATTGTTAATTACTCGGGGCTGAGTCTCAGCCAATCGTTATTTTGCATATCACTGGGTTTAATCTGTATTAGCATGGTGGACACAAGAATGATGGGTTGGAATGCTACACCAAGGGACTGCCAGTGCTTAGACTATGTGCAATCATTCCTTCGATGAGACTAAAATTGCACCTGAGAAAAATTTCAATAATTACTATAGTTTGTCTTTCATGGAGAGCTCTTTCTGACTATCTCTGTTACCATTAGAGTCGACCTCCAACTGTAGTGGATAGGGAAAAGGCCATGAGGGGCATAGTAAGCAGTTACGTCTCTAATATTTATACTGTTTTTATACTAAAATCTAACAATGTTCCCAGTTCGGTGTAGAATAAGTGGCTCAGAGAGGATTTTTTAAAAACTGAGTACAATTGCATGCCTGTTCACCTTGCTACATATTGCCACTCTACAGGTCATTCACTCTCATTCATGCATATTTTCACCCCCCTAACTCCCCCTGACTCCTAACTCCTTTAACTCTATATACCATACTTATCCCCTTTCACGTAACCCTTGATTCACCACTTTTGCGCTTTATCCCCAGTTGGTATACAATAGTATTGTTAACTTTTTCGAGATTTTCATGAGCTTTCCATGACATCTGCTATTTTCAAAAACTACTGTATACCAAGACAAGTCTTTGAGTTCTCATACAGTTATCCATTTCCCATCAGTGGAATTAAATCTTTGCAATGGTATTGACATACCTCCATTTCTTAAAATTATTGTTTGGCCTCCACTCATGTCTCTATCACCAATGAAAAAGAGGTCAAGGGCCTCACACAACTAGTATTCATCACAGATAAAATTTGATGGATTTGGAAAGTAAAGTGGATATATGCAGCACACCTAAATGAGTCGGGTTGTAAATGTTAGGGGTATTTCTTTTTTGTTTCCCCCAGTCACCTTCTTCTGATATTGCCATCCAGACACCAGATCAAGAAACTGAGGAAACATCAATTAAACAGGTTAGCATATTTAGCCTGTTGAAATGCATTTGTGCAAATCTTAAAGACATCATGTTCGGCACTGAGGCACTAAAGCTTATCACACAAAGATAGAGGTAGAGACACATTTTGACCATCATCTACCACAGACAAAGAACTGGATCCCTTGGTTTCTTTGTTAAATTCTTCATTGTATGGACCTTCTAGGCTTTGCTGAGGCACACAATTCAGAGCACATAGAGACATTTGCCTTATGTATTGGCTTTGACACACAATAAAATCTGTCCCAGACTATTCCCTTTGTCTTATTTATCTATTTACATCTCAATTCTGTAGTGTGGCCAGTCTTTATCCACTGTTTCACTACTGCTCCCACAGTGCAGTCCAACCCTGAGATAAAAGGTTCCATCTGTCAAATGTCATTTTTGGTCTTTTTCTACATGTGGCCTTTCAAATACATTGTCATCCTCTGAGCTGCTGTTCTATGATTTGTGGATATGTATTTGCTGTTCCATAAACCCAGTTTCAGGGTATTTCGTGACTGAAAAACCGGACACTTGCATATTCACTGGCCCTCATTATGTGGAATGAGTTAATATTGGTGTTCAGTGCTCATACTTACACCTTCACACCCATTTGGAAAGTCACAAAAATAAGTAACAGTAACATGAATTAGCAATAGGATTCCCAGACATTGTATTTAAGGTATTAACACAATTTATAGCTTAGACTGGGGTGCACAAAACAGAAATAGTGTTCCCACAGTCTTTTATGACATTTGCATGAGTAGTGTTTCAACGTACAAATGTACAAGACATGAGTGTATTCTACTGGAACATTTTAAGATGACTACATGAACGATCAAAGCGTGTAATGATTACTGTTTGGACAAAAAATGATAATACAAATCCTTTTAAAAAATGTGGAATTAGCTCAAGCTTTTGTTGTTGATAAAAGAATTAGATTTTACATGTCACAATGCTGTATTACTTTGTCATAAATGCAGTCTTAGCCCCTTTCTTCACACTTTACACAACTTTTACGTGGGTCTGGCCTTATCTAAATAAAGGTGCCACTGCAGTCATGTGTTTTATGGAGACTATGATTGCACTTGTGAAAACTGTACATTAATTTTCATAGTTTGTCATTCATAACAATTCTTTCTGACTTTTTCTTATGCCTTTAGAGTCTGCCTCCTAGTGCAGTGGATGGTGAAGAGGGCACAAAGGACACAGTAAGTCGTTTTATGCTCGAATATATACTGCTCTTATGATAACCGTCTAAAACATTTCCCAGTTCTTTGAAACTAAATTGCATCAGCTTAGACTTCCTAAAAGTAGAATTAATATATAGAATTGATCATTTTGTTAAGTATCTCCAGTTAAAAAGCGATTCAATGCAATTCGTGGTCATTTTCTTCCTCTTCGCATCCTAATAGAAGCTGACTGCTTTAGCTCTTAATTCCAAATCTCTCAATCTCTGCCTCTACACTTGTCTATTTTATCACCGCATCCTTTTCTAGAAATCTGTTATTTTCAACAACGATTTATATACTGAAGTATACAAAAAAATGATGGATAGAACGCTTGAACTAATTTCAGCTATTGTTAATTACTCGGGGCTGAGTCTCAGCCAATCGTTATTTTGCATATCACTGGGTTTAATCTGTATTAGCATGGTGGACACAAGAATGATGGGTTGGAATGCTACACAAAGGGACTGCCAGTGCTTAGACTATGTGCAATCATTCCTTCGATGAGACTAAAATTGCACCTGACAAAAATTTCCATAATTACCATAGTTTGTCTTTCATGGAGAGCTCTTTCTGACTATCTCTGTTACCATTAGAGTCGGCCTCCAACTGTTGTGGATAGGGAAAAGGCCATGAGGGGCATAGTAAGCAGTTACTTCTCTAATATTTATACTGTTTTTATACTAAAATCTAACAATGTTCCCAGTTCGGTGTAGAATAAGTGGCTCAGAGAGGATTTTTTAAAAACTGAGTACAATTGCATGCCTGTTCACCTTGCTACATATTTCCACTCTACAGGTCATTTACTGTCATTCATGCATATTTTCACCCCCCTAACTCCCCCTGACTCCTAACTCCTTACTCCTTTACCTCTATATACCATACTTATCCCCTTTCACGTAACCCCTGATTCACCACTTTTGCGCTTTATCCCCAGTTGGTATACAATAGTATTGTAAACCTTTTCGAGATTTTCATGAGCTTTCCATGACATCTGCTATTTTCAAAAACTACTGTATACCAAGACAAGTCTTTGAGTTCTCATACAGTTATCCATTTCCCATCAGTGGAATTAAATCTTTGCAATGGTATTGACATACCTCCATTTCTTAAAATTATGGTTTGGCCTCCACTCATGTCTCTATCACCAATGAAAAAGAGGTCAAGGGCCTCACACAACTAGGATTCATCACAGATCAAATTTGATGGATTTGGAAAGTAAAGTGGATACAAGCAGCACACCTAAATGAGTTGGGTTGTAAACGTTACGGGTATTTCTTTTTTGTTTCCCCCAGTCACCTTCTTCTGATATTGCCATCCAGACACCAGATCAAGAAACTGAGAAAACATCAATTAAACAGGTTAGCATATTCAGCCCGTTGAAATGCATTTGTGCAAATCCTAAAGACATCGTGTTCGGCACTGAGGCACTAAAGCTTATCACACAAAGATAGAAGTAGAGACACATTTTGACCATCATCTACCACAGACAAGGAACTGGATCCCTTGGTTTCTTTGTTAAATTCTTCATTGTATGGACCTTCTAGGCTTTGCTGGGGCACACAATTCAGAGCGCATAGAGACATTTGGCTTATGTATTGGCTTTGACACACAATAAAAACTGTCCCAGACTATTCCCTTTGTCTTATTTATCTATTTACATCTCAATGCTGTGGTTTGCCCAGTCTTTATCCACTGTTTCACTACTGCTCCCACAGTGCAGTCCAACCCTGAGATAAAAGGTTCCATGTGTCAAATGTCATTTTTCGTCTTTTTCTACATGTGGCCTTTCAAATACATTGTCATCCTCTGAGCTGCTGTTCTATGATTTGTGGATATGTATTTGCTGTTGAATAAACCCAGTTTCAGGGTATTTTTTGACTGAAAAACAGGACACTTCCATATTCACTGGCCCACATTATGTGGAATGAGTTAATATTGGTGTTCAGTGCTCATACTTACACCTTCACACCAATTTTGAAAGTCACAAAAATAAGTAACAGTAACCTGAATTAGCAATAGGATTCCCAGACATTGTATTTAAGGTATTAACACAATTTATAGCTTAGACTGGGGTGCACAAAACAGAAATAGTGTTTCCACAGTTTTTTATGACATTTGCATGAGTAGTGTTTCAACGTAAAAATGTACAAGACATGAGTGTATTCTACTGGAACATTTTAAGATGACTACATGAACGATCAAAGCGTGTAATGATTACTGTTTGGACAAAAAATGATAATACAAATACATTTAAAAAATGTGGAATTAGCTCAAGCTTTTGTTGTTGATAAAAGAATTAGATTTTACATGTTGCAATGGTGTATTACTTTGTGATAAATGCAGTCTTAGCCCCTTTCATCACACTTTACACAACTTTTACGTGGATCTGGCCTTATCTAAATAAAGGTGCCACTGCAGTCATGTGTTTTATGGAGACTATGATTGCACTTGTGAAAACTATACATTAATTTTCATAGTTTGTCATTCATAACAATTCTTTCTGACTTTTTCTTATGCCTTTAGAGTCTGCCTCCTAGTGCAGAGGATGGTGAAGAGGGCACAAAGGACACAGTAAGTAGTTTTACGCTCGAATATATACTGCTCTTATGATAACCGTCTAAAACATTTCCCAGTTCTTTGAAACTAAATTGCATCAGCTTAGACTTCCTAAAAGTAGAATTAATATATAGAATTGTTCAAATTGTTCATTGTGTTAAGTATCTCCAGTTAAAAAGCGATTCAATGCAATTCGTGGTCATTTTCCTCCTCTTTGCATCCTAATAGAAGCTGACTGCTTTAGCTCTTAATTCCAAATCTCTCAATCTCTACCTCTACACTTGTCTATTTTATCACTGCATCCTTTTCTAGAAATCTGTTATTTTCAATAACGATTTATATACTGAAGTATACAAAAAAATGATGGATAGAACGCTTGAACTAATTTCAGCTATTGTTAATTACTCGGGGCTGAGTCTCAGCCAATCGTTATTTTGCATATCACTGGCTTTAATCTGTATTAGCATGGTGGACACAAGAATGATGGGTTGGAATGCTACACCAAGCGATTGCCAGTGCTTAGACTAATTGCAATCATTCCTTTGAAGAGACTAAAATTGCACCTGAGAAAAATTTAAATAATTACCATAGTTTGTCTTTCATGGAGAGCTCTTTCTGACTATCTCTGTTACCATTAGAGTCGGCCTCCAACTGTAGTGGATAGGGAAAAGGCCATGAGGGGCATAGTAAGCAGTTACTTCTCTAATATTTATACTGTTTTTATACTAAAATCTAACAATGTTCCCAGTTCGGTGTAGAATAAGTGGCTCAGAGAGGATTTTTTAAAAACTGAGTACAATTGCATGCCTGTACACCTTGCTACATATTGCCACTCTACAGGTCATTCACTGTCATTCATGCATATTTTTACCCCCCTAACTCCCCCTGACTCCTAACTCCTTTAACTCTATATACCATACTTATCCCCTTTCACGTAACCCCTGATTCACCACTTGTGCGCTTTATCCCCAGTTGGTATACAATAGTATTGTAAACCTTTTCGAGATTTTCATGAGCTTTCCATGACATCTGCTATTTTCAAAAACTACTGTATACCAAGACAAGTCTTTGAGTTCTCATACAGTTATCCATTTCCCATCAGTGGAATTAAATCTTTGCAATGGTATTGACATACCTCCATTTCTTAAAATTATTGTTTGGCCTCCACTCATGTCTCTATCACCAATGAAAAAGAGGTCAAGGGCCTCACACAACTAGTATTCATCACAGATCAAATTTGATGGATTTGGAAAGTAAAGTGGATATATGCAGCACACCTAAATGAGTCGGGTTGTAAATGTTAGGGGTATTTCTTTTTTGTTTCCCCCAGTCACCTTCTTCTGATATTGCCATCCAGACACCAGATCAAGAAACTGAGGAAACATCAATTAAACAGGTTAGCATATTCAGCCTGTTGAAATGCATTTGTGCAAATCTTAAAGACATCATGTTCGGCACTGAGGCACTAAAGCTTATCACACAAAGATAGAGGTAGAGACACATTTTGACCATCATCTACCACAGACAAAGAACTGGATCCCTTGGTTTCTTTGTTAAATTCTTCATTGTATGGACCTTCTAGGCTTTGCTGAGGCACACAATTCAAAGCACATAGAGACATTTGCCTTATGTATTGGCTTTGACACACAATAAAATCTGTCCCAGACTATTCCCTTTGTCTTATTTATCTATTTACATCTCAATTCTGTAGTGTGGCCAGTCTTTATCCACTGTTTCACTACTGCTCCCACAGTGCAGTCCAACCCTGAGATAAAAGGTTCCATCTGTCAAATGTCATTTTTGGTCTTTTTCTACATGTGGCCTTTCAAATACATTGTCATCCTCTGAGCTGCTGTTCTATGATTTGTGGATATGTATTTGCTGTTCCATAAACCCAGTTTCAGGGTATTTCGTGACTGAAAAACCGGACACTTGCATATTCACTGGCCCTCATTATGTGGAATGAGTTAATATTGGTGTTCAGTGCTCATACTTACACCTTCACACCCATTTGGAAAGTCACAAAAATAAGTAACAGTAACATGAATTATCAATAGGATTCCCAGACATTGTATTTAAGGTATTAACACAATTTATAGCTTAGACTGGGGTGCACAAAACAGAAATAGTGTTCCCACAGTCTTTTATGACATTTGCATGAGTAATGTTTCAACGTAAAAATGTACAAGACATGAGTGTATTCTACTGGAACATTTTAAGATGACTACATGAACGATCAAAGCGTGTAATGATTACTGTTTGGACAAAAAATGATAATACAAATCCTTTTAAAAAATGTGGAATTAGCTCAAGCTTTTGTTGTTGATAAAAGAATTAGATTTTACATGTCACAATGCTGTATTACTTTGTCATAAATGCAGTCTTAGCCCCTTTCTTCACACTTTACACAACTTTTACGTGGGTCTGGCCTTATCTAAATAAAGGTGCCACTGCAGTCATGTGTTTTATGGAGACTATGATTGCACTTGTGAAAACTGTACATTAATTTTCATAGTTTGTCATTCATAACAATTCTTTCTGACTTTTTCTTATGCCTTTAGAGTCTGCCTCCTAGTGCAGTGGATGGTGAAGAGGGCACAAAGGACACAGTAAGTCGTTTTATGCTCGAATATATACTGCTCTTATGATAACCGTCTAAAACATTTCCCAGTTCTTTGAAACTAAATTGCATCAGCTTAGACTTCCTAAAAGTAGAATTAATATATAGAATTGATCATTTTGTTAAGTATCTCCAGTTAAAAAGCGATTCAATGCAATTCGTGGTCATTTTCTTCCTCTTCGCATCCTAATAGAAGCTGACTGCTTTAGCTCTTAATTCCAAATCTCTCAATCTCTGCCTCTACACTTGTCTATTTTATCACCGCATCCTTTTCTAGAAATCTGTTATTTTCAACAACGATTTATATACTGAAGTATACAAAAAAATGATGGATAGAACGCTTGAACTAATTTCAGCTATTGTTAATTACTCGGGGCTGAGTCTCAGCCAATCGTTATTTTGCATATCACTGGGTTTAATCTGTATTAGCATGGTGGACACAAGAATGATGGGTTGGAATGCTACACAAAGGGACTGCCAGTGCTTAGACTATGTGCAATCATTCCTTCGATGAGACTAAAATTGCACCTGACAAAAATTTCCATAATTACCATAGTTTGTCTTTCATGGAGAGCTCTTTCTGACTATCTCTGTTACCATTAGAGTCGGCCTCCAACTGTTGTGGATAGGGAAAAGGCCATGAGGGGCATAGTAAGCAGTTACTTCTCTAATATTTATACTGTTTTTATACTAAAATCTAACAATGTTCCTAGTTCGGTGTAGAATAAGTGGCTCAGAGAGGATTTTTTAAAAACTGAGTACAATTGCATGCCTGTTCACCTTGCTACATATTGCCACTCTACAGGTCATTTACTGTCATTCATGCATATTTTCACCCCCCTAACTCCCCCTGACTCCTAACTCCTTACTCCTTTACCTCTATATACCATACTTATCCCCTTTCACGTAACCCCTGATTCACCACTTTTGCGCTTTATCCCCAGTTGGTATACAATAGTATTGTAAACCTTTTCGAGATTTTCATGAGCTTTCCATGACATCTGCTATTTTCAAAAACTACTGTATACCAAGACAAGTCTTTGAGTTCTCATACAGTTATCCATTTCCCATCAGTGGAATTAAATCTTTGCAATGGTATTGACATACCTCCATTTCTTAAAATTATGGTTTGGCCTCCACTCATGTCTCTATCACCAATGAAAAAGAGGTCAAGGGCCTCACACAACTAGTATTCATCACAGATCAAATTTGATGGATTTGGAAAGTAAAGTGGATACAAGCAGCACACCTAAATGAGTTGGGTTGTAAATGTTACGGGTATTTCTTTTTTGTTTCCCCCAGTCACCTTCTTCTGATATTGCCATCCAGACACCAGATCAAGAAACTGAGAAAACATCAATTAAACAGGTTAGCATATTCAGCCCGTTGAAATGCATTTGTGCAAATCCTAAAGACATCATGTTCGGCACTGAGGCACTAAAGCTTATCACACAAAGATAGAAGTAGAGACACATTTTGATCATCATCTACCACAGACAAGGAACTGGATCCCTTGGTTTCTTTGTTAAATTCTTCATTGTATGGACCTCCTAGGCTTTGCTGGGGCACACAATTCAGAGCACATAGAGACATTTGGCTTATGTATTGGCTTTGACACACAATAAAAACTGTCCCAGACTATTCCCTTTGTCTTATTTATCTATTTACATCTCAATGCTGTGGTTTGCCCAGTCTTTATCCACTGTTTCACTACTGCTCCCACAGTGCAGTCCAACCCTGAGATAAAAGGTTCCATGTGTCAAATGTCATTTTTCGTCTTTTTCTACATGTGGCCTTTCAAATACATTGTCATCCTCTGAGCTGCTGTTCTATGATTTGTGGATATGTATTTGCTGTTGAATAAACCCAGTTTCAGGGTATTTTTTGACTGAAAAACAGGACACTTCCATATTCACTGGCCCACATTATGTGGAATGAGTTAATATTGGTGTTCAGTGCTCATACTTACACCTTCACACCCATTTTGAAAGTCACAAAAATAAGTAACAGTAACCTGAATTAGCAATAGGATTCCCAGACATTGTATTTAAGGTATTAACACAATTTATAGCTTAGACTGGGGTGCACAAAACAGAAATAGTGTTTCCACAGTTTTTTATGACATTTGCATGAGTAGTGTTTCAACGTAAAAATGTACAAGACATGAGTGTATTCTACTGGAACATTTTAAGATGACTACATGAACGATCAAAGCGTGTAATGATTACTGTTTGGACAAAAAATTATAATACAAATACATTTAAAAAATGTGGAATTAGCTCAAGCTTTTGTTGTTGATAAAAGAATTAGATTTTACATGTTGCAATGGTGTATTACTTTGTGATAAATGCAGTCTTAGCCCCTTTCATCACACTTTACACAACTTTTTCGTGGATCTGGCCTTATCTAAATAAAGGTGCCACTGCAGTCATGTGTTTTATGGAGACTATGATTGCACTTGTGAAAACTATACATTCATTTTCATAGTTTGTCATTCATAACAATTCTTTCTGACTTTTTCTTATGCCTTTAGAGTCTGCCTCCTAGTGCAGAGGATGGTGAAGAGGGCACAAAGGACACAGTAAGTAGTTTTACGCTCGAATATATACTGCTCTTATGATAACCGTCTAAAACATTTCCCAGTTCTTTGAAACTAAATTACATCAGCTTAGACTTCCTAAAAGTAGAATTAATATATAGAATTGTTCAAATTGTTCATTGTGTTAAGTATCTCCAGTTAAAAAGCGATTCAATGCAATTCGTGGTCATTTTCCTCCTCTTTGCATCCTAATAGAAGCTGACTGCTTTAGCTCTTAATTCCAAATCTCTCAATCTCTACCTCTACACTTGTCTATTTTATCACTGCATCCTTTTCTAGAAATCTGTTATTTTCAATAACGATTTATATACTGAAGTATACAAAAAAATGATGGATAGAACGCTTGAACTAATTTCAGCTATTGTTAATTACTCGGGGCTGAGTCTCAGCCAATCGTTATTTTGCATATCACTGGCTTTAATCTGTATTAGCATGGTGGACACAAGAATGATGGGTTGGAATGCTACACCAAGCGATTGCCAGTGCTTAGACTAATTGCAATCATTCCTTTGAAGAGACTAAAATTGCACCTGAGAAAAATTTAAATAATTACCATAGTTTGTCTTTCATGGAGAGCTCTTTCTGACTATCTCTGTTACCATTAGAGTCGGCCTCCAACTGTAGTGGATAGGGAAAAGGCCATGAGGGGCATAGTAAGCAGTTACTTCTCTAATATTTATACTGTTTTTATACTAAAATCTAACAATGTTCCCAGTTCGGTGTAGAATAAGTGGCTCAGAGAGGATTTTTTAAAAACTGAGTACAATTGCATGCCTGTACACCTTGCTACATATTGCCACTCTACAGGTCATTCACTGTCATTCATGCATATTTTTACCCCCCTAACTCCTCCTGACTCCTAACTCCTTTAACTCTATATACCATACTTATCCCCTTTCACGTAACCCCTGATTCACCACTTGTGCGCTTTATCCCCAGTTGGTATACAATAGTATTGTAAACCTTTTCGAGATTTTCATGAGCTTTCCATGACATCTGCTATTTTCAAAAACTACTGTATACCAAGACAAGTCTTTGAGTTCTCATACAGTTATCCATTTCCCATTAGTGGAATTAAATCTTTGCAATGGTATTGACATACCTCCATTTCTTAAAATTATGGTTTGGCCTCCACTCATGTCTCTATCACCAATGAAAAAGAGGTCAAGGGCCTCACACAACTAGTATTCATCACAGATCAAATTTGATGGATTTGGAAAGTAAAGTGGATATAAGCAGCACACCTAAATGAGTCGGGTTGTAAATGTTAGGGGTATTTCTTTTTCTGATAGATACATCTGCCGTGTGGATTCCTCACCTTGTGAATATCCCCCTTGCGTCAGCAACGTTCGGAAATTTTCTTCGTAGCACGCCGTCGTGGGCGACGTCACAGGAGCACGGCATCGCGAGCGACTCCGTCTGACGTCACCGACCCCATATCAGGCCCACGCCGGCGTGATAACGTCAGTTCCCTTTTTTCCGCGTCTCCGACGCTAACGGTTTTCGGGATCTTCAGCGATACCTAGTATCTTTCTGCTTGATAACTGTCACTGTTTCTCTCTTACGACTTGGTTCTTCTCCGGAGATGTCGTCGAGGAAAACAGGCTTTAAGCCATGTAGGTTTTGTGCCCGCATGATGTCCATCACTGACCCACATAAGGATTGTTTGTGGTGTCTTGGTTCGAGTCACGACGTCAAGAACTGCAAATCCTGTTTTAAAATGAATCCAAAGGCGCTTCGAGAGCGTGAGGCTAAATTACTTTTGGCGAAAGTGAAACAGGATTCTGGACGACATTCGAGATCGACGTCACGAAGATCGAAGTCGAAGCAAAGGTCTCGGTCGAAGTCGGGATCGGCGTCGAGGTCCAGAGCGGGTTCGAGGTCTGGAGAGGAGTCGAGATCCAAAGCGAAGTCGAAGTCCAGAGAAAGATCTAGGTCTAGATCTAAGTCGGCTTCCGGTTATGCTTCGAGCTCCTCGAGGAGAAAACATAAGAGGAGGAAGCACAGTTCGAAACATCATTCGGAGAAGGAATCCTCTGACTTGAAGAAAAGGTCTCACAAACATCGTAAAGACTTTGTCTCTCCTTCGCCTGCTTTGTCAAGAGAAGGTTCTCCGACTCCGGAGCCGGAGCCGGTATCCTCGGAGCATGAAGAAGAAGAAGAGGTGACTCCACAAGAACCGGCTTCAGCGGAGACTCCTGTGAACCCAGAAGGTCAGGGTGAGGATGTGTCGGGGCGGCCTCCATTGCAACATCCGGTAGGTCCGTACCCTTCCTTTCCTGGTCCTGGACAGGATCCCTCGCATTTTCTCAATGCGATGTTTGGAGTATATTCTAGGGCAATGTACCCCACTGGAGCGCCTGGTGGCCCCATGGGTCCATTATCGTACAATCTGGGTATTCCTCAGTCGTACGCCCCAGCTCCATTTATGCCTTTCATGCCGGCGCCTCTTTCACCATGGCTCGGTACGGCTCCACCGAGGTCTTCGACTCCGCATGCGGCTTCGCCGACTCCGGATCGACCTCGCAGTCGAGATCGAGGTACCACACCTGTTCATGACTCTCGTCCTCCTGCTCCGGCTCCTCGATCGACGTCGGAACCGGCTCCGTCGGAGTCGTTACCGGATCTGTCGACTTCGATTCGTTTGGAGTGGTCGAGGCGAAGAGCACAGCGTCTTCTCGAACAAAAGGATGATGAAAGTTCTGATGTGGAAGAAGGCGAGCTTCCTGATCATGATGATGATTTCGATGAGCTTCGGTATGCTAGTGGTCTGGAACTTTCTCCCGAGTGGGGTCTGCCTTCGACTTCTGATGCACCATCAAGGGACGTGGCACCCTATCATTTAGTTATTAGGAAGGCTGCTGACCTTCTTAGCTTAAAGCTGCCCACAGTGGAGTACAAGCCCAACATCCTCACTGAGGTCTTGCATTCTCCCTCTTCGATTGTGGAGCCTACTCTGCCATTTACTGATGCCTTGACGGAGCCAATTAAGGAGATTTGGAAGAGGCCGTTGTCTGCTCCTGCAGTTTTAAGGGTTATTGCAAGGCGCTATAGGGTGGCTCCTGATGACCCTGCATTTCTTTCTACGCATCCATCTCCGGAAAGTCTTATGGTTCAGGCGGCTTGCTCTAATAGGGCTGCAGGCTCTTTCCCTCAAGTCCCAGCTGACAAAGAGTCTAAGAAAATAGATCAGTCTGCAAAGAAGACTTTCTCTTCTGGGAGCATGGCTCTTAAGTCTTCAAATGCTACTTGCCTTTTAGGTAGATATGTGCACGCGCTAATGGACTCAGTGAAGCAATTGTCATCAAAACTTCCTGAGGAGGATAAGAAAAACTTTAATGAAGTGGTCTCTGACACTCAGGCTGCGGCCCGCATGGTCATCCAAAGCGGCATGGACACTGTAGATTCTGTTGCTAGAATTATGGGCTCTTCCATTGCGACCAGGAGAGCCGCATGGTTAAAGTCTTCTGATTTCTCAGCGGATGTGCAGTCTACATTGCTGGACTTACCCTTTGAAGGAACTGGCCTTTTTGGAAAGAAGGCTGATGTGGCCTTGGAAAGGTTTAAGGACAGCCGTGCCACAGCAAGATCTTTGGGTCTGCAGATGAGAGGGTCGACGACTAGAAAATTCAAGGGATTTGGAAAATCTTCTTTTCGTCCCTTCAAGCAGGGCCAACAACAACAACAGCAGCAGCAGCAGAACCCTCTATATAGGTCCTATAGAGGTAGACAGAGGGGTCGTGGACGTGGACGTCAAGTCTCCTCTTCCTCCAACAATGCCCAGCCCCCACCCGCCTCAGCAAAGCAGCCCTAGATCCTCCATTCTGGATCATGTAGGGCCAGTAGGGGGTCGGCTTACTCACTTTCTACGAGATTGGGAATCGGTTACATCAGATCTTTGGGTTCTCAATCTCGTAGAGAATGGGTATGCACTTCCTTTTCAGGAGTTCCCTCCCAATTACCCTCCTTGCCAAGGTTATTGTTCGGAGGACCACCTGCTTCTCCTGCAGGAGGAAGTCCTGGCACTGTTTCGAAAGGTGCAATAGAGGTGGTTCCAGAGCAGGAAAGGGGTCAAGGGTGCTACTCCCGGTATTTCTTGATTCCCAAGAAGGATGGCAGGCTCCGGCCAATCCTGGATCTCAGGATTTTGAACCTCTATCTCAAACAGGAGAAGTTCAAAATGCTCACCCTTGCTCAGGTTCTTCTGGCGCTGATGGAAGAAGACTGGATGGTGTCGATCGACTTGCAGGATGCGTATTTTCACATCCCAATCCTGAAGTCGCACAGGAAGTATCTCCGTTTTACGGTGGGATCGCAGCACTACCAGTTTGCGGTCCTCCCGTTTGGACTTACTACTGCGCCTCGAGTTTTCACCAAGGTGATGGCAGTGGTGGCTGCGCATCTCAGAAGGTCGAGGATTCCTGTATTCCCTTATCTAGACGACTGGCTGATCAAAGCAGAGTCGCCGGAGATGGTGCTCCATCATCTGCAGGAGACAACTCAGTTGTTACACAGGTTGGGTTTTTCGATAAACGTACCCAAGTCTCACCTGGTGCCCTCCCAGCGCAACCTGTTCATAGGTGCGGTACTGGATACTTCTGTATGTCATGCATTCCCTCCACCTCAAAGGATTCACGACATTCAGGAAATGATTCCTTTATTCTACAATGGAGCGGTTGTTCCAGTCCTGAAGGTCCTTCGCCTGCTCGGTCTGATGGCTTCTTGCATTCTGTTGGTCAGTCATGCACGCTGGCACATGAGGGCGCTCCAGTGGTGCCTCCGCAGGCAGTGGTATCAGCACAACGGAGATCTCAGGGAGTCAGTGAAGATCTCCAGGGAAGCTGCAGCGGATCTGTCTTGGTGGGGCGTGGAAGGCAATCTGTCGCAAGGAAAGCCTTTTCAACTGCCTCCATCAGTGGCCACAGTGATAACGGATGCATCCACTCTCGGGTGGGGTGCTCATCTGGGAGACCTGGAGGTCAAAGGTCTTTGGTTTCCGGAAGAAAGGTTGTTTCACATCAACCTTCTGGAATTGAGGGCGATACGTTTGGCGCTCAAGGCCTTCCTCCCTTCCCTTCGCGGTCGTTCGGTTCAGGTCCTAACGGACAACACGACTGCGATGTGGTACATCAACAAGCAGGGAGGAGTGGGGTCGCAGTGTCTCTGCAGAGAGGCTCTGCGTCTCTGGTCCTGGGTTCAGGACCATCAGATTTGTCTGGTGGCAAATCATCTGGCCGGAGTTCTGAACGTGCGTGCAGACAGTCTCAGTCGGCAGTTCTCTGCCGACCACGAGTGGAGGCTTCACCCGGAGGTTGTTCACGACATCTTTCAGATGTGGGGGACTCCTCGGGTGGATCTATTTGCCACTCGCGAGAATGCTCACTGCCTTTCATTCTGCAGTCTCCAGTATCCGATGCAAGGAGCATTGGGGGACGCGTTTCAGTTGGGTTGGGGAGATCAACTCCTTTACGCGTTTCCTCCCATACCTTTGATTCCTCGGGTTCTGAGTAAGATTCGTCAAGACCGGGCCCAAGTCATATTGGTTGCTCCGGATTGGCCAAGGAGGGTGTGGTATTCGGACCTACTCCGCCTCTCCTCTCACCCGCCGCTCCGTCTCCCTCACAGGGCAGACCTCCTCTCTCAGATGGAGGGGCAGGTTCTACACCCCCACCTCCTGACATTACACCTTCATGCCTGGAGATTGAACGGGGCAACTTGAGTTCCTTTTCTCTCCCTCACGAGGTTGTGGATGTCATTCTCTCTGCCAGGCGTGACACCACTAAGTCCATTTACTCCTATAGGTGGTCAAAATTTGTTTCTTGGTGCAGGGAGAGGGATATTGACCCTTTGAAGGCTCATTTGTCTAATATTTTACAATTTGCCCTTTATCTAGCACAGCAAGGTTTGGCTGTGGCCACGGTCAAGGGTTATCTTTCGGCCTTATCGGCGTTTCTTTGTTTGCCGGATCAGCCTTCTCTCTTTAAATCTCCGGTGGCTTTGAGATTCTTGAGGGGTCTCATGAATATGTTTCCTCCTACCCCTTTTATTGTTCCTCATTGGGATTTGAATCTTGTGCTGACCTTTTTAATGGGTTCTCCCTTCGAACCCTTGCACAAGTGTCCATTAAGGCTTCTCTCTTTTAAAACTATCTTCCTCGTTGCAATCACCTCGGCAAGGAGGGTAAGTGAGCTTCAAGCTCTAAGTTCCAAACCCCCATTCCTGACCATTCATGCTGAAAGGATGGTTCTTAGGACCAGGGCTGCTTTTCTGCCTAAGGTGGTGACTCCTTTCCATCTTGGGCAGTCCATTACCCTTCCTACCTTCTATCCTCCCCCACACCCTTCCAAGGAGGAGGAGAGACTGCATCGCCTGGACCCTAAGAGGGCGGTGTCTTTCTATCTGGACAGGACTAAGGACTTCCGGATGGACGACCAGCTGTTTGTTGGCTTTGCTGGCTGCAAGAAGGGCAGAGCGGTGCACAAGCGCACTCTTTCCAGATGGATAATCCTGTGCATCAAGATCTGCTACTCCCTTGCGGGTAAGGACCCTCCTGAGGGTATTAGAGCTCATTCAACTAGAGCAAAGTCTGCAACATCTGCTTTGTCTAGGGGTGTACCTGTTGAGGATATTTGCAGGGCCGCGACTTGGGCCTCCCTCCACACTTTCGCGAAGCATTACTGCTTGGATACCGAGGTGAGGAGGGATGGCCACTTCGCGCGCTCTGTCCTCCAAGACTTCCTGGTGTAGCAGAGTGGACACCCTCCTCCGGGAGTGGGGACTGCTTTGGGAATCTATTCACAAGGTGAGGAATCCACACGGCAGATGTATCTATCAGAAGAACAAGTTACTTACCTTCGGTAACGCTTTTTCTGGTAGATACTATATCTGCCTGTGGATTCCTCACTGACCCACCCGCCTCCCCGTTGTCCACTCTGCTATACCTGGTCTTTCTGTATATATGGTTTATGCAATTGTATTGATTTAGTTCTATATGTACTGTGTACATTATATATTTGCATGTTTGCTATCGTTGGTCCGTCCGTGTGCCTCGAAGGCACGGAAAAAAGGGCGGAACTGACGTCATCACGCCGGCGTGGGCCTGATATGGGGTCGGTGACGTCAGACGGAGTCGCGCGCGATGCCGTGCTCCTGTGACATCGCCCACGACGGCGTGCTACGAAGAAAATTTCCGAACGTTGCTGACGCAAGGGGGATATTCACAAGGTGAGGAATCCACAGGCAGATATAGTATCTACCAGAAAAAGCGTTACCGAAGGTAAGTAACTTGTTCTTTGTTTCCCCCAGTCACCTTCTTCTGATATTGCCATCCAGACACCAGATCAAGAAACTGAGGAAACATCAATTAAACAGGTTAGCATATTCAGCCTGTTGAAATGCATTTGTGCAAATCCTAAAGACATCATGTTCGGTACTGAGGCACTAAAGCTTATCACACAAAGATAGAAGTAGAGACACATTTTGACCATCATCTACCACAGACAAGGAACTGGATCCCTTGGTTTCTTTGTTAAATTCTTCATTGTATGGACCTTCTAGGCTTTGCTGGGGCACACAATTCAGAGCACATAGAGACATTTGGCTTATGTATTGGCTTTGACACACAATAAAAACTGTCCCAGACTATTCCCTTTGTCTTATTTATCTATTTACATCTCAATGCTGTGGTGTGGCCAGTCTTTATCCACTGTTTCACTACTGCTCCCACAGTGCAGTCCAACCCTGAGATAAAAGGTTCCATATGTCAAATGTCATTTTTTGTCTTTTTCTATATGTGGCCTTTCAAATACATTGTCATCCTCTGAGCTGCTGTTCTATGATTTGTGGATATGTATTTGCTGTTGAATAAACCCAGTTTCAGTGTATTTTTTGACTGAAAAACCGGACACTTCCATATTCACTGGCCCTCATTATGTGGAATGAGTTAATATTGGTGTTCAGTGCTCATACTTACACCTTCACACCCATTTTGAAAGTCACAAAAATAAGTAACAGTAACCTGAATTAGCAATAGGATTCCCAGACATTGTATTTAAGGTATTAACACAATTTATAGCTTAGACTGGGGTGCACAAAACAGAAATAGTGTTTCCACAGTTTTTTATGACATTTGCATGAGTAGTGTTTCAACGTAAAAATGTACAAGACATGAGTGTATTCTACTGGAACATTTTAAGATGACTACATGAACGATCAAAGCGTGTAATGATTACTGTTTGGACAAAAATGATAATACAAATACATTTAAAAAATGTGGAATTAGCTCAAGCTTTTGTTGTTGAAAAAAGAATTAGATTTTACATGTTGCAATGCTGTATTACTTTGTCATAAATGCAGTCTTAGCCCCTTTCATCACACTTTACACAACTTTTACGTGGATCTGGCCTTATCTAAATAAAGGTGCCACTGCAGTCATGTGTTTTATGGAGCTATGATTGCACTTGTGAAAACTCTACATTAATTTTCATAGTTTGTCATTCATAACAATTCTTTCTGACTTTTTCTTATGCCTTTAGAGTCTGCCTCCTAGTGCAGAGGATGGTGAAGAGGGCAGAAAGGACATAGTAAGTAGTTTTATGCTTGAATATATACTGCTCTTATGATAACCGTCTAAAACATTTCCCAGTTCTTTGAAACTAAATTACATCAGCTTAAACTTCCTAAAAGTATAATTAATATATAGAATTGTTCATTTTGTTAAGTATCTCCAGTTAAAAAGCGATTCAATGCAATTCGTGGTCATTTTCTTCCTCTTTGCATCCTAATAGAAGCTGACTGCTTTAGCTCTTAATTCCAAATCTCTCAATCTCTGCCTCTACACTTGTCTATTTTATCACTGCATCCTTTTCTAGAAATCTGTTATTTTCAACAACGATTTATATACTGAAGTTTACAAAAAAATGATGGATAGAATGCTTGAACTAATTTCAGCTATTGTTAATTACTCGGGGCTGAGTCTCAGCCAATCGTTATTTTGCATATCACTAGGTTTAATCTGTATTAGCATGGTGGACACAAGAATGATGGGTTGGAATGCTACACCAAGGACTGCCAGTGCTTAGACTATGTGCAATCATTCCTTCGATGAGACTAAAATTGCACCGGAGAAAAATTTCAATAATTACCATAGTTTGTCTTTCATCGAGAGCTCTTTCTGACTATCTCTGTTACCATTAGAGTCGACCTCCAACTGTAGTGGATAGGGAAAAGGCCATGAGGGGCATAGTAAGCAGTTACTTCTCTGATATTTATACTGTTTTTATACTAAAATCTAACAATGTTCCCAGTTCGGTGTAGAATAAGTGGCTCAGAGAGGATTTTTTTAAAACTGAGTACAATTGCATGCCTGTTCACCTTGCTACATATTGCCACTCTACAAGTCATTCACTGTCATTCATGCATATTTTCACCCCCCTAACTCCTAACTCCTTTACCTCTATATACCATACTTCTCCCCTTTCACGTAACCCCTGATTCACCACTTTTGCGCTTTATCCCCAGTTGGTATACAATAGTATTGTAAACTTTTTCGAGATTTTCATGAGCTTTCCATGATATTTGCTATTTTCAAAAACTACTGTATACCAAGACAAGTCTTTGAGTTCTCATACAGTTATCCATTTCCCATCAGTGGAATTAAATCTTTGCAATGGTATTGACATACCACCATTTCTTAAAATTATTGTTTGGCCTCCACTCATGTCTCTATCACCAATGAAAAAGAGGTCAAGGGCCTCACACAACTAGTATTCATCACAGATCAAATTTGATGGATTTGGAAAGTAAAGTGGATATATGCAGCACACCTAAATGAGTCGGGTTGTAAATGTTAGGGGTATTTCTTTTTTGTTTCCCCCAGTCACCTTCTTCTGATTTTGCCATCCAGACACCAGATCAAGAAACTGAGGAAACGTCAATGAAACAGGTTAGCATATTCAGCCTGTTGAAATGCATTTGTGCAAATCTTAAAGACATCATGTTCGGCACTGAGGCACTAAAGCTTATCACACAAAGATAGAGGTAGAGACACATTTTGACCATCATCTACCACAGACAAAGAACTGGATCCCTTGGTTTCTTTGTTAAATTCTTCATTGTATGGACCTTCTAGTCTTTTCTGAGGCACACAATTCAAAGCACATAGAGACATTTGCCTTAGGTATTGGCTTTGACACACAATAAAATTTGTCCCAGACTATTCCCTTTGTCTTATTTATCTATTTACATCTCAATTCTGTAGGGTGGCCAGTCTTTATCCACTGTTTCACTACTGCTCCCACAGTGCAGTCCAACCCTGAGATAAAAGGTTCCATCTGTCAAATGTCATTTTTGGCCTTTTTCCACATGTGGCCTTTCAAATACATTGTCATCCTCTGAGCTGCTGTTCTATGATTTGTGGATATGTATTTGCTGTTCCATAAACCCAGTTTCAGGGTATTTAGTGACTGAAAAACCGGACACTTGCATATTCACTGGCCCTCATTATGTGGAATGAGTTAATATTGGTGTTCAGTGCTCATACTTACACCTTCACAGCCATTTGGAAAGTCACAAAAATAAGTAACAGTAGCATGAATTAGCAATAGGATTCCCAGATATTGTATTTAAGGTATTAACACAATGTATAGCTTAGACTGGGGTGCACAAAACAGAAATAGTGTTTCCACAGTTTTTTATGACATTTGCATGAGTAGTGTTTCAACGTAAAAATGTACAAGACATGAGTGTATTCTACTGGAACATTTTAAGGTGACTACATGAACGATCAAAGCGTGTAATGATTACTGTTTGGACAAAAAATGATAATACAAATCCATTTAAAAAATGTGGAATTAGCTCAAGCTTTTGTTGTTGATAAAAGAATTAGATTTTACATGTCGCAATGCTGTATTACTTTGTCATAAATGCAGTCTTAGCCCCTTTCATCACACTTTACACAACTTTTACGTGGGTCTGGCCTTATCTAAATAAAGGTGCCACTGCAGTCATGTATTTTATGGAGACTATGATTGCACTTGTGAAAACTGTACATTAATTTTCATAGTTTGTCATTCATAACAATTCTTTCTGAATTTTTCTTATGCCTTTAGAGTCTGCCTCCTAGTGCAGAGGATGGTGAAGAGGGCACAAAGGACACAGTAAGTAGTTTTATGCTCGAATATATACTGCTCTTATGATAACCGTCTAAAACATTTCCCAGTTCTTTGAAACTAAATTGCATCAGCTTAGACTTCCTAAAAGTAGAATCAATATATAGAATTTTTCATATTGTTACGTATCTCAAGTTAAAAAGCAATTCAATGAAATTCGTGCTCATTTTCTTCCTCTTTGTATCCTAAAAGAAGCTGACTGCTTTAGCACTTAATTCCAAATCTCTCAATCTCTACCTCTGCACTTGTCTATTTTATCGCCGCATCCTTTTCTAGAAATCTGTTATTTTCAGCAACGATTTATATGCTGTAGTAAACAAAAAAATTATGGATAGAACGCTTGAACTAATTTCAGCTATTGTTAATTACCCAGGGCTGAGTCTCAGCCAATCGTTATTTTGCATATCACTGGGTTCAATCTGTATTAGCATGGTGAGGATGGGTTGGAATGCTACAACAAGCGACTGCCTGTGCTTAGGCTAATTGCAATCATTCCTTCCATAATATTTTATGTTATGTATATACTGTTACAATTTTTAGACTACTCATACATCTGTCTATTTCCCAACACCCTTATGTATTTCTTGTGGAGGTATTCCCATAGCTCTTTTTCTTAAAATTATTTTCTGACTTGCACTTATGACTCCATCCCCAATGTAAGGAGATAAGGGGCATTAGAAACCCAGGGGCATATTATAAAGTGCCAGCGATAATTACAGCTGGCCGCACTTAGCGCTAAAACGTTTAACGCCGGCTATCGCAGATAATTATCGCCATGCTGGCGCTGTACTAACAACGCTTAGCGCAATGGCGATAACTATCCTAGCAATAGCGATGTTTACCATGGAACATTACTGGTTTTCCAGCGATGTTCCAAGGAAAACGCCAATATACTTGATGATAGGGCCTGTGGTCTTAGTCACATAATCCACCCTCCATGTTAGGTATGCCTTATTCAGGAATTTAACAGACGTTAAATTCCTGCGTTAAGAAATACTTAACACAATTTCAAATATTGCTACCCTTCCTTGATAATATCACGAAGCTGCATTTGTGATATTTTCCCTGGTTGGTTTCAAAGCCACGCCTACTTTGCATCTCATTAGCGATGCAAAGTTAGGCATGCTGTAAATGGGTGCTGAGTCAGCAAAACATGGGCGAGCGTGTCCTTGTTGATTAATCAATAAAGTTATCGCCGCTTTACGCCTGAAAACGGATGCTAAAGCGGCAATAAGTTTATCGCCTGGCCTTGATAATATGCCCCCCAGTGACCATATCAGATAAACTTCAATGATTTGTGAAATCCAAATGTTCCCGGCTATTCCCTTCACACGTTCACCCCTCTGTTCTCTGATTTAAGCAGCCCTTATTTATTGTTTATGAATCTTTCTCCTATAGTCAAGTCCACTCCTCAGACATGAAGTACCAGCTCTCAAAGGTCCTTTTTCGTCTTTTCCATGAAGCAGCCTTTTGAACACATTCACTTCCTCATATATATAAATAATCCATGCCATTGATCTGTGATTCTTCAATATGTATTTGCTGTTGCATAAACCCAGTTTAAAATATTTTGCCACAGTATATTTACGATTGCACATTATGGGTAATGAGTTAATCGTGGTGTTCAGTTGCCTCGTCAAATTCATTTAGAGATTCATGAAAAATGACCTACACAACCACAAATTAGTAACAGAATGCCCACACAAGGTATCCATGGTATTAACATATTCATAGCCTTGAATAGGGAATTCCATGGAGAGATTGTGTTTCTGCAAGTTTCCCGGACATTTAAAAGTGTTTAATTTCGGGCTCACCCTGAAAGGCACATCCACTGAAGAGCACTCGCTCTTCTTATTCCTACCAACAGTGTGGTACCACAGAACTCATTTTGGAGAGGATACTTCCTCCTAGCAGAACTCAGTCACTGTTCTGCGAAACTGCAGCCTATTCGGGTGTGTTCCACTCGGGAGGTCGTCCGCTGCCCTGCCTCAATCACCTACCTGGCGTTAGGTGACGGGAACTGAATACCACCCTCTACAGGGTGCTGGAAAGCGGTGTGTAAGCATGCCTGGACAGCTGGAAACCAGAGCTGTGTGCTGTGGAGTGTGGCTGGGGCAGGCCCACAACAACCGTTTGGGTAACCGGAGCACCTGCGGGTTACACGCCTACTTTCTGGGACCTGATTAGGCCTAGCAGCAGTGAGATCTTGGGCGTCGGTCATGGGGGGTGGAGTGGCACAGCAAGGTGAGAGGCTGCCCATCCTGGTTTGGGTGCTGCTGTGGGCTACCGCAGTCTTGTGGCCGTAGCTGGGGTGCACAGGGGCTGATGAGGCACGCTGGCTCGCTGCAACGTGTCTGGACCTCTGTGTGATTAGGGACAGACACCTACCTCAACACAGGGGACTTGGATCGAGTCAACTGTCCCGCGGCACTACGGGCTGTACCCGCGCTTATAGGTGAGTCATCTCTGCGCCACTACAGTAACAGTAGCACTGTGGAACGTTCTGTGGTCTAGAGTTTATAGAGTATTATTACTTCGTCTCCCAATCCAAATATTTCTTTCACTGGATTCATCCAGCATTTCCTCTTCCCTCGCATACTCACGAGAAAGGTATAGCAGGCGCCACTCTTTTCATCTAATGTATGAGGGCCCTACAGTACCACTACACTGTTGTATAGTCGTTTTTAAGTGATCCCCATTTGGGAGGTGAGTAAGCCTACCGACTCATGATAACATAAATACTTTTTGATTACAAATGCTAAGCATCCTATATTATATGTCTTGAGATTCGTCAATTCATTAGGTAAGCATTGTAAATTCTCCAATGAAGTAGATTAATCATCTATTTGTATATAACAGCATCTTGAAGATCTGTACAGCCAACGCGCGTTTCGCCGCTTTTGATGAGCAGGTCTGAGTTCTGTTCAAGGCTTTCTTGTTTCAATGATTTGTGCTGTCTTCCTTAAGAAAAGATTCCACTTCTGAACAGCTTCTCACTGTCAACAAGGGGGTCAGGAGGGGTGGAATGGGGGTATATAGGTACCCTACTCATTATCAGTCAGATCAAGTCTTAGATTGGTCCAACATTATCTATGCTCCAATTGGTTCCCAGAGATGGCCAGCCGTGGCCGCTGCAGGTAAGAACGGTGGGGCCAGGTGAGGGGGGATTCCGAGAGATGACCACGAGAGAAACTTGAATAAATAAATAATTTTCCCTCGTGGTCGTCTCTCAAAATCCCTCCCCTTCACCTAGTCCCACCTCTCTTACCTGCAGCGGCCGCAGATGGAGATGACCCTTTGAATGCACACACAGTTGACAATTTCAGTTGAATCTATTTTTTTACTATTTGCTTCCTTTCATTTCTCCACATTCTCTTTTGGCTACTTGACCCTAGACTGCACCAACAAGGGTGAGGAGGGCAAGGACATTGGGAACCAGTAATTGCATCAGATATAATTCAATGGATTTGAGAAAACAAATTGTAAGATTAGGAACACGCATAGTTTTACCTCCTCCTAAATTTTATTGTTTTGCTTCTTCCAGAAACTTACCTTTGATGAGGCCTACCAGAAGCTTGTTCAGACAGCTACGGAAACGTCACCCGATGAGGTCAGTATATTCACTCTGTTGATATATACCTGTGACTAACTGGACTTTCTTGGATTTGCTGATGCACACTTTTTAAAGCACATGCAGGCCTATTTCTTGTGCAATGATTCAGCTTCTTAGTAAAAAGTGTTCCAGGCTTTCCACTTCAGTTATCTATTCATCCTTCAATCATTTGGATAAGGTCCGATCTATCCTAGAATAGTGCTGAACTTGCTTCAAGGGGGTTTGTGCATACGTGCCATGTTTTTCCTCTGTAACTGATGTGGCCTTTGTACGACATAAAGTAGATTCTTTCTGACTTTCTCTTTTATTTTCAGGGCCCCCATCCTAGTGCTGTGGAAAGCGATGACACCATCCAGGACAAAGTAAGTAGTTATGTTTTTGGATGACAAAATCCAAAAAGCCCTTCCCTACTCAGTCTAGGTTTGGCACACTGGAGAGAATTTACTCAAAGCAGAACACAATTCTATAACTGTTCATTTTGTACCCTTTCTCCATTCAAGAAACTGATCAATGTCATTTGTGCTTATTGTCTTCCTCCTGCAACCCTTGAAGACTCACTCCTTCAGCCTTATGTTCTCCTCTCTCTCCCTTTTCACTCATGCATCTCCACTTAAACACTTCATCCACAGTCTGTATAAACAAGTATTGTAAACGTTTTCCAGATTTTACTGGACTTTGTGAACACTGCTATTTTTAACAAATAATTACATAACTAGATAATTCTTTGAATGCTCGTACAGCGGTCCATTTACTATCCGCTAGAGCAATTTCTTGTGGGAGAGTTAACATGACTCCATTTTTCGTAATTTTCTTGTGCCTGCCACCTATGGCTCCTCTCCCAATGGCAACGTGATGAAGGACCTTAGAAACTCAGGAATCACATCAATTAAAGCATTATGGATTTGTAAAAATGAATTTTAAAATGTTAGTTGTGTTTTGTGTCTATCCACCAACATACACCGGTATCCTATAGCTGAATGGCCTACTTTAAAAAAGACAAGAGGGTGTCATTGTCATTTAAGCATGCAACAATACTGGCGTTCAGCTGAATGGCCTACTTGCTGCAATACCCTGCTGTCAGGACAAAAGCCCCGGACACTTAGTGGCCTTTGATGTAGAGACTGAAACATGTTGAAAGAATATGAGGGTGTGGGAAAGACAATTTACCCAGGTGCACCCCATTATTGCACATTTTCAACCATACCAAGGACATCGACAATAGAAGGGAAACTGGATGTTCCTATCATTTATCTTCCACTCCTGCTCTTTTGAACAGTGTTGTTTCGCCGTGGGAGTGCTGCGGGGTGGTGGACCGGGTGGGGGAAGGACTGGGTGGGGGTAGTGGAGTTCGACATATGACAGACAGGAGTAAGGCAAGTAAATAAATAAATAAAACAATTTACCTTGCGCAAGCTGCATCGCTATCTCGGCCCTTCCCCCGCCTGCCCCACCACCCCGCAGCACACCCACGGTGAGCCGCTGCTGCTTTTGCAGTGTTTCAGGCTACACTATACCTGTGTATGTTGGTATTTAATTAGAGACTGTGTCCTTTACTCCTTTCTAGAAAATGTTGTCTTGCTCCACACCCTCCCACTAAGACAATTCTATAAAACTCGGGGATCTGGTGTTTTTTTTTCTTTTTTTTAGCCATCTACTTCTGATGTTGCCGGTCAGAAACTGGATAAGAGAAGCGATGAAACATCACTCAAAGAGGTTAGTATATTCATTTCCTTGGGATTCAGTTGTGAAAAATCTGAGGGTGTCCTGTTCGGCACAGAATCAATGATGCTCAGCCGCGGCCCGTGGAGGGAGTTGCGGTGGGGCACAAAGGCGGGCGATGGGTGCTAAAATCCGGAATATGGATAATTGGAGGTAAGTAAACAAATTCAATAAATAAAACGAATTTCGTAGCGCGCCCTGCATCGCAAAATGCGATGCAGGGCACGCTACGAAATTAGTTTTATTTATGACATTGTTTACTTACATCCAATTATCCATATTCCGGATTTTAGCACCACCCACCCTGCCACTCCCCGCCCCGCCTTTGTGACCCACCTCATTTCCCTCCACAGGCCGCGGCTGATGATGCTTACACACAATGAAAGGATTAGAGGCACACGTTTCCCATCATCTACAACAGAGTTGGACCTGGTTCTCTGATTTGACTCTCCACCCTCTTCACCTTCATGGCTTTGCTGATGAACACATTTGAAAACGCATATTCATTTATTTTGTGTGCAATGATTCTGCTCCTTAGCAAGAACCAATGACGGCTTGTGATTTTTACAACTAATGGGGCTGGAATACATGTGCATTATCACTTTCACCCATCCACTCACAAGAGCACACACATGCTCACACTCACTCACACCCATCCATTGACAAACACATACTCACACCCACCATTCTCAAGCACGTATCCGCACTAACTTTGGCTTACCCTTTCCAAACAAGCACAAATAATCCTACATTTATACATGCACCCAAATATTCCAAAAGCACTTACTGGGCTGTGGAGGTGTCGGCTGGACCATCAGGTGGTGGGAGGGGGAACACAGATGCACTGGAAGAAGCCCCTTCCCAGTACTGTGGAAAGTGAAGAGCCCGTCTAGAATGTAGTACGTAATTGTAGATTTTCTCCAGCTTTTGCAGAATCTGCTATTTTCAATGAGTTAATATATGCCCAGAGAATTCTTTGAATGCTTATAAAGCGACCAATTTCCCATCAGCCAAATCAATTTCTTGAGGGAGCATTTATGGATTTGCAAAAACAAAGTGTAAAATTAGAAGCAAATATATGTTTTGCTTGTTGTAAATGTTAGTTGCTTTTTTGTTTCTTCCAGCCACCTTTTTCTGATGTTTTCAACCAGAAGCTGGATTTGACACCTGAAGAAATATCACTTAATTAAGTTAATATATTTAGTCTGTTGACATACATGTGTGAAAGATGAAGGGTACCATGTTTAGCACTGAGTATGTGAAGCTTATAGACAATGAGAGATCTAGAGGCATGCTTTGTCCATCATCTACCACAGAGTAATGTAATGTAATGTATGTGAGAAGTTGGCCTGATATATGATGTTCACTAGTTCTAGTGATCACCTTGTATCAGTCCAAACAACCCTTATGGTGATTGGTTGTAAATCAACTTTATTGACCAGCTATCCTAATGGTAGCATGGACAAAGCAGTCTTAGGCTAAACTCTTTTGGCATGTGAAGCCAGCTGTTTTACCACATATAACCCCTTGAATAGCAAGTGAAAGGACACCACACAGGTTGTTATGAAAATAAACAAGTATTTATTAACTAACATACACCTCTGAACTCTTTATGATGTCAGAGGGCTAAGCACATGACAAACTCTTAGGAAAAATACGTTTAAGTTGCACGATTTACAATGGTGCCCTAGGGGCACGACAAACTATATACTAAGTAAGTGGAATGTGAAAGTCAATCAAAGGAATGGAGCTGTCCAGAGGATGTAGGATCACTGGGACCACTCTATACTAACTTGAGGTAGGTAATAGGAGGCCCACGGAACGCGTGTGCAGAGTGTGAACTCACACGCGAGATGCGTACAAACGTCTATGGACAGTACAGTTTTAAGAAAAAGGTGAGTACAGACGTCCCTGACTAGATAGGACCAAAACAACTGTGGAACTGGACACTAGGAGAGTCAAGCTACCCTTGAGCACCGAAATGCTCGTGTTACCTCACCCACTGGCTGCGGGTGCATAGGTGCCAAGTTGTGTTGGGTTCTGGCGTTGAAGTCTATGGAGCCTGGAGGAAAAGATGCTGCAGGCGGTCAGGAGGAAGATGTCCGGTGTGATCCAAGGGTGGATCAGTGAAGAGAGGAACCTGAAAGCAGAGGGGACAATGTTCAAAGTCACTAGCCAGTGACTAGAGTGGAACAAGGAGTGCAACCAGATGTCGTCGTCGCGATCAGGTGAAGGTGGACGCTTGTCATTGCAGCCACGTGGATCAGGTGGTGTCTTCGACGACCAGGATGGAGGCACGAGCTGTCCCACGCAGGCTCTCGCTGTTGGCGGTGTCGGCTTCGGATTCGGAGTCAACAGGCCTTGGCAAAGGCAACCCACCGGTGAGTGGAAACGGCGTCTGGAGTGGACCAGGAGGGTCCGGGGTGCTCCTCTTTTGGAAGGGAGCAAGCGCTAGTCTGGAGCAACCCTACCAGTACTGAAGATGTCGGGATTCGTCGCCTAGGAAGTCACTAGCCAGCCGGCAAGTGACCAGACAACGCGTCGAGCAGCAACCAGGCAGAAGGGCCCCACGCAGATCTCGTGGATGCTGGAGGGCTGGTATTCGGTGCAGGAGCTGCTCGGGGTCGGGGCTTCTCAGTCCCCAAAGCACTTGGACGAGGATGCCTCTGAAGTCGTGCTGGAGCAAAGTGCTGCTTCTTTCAAGATGGCCGGTCCCACGTGTCTCGTCGCACCCACGGATCTCAACTGTGCTGCAGATGTAGGTATAGGTCGGAGAGGTCTGGGAGTCCGGGTCTTGTTGGGCTCTGAAGTCTGGATCCTTGCAGGAAGACGACAAAGGGAAGCCGCTGTACGCTGATTGTGCCTGCTTGTGCAGGGTGGACACTCCTTGCCCACAAGGGAGATATCTTCAGTCTTCTGTGGAGCAGAACGTCGAAGTCCAGAGTTTCTTCTTGTAAAGTTGATCAGAATAATCTAATTTGGAATGGGACCAGCTCCTACCTTTATTCGGCTAAAGGGGGCTGCACTACGACTAGGTGCCTCCTCTGGGTGGGACCAGGAAGGGGGGTGGTTACACCTCCTTTCCTTTGTCCGGTCCTGCACCAGCTCTGGGGCTGGAGTGCCCCAGGAACTCGTTTAGACCGGTGTATGCACAGGGACACCTTGTGTGCCCCAGGCATGTCTCATTCCTTTCAGCCCTGTCCTACCTAATACACAAAATCCTGTCTGGGGTGGTGCTAGCACCTCCCAAGGCAGGAAACCCTTTGTCCATACTCCCTCGCTGGAAGGACTCCCAGCAGCAGGAGGTCAGACTTGTGTCTGTGGTGGCAGCATCCATTTTGTGATGCTGAGGCTCGAGTTAACTTTAACCGGGGTTCACAGTTACATAAATGTCGTGTCCCTCTAGAAGGGGGGAATGCTACCCCCGTCGCCAGAATTGGCAAGGGGGTAGTATTCCAATTCGTATGACACCTTACTCGACATGTTTTGATAATGCTATACCAAAGTTAGCATTTAACTGCGAGGATTATAATGCACTTAAGAGTATATGGTATAGCGTTATCATGGAACAGCTATCAGGACTTGGTTCCGCAAGCGGCAAACGGGCTCAGCTCATGTCAGAGCACCATCTCACATAATTCCAAGCACTCTGCCTTCAGGATTGATAAGGCCTGCCATAGGAGTGACTGATAGGAATATATGTGTCCATTTTAGGTTTAGATATAGGTAACTATATCTAAAGCAAAGGGTGATTACACCACCTTGCCCCAGCTGTCGTGCAGCCAGTTGTGTCTGTTTAGATGGCCAGCCAGGGGTGGCATAATACATGCTTCAGCCCCTGGTAGGTCCTGGGTACACCTATGCCCTGGGTACCTATAGTTCACTGTACAGGGACTGATAAGGTGGCCCAGTACCAATTGGTAAATGCACCTAAGGTACATGGTTGTCAATTTAGAGAGAGAACAGCTAGGCTGTGGGTCTGATTGGCAGACCCACAGCCAGGGAAAGTCGTAAACCAGTGAAGCAAAAAGCAAAAATCGGGGGTGACGTTAGGATTGCAGACCCTACTCTCCTACAATGTAGTATACCTTGTTATACTCTCCAGCCTCTGTACCTCCTTAGCGTTGCTGATCCACAAATTACAAAGCAGATAAAACTTTATTGCTTGTGCAACAATTCTACTTTTTAGTGAAAACAGTGGCAGGCTTTTCTCTTCATGTTATTTATTCAACCCTTAGTTCCATGATTTGTTCAACATTTATTTATGCTTTATAAGCCCTGTCTTTCGGTTCAGTCTATGTTTGTTCTCTATATTCCTATCCTTCACCCAATTTGCCTTCTGCATCATCACTCCAATACCGAATCTCTAGTCTTTATATACAGGTTTTGTAAACTTTCTTCAGGTTTTGAAGAACCATCTTTGACATGCACAAATTTTTATGTCCTTTACCGCGGCTAGACTTTACGCTCAGAAAGTGGTCCATACCAGCTGAAGCAGTTGTTTGTGAGTTTATTTATATAGCTCTATTTATTTCACAAAAATATTGTTTGCTACAAATAGCATCTGTGACACATCGGTCAAAGCCCATGCAAACCCAATAATCTCTGAAGGGAAAATTCTTTTGAGTTTCCTCCATCTAACTTCTGAAAATGTTACTGCCCAGAAGCAGGATTAGATACCCGAGGATGTACCACTTGAGAAAGTCAGTATATTCAGCAGTTTATATACATTTTCTGAAAGCTTTAAGGTTTCCGGGTCTGCACTGCATCACATCTCAATCCGGAGTAGGGTGGGGAGCAAGTTTGTCTCAAGTATTCTGAGCACCTCTGCAATGCCTTTCGGCCTCCACTATCCATATGGGTCCAAATCAGGTTTGAAGCCTACGTAATTTCTGTCTAGTAAATCTGTTTATTCATTCCTGAATCACTGTTTCCACATCAATTCCTACACGTTGTATTTATCTTACACATTTCGCCGAATTTTTTCTGGTGAAATGTACATGTGGGAAAAATTGGAAGTGCGGTGTTCTTGCATTACTTTTCACAATTAAGGCGGCACTACCAGCTGAATCAGCATTACTTAGCACTTGAAATAGGATTGCTGGTGTCCTGCTCTAGCAGACTTAAATTTGAAACTCATTAGTTGTCCACTCCAAGCAGTGCCTGCTTTAGGGCGATGCAGCCAGTGCGGCTGCACTGGGCGCTGACCCGGAGAGGGGGCACTGACCTCAGGGGGGCGCTGTGTTTAGCAATATGTTTATCATTTAAAGGCACCTACTACAGAGTAGCTTGTGCTCCCAGGTTTCAGGCAGCAATAAAAATGGCAAGATAACTATTGCGATTAATATTCCTGCGAGAGAAAAAGATGGGAGTTTTGTCTAGTGGCAGTTTAGACTCACCATAAAGTAGCACACAGGGTTAAAATGCTTGCTGCAAAGAACAGATCTGTATTTTATGAGGATTGCTGAGTGGATTAGGAAGGCCAGCTTTTACCGGCGCTTATAACAAATAAAAGGTTTGTGAATCTTGAGGAGGAGGTCATTGGGAGGAGGGGCACCAAAAAGGATTGTCGCACCAGACGCCACCGGCGCTAAACCCGGCCCTTGTTCTGCGGTGTGCACAGCCCTTAGCACTACATTTCACCCGTTCAACCAGTCCACTCATTAGTCTTATGTCGACATTTCTCCAACCTCATCCTTTCCCATGCTCAATGCATCCTTGTTTCATTTCTTATCATCGTGCCTCTGTATTCCTGTATCTTTGCCTTGAGTTCCATGTTTTTCCATGGTTATGTGTAGGTCTAGTACACCCACGATGTAGACATGAGTAATTTTTGGTGCTCGGTGGTCACGCTGGACATGTTAGGACTCATTCACAAAACCATTTTCGTTCATAAAAACACTTTCGAAATCGAAATTAGCTGGATTAGTGCTTACAATAGACTCACAAAAGGTGACCATACAGACTCAGATCCATTTACTCCCACATAATATCACCCTACTTTCTCATAACATTCACAAACTCATCGTACACCCGACAAAGGCTAGACTCAATTTCTCTCCATGTTGTGAAGAGGAAGAGACCTCACCCAAACTTCGAGGGCTATAGGGATAGTTGGTTCTCCAAATAGAAAAAAAAATTCTGTGTATAAAAAACAAGAAGAAATAAACATGCAATTGCACAGCGGTGCTGCACAGTGTGTACACTTCCAATCTGTGGGGGGACCTAACCACAAAAAGTTTCAAGACTTTCTCAAGGACCCATCTGGAAAACTGAGAATGGCTCAGCTTTCCAAACATACCACTGGTAAGATTTCAGAAGAGACAAAAATTCTTAAATCTGTGCATATGCTTAGGAGTAAATGCACAAGGGTTGCTTTGTGAATCTGGCCTCCTGTGTTTCTCTGTGGATTTATAAATCTAACCGTGTACATGTATTGGTTGTAAAGTAACATATTTCCACTGCTTAAAGACTTCTTTTCTGTTTTACTTCTAGACTCCTTCCACCAGTACACTAAAAAGTCAAGATGTCAGACCAAAAATAGTAAGTCTTAGACGCAAAACAGATTATTGAAAGCTGGTAGAATGCTTTTCTGCCCTCCGAGGCCACACACACTTTTCACAAAAACAAATGTACTACTTAAAAAGATTGCATGTTTAATCAAATTAATGCCTCCAGCCAGGCACCAATAACGTACATGGCAACATTTAGAAACACAAGAGGGAGACTTAGAAAAAGAAAAATCTGGATAATGTATTTTCCCCACTGACTTGCATTGAATTGGAGGTAATTTTAGGGGGAGACCGCTAAAATAAGCCTGGATAAATGAAATTCGGAGTCTCCTGGCTGAATCACGTGTGTTGGCATGAATGCACCAACCACTTCAAGATTCTCAAGTAACTCATGAGCTACTCCTCTCTGCAGCTCAGCTTACTAAATTAGAGGCTTTAATTTGGCTTAATTAATGTATGTATACCAAAATTGAAAAGCATAAATTCAAGATGAAAATCCATGCACTCTGAGAGTGTTTAAGGTGATGTTTGGTGAAAAATGCTAGTATGTGTGTGTGTGTGTGTGTGTGTGTGTGTGTAGTTATGTTAGAGGGAGGCATGCTCAACAATTAGTATTGAGCAGGACCAATTTCTGATACCACTGCATGTCCATTATAATACATGTCCTCCTTACAGCATATACAACTTTTAAAGCTATTATTTGACTGCTAAATCATACGGTGTTGGGGAGATTTAATATTAATATTATGACCTTAGTGCCAAAAGCATTGCTACTATGGCTGTTATGTATTACCCATATACAGATATTCCATATTAGCAAAGCCTTTTTTACGTTTCACCTGCACAGTGCTTGCATTGAGCTTGCAAAATCTCTTGTAATTTAAAAAACAACTTAAAACAGGCTTAGAGCCCGTCCTTTAATTACCTTTATTTACTATTGGCTGGCTTCTACGTCTCTTATGGTTCCTGTCTTCTTATTGGTCAGCCGATCCTCCTGCCATTCAACTTCCTCCTAGGCTTCAGAGTTCTAGTCCAAGTTGTGGAGCTTGTACCAAGTACTGCTTCCTGTGTCCTTTCACTGGTCGCAGGTACTCTTTTTTAAATTTACCACATGCACTCATACAGAGTGCATGTCTGGAATCCTCTCCATGTGTCTGCAGTCACTTGACAGTTTAGATCCCAATTCCATGCCTAGAAGCACCCCTACTTTTCCCCTCCTCCCTGACCTCTAATACAGCAGCAGCTACTTAAACGCCTGCACCGCCTTCTCTCCGTCATCTTGCAAATTCTTATCCCCTTAGACAGTTCGGCTGCAGCTTTATTTTTGCTGCTCACCGTGCAGCCCATCCTGCGCCTCGGTCCCCACAGCTTCCCGCCGGACAGAGACCCGAGCCTAGGACCGCAGCAAAGAGGCACGCTGACTCCCGCACAGGAAAATTCTGCTGAGCTGAGAGCCACTGTGCCCAAAGCAGCCCAGAGAACAGCCAGAGCCTCGGATGCTCTCAACGCCGCTTACTGACACCCCTGCCTGCACACACAGAGCTCGAGACTCGACTCTGCCCACTATCTCCTCGCTCCCCAGCGACTAGCTGCCCTCCTATTGCTTCACCCAGAACCCAACTCTGCCCACCATCTCTCCACTCCCCAGAGGCCAGCTACCATCTCAGTTCTCTGCTCAGGACTTGGCTCTACCAGCTATCACTCACGTTGACATCTTATTCCTCCTCACAAACTTTGTTTTGTCCTCCCTTACACATTTCTTCGTTTCACTACTTTCACTCACTAGTCTCGCTATTTCCTCTCTCCTTGAAGACTTCCTATTCCAGGGTCATAGGATGTTAAGCCGACGCCGATACTCTAACCTGGTTCCCTAAATCTGCAACTTTTTTAGTTATGCTACATATATATAGTCACATGCAACATGAAAAAAAAATCGGATTTGTATAGCGCGGCTAATCACCCATGAGGGTATCCAGGTGCCGTCCATAGGCACAGGGAGATTAAATGATGTGCCAACAATCACAGGATGTTGAGTTGACACCAAGGCTCACACCTGGATCCCACCTCCAAAGTCTGGAGCTCTTGCTGGTACGCCACATCCTCTCCCCACCGGGGAGCCATCCATCAAGATGTGACCTGCTAAAATAGCAGAACGGAAGGTATTAATCGTTCTGTAAGCCAGGCCATCCTCCTCCAGGCTAGCCAAAAAATTCAGAACAGAGGTCACATCTGCTGACACAGTATCAATACCCCATCGCACACACCAACGGCACCACCTTCTCCAGGTAGAGCGGTAGTGTATAACGGTACTGTCAGCCCAGGCCTAGAACATGAACTTCTCTGCTGCTCCCAAAAGGCCTGGGATCGCCCATCTTCCCCGGTTATCCGCCACGGCATCAGGGCTAGGGAACCTTGCATGATGAGTGGATGGGGATCCTTGTCTGGGTTGAGAAGAAGTGCTGGAAAGCGGGGGAGAGGGATTGGAGAATCCCAAGAAAGTTCCAGTAGAACTGGAAACCAAACTTGTGACCTCCAAATTGGGATTTTTATCACCACACTCGCTCCCTGGCGTCGAACTTGGACCGATACCCTTGTTATCATCGCCAACGGGGGAAAAGCGTAACCCGCTTCCTCTCGCCAGTCCTGTAGGCACACGTCCATTTTATCCACCAGGGGATCCGGTGTCCAGCTGAAGAACCAGGGAAGCTGGTGGTTCAGCAAGGAAGCTAAGAGGTCCACTGCAAAGGGACCCCATACTCACTGGAGATCCGCAAACACTTCCGGGTGTAGCTTCCAGGACTCGCTTTGTGGAAATGGGGGTGAGTGGAAATCCGCTACCTGATTGTCCTGTCCAGGAAAGTATTCCGCTGTGACAGAGATCTGGTGGCTTAGGCAATACTGCCAAAAATTTGCTGCCGGGTCCGAGAGGGCCTTGGACGTTGTGCTGACGAGGTGATTGATATAGCAGACCGCTGAAATATTGTCCATTTTGAGGAGGACGCAAGACTGGATCTGGTCCTTGGACCAAGACTGGATCACAAACAAGCCCGCCAAGAGCTCCAGACAATTTATATGTAATTGCTGTTCTTGTGGTGACCACACACCACCTGCGGTGAACTCTCCACATCACGCGTCCCAGCAGGACCTGCTGGCATCGGATTCTACAATGATATCCGGTGCGGACCCAAAGATAGCCCTCCCGTTCCAAGCCTCCATATTGGCGAGCAACCACTGGAGTTCCTCCCTGGCCTCTGCCGACAGTGACATTCTGTGAATTGGATAGACCGCGACGAAGATGCATCACCCTGAGGCGTTGGAGGGCCCGGTGGTGTAAGGGGCCCGGGAAGATGGCTTGAATCAAGGCAGAGAGGAGACCAACTATACAGGCTAGTTGTCTGAGGGAGGGCTCTCCGGAGCTCGTGACGGATCTTCGTCATCTTCTGGGACGGGAGGCTGAGAGAAGACTCAACGGAGTCGATCAAGAAACCAAGAAAAACCACCTACCGAGTCAGAATGAGGGTAGACTTAGCCTCGTTGATCACAAACCCTAGGCTCTGAAGAAGATTAACCGCCGTCTGAAGCTGGGAAGTCAGTGTCCTGGAGCACTTCGCCATCAACAAGATGTCGTTGAGATACACAATGAGCCGTATTCCCAACGCTTGAAGGCACTCTATGACCGGCCAGAGAACCTTGATGAAACACCAAGGGGTCGAGGACAGGCCAAACGGTAGAGTGGTGAACCCATACGTCTTGTCCCTCCATAAAAACTGTAAGAACCTCTGATGCGGGGAAAAAATGGGGATCGCCAGGTAGGCGTCCTTGAGATCCAGGCATGCCATTCAGTCGTGGGGTTGGAGAACGCCGCAAAGGAGGTGGATCCACTCCATCCTGAAGTGGCGATGAACGAGCCACTTATTGAATTCAGGGGCGTTGATTACCAGTCGCTGTCCACCGTTGGTCTTGTCCACCAGGAAGTGGTTGCTGATAAAACCTCTGGGGTGGGGACTAGTTTCCGCGATCGCCCCTTTGTCGAGGAGGGAGCGAACTTCTACTAACGCAGCGTCCGCCAAAGAAAAACAGAGAGGGCACAGCCGGACTGGTTGCGACGGTTCCCATGGAACTCTATGTGAAATCCTTGTACCGTCTGTAGCACCCATGCGTCCCCTGTGATGGAAGTCCAAACCAGGAACAAATGCGCCAGACGGCCCCCCACTCTTAGAAGGGAAGAAGGGAGAACACACACCGGAAGAGTTGGAGGCGCCACCGCCTCTGCCACCTCTATTCTTGCCGTGGCAACCTCTGGTGAGTAGAAATTCCCAAATCTGGCTTGGTCTTGGTAGTGGCCTTTGTTGGAGCCTTGTTCCCTGTTGTTGTTGGGGCAAGCGGATAAGCAGCCCCTTCCTTGTCCGGCCTTGTGGAAACCCCGAGGGTGAAACACCCTTTTAATGGAAGATTTTGTATTGTCCATGGCTGTAACTGTATTGACAAAACGTCCAAGTTCCCTGATAAAGGGTTCCCCAAACAGGCCGCCCTTGGCGACTGGGCCCGCCTCCGATTCTGCCAGGTCCCCCAGTTTGGGATCTATTTTGATCAGCAGGGACCTGTACCACTCAGTGGACTGGGCGCAGTTGGCATTTCCTAGGAAAACCACCGCCTGTTGTGCCCAGGAGGAAAGGTGCTCGTGGGAGATAATGGAGATTAGGGAGGCAGTGCTCGCGTTACATATGGCTAGAAGCCCGGGACCCAACAGCCCAGGTGCACAAGTTATTATAGGGCAGCCTGCCTCCACGGGGTCCCAGCAGGACAAGCAGAGCCTGCACCACTGACTCCTTATGTTGTGTTTAAACAGGCCTACTGTACCGACCCCTGGCAAGAAAATATGCAAAGCGCTGCCTAATGGCAGGATACTGACCCGACTGCAGTGCAGGCGTTAAGGAGGGCGTGAGCCGAAAAGGAGCTGCCTAATAGCATAAAAACAGACCCATATGGGTGTATAAGGCAGGACAAGGCTCTCCCGTGGCGCTGCAGCTCAGCTAAGGAATGCCTGGAAGGCGCAGAATGCTGAGCGTGTGCACTGCAGATCGAGAGGCACACAGGTGCCCTCTAGCGGCCGGAGGAGCGGACTGCGAGCAAGGCACCAGTATCCAAGGCCGTTAGGAAGCTCAGGCGCTCCCACAGCCGGCACCGGGTCAACCCGAGTAGCGGGTGACTCGTAGAATCCATGCAAAGGAAAAAGTCAGCCTGAGGGAGGAATCCCAATAAAAGACACTCTGAGTCGGGCACTCAGCGGCGGAAAGCACAACCCGCTGAGCGCGCTCAACTCGGTGACAGAAACAGTGACAAAGTAATCAAAGCACAGCAGACCTGCACAGAAACCGGCACCAGGTAATTACAAGCAAATAAACCATGTATGAGGTGAAAAAATAACGGTCATTCATCGAGAAACCACAAGGAACATTCCAGAATACCTTAGAAACAAGGAATGCTCACTTAGCTGGCTGCAAGCAGCGAAGAAAGAGGGGGAGTGGAGACTAACAGAGGGCTGTGAAGTGTTGGGAGCCCTGTGATTGGTGGACTCACCTGGACACTCTGTGCATGGACTCTCTATTGTTAAAACTTTTTGGCATTCCCAATCATGGGAATGGTAGGTTTTTATTAATCACTTTGAATGGCTGCTATTCAATACAGTGGAGAAAGAATAGCATAATCCTTGCCTCCAGTCCTGATATAGAAGTACATTTTTCAGTAATTATCTTAGAACAACATAGGCTCATAATGCGGACACAAAGCAAACCCAAAGCTGGACCCTTTAAAAGCCAGCCATAGCAACACTCCTCAGCATTCTTGCTTCCCCCAAAAGGCCTACATTTAAAACTTTTAGAGGCATCTGATCAACTGTCTAGGTTTTTTATTTTGGATCTGTACAGCTTCGACCAATTGTCTTGGGCCAGTTCTGGCATGTACTTGCTTAGTTTTTACTGTCCTTATGTGGGTAGGTTTTCTGCTTTGAACACACTGCTGGAAATAGCAAAAAATACTCTGGGAACCCATAAATTGTAATTCAAGGCATGGCAGCAGAATGGGGGTGTAGTCAGGCTTTGCTGGGGAATTACTGTGCTATTGATCTTGAGAATGTTATGCCAAAAATGCTTTACACATTGATAATGAATGTAAATTGCCAACAAGGATGAGTGACAGTAAGTCTGTTTGGGCTTACTTAATGGGTGAAAAAGAGGCTGCATTTCAACATATTTTTAATTTGTAGTTCCTGCAGAGGTAGTAAGTGCTATATAAATCTAATTGCAATTACGACTAAATAGCATTAAGTCTTAATGTGCTTGGTGCAAAGCAAATCCTGTAACATGCAGATAAAGATTTGTGCTTTATGTAGATAGTGAGTGGGTCCTGCTTTTGACACAAATATTTATTTTATTACTTCTTATTATTCTAGTATAGCACAGTGAGCTAGGAACCAGCATCAAGGAGCTGCATCCAAATTGCAGGGAATGCGTTTAGAAACTCATTGTTTTTTTCCTCAATCTGACGTTATTCTAACATTGCTAAAACTGTTTTCGGTAGTAATAAAGTCTTATTATTATTACATATAACCCCAACCACAATGTAATATTTTAAATACTGACTACTTTATGTTTCTCCCAACCATGCACTCTTAACATATAAGGCCTACCAGCATGGACGATGTGGGACTCCTATACTTTGTTACTCTCATTGTCTTATTTAACATATCCTGTACGTTGACTTACACAATTGCATGAATTATTTTGTGTGTGTAATGTAAAGAGCTCTAACATTCTACATTGGGAAGAGTATCACTATAAAACATAAGCGCTATTTCAATCATTATTTGTCTAAAAACTCATACACAAAGATACATATGAAATTCTTGGAGTTCATGCATTTCTTACATTCAAGGGGTTCAACAAAATCACTAGCATACCTCCAGATCATAGTTTCCCTTAAGTACTTAAGAAATGAAAACTAACTGTGTACCTTTGTTTTCCTCTGTTGCTTTGGCATTGGCATTGGTTAGGGTTCAATGACTAGAACAAAAGAATGGCTTACGGCCTTTGATTTGGGCCCAGCTGGAAGTGAAAATAAGAAAGCCTCTTCCCCATTTGGCGATTGTTACTCCAAATGGAAAGCAGACACCATGCAGGCACTTCTGAATCGGTCCGGGTGTCGGCAAGTTACACCGGGAAGAAGTCGGCATATTTCACTGGGTCCAGCCCGGGATACTGATCTGTATCAATAATAGCTGCCAGATCAGGGGATGGGCTGGATATTCCCCTTATTTTCTGCACTGCTTTAATGTGTCCTACTAATTATTTCCCTAATCTTCTATTCCTCCCACGCAGTTCAACGCATTTTCCACGACGACACACTCCCTTTTTTTACCTCAACTTACTACCCCTCACACACACCTTTCTTATGCTACTAAACCTTGATTACTAGTAGCCCAGAATAAGGTGAGGTATTTACCGCACCCATCAAATATTGGTCCCCTCGGGTGCTGTATGTAATAGATGCAGTACATACTTATTCACAGTTTTCCTCTGGAGAATGTGCAATTGCATTGGAATTGGTGCTTTCTTCTTCAAGTTTCACATATGTATGGATTCACCCTTTTATTTTTTTACCAAGGTGAGCTTTGAAGAGATTTGGTGACTTTACACAGTGATGGGAATTCAATGGCCCACTTTTTTTCAGAGCCTGACCCAGTCATTTTGCATTTATTTATTTATTTATTTATTTATTTATTTATTCATTCAAGCTTAGATCTGGCTGGACACTTCTTCTCTAGACAGCACCCCTCCGAAGGCAGGCACTTCCAGGGAAGGGATAGCGTCTTTGAAATACTTTAGTTCGTGTGGGTCTGAAAATGTTTACCTGAGGGCATTCTGAAAGATTCAGACAGTGCAAAGCAAATGTCTTTTGAAATGGTACTGACCAAAATTGTTGAAATAGAACTGAACGATGACAATTGTGGGGTCGACTAACTGATGTTTTTTACAACTAGAGAGCTTCCTGAATTGAATTAACTGAATATTCTTTTTAAACAAGTTAAGTTGACTCACAACGCTGCAATGAAGTGGACATAATTCAGCCGTTAACTGATTTCGAATTGTTCTGAAGAAGGCTGCAATAATTTGTGGGATCGCTGATACCTCATATCAACTTAAAAACAACCATTTGATCTTGTTTTTAAGTTTTAGGACTCCTTTTTTGTTTGTATTCAAATTAACTTATGGCCAAGGTACATGCATTATATGTGAGTAGGCAGATATACATGCAAAATATTTTTTCAAGGATTATATATTGTTGTGGAGTGGCTATACATAACTTTATTTCTAAATTTTAATGCATTTATAATTTTAATTAATGTCCTTAGAAAATAGCTGTTTAGTAGTTTTGTCGGCCTTTTTTGATAATAATGTAATAAGACAATAGTTGCTATTTTTCAATATGCGTCAATTTATCAAATATTTACATTTGAATAAAGTATTAAGAAGAACATATTTTTGTGCATATAAATAAAAGAAATATATAGATTTAATCACATTTTCAGTCATTCGCATTTGGGATATTTTTATTTTGTAAATAATTAATGGTTATTATCTTTATCCTATGGGTGGGCTAAGTATCTGTGTTCCACCAAGCTTAAATTGTTCAAAGTGAGGGTTCATAAACAAAACAAGAGGGTTCACTGTGGTTTCTAGAATTTGTTGATACAAGGTCCCTTAACATAGGCTCTTCTGGTAGCAGTACACCAGTCACACCAGAGCCAGGGTAAAACATTTGGATGCCAGCTCCAGTAACCAACCCAGTTTCAGGTTGGCCTAAGCTTCAGTAACCAAGACAGTTTTAGATTGGCCTAATGTTGCTTAATTAACACATGCTATGTTTAGAAAGGAAAGTGTGAAAAAGGGACATAGATTGGTAGGCATTTTCAAGGCTTTAGTGTGCACTTTGATCAAGCAGCATCGCCATCAGAAACCTTTAGAAGCTCTAGCACAATTGAAATATTATTACAACAAACAATAGTCTTATATTTGTTTGTATTCTGTAGCCGTTACCAGCCATAAGGAAACGGATCCGAAAATTGAAGTCGACTGAGACTAAAGAACAGCCACAGGCCAGACACACCATTAGTGAAGTACAAACTCCACACCATCTTGGTGGCATCCCCATTCTCAAAACTATGGTACAGTTCTTTCATAGATATTAAGAGATGTGTCCTTGAATAAGCATTGCACGAAATGTAAAAGTATATCAATGATTTATTGCACCAACATTTTATTACAGAATTATCATTGTTTAAAAAGAAATCTGGAAAAGGAGTATTTGTTCCATCATACAATTATAAAAGTGATACAAATGACAGGATATTATATAGTTGTATCTATGTGTTATCTGAAGATGTAAGCCTCATCCTAATCCGTAGATAGCTCTGCATTCAGACAGTACTGCACTAGTCCTTTGAATGTGAGAGGTATAAATGGGACAAAAGTGTTTGGAACAAGGAAACTCAGGCGCTAGGACAGGGAGAGGCAAATGAGCATGAAGTCAAGGAACAAGAAATTAAATAGAAAGAGAAAGACAGAATTCAACGAAAACAAACGTTCTAGTGCCATGAAGCTGAAGGTTCTTGAACTAACAATTCATGCTAATATGATGCGTACATCCGTAAGGAGCACAGCAGAATAGCACTACTTAAGCCATCACACCCCAAAGGAATACGGGGCAGATTTACAAGCCCCATGCATCACATTTATGCCGCCGTTGCTTCACTTTTGTGATGCAGCGGCGGCGTAAACCATGCACCACGATGCGCCTTATTTACAACATGACGCATCTAGGCAGATACATCACATTGTAAAGCCCTGTGCCACATGAAACCTGCGTTAGGTTTCATGTGGGCGTTCCGGCGCAGGGTGGGCATTCCATCACAGGAACGCCAAGTAAAAGTGATGCAGTGAAATCTACAAAATTTCACTGAGTTACTTTTACGTCCATGCTGCATCAAAACCCCGTGCCTGCTTGAAGCAGACTTAAGGAGTGACTCAGCATGTTAGGCATAGGGAGCCCCTGAGCATTGCTGGAGCCGCGTCACACTTGTGACATGACTCCAGCAATGCACCGCCCTTACGCCATAGGATGCGACATGCATCGCTCTATCCCTGCGCCACGATGCACGTCATTGTAAATGTGACAATTTGTGGTGGCACAGGGAGGGAATTGCGTGTCCCATCTGTTTTTGTGCATCCCTGTGATTTGCAGAGATACGCCAGAACTCGTAAATCTGCCCCAACGTTCCCAACTATGCTTTAGCGACTAGTGTGCAGGATGGGACTAGAGGATGAGGAAGTGACTACTTTACTGTGCAGTTATGGAACTGATGATAGTGATAAAAAGAAGTGTGAATGTTTGAAGGATCCCATCAATGGAAGATCTAGGGCATACCGCAGCTGCGGATAGCAAAAACAAGTACAGAAAAGATGCTAAGTGGGAGACCTTTATGTATGGCATTCATTTATGTATCAGTGGGCATGTGAAATAGATAAAGAGGGCAATCTTTGAAAGGTTGTTTAATCTACAACTATGAATACCTTTGGATCCTTTCCCAGTAGAGCTGTGTCAGCGTTTAGCATTTCTGTAGATCCCCTAATGGTTCTCTTAGCCACGAACTGCCTGGCCTTATTAGGGAGTCCTCTGGCCTCTCATGGGGCCCTAGTAATGGAAGTTGAATAGCTTAAGAATAGTTGCAGGGTACACTTAGATCTCAATCAGCAGGTATTCAACTAAATCTCACCCCTAGTCGAAGCCTCACTCTGTATGGGCAAACAGTCAGCAGCTGATATACTGAAAATCCAAAGGGAAATAATACTGCACTAAATCTGCTTCCTTGATTTGTGTTATGTCACATCACCAGTCCAAAGGAACCTCTATTTCCGAACCTGACCCTGGGCCTTTTGTACAAAGTTGAGGTCAAAGTGCCCACCTCTCTAGCCAGGTTTTAGCATTTCATTCTTAATCTTGGCCACAGTACCTCCAGCTCGTGCCTCTGTGCTCTATTAAAAATGTGTGGCTCAGGTCCCAAATCCCTGTTTTGGCCTTAGGGTCCCAAATAAAATCCCGACCCAATGTCTTTTTTCCCAATGTTGGCTTCAATATCTCCCTCCTAACCTCTGCACTAGTGTCCCCCTTTCCAACACTAATCATCCGCAGTATACATTCAATTCCAACCTTTAAATTTCTAGTCTAATTGTTTCATTTAGGTGAAGGCGATCTGCTAGTCCAAGATGGCTTGATTTAACGGAGTATCTTCAGCTGGCCCCAAACTGGAAAAATTGTATCCAAAGCCTTGGGCTCCCCTGATATCCATGCATTATCAGGTCCATAGGAAGTAAATGTAGTCCAGACAGTAAGGGGCTCATTACGTTGGCGGGCAGACCTGAGTCCGCCCACCATCGTTGTGGTATTTGGGACCGCCCTCCAGACATGCAACGGTCCCACCACTGCAATTAGGATGCGCCTGCCACATTGGAGGGCGAATCCAGGGTCTTTAACATTGTGGACAGTGCTGCTGGCTGCAGCACCATACGCAATGTTAAAATGGCATGCACTGCATTTCCCTGCACTACATGGCAGGCCCCAGTGCAGCAACACCGCCTCCCACAACAAGGGGGTCCCGTTACGGGCACCCGAATCCCTTTCCACCTGTCTTTTCGCAGTGGGAGGTCCACCGCAAAAAGACAGGCGGAAAGGGATAGGGATATCGTAATCCCTAAGGCGGTGCCTGCAAGGCACCGCTGCAATGCTGCCCTATCTTTTGATTCTGCAAGGCGGGCGGAAATGGACCGCCTTGCAGAACCCCACACACCCCCGAGGTTTCCCCATGACATCATAATCTGGCGGGGGGAAAACTGCTGTCAGATGGCAGAAGGACCGACACCGCCGGCCCTGCGGTGGTGGTCCTTCCGCCATCCTAATCGGCCCCTTAAGCTCAATGTCCCACAAAAGTCAAACAAATTGTCTTTATTACATTATCATCCCCGAGAGTTTCAGGGCTTATCTGTTATGAGGCCATTTATTGAATGTGAAGAGGGCACTTTCATTTATCATGATGTGTGTTTGTAAACATATAATGCAATTTTAACATTTTCTATAACTATGTGTTGTGCTTGTCTAGGCAAGAAAAAACAATGGCCAAAAGTGTTGTAATAAACTTGTCTACAACAAAGATGCACTTTGTAATGATTGCTTCCCACCAAAATGTTGGGCACAACTTTGAACTGCCATTGTTTCTGGATATAAGATGGTCCAGCAGGTCAGGTCAGCGTTCACCCTTTCACCTGACGCTCTGTACAACTGTGCAGTGTGTGTCCGCCTCAAGCGAGGAAAATACTTCAGGTTGAGGCAACAACTTACTACTGCTGCGTCTGAGAGCAGAAATGGCATAGTCTGCCTGGCTTGTAGATAACCTGACTTGATTAAGCTCAGAGTCCCAGTTTCAGATGTTCCATGTGCTGCCTTGAAGATGTTTTCTATGACAAAGGGCTGCCAAGACTGCTGCCTTGCCCAAACACTGCAGCGAGACAGAGAGAGAGTCAAGAAGTCACTGGGGCAGACTGTTTTGTGATGTGTCTACTGCCTGTGGTCTATCGCCCCTCCCTGTGTTACCAAAGCTGTATGGCATCACTTTAATGTAGATGTTCTTATGACCTGTGAGTTCAATTGCTGAGGCCTGCTGAAATGACTGCTTGGAGCAGTAGGCTCTATGTTGGGCTCTCTACCCAACCCCTGACGCCATCTATTATGCCTTGTTTCTCATGAACTTTATGAACGTAACTGTCATCACTACTGCCCGGATGTGAGAAGGAGAAGATTGTTAGTCACAGGGAGATTAAGGGATTTGCCCAGAAACACAGGTAGTTGATTATCCCTGACGAAACTCGAGCGCGGTTCCCCAGCTTCAAGGTCGACCCATCTAGCCATTAGTCCACATCCTCTCCCTTGCACTGCATGTAAACTGGTTCCAGAGAATGCATCTAGTCAATTGTAGCGCAACCGGTGATACAGAGTATCACAGTTCTGTTGAGTCCATTTAGGTCTTAAAACCTGACTACCGCTCATCAAAGTTTCTACATCTGTATTATAATCAGCCGCGACCTGTGGAGGGAGTTCCGTGGGGCAGACAGGTGGGGCGGGGGAGGGGCAAGGTGGGGGGTGGTAAACACGGGAATATGGATGATTGCAGGTAAGTAAACAATTAAATGAACACAACAAATTTCGTAGCGTGCCCTGCATCACATTTATCAATGTAGGGCGTGCTACGAAATTCGTTTTATTAATTTAATTGTTTACTTACCTGCAATCATATATATTCCGGTGTTTACCACCCCCCACCCTGCCTCTTCCTCACCCCGCCTGTCTGCCCCAGGGAACTCCCTCCACGGGCCGCGGCTGATCATAATCTCAAGAAAGGTGTAAAGTAGGCCCCACCATGCACAGTCTTGTCATCAATGATGTCATTTCAGATGCAACAGTAATGTCATGAATGATGTCATAGATCACGTCATGATCCTTAAACTTTGGATAACTTGCCTTTTCTGGTAGACTATACCGCAATTACTCATTTGCCCCTGAATGATGTAATAAATTGGAACACATCCAGAATGGTGAGAACCTCTCTCGCATATGGATTCTGAAAACCCAAACATTGACTTAAGTACCAGCCTCTCAGCTTCAGTGACCTCATACTACACCCAAACCCTTCTAGATAAAAGAACACACAGAGCAGAATAGACATGCATTATAATATTGAGCAACTTTAGCAATGTGTTAGCATGCTTGCTTAAGGCACTCAAAACACACAAGCGCTAATGTTAACCCCTTCCAGGCACATGACGAGCTGGGCTCGTCATGAAGTAGCCTCCTCGCACGCTGATGACGAGCCCAGCTCGTCATGCTCTATGGACTTTTGAAAATTCCAGCACAGGAGGAAAATATCACTAGCAGCGATGGTGTTAAATTCATGCATAAAACAAAACATAAAATTAGACGTTAACGCTATGATTGCTTTATCATACTAATTAAAATAATTAAATGACCGACTTAGCTTTGCTACTCTGTTAATCCTGTGCTGTAATGTAGCTATTTCCAACTAGTAATTAAGCGACACGATAGATATTTATATGCCTAGCAGTTTATTGCCAAATTGAGGCCATTAAGCATGTCTGTTAAAAAAGTACAGTCTTGCAAATAAGTGTATTTTACTTGCTTTCATTCTGCAGTCACTGAATAAGGAAGCAGACGGAGCCTGTGCTTCAGGTGCAACAAGCAGCCGGCATGGATCTATATGGAAGCAATTCCGATCTGGCCTTTCCATTAAACGCTCCAACACCAGCTTGACCAACGTGAAGGTAGAGTCCATCATAAATACAGACAGACCCATCAGCTTTTAACTACTGCATTTCGAAGGCAAAGCTATTCAGGGTACATTCAAAATTTAGGAGGAGAGTTCAAAAAGGACTTGGTACCTCCAGGAAAGATTGGGTTTGAGTCCTATATTTCGATAAGCACAGGATATGAACTGGAGAACTGAGAGTCGTAGAAGCTCTTTACCTTCTAGAGATATACACCTTTAATAGGTAGGAGGTTGTTGCATAGCAATGGCCTTACAAACTGTCATTTCTTTGAGTGGTGGGTTGAGCTTTTGGGCCTTTTCACCAAGATGGATTCTCCATCCCCCTTGTGCAAGTGAAGGCGGCCACTGCCAACTGTGCCCTCTCAACACCTCCTCTACTGACTTTAAGGCTAGTGCCTAGGCACATTAGTGGGGAATGGAGAGACCGGTCAGTTGGCCTGGTCAATATCAGCACGACCCTTGTGCAGGTGCACAGCAGCAAGGGCCAGTCAACCCAAGCCTCTTGCTGACAGAACTGAATATGAACCCACCATTACCTTCTTAAAGGTACAGTGTGACACTGAATCCAGTACTGTATCCAGTACCAGATGCAGAGGCAGCTTCGTTACAATCCAGAAGAGTGCATTCCTTGTACATTCATTAAAGTCAATTTATTGTGCAGTGTACAACACTGATTGTCTGATCATGATGTTCTTCCCACATCACCTCCCTGAGTAATCCTTGGACTGCTCTGCCTTGCTATCCTGAGGGCTAAATGCAAACCCACTTCCCAGGGCACTTGTAATGAGGGCCAAAGAGGGGGTGCATTTCAAGTACCTTCATTTAAAATATTCCTAATGAGTTCAGAGTCTCTACATGCAAATGTTGTGGTGGTTTCTCTCTGAGACTGCTATGGTTCGCACAAGAGGCACTCAAGAAAGAGACGGTGAATCTTCCACCATAAACTGGGTGGCAGTCCACCATTATTTCCAGTGGTTTGGAGTTATTACATTGCTGTTCTCACTGGTAAGGCCGGTGTCATAGGGAGCACTGCCTTCAGCCACTCCCTAAGCAGAGCCGCAGAATGATGAGGGCAGCAGACAGACATCCACTATCCTCTAAATCAGACCCTTTGAGAGATGTGTGTTGGCTCAATGATACATTTAAATATTTGGCAAACCGCACGTTGACACCCTAACCTGCAAAGGTTGAATACTTTTAATAGGAGACGCCATAGTCCGATGAAAGTAGTGCCAACTATCCAGCACCTCAAATGATACCAACCCAAACATCACTGTCTCACTTCTATCCAATCTGTAGCCACTCAAAGAACAAGAGAACCAGAATGACAACTGGAAGAAAATTAGCAGTAACAGAGATTCCACTAAAGACAAGAAACAATCGGGCGATGTGGATACACGATCTTCCTCTCCCAGCGGCCTGTTTCCTAAACACATCAAGGTAAGGGTGGAGCAAATGTACATAAGAACTTGTTTATCCAAAGCTTCATTTATTGAGCATGACTTGAAAGCAACAAATTACATTGTGATGAGAGCATGACGCAAATATAGGACATCGTTCATTCAAATACATCTAACCAGTGTACATTTTCTCTCTATGTGATGCCCTTCCATCTCCCTCTCTGTCTTCGAGTCATGACCCTTATACCAAAGCAACCCTAAACAAAAAGAAAGAAAACTGCCCCAATGTTGTTGTAAACAAGACCCCTCCCACTACCCCGCCCCTCCTTCCCTGATGGTGGTGAATAATCTTTCTGACTGGCAATGAGTAGTCGGTCTTGCATCAGAACCGAGGTTCATGCCCTAAGGTTAGTCTTGCAGGGCCAAGAGGGATTAGACGTATTTCTGAAAGTGTTCGGGCAAGGGTGAGAAACCATCCTAAAGCTGGAAAAAGTGAAGTGCTCTTATCGAAGGTGGGCATACCACTGAAGGGAGGCCACTCGATAGAAAGGAAACCAGCGAGCCCCACCGATACTCAAAACTTTTATAATCATCTATGAATATATCTGAGCCGTGAGTGCCATAATGACACCGCCGGAGCCTCTCTCTTTTTCCAAGCTGCCGCTATTGTTGTTTTGGCTACTCCTAGACATGCCCATAAAATCACACTATCTGCTTTTGTCTGAAGCTCTAACCCCGGATCTCTGATGCCTAGAAGAACTTCCTCGATAGAGGTCGGTTACTGGGTAACCTAGCATTCCGTTAATATGAATTAGAATCTCCTCACAAAAAGGACCATAGTCGGGCAGTCCCACCATATATGGTGAAAATCCCTAAGAAGGCTGCATCCATGCCAGCAGAGATCGTAAGAGCTAGGAAAGATCCTTTTAAGTTTGGTGGGGTAGAGATACCAATACAAAATAACTTTTGCAGTGTTAAATCTTTTGAAGTTCAAGCAGAAAATGATTGCACAACATTTAAAAGCTAATGTTTCCATTGCCAAAAATAGTTTCAAACAAATCACTCTGATAGTGGCCATATATAATGTGGGATACAATGTAATAGTTCCACAGTGATATTGCTACTTTTGAAAGGGAACCGTGAATAAAGTTACCTATTGTCGCAAGTAAATACTGAAGGATGGAGAGCCAAAACTGTGTATGGGGCGGGGGGTGGGGAAGAGGGGGGTGGAGGACTCTTTCGATATTCCTTTTACATTGCATTACATTACATCTTGGTGAAAGGAGGAAACAATATATCTACATTTTTGTTTCAGGGTTTCTGGACATAAACATATACTCATAATGGGAAACGTCCTTTACCACGCAGTTTCTGTCACAATGTGCTTTTACAATGCAGTCACTACCCTGACTGCGACGTTACTACGCGTTTCTTTACCCCGCAAGTCATCACAATAGCGGCGCCTTCTTGGACTGGTGTTGGAGGTCACGTCCAACATCTTTCCTACTGTTGCATAGACTATTCCAAAGCCCAGCGCCACCCGAAGGCAAGGTGTAGTAATGACTTGCGTGGTAAAGGAACGAGTGGTAATGTTGTGGTAATGTCGCAGTCAGGGTAGAGACAGCGTTATAAAGGTATGCGGAGTTCCATCATACAACCATTCCCAATATCTCACCAACGAAAAAGAAACCTTAGAACATAAATATGTATTAACAATATAACACAAACAGCTGCTAGGGGTAGAGTTTGCCAAACAATGCATTGACTCTCAACGATTTTCAGCAAATACAGGTGCTTCGGAGATGATTCCAGTTATAATCCACCTAGGAGGTGATCACAATATCAAGGAGTCAGCTGGAGAAACCTCTACTTGTTACCATACTCCTTGCCAAACAATTGAATTAGCCTAAAGTCCATTTTACATAAATAGAGTGCTCTGCTTATGTGAAGTAGTGTGGCTCACTGGTTAGAGGCGGCAGACCCGAGAGCAGAGGACGGCCCGGGACCAGGGTTTGAATCCCGGCGCGGCAGGTTTCTGGACCAGGGTCAGCGGACTCGATAATTCTCTCGCCTCGGTGCCCACTCTGATCAGCGATCACACTCGGCAACTCTGGGCATTAGCTTGCCTCATCTTCACTAACGGCCCCACCAGACCGCCGGGGATGCCTGGTCTCACCCTGGAGATACCCATTATGGGACCATCTCTCAGGGAAGCCAGGAAGGGTTTCGCAGCGGTCGAAGAGCCTTGGGACCCTCCGGGTAAGTAGTGCGCTATATAAATGCCTATACATTTACATTACATTTACATACAGTTGATACGTTTCGGTAGTATTGGATTCTGGACTCCTCTGGACAAAAGGAAGACAAGAAAATGTGCACCAGGTGAATCATACCAGTGATTGCTAACCATGGAGGGGAATAAATCAGGAATAGCCTCAATTTAGGTCACTTACACGTTGCTTCATCCTCGACTCAATCATCATGTGAAGGAACCAAACACTTATCCGGGGTGAACAACAACTGTGAAGACTTCCGAAGCAATTGGTATGTGCTGGGGTTTTATTCAAACATGTGTTCTTCTACAACACACTACTATGTAGCACACGCAGGTCACAGACATATGTTCTATACACGAAAATAAGTTAACGCTGTAATAATATGTAAAAGACCAAATAACTCCCTTGAACAACATGCAACATTCGCCCCTATTGCGAAGACGTTGTAACAATGCACAATGCACCCACTCACAGGAAACGACAAACTGAAACAGGGGATGCACCAAGCAGCAAACATCATGCAGATGCACGTACGCACAGGGCACATCAGAGAATTCATAATTCTATTAACTAACCAACTGCGAGCATAACATGCACAGAACGGGCAATCCGAAATGAGTCAGTGATTGGGAGAGACCTCATCTACCGAAGACTAAAGAAGACTCAATATAGACAGGGGTATCAACACTTACATGGGTATATCCCTTCTAAATCTAATCCTTGTCAATCCAAAAACACGCCCAATGGAAAAAAAACATGTTAAACTGCACAACAAGTCGCTACAAGCGCAAACCTGCACAGTAAAAACGACTGAAAAAACATGAAGAATGGCCTTCTTTACTTTTCAGGACAGTCTAAAAATGAGGAAAGGCATTTTTTCCACTGCTGCCAGAAATCTAAATAAAAAATAACTTCTCTTCACGGAAGATGAGAAACCACAGTTCATCTTTTATGTCGTCGGTATTTAGCTGAACAAAACGAAGATCTTACTGAGTGTCTGTTGTGGAAACTGAAACCTGACCTCAAACAAGATCAGCTTTACCCCACTGCAGTTCTCCAGGACTCTATGCGTCCTTCGGGCTGCAGAACTTATACTGTAGAGATGTTTCCACCATCAACACCGACTTCTTTTTCCATGCGCTGCTCTCTTCTGATATAGTGTACTGCTTTACAGCAGCCAGAGGGCATCCTAGCATTGGCGGGGTGCCTTGTTATTTTTCCTTTTCTTCTTTTACTTGATTTTTTTCTTAAGATTCTTTGTACACTTTGATAATGGTTCTTGCATTCTCCCGGCTTCAGCTTCCAACTAACCCGTTGCCGATATTATAATGATTAAAAGTTCACTTGTGGGTTGGCTCCAGTAGGTTTTTTAAGATAAATACAAGTTCAAGATGAGCAAGTTACTTACCTTCAGTAATGCTGATCCCAGGGGTCCCTTTTCGTGTTGTTTCCAAATTCATCCCCCGTATCATAGCCACCACTGTAGGAATCAATCTATGCCAAATAATTCATGGATTACATGAAGCCTTCTGTTGGGCAAAGGCAAAGTGTCAGAGTCAAGAGGCTGCCTGAATGGCTCTGACTCAGTTAGAGCAGCGGGCAGCTTTAGTCGAGGTCAGCGTGGCGCTGGCTCAGCATCAGACAGTCCTATAGGACTTGTGGTCTGGCACTATGGTGCCAGACCGCAACCAGAGGGTCCAGCTGGTGCCCATGCAAACCCACCAGCAGAAGTCCGGTTTGGAGGCCTCTTAGCTCCTTAGTGCTAGAAAGGTGCATCAATCAATCAATCAATCGATTAATCAATCAGTTCATTTGTAGAGCGCACTAATTACCCGTGAGGGCCTCAAGGCACTGGGGGGGAGGGGTGGCAGGGGTGCTGCTACTGCTCGAACAGCCAGGCCTTGAGGAGTCTCCTGAAGGCCAGCAGGTCCTGGGTCTGTCGTAGGCGGATGGGGAGGATGTTCCATGTTTTTGCGGTGAGGGGGGAGAACGATCTGCCGCCGGCAGTCGCTCGACGGATGTGGGGGACGGTGGCGAGGGTGAGGTCAGCGGAGCGAAGCTGGCGGTTCGGGGTGTAGAAGGTGAATCGTTTGTTGAGGTACTCTGGTCTGGTGTTGTGGAGTGCTTTGTGCGCGTGAGTGAGGAGCTTGAAGGTGATCCTCTTGTTGACGGGGAGCCAGTGCAGGTCTTTCAGGTGGGCTGTGATGTGGCGGGGGATGTCGAGGATGAGGCGTGCAAAGGCGTTCTGTATGCGTTGTAGTCGTTTCTAGAGTTTGGCTGAGGTTCCTGCATAGAGAACGTTGCCGTAGTCCAGTCTGCTGCTGACGAGGGCCTGGGTGACCGTCCTTCTGGTTCCAGTGGGGATCCATCTGTAGATCTTGCGGAGCATGCAGAGGGTGTTAAAGCAGGAGGAGGAGACGGTGTTTACTTGCTGGGTCGTTGACAATGCGGAGTCCAGGATGACTCCCAGGTTGGGTGCGTGGTCAGTGGGCGTTGGTGCAGCTCCCAGTGCGGCCGGCCACCACGAGTCATCCCAGGCGGAGGGGGTGGATCCGATGATGAGGACCTCCATCTTGTTCAAGTTCAGTTTCAGGCGGCTGTTCATCATCCATTCAGCGATGGCCTTCATTCCTTTGTGGAGGTTGGATTTGGCGGTGGTGGCGGCCTTGGTGAGGGAGAGGATCAGCTGGGTGTCGTCGGCGTATGAGATGATGTTGAGGTCGTGCGATCGGACGATGTTGGCGAGCTGTGCCATGTAGACGTTTAAGAGAGTCGGGCTGAGGGACGATCCTTGGGGTACGCCGCAGATGATCTTGGTGTCTTTAGAGCGGAATGGGGGGAGGCGGACCCTCTGGGTTCTGTCGGTGAGGAAGGAGGTGGTCCAGTCCAGTGCTTTGTCGCGGGTCCCTGAGTTGTGGAGGCAAGTGCGGAGGGTGTGGTGAGACGGTATCGAAGGCGGCCGAGAGGTCCAGGAGGATGAGGGCCGCAGTTTCTCCACTGTCCAGCAAGTCGCTGATGTCGTCGGTGGTGGCGATGAGGGCTGTTTCGGTGCTGTGGTTGCTGCCGAATGCAGATTGGGACGGGTCCAAGATGTTGTTCTTTACGAGGAAGGAGGTCAATTGCCTGTTGACAATCTTCTCAATGACTTTCGCCGGGAGGAGGGAGATGGGCCGGACGTTCTTGAGGTCTGCCTTGGGTTTCTTAAGTAGGGCGTTGATCTCGGCATGCTTCCAGCTCTCCTGGAAGGTGGCGGTCTCGAAGGAGCTGTTGATGATCTTGCGGAGATGGGGTGCGATGGTGGGGCTTGCTTTGTTGAAGATGTGGTGCGAGCAGGGGTCAGATGGTGAGCCGGAGTGGATGGTGTTCATGATTTTGATGGTGTCTTCGTCGTTGACGTGGGTCCAGGAGAGCAGGGAGTCGATGTGGCTGAGGGGCAGCGAGTCTGAGCCGTCTGTGTTTGTCGGGGGGCCAGAATGCTGAAGCTGTCGTGAATGTCTGCGATCTTGCGGTGGAAGAAGGTGGCTAGGGAGTCGAAGATCTCTTGTGATGGCTGGATGTCGTTGGAGTTGGCGCTGGGGTTGGAAAGTTCCTTCACGATGTAGAAGAGCTCTTTGCTGTTGTGTGCGTTGTTGTCAATGCGCTCTTTGAAGGAGGTCCTTTTGGCGGTTCGGATGAGTTGGTGATGTCTGGAGGATGGCGCTCTTGTAGACTGTATTGCTGTCCTGTGTCTGTTTGTGGTGCCACTTCTTCTTGAGCTTAAAGCAGGCCTGCTTGGATGCCTGGAGGTCGGCGGTGAACCAGATGGCTTTTCTTTCGGTGCGTCTGTTTGAGGGTTTCTTGATCGGGGCGAGAGTGTTGGCGCAGTCTTCGATCCATTGCCTGAGGTTGAGGGCAGCAGAGTCGGGGTCGGTAGTGTCCGTTGGTGGGTTTCAGGTGAGGGTGGTGGCTAGCTGGTCTTCGGTGACTTTGCTCCGACTGCGGTGGGGGGCCCGTTATGTACGGTGGTGGGTGGTAGGCTTCTTGAAGGTGAAGTGGATGCAGCGATGGTCGGTCCTGTGGAGTTCTGTGGTGTGGCAGCAGGTGACGTGGTTGCTGGCGGAGAAGATGGGGTCGAGCTTGTGTCCGGCGGAGTGGGTGGGAGTCATGACAAGTTGTTTGAGTCCGAGGTTGGCGAGGTTGTCGAGCAGGGTGGTGGAGTTGCTGTCTTTGGAGTTCTCAAGGTGGAAGTTCAGGTCTCCGAGGAGGATCAGAGGGAGCTGGTAACATGATAAACAGCAACAGTATTGGTGTCACGGGATTCCTCAATCTTCTTCAGCATTGCCAACAGCCCTAGAAATTCAGGTTGCCATGGGACATGGGTCGAATCGGTTCTGAAGTGGAACGACTTCGGGAGCATGACCTGGAGACACAATGACACCCTAGCGCCTTTTCTGGAGATCAATAGTGATGACAAGGGGCCGAGTCCCACCAGTGCTCCTTGTGCTTTCAGAACATAATGATGATCTGCAGCGGGTTTGACTTCAGGAGTGTGTGAGCCCTGTAGATTTGGGTGGTGACAGTTTCCCGTTCAAACTGTAGAACTTTAGTCTAAAGAGTGGCCTCAAGAGAGACAAGGAGTATTTCTGGATCGATGTCTTTTGGCACGGAAAAACTAATTGTGAACATGTATGGGTGACACCTTTATAGGCCAGAGGAGCTCATGTCCAATGAGGAACAACATGGCCTCTGAGCTGCTGGTACCGCCTGTTGGCACACAGGAGTACAGCTAAAGATTTTCCAGATCCAGTCTAAGGTCTGGAAGAATAATCAAAAGGTGAGAATTTGGTATTACATCATCACTATCAGAATGAGAATTTGTTGGTGCCAGCTTTGCCTGAGTAATAATGAGCATTCACAATTGACTGTTGGAATCCTCTGAATAGAGTCTACAGTAAATAGCAGACACCATGGACATATGGACCTGCTGGGATGCATATAATAAAGAGCATAGTGCAGCGCCATAAAGTTTGCCACACAAAGAAGGTGTAGCTTTTGGCCCCATCTCCTTTCACTAATCTTCTCCCCTCTACCACATATTTAGTTGTGCTTCTCTGTACACTTTGTGGGTATTGAGCCTTGCATAAGGGATTTTAAGGGATAAATAAGTTACAGATTCACTTTCGGTGACCTCAAGTGGTGCATTGTGCTACTGTCTTTTATTGTTTCAATAAAAGACCCCCAACTTCCTTTCCTACCTTAAAACTGGACTGAATCCATAGTCATTACTTGACACAGGGGTTGGTTTCAAATAAAGATTAAGATAGAATGCTTGATACAACAAAGATATTTTTTCTTGAACATTGTTGGCTGTACTGTGTCCCCATGTGCAGACATTTGAGTGACCATCCCTGCAGAGACGTTGGGCATGATTAAGAGTTCGGCAGATGTACAAGGACTTCATTGTGATAAGCGAAAGATCAAAATATAACTACCGAGGAGCTTCTCAGGACGACAAGCCTAACCATCCATTGAAACTGTAGCTTTTCAACATCTGTATTGAGGATGTTCACTGAATCCTTTGGCGTTTGAGGCCCAGGGCGATGAGTTTCCAGTGCCATGTTGAGCAGAGAATTCAGTGGCTTCCAAGATTCCTGGTCATCCCTCATCATAGTCTTCTTTGATCACAGGAGGATTGGCAGGAGGATGGCCCTAGTGTCTCGGAAAAAGATAGCTTCAATTGAGGTCTGCACCACGCAGATGTCATTTCTGTATTATCCAGTATTTGGGTGTCTTTCATTGATTCACATGCCTGAATCATTCCCCGTCGTCGAGACGGGAGCCTCCGGTATATAAAAAGTAATGTCCTATAGACATACATATAAAGGAATAGGCCTATGGGTCTCACCTTAGTGTCCTATCTAAGCCCTTATGTAAGAAGGACCAAAACAGAGTAGGCCCAAGGGTCCCACCTTGGTAGCCTATCTGTGTCCTTTTGTAAAAAGGACCAAAGTAAAGAGAGCCAACCAATCAGCTACTACCTCCTTTTAGAACCTTCCTGTCAGGAGCCTCAGTCTCTCAGATTTTCTACCGCACGTTGTGCTAGGGAGTCTCTACCTGAGTTCTTCTAAGGAAACTTGCTTCTTTCATCAGAAAACTAATTTTTCACAACTTCTTTGCTATGGCTGATAGCCAGAAAAAAGGTCTCTTTAGAGCCTGTTCTTCCTGTAGTAAAAAAAGGCTTCACGTAGAGGATAAACATGAAACTTGTTTATACTGCCTCTACCCCCAACATCAGGCCAAGGACTGCAAGATATGTAGAACCTTCTCCAACAAAACCCTGAAGGACCGTGAAGGACGCCTTTTACTATGGCTGAACAGACTGAAGAACAAACCAGAGAGCGACTTGGTTTCAGAAGGCGAGAGCATTTCTGGTGCTTCGCAGTTCTCCTTGAAGAGGCCAAGGGTTTCCTCCCCTAGCCCCTCAGACACCCCTCCTAAGAAGGCCTCTAGAAAGTCTTCAGAGGGCAGGCCACCAGTGTCTGACAAGGACCTTCCTGTCCCCAGGAAGCAGCCGCTGATTCCAGCGACAATGACAACGTCAATGGTCACCTCAGCGCTAAAAACCGTCTCGACGTCGACGACAACAGTGCCGACGACGACGGCATCGTCGGCATCTTCCTCGACGACGAGAACGACACCATCATCGTCGACGAGTAGACCTGTGCCGTCTACCGTCCCATCGATGACTAGGATTGTGCTGTCGACGACGAGATCGACGTCGAAGACATCGACGACGACTCCGTTGACGAAAAACGCAACGTCGACAAAGCCTCCCTTGTCGACGAGGAGTATCCCATCGACGACGACGAAGCCGTCGACGACGGAGAAATTGTCGTCGACGAGGACAACGTCGACGAGGGCGTCGTCGACGGACACACCGTCGACGAAGAGTAAATTACCGCCGACGACGGAGATTACAACGGCGGCACCGTCGACACAGGCGTCGACGACCGCAGGCACATGGAAAGAGTCTGAACTACTTTCACATGCCATGGATGCCCAGACATTCCATGTCACAATCAAAATAACAAAAAAGCCAATCACACCGGACATGACGTCACCCAGTAAGGTGCAACAACTGACCCCGTCCTGCTTATTGCAAGATGAAGAGTTGGATGAGGAGTTATATACTCAGGCCACTAGTCCTTCAGAATTGGTTCTTAAGTGCCAAAGCACAGATGAGGAACAAGAAGTAGAGGAACACATGGAACAGACTGTCCATACTCAGGTGCACACACAAGTAACACCGATGGTGTGCCTTCCAGCATCCATTGTCTCGGACCTACAATTCCTCATAAAAGACTATAAAGAGCGGTTCCCAGAGAAAACCACTACAACTGCACCTCCAGTTACACAGGTACCTGCTCCTGTACCTCGACATAAGCCTCCTCCACTGGTACTTTCTAAAGACCAAGATCCAGCACAAGACATTCTCTCGTCCGACGATGATGAGAGAGATCACAAAGAAGGGGAAGTCCGTGACGATGACTCAGACCCTGACGCAGACCAGGACTACGTCGCTCAATCCCCGGCCTCTCCAGAGCCACAGTCTTCGGAATCACCACCCGTAGACATTGGTGGTTTCCATAACCTCATAGAGCGGGCGGCCAAAAGGTTCCATATGTCTATGGGAACCCAGGAGACTGAATGTTTCCTCTACGATTTTAAGGAACCTACGAAAAAGACAACTAGGTCAATCCCGATTATTGACTACCTATGGAAACAAGGCAAACAACTAATGCAAATGCCAGCTTCACTTCCGGTGGTAGTGCCCAGGCTTGATAAAAAATACAAAGCAACCTCATCGGCGCCAGCATGCCTCACGGGTCACCCCAAAGCAGACTCCGTGGTCACACAAGCGGCGCAGAAGAAATCGCGCAATCCTGTATCTCCCTTATCGACGCCACCCGACAAGGAAGGCAGGAAGCTAGATACCATTGGAAAACGCTTTTCCACCACATCTGCAATGACGGTGAAGGTCGCGAATTCAATTGCACTCCTGGGCCGCTACAACCGTCAACTCTGGGCAGACATCGCGCCCTACCTAGCTAATCTACCAGAGGATTTACAGGAGGAGGCACACTCGCTTCTCCTAGAGGGCCAAACATCGGCCTCTGAACTAATTGACTGTGCTATAGACGTAGCCATGACTGGCTTCAGGCAGCTGGCAGCTGCCGCTGTTCTGAGACGACAAGGTTGGCTTAAGGCCACCTCCTTCCGTCAGGAAGTACAAACGAAAATCATCGATATGCCTTACGATGGCGAACATCTCTTTGGTGAAAAAATCGACGAAGCCCTCACCACTATCAAAAAGGATACAGATACGGCCAAAGCTCTGGGGACTCTACAATTTAGAAACCAGTCCTTTCGTGGTAACAGATGAAGGGGACAATCTGCATACAGAGGATCCTACCAGAACAGGTCCTCCTACCCGTACACCCAGAGCAAAACGCAGTACCAACAGCGTCAAGGCCAGACAGGACGTCAATCTTCCTACAATAAATCGACCTACAGAGGAAAAAACCAAAAGAGACCTGCTGGCAACCGCCAATGACTCATCCCTATGGCCAGCCCATCCACCATTGCATTTTTTAAGACTTGGAGGAGAACTCACGTTCTTCCTGAAGAACTGGCAAAAAATAACAACAGACCGGTGGGTGTTACAACTTATCCAATTCCGACATTCACTAGAATTTCTCTCAATTCCCCCAACGACACCACCAGCCAAACAGCCCCACAGACACCTACGGCTACTTCTTCAGGAAATAGCTTCCATGCTTCAAAAGGGAGCGATAGAGAAAGTTCCACACACCCAAAAAGGAAAAGGATTCTACTCCCACTTCTTCCTAATTCACAAAAAAGGCAAGAAATGGAGACCAATCCTCGACCTGAGAGCGCTCAATGTGTTCCTAAAGAAACAGTCGTTCCGTATGGTCACACTACAAGAAATCCTGGGCCTCCTGGAAGAAGGCGACTACATGACGTCCCTAGACCTGCAGGACGCCTACTATCACATTCCTATCCTCAAGGGACACAGGAAGTACCTCAGGTTCGCAGTAGCAGGAACCCACTATCAATTCCGTGTTCTCCCGTTTGGCCTCAAATCTGCCCCACATATTTACAAAATGCCTCTCTCCTGTGGCAGCCTTCCTTCGTCAACAGGGTCACCAGGTTTTCCCATACCTGGACGACTGGCTGGTAAAGGCACCGTCTGCGATAGCCGCAGCCACATCCTCCAGTGCCTGTCTAAATCTTTTCCGCCGCCTAGGCTTGAACCTCAACAGAGAGAAATCGGCACTAGAACTAAACAAAGTCATCACTTTCCTTGGAGCGACTCTGGACACGGAACGCGTGAGAGCCTTCCCCTCGCAGGAGAGAAAGACCAAACTCATCTCCTTAGCCACGTCAGTGGCATCGAGAAAGACTCTGCCGGTCCGTACCTTCAAGTCTCTCCTCGGCATGATGTCCTCATGCATTATGCTCATTCCACACTGCCGTCTCAAAATGTGCCCCCTCCAGGAACAACTAACAAGTCTATGGACACAAGCTGCGGGATCTTTCGAAGACCGCATACAAGTCACACGAACTATAGTCAATCATTTACAATGGTGGAGGTCGCCCAAACATCTGTCGCAGGGACTGCCGTTCCTGCTTCCGGCGGAACCACACGTAATAACAACGGACGCATCCCTAGAAGGCTGGGGAGCGGTCCTGCAAGAACTCCAGATCAATGGCAAATGGACGCCACAGGAATCCAAAATCCACATCAATCTACTGGAACTAAGAGCAGTCTTTCTATCTCTACAAGCTTTCCTTCCACGGATCCGAAACTCCCCAGTGCTCGTCAGGACGGACAACACCACGACGATGCACTACCTGAACAAACAGGGAGGGACGCGATCACTTTCACTCTCTCAAGAATCACAGAGAGTCTGGAATTGGCATCTAGAGCATGGAATAACGCTCAAAGCCGAATACGTCCCGGGCAAAGACAACGTCTTGGCGGATGCCCTGAGCAGGGAAAGGTCACCATCCCACGAATGGGAATTGGATATGGAGGCGCTGAAATACATCTTCGCGGAGTGGGGAACCACGCAGATAGACCTCTTTGCCACCTGAGAGAACGCCAAATGCCCAAGCTTCGCAAGCAGGCTTCACCAACCAGGAACCCTCGGGAATGCATTTTCCATCGCTTGGCGGAACGTGTTTGCCTACGCCTTTCCACCATTTCCACTGATACCCAGGGTCCTCAGGAAGATGAAGTCGGAGCCCTGCACTCTGATCCTCATCGCCCCATCCTGGCCGAGGCAGCATTGGTGCACAGAACTTCATCGCCTATCTGTCCGACCACCTCTTCGCCTACACAAACATCCGGCCCTGCTCACAATGTCCCAAGGACAGGTTCTCCACCCGAACCTGAGCCCTCTGAAGTTGTCAGCATGGCTCCTGAGTACAGCAAATTCAGCCACCTGAACATTCCGCAGGAGTGTAGAGATGTCCTCGCTAAGGCCAGTGCCGACAGCACTAATAAGACCTATTCTCTGAAATGGAAGCGTTTCTGTGTTTGGTGTGTGGCAGAAGACCTAAACCCCTTTCATGTCACCCCACAGCAACTGCTACCATATCTACTGCATCTAGCGCAATCAGGCCTTGCACATGCGTCCATCAAAGTACATCTAGCAGCGATATCCAGGTTCACAAGAACTTCCAAGGGTCCTTCCCTGTGGGCGGACAGGCTTGTCAAACAATTCCTAAAAGGCCTATTCAGATCCTTTCCACGATCAAGACCAATCCCTCCGTCGTGGCACCTCAACGTGGTCCTTCACCAACTGATGAAGCACACCTTCGAACCCATCCACAAAGCAGATATCAAATTCCTTTCATGGAAGACGGCCCTCCTCCTGGCTCTAACCTCTGCCAGAAGGGTCAGTGAACTGCAGGCTCTCTCCATCCAAGATCCTTTTTTGCAATTCAGAGAGGACAGAGTCATTCTACGAACTAACCCCCGCTTCATACCGAAAGTCCCCTCGGACTTCCACCTTAACAAACCAGTGGTGCTCAAATCGTTCTTTCCAAACCCAACTACTACAGCTGAAAGAACCCTGCATTCATTAGATCTGAAGAGATTTCTCAAATTCTACATCGACAGGACACAACACTTCAGAAAGTCATCCCAACTCTTCGTTGCCTTTAGCAGACCAAGTAAAGGCATGCCCCTGATGAAACAAAGTATATCAAGGTGGATCTCTTCAGCGATAACTTTCTGCCACGACAAGGCTGGGCGGCCTTTGGAGGCACGAGTCAAAGCCCATTCCACAAGAGCCATGTCCACGTCTGCGGCACTATTTGCTGGAGTGCCGATACTGGACATTTGTAGAGCGGCGACCTGGAAGTCCCTGCACACCTTCACCAGGCACTACTGCTTGGAAACTGAGCTGACGAGGGATGCAGCAGTGGGCAGAGCAGTGCTTCGCCATCTATTCCAGTGAGGTGAGCCTTCTTCCATCCCACCATCCTTTACTGGTATGCACATTTCTTTATTCCTAGATACTACATGGCATTGCATGTTGGTGATTTGCAGTTGCGTGATATGTATTATCTACAGACTCATAAATGATGTACCATCACAGAATGTGCCTAATGTATTGCTTGCTACTCTGATTCAGGCATGTGAATCTATGAAAGACACCCAAATACTGGATAAGAAATGCGTTACTTACCTGTAACTGCAGTTATCCAGTATTAGTGTCTTTCATAGATTCACATGCACCCTCCCGCCTCCCCTGGAAGGACTCACCTATCTCTCTAACAAGTTTGCGCCTAACTAGCTTGGTGCGTCCGAAAATCTGAGAGACTGAGGCTCCTGACAGGAAGGTTCTAGAAGGAGGTAGTAGCTGATTGGTTGGTTCTCTTTACTTTGGTCCTTTTTACAAAAGGACACAGATAGGCTACCAAGGTGGGACCCTTGGGCCTACTCTGTTTTGGTCCTTCTTACATAAGGACTTAGATAGGACACTAAGGTGAGACCCTTAGGTCTATTCCTTTATATGTATGTCTATAGGACATTACTTTTTATATACCGGAGGCTCCCGTCTCGACGACGGGGAATGATTCAGGCATGTGAATCTATGAAAGACACTAATACTGGATAACTGCAGTTACAGGTAAGTAACGCATTTCTTATTTCCTGCACCTAGTTTGTCTGGTTATTCACCCAGCACTGTCTGCAGATGCAGGGGCAGCCTGCTTTAAGGGTGTCATGTGAGTCCTTCGATATTTCTTTGGTCTTAGGTTCTGCAGCAGATCATGAGAGGATTTCTGGGCGACAGGAGCCCCTAGGAGTTCAGGCACATGCTGAGACATTCCAAGCATGAGATTGCATGGGGTTTGATTCTAGAGCACGCACTAGGCACATCACCACAGGATCGCTGAGCCTCTGTCATGATTTATTGAGGCACCGCCTCGTAATACCCGGGATACTATGGCCCCTTCCAATGTCCTGGTTTATGGCTGGAATAATTGCGAGAACTGCAAAAATGCACCCATCGCTAACTAGGAATCAACCAGGTTTTATGCTGAAAGGCTGGTCATTTGTCTGCCCTAAATATGCTAACTTCATCCTTAGCTAATAAGGCCAACTTATCCTTTGCAACACTCCAAGTATCAGCACATTACTTTGGCCAAACACACTTGAGTCCAGCAGATGAGTCATTGGCCATAGAATATTATAGTGGCACATTAAAAGGTAAGGACATATGTGATCCAGGTATGCCACCAGAAAAGGGTGTGATACCTTAGAGAAGCATTGATGCAAATTTAGTGACTGTAGACAGTAATTACAATATCTGAAAGAAACACGTTAGTGTTAGATTCCTTACCTTAGAATATCCCCAGGCGTCAGTCTGGATCCGGAAACTTTTGCGTAGCAGTACCCTTGCGCGTCGGTAGGCGTCGTCTGCAGGCGTCCCCTGCGGCTCCGCGTCCGTCGTTGGCGTTGTGCGCCGTGATGACGTTGCTGGAGTACATAGACGCCGCCTCCGCGCGCTGACGTCAGTTCTTCTTTTTTCCGCGCCAGTGGACGCAGATCTGAAGAGCGGTACCCGGTCTTTTGACCAAGTTTATTACTACTTATCTATCTTTTGTGCCTGGTAGGATGCCCGGTTTCAAAAACTGTGACGGTTGTGACCGCACGATGTCGGTCACGGACCATCACCGACTCTGTCTCCGGTGCCTGGGCCCCGACCACGACGTCGACTCCTGTGTCGATTGCCGGGCTCTGACTAGCAAAGCTAGGCGGGAGCAGTCCCGCAAGCTGCTCGAGCTCCGGGTGTCGGCCCCACGTCGAGAACGGTCTCGGTCCGGCCGGAGGTCCAGGGAGCGTTCGAGGGAGCGGTCGCGGAGCCGCGCCGGGCGCTCCGGAAGTCGACATCACTCGTCGAGTTCCTCAGGTAAGAAACACAAGAAGTCGGGGCGTCGTCATCGTACCCCTGACTCCCCCCGACGCTCGCGCGATGCGGCCGGGGGTTCGGGTGACCCCAACCCCGCGGCTCCGCGAGAGTCGCCGGCGCGACCTGCCCCATACCCTCGGGTCCCTGGGCACAGTGCGACGCCTGAGGAGATAGAGGCGTTCCTCGTGGCCATGAGGGCCCTGTCTCCTCTGGCGGGTTCCACGGCGCCTACGGGCCCAGTGAACCCGTCCGGGGGCCCTGGCGGTTCACCTGACCCTGCCTCGACGCCGTCAGATGCTCCGACACCGGCGCCGCCGACGGCGCCGACCCCGGCGCCACTGGGGCCTTCGGGGTCGACACCGGATGGACGCCCATCCACTCCGGCGCCGATTCCATCGGGGTTGCCCCCGACGCCGCCCCCGCGCGACGCCGGTTCCTCTGTACCGGCTTCGGGCGGCACCGGGGCTCCGGCGCCGGCTCCGGGCGGCGTCTTCCCCATACCCTCACCGAATCCGGACGCGGAGTCGGACCGGCATCGCCCGACGCCGGGATCGACGCCGATGGGGCCTGTCGACCCCGTGGAGCCGGTCTACATGGTTGACACCGACTATGGTGATGATGTGGAGTACGGTGAGGGCTGGGAGGGGTCTGAAAACCCTCTGTCACGTGAGTGCCAGTATGACATGGACTGGACAGGTGATTTGGGGGACGCCAGTGGTTTGGATGACTCTCCTAACCCTGGTTTTGTCTCTCCTCCTTCCGTGGCATCGGAGGAGGGAGCTGCTTATTCAGTGGTGTTGATGAGGGCTGCCAAGGCCTTAAACCTTGAGCTCCCCGTCGCGGCCGTGAGGCCTAACATCCTCACTGAGGTCATGCCCACAGGAGCCACTGCTGCCGTTTAACGAAGCCTTATCAGACGTTCTGTTGGGCACTTGGTCCAGGCCCTCTTCAGGTGCGCCTGTTGATCGGAACGTGGCCAGACGCCACCGTCCTTGTCCGGACGACCCCAAGTTCCTGTCCACCCACCCCACCCCTGAGAGTCTGGTGATCCAGGCCTCTACCTCCCAGTCCGCATTCCCGTCGGTCCCGCCCGACCGGGAATCCAAGAGGTATGACCAGTATGGCAAGAAGGTCTTCTCGTCCCTGAGTTTAGGACTGCGGTCTTGCAACACCGCTTGCCTCTTGGGCCGCTACACCCACTCTGTGTGGGATACGGTCGCGGAACTGCTGCCACAATGCCCCATGGAGGTGCGGGCAAAACTCGGCAAAGCTGTAGCTGAGGGCCGAGATGCAGCTAGATATTCTATTCGATGTGGTCTTGATACGACCGACTCGCTAGGCAGAGCGTTGTCCACGACGGTGGCGATTCGTCGCCACGCCTGGTTGAGATCCGCCAACTTTTCGGCAGATGTCCAGAATACTTTGATGGACATGCCGTTCGATGGCTGTCACCTGTTTGGTGACAAGGCGGACCACGCGCTGGAACGCTTCAAGGACTCCAGGGTCACGGCGAAGTCCTTGGGTCTCTCGACCCAGCGCCAGCAAACGGGTTCGTTTCGCTCCTTTCGTGGCCACGGAAGGGGCGTCCCCACACGTGCTGCCAGCCACGCACCGCAGCAATCATATCCACGCGGTGGCGGCCGTGGAAACCGCCGTGGAGGCGGTCGGGGTCGACGGCGGGGTCAGGCCACATCCCCCCCCCGCAGCATCTGCCTCAAAATCCTCCTAGTCCGTGCTTTCAGGCCCACGTGACGCCAGTGGGTGGCAGGGTTCGCCATCACCACGCCCGCTGGCGCACGATCACATCGGACAGGTGGGTGCTGCAAATCGTCCGAAGGGGCTACTCCCTCCCCTTCGAGACCACTCCTCCAGCCATGCCACCGCAGAACCACCGTGTGTCGGGGGACCACTTGCAACTTCTACAGGAGGAAGTTACGGCCCTCTTGGCCAAGGGGGCCATCGAGCGCGTTCCTGGGCCAGAAGTAGGACGTGGTTGCTATTCCCACTACTTTCTGGTACCCAAGAAGGACAAAGGGGGCCTACGTCCTATCTTGGATCTAAGGAACGTCAACGGCTTCCTCCGGAAGGAGAAGTTCAAGATGTTGACTTTGGCTCAGGTCTTGGCTGCTCTAGACCCGCAAGACTCGATGGTAGCGTTGGACTTGCAGGATGCGTATTTTCACATCCCCGTCCTGCCGGCCCACCGGCGTTACCTGCGGTTCACGGTAGGCCAGGAGCACTTTCAGTTTATCGTGCTCCCCTTCGGCCTTACCAGCGCCCCACGGGTGTTCACAAAGGTGTTGGTGGTGGTCGCAGCCCATCTGCGCAGGTTAGGGGTTTCAGTCTTCCCCTACCTAGACGACTGGTTGTTGAAGACGGGCTCGCCCCAGACAGTCGTCCACCCCCTCCAGATGACGGCAGACCTCTTGCACGGCCTGGGGTTCTCCATCAATGTGCCGAAATCACACCTGTGTCCCTCTCAAAAGCTCCTTTTCATCGGAGCGGTTCTGGACTCGGCGCAGTTTCGGGTTTATCCTCCGGAACGGCGAGTCCGGGATATTCAGGCTTTGATTCCCATCTTTCAGCCCCTATCCCGGGTTTCGGTCAGGTTGACACTGCGGCTGCTGGGGCTGATGGCTTCCTGCATCCTTCTGGTGCATCACGCCCGGTGGCGGATGCGGGCTCTGCAGTGGGACCTGAAGTTTCAGTGGGCCCAGCATCAGGGCAACTTGTCCGACCACGTCTTGATCTCGGAGGGCACTGCGAGACAACTGCAGTGGTGGCTTACGGACCGCGATTGGGTCAGAGGCAGATCCCTCTCCCTTCCCCAACCGGAGCACGTTGTCGTGACGGACGCGTCCCTCCAGGGCTGGGGAGGCCACTTGGGAGAGGCGGAGATCAGAGGCATCTGGTCTCCGGCGGAGTCCCGGCTCCATATCAACCTGTTGGAGCTACGGGCGATTCGTCTAGCACTGAAGGCATTCCTCCCCTTTGTCAACGGGAGTGTAGTGCAGGTGTTCACGGACAACACCACCGCCATGTGGTACTGCAACAAACAAGGCGGGGTGGGGTCGTGGACCCTTTGCCAGGAGGCTCTGCGCCTCTGGCAGTGGCTGGAACGTCAGGGCGTGACTCTGACGGTTCAACACCTGGCAGGTTCTCTGAACGCCAGGGCGGACGAACTCAGCCGTCGGTGCTCGATGGATCACGAATGGCGTCTGAACTCGGACGTGGCGCAAGGCCTCTTTCGGAAATGGGGAGAGCCTTGGTTAGATCTATTCGCCACAGAAGAGAACGCGCAATGTCATCAGTTCTGCGCGTTGGAATTTCCAAGACGGCACTCGCACGGCGACGCCTTTCGGCGCGAGTGGAGTTGCGGTCTGTTATACGCCTTTCCGCCTATACCACTTCTGCCCAGAGTGCTGAAGAAGATCAAGCGCGACCGGGCCCAAGTTATCCTTGTGGCTCCGGACTGGGCTCGAAGGTACTGGTATCCCGAGCTACTCAGCATGTCAGTCGGTCCCCCGATCCGCCTGCCCCTTCAGGAGGACCTTCTGTCGCAGCAGCAGGGGACGGTCCTCCACCCGAACCTGTCCAGTCTCCACCTCCATGCTTGGAGATTGAGCGGCGGCAGTTGAGGCCATTTGACTTGCCTCCTGAAGTCTGTGATGTAATTCTGGCAGCCAGGCGTCCCTCCACAAAGTTGGTATACGCCTGTCGGTGGAACAGATTTGTGGCATGGTGCACAGCAAAGGCTGTGGATCCTCTTTCTGCCCCTCTTTCCGAGGTTCTTCTGTTTCTTCTCTCTCTTGCCCAGCAGGGCTCTGCTCTGGGCACTATCAAGGGCTACCTTTCTGCCCTTTCAGCCTTTCTAAGGCATCCTGATCAGCCTTGTTTGTTCAAGTCCCCAATTGTAACGAGATTCTTGAAGGGCATCACACACATGTATCCACCTGTTCCGTTTGTGATGCCTCAGTGGGACTTGAACCTGGTTCTAACCTTTTTGATGTGTGCTCCCTTTGAGCCCTTTCATTCTTGCCCTCTCCGTCTTCTGACTTTAAAGACGGCTTTCCTGGTTGCCATCACCTCTGCCAGGAGAGTGAGTGAGCTCCAGGCTCTTTCTGTCCAACCTCCTTTCTTGTCCATCCATCCTGACAAGGTGGTTCTGAGGACTAGACCTTCTTTCCTGCCCAAAGTAGTTTCTGCTTTTCACATCGGGCAGTCCATCACCCTCCCTTCCTTCTTCCCGCCTCCGCGTCCTTCAAAGGATGAAGAGCGGCTCCATCGTCTGGACCCAAAGCGTGCGCTTTCATTTTACATGGATCGCACACGCCAGTTCCGGGTGGATGACCAACTGTTTGTTGGCTACGTGGGTGCGAAGAAGGGACGGGCGGTACATAAACGGACCATCTCGCGGTGGGTCGTTCTCTGCATCAAAGCGTGCTACTCTTTGGCTCGGAAGGAGCCTCCTGTTGGGCTGAGGGCCCATTCCACTCGGGCCACGGCGGCTACTACTGCCCTGGGCCGGGGAGTCCCCTTGCAGGACATTTGCCAAGCGGCTACGTGGGCTTCGCTGCACACATTTGCGAGGCACTACTGCCTGGACAGTCAAGTCCGGAGGGATGGCTTCTTTGGCCGTTCTGTCCTCCAGGACTTTCTGGTGTAGTGTTGTATTGGTTCGCAGACCCACCACCGGGGTTGGTATTGCTGGGGTATCTATTCTAAGGTAAGGAATCTAACACTAACGTGTTTCTTTCAGATGAACAAGTTACTTACCTTCGGTAACGATATATCTGTAAGAAACATTAGTTAGTGTTAGATTCCTTACCGAACCCACCCATCCTCCCCGTTCTGCGAACTGATACCTAGGGTTAAGGACATCCCTTTCAGGGCCCTAGTTTCAAAAGGCACCAGTGTTGGTTCTCTCATGGCTCTGCGTCTTCTGGCGCGGAAAAGCTGTGTACAAAGAACTGACGTCAGCGCGCGGAGGCGGCGTCTATGTACTCCAGCGACGTCATCACGGCGCACGACGCCAACGACGGACGCGGAGCCGCAGGGGACGCCTGCAGACAACGCCTACCGACGCGCAAGGGTACTGCTACGCAAAAGTTTCCGGATCCAGACTGACGCCTGGGGATATTCTAAGGTAAGGAATCTAACACTAACTAATGTTTCTTACAGATATATCGTTACCGAAGGTAAGTAACTTGTTCTTTGAAATGAGTTGCAGAATTCTTTTTTGAATCACAAAAGGTGTTTAGTACACTAAAAAATAAACACACTTTGGAGGATGCAAACAATGTGATTTTGCAAATTGTGTGATGTGTGCCTACAAAAGTGTTTCATACTTAAGGCCCTGTCCCACCCAGTCCTACATTTCTCCAGCATCTCATCCATTGACGAGAAGCACACAAATCCTCCATCAAATGGTAGATCCGTACCTTTCGGTATGGAGAAGATATATAAACCCAAGCAATGGGCGTGCATACAAACTGATGTCCTGCAGGAGCTACAAGGACTGTCTCTTTGTCTTCCGCAACTGAAAAAGGAACTACTCAATTGCATCTTGATCCTGTTTGTCTAAAGGGAACTCAAATGATGAGCCTCGACTCATTGCCTTCTGAAGAGCAGCATTGACAGTTGCAGACTAAGGAGGGAGACTCGCGCAACCACAAATAGTTCTTTTTTCACTTTTGGTGTTCTGGACTTTGCATCCAAGGATTTTGAAGAGGAGGCATCAGAATTTGAGCTGGACAACACAGAAGTCTCCATGCTCTGAAGAGGCTGGTTGGAGGCATGAGATGTCAATGTCAAAACTAGTATTCATGAATGCAATTGTCTTGTATTTTGGAGATGTTAGTTAAGTATGTAAACTAATATACCTTTAACATATGATCCCTTGTACTCGTTCTTCTCTTCTCTAACCCTGCCTGATGCTAATGTATTCTAAAAGATCCTATATCTGCCTTGGCTGCCCATAAAATGGCATTGATTACCAGTGTGATGGCCCTGCATGATGCCATGTGTAACCACCATAGTGTCAGGGCATGCATTTTACCAGGCATCATCAACACTGTGCCAGTGCCTGCATGTTGGCAGGGAATACCTCAGTGTGCCAGACCCTGTAGATTGCCAGGAATTAGCACTATTGTGTCAAGTCCAGCATCTAACGAGTGGAAGCAAACACTTGTTCCTCACACACACGCAAGATGACCTCACATACATGCGCTAACGCACATACACAGTTACAAACACAAGCATGCACACATGCACCTTCACACACATAGACATACCTGCATACACAGACACTCTCAGACATAGGCCCACACACACACTCAACTCATAAACATAGTGCAAAACCATTTTTGACTTACCTGCTCCAACTGCCTGTCTTTTTTTCTCCTCTCGCTCACTTGCGCTTCCTGGGTTGGAGGGAGAAGGCGAAGTGACTTGGGCAGCTTGGGAGTGTGAGGAATTTAGGGCGAAGTGGGTATGAATGCCTAGCAGGGCCTGAGGCCGGGAGCACTGCAGACCAACAACAAATGAAGCATGGGGAAGAGCCGAGGGGAATAACACAGAAGCGCAGAAGTGTTTTGGGGGGGAGCAGTGAAGGCATTGGCAGAGGGATTTGTTCACTCCACCCATGGTGCTCCATGGGCAGGGAAAGACCATGCAGGCCTCCTTGCTATGAGTGGACGGATACACTCTTCAGCTCACATAGCAACAGATTTGATACAGCAGTGTTTTAAGGGATGAGCAAAGTGGGCAATTACCAATGGCCCCACCTTCCAATGGCCCCCCTGGGAAAGTATAGTTCATGTTCATTCTTTCTCTCTCTCTCTCTCTCTCCCTCTGCCTCTCTCTCTCCCTCCCCCCTCTCCCTCTCTCTCCCTCTCCCTCTCTCTCCCTCTCCCTTTCTCTCCCTTTCCCTCTCTCTCCCTCTCTCTCCCTCCCCCTCTCCCTCTCTCTCCCTCTCCCTCTCTCTCCCTCTCTCTCCCTCTCTCTCCTTCTCTCTCCCTCTCCCTCTCCCTCTGTCCCCCTCTCCCTCTCCCTCCCTCTCCCTCTCTCTCTCTCCCTCTCCCTCTCTCTCCCTCTCCCTCTCTCTCCCTCTCTCTCCCTCTCCCTCTCTCTCCCTCTCTCTCTCTCTCCTTCTCTCTCCCTCTCCCTCTGTCCCCCTCTTCCTCTCCCTCTCCCTCCCTCTCTCTCTCTCCCTCTCCCTCTCTCTCCCTCTCCCTCTCTCTCCCTCTCTACCTCCCCCTCTCCCTCTCTCTCCCTCTCCCTCACTCCCCCTCTCTCTTTCTCTCCCTTCCCTCTGCCTCTCCGTCTCTCCCTCTCTCCTTCTTCCTCACCCTCTCCTCCCCCCCTTCCTCCCCCCTGTCTATTTCTATATCTAAACCTTTCTCATTCTATCTGCCTACTTCTACCCTTAACCCTGCACAGTGTCATCTTAAGAATGTTTGCAACCCCTGTTTTTGAGTGAATCCCATTTCTGAAAGCTGGTTTGGAATCATGAAGGCTTCAATGGCCACAATGTAGGCAATATCATTAGTAGTTGTCACAAATAGGGGATACCAAATTGTGCCTTGCCCAGGGCCTCAGAGTCATTAAGGCAACACTGCTTGAACTGCTCCTAACAAAGAGAGAGAAACCCCCAATTTTACTTTTATCAACAAAAGTTTTTAGTTCAATTTGCTGGGTGCAGCGCTATTAAGGCAAAACCCTAAAAGACCTGCAGAAATCATTTAGAAAAGAGGTAAAAAATCTGAAGATATAAATACATTAACATATTTTGTTGTCTGTAATGGCTTCTCCTCTGGATCAGCATTTGTAGTTTTAGATTCAGTATCATTTTTTTTTACCTTGGAGAAGAGGGAGGGGATGGTTTATTATCATTAAGCAAAATGTTTGGGTCTACAAAATGCTTGCATACCTGCATCCGTGAAGTATTTGGCTAATTTAGCCGATTTGGTAGCTCCATAAAATGTCTCAGACATTTACAACGGGGAAGCTACAAACTCCCTTGCAGCAGAAGCAGTGGCAACCAAAGGAAAGAAAAGGGGGTATCAATATGGTTTTGATGTACAGTATCATCTGCACATCTAGGCCATTGTTTGTTTGTTAAAAATCTTCAGATGGATCCTGATTTTGATTTGGCAAAAGCGGAAGACAGGATTTGCTTGGGAAAAGAGGGATATAAATGAAGGGAGCCCCTGTCATCAGGAGAGAGCTACAGTAGAGGTGATCTGACAGAGAGAAATCCGAGCTCCCCATACTGCTCATTATAGGAGATGTGTGTTGCCACACCACTTTTTGGCACTGAAGTCTTTTAAAAATATCACCTGCATTGAGTTTTCAGAAGTCCAAACGGCTTCATTTGCAGTTGGCCTCAATCCCTTTACTGAATGTTTTCTCACTTTAGCTATCCTCTTCCCTCTCCTTTTACTTGGCGCACTTCTTTAAATGTACAAAATCACAAGAACTCCCCAGCAGGCTCTAGAAACAAAGGAGGGGTCACATTTGATCTCAAAACCTTCCTTTCTACCCATTTATGGAGTGTGCTTTAACAGCTGGATCGGGGCTTTCAGGATCTTTGATAAAAGGCCCTGGGTCCAGGTACTCTAGCACTGATGAACTGGGACCTGGGAAAGGGAGACAGGCTCAACCTCCAAAGAGACTAAAGCCCTATTAATGTCCTTGAGGATTTTCCTCTAGTAGTCTATTCAGCAGGCACATGCTCCTTGGGGTTCCACAGCAGGAGCATCCTTATGTGGTAGAGTACACATCTATTCAGGAAAGAACAGGTCATTCAGTGCCTCAAGTACCAATACTTTACAGCTTGGTTTTGACATATACTCAGAAATGTGGGTACCAGGAGCTTTCCCCTCCTGAGTGGGTGGCAGGAGCCTCTAGAACAGAGGTAGTTACCCTATTAATGGTAACGATAAGTGCTGCCAATTCTGATACAACCCTAGGCCCAAATACCCTTTAATTAAATAAGTGCGACATTTTCCATCCACCTTAAAAGCCCATGATCACCTTTGATACCCAGCTCTTCAGGGTCATCAAGAATAATGCTTTCACATGGATACATTTAATTCAGAAAAAAGACAGCTCACAAGATTAAGGTTTGCCCGCCACAAGAATTCGGTCTTGTAAGGGTCAGCTGCTGAGAACTGTTTGTGGCATGCCATGCAACCTCCTGAAGCATGCTGTAAACAGAGAGAGTGGCATTGGGAATCAATATCTTCCATATCCAAATAAGCCCCCAAAAAAGTAGCATAATGCGCTCCTTCTACTAAGGGGATGCAGCGGGAGAGAAGACCAGCAGTTTCCAGAATAGGGAAGCCAGGGAGTAGCCAATCCTCCAATCCCACCTATTTGGCTTAAATAAAAGAAATTAGGTGAAGCAGTGGATGATGCATTCATGGAGCTTATGCTTGTGGAAGGAGGCTTGAGGAAAGGTGTCCCTACGTTCTTAAAGCGGCAGTGCTCTTTTTGAGACACTTAAGGAAGACAGAATAATATTTTCCTTTAAAACTCCATATTTCTGCAGAGATATGATCCCATGATGGAGGTTATCTTCTTTCTGACATCTCTCAGATCAGGCCCAAATCAAAAACGTAATTGTGCGAGGGTTTAACAATGGAAGTTCAACACAACTTACCTATCAATTTTATAACAGCTCAGGTTGTGCTAGACTAGACATCGAAATTTCAGTTTTTAAACAACATTTCTGTGGATTCAGTGACCAAATGCATTATAGAGTTAGAAGAGGATTGAACAGTCTTTTAAAAAAATGTGGTCTAACAAAGGAACTGGTGAGTTATATTCAGAAGGAATATTGTATCAAGTTGCTTAAATATTGTTCACATTAGTCTTTATTTAATTTTGATGGTCAAGAGAACATGTGTGTCTTTAAGGAGGAGGAGTGGGCTATAGGTCAATTTAAGTGAGGGCGATTTGATGTAAATAACAATGTTCGTTTTATTTCTTGTTTTGGCTTGTAATTTAGGACACTCCGACCCTAGACATGGCAAAAGAAACAGTAGAAGAAGAGAAGAAAACTGGATCTTGCCTTAGCTTCCCTGCCTTTTTCCATAGATTTGGAAGACGAAGAAGAAGGAACAGCAATGTAGAACATCTCTTAGAGGAGGGACAAGAACTGGACTAAAAGCCTGTCAGGGAAAAGGAACCAAGTCCATAGTGCTTTCAATGAAAAATAACTGATCACCTCCAATTTTTATATCTCATTTTTAATTGTCAACAAACGCAATGTAACACTGATAATATTCCTTCAGCATATTCAGGGATTTATACTACAAATACCCTCTGTTTCATAAAGGGAGTAAATGAATATAGAGGAAGACATTTTTAATGCAGACTTGGATGAGCCGATGGGTTTCTTGTTTAAGCAACTCCAAAAACACAAAATGTGAACCTTTCCTGTCTGTAATCATGCCCTGCTTAGCAGTGGCTGTATTTTAAAAAAATAAGAATATATTCCACTTCGGAAACTGAAATTCCCTCAACTGAGTAAGCATATTTGTGTCTCAGAAGGTTTTATGCAAGGTGTCTGAGTGAAAATCTCCAACTCTTCTATTGTGTCTGTGAGGAGATCTCTTTCAAAGTGGAGGCGTTCTCGATACTCCTACGGAAATGTTTTTGTAGACAATGTGAATGGGACCATGGACAGTAGCTATAAAATGGGGAATATTTGCACATCAATAGGAGGAGTTTAAGACAATTTAAGTGGGGTTTAGGGAGGGACAGGAAGGATGTTAGGGAGCGGCATGCTAAAGTACCACTCACAAAAGAGTGAGACCCTTGTTATTCACAAACTGAATCTAAAGTTACTGCAACCCTAAAGGTCTCAAAACAGTATTAAATGTACTCCAGCCCAACTTTGAGGTGAGTATAGCACCAAATATGGTCACTCTCAGGTACTGCAACATACTCCCTTAGAAAATTCAGGAGGCAGTGACTTAATCTAACCTAACGCAGCTCTATCTTAGGAAAGAGTTGAAGACACACTTTTTTAAAGAACACTACATCACAATGCAGTAACAGTCCAATGAGCACATTCTTCTCCTATCATTTATTGATTATATGCTTATCTTTGACCCTGTACAGTACTTCTTTGTCTTTTTGACTAGATTCATGCTATAGAAATACCATATATATATACAGGGCGGGACTGGGAACCAAAACCGGCCCTGGCAAAGTGCTCAGCTGCCCCCCACCCCCGGTTGTGGGTGCTGCCAAGCTCTTTGCCAGGGCCGGTTTTTGTCCGATTTGTTACAGGGCCGATTTTGCAGCTATGCTGCAAAAACGGCCCTCTAACAAAAAAGGCCTATGGGGCCCCAAACCGGCCCCCCACCCGTGCGGCGCACCGGGGGAATGCCCGGTGCCTGCTACAGGAAGTCATACATATGTACATACATATAACACTCCAACTGGCATAATAAATTAAAAAATATATTTATGTATATTCAATGAGACAAAAAACAAAGGTTAAAGTAATGTTTTAGTTCGGTGAATATGTCAGTGGCAATACTAACATTTTGGACAAAAAAAACAGAGATACACCAGTTATAGTTAACAAAGCTAACTATAAATTGCGCCCCTGCCATGCACTGCTTCGGACTTCACATATTACATCACTCAAGACATGTTCCATGACATTATTTATAACATAACTGATGACTTCTCAAATTACAAAATTGATGACATTACTGGTAACTTCATTCAAACCTCTCTTGTACATATTACGCTATAAATTAATATGGCTTTAGAGGCCTGAAAGTAAGTACAAAAAAGCTCAGAATAATATAAAGCATTGTTAATGCCATCACTGATACACCTTCCTTAGATGTAGCAAGTCTTTGTTATGTGCAACATTGACCCTATACTATACACTTCACGGGTAGCCTAAGTTCACATTAACGATCAATCAGGTAAATATGGGAAACTCTCATTGAACATGGAGTTCAATATGTATACAACTGTTCAGAGAAAGTCAAGTTCCTAAATATACTCAACGTCTGTTCCAAAATTAATGCCCTACTACTGACAGCTTTGATCTGTATCAAACCCCTCAAAGTCACTGAACCTATATTGAGAAATGAAATTGATATGAGTAGAAAAGTGGGTACTGTAAACAAGTATTTACTCTATGGAGAGAGTTTACTCTGTACCACACTGACTGCAGACAGTGAAACTCTCATGAGAAATATACTACACAGCATTAGAAAGTATCTACTAAGAACAGTGTACATTCTATGCAACACTTGTCGAAAAAGACACTATTCGCTTAATACAAGCAAGGTCTGAAGATGCTAAAGATTGTACTACCTGCAGCCTTTATACATTGGTAAAACAAAAATGTACAGATAGCCCATCTTTGAAAGCAAAAGAAGCCCATGTACATAGTGTACACAGTCTTCTATGTTATGTAGAAATTGTCATGCTGAGAGGATTCAGTCTAATACCTAAGGCTACTTACAAGTCTTAGTATTTACTACGTAGAATCTTTGCCCTGTTGGAACTGCACACAAGGTTACTCTTCAATACAAAAATATATAACATGTTCGATACCTCTACACACCTGTGATGCATTAGAAGCACATGCATTTTGTAAACACTTACACCCATTAGCTGGACACGAACTAAACAAAAATAGATAGAAAAGTATTATGGTAGTTACCCGCTACTGTATAAACAAGCACTGGCGTTGCCAATAGGTCTCGCAGTAGGAAAGTTGGAGCTATTGGTTTTGTAAAAGACAAAGCCCTTTATGTTTTTAAAATGAAAACAAAAATAAAAGGCATTGTTATTTGCAATTGTAATTGCTCAAACTCTCGTGAATGCGAGACCTATTGCATTGCAAATGCTTGTTCAAATTTGCAGACCTGTCCAGGTCCTGAGGAGAACCCCTGAATCAAGTGGGGTTTAAAACGCGTTGACCGACCAGTGCAATTGGGGAAAGAATACTCGCATTTACAATTGAGATTGTATGGGAGAGATTTTGTAGAAGGGGATAAATTCTCTTTGATAACGTTTTAAACTTGCGTCCCCAAGGCTACACAAAGAGGCAGGATACACCAAACAATAATAAAAAGGAACCATTCGCCTAGTGTGAATATGAAAATATAGGACAGGTGAAAGGAAGTGCACTTACGGTTTTTGCCACACGTATCATTATGTCAGTTTGTCAATGTATGCTTTAAATGTGAGACGCACTGATTGTGAGCCACATGTTAAGAGGCACCCCCAAGGAGGGGCTGTAGACTTCCCAGTGACCCCTCAGGTAATTTCTGAAACCTTTGCTTGATCTCTTGTAGTTTGAACAGGTGCTCGACCAGCCATTGCTGTGCTCCACCCAGTGCAGGTGTACACTCCTGAGTTGCTCCTGTTTGAGGCGCGTGCATTTTGGGAATATTTTTGCACATGGATATGGTCTGCACTGCGCCAGACGCACCTGATAAGTGTGCTAGGAGCAGAACGTGAAAGTGCACCGGATTGGTGTCATTTTCCACTAGCTGTGTGACACTGAACACCCACTGTGTGGTGTTCGGGAGTTTGACCCACCAATAAACACATGGTATTTTTTCCTTATCACTGGTTGCTGTGGCCCGTTTTTCATGCCCGGTCACTGAAGGCTCGCACTGCTTGCTGGTCCTGACCTTTCCAGTCTGTCTTCCCGCCTATTTCCGGAAACTTAAACCAATAGCACACCCAGTTAGCTGAACTCACCGATCACTCACGCAACTGCTACTTCAGAAGGGGCGGGATATTATGTTTGGCTTTTGTGTCTAGACTCGCCGAGTGGTGCCTGATTGTCACGTGGCTCGAGCGTATACGTGAGCTGTGCATGTCTGTTAAACCAGAGACTACTCCTTTCGCCAGCGGCCTGCTGATGGATGGGGTTAGACTTTGGCATTCAACGCCGGCAGCCCTTTTAAAGAAGCACGGTGAAAGTGAAAGTCTGTGTCTGGATGAATATGCGTGCACATGTTTTGTCGGTACGCCGGCAGCCCTTTTAAAGAAGCGCGGTGAAAGTGAAAGCTTTCTCTCCAACAGAGCCTTAGCATACTCACTCTCAATGAAACTCAGTGTGTGTACGAAGGGCCATTCACCACATTAAACATGTGTACATAAAACTGAACTATGCAAAAAGCTGAAGCTCTACAGCTCCGCATCCCATAAGAGTTCCCAACGTAACACTAGATACTCCAAGTGACAGATAGAATTTCTGGCTGGGCCTATATATGTGTGGTGTCACTGGTTCAGTGTATACAATGGGTTACTTGGTTGTCCAATTTGAGTGTTAGAGTATCCGAGACGGATATATCTGTGGTAAATGACAGTACCAACCACTTACACTGCCCAGTAACGATTAACTACCTCAAGATTCTCGCTCAGAGTTGTTTCATGCTTTTGACTAGTATTGCCACATTAATTTCCAGGGATCTTGATTGTAGCGACAAGAATATCCTGTTATGTAGAGAAAGTTAGAGGGCATGTATACTTGAATGTGTTTGTGTATCTGTGAATCGAAATCACGTGTTGTATGTGTGTGGACATGTGGCCTAACGTGTATGTTTGTGTGAGTGTTTGTGTGCGAGAAAAATAGAGAGCAGTTGGTTTGTCTTGTGTGTGTGTTTGTGCATTTGGTTAAATGTGGTTCAATCATTTTTTAAAGTTGATCTTTTTAACTCCTCTCCTTCGCTAGATTAATCACAATCCAAATTATCTTTACATACATACAATCTCAATATTCTATCACATTTGGCGAGCTTGTGTTTGAATAGAAGATTGGAATACATTCTGAATGGCGTGCACTATTAAAGCTTACAAACGGCTGATGCCATGTTCTGCTAATAAGAATTAAGCTGCAAAAGCCCCTCACTCATGAGCCTGCACACTTCATTTCAAAGCAATATAAAGATGACTTGTTCCCAAGAATGTTTTATGGCTGCCTCGTTGTCGCTCTTGTACTCATCCGACCTTATTAATGTGTCTGGTATTAACAAAATAATTTTATTTTTGCGGATCTTGCTTTATTGCTTTCCAAATGTAGAAAAAAAGAAATGATAACGGGCTGGCAAACAGGCTAACACACTCGTCAAGCCAAGTTGTTTTTATTGCTCATCACAAAGGAATCAAAATGCGCTCCGAGCACTTTCAATGCAGGTTTCCGTGATTGCCCGAGACAGCGTTTGCCCAACAATGTCACAGAGGTCAGCCGAGAAATAAAATATGATATGCTTTTTTCAAGAAAGCACAACATATGAATGCAGTGTCCGTGGTGTAAGAAGAGCCCTGGGGGAGGGAGCGAAAGGGATGCACTTGCAGAACAAAGGCAGACCTTCTGCTAATTGACTGAAAAATTAGCCCGGTCCCCCTGTGGGAAGCACGCAGGCCAGCAGCAGATGGAGACACTTCGGACACTGTTGCAAGCCAGGCTCCCCACAACCTGCTGTGAAGCAGCCCGCAATGCAAGATGAGAAAAATAACAAGTGGCAAGTAGTACAAACAAGCGTTCTGTGTAAATCGTCACCAACACGTACCTGATAATGCAGAGCGGCCGGGAAACTGAAAGTACGGCCGGCCACCGGCCAGCCATGAATAATTAGGGGAGGAGAAGCCGCACAGCACACGCTGGGAGAATCCCTTTGATGTGCTGTGCGGCCGTGAAAAAATGCAATTAGGAGGGAGGGAGGGAGGCTGATGCGCGTGCTTGTTTGGTCACGTGATTCACGTGAACTCAAAGAAAACCGCACGAACGAAACCCTTGGTTTCACGAGTATTTTGAGCACTTGAATTCTCGCACCGCTCAATGCACTTGCGCGCATTGATAGGTCACGAGACCTAACTATGCAACAAATTCATTGGATGATGTCATCTGTGATGTCATTAATCAAGTCATAGAACATGTCACGAGTGATGTAATATGTGTTGATCATAAGCAGTGAATGGCAGGGGCGCAAGTTATAGTTAGCTCTGCTAACTATAACCAGTGACTTTCTGTGGATCTTTCAGTTCAAAACGTTAATGTTGTCACTCACATATTCACCTAATTATAACTTTACTTTAACTTTGGTTTTTTCCAGTGAATTTCTAAGTTGTTTTTAAAGCAAAAACAGATTTTTTTATCACACCTAACTAAGTATAACGTTACTTTAACACTTGTATTTTTCATTTAAATTTCAAGTTTTTTAAAACTTGAAGTAATATTTTATTGCCATATGTAACACCAACCCCATGCGCCCACGGGCGTTGGCAACCAACCCCACGTTGTGCATGGGCTTTCACTGCGTGGAGTTAGCCGCAGGGCCTGTCTTGTAGCCAGGCCCTGCTTGCAACTCCCTGAAGGCAGCCAATCCCATATTGTGCACAGCCTTTGTAAGTGCGCAGAAGGGGTTTGCCCATACGGCTTGGCCTGGGTCAGGCTGTCAACCCCACACTGCACACAGCCTTTGGGGCATGCAGCGTAAGGTTGGCCTTCGGGCCCATGAAGCACCTTTCCTGGGGCCAAAACATAAATATTAAGGGGAGGACGTGTGCAGTGCCCTCCCACATTCTTAATTGGCCCCAGAGTCCTTATCTCCTGGGGCCAGTTTCAATCAAAATTGGAGGGGGCCGTGTGAACCCACTTCTCACACCTTAAAAGGCCTCTTCCAAAGCCTTATTTGTGAACTGGGACCACATCCCCCGGAATCAAATGCAATGGAACCAAGCAGCTTCCATCCCCACGCATACAGCCCCCCCTCCCTGAGCCTTAATAAGCCCCCGGGGAACACATCTGCCAGGGCCAAATACAATTTTTTGGGACCTTATAAGTGTTTAGCCATGCGACACTTGATGTTGTTTAATCAAGGATATTGTGCTGGATAACTAAACACTTATAACGTCCTAAAGGTGAGACCTATCGGCTATGCATTTGGGGGCCTTATAGGTGTTTAGGTAGAGCTATTGGCTTTGCCAATGTTTCGAAGCTGTGCAGTGGAGAAGTGTGGCTGCTGTACTGCATGCTGAGAAGTTGTAATTAAAAAGTGTAAGAAGCACTGAGTGCTGCTGTGGTGTCATTGAGTGCTGCTGTGCTGGCCCTGAGCTATGCTGTGGTGGCGTTGAGTGATGCTGTGCTGGCCTCGAGTGATGCTGTGGTGGTGCTGACTGATGCTGATTGATGCTTTGGCACTCCAGAGTGATGCTGTGGTGGTACTGAGTGATGCTGTGATGCTCCTGAGTGATGCTGTGGTGGCACTGAGTGATGCTGTGGTGGCGTTGAGTGATGCTGTGCTGGCCCTGAGTGATACTGTGGTGGTCCTCAGTGATGCTGTGGTGGTGCTTCCTGATGCTGTGGTGATGCTGATTGATGTTGTGGTGCTGCAGAGTGATGCTGTGGTTGCCCTGAGTGATGCTGTGGTGGTGCTAAGTGATGATGTGGTGGTGCTGACTGATGCTGTGGTGGTGCTGGCTGATGCTGTTGTGGCGTTGAGTGATCCTGTGCTGGCCCTGAGTGATGCATTGGTGGCCCTTAGTGATGCTGTGGTGGTGCTGACTGATGCTGTGTTGATGCGGATTGATGCTGTGGTGATTTAGTGTGATGTTGTGGTGGTACTGAGCGATGCTGTGGTGTTCCTGAGTGACGTTGTGGTGTGGGTGAGTGATGCTGTGGGGTACCTGATTGATGCTGTGGTGGTGCAAAGTAATGATGTGGTGGTGCTGACTGATGCTGTGCTGGCCCTGAGTGATGCTGTGGTGGTGCTGAGTGACGCTTTGGTGGTGCTGATTGATGCTGTGGTGGCGCTGAGTGATATGGCTGGGTCCCTGAGTGATGTTGTGGTGGTGCAGAGTGATGCTGTTGTGGTGCTGAGTGGTGCAGTGTTGGCCATGAGTGATAATGTGGTGTTGCTGAGTGATGCTGTTGTGGTGCTAAGTGATGCTGTGGTGGACCTGAGTGATGCTGTGGTAGTGCTGAGTGACGCTGTGGTAGGGCTGATTAATCCTGCGGTGGCGCTGAGTAAAATTGGTGTGTCCCTGAGTGATGCTGTGGTAGTGCTGAGCGATGCTGTGGTGGTGTTGACTGATGCTGTGGTGATGCTGTTGCTCTACAGAGTGATGCTGTGGTAGCATATAGTGATGATGTGGTAGCATATAGCGATGCTGTGGTGGTACTGAGTGATGCTGTGGTGATGCTGAGTGATGCTGCGGTGGCGTTGAGTGATGCTGTGCTGGCCCTGAGTGATACTGTGGTGGTCCTGAGTGATGCAGTGGTGGTGCTGCCTGATGATCTGATTATGCTGATTGATGCTGTGGCACTGCAGAGTGATGCTGTGGTAGCATTTAGTGATGGTGTGGTGGTACTGAGTGATGCTGTGGTGTTCTTGAGTGATGCTATGGTGGTACTGAGTGATGCTGTGGTGGTGCTGAGTGATGCTGTGGTGGTGCTAAGTGATGCTGTGGTAGAGCTGAGTGATGCTGTGGTAAAGGTGAGTGATACTGTGGTTGCCCTGAGTGATGCTGTGGTGGTGCTGAGGATGATGTGGTGGTGTTGACTGATGCTGTTGTGGTGCTGAGTGATGATGTGGTGGCCCTGAGTGATGCTGTGGCACTGCCGAGTGATGTTGTGGTAGCATTTAGTGATGTTGTGGTGGTATTAAATGATGCAGTGGTATTCTTGAGTGATGCTGTGGTGGTGCTGAGTGATGCTGTGGTGGTGCTGAGTGACGCTTTGGTGGTGCTGATTGATGCTGTGGTGGCGCTGAGTGATATGGCTGGGTCCCTGAGTGATGTTGTGGTGGTGCAGAGTGATGCTGTTGTGGTGCTGAGTGGTGCAGTGTTGGCCATGAGTGATAATGTGGTGTTGCTGAGTGATGCTGTTGTGGTGCTAAGTGATGCTGTGGTGGACCTGAGTGATGCTGTGGTAGTGCTGAGTGACGCTGTGGTAGGGCTGATTGATCCTGCGGTGGCGCTGAGTAAAATTGGTGTGTCCCTGAGTGATGCTGTGGTAGTGCTGAGCGATGCTGTGGTGGTGTTGACTGATGCTGTGGTGATGCTGTTGCTCTACAGAGTGATGCTGTGGTAGCATATAGTGATGATGTGGTAGCATATAGCGATGCTGTGGTGGTACTGAGTGATGCTGTGGTGATGCTGAGTGATGCTGCGGTGGCGTTGAGTGATGCTGTGCTGGCCCTGAGTGATACTGTGGTGGTCCTGAGTGATGCAGTGGTGGTGCTGCCTGATGATCTGATTATGCTGATTGATGCTGTGGCACTGCAGAGTGATGCTGTGGTAGCATTTAGTGATGGTGTGGTGGTACTGAGTGATGCTGTGGTGTTCTTGAGTGATGCTATGGTGGTACTGAGTGATGCTGTGGTGGTGCTGAGTGATGCTGTGGTGGTGCTAAGTGATGCTGTGGTAGAGCTGAGTGATGCTGTGGTAAAGGTGAGTGATACTGTGGTTGCCCTGAGTGATGCTGTGGTGGTGCTGAGGATGATGTGGTGGTGTTGACTGATGCTGTTGTGGTGCTGAGTGATGATGTGGTGGCCCTGAGTGATGCTGTGGCACTGCCGAGTGATGTTGTGGTAGCATTTAGTGATGTTGTGGTGGTATTAAATGATGCAGTGGTATTCTTGAGTGATGCTGTGGTGGTGCTGAGTGATGCTGTGGGAGTGCTGAGTGATGCTGTGGTGATGGTGTGTGATACTGTGGTGGCCCTGAGTGATTCTGTGGTGGTGCTGAGGATGATGTGGTGATGCTGACTGATGCTGTGGTGGTGCAGAGTGATGCCGTGGTAGCCCTGAGTGATGCTGTGGTCGTGCTGAGTGATGCTGTGTTTATGCTGAAGTGCTTCAGTGTGATGCTGTGGTAGTACTGGGTGATGCTGTGGTATTCTTGAGTGATGCTGTGGTGGTGCTGAGTGATATTGTGGTGAAGGTGAGTGATTCTGTGGTGTCCCTGAGTGATGCTTTTGTGGTGCAAAGTAATGATGTGGTGGTGTTGACTGATGCTGTGCTGGTCCTGAGTGATGCTGTGGTGGTGCTGAGTGATGCTGTGGTAGTCTTGAGTGATGCTCTGGTAGGGCATAGTGATGCTGTGGTGGTACTGAGTGATCCTGTGGTATTTTTGCGTGATGTTGTGGTGGTGCAGAGTGATGCTGTGGCCTTCTTGAGTGATGCTGTGGTGGTGCTAAGTGATGCTGTGGTAGTGGTGCTTGGTGATGCTGTAGTCGTGCATAGTGATGTTGTGGTGGTGCTGAGTGAAGCTTTGGTGGTACTGATTGATGCTGTGGTGGCATTGAGTGATGCTTCAGTGTGATACTGTGGTGGTTCAGAGTGATGCTGTGGTGGCACTGAGTGATGCTGAGGTGGTGCTGAGTGATATAGTGGTGAAGATGAGTGATACTGTGATGTCCCTGAGTTATGCTGTTGTAGTGCAAAGTAATAATGTTGTGGTAGTGCTGAGCAATGTGTGGTGAAGGCGAGTGATGTTGTGGTGTCCCTGAGCAATGTTGTAGTGGTGCTGAGTGATGCTGTGGTAGTGCCTAGTGATGCAGTGTTGGCCCTGTGTGCTAATGTGGTATCGCTGAGTGATGCTGTGGTGACGCTAAGTGATGCTGTGGTGTGGCTGATTGATGCTGTGGTGGCGCTGAGTAATATTGGTGTGTCCCTCAGTGATGCTCTGGTCGTGCATAGTGATTCTGTGGTGGTACTGAGTGATTCTGTGGTATTTTTGAGTGGTGCTGTCGTGGTGCTCAGTGATGCTGTGGTAGTGGTGTTTGGTGATGCTGTGGTCGTGCATAGTGATGTTGTGGTGGTGCTGAGTGAAGCTTTGGTGGTACTGACTGATGCTGTGGTGGCATTGAGTGATGCTTTAGTGTGATGCTGTGGTGGTACTGAGTAATGCTGTGGTGTTCCTGAGTGATGCCGTGGTGGTGGTAAGTGATATTGTGGTGAAGGTGAGTGATACTGTGATGTCCCTGAGTTATGCTGTTGTAGTGCAAAGTAATAATGTGGTGGTAGTGCTGAATGATGTGTGGTGAATACGAGTGATGTTTTGGTATCCCTGAGCAATGTTGTGGCAGTGCTGAGTGATGCTGTGGTCGTGCTGAGTGATGCAGTGTTGGCCCTGAGTGATAATGTGGTATCGCTGAGTGATGCTGTGGTGATGTTGAGTGTTGCTGTGATGTGCTGAGTGATGCTGTGGTTGACCTGAGTGTTGCTGTGGTAGTGCTGAGTGACGCTGTGGTATGGCTGATGCTGTGATGGCACTGAGTAATATTGATGTGTCCCTCAGTGATGCTGTGGTAGTGCAGAGTGATGCTGTGGTGGTGCTGACTGATGCTGTGGTGATGCTGTTGCTCTACCGAGTGAAGCTGTGGTAGCATATAGTGATGCTGTGGTGTTCCTGAGTGATGCTGTTGTGGTGCTGAGTGATGCTGTGGTGGCGTTGAGTGATGCTGTGCTGGCCCTGAGTGATGCTATGGTGGTCCTTAGTGATGCTGTGGCACTGCAGAGTGATGCTGTGGTAGCATTTAGTGATGGTGTGGTGGTACTGAGTGATGCTCTGGTGTTCTTGAGTGATGCTTTGGTGGTGCTGAGTGATGCTGTGGTGAAGGTGAGTTATACTGTGGTGGCCCTGAGTGATGCTGTGCTGGTGCTGAGGATGATGTGGTGGTGCTGACAGATGCTGTAGTGGTGCTGCCTGATGCTGTGGTGGTGCAGAGTGATGCTGTGGTGGCCCTGAGTGATGCTGTGGTGGTGTTGAGTGAAGCTGTGGTGGTGCTGACTGATGCTGTGTTGAGGCTGAAGCGCTTCAGTGTGATGTCGTGGTGGTACTGAGTGATGCTGAGGTGTTCCTGAGTGATGCTGAGGTGGTGCTAAGTGATGTTGTGGTGAAGGTGAGTGATACTGTGATGTCCCTGAGTTATGCTGTTGTAGTGCAAAGTAATGATGTGGTGGTGCTGACTGATGCTGTGGCGGTGCTGAGCGATGCTGTACTGGCCCTGAGTGATGCTTTAGTGGTGCTGAGTGACGCTGGTGCGGTGATGACATGCTGTGGTGGCGCTGAGTGATATGGTTCGGTCCCTGAGTGATACAGTGGTGGTGTTAAGTGATGCTGTGGTGACGCTGCATGATCCTGTGGTGTTGTTGAGTGATGCAGTGTTGGCCCTGAGTGATAATGTGGTGTTGCTGAGTGATGCTGTGGTTGTGCTGAGTGATGCTGTGGTGGTGCTTAGTGTTGCTTTGGTGGCGTAGAGCGATTCTGTGGTGGCGATAAGTGATGATGTGGTAGCATATAGTGATGCTGTGGTAGCATATAGTGATGCTGTGCTGGCCTGAGTAATACTGTGGTTGTCCCGAGTGATGCTGTGGTGGTGCTGCCTGATGCTCAGGTGATGCTGATTGATGCTGTGGCACTGCAGCGTGATGCTGTGGTAGCATTTAGTGATGGTGTGGTGGTACTGAGTGATGTTGTGGTGTTCTTGAATGATGGTGTGGTAGTGCTGAGTAATGCTGTGGTGAAGGTGAGTGATACTGTGGTGGCCCTGAGTGATGCTATGGTGGTGCTGAGGATGAAGTGGTGGTGCTGACTGATGCTGTTGTGTTGCTGAGTGATGCTGTGGTGGCCCTGAGTGATGCTGTGTTACTGCACAGTGATGCTGTGGTAGCATTTAGTGATGCTGTGGTGTTCTTGAGTGATGCTGTGGTCGTGCTGAGTGATGCTGTGGTAGTGCTGACTGATGCTGTGGTGAAGATGAGTGCTACTGTGGTGGCCCTGAATGATGTTGTGGTGGTGCTGAGGATGATGTGGTAGTGCTGACTGATGCTGTGGTGGTGCTGACTGATGCTGTGGTGGTGCAGAGTGATGCTGTGCTGGTGCAGAGTGATGCTGTTGTGGTGCTGAGTGTTGCTGTGGTTGCATAGGTCGATGCTGTGGTGGTGCTGAGTGATGCTGTTGTGGCCCTGAGCGATATTGTTGTGTGTTTGAGTGATGCTGTTATTGTGCTGAGTGTTGCTGTAGTTGCGCTGAGTGATGTTGTGGTGGCGCTGAGTGATGTTGAGGTGTCCCTGAGTGATGTTGAGGTGGTGCTGAGTGATGCTGTGGTGCCGCTGAGTGATGTTGTGGTGGTGTTGAGTGATGCTCTACAGACCAGGTGACATTCAGATACATCAGTATGGCAGGACATAATACTATTATTTTCCAGCATGCCAGCACCTCTATGATCTATGGTGTCCTCCAACATCACATAGGGACACAACTGGTTTACATTTACATGCAGAATGTTCTACTCTGTAAAGAAGCTGTGCCAAAGGCACCTTAGGGTGCTTTAAAGCTGTGTTAAAAGTACTATCATAATCATGGACTGGAAATAGAAGCAGGTTACTAAAATGATGAGGACAAATTATTTTATTTCTGCATTTTATGGTGTTACTGTGTGGCTCAGCATAAATTGTACACATGCTATAAGACACTGTGTATTACTGACAGAGCGCGGACAGTGAGCTGGCTATTCCCTAATTGTATGCTTTAGTACCAGTTAAAAGTTATTTAGGATACTGGAGGTAACAGCCCTAAGTAACAATAAGAGCTCCTTGTGCGTGTCAGAGATTTCTGCTCTGGAAAGGGTGCCCAGCCTGCAGTCTGCTAGGAGCTGATGAGGACTTTGCTGCAGGCGGCTAATTAGGGGGGACAGAAACATCAGTGGCGTGAGAGATGCCAGGCAGAGCTGCATAAGCCATGATGAGAGAGTTAATGAGCCATGACGAGAAAAGCCAGATGGCGCATCAGATGGTGGCTGTGCACATGCACGCGCATATAACTGCAGGGTTTAGGCCACAAGCAAAAGCTTGTGGTCGGATTTCTAATGCCTCACTCAATAAATGTCTCGCCAGGTCAGCACATGCGTGGGCTCAGGCGAGACCCAAAAAGGAAGGGAGTCTGTGTGGCTTCCCTTCCTAAGCTCTTTTGAGCCCTCTGGACCTCATCCCCAGGCTGAAAATGTAAGGGGGGGGTCCAGTGGCCTCCCTTCCCAAGCTTTATTAGGCCCGGGATCCCATACCCTAGCTTTTTCATGTAAAATTGGAGGGGGACTGCATGACCCACTCCCCAGCCTTATCAGGCCTCAGGGGCCCCAGACCACGGGTCCAAAGCCAACATAAAAATGGGGATGTGCAAACCCGCCCCTCTCCAAGCCTTATTAGGCAATTGGGACTACATCCCCCTTGGCCAAATACAATGAAAACTGGGAGGGGGGCCATGCGGCTCCCCTCCCTAATCCTTTTTATTTGGTTATCAGGGGAAGGGCCTGAATGGCCACTGCCCCTCCCCCCAGCTTTATCAGGCCCTAGGAACCACATCCCCTAGCCAAATTTAATTAAAAAAAGAGGAGGGATGTGTGCGGCGCCCCTCCCTGAGATGTATTAGGCCCCCATGGACCCCATTGTAGGAGAGTAGGATCTGCTTACTATGGTTACCCCACTTTTTGCTGGTGTTTCACTGTTTTTCGACTTTAGTCTGCTGGGGCCCTGCTATTCAGGACTTCAGCCTAGCTGCTTCCTATCTAAAATGATTGCATGTACTTTAGGTACACTCCAGTTTGGTTACTGGGGTACCCTTGTGAGTACCCAGTATATGGTACACTATGTGCTAAAGGCATAGGTACGCCAGAGGCCTACCAGGGGCTGCAGCATGTATTATGCCACCCCTGGGAAGCCTTCCAAAATGACACCACAGGACTGCTACTGCAGCCTGGGTAAGGTGGTGCATGCACCCCTTACTAAGGTATAGGTTACCTATATCTACTTTAATCACTGACACATGTAAACCTACCAGTCACTCCTATGGCATGCCTTATCAACCCTGAAGGCAGAGTGCTGGGTTTTGTGTGAGAGGGTGCCCATGCATGAGCAGGACCCCTCTGCAGCTTTCAGAATGTATTCCCTGAGGCTGTTCTGTGAGGAAACCAGAACATATACTCTTAAGTGCATTATAACCTTGCGGTAAATGCTAACTTTGGAATGGCTGCATGGAAACATGTCATGTTTGGTGTCAAACACTTTGGAATCCACCCCCCCTGCAAGACCTGGCGGTGTGGGTAGAAATCCACCCTTCTAGAGGGGGAAACAAGTACACACTGGTCTGCTCGGTAATAGTTTAAATGAGCCCCTGCATCACAAAATCGATTCTGCAGCCACAGACACGCGTCTGACCTCCTGCTGCGAAACTGCAAAATAGGTTTTCTGTTACAGGGAGGTGTAACCACCTCCCATACAGGCTTTAGTGTATTGAGGCTAGGTGGGGGCACTCTGAGAGTGCCAGAAAGTCTGCACTACATGGTCCAATTCAAACCGGTAGCAGGGACACTCAGCCCCTGCTTTGGCATGAAACTGGACAAAGGAAATGTGTGTAACCACCCCTCTTCCCAAACCCTCCCATAGGTGGGTCCCCAGAGTATGTCCAACCCCTTTTCTTAGTATAAGTAAGGGACCCCTGGCAACAGGACTTTAGATTATACCTGGACGAAATCTGAAACTGAATCCTGGAACTTCAACGCTCTACTAACGATTAGAGGCCGGAAGAAGAATCTCCCTTGGGGTCAAGGAGTGACTCTCCTGTTCAAACAGGCACCAACAAAGCACTTGCCGGTCTACATCTCCGAAGCTCCCGCCGGACTCCAAAGTAATTGCAGCCCAGGAAGAGAATTTCCAGACTTCTCGAAGGTCGCCCCGAGTTCCCAGCAAAACTGAGACCTGCAGCCCTCACGAGTGATGTGGAACCGGAACTCCTGGACATTGTGCACATTTGCTAGTGCATTAACTTCCTGAGCTTTCCTGAAATTGTGCTTTGGGTTACTTGTAGCCCAAACCCCAAGCATCATCAACACCGAAGATTGTGGGCTAACACTCCACGAGTGTTCCGTGAGCCAGCCTCCTGCATTTCTGCATGAGGCTCCTTTGCGATCCCTGATCCATTGACTGGTGGGTCCCCACAAAGGTCATTCTGATTTTCCTTGGGCACCTCAATGGTTGCTCCAAACGTGCCCTGACTCCCTACCAAGTTGTGAGTCCCTCAGAACTAGCTGGTCTGCACCACAGCCAATCTCTGCTTTCTGCATGGGGTGCTGTTGCCAAGGCTTGTTCGGTCGAATCCGGAAACTGACACTACAGCACTTGACATCCTTTGTGGGACAGTTGAAATCCGGAACCTGGTTGTTGTTGACACCTCCTGGTCCTCGTGGCTGAAGAGTCAAGCTTTACCTTCTTCACCTGAAATCACCCGACATCAGTGGGCATTTGACTATCGTGCCCCTGGTCACTGGCAAGTGACCCAGACTCTGTCCCCTCTGCTTTCAGGTTCTTCACATCTCTGATCAAGGCTTGGATCACTCTGGACACTTTCCACTTAGAAAAACAGTAGCACTTTGCAGCAGATTCCATTGAAAACGACGACGAAACCCGACACCAAAAGACACCTATGCACCCGGCTTCCCTGGGTGAGGTAACTCGAGTACTCCAGTGCTCCCGTGGGTGTTGATGCCATAAACCCTTTTCTAAAGGGGTTTGTTCCGAGTCCTCTTCTAAGTGTCCCTTTTCCTTAATATTCCAACTGCGACGTTCCCCATAGAAGTTAATGGAGATTGGCAGCTGTGTCACTACCGTGGGTGGTTCCTGGTGGCCCCAGTGGTTCTGAAGGCTCTAGGCTTTGTATCTATGCTAGTCGTGGTTCTTTTATACCACTTTATTGATGTATGGTTTGGTAGGCCCCTAGGGCTCAACGTATATTGTGCTAATATACTGTGTGCTATTAAGTTTTCCTTATGTACTTTTGCCTCTAGCCTCATAAAGAGACTAGGGGGATGTGTTTAGGATAAATACATATATTTTATGTATACACCTGGTATAGTTCTCCTTTCATTTGGTCAGTCACGAGATTATAGACTGGTAAAACAAGCTGCTTTATATTCCTCCAAGACGTAGCCTGAAGGCTGCCCTCCACAGCTACCACTAGGATAGCTTTCTATAAAGGTTCTCTTTAACCTACCATCAATAAGGGGTCGTTTGGACTGGTGCAAGGTGCCCACTAGGATAGTGGACAGCATATGCAGGCCAACTTCTCACACCCATGCCCTGGGGCAAGTAATTAACAAAGAGAAGGGCCATGTGGACCCTCTTTCCAAGTCTTTATAGGCACAGAAGACCCCATCCCTGGGGGCTGTACCTTTTTAAAAAAGGGAAGGGGCCCGAATCTCCCCTCCCTGAGTCTATTTGTGCCCCTGAGACACCATCCCTTGGGGCCCGCATCAGTTATTGGTGGTTGTCCAGGTGCCCACCCTGAGCACCTAGTGACCAACACATTGTGGGCCGCAGGGGAGCCCTAGTACACCAGCCGGCTCCCCGCATGGTGCAGGAACCATCATTGCTCCCGTCTGGAGGGAGCAGCTGTCTTTGCTTGCTCCCTCCAGATGGGAGCAATATGTTGTTCCATTTTTCTGCCTGCATCAATGCGAAGGTGGTAACAGATCACAAGTCTGCTCCCAGCTGGCGAGAGCATGTTTAAATCGCTCACTGCCTGGGAGCAGACTTGGGGCCTGATTACGTCTACGAGGGTCCTTGGACTACCATAGTCTCAGTGGCTTTCCGTGCCCCACTATATTGGCTGTCCACCTGCCGTATTACAAGTTTGGCGGTTGGACCGCACTGGACCACTGTTACAGCCGGGGATCTTTAATCCTGCAGCCGTGGCACAGTGATCCGAGGAAGTAATATGCTAGCGATGCCACTGTTGCACCGCCGACCATATTACGAGCTTCCTCACTGAAAAGGGTGGTGGTGCAGAAACTAAGGGGGCCCTAGCAGGGTTGCCTATTGCCTCTGTGCAAGGGGTTACATACAGGGGGGCACTTGGTGTGCCCCCTGTATTTCAGCACCCCTTGTTCTTGCACAGGAAGATATACACGATATGGCGTATTTCTTCCTGTGCACGAATGTGCAGCGACGATCCCATGGCGGTGCCTTTCTAATGGCTCTCCTTTGAGCCTTAGAAAGGCACTGCTGTGGGACCCCTGCAGTACAGTCCATCAAACGTGCCTGGTATACGCCGCGAGAAGAATTACTAAAGAAAAAAAAGACCAAGTCACTTGAGAGGCCAGTGTGTGTAACAACATTCGGCCCATACACAAACAAATTTAAGGCAATTATCTTAAAAAATTGGCACCTGATTTCAAACCTAGAAGTTCCAATGGAAAAACCATTGTTCGCACTAAAGAAAAATAAAAGTATAGGACAATACGTTGTGCGAGCGGACATGGGAATAAGCCAGGCCAAATCAGATCTACGCACTTTGTGGAAGCTCAAACCTGTAAAAGGCCATCATAAATGTGGCTCTTGCGTGTCTTGTGCCAACACGATAGAAGGGGATGACTTTCAGTTTAATGCATTGAAATGGTCTCATAAAGAATTCACCAATTGTAAAACCAGCAACGTAGTATATGCCATTATTTGTCCGTGTCCCAAATTGTACATTGGGGAAACTACCCAACGAGTAAATCAGCGAGTGGCGCAACACCGATCTAGAATCAGACACAAGGTGTTGACTGCCCCTATGGTACAACATTTTGTGGAGTACAAACATACCGAGAAAGATTTTGAATGGACAGTGCTATCTGCAATCAAAATTCCCCCCCCCCCCCCCCCCCCCCCCGTGGAGGAAATGTCGATGCCATGCTGCTCAAAAAAGAAGCATACTTAATTCTCAAATTTAACTGTGTGGTGGATGGGATGAACGAAATGTCCGAACTGCAATGATCCACAAACTGAGCCCCCTGCCCCCTCCACCGTCACGTAAATATGTGCCAGCCATCACCAATAACATCACTTGATCTCTCAAAAAAATACACAACCCAGCCGTCAACATCAAGCACCACACTTGACAGCCAACTTTTAGAAACACTACAAGTTCCATCAGGCTTAGCAGCCCGTCTAAGGGTTAAACAGTTCCGGGGGACCGTGAACAACATCAGTTGATTCGCGGTAACCAGGAAGCCGGTTATGCGGTAAAACGGAGAAGACATTTGCAGACTTGTCAGGAGTAACAGGAGGTAAGGAACCCCTAAAAACACTTCGAACACCGCTTCAAGCACCATCACCGCTTCAGATAAAATAAAATAAACTGTACATCTCAACATTTCAGGGACTCCTCGACAAGAAAAAGAAACAACAGTAAAGCGGAACCGCAGGGAGAAAAAACACTTCTCCTGTTTACAAGTAAGCGTTTTCGATGCAGGCACACGATTTAAAACACGCGGCTACACTCAGTTGTTGAGTAAATGTTTTAATTAAATTCAACAGCATTAAGCACCCGTGATATAATGAACAACACACCGATAACGCAACCGTCAGGGAACCATCAAACTTTGGTGAAGTAAGTGCTGGCACCCTTATAAAACGAGAAATTCATGTCACTGATTTAATGCAGAATACTCTCACACACGAGTAGAACGTTATCAGCATGCCCTCTCTTGATTTATTGCCTAGGCAAGGGTAAGGCGAAGGAAACAAAGACGCCCTACGCAAGAAATTGACAGAGAACGAACGTTTTGAAAATAGAGGTAACCCCCCTTTTTTCTTCAAAAATGACGAATCAATGACTCTATCAACCCAGAGAATAGGAGAAGCTAAAAATCCCTAATTTTTACACCGTAGGTACCCAGCTCAGCCCTGAGGAAGAACCCGGTTAACTTATTGAAGGGTTTGGAAATGCGTTGGCTGTTCGGCTGTTCCAAGGGAACCTACACCTTGGTGGTCACAGGATTTTAATATCCACGTTCAAAAAATAGGGCGACTTAAGTCAATTTTTAGGACCAATAAAACCCGAAAGTCCCCTTGTGTTTAGTCCTATCAACTTTGAACACTATGCTATTAGTACTATTATAGAAACAATCTTAGGTGTACTGAATATAGTTGTTTCATCAACTTAATTTCGTTTAATCTATATGTCTAATTGTTATTGAATGTTGTCATTTATGTACCCACAGATCACTATATATATGATTTATGTCTGTTTCAACTGTTTTAAGTTCTAGGTGTGTTAAAACCTCTGACTTTTGTGGAACATGTAAATATTTGCAAACTGAAATGTAATGTATGAATTAATACAGGAGTCTTCGCAATCCATAAAATGAAGTTCCTGGGCTGCTAAATAAAGAGCAGTCTTGATTGAAATTCGAGCCCAGGCATCTCCCTGTTTTTGCACAAAGATTGATTGTCCAGCCAGGGCCTGTAGGACAAAACCCCTTTAGTGTAAGAAGGTTTTACAAGTTTGGCGGTTGGACCGCACTGGACCGCTGTTACAGCCGGGGATCTTTAATCCTGCAGCCGTGGCACAGTGATCCGAGGAAGTAATATGCTAGCGATGCCACTGTTGCACCGCCGACCATATTCTGAGCTTCCTCACTGAAAAGGGTGGCGGTGAAGAAACTAAGGGGGCCCTAGCAGGGTCGCCTATTGCCTCTGTGCAAGGGGTTACATACAGGGGGGCACCTGGTGTGCCCCCCTGTATTCCAGCACCCCTTGTTCTTGCACAGGAAGATATGCACGATATGGTGTATATCTTTCTGTGCACGAATGTGCAGCGACGATCCCATGGTGGTGCCTTTCTAATGGCTCTCCTTTGAGCCTTAGAAAGGCACTGCTTGGGACCCCTGCAGTACATACCATCTGCCAGGATTCAATTCATAATCCGGCAGGTGGTCTGACTACGAGTTTGGTGGTCTTCCTGTGGGACACTGGTGTGTTCCCTAGTGTTTGCTCCTGTTTGGCTGGAAATTTCAAAGTGTGCCCAACAGACAGGAGCAAACACAGGTTTTATTGCCTGTGCGGTGAAGGCAGGGAAACAACTGTGTACTGGGGCTGGGCCAATCAAGGCTCAGAGAGAAGGGCTGCACCGCCACCCTCCCTTTTGTTTAAAATGACGTCCCTGTAGAATGAGCCTCCCAGGGCCTTTGAAAGGCTTGGGGTGGGGACCCGAGTGGCCCCTTACACTTTACTACACATTTTAGCCCTGGGGGATAGTCTCCCTGGGGCCTACAATCAGGGCCACTAGAACTATGTGATTGTGTTGCAGTGGCAATTTTCACATAATTATAAATGTGCCGCATTTGCCACATAATCTATCATCTGCCACATAATCTGCATATTTTAACAAAAAAATTATTTTTACTTAATGGTAACTATGGAAGTCTGCGCTCTCTATAAAATGTAAACAACAAGGACCCCCTGTTCGGAATTAGTGATTCCTAAAGACAGGGAAAAAGACTGTGTGTATATCAAAGCATAATCATACCAAGCAGAAGGGAAGGGTAACTATATATAAGAACCACGAATACAATTAAATACAAAAAACTCTATTTCATTTAATAAATGTTCAAATTAAAACAAAATATACATCAATGTCAATATTACATAAAATTCAGCAAAAAACAAGAAATAACAGATTATACAGAGTGGACAAAAATTATTCATATATTAAAAAAGACCATAAAGTGGCAATCAATGCTTTCCGACGCGCGTTTCGGCTTTTAAAGGACGCCTTCTTCAGGAGCCACAAATTCTGTCTGAAACATACAGTTAAAAAATATGAAAACATAATCAATTCCATGAATTAAAAAGTTGGTCTTCATCAAAGACCACATATCATAAGCAACATAGTTATAAATATTATATATATAACATGACCAATTCAAGACAATTAAAAACACAATTAATCAACTAATACTAGACTGATTCCTAAATACCACACCTTCCCTATTTGCTATGGCAATATAATAATTGCCAAACAAAGTACAAATCTAATGTATATATATTTGAGCAGTTGTATGGTAACTAGGCTACAGAGACCTGGAAACCCAATATGGGAGCTCCCTAACCCCAGACCAACGGTGGATAGTAGTTGGAGATTATAAAAACCTAAAAAAGGGGGCAAGGACTAATCAATCAATGATTACTGACAACTAAAATGGAAAGTCATGGATATGGCCTAAGCATGGGCGGAAAATCCGTTTCGCTCGCGGATTTTGCGGATTTTCGGTAAATTCGCAATCCGCGAGATTCGCGAATCTCTCGCAAAATCCGCAAATCCGCGAGCAGCGGATTTTGCTCGCACTGTTCGCGTGAGTTTGCGGCTTCCCAGTACAACTTCGCGCCCCGCGAATAAGCGCTAAATTGCAGAAATACGATTTTAGCAAAACTGAAACTACTTACCAGGTCCAAAAGTTCAGGCTCATCATTAGTAGCCATTTCCTGTAGTGCTCCCTGAGGGGCCCCTCCAGAGTTCAGTTGCCAGTTGCAACTAATATGTGACCCTGCTCTGAACCTCAGAATAGTTACACATATGCCACAAAGGTCCTGAATTACAGCTAAGGGAGACAAGCAGGAGCCAGGCTGTAAGTTCAAATCCATTAATCAGCCCCTAATTCATTATTGTCAGTTGGGGCAGGGCAGGTGTTGTAACTAATTTTGCAACAATGAAAGCACTTAGCAAGTGCAAAAGATCACTAATCAGGAAGCACTAAGGAAGCAGGTGCCAGCTAAAAAAATATTCTGTGACACATTAATCAGCCCCAAATTAATTCAGGTCACTTGAGGCAGGGAAGGTGTGCTTGCGTTGCAACAATAATGTACACTGACTGGACAACCAGAGGGTGCTGTGATGAAACAGAGGGTGGCATGGGTGGGCCAGAGGGTGGCATGAGTAGTCAGAGAGTGGCAGTGGTGACAGAGAGTGGCAGTGATGAAGAAGAGTGTCCCAAACAGGCTGGACACGTAGAAACAACAAGTTCGCGAAACTTGCGACCCGACAGGTAAGTTCGCGTTTTGCGAAATTGTACAAAACCCTCGCGAACTGGCAGAAACCCGCGCAAACACAAAAAAAATCCGCAAATTCGCGAGAATTCGCGGATTTTGCGGATTGCGAGTTCGCAAATCCGCAAAATTCGCGAACGCGAGATTCGCAAAATTCGCCCATGCTTAATATGGCCTAAGTAATTCAAAATGTATTTATCTATAGTAGTATAATGTAAGCTAGATATACTTACTACTAAAATTTCCACAACATGGCTTATTGCAAACTCATGTTCCCTTAGATTTCTTAATAAATCTTATTCCAATGATGAAGGAAATATATCTTTTACTGACTGTGAATCAAAAAAGGATAAACATTCTTTATTAGATACCATTGTTGAAGTGCAATACTATGTGCAATGCGGGGGTAATCAGGTGGATCGTTAACACAGATTACTACAGGTAAGTAACCAGAAAATTCCGAATTAAGTTGTTTATATTATATATTCCATAATTGGTTATCTCAAATTCCAATCCTATTTGTGTAGGGAGAGGTGCCCCTGAGACGAACCCTTAGTGCAAAACATATGCATGTTTCTATTGGCGAACCTTATGTATGGAGTCAATAAGATTTTGAGAAAAAGGGAACATATTGTTCTTAAATGTTAAACCCAGAATACAAGGAGACCAATTTTCGTATGATAATTAGTTTCCACTTCACCTCTAAACTCAGGTATCGACTTCATTTAGGAAATGTACTCACTTAGTGAAAGCGTGAGGTAATTCCATACAGTATGTAGTATCCAAAGTCAAAAAAGTAGCATTCCCTGTTTCATATATTACTTCGGAACTACAGTGTTATATGGGAAGGAACTAAGAGAGAAAAAGGAGAAGGCAAAACATGAGCCCCATTATTTATACCTATGTTTATCTCTCCATAGAATCATATAAATCACTGCGTGGATATGACTTACATTTGGAAGAAATAATTCTAATCAATGCTGGTAGATACATCAAAGAGTGTTCTTTTTTTAGGAAACCCTGTTCGTCGTAGATACAGATTAAGATTATTATTATTATTATTATTATCATCCGTGTCGATTTCACTAATATAGGCGAATCACGCTCGGCGGGTGTCTAAATGGAAAGACGTAGTTTGCGGTATTTAGTAAAAGACCCATCTGATAACAAGAAAGCTCACAAAGTTCATGCAGGTTCTTCTTACCGTTAAAAAGGATATGAGAAGCTGCGTGCGAAAATAACCACGACGTTGCAAAGGGGTGGCCGATGTATTCACTTTCGCATTTAGTTTAAAATTGACGAATTTATGAATGAAAGATAAAGTTTACACTGTTCAGAAAGGGAGCGGCAAAATAAATCAATATTAGACTGAAAGGCTATCTAGAGTCTTTGAGTTATCCTTAACGGTAAGATTTATTGTAGTCTGCAAATACGGACAAGGCGCTGCAATGGATAGCCGCTGGCGTCCTGTGGCCGTTGGAGATCGTATCACCCGTTGTAATTAACGATCTGCCTATAAATGCATGACTTAAAAGTCACGAGGGGCGATTTCTCGTAGGTGAAAGATGTGCATTTTAAAGCCATACGCTCCAATAATCACAATGGAGTACGCAGGGCAAACGTTACTTTCCACGGAGTTTAACTGTGTCAAATAGGAACTCTTAGTGTAACTAGTGGATAAACATCAAAACGACTCTTAACATAGAATATGTATGTATATTGTCTGGTGGACATTCGAGTCACACATGATCTTGAAGCCGTGTGCTCCGAAAATCGAGATACGGTACAGAAGGCAATAATCGCCTTCTGCGAAAGGGTGTCAAGTACAGTGCGCTTTGTATGGGTATAAAGCAATAATACCAAGCTAGGAACATAAACAAATGAATGAGTCTTCACGCGATCCTGATCTAATTAATTCCCTGATATAGCTGATCCCAACTGTTAGAAAACGGGGTTATTAACAGAGGAAAGAGATCTACATAATTAGTGATCACCGGATAATCAAACTATGTCACTAGTATTAAATGTGCACCCACTGAGTAAGATCGAGGTAGCTAAACAGACAATTGGCTCAATAAGGAACTACTTAATATAAGCAGTAACTAAGAATTACTTCCTGTAATCCCAACAGATCTGGACAGGTCCAATATTTAAAGGGATACCTCCATGGAAAAGAGGTTAAATTATAGCGTTCTCCCACAGAATTTCGCTATTCAAACCTTTCTTAAAAGTATTCAGAACGAAAATCCAATAGACTTCCTTTTTCCTTCTGATGGCGCACCCACCTTTACTGTCAGGTGTCCTCATTCATTCTAAGATGCGCCATTTGAGGTCTTCCGGGTTGTGAACCATTTCTATGAAATGCTTCACTAGAGGTGCTGTCACCTTGCCTGTTCTGATTGCAGATCTATGTTCAGTCAAGCGTACTTGGATGGACCTACAGGTTTCGCCAACATAGCCTAAGCCACATATACATTGGATAAAGTAAACCACATTAGTGGTTTTACAATTCCACATATCATTCGCCTTTGCCACGAAACCATTGTGAGTAAACTCCTCACCTCCAAGGATATTATTGCAGGATTTGCATGGAGGAGCACTTAACTGTTCCACGTGTAGGCAGATTGGTTAGTAGTGATCTCTGAATGGGACCTGTATTGTGATGTTTCGTCTATTCCTTTTGTGGGCAAAAAGGGGCTTTTTTAATACTTTGTTGGAAGTCGGGTTACAATTAAGAATATGCCAATTGGCATTGATGATCTGTCTAACACGTTCATTTAATGTGGAGTGCGACAGGCAGGCATCCATTATGAGGAAAAAGTTCTTGGACCATGGTTATCCACATAGACTCATAAGAAACTCATATAAAAGAGCGCGCTTCTTTGATCGCGACGCTTTACTAGTTTCTAATGAACAACCAGCTAAGGACCAACTCATTTGTGTAACTACACACTCCACATTAAATGAACGTGTTAGACAGATCATCAATGCCAATTGGCATATTCTTAATTGTAACCCGACTTCCAACAAAGTATTAAAAAAGCCCCTTTTTGCCCACAAAAGGAATAGAAACTTAAAGGACAAGATTGTTCACTCTAGATTTGGGACGAAACATCACAATACAGGTCCCATTCAGAGATCAATACTAACCAATCTGCCTACACGTGGAACAGTTAAGTGCTCCTCATGCAAATCCTGCAATAATATCCTTGGAGGTGAGGAGTTTACTCACAATGGTTTCGTGGCAAAGGCGAATGATATGTGGAATTGTAAAACCACTAAGGTGGTTTACTTTATCCAATGTATATGTGGCTTAGGCTATGGTGGCGAAACCTGTAGGTCCATCCAAGTACGCTTGACTGAACATAGATCTGCAATCAGAACAGGCAAGGTGACAGCACCTCTAGTGAAGCATTTCTTAGAAATGGATCACAACCCGGAAGACTTCAAATGGCGCATGTTAGAAAAAATGAGGACACCTGACAGTAAAGGTGGGTGCGCCATCAGAAGGAAAAAGGAAGTCTATTGGATTTTCGTTCTGAATACTTTTAAGAAAGGTTTGAAAATTGAAATTCCGTGGGAGAACGCTATAATTTAACCTCTTTTCCATGGAGGTATCCCTTTAAATTTTGGACCTGTCCAGATCTGTTGGGATTACAGGAAGTAATTCTTTGTTACTGCTTATATTAAGTAGTTCCTTATTGAGCCAATTGTCTGTTTAGCTACCTCGATCAGTGGGTGCACATTTAATACTAGTGACATAGTTTGATTATCCGGTGATCACTAATTATGTAGATCTCTTTCCTCTGTTAATAACCCCGTTTTCTAACAGTTGGGATCAGCTATATCAGGGAATTAATTAGATCAGGATTGCGTGAAGACTCATTCATTTGTTTATGTTCCTAGCTTGGTATTATTGCTTTATACACATACAAAGCGCACTATACTTGACACCCTTTCGCAGAATGCGATTATTGCCTTCTGTACCGTATCTCGATTTTCGGAGCACACGGCTTCAAGATCACGTGTGACTCGAATGTCCACCAGACAATATACATACATATTCTATGTTAAGAGTCGTTTTGATGTTTATCCACTAGTTACACTAAGAGTCCCTATTTGACACAGCTAAACTCCGTCGAAAGTATCGTTTGCCCTGCGTACTCCATTGTGATTATTGGAGCGTATGGCTTTAAAATGCACGTCTTTCACCTACGAGAAATCGCCCCACGTGACTTTTAAGTCTTGCATTTCTAGGCAGATCGTTAATTACAACGGGTGATACGATCTCCAACGGCCACAGGACGCCAGCGGCTATCCATTGCAGCGCCTTGTCCGTATTTGCAGACTACAATAAATCTTACCGGTAAGGATAACTGGAAGACTCTAGATAGCCTTTCAGTGTAATATTGATTTATTTTGCTGCTCCCTTTCTGAACAGTGTAAACTTTATCTTTCATTCAGAAATTCGTAAATTTTAAACTAAATGCGAAAGTGAATACATCGGCCACCCCTTTGCAACGTCGTGGTTATTTTCGCACGCAGCTTCTCATATCCTTTTTAATGGTAAGAAGAACCTGCATGAACTTTGTGAGCTTTCTTGTTATCAGATGGGTCTTTTACTAAATACCGCAAACTACGTCTTTCCATTTAGACACCCGCAGAGCGTGATTCGCCTATATTAGTGAAATCGACGCGGATGATCCTTATCTGTATCTACGACGAACTGGGTTTTCTAAAAAAAGAACACTCTTTGATGTATCTACCTGCATTGATTAGAATTATTTTTTCCAAATGTAAGTCATATCCACGCAGTGATTTATATGATTCTATGGAGAGATAAACATAGGTATAAATATTGGGGCTCATGTTTTGCCTTCTCCTTTTTCTCTCTTAGTTCCTTCCCATATAACACTGTAGTTCCGAAGTAATATATGAAACAGGGAATGCTACTTTTTTGACTTTGGATACTACATGCTGTATGGAATTACCTCACGCTTTCACTAAGTGAGTACATTTCCTAAATGAAGTCGATACCTGAGTTTAGAGGTGAAGTGGAAACTAATTATCATACGAAAATTGGTCTCCTTGTATTCAGGGTTTAACATTTAAGAACAATATGTTCCCTTTTTCTTAAAATCCTATTGACTCCATACATACGGTTCGCCAATAGAAACATGCATATGTTTTGCACTAAGGGTTCGTCTCAGGGGCACCTCTCCCTACACAAATAGGATTGGAATTTGAGATAACCAATTATGGAATATATAATATAAACAACTTAATTCGGAATTTTCTGGTTACTTACCTGTGGTAATCTGTGTTAACGATCCACCTGATTACCCCCGCATTGCACTGTAGTATTGCACTTCAACAATGGTATCTAATATAGAATGTTTAGCCTTTTTTGATTCACAGTCAGTAAAAGATATATTTCCTTCATCATTGGAATAAGATTGATTAAGAAATCTAAGGGAACATGAGTTTGCAATAAGCCATATTGTGGAAATTTTAGTAGTAAGTATATCCAGCTTACATTATACTACTATAGATAAATACATTTTGAATTACTTAGGCCATATCCATGACTTTCCATTTTAGTTGTCAGTAATCATTGATTGATTAGTCCTTGCCCCCTATTTTAGGTTTTTACAATCTCCAACTACTATCCACCGTTGGTCTGGGGTTAGGGAGCTCCCATATTGGGTTTCCAGGTCTCTGTAGCCTAGTTACCATACAACTGCTCAAATATATATACATTAGATTTGCACTTTGTTTGGCAATTATTATATTGCCATAACAAATAGGGAAGGTGCGCTATTTAGAAATCTGTCTAGTATTAGTTGATTAATTGTGTTTTTAATTGTCTTGAATTGGTTATGTTATATATATAATAATTATAACTATGTTGCTTATGATATGTGGTCTTTGATGAAAACCAATTTTTTAATTCATGAAATTGATTATGTTTTTTTTAATATTTTTTAACCGTATGTTTCAGACAGAATTTGTGGCTCCTGAAGAAGGCGTCCTTGAAACGCCGAAACGCGCGTCGGAAAGCATTGATTGCTACGTTATGGTCTTTTTTAATATATGAATAATTTTTTTTCACTCTGTATAATCTGTTCTTTCTTGTTTTTTGCTGAATTTTATGTAATATTGACATTGATGTATATTTTGTTTTACTTTGAACATTTATTAAATGAAATAGAGTTTTTTGTATTTAATTGTATTTGTGGTTCTTATATATAGTTACCCTTCCCTTCTGCTTGGTATGATTATGCTTTGATATACACACAGTCTGCGCTCTTTATACATCTATCTCTCATGAGTATGGGATTGAGGCTTGCTGCTAGTTTTAACATCAAGATCTCTGAACCTTGCATAACACACTAAGATGCTCCTCAAGAGTCTCTTGTTGTGCCTCACGCATAATGTCTTTCTTTTTGATAAGAAGATGTATCTCCATAAACGAGGCACAGCGATGGGGCCAGCGTTTGCCCACACATATGCAAACATCTATATGGATTGGTAGGAGAAAGAGATGGCTTGACAAGATTATGATGTGGGTACGCTTTATAGGTGATGTTTTTAGGTCTCAGTCTGCCAAAGCCTGCGCACATGCGCAGTCAAGCTGGCGAGACTTAATGATATAGAGTAACTTTCACTAGCGAGGTTAAGCCCCGCCCCTCTTGTCCATTGGCTGGTGTCACCGTTCATGCTAAACGGTGGCCAGCCATTGGAGAAGAGGTCCTAGTGATGTTCTTCTTTCTATTTTAGCTCCGTCCCTTTCAGACTGGGTTCCTTGACTTACTGATGGCATAAAAGCTTTCTTATTTTCTTTAGGGGTCAGATGGCTCCATAAAGAAGATGAGGAACCTTTTACTCCAGCAGTAAGTCGGGCTCTAAAAGAGAAACCAGCACCTCATGTACGTTTGTGTATGTGGTGTTAGGGTACAATTACATGCAGCCCTCATGTGTACTGCGGTTAGCTCCAGAGCGATAATTAATAATTTGACCAACCAAAAGCTTGTTATTTAGGTCACCGGGCTGCACAAAGTGGGGAGATCCTTACAGCTAGCTCAAAAACTACCAGAGCTACCAGCTCACGAGATACTTGATAGTAGAAGTCTGCTCTACCCACCCCCACCCACCCCACCCTCTCTCACTCCTCAAACATCGCAGATCTCATGCAATGTGCCAGGTGGACAAGTGTCACTTGACTGCTCTGGAAGTTTCACACCCGCCTGCTCCGTTATGCCACCCTGGAACAAAACACGCAGGATTCAAGAAAGGGCGAAACTCACACTCACCGGCAGTAAAGTCTGAATCACGATAAATTTCGGGTGCAGTCAAGCCTCTTTCCGCTTCCCCTGTGGGAAAAGCACCCCTCGGTGGGCCCCGTAGGAAGCTATCTGCACTTTCAGTTTCATATCACAAAGTCTACCATCACGGCCTAGGTTTTGCTCGAATCCTGCTGCCTTTGTGTCCGCCACAGGAAACCCCCGAGGGTGGGCGGTTGTCATGGAAACATCTGACGATGGGACAAAAGTTGAAAGCACATGCTGGGAACTCGCGTGAACCCAAAAAACACAAGTCACCTTGTCAATATACGACATGATGGTAGAAATACAAGAAGCGCCCAAGCCCGAGATACCCTGCTTTACCCTTGCTTGTGCAAGTGCTTGAGTTCACCGTAGACAAGATGAGAAAGCGATTGCAAGTGCAGCTAAAAAGCGAGAGCTTTAGAGATGAGCAGTAGGGCAGACGATACAAAGCATGTCAAATTATAAAGAATAAATACTTTGCAAACACTGTGCCAGGGAATCAAAAGTACAGAGAACAGACGCTTGGCACAAAAAGGCATCAAATCAAACTGATGAATAATCCTTTGGAAGTGGCTGAAAGGGACACACACACACATAGATGTGAAGTCTGTCTGAAAATCCGGTCTGCTGTCCTGTGCGAAGAAAAGAATCCAGGCCGATAGTGGGTCGGCCAAAAGAGGCACAAAGGCTGTGAACCGTGCCCAGCACGGAAGATCCCGATTATAGCCAAAGAGTTTTACAGTTCGGTGTTTTGGGACTTCTGACGTGACCAGCTCCCTAGAAGAGGAAAGACTGAATAACAAGTGAAGGTTTACTGAAAAACACCCACCCACTGAAAGAGGCCATACCATGGCCCACATAAGCAAGCCATGGGCTTCCTCGCACGGTGAGCGGGTGCATTTGTGCTGAGCACGCGTGCACAGTTGCCTTAGACAGAGTGCACCCCAGTCCTAGGGCCAGTGCGCCGTAGCTTCCGAGCCACGCCTTGAGTTGGATATGTTGCCATTGTTGTGCATACCGTCTCCTCCTCCCCCTTGTTTCAAGTATTCAGCTGCGTGCGGGCATCGGTAGCATTCTAAGTATATTCAATGCCAAAGTGATTCGCGCGCTGCGGAATGTTCAATAGCCAGCTCGCCTCGAGGCCCCCGCACACATACAAGGTGCAAAACACAGGTTAAGAGAGACGCTTCCCTCTTAAGATGGCCACGATAGCGCCACATGGGCTTGATTAGAGAGGCAGCCTCGCCCCGTTGACACCAGAGAAATTTTTGCAGCACAGCACTAGGGTCAACGTTAGACACTGAAAGAACCGTGTCGCTGTGAAGGAGTCCAAACGTTCAACACTCAGTGACCAACGCTCAGCGATCACCCACCACCAAAGGGCTTCGTCCTCCTCACATACCACAATTGAAGGGTCCAGGGCCACAGGAGGGCCAGGGACTGTCTACAGGCAGCAAGCGCCTACAGGCCACTCAAAACCAAACCTGTGGACATCAGCAGGGGAACCCCAGAATGCACAAAGTGTCACTACAGGCAGAAAGCGCCTATAGGCCACTCAAACCAAACCTGTGGACATCAGTGGGGAACCACAGAATGCACAAAGTGCCACATCTGTAGAAAAACACACAGCTTGGATGCTGTGTGCGCGTCCTCCGCGCCATGCGTAAGGGTAATAAACATCTCAAACCTGGCCGGGCAGCTTCAAGGCGCTGTAACGGTTCCAGAGGGTACTTTCTGGGCCGTGCACTGCACGTGATCTTGGGGCTGTGTAGAGAATCATGGATATGGAAAGGAATGCTTGCACGTCCCTGAAGCGGTGGCATTTAAACAGCACCCCCTCCCTGGACACCTGGTTCAGCAGTGTGCAGGAGGGTGCGGTACACCCACAACAAACATTACACGTGTACAGAGGCTGCCAGAGGCGGCAGCTGGTAGTCACAGCCTGCGCCGGGCCACCTCAGAAGGGACGTGCAGGTACGCGTCCCCTCCGCCTGTAGCGCCTCGACGCTGGGCACTCGGCCATGCAATACACTGACTCTCTCATCTGATGCCAGACGTAGGAAAGAATGGAACATTCAACCTTATCTTTCACCCCTGTGTAGGTGTTTGACGTTTAATCCTCTGCACTTCCACCGTGCTGCCTCCTAGGTTTTACTTGGATGATGCATTGTAAAGCGCCTGGATGTCCCTCCTATCGGTCTAGCTCATGCTATACCAAGCAACAAGAGGACTAGCAGCGCTGTCACCTGTGAAAGCCTCTCACCAGGACCCCAAAGGAAATAGGGCCAGAAATCAGCATAACGCCCAACCCCGGTCAAGGCCAAGAAACCAGCAGCGATACTCATGGAACCAGGCAGTGCAATGAGGCTTGATTCTGGCTGGATTTGTGGGGAGTTATTGCTTCCAAAGCGCTGATGACCGGAGCTAGCTAGTGTTACTAGGCACTATCTGTAGCGCCTACCCTCCTTTACCACTGGTGCACAGGCCAGGCATGGCCTGCCGCCATGGCACCAGTGAAAATTACAAAGTGTGCCTGGTAAATGTTCAAGGTACCGCCTGGTACCTCAAAGTTGGCACACCACAGAATCAGGCAAGCTTTACAGTCAGTATCTATTTAAGGGCGAATCAGCAGACCAGGAATACTGGGGACACCCGCCTGGCTTCTAAAGCTCTGTTTTAGTGCTTGCTCACACTCACACTCTAATACTCACTCTACTACACTCTACACTACACACTCTACTACATACTCTCTACTACACACTCGCTACTACACACTGACTGCTCTCTACTATTCTCTACTACTCACTCTCTACTACACACTCTCTACTACTCTACTACTTACTATTACACACTCTACTACACACTCACTAGAGACTCACTCCTCTCTACTACACACTCTCTACTATTCTCTAGTACACACTCTCTACCTACAGACTCTCTACTACTCACTCTCTACTCCACTCTACGACACACTCTCTACTACTCTACTACTCATTCTCTACTACTGACTCTACTACACACTCTCTACTACTCACTACTACGCAGTCTACTACACACTCACTGCTAGACACTCACTACTTTCTACTACACACTCTCTACTATTCTCTACTACACACTCTCTACTACATACTCTCTACTACTCACTCTACTCTTCACTGTCTACTACTCACTCTACTACTCTCTACTACACACTCTCTACTACTCACTCTACTACTCACTGTCTACTACTCACTCTACTACTCTCTATTACACACTCTACTACTCACTTTACTACTCTCTTCTACACACTCTCTACTACTCTACTACTCAATCTCTACTACTCACTCTCTACTACTCTCTACTACTCAATAGTACACACTCTACTTCACACTCTCTACTACTCTACTACTCAGTCTTCACTACACACTCGCTACTACTCTACTACTCACTACTACACACTCACTACTAGACACTCACTACTCTCTACTACACACTCTACTATTCTCTACTACACACTCTACTACTCTACTACTCACTCTCTACTACTCTCTCTACTACTGTCTACTACACACTCTACTACTTTCTACTAAACACTCTACTACTCACTCTACTACACTCTCTACTACTCTCTCCTACACACTCTACTACACTCACTCTACTACACACTACTACATACTCACTACTCTCTACTATTCTCCACTACTCACACTATGCTACACACTCATTACTCTCTACTACACACTCTTTACTACTCACTCTCTACTACTCTACTACTCACTCTCTACTACTCTACTACACACTCTTTATTACTACTCTCTACTACACACTCTATACTACACACTCACTATTCTGCTACACCCTCTACCACTCTCTACTATTCTCTACTACTTACTCTATACTACACACTCTCTACTACACACTCACTCCTCTCAACTACACACACTCTACTACACACTCTCTACTACTCTTCTACACGCACTACTAGACACTCACTACTTTCTACTACACACTCTACTATTCTCTACTACACACTCTACTATTCTCTACTACACACTCTCTACTACACACTCTACTACACACTCTCTACTGCTCACTCTCTACTATGCTATACTACACACTCTACTGCACACTCTCTACTACACACTCTCTACTACACACTCTCCACTACTCTACTACTCACTCGCTACTACACACTCTACTACACACTCTCTACTAAACACTCTACCACACAACTACTCACTCCTTTTCTCACTCTACTACTCACTCTTTCCTACTCACTCTTTCACTCTTTACTACTCACTCTCTACTACTCACTCTACTACTCTACTACTTACTCTACAACTCTCTAATACACCCTACTCACTCTACTACTCACTATCTACTAATCTCTACTACTCTCTATACTCACTACTATTCACTTTAGTACTATCTACAACTCTCTACTACTCACTAGTACTCACTCTACTACTCACTCTACTACTCACTACTAACACTCTGCTACTCCACTACTCACTCTTTACTACTCACTCTCTACTACTCTTGCTACTCACTCTACTACTTACTCTACTACTCTACTACTCTACTACTTACTCTACAACTCTCTAATACTCCCTACTCACTCTACTACTCACTTTCTACTACTCTCTTCTCACTCTCTAACTATACTATACTCACTAGTACTCACTCTAGTACTCTCTACGACTCACTACCACTCTATATTAATAACTATTACTCTCTAGTACTCACTCTACTACACACTCTCTACTGCTCTACTACTCACTCTCTACCACTCACTAGTACTCACTATACTACTCACTCTCAACTACTTACTCTATACTACTCCCTTTCTGCTACTCTCTACTCTACTCACACTCTACTAATCACTCTCTACAATCTACTACTCACGATCTACAACTCTACTAACTCTATACTGTTCACCCTACTACTCTGTTCTCCTCTCTACCCACTACTACTCTCCTCACTACTACTCATTCTCTACTACTCCCTCTCTACTACTCTCTACTCTACTACTCTCAAGTCACGCTCAGCATGACCCTATGTGACTATGTCAGGTGTGTGTCCTGTGTGTTTGTGTTCCGTTAACTGCATCTGCTGTTGGTGCATCTAAAATGGGTCTGTATTGAGATAGGAATGGTTTCACATCTACGCACGTTTGTGAAAAAATTCCTAGGCAGTCTAACCAGTAGGCAAACAATGAATCTGACCCAATAGCAAAAGGAACATTCAAGAAATAAATTTATAAAACTAGCATACTTTTAATTAACATAGTACAAATCATTTAGAGACCTGAACAATTATCAGACTATATGATGAAATCATACAATAATCACAACATATACAGTTAATACATAAAATGTAAAAAAAAGGGGAGATTTTAACAATTTAATAAAAAGACACCCTAAATCATAGGTGGTGCCTAGAATACAATGGCGAATAAGAACTCGACGCGCGTTTCGGCGGAAAACGCCTTCCTAAGGAGTCACAGTTGGTTATCTGGAAGTACATATAAAAAGCGTATATAAGGTACAATTCTTATATATTGTAAACATACATGTCAAAAATCCATTTTCTAATAAAACATAGGTCACCAGAGCATAACATTATGCATCTCTAACAAGAATATCCTTTACGCTATTCGGTTCAGACTTACTAATTTGTTTCCTATATGTCACAAGATGGACATGTCTTTTCACTAGATTGTGTACTCAACTATCAAGAAACTCTAATGTGCAGAACAACATATAGCAAGTGAGTGAAAATTGCACTGATAGCATAAAGGTTGTCGTTACCATCATACAGTGAGTACTCCAGAATGAATACATATATTGATAATCACTTACATTTGGATACTGATGACAAGCAGATAATATCTTCATTCAAGATAAAAAACAAAACAGGCAATAGATGTTCCTGGGCAATAGAGACAAAAATGTCATAGTAAATCTTTCTAATCGTGAACCAGAGATTTTCAATGAGTCCAATGAACACACGATGTCACATGAATGCACAAAAAGATGAAAGACTATGCTAGGTATAAAGGCAGTTCAGAGGAGACAAACCTCTCAATGTAGGAGAGATGCAGTCCCAGACAAAAACAGAGGTTTAATGATATGGGGATCATATTGGCAGGTACGAGTTAGATTGACTCATATTCATGTACCCAATTTGTAAATTATAAGCAAAATACCTGTGAAAACGAGTCTGATGTTGCTAAACTGAATCATTTGTTGGTCGTCAAAGGTAATGTAACAGTTCTGTAAATAGCATACGATGTATCTGGGGGAAGGACAGGATAAATGAATTGCAAGGAAAAATAGGTCACATATCTTGGTGCATTCGAAATTCCATTTTGGAGCATAACAAGATGTAATATTACTGCGAACCTCATATGTGAAAGTCAAGCATTAAAAGATATATTGCTGCGGGGTCAGACACGAGCTATTATCATTTTAAACTGTCCGTGTAGAGAACAATGGCTGTTAGGAAAACATATACATATATGTATCACAGTCAAATCGCGTTATTGTAGGTGCTCAAGCAAAGCTTTCCACATGGTTAGACTATCATATAATTACCTGGGGCAGACGTTGTATAGCTGAGAAGGAAGGCCCACTCGAAAGCTATACGAAAGGCCCACTTGAAAGGTATACGAAAAGATGCAAGAATATTCGTACCTTTTGTTATTGATGCACGAACAGCTAACTGTGAAAAGAATAAGTCGCCACAAGATATAAATACACCAGATTAATCTTGTGTTCAATAATGTTCCTAAAAGCAGTATCAGCACCGAACTGCCCTATCAAATTCAAACAGATAATTACCTTAAAGAATGTTTCAAATTATCAAAATATCAAATCCAGCAATGTGCCGTATTAGTGTTTCAGCAAAGGTATCCGTCCCAGGACGACAGCTGTGGCATGTAAAAACGCATATAAATCTATAAACAAATGACAGGCATAAAGTTATCAATGGTATTCCTAAAAATGATGACAAGTCCGAACTGCCACATAAAGTTCAAACAAACAATTACCTTAATGTTTGTTCCAGGATAACAAAATCCGGCAATAAATAATGTTAGCGTGCGGTATGTGGATTCCCACGGCTGTTGGGTTTGTGTGCATCAGACATATTATTTCCCCGGGCATACATGTCTGCGTCGTGACAATGGCTGTGTTGTATTGTTGTCACATGTACACCTTAATCGCAATGTGTTTGATATGTACATTTGACTTTCCATGTGACCTGTGTGTGTGCCTTGCAGTCAGCTGTTGGGATGGGATGACAACCTTCCACTGCAGGTATGGTGACGTGTGTCACTCCGGTGATATGTCGGGCTGTTCACTCAGACCGGCCCAGCAGGTCATTTCAGGACATGTCATGTCGATTTGTCAATCAACAGGTGTATCTGGCTTTTCGTAGGAATGCCAGCAATCTGGCATATGTGTCCTGGATGTACTGCACACGCCAGACTCCATAGTGACCTGATGTTTAGTAGCAGTTTTGCATGTGCTAGGTACATTGCCATTGATGTTGGCTGACTGTCAATCTCAATTATTCCCAAATATGTCCTGCAGGGCACCGCCTCTACCAAGGCCATTCTCAGACTTGGTTACCATGAGGGAACGTGCCTGCATCCGACATTACAGATTCACTCAACAGTTGATTCAGGAGTTGGCGAACAAGCTGGCACCACATCTCCAACCGCAACACAGGTATCCTACTGCGCTGACCCCCAAGATAAAGGTGATGGCAGCCCTATATTTTTTTGCTACAGGTACGTTTCAATTAACCATAGCTGATGTTGGTGGAAAGTCACAGACGATGTTCAGCCGTGTCCTGCGTGATGTTTTGGAAGCCATGTTAGAGCACATTGATGAATTCATCAAATGTCCTACTACTGAAGAGTTAAGAGATGTCAAGGGTGATTTCTATGCCCTGGGAGGGATGCCACATGTCATTGGGTCCATTGATGGGACACATGTGGCTTTGGTGCCACCACAGGCACAGAAGCAGGCTTACCGCAACGCTAAACATTACCATTCAATAAATGCCCTTGTGGTGTGTCCTGCTAACATGTTGATTTGCCACGTTTGTGCATGTTTTCCAGGATCGGCACACGATGCATTCATCATGAGGCGTAGCAGGGTGCCACAAATGATGCTGCGGCTGCGCAACGAGCGGGCATGTCTTGTTGGTGGGTAAACTCTGTTTGTCCTGTGTGTTTCAATATCTATTGATCTTATGGCCTCTCCTGAACCACTTATTTACATGATGTATCTATGTAGGTGACTCGGGATATCTCAACATGCCATGGCTAATGACACCTCTTCGCAACCCAAGAATAGCTGCAGATCAGTGGTACAATAATGCACATGGGCAGACCAGGCAAGTGATTGAGAGGACGTTTGGCCTCCTGAAGAGCCGATTCCGGTGCCTCGATAAAACCGGCGGATCCCTCCCATATGCACCAGACAAGGTCTGTAAGATCTTCATCGTGTGCCGCATGCTGCACAACATGGCAGTTGAGAAGGCAGTACAACTCATCCTGGATCCTAAGGAGCAGAAACATCCACTCGTTGAGGATCAAGGGCTTGGTCATGATGCAAGTGATGAGGAGGAGGATGATATCCGGAGTCAGCTCATACGCAACTTCTCATAATTGGGAGTCACTGGGAATAAGTGAGCAAGCTTGTAGCATTGAGTGGGAAGTGTTGCAATGTGTGTGTCCAGCTGCCTGTATGCAAAGTGACTTTGATGTGTGTTCTGATGTGTCAGGCGAGTGCTTATGTCATGCCACACAGTAATGCGCAACGACTTACTTTGAAATTTGCATGTGTCCTACATTGTTCCTGTTTCGTAACTTCCCATATCTTTTGCAAAGATTTTTAACGGTGACCTCTTGTGTGTCTGTCATTCCTAGGTTGCTGTTCCTGTTGTCTGTTCGTGTCATCTTTGTCCTCATGCTATTTCTCATGATGATTGCAATGTGGGCTGAATCAGCATTCCATGCATGGACATGTGTAAATGTCAGTTCGGGTAAGAGATCCAAACAGGCTTTTTGGTGTTGGTATGGTTTGGGAATGTGTGGGAACTGTTTCTGTGTATGTTGTAGTACCATGCATACATGTCTCATCACCATGGATCAAATTACATGTTGCACCACTCCCATGACATGACAGTCACCCTTCTTGACAGTCATCTGTAGTGGAGTGTGAACTCTGGTGAAGGCATCAATGTGTGTAAACCTTGCCCCGGACACATTGCGGATGCCACGGGTTGACATTGTGTGTGTGACATCAAAACAACAGGCTCTATGGAGAATTGCAGCCTCTCTATGACAGCAGGATATGTTTGGCTCATCTACTTAATCTTGTGTGCCAGTACATTTGGATTTCCAACAACCATGTTGCAAAGGTGGGGGCCAGCGTATGTCCCACATGTTCTGTCAACGGTCCTGTGAGTCTGTTCGTATGGATGCATTGCCCTTTGTTTCCAGTATGTCATGTCACTGTCACGTCGCTTCCTCAGGGCCGGTGGAGAACACTGCTTTGCAAGCCTTCTCGGTAAGTGGATGAGAAATTTCATTTGCCATGAAGCCAAGAACGTGGCGCTGATGACGTCACAACGTTGCACTATATCAAATGTAAACGCATCCGTGGCACAAGTCGGGTGCCGTTAAATCAAGGATCCTCTTGTGGCGAGCTGCATATCCTGGTCACGGTAGTGGTGCTTTTGCACCATCGCACCTCATTACTCTCTGTTGAGTTCCGGCCCAGCAGCTTGTTCTGTTTGGCATTTCAAAGCCCAGTTGGATGAGCCGATGACTGGCTCTTGCGGGGCTTCCTTGTGTTTACCTAATTCCCTCCCTCATTGGACGAGCTTCTTGAGGCTCTTGCGGGGGCTGTGTAATTTTCTTGACCCTCACTGATTCCCTGGGGTAACTATGGATTGTTGGCTTTGTGTGAGACGCGCAGCAGGGCATTTGAATTTCTGTTTATTGGACTTTATTCATACACTGTTATTTTCTGGATTACCACATGGCTTTAATTGCCTTGAAGCAGCCGGCACAGTGTTATACCCCCTTCATATTGCTGCGATACTCTGCTACCTTTTATGTGTCTTCTGTGACCCCTGTGCTAGTTGCACAATCCTTGGAACAGGATCATAATATTGGCCATTTCTTTTGCAACTCGTACAACATAATCTTGGGTGTGTTATGGTGTTTCATTACCTTTACATGTGCTATGAATTCATGTAGATTGTTCATCTCTGTTTTCACAGCAGGGGATTGTAGAGCTCGTCCTGAAGTAAGCTCAAATTCGCAGTTATGTGGCTGTTAAGACTTTTTTGGGTATGTTGATAACTGCTGGATAAATACATGGAAACGTATGGCACAGCCTTCTTTGTAAGTGTGTAGTAATGTTCTTGTTCGATCCTCAGATCTAGTAGCACTTTCATTAATGTGATCCCAACTAGGATACAGTGGGTGTTGTTTTCCTTTACAGGTGTTACTGTTACAGTATAGGTCCTGAGGTATTCTGTGATTCAGTGACAAGAAGTGTTGAATCCTTATGCTTGTTGACCTTTGTTTCAGATCTCCCTCCCTGCTGTTCCCTTCCTTTCCTTCCCTTGCCTGATCACCCTTTTGAGTCTTTCATTTCTACTCAGACCAAGGGGGTATCGGGAGATGGACCACTTTGAGCATCGCACGTTTCTGAGGATTCAAGGCCCTGACAGTCACAGGCAGTCCTGTGCACATTGTTTCACCAGCAGTACAGGTAGACTCATTACATGACTGTTATTTTCTGCAGAGCAATGGCACTGGCCATGGACATTGGCTCATGCAGCATGGCCTCAACACATACTTAATGCGTTTGTGTAGTAAATGTGTTCACCACAGTACAACGTGCCTCATCTCTGTCACTGCAGATCTCTTGCCACTTTGCATGCGTCATCTATGGCATAATTGTCAAAGATTGTGCATATGGGAATATGTGTACTTTGGCAACATGCATGCAGTTCTTCATGGCTAATGATCCCTATTGTGCATGAAGTACTTGGTTGTGTATGTCTTTGCGCAGGTTGCTACCCACAACAGGCAGGCAACACCTGCTGACGCTGAGTGTCCTGGGAGCAGCTTGGCCTTTTGGAGCCTGATCCTGTGCCCATCATTTTTGGTGATAGTTCATCCATTTTCTTTGAGTGACCCATGAGTAACCAGACACTCCTTCCTTTCCATACACCTGTTACACTGTGCCTTTCTAACCTCCTTGTCTTTGTGTGCTAGTTTTAGCCTAGTTTCTCATCACTTCCGCTGTCAGGTGTTCACTCATTCCTGCTGCTGCCTCCCCTGCGGCACCGCCCCACCGAGTGCCATGATTCTGCAACACACACGCCTCCCAGATGCTCCTACCTCCCTCCACCCATTCTTAATGCAAGCAGCAGCTTGTCGGTGTCACTGTGGCGCCACCTCCGTGCCAAGGCAGGACCATCAGCGCCCACTAGCGCCTGCAACATGCACAGTGCAAGACCCTCTGGTCCTTGCATAACCCACGTAACACAACAGACTCATGCTCCAGCCACCCTCCAAGCAATGAACACCACACAATCAACCACCTGCTAACTGGCAACCCCTAAGCGCACACACGACAGCTTTGCATGCTGTGTGTGCGAGTCCTACTGCCTACACCGCGCTGCCCCGCCTAACCAGGTCATGTGCCTCCTACTGCACACCCTCTCCGTCCACCAGCACGCCATTGGACTCTGTTACCTCCTCAACACAACAGCCCCACACATTGCCTCCATTACAGTAACCTAGTTGAACGCATCCTCAGCACACAACTTCAACATTGCCATCACAGACGGATACACGTTCACCCGCAGGGACCGCACCATCATGCCAGGAGGATGAATTGCAATTCATTCAGAAGTACGCCCTCAGAGTCACATACAACACCAAGGACACACTCAGCCTTGTCAAGCACCTGCACTTCAGGTTTCACACCAACCCCTTGACCACCCTCAGTCTAACACTCATCTACAGATCTCCAGGCCCACAACCACAATTCCGCTAAGCCATTTACAACTACATCAGCACACAGGCCCTCGCCTCCACAGACTACATGTGGCTGGGGGACAGCAACTTCTGGCTGGAGGACAACCACACCACCATCCTTCATTGGTACATCAACATTTGCATACAGTTCTCCGACAAGCAACACACTGCCCCACGCTCCGCTACAGATCCCCCAAAGATGGTTGATCTAATTCGCCACTGATGAGCTGTGTGGCACCCTCGCCCAGGACACTCCAACCAATGCCACTGCCACACCCTACAACCTCACACACTGGAGCAGTGACTGATCCAACACTCTTGCCACATTGGCATACTTTCCTGTGAAGCACAACAACAGTTAACCCACCTGGGACAAGGCAGACCTACTGGACTCATACAGGTCTAGCCAGACTCTCGTGCAAACCTTGTGAAACGAACAACCATCAGTTACCTTTCAGCCCAGAAACCCGCAACACACAGACATCACCATATCATCCGCACTGACAAGAGGACATCCTTCAGGTAGGGCATAGGAACCAACACACACAAAATCAAGGAGCTCATCAGCATTGTGAGTGAACTATCTAACCCCAGCTCTCCATCGAAAAGAAATCCCACCCTTAGGCAAAGGGAATCCCTCGCAACATTCTACCACTGCAAGCTCGTGGACGTACATGACAGCTTCACCACACAGAGGCAGACAGCGCTATTATCCACAGGACATACCCCCCTCAGGTTCTGGACTCCCATCAACAGGAAAGACACCACCCTGATCATGTACACCATCCACTCTGGCTCTACATCTGGACCCTTCACACACAACATCTCAATCACAGCATACCCCATCCATGAAGCCCACCTCCGGCACGTCATGAATGTCTCCTTTGAGCACGCCACATTCCATGGGACCTGGAGGCATGCAGAGACTCAGGCCCTTCTTTAACAACGGACGGCAGTACCGCAGGATCGCCTGGAACATCGCCCTGCTTCCCTACCCGGCAAATGTCATCAAGAAGACAGTTTGACCAACTCCCTCCAAACAAACACCTCCAGGCAACCCGCCCCAGTCCATCTTTAACAGTAATCACACCACTGCAACCTCCCTCATTGCCACCACCAACGACATCTTGGACCCTGCTCAACAATGGTGAGACCACCACCCTCACCCCCTTGACCTCTCAACGGCATTCTACACCATGTGCTACACACTGTCAGATCACACATCTCTAACACTGGGATCCAGAGGAGGGCCCAGGATTAAATCGCCAAGTACCTCACCAGCAAGGCCCAGGGAGTCCGCCTCCCCTCTTCAGCACATAGTACACTGGGGTCATCGGACCCATGCCCCAGGGCTCATCTCTCAACGTGACAATCTTCAATGTCTCCATGATCCCTCTCCACCATCACATGCGCACACGACCTCATCATCATGTCTTATGCCATTGACACCCAGCTGCTCCTCACCCTCACCAAAGACCCAGCCACTCCCAGATCCAAACATCAAGAAGGCATGAGGTCCGTTGACAAATGGATGAACATCAGCCACCTGAGGCAGGACTTGGACAAGACTGGGGTCCTCATCTGAGGATTGTCCCCTTACGGCTGGGACTAGTCCTTGTGTCACACCGGCCTGGGCAACGCACCAGTACACAGTGGCCACGCACGCAAGCAGGTGTTCATCGTACACTCCTCGCTCACAATAACCATGCAACTCAACACCATCTCTACCTCATGGTGCAACTCCCTCCGCATGCTGCAAATGATCCTCAGATAGATCCACTCCTAGGCAAGACAGACAGTCACCCAGGTCCACGACACCAGCCGGGTCAACTACCGCAACACAATCTATGCAGGAACAATAGCCAGACTCCAGGAGTACTTGTACACATACAGGGTGCATCCGCACACCTCATCCTCAACATCCACTGCCACAGCCACATGACCGTCCACCTGAGATACCAACATTAGGCTCATTGTCAACTGCATGATCACCTTCAGACTCCTCAGCCACACTCAGGAGGCACTCCACAACCCCAGCCCCAAAGATGAACATGGACGTCTCCCATCCAACACCCCATTGCCCCAACTCCGTCCAGCCAACCTTGCCCTGGGCACCATTCATCACATCCACAGTACAACTGCATGCGGGAGATAGTTCTCCCACTTCACCAAACAGACCTGGTACTCACTCCCTGGGCACCTCCATTACCTCTACGCCGTTCATGAAACTCTTCCAAACCTGTCTGTCCGAACAGTATGGCAAGCCCTGCCCCCACCCCTCAGCAGCTTGAAACCATCACAGGTGAGTATTGCGCTCCATGTATGTATTTGATGATACATTGTGACCTATGTGAGTCCTCGACTGTACTCAGATCCCAGTGTATGGATGGCTTGAGTTTCTTCCACACTCAGGCATACTTTGAAAAATCCCCACACGTATGTTGTTGAATCATGCTAAATGACTGCAACATCAATTTTCCTTGTGATAGTTTTGTTTATTTATCTGTCTTGTGCGTGAATCGTGAGTACGTGATAGGTGCTGTACAAAAATGCAGGGAACCCAAAGTTCACAGAGGGAGATGTGATGCCTTGCAGTTGGAGTCAACAGAGTCCAGACCACAGTGCATAGCATCATTGTTCAGACAGCAACCAGCAAGCCCATGTGGCAGAGTAGGACAGTCAATCAGGTGATGCTGTTGCACACAAAGTCCAGGTGCCAGACCAGGTGACCTGGGAGATGCTCATGGCCCGCTGCCTCTCACTGTCTTTTCCGTTTGACGGCTCACCTTCCTCGGGGGACCCTCATATGCAGGCCTTGACGATGCATGGGATGCTCCGTCAGACGATTCCTCCTCCTCCTCCCTCCCTGTGCCTGGTGGGGGTCTTCGCCTAGAAGTGTCTTGCCTGGTGACACACGGAGGGTGCTCCATGTTGTCTGTGATCCGACCGAGTGAATGGCTTATGTCCCTTTGCACCGCGAGGAGCTCACTCAGCCAGTCTTGCCTCCATCCGTCCTTGGTGTTCTTGTTGACTGGCGTGTTACTCGGCCTGCAGGTTTTTGATCGCTGTGAGGGTCCTCACTACCTGGCTGATCTCCCTGGTGTCCCGCCGGTATGCCTCCATGATGTTGCGTAGTTCAGACATACCGGGCCCTACAGCTGGCTGGCCTCCGCCTGCTGCCACGCCCACCACCCCTGCCCACATGAGCCTGGCCTGCCGTTGTGGGCATATCGGGTCAACGGAACCCCTGAGGGATGGGAGTGGTGGTGTTGTCTGCCACCTACTGGGTGCCTGGCGAACCTTGTCCCTCATTGTCAGACTGGCTCAGTTGTTCACTGTGGGCAGGGCTCCGAGATGTCTGCTGGGATGTGGCAGGAATCGTTGTGGTGGTTGGCGCAGATGTTCCTGTTCCAGGTGCTGCACGGGTTTGGACACCAGTGGTGCCAGGATGGTCGGGGTCATCCGTGGACTGGTGAGAGGCGTCGCTGTCGGTGTGATCAGGGTCCTGCGGAGCCTGGGACTGTGATTCATCTCCCCCATTGTTGGGGGTAGGTTCCGCACGTTGCCCTGTGGGTGTGAGACAGTGAGAGACAGACAATGTTAATGTAATTTAATGCAACATACATTTTTCATACACATTGTAGTTGGCACTGTTCCACCTGGTAGTTCTCTATGCTTTGGATTGACCCCAAGGATCACTTGTGGATGGGTAAGTTGTGGGGTCAGATTGATCTTTGCTCCGGAGTCATTGACATGTTTACAATAACTGGCACAGCCCTGCATATCAGCAGGGATTCGCCAGTCATTGTGCACCACAGCTATGCCAGCATGGATGCAACACATTTACAATTTGGAGCACCGTGGGGGAAAACGGCACAGCTGCATCACGCATCTGTGCCTTAGAAGTGGTGCATTGCTTGAGTTGCGTCACCAGCGCAACACAGCTCCAGCAATGCTCTGTGGGGCCCTATCTGCACAATGCTGCGTCAATCCTTACGCCTGCTTCAAGCATGCACAAGGTTTTGACGCAGCGTGGGCTTAAAAGTGACTGAGTGAAATCTTGTAGATTTCACATAGCCACTTTTGGGAGGTGTTGAAGCCCCGTAAACGCCCACCCGCCCCCGCCCCCCTGCGCCAGAACACCTACTTCTGGCGCAGGGCTTCAGAACGTGACACATCTCCCAGATGCGTCACCTTGTAAATACCCAGCACCATGGCTCCACTTTAGTGCCGCTGCAACGTCACAAAAGTGAAATAACGGCGGCATGAAAAAAGCGCAAGGGGCTTGTGAATATGCACAGTGCATTTTTCTTTGGATGCTTCAGCAGATCTGTATTGGTTTCGTTGTGTTACATGCCCATTGTGACAGTGGGCCACTCCAATGCCTGTCCCAGGAGGGTATGTTTGTATCCTTCTCCCCTCTGCCTTACACCTTTCTCCCCTCCACCTTGCACCCTGCTCCACCTCCGCCTTGCACCTTTCTACCCCTCCACCTTGCACCCTTCTCCCCCTCCACCTTGCACCCTTCTCTCTCTCCACCTTGCACCCTTCTCACCTCTGCCTTGCACCCTTCTCTACCTTGCACCCTTCTCCCCTCCGTCTTGCATCCTTCTCCCCTCTGCCTTGCACTCTTCTCCCATCTGCATTGCACCCTTCTCTACCTTGCATTCTTCTCGCCATCTGCCTTGCACCCTTCTCGCCCACCCCCTTGCACCCTTCACCCAATGGAGGGGGCTGCCACCTGGAACAATGGTACCATTTCAAGAGCATGATGTACTACGGCTGGCCCTGACTGGGCTCACACCAGATGCACTGGTGATCCGGGGGGGGGGGGGCAAGAGCCCCCCTTGCCCCCCTGCGGACACCCTTGCAATTGGGTTTGATTTGGAGTCCCACAATAAATTTTGTGACACCCACCCTCCCAGCATACCGGACGTCCATTTGTGGGTCTGTGCTTCCTGTAGCAAGGGACATAGCATGGCCTTGCTTTCTCAATAGGGCATACACATGTTAGTGGCATTAGCGTTGTTTTTGGATGTAGTTGTGGGCGGTGGACGCTTGGTGGTTTGTGCGGGCCTTTTTTGTACTTGGGGTGTGGATGCCATTACCCCCATGTTACATGAGTTGTTTGTGTACTCACCAGGCTCTATGACTCCTTCAATTCCATGTACTCCCACCGGTGGTAGCAGGGCCATCACCTTCTCCTCCCAGGGCCGGTACTGTACTGGTCTGCGGGGACCACCACCTCCAGTGTGCTGGCTCTGTGCGTACTCTTCGTCCATTTTCCGCTTGATCATCCTCAGCCGATCGTACCACCTGGCCTGGCACTCCTTCCTTGTGCATCTGATGGGTGTAACAGCATTCACCCTATTGACTATCCTCTCCCACAGGCGTGTTTTCTCAGCTATGCTGGTCCGTATGACCAATGCGCCAAACAGCTGTGGCTCGACTCTGATGACTTCATCTACAAGGATCTCCATCTCCTCCTTTGTGAACTTTGGATTCTTCTGTGCGGACATGGTGTGGGGTGACGGTGTGTATGGATGTGGGTGTGCGGGTCTGAATGTGAATGGGGGTATGTGTGAAGGTGGATGTGTGCAGTTGGTGGTGTGTTGTCAGTGTCTCTTGCTAATTGGGTATGTTGCAAAGGATCATGGTTGGTGTGTGTGGGCCCTTTTTATTGGTCCACTTGTGAGTGGGGCTTAGTTTGAATTTTTGGTGGGTGTGTTATAAGGGGTGGTTCTGAGTTAGCCCCTCAGCTTGCCTGTTTGGATCTGCCCAGGACATTCATTTCCATGGTTTGTACACTGGAGACGTATTTTGTGGTGTTGTGCGAGTCGTTTTCACCCTCCTTGTGCTGTTTTACAGTGTCCGCGTGGTTCAGTATGGCTCGTTTACTTGTATTTGCATCTGTTTAATTGTCCAACGCGACGTTCTCACAGTACGAGTCGTTTTCTACCTTCTTGTGCTGTTTTTAGGGGTTTGCGTGCGCTTCGTTCAGTGTGGGTTTGTCTCGTTTTTGATTTTGTGGCTCGCTCATACGCAAAGTTTTCCGTATGAATCGCATTTTGATTCCCCGGTCTGGATCGTACTTCTCGGGTCGTTTGGCATGTTTACGATTCGTACGGTTCACTTTCAGGGTCCGTATTGTACGGATTTTCCCTTGCTTTTCGTACGGTTCGCAAAGATTCTGACGTATTTTTTTCCTACGGATCTTACTGCGCGATTCGGACGGATTTGTACGATTTGTACGAAAAGGGCTACGAATTCGAATCGTCGTTCGGATTTGTTTCCCGAATCGGAATCGACCCCATAGTGTACCTACTCCAATTTCTAAAACAGTACAAAAATCATTAAACTCAGGAAAAGTAAAAATGACTATTCCTACTACAATAACTACAACAGTAGGGAAAGCTATGGATTGCACAGGGAAAACTTTTACTATTCCCACCTCAGACAGTGCAATAATAGGGAAAGTATTTAATTGCCTGAGGGAGGATAAAAGTTACTTATACAAGCTAAGACAGTGGAACTCTTCAAGAAACTAGCACCTGACCTGCTATCCCTATTTCTTATATATGTGTAGGCAAATACCCAAAATATGTGTGTGAACGCTGTAAGCGCACCCACTGTCACGGTGCAGTCCAATACGGGAATTAACAATGTTTAACATAAGCAAAGAGTGCACCACTAGAAAATAAACAATTACACGGTAAATTAACCAATCTGTGTTCATAGATGTTTTCTCAAAGTCTTCATTTATTCAAAAAGTTAAAACAATTCAAGTTGAAAAGAACAGCCGACGCGTATCATCCAAACAGATGGACTTCTTCAGGGGTGTAGAATAACTGATATATATATACACACATCAACATTTAATACATGACAAAAAAAGCATTAAATTACAAACATAACACTTTACAATAAAACTAAAAACAATGAAAACAATATGACAGGACCACTCTATACGTAAATTTATAACAAGAACAATAATAAACACATGTACAATAACTCACCAAGACCTAAAACACTGAATCCAAATATTATTATGAAAATACATAAATGTACATATATTACATTACCATATAGTGGTAAGCAGGATATTTATCAATATGAAAAAACAGAGGGTTTAGGGAGGAACAAATCAGTCAAGAGAGGAGTATAGAGTACCTCTGTTAGGGAAACGTTACTCCAGGGATAAAAGTATAGATGAATGCCCATGTGCAGGTAACAAAACCCCTGGGAAAATGAAGTTGGAATAGACAAGGGCGGCCGTTACGTGGTCAATGCTGGCATGAGATCCTCAGTGTAAATAGTGAGGAGCTACAGAAATAACTGCAAACGTGAGTATATTGTCAATGATACCCACCATCTATGAGGGACGCCTAACGTGTAGCTTAGGGGTATCCAATAGAGCTTAGACCAGCGGAGGAAGGATAAAACGTACTATTCCAACTCCAATCACTGTAACAGTAGGGAAAGTGTTGCATTACAGAGGTGTACAATTTACTATTCCCTATCCAGTCAGTGCAATAGTAGGCAAAGTGTTAGGTTGTGGAGGGGTAAAATGTACTGTTCCCACTCAAGACATTAGAAAAGTAGGGAAAGTGTTGGATTGCGAAAAGGTACAATTTACTATTCCTATTCCAATCTGTGAAACATTAGGGAAAGTGTTGGATTGTGGAGAAGTAAAATGTTATACTCCCACTCCAGTCAATGGAACAGTAGAGAAAATGTGGGATTGAGTAAGGACCAAATTTACAATTCCCAATCCAGTCAGTGCAAATGTTGGGAAAGTGTTGGATTATGAAGGGGCAAAATGTACTATTCCCACTCCAGTCAGTTCAACAGTAGGAAAAGTGTTGAATTGCAGAGGGGTAAAATCTACTATTTCCACTCCAATCAGTGCAACAGTAGGGAAAGTGTTGGATTGCGGAGGGGTCAAATTTACTACTCCCACTCCAGTCAGTGCAACAGGGAAAAAGTTGGACTGCGGAGAAGTCAAATTGACAAGTCCCACTCCAGACAGTGCACCAGTAGGGAAAGTGGTGGATTGAGGAAGGGTAAATTGTACTATTCCCACTACACTCTATTCAACATCAGGGGCAGCTGGTGACATTTGAAATTGGTAGGGCATAGAAGTTGAGGATAAGTGTTATGTCGATGGCGAGCGAGCCGACTATCATAGGAAGGACTCGAGGAGAGAGGGACTTGCAAAGTGTGTGCAAATGGAGCATTGCACAGCAAATTTGAGAGGGCAAGCATTTACAAAGCAATTCTGAAGGTGTAGGCTTGAAATATACAAATGCATTACAAAATACCCCATATCTTACAGCACTAAACATATCCAATTTGACTGTCGTGTACACATAGTAGTGCAACATGTAAGCTTTTAATGATCTTACTAGGTAAATCCTACACCCTTACCACATTCCTGATGAACAAGTGTAGTGCATTTGTGACACTTGTCTTGTGCTACCTTTGGATTTTACACAATCCCTATGATTTCAGCCACAGCATAAATGGCAGCACCCCCACTCTGAAAATTGTTCCCAGCACCCCTGCAGCCTTCAATTATCGCAGACCTGATCAATAGACCTTGAGCTCATGCACTTTCATTGTGGGCCTGACGGTGCTGATCATCATGCCAGTGTACTCGCTGATCATGTACCTGCAACGTGTGGGTGTAGGGGGCTGTCTTTACTAGTTCAATTCTTTCTGATTACCGCCAAAACTAAAAAAATTGCCTATTGATATAGACTTATTGGTAATATTTTGTTTTATTTTACGGTGGAATATGTGGTATAATGCTTTTATTGTTCTGGTGCATGCTTGTGATCCTTTATTAAGGTTTATCATCTTGCATTTTTTCACGCTGCATTTGGAATCAGAGGATTTCCAGGCGGCCATTAGCGTTCCGGTACGGGCAGTTAAGTACCTTGCTTCGTGGTGCAGTTGTTGCCTCTTCAACTCTAATAAACTTGAAAATGATGATCCACCTCGACTCCAGAGTAAATCTGCAACGTATCTCTGCACCTTTATAGAAGGGAAAGGTCCTGGCTTTTTGACAAGTCGCTGAGAAACAATTCTGTAGAGATTGTTTTCGGACCCCGTTGTATCTTTTACCTTTATCAGTCGATACATTAAGTTCGTTCTTTACAGAGGACTAAACCTTGATGAAAGAATCTGGACTGCAAGTGTTTGATTGATAACTCGTGTTTTCAACAAATTGTTAAATTATGTAATGCATGTATGAACTGAGCTACACGATTAAAAGGGAGCCCCCATCACATTTCATTGCACTCAGTTATTGTTGTTTTTTAAGATCTGAAACAAATATCCTCGTCCTTGTAACATTAAAGCAGCATGGGCTTGCACTGTCGCCAGCAACATGTGCGTTCTTTTAACCAATCAATCAATCAATCAATCAATCACGGCATTTATATAGCGCGCTACTCACCCGGGAGGGTCTCAAGGCGCTGGGGAGAGGGGTATGTTACTGCTCGAACAGCCAGGTCTTGAGCTGCTTCCTGAAGGAGAGATGGTCTTGGGTTCGCCGAAGGTGGGTGGGGAGGGAGTTCCAAGTCTTGGCTGCCAGGTAGGAGAAGGATCTTCCTCCGGCGGTGGCTCTGCTGATGCGTGGTACGGTGGCGAGTGCGTGGCTGGTCGATCGTAGCTGGCGGGTGGGAGTGTAGAAGGTCATGTGGTCGTTGAGGTACTTGGGGCCCAGGTCGTGGAGAGCCTTGTGTGCGTGGGTGAGGAGTCTGAACGTGATTCTCTTGCTGACGGGGAGCCAGTGCAGGTCTCTCAGGTGTCCGGTGATGTGGCTGTGTCGGGGGATGTCCAGGATGAGTCGTGCGGAGGCGTTCTGGATGCGTTGGAGTCTTCTCTGGAGTTTGGCTGTGGTTCCGGCATAGAGGGCGTTCCCGTAGTCCAGTCGGCTGGTGACGAGTGCCTGGGTGACGGTCTTCCTGGTTTCAGTGGGGATCCATCTGAAGATCTTGCGGAGCATGCGCAGGGTGTTGAAGCACGAGGAAGAAACGACGTTGACTTGTCTGGTCATTGACAGGGAGGAGTCCAGGATGAAGCCCAGGTTGCGTGCTTGGTCCATTGGTTTGGGAGCCATAGATGGTTTTGTTTGATTCAGACAAAACTGTACAATGCGATGCCAAAGAAAACCACATGAGTCTTAATTTAAAAAAATTGATAAGGTGTTCAGCAGCATCACCAGTGGGCATCAGAGGGTGGAAAGCAAAGGATCACGGAAAACGACTCCAATGAGCTAGTTTAAACGGGAATGTAAAACAGAAGGATGACCAGTCAAAGCTAGACTAAACGTTTCAGTGTTGTTTCACTTCGGGCTAAATATATTAGTCTCTGATCATAATCAAAACGCAAGTGTTCAGTCACAATGTACACAGATCGCTGCACACGGGGGGGTGGGGGGATACGCGGGGGTGGGGGCCGGGAAATTAAATTTAAAACAGAAAACGTACCTCACAGCTGTTCTGCGCCACCTCTGCTCCCCTTGGCGCCGCCACGAAAGGCACTCGAGTGGACTGGCAACCCATACCCCTCTCAGCCAATCCTGGCGCAGCCAGCAGCGCCAGGAATGGCTTAGGGCACGTTTACTCTTCGCCTGCCGCCTGCCCATTAGGAGACCGAGGGGCTCCTAATGGGCATGCGCAAGCCAGTGCAACACAAGTGCGCATGACTGGGCACGGGCGAATTATTCGCTCTCCTTCCCCACTCATGCACACTTGTGCTGCTGTGGTAAATAAAATTACCCGGACATAATTTCTATACATTAATAAAGAATAAGGATAGCTCATAAAATGAGAGCCAGAGTCCGTGGTGTCCGAGTCAAAAGGGCTTTATTTCAATGGCTCGAGCTGAGGAAATATAATTTTTGATCGAGTAGTGTTCCCCAGCGCGTACCCCACCGTCTCCATGTACTAGCTTGCAGTGCATGTGATTTCCCTCCTGTGCCAGCTACGAAGACGCAAATACATTTGCGTCCATCTTTAACATGTCCTCTTTCAGATCCGCCATGAACGGATTGAATATTCAGTTCCTATATATGCCGTGCCACCGTCTTTTTGTGGTGCACTTTACACGTTTTTCAGCTCTGGCGAAGTAGGCCCTGATCTGCCATTGAGCCTTTTTCCTGCTTCCCGACTCTGAGGGCCTCAACCCAGGCTGCCTCTGTACCAGTGACCCCTGCCTTACTCCTTGCGCGGCTCCGGCGCATAGCCCAGCCTTCTGCCTGCCAAGACTGCATTCAACCTTCGAATTATCTGCTCCACTCCTCGAAAATACATTCCTGTCTCGTAGCTCAAGTAAACATCCTCCCAGCTGCAGGAGCAGTGGGCCCAGTCTTTCTGTCTCCGTGCAAGTAATTCATAGACTCCGTTGCCATGGTAGGCCCATGCCCCCTCACCTCGCAGGCCGACATGTAGACACATGTACACGCACTCACAACTAGTATAGGGTAGCCTCCGCCCGAGAGACCTTTTCCCTTCCAGATACTACAGTTCCTTAAACATATGATATCAGATACGATTTGGGATTAGGTTGTTCTGACATCCTAGACTTATGTCTACACTTGTAGTGCTAAATGTCAAGTCCCCTTCACCCTCCAGTTACACGTCAGACTCACGTCAAGCTGCTGCGCGCGCATCTCTGCCATATATTTTTGCTGACATTGCAGGATTCTCTTCTGGATCCACCTACTTGTGACCTCATGATAAGTGACGTTTCTAGTACACGCCTTCATGCACGCCTATTGTAACGCCTTTTCTATGACGTATTCATGTTTTATCTCTCTTTTTCCAGCTGTTACGCCTACTGCATGTTCGTTTAATGTAATGCATTGACTATATATATGAACTTCTGTAAATAATATGTTGTCTGTCTGCCCCTTCCCGAACCTATGTGGTGACGGAATGGTATGCCACCTTGGCTCGAGCCAATAACCCAATTCCTTTTTAAGGAATAAAACCCTTTTGAGTAAACCTCAATATCCCGGATTTTGCCTCTTATTTCTCTGAGTTATTCTTATTGATTATTGATTATAAATTATGCATAGGTAATTGATTTTACCACAGTTCTGGCGCCCGAACAGGGACCCCTCCCCCACCCCACGCGCCGGAGGTGCGTTGCAGGCCTAGCCCCCTGCCACAGCCGGACGGACAACTACGCGTACCCGCAGGATTTCCTGTATCTCCCTCAGGCCAACGGAGGTGACTGAGGCTGCGATCGACACCCAGACGAGGCGGTGAGGAGTGCGGAGGATCCCGACCTGAGCCTAGCTGAGAGAGCAAGATCCGAGGTATACGGAGGCCCACCAGGTTCCGAAGTTCTGAAGTATCTGCGTCGCGAGTCGAGTCCGAATCCAGTCCGAGCCCAGTCCAGTCCAGGGTTTCCGAGGCCTTCTGTTTCCGTGCTTCCTGGTGAGTACCGTTGCTAGGGACGCATCCTGACGTGCGCATTAGTTTGTGCCGGTCAAGACGGGTTCGGGTACACGAGCCTGGTCTGCACTGTTTAGCAGTGTATCTATACTGTTTAGCAGTATATCTAGTTTGCATCTGTAAAAGGTGTATCTGTGCCGTTTAGCGGTACATCCTGTTTCCTGTAGTTGGTAGGCTTTCATTGTAATTAATGTGGTTTCGTTCCTGAAATGTCTTTAAGTGATTTAAATGTCGTGGTATGAGTGAATGTTCGATCATCTATTGTGCTTAAACGTGTTCATGTTCAGTGTGTCCATATCTGAGTAAGAACCAAGTAGCCAGATTTCAGAATGCCGTTGTTCTCCAAACTAAGACAAATAAAAACCCGTAAAGGGGTTCTAGAGGAAGCTGTTCCCATTCCACCTAGGGACACTCCAGGGTACTTCATGTACCATAAGCACGGCCTAGATGCCGTTTTATTTCTCGACTTATGGGTGGATTACACTAAAGAACTGTCAGAGAATCAGAGATGGCCCGCTGCTGGGACATGGGATGCAGATTGCATCATGAGAGTAGAAGAAGCTTTATGGAAAAAGAAAGCCAGGCAGTCACAGAAAGATGCCATCGAGTTGTGGCGTAAAGAATCGCATAGGCGCACAGAAAAAGCACACAGACTAGAAGAAAAAAGTAAGGAGGAGCTTGACAAGACCCGAGAAAACGCATTAGTTGAGGAAGGTATCAGAGTAAAACTAGAACAAGTAGACAGACAGCGAAATACACTTATGAATGGCATGTTCCCCATACTGTCAAAGGGCTTGCCAAAGGCTTCTCCGGAAGTACCGAAGGACCTACCACCCCCAATGCTCCCGACTAAAACACACCAGAAGACAGCAAAGGACATATTCCTTTCTTCCTATTTAGACGATGTAGCTCCCGCATATGTTAATACCGCATTGCCACAAGTGCCTGCACCCGACGGTCAGGACAATTATGCTCTTCCTCCCCGACAAACTACTCCTCCCCCGATCCCTGCACCCCCTACTACCCTTGATACGAATCCGACTAACCCTTTCGGAGCCGGCGCCTCAGGAGGCGCGTCCGGAGGAGCGATAGGTTTCCAGACCCCGCCACCCACCCATCGTATGACCTTTAGAGAAATAGCGCAACAGCGTACACCTAGAACAGATATTACAATTTATGGAGATCGCCTTGCAGACTGTAGATATGATCCAGTACCTGGTAAAAAGAGTGACGAGAGAATGTTACTCGCATCAGTACGTTTACGGCGAGTCACGAACTTCCTGATGACACTACCTGGAATGACAGAACACTTAGATCGAATATATAAGTTTGTTCAGACAGGAGTAGGGCCTGAAAGTATTAAGGAGGCCATGGCCTATCAGAAAGTGGATACTAAAGGCAAGATATTGCGGTTTCTTATAAACTGCTTCATTAGAGAAGTGGATAGGCCGGGTATGAACCCGGAGGATGTAAAAGCACTCCACAAATGGGGTCAGCATATAGCAGATGGACAGCATGACAGAGAGGCCTGTGTAGATAATATGTACCGAAGAATCAGAACTGCAATAAATAAGATGCATGAGAAAAGACAGCCCGTACCGGAAGTAGATTCCGACAAACATGAATCCACGGAGGAGGAGGCAGAGGAGGAAGTCGAGACACCAGAACACACACAGCTGCCAGCTAGAGAAATGATAGCTTATGTAGGTAAAGGAAGACCATTTAACAATTCGATGCGCCCAGTACGCCCAGAAAGTAAAAGGTTATATCAAGAAGCCATGTGTAATCCTAGAACACTCGAACACTTATTCCAAGCCACTGACAGAATACTTCAAGAACGAATGGGGTACCATGTACTCGATTCTATGGATGAACAAGAATTAGCCAGGTCAGCCGTGCAATGGGCTGACAGCTCTGAGAAATATGGTGATGATGCGTTAGCACATACGTTCCTGAATTTGACTCCGAGTGAACAGCGTTTAGCTGGTATGTACATGATACAACATCTGCTTTTATTATATAAAAGCCAACATTCTGATCCAGGCCCTCTGCCTGACATATTAATAGAACTGGTCACGAACAGATGGAAAGGTCTAGGTACCGATCTGATTAAAGTTATTCTAGAACACCGCCACAAGTATAGTACATTCTTATGTCCGCAGATCAACTCAGCACCCGTTATGGAACGAAAAAACATGTATTATATGGATAGACAGAATCCGTTGCGAGAAGTGCATCCCGTACAGAACGCAGACAACACGCTTAGACGTGTGTTTGTGTATACACCTGTAACTAAAATTGAATTGTTGGAAATGAAGAAACTAGTACCCAGTCATGATAAAGATCCCGCAGGGTTTCACCGCGAAATAAAGGATATGTTATTAATGGGCGATTACACTTATCCCGATCTTATGAAAATACTGAAAGTATTACTACCTCCAGGCATATACGAGAAACTCAATGAAAAAGAGTGGGAGGTGGGAGAGGCAAAGGTTGATTGGGCTGCATTACAAAATGAAGAAGATACCCGAGTGCCAGGCCTAGGGCTTGGGGACAAGGTTAAAGCGTTACCAGGTTTATTAGTACAAGTGTTGCCACGTTTATTGAGTACGAAAAAGGAAGATTGGGGTGCTATCTCAGCATGCAAACAGAAACCTGATGAAGACACTAGTGATTTCTATACACGATTTGAGAAATGTTTTGGTATAAATAGCGGTCTGAAAGCAAGTAGCGAGTCATATCCACATCTTTTTGTAACGAAATTAGTCGAGAATTCCTTGCCCCAGGTTAAGAATAGAGTACTGAAAGTAGAAAGCACTTGGCAGGCTAATACCCCTTCACAAATGTTACAAATGTTACAGTACCACCAGAATAGGCTTAGGGAAGAACAGGAACATGAACAAAGACGTATGAAAGATACAAAAATGAAAATGTTAGTTGCTCAGTCGGTTCCTGCCGACGGTCAGAAAAAGGGTGCGACCCATCCCGGCAATTCAACAGTTCCTGTAAAGGGTGTATGTAATTACTGCAAACAGCCAGGTCATTATATAAACGATTGTGCAGTTCTGAAACATAATATCGCCACGGGTAAGACTAAAGAGAGACCGCGTCCTCCTAGACAAGATCAGACTTCACAACAGGTACCCCAGAATATACAACATATTGCACCCATGCCAGCCTCCACACAGACCGTAGCGATACCCCAACAACAGCCCATTACCGCAACACAAAACACAACACAGCAGATGTATCAGTATGCACAGAACGATTACCCTGATTACCAACGATACACATGAAACAGCCTGGAGAGGGAATTCCGCTTGCCTCTTATTGAAGTCCCTGTAGATCAAAATGGTCCCTATGTACATAGTCAAGTATTAGGGAAAGACAGAAAGTTTCTCATCGATACAGGGGCAAGCAGAACCACGATAAGCCACAATGAAGTACCAGGGGCACCCCTCTCAGGCTCACAGAACGTGTCCCTTGGATTTTCAGGAAAACCCATTATTAATGAAGTATCACAACCCCTCCCTCTTGCAGTAGGTCCTCTGACACGGACTACAGATTTATTGCTCACGAAATCATGTCCAGAAAACCTGTTAGGCATAAAAACGTTGAAAGCTCTAGGAGCTATTATATGCTGTTCTCCTGAGGGAGTACGATTGTTTTTGCGAGATTTCAAAGGCCATTATGTATTGAGAGATATGGATCCCCGGCTACAGAACGTCCCTGCACACTTGTGGGCGCAGGGCCCCACTGATGTAGGTTGCATGCACATTACTCCATATCGGGTCACACTCAAGGCAGGAGTGGTATTACCACGAATACGACAATACAAGTTACCTCCAGATGCTGTAGTGGCTTTACTGAGAATCATTGACGAGCTGATTGCACAAGGAGTGGTTGTGGAAACTGACTCCAACGTGTGTAATTCCCCTATCATTCCTGTTCTTAAACGAACTGACCCAAATGCTCCACCTGTTTATCGATTGGTTATTGATCTGCGCGAATTGAATAAATGCATTGTACCACAGTACCCCGTGGTCCCAGATATCTCTTCATTACTAACTGCTATTGATTCAGAAGCAACGTTCTTCACTGTAATTGACCTCAAGAACGCTTTCTTCAGTGTTCCCATTGGTCCGGAAAGCCAATATTTGTTCGGATTCAGTTTAAATGGACGATCTTTCAAATTTGCCCGTGCACCTCAAGGATTCACAGAAAGCCCCAGCATCTATAGTCAAGCATTGAAAAAACAACTCGACAGCATCCACATGCCAGTTCACACTGCCCTGCTTCAGTATGTCGATGATCTGCTGATCACTGCTCGAAGCGAATCCGAATGTGAAAATGCATCACTGACTGTTTTGAACTTCCTGGCCGATAAGGGACACAAGGTGTCTCCTTCGAAGCTACAATTCTGTGTTCAGCAAGTTGTGTACCTGGGTCACTTGCTGTCCAAAGTGGGAAAGCAGCTCACACCTGATCGCATTCAGTTAATTGTTAATATGGCACCACCCAGAACACAAAAGGAAGTACGGGCTTTCATAGGCCTCACTTCATACTGCAGACAATGGATTCCCCAATATGCATTTTTAGCTAAACCACTCATTCAGTTAACGACACAGGAGGCAGCGACTTCGACTGTCCTCCCTTGGACTCAGGAACATACACAAGCTTTTGAAGACTTGAAGAAAGCCTTATGTCAAGCACCTGTTTTAGCAACACCATGTTACAGTAAGCCTTTTACACTTTTTGTCACAGAACGTGAGGGTACTGCTTTGTCAGTCCTCACTCAGGAACAAGCAGGTTCACACAAGCCTTGTGCTTACTTTTCTAGCACATTAGACCCAGTAGCCCAGGCCCTTCCGGCGTGTTTGAAATCAGTTGCAGCAACAGCTTTAGCAATCAGACAGAGTGATTCTATTGTGTTAGGACATCCATTGACAGTACAGGTTCCGCATTCTGTAGAAGTCCTTTTGAATCGGACTCAAACCCAACACCTGACCATAGCAAGATTGACAGGTTACGAACTGACATTGTTTCAACCACACATCGAAATCAGACGCTGCAGCACATTAAATCCTGCCACGTTATTGCCAATAAATGGAGTAGATCCATTGGCACATGATTGCATTGAAGTTATTACTATCACAACAAAACCCAGACAAGACTTGACAGATGTTCCGTTACCAGATCCAGACCTGACACTGTATGTGGATGGTTCATGTATGAGAACAAGAACAGGTGAATTAGTGGCAGCCTACGCCGTCACGACAGACACGGAAGTCATTGAAACCAATTGTATTGACACTTTGTCAGCTCAAGCAGCAGAGCTTATTGCTCTGACACAAGCATGTATTCAAGCTAGAAATAAGAGAGTCAACATATATACTGATTCACGTTATGCATTCGGAGTCGTACACGACTTTGGAGTCCTTTGGCGAGAGAGAGGTTACTTAACTTCTCACGGTGCCAACATTCAACACGGTCCCCTCATTCAAGCTTTGTTAGATGCAATACATCTACCCACTGCAATCTCTATCATGAAATGTAAGGCACATACAAAGGTTACTGATATCATTTCCCAGGGTAACGACCTGGCAGACCGAACAGCAAAACAAACTGCTCAGAACCGAACTCATGTAACTGATCAGACACAATTAGTGGTACCATCGCACTGCATGACAGTTAGGGATCCCGCACATGATGTAATCGACATACAGTCACATGCAACACCAGATGAGATTAAGGAATGGACTAAACTAGGAGGGATCCAAACAGACCAGGGATGGATGACGAAGGGAAAATCTACATGGTTTCTCCCCGACTCTATGGTACAAGTCATCATTAATACGATACATAGTCCCGCACACCTAGGAGAGAAAGCAATGCTAGACAGTATTCAACACATATGGTCCAATAAAAACTTACGGGCAGCAGCCAAACAGAAAGTGCGTACTTGCATGATTTGTGGTCAGTTCAATCCAGGTAAAAGCATTCCCGTAGAGCAAGGTGGATTCCAGCCTCCCGAATACCCTTTTGAAATACTCCAGATGGATTATATCCAGATGGAACGCTGTCGAGGATTCAAGTATGTCCTCGTAGTCGTATGTGCTCTTTCCCGATGGATCGAGGCATACCCAGTTCCCGATTACACTGCTCCGACCACTGCCAAGCAGCTGGTTTGTGAATACTTCCCACGGTATGGTTTGCCCCGCATCGTGTACTCAGATAATGGCCAGCCATTCTCGTCTGCGCTCGTGGAACACATTACACTCCTGTTAGGTTATCAGTGGAAGTTCCATTGTGTTCGGCATCCCGAGGCAGCAGGTCTCGTGGAGCGCCATAATCAGACATTAAAAATCCGACTTTCCAAGATCTGTAGAGAGAAGGGTGTAGACTGGATAGTTGCCTTGCCGGTCGCCCTTTTCTATATGAGGATGGTGGTCCATTCCCGATCTGGGCTATCCCCGTACGAAGTGGTTTTTGGGAGACCACCGAATATGTGGGGGACGCCCATACCACGAAAAATAACTGATGTTGATTGTCTTATGCTGACAGATTACCTTGCCTCCTTGATGTCTGCACTACAATCTTGTCGTTCACAGGTAGCTGCAGCCTTTCCCGACAACACCGAGGTGAAGCCCCACGAGGTGGTTCCGGGTGATTACGTCTTCGTCCGCAACTTTGATCGGAAGAGCCCATTGGAGCCCCGCTGGCAAACCCCGAAATTGGTTCTGCTCACGACGAGGACAGCTGTTAAAATAGAGGGCAGGAAGGGATGGCTGCATTCCAGCCACATTAAAAAATTCTACGGACTTCCTTCGGACTTGGACTCTAAGCCCTGCCCTCCTCCACAAACTGACTCAAAACTCCCTTTGGTTGAGAAATCCGCTTCCGAGGAATACAGAACGAAATTACGATCTAGCAAGTCAGACAGTTTAATTGTTTAAGTCCTCCCCTAGGTGAATCGGTTAAATTAGTTTCTGACATGTATCCCCTAGATCGAGATAGAGAGAGAGATAGACAAAGACAACATAAGAAGAATGCATATTGTAAATCACTTCGCAGTCGCTGTATAGTGACACTACTTATTATGTTTTTCTTAAGTCTGCTGGTTATTACTGCTAGTGTTCTGTTACACATATATTATCCTATATTCAAGCGTGCACAATCTGCTTATAATGTTACTGCCGAACATTCTTTTAGTGAATTACCCCCACATGAGTTATCCTATAGACTTGCGCTGCGCAATAACACTTTCATTAGTATGTTACATCACTCCCATCAGACTACCAATGCTACAAACTGTTGGATATGTGGTCGACTCCCTCCTTACCAAGAAAACAAGGGTGTTTTGCCCCTTTTCCCGTACCCGTTCACTCACAATGGCACATGTGGTGCATGGTTTAAAATGCTCAATTCCCTAGTTTCTGATGCTGCTATTTACGAAGGTAACTGGGTTTGGGGAAACCTGAACTTAGTTTTGCTCCGAGTATGCTACCCTGACAAGGAGGGACTCCCCGTAGATACTGGAACTGATCTAGAAAATGAAGTATATGGATTAGGTAATTACACAGTTACATTCATGATTTTATCTGTCGAATCCGAAGCTGCTCCTGTTCTACCTGCTATGGCAGTATTGCCAATTACTGGTGAACTATGTGTTCGCAAGAATGGTTCCGTACACTTAGGTCATAGTAAATGTACTACTGTGGTCGATTTCAGTGATCATGGTAGATCCACGTTTAGGGCTTTACGTCATTCCTATTTTGTTTGTGGCCATACTGCATATGTCCGTTTGCCTCTAGATTGGGATGGTACCTGTTACATTGCATTCCTTCTGCCACCTGTTTTTCTAGCCCCTCCTGACTACCATAGAAACACCAATCTGGTTAAGCATAGATACCAAAGAGATCTCCCGCTTGTCGATTATACTGAAACTACATGGGAACAATATACAGATTTTAACAAAGGTTTCTTCCCCTACCTAGGTACTGTGTCTAATAGTAAACTAATCCGTAGATTAACCAGAACTCTTGAAGCAGTGGTACTTGAGACCACTTCAGCTCTAGGTAACTTAACAGAGGAGCAGTCCGCCATACGGGTTGTTGTTCTTCAAAATCGTCTCGTTATTGACGTCATCTTGGCAGATAGGGGTGGAGCTTGTAAGGTCATCGGGTCAAGTTGCTGTGTTTTCATCCCAAATAACGCGCCAACCGTGTACAAAGCTATTACACGTCTCCATAAAATTGCAAGTTTAATACATCAGACTCCAGGCACCTGGACTTGGTCCGGTTGGTTCTGGACAACGCTATCAGCCTGGGGGTGGAAGATCCTATCCCTCCTAGGTATTGGCCTTCTCATAGTACTCAGTTGTTGCCTGTGTCTCCAATGTGGTCCGGCGATTTGCGGCCTGTGTGCCACTTCATGCATTCCATATTCAAGTTCCCATTCAAAACGCGAAAAGAAAGAAGAGCAAATGATGTTAAGTGAACAGATTGATCAATTAATGAGAATCGATGTATCATGAAGGGTCCGTGGGGAACAAGGAGGGAATGAGGAAATATAATTTTTGATCGAGTAGTGTTCCCCAGCGCGTACCCCACCGTCTCCATGTACTAGCTTGCAGTGCATGTGATTTCCCTCCTGTGCCAGCTACGAAGACGCAAATACATTTGCGTCCATCTTTAACATGTCCTCTTTCAGATCCGCCATGAACGGATTGAATATTCAGTTCCTATATATGCCGTGCCACCGTCTTTTTGTGGTGCACTTTACACGTTTTTCAGCTCTGGCGAAGTAGGCCCTGATCTGCCATTGAGCCTTTTTCCTGCTTCCCGACTCTGAGGGCCTCAACCCAGGCTGCCTCTGTACCAGTGACCCCTGCCTTACTCCTTGCGCGGCTCCGGCGCATAGCCCAGCCTTCTGCCTGCCAAGACTGCATTCAACCTTCGAATTATCTGCTCCACTCCTCGAAAATACATTCCTGTCTCGTAGCTCAAGTAAACATCCTCCCAGCTGCAGGAGCAGTAGGCCCAGTCTTTCTGTCTCCGTGCAAGTAATTCATAGACTCCGTTGCCATGGTAGGCCCATGCCCCCTCACCTCGCAGGCCGACATGTAGACACATGTACACGCACTCACAACTAGTATAGGGTAGCCTCCGCCCGAGAGACCTTTTCCCTTCCAGATACTACAGTTCCTTAAACATATGATATCAGATACGATTTGGGATTAGGTTGTTCTGACATCCTAGACTTATGTCTACACTTGTAGTGCTAAATGTCAAGTCCCCTTCACCCTCCAGTTACACGTCAGACTCACGTCAAGCTGCTGCGCGCGCATCTCTGCCATATATTTTTGCTGACATTGCAGGATTCTCTTCTGGATCCACCTACTTGTGACCTCATGATAAGTGACGTTTCTAGTACACGCCTTCATGCACGCCTATTGTAACGCCTTTTCTATGACGTATTCATGTTTTATCTCTCTTTTTCCAGCTGTTACGCCTACTGCATGTTCGTTTAATGTAATGCATTGACTATATATATGAACTTCTGTAAATAATATGTTGTCTGTCTGCCCCTTCCCGAACCTATGTGGTGACGGAATGGTATGCCACCTTGGCTCGAGCCAATAACCCAATTCCTTTTTAAGGAATAAAACCCTTTTGAGTAAACCTCAATATCCCGGATTTTGCCTCTTATTTCTCTGAGTTATTCTTATTGATTATTGATTATAAATTATGCATAGGTAATTGATTTTACCACAGAGCCAGGGGAGAATTGGGTTCCATCACCACTAAGGTTCAGGAAGGGATATCTAACGTTTTATTAACATCACACATTATATATAGTAAAACCATACAATTGCAATGAATACAGTAGGCGGAACACTCCAGGCGGAGCAAGTGAAAAGAGAGAGATAAGAACACATGGGCGTAAAAGAAGCGTGTAAGGAGGCGTACACGTAGGTGTGCACTTGATGAGTCATAGGTGTGTCATAGGTGGGTGGATGCATAGAGGAGGTCTGCAGAGTCAGCAGAAACCTTTACCCTACATGTGCGCGCAACTGATCATGACGTGAAATTGACGTGTAACTGGGGAGAGCTGGGGGGCTGACTTTAGGCACTAGTAGAGGAGTCTGGAGTCTGGGATGTCAGAACGACCTGCACCTTTGGCACATCTGATATCTTGTGTTTGGAGGATGTATTGTCTGAAGTAAAGGTCTCTCGAGTAAAGGCTGTTCATCACTAAATGCTAGTGTGCGCATATATTTCGTCATGCATTGCGTGGGGCCATGGGCCTACTATGGCAACGGGTTCAGTAAATCACTTGCATGGAGACAGGAAGGCTAGGCCCTATGCTCTGCAGGCGGAAAATGTTTACCTCTTTCACTAGACTGGAATGTGTTTTTGCGGAGGCTGAGCAGATAACTGTAGGCAAAATACCGTCTTGGCAGGCAGGCCAGGCCGGGCACCTCTCGGCTGAGCAGGGAGTAAGGGAGAGGTCAGGGATGCATACCTAAACTACAGCTTTCAGAGACAGAAAAGGCTCGGAACCTGAATTCAGGGCCTGGCTCGGCTGGGCCACAAAAACGTGTGCTTCTAGACTTTTAAACGTGTGCCATGTAAATGCATTGGCAACATAGGCCACAGTGCAGAATTAACGTTTCATTCATGGAAGGTCTAATAACTGACATGCTAACATTAGACAGAAATGCAGGGGCATTATTATGACAGGCACGGGAAGGAAATTACATGATAACATGAACACACATGGGGCATAGGTACATGGATAGGGTGCGAGTGGGGGGACACACTGACCACATAAAATTTCTGTTTCCTCATTCTCTCCTTGTCCCCTACTGCGCCCTTTAGGATACATCTATTTTCATGAGACCATCTATCTGTTCGTATAGCATCATTTGCTCGTCTTTTTTCATACGGGCACGGGAACGGGAACGTGGACGGGGAATACAAGCAGTGGCACACAAGCCGCAAATCGCTGGGCCACATTGCAGACAGAGACAGCAACTGAATACTGTGAATAGTATTATTCCTAGGAATGGCAGTACTTTCCATCCCCAGGCTGATATCACACTCCCGAGCCAGCCGGACCACGTCCAGGTGCCTGGATTCTGGTGTATCTGGTGAGCTATCTTATGGAGCCTTGTTATTGCTGCATACACTGATGGTGCTTTATTAGGAATAAACACACAACAACTGGAGCCGATCACTCTACAAGCTCCGCCCCTATCGGCCAGGATGACGTCAAGAACAAGGCGGTTCTGAAGTACAACAAGTCTCATAGCAGACTGCTCTTCGGTCAGGTTACCTAAGGCAGGAGTAGTCTCATTCACTACTGCTTCCAGTGTTCTTGTTAATCTGCGTATTACTTTACTGTTTTGTACGGGACCTACGAACCAGAAATATCCTTTAATATAATCCTTGTACTGGTCCCACGCTGACTCAGTATAATCGATAACTGGGGGAAAGTCCCTCTTATGTCTAACATGCACAAGTCGGGAGTCTCGATGATAATGGGTTGGAGCTAGGAAAACTGGTGGCAGTAGGAACGCAATATAACACGTTCCACCCCAGTCTAAGGGCAGACGTACATAAGCTGTCTGACCACAAATGAAATAGGAATGGCGGGAAGCTTTGAAAGTAGACTTTCCTTTATCATTGAATTCGACCACAGTATTACAATCACTGTGTCCAAGGTGCACTGAACCATTCTTTCTAACGCATAATTCACCTTTTACTGGTAGAACTGTTATAAACGGTGAACCTGTATTGGTCTAGGACTGGACGTTCAGAATCATAAAGTTAAGGGAAACATTTCCTTGTTCATACACTTCATTTTCTAGATCGGTCCCTTTCCTTTGGGGAAGACCGTCTTCGTCTGGAAAACATGCCTTATTCATAACTGTATTCAGGTCTCCCCATATCCAATTGCCCTGGGAAACTGTGGACTTACTGTCTAGTGATGACATTAAAGCAAACCATGCTCCGCACGAACCATTGTGCGAAAACGGATAAGGAAAGAGGGGCAGAACTCCCTTCATTTTCTGATAAGGTGGGAGTCGGCCGCATACCCAGCAATTCGTTACATTGCTGGTCTGGTGAGTATGGTGTAGCATACAAATAAAAGTGTTGTTGCGCAGTGCTAGTCGATATGACAATTCATGGGGTGGCAGGTCGCTGAATGTGTGCTCTACAGTGTCATTGAAGGAAGAATGTATATGTGAACCAAGGGGAGGAAAGAAAACATGTAGCGTCAAGCTTATACATATAATCGATATACTTAGAAAAAACATAATGATCAGAGTTACTATGCATCTACTGCGTAAGTTCTTGCAGTATTTTTCTTTCATGTTTTTCTGTCTATCTCTCTGGCTATTTGGGTCTACGATCTTATACATGTCAGGAACCTGTCTAACCGCTTCACCCGAGGGGGACTTAAACAATTAAACGCTGTCTGACTTACTAGATCGTAACTTTTGTCTATACTCTTGTTGCGGAGTCTTTTCTAGCAAAGGGAGTTTAGAGTCTATATTCTCGGGACAGTTCTCAGAGTCTTTTACTGAACCAAGTCCATGGAAACGCTTCACATGATGGGCGTGAAGCCATCCTTTTCTTCCTTCGACCTTGACGGCAGTCCTCGTTGTTAGGGGCTCTAGAGGGCTTGAACGGTCGAAATTACGAATACACACGAGGTCTCCCGGAACGATTGCGTGAGTCTTCACCTGGGTGTTGTCGGGGAAGGCAGCTGCAACCTGTGAACGACAAGAAAGGAGTGCAGACATCAAGGAAGCCAGGTAATCTGTCAGCATAGAACTGTCAACATCCGTTATTTTACGTGGCATAGGCGTACCCCACATATTCGGCGGTCTACCAAAAACCACCTCGTACGGGGATAGTCCGGTTCTGGAATGAGCTACCATACGCATGTAAAAGAAGGCAACCGGCAAGGCTACCATCCACTCCACGCCTTTGTCTGCACAGATCTTCGCTAACTTTGTCTTGAGAGTCTGATTGTGTCTCTCTACGAGACCTGCTGCCTCTGGGTGTCGTACGCAATGGAATTTCCACTGGTACCCTAACAGGAGAGATACTTGTTTCATAAGTTCAGAAGAGAATGGCTGTCCATTATCTGAGTACACGACACGGGGCAAGCCGTATCGCGGGAAGAATTCTCGGACTAACTGCTTGGCAGTGGTCACAGCAGTGTAATCTGGAACTGGATACGCTTCTGTCCATCTAGATAGGGCACATACAACTACAAGGACATACTTGAAACCTCGACATCTGTCCATCTGAATATAATCCATCTGGAGGACTTCAAAAGGGTGGTCAGGAGGATGAAATCCACCTTGTTCCACGGGAATGCCTTTGCCTGGACTGAACTGACAACAGATCATGCAGGTACGCACTTTCTGTTTCGCTGCTGCACGTAAATGCTTGTTGGACCAGATGTTCTGTAAACTTTCTAACATGGCTTTTTCTCCTAAGTGTGCTGGACTATGTGCTGTATTAATAATAGCTTGAACCATGGAGTCGGGGAGAAACCATGTGGCTTTCCCCTTTGTCATCCATCCCTGATCTGTCTGGACCCCTCCTTGTTCCGTCCATTTCTTGATTTCGTCTGGAGTGGCATGTGTCTGTATGTCGAGTACATCTTGTGAGGGATCCCTGACTGTCATGCAATTTGTCAGTGATGGTACTTCAGTCTTTGTCGTGTCAACTGGAATGTCTGTTTGAGTCTGAGCTGTAAGTTTAGCTGTTCGATCTGCCAGGTCGTTACCCTGGGAAATAGTATCTGTGACTTTAGTATGTGCTTTGCACTTCATAATGGCTATTGCTGTAGGCAAGTGTATTGCATCTAACAGAGCTTGAATGAGGAGACCATGCTGTATTTTGGCTCCATGGGAGGTCAGAAAACCCCTCTCTTACCAAAGGACTCCAAAGTCGTGAACGACTCCGAATGCGTACTGTGAATCTGTGTATATGTTTACTTTCAGGTTCTTGGCTCGTATGCAGGCTTGGGTCAGAGCGATGAGCTCTGCTGCTTGGGCTGACAGGGTGTCAATTCGTTGTGTTTCTATAACTTCAGTATCAGTGGTCACTGCATATGCGCCCACTAACTCTCCTGTGTTTGTTCTCATGCATGAACCATCCACATAAAGTGTCAGGTCTGGATCGGGTAATGCGATGTCTGTCAAGTCTTGTCTTGGCTTTGTCACTGTGTTAATTACTTCCACACAGTCATGCGGTGCAGGGTCTGCTGTGTTCGAGGGTAAAAGTGTAGCAGGGTTCAGGATATTGCAACGTCTAATCTCTATGTGTGGCTGGAACAATGTCAGTTCATATCCTGTCAGTCTCGCTATAGTCAGGTGCTGTGTCTGTGTCCTGTTCAAGAGAACTTCCACTGAGTGTGGAACCTGTACTGTCAGAGGATGTCCTAACACTATGGAATCGCTTTGTCTGATTGCTAGAGCTGTTGCTGCAACTGATTTGAGGCACGCAGGCAGAGCCTGGGCCACTGGATCCAATGTACTAGAAAAGTAAGCACAAGGCTTGTGCTTTCCTGCCTGATCCTGTGTGAGAACAGATAATGCTGTGCCATCGCGTTCAGTGACAAAAAGTGTAAAAGGTTTGCTGTAACATGGTGTCGCTAAAACTGGTGCTTGACATAGAGCTTTCTTCAATTCATCAAATGCAAGTGTATGTTCCTGAGTCCAAGGGAGGACAGTCGAAGTCGCTGCCTCCTGTGTTGTCAACTGTATGAGTGGTTTGGCTAGATATGCGTACTGAGGAATCCATTGTCTGCAGTAAGAAGTGAGGCCAATGAAAGCCCGTACTTCCTTTTGTGTCTTGGGCTGTGGAAGATGTGCAATTAACTGAATGCGGTCTGGTGTCAACTGTCTACCCCTCTTGGACAGCAAGTGTCCAAGGTATACCACTTGCTGGGCACAGAATTGTAACTTTGAAGGGGACACTTTGTGCCCCTTTTCTGCCAGGAAGTATAAGACTGTCAGTGATGCACGTTCGCAGTCTCGTTCTGTCCGTGCTGTGATCAAAAGATCATCCACGTATTGGAGCAGTGCAGTGTCAGTAGGCATGTGAATACTGTCTAGTTGTCTTTTCAATGCTTGACTGTAAATACTAGGACTTTCTGTGAACCCTTGAGGAGCCCTCGTAAATTTGAAGCTTCGTCCATTTAAACAGAATCCGAAGAGGTATTGGCTCTCTGGATGGATCGGGACACTAAAGAAGGCGTTCTTGAGATCAATTACAGTGAAGAACGTCGCTTCGGAATCAATGGCAGTCAATAGTGAAGAAATGTCTGGGACCACTGGGTACTGTGGTATTATGCATTTGTTCAATTCTCGGAGGTCAATCACTAGTCTGTAGACCGGTGGTGCATTTGGGTCAGTTCGTTTAAGAATCGGAATGATAGGAGAATTACATACATTGGAGTCGGTTTCTACAACCACTCCTTGTGTAATAAGTTCGTCAACAATTTTCAGTAATGCAACTACAGCATCAGGTGGTAACTTGTATTGTCGGATTCGTGGCAGCACAACTCCTTGCTTGAGTGTGACACGGTGTGGTGTAATGTGCATGTAACCTCCATCAGTCGGACCTTGCGCCCATAAATGCTGTGGTACATTCTGAAGTCTGGGGTCAAAATCTCTCAACACATAATGTCCTTTAAAATCACGTAAAAACAATCTCACTCCTTCCGGAGAACAACAAATCACTGCTCCTAGTTCTTTCAATGTTTTTATACCAAGCAAGTTTTCTGGACATAATTTCGTAAGCAACAAGTCTGTAGTGCGGGACAATGGACCAACTTCTAGGGAAACTGGCTTTGACACTTCGTTAACAATAGGCTTTCCTGAAAATCCCAGGGAAATATTCTGTGAGCCTGAGAGGGGTGCCCCTGGAACCTCGTCATGACTGATGGTAGTTCTGCTCGCCCCTGTGTCGATCAGAAATTTTCTGTCTTTTCCCAATACACGACTATGTACATAGGGACCCTCTTGATCTACAGGAACCTCAATAAGGGGCAAGCCAACCTCCCTCTCTAGGCTGTTTCATGAGTACTGTTGATAATCTGGGTAGTCTGACTGTGCATACTGGTACATTTGTTGTGTGACATGTTGTGTGGCAGCAATGGGTTGAGGTACAGCTACTGTCTGTTGCGGGTTCTGTGACGGTTGCGTATTTTGCGGGATGTTATCCTGTCTAGGAGGACGCGGTCTTTCTTTCGTCTTGCCTGTAGCTATATTGTGTTTCAGGACAGCACATTCATTTATATAGTGACCTGGCTGTTTACAGTAGTTACAGCTCCCTTTGACAGGTGCCGCGCCCTTTTTCTGGCCATCGGCTGGAACTGATTGAGCAACTAGTACTTTCATTTTCGTATCCTTCATGCGTCTCTTTTCGTGTTCCTGTTCTTCTCTAATTCTGTTCTGGTGATACTGTAACATTTGTAACATTTGGGAAGGGCTATTTGCTTGCCAGGTACTCTCAACCTTCAGTACTCTATTTTTGATCTGGGGTAAGGAATTCTCTACTAATTTGGTCACAAAAAGATGTGGGTACGATTCACTACTTGTCTTTAGGCCACTATTAATAAGAAAGCATTTTTCAAATCTAGAATAAAAATCACTAGTGTCTTCATCTTGTTTCTGTTTACAGGCTGAAATAGCATCCCAGTCTTCCTTTTTAGTAGTCAATAATCTCGGCAAAACCTGTATTAATAGCTCAGGTAATTCTTTAGCTTTGTCCCCAAGACCAGTACCAGGGGCTCGTGTTTTATCTTCGTCTTCTAATTCTGTCCAGTTAATCTTTTTCTCTCCCACCTCCCACTCTTTTTCTTTAAGTTTTTCGTAAATACCTGCTGGTAACAGTACCTTCAACATTTTAATCGTATCAGCGTATGTATACTCCCCCATGCGGAGCATGTCTTTTAATTCACGGTGGAACCCTGCCGGGTCTTTATCATGACAGGGCAGTAATTTTTTCATTTCCAATAATTCCATTTTCGTCAATGGTGCGTAAACGAATACTCGTTGAAGCACACCCGCTCCAGTCTTAACGGGATGAACCTCTCGTAGGGGGTTCTGTCTGTCTATATAAAAGGTCTTTCTTTCTCGATGTGGGGCAGGAACCAAGTGCGAGGTCAGAAAAGTCAAGTACTTATGTCATTGATCTAGAATGACATTAATTAATTCGGTACCTAGGCCTCTCCATCTTTCCAGGAGTAAATCGTCCAGTATTTTATACAAGGGACCTGGATCAGAATGCTGACTCTCATACAAGGTGATGAGATGTTGGATCATGTAAATACCAGCTAAACGCTGTTCTTCCGGAGGAAGACTCAAAAATGTTTGCGCTACTATATCATCTTTATATATGTTAGAATTACAAGCCCATTGAACTGCTGACCGGGCTAGTTCCTGTTCATGCATAGTACTAAGTTCACTACTACCTACTCGTTTTTTCAGTGCCTGCTCAGTAGCTTGGAATAGATGTTCAAGAGAATATCTTTCTGGTATTGGAGAGAGGGAACGTTTATTATAATCTAGGCGTATGGGTCTGTCAAACAGTCTTGCCCTACCTACATAATGTATTTTATTCATTTCCCCTGTTACTATATCATCGTCCTCTGAGACCTCATCATCCTCTTTCTCGGCTTCCTTTTCGGCTTGTTCTTTCTTATGTATATCAAGAATTTCTTTACGAATTTTCCTGTACATGCTTTCTACTCCCTTCTGTGTATCATGTTTACCAGCAGCTATATTGTCACTCCAGTTCGTCATACCTTTAGTTGCCGGTCTCGTTCCCTGATCAAACAATTAACCAAAAACTGTAAGAGCATGCGTTGAAGCTCCACTTTTCTATGTGCCATGGCCTCATGAATACTTCCTGGTCCCTCCCCTGTCCTAATGAAGTGGTATATTTTGTCTAAATGGTCTTTCATGTCTGGTAAAGTAATCAAATAGTCTGTAACGCGTCTTAAACGTATTGAGTATATGAGCATTGCGCCCTCACCTGGTACTGGATCATATATACAATCAGTGAGGGACTGTCTAAGGGTTGCTAACGTCGCTGGTTTTGGCGTGTGTTGTAGTGCTAAATCTCGTAGTGTTCGTTTCGTTGGTGGTGGGGTGTGCGGTATACTAGAGGGCCCCCCTCCCGATGCTCCTAGACTTGAGTCGCCTTGGCTTGAGTCTGCTTTTACTGCCAGTGCTGCCGCTGGTAATACGGGTTGATCTTGTACTACGGGTTGTGAGCGAAAAGGATTGGTAGGGGCGGTGGCAGGAGCATTGACCGGGTTAGGAGGAGGGTCTTCATTTACATATTCTGGAGCAGCGTCGTCTAAATAGGAGGAAAGAAAAATGTCCGCTGCGGTCTGTTTATGACTACGGAGTTTAGTCGGGATCAGTGGTGGCGGCAAGTTACTGGGCATTTCCGGGGTCACTCTAGGTAGGCCCTCGGCGAGGATGGGATACATGCCTTTAATAAGGGCATTTCTTTGTCTGTCTAATTGTTCTGCCTTAACCCGTTCACCTTCTTCTTTGAGCTCTTTTTCTTTGGCTTTTTCTGATACTTCTCTACTTCTCTCTGCTTTGTGCATTTATTTCTCTGTTCTTCTATGCGCTTCTTTACGCCACAACTCTATGGCATCTTTCTGGGATTGTCTATCTTTCTTTTTCCATAGTGCTTCCTCTACTCTAATGATGCAATCAGCATCCCATGTCCCTGAGACAGGCCATCTATATTTCTCTTCCAGATCCTTCGTGTAATCTACCCATAAATCTAAGTACAGTATGGCATCTAAGCCATGCTTGTGGTACATAAATTGTCCAGGAGTGTCCCTAGGCGGGACAGGAACTGCCTCTTCGAGTATCCCTTTCCTGGTTCCTATCTGACGTAATTTCGAAAACAACTGCATGTTTGAACTAGCTGGAACGAAAATACAATAAGCACAATAATAGACTGTAAACAATCATTCATACCACGACATTAAAACATTAGAAACAGATACTAGCTAATACATAGAATAACACAATCCTAAAAATCTTAAAATAAACCTCGTTTACTGGATGCACTGCTAGAACAGTACAATCATACCGGTCTCATAAAGAGACACGTCTTTACCGCATCCACCTAAATGGACACGTCTGTACCGGATCTGTGTACCCAGACCCGTCTTGAACGGGCTCAAATAAATGAACCCGTCTATATGCGTTCCCAACAACGGTACTCACCGGGAAGCAAAACTGAAGGCCTCGGAAACTCGATACTGGACTGGACTGCTACGGCGGCTTCTGCTGCGCATGCGCCTCGGAACAGGTGGGCCTCGGGATACCTCGGACCTTGCTCTCTCGGCTTGGGCTCTGGTCGGGATGGTCCGCAATCCTCACCGCCTCGTGTGGATGCCTCGTCGCAGTCTCCGTCTCCTCCGTGGGCCTGAGGGAGTTAGCAGGAAATCCCGCGGATGTGCACAGAATAGTCCGTCACGGCTATAGAAGGGGTCAGGGGGCTGCGCTTACATCGCCGGCGCGTGGGGAAGGGGACTAGTCCCTATTCGGGTGCCAGATTTATGTGGTAAATAAAATTACCCGGACATAATTTCTATACATTAATAAAGAATAAGGATAGCTCATAAAATGAGAGGCAGAGTCCGTGGTGTCCGAGTCAAAAGGGCTTTATTTCAATGGCTCGAGCCAGGGGAGAATCGGGTTCCATCACCACTAAGGTTCAGGAAGGGATATCTAACGTTTTATTAACATCACACATTATATATAGTAAAACCATACAATTGCAATGAATACAGTAGGCGGAACACTCCAGGCGGAGCAAGTGAAAAGAGAGAGATAAGAACACATGGGCGTAAAAGAAGGCGTGTAAGGAGGCGTACACGTAGGTGTGCACTTGATGAGTCATAGGTGTGTCATAGGTGGGTGGATGCATAGAGGAGGTCTGCAGAGTCAGCAGAAACCTTTACCCTACATGTGCGCGCAACTGATCATGACGTGAAATTGACGTGTAACTGGGGAGAGCTGGGGGGCTGACTTTAGCACTAGTAGAGGAGTCTGGAGTCTGGGATGTCAGAACGACCTGCACCTTTGGCACATCTGATATCTTGTGTTTGGAGGATGTATTGTCTGAAGTAAAGGTCTCTCGAGTAAAGGCTGTTCATCACTAAATGCTAGTGTGCGCATATATTTCGTCATGCATTGAGTCGGGCCATGGGCCTACTATGGCAACGGGTTCAGTAAATCACTTGCATGGAGACAGGAAGGCTAGGCCCTATGCTCTGCAGGCGGAAAATGTTTACCTCTTTCACTAGACAGGAATGTGTTTTTGCGGAGGCTGAGCAGATAAATGGAGGCAAAATACCGTCTTGGCAGGCAGGCCAGGCCGGGCACCTCTCGGCTGAGCAGGGAGTAAGGGAGAGGTCAGGGATGCATACCTAAACTACAGCTTTCAGAGACAGAAAAGGCTCGGAGCCTGAATTCAGGGCCTGGCTCGGCTGGGCCACAAAAACGTGTGCTTCTCGACTTTTAAACGTGTGCCATGTAAATGCATTGGCAACATAGGCCACAGTGCAGAATTAACGTTTCATTCATGGAAGGCCTAATAACTGACATGCTAACATTAGACGGAAATGCAGGGGCATTATTATGACAGGCAAGGGAAGGGAATTACATGATAACATGAACACACATGGGGCATAGGTACATGGATAGGGTGCGAGTGGGGGGACACACTGACCACATAAAATTTCTGTTTCCTCACTGCTGCCTGTTGCCCCTGGTCTGACAATCATGTCAGTCAACATGACGCCGGACTGCCCACCCCCTTCAGACTCTGAAGGGGGTGGGCAGTCCGACGTCATGCTGACTGACATGATTGTCAGTTCTCCCTCGGCGTCTTTGAATTTAAGTAAACTGATTCAGTTTACTTAATTTCAGAGACTCCCAGGGAGCTGCGGTCGGGGGGGCTACGCCCCAATGGACGCACCACGCCTGGCGAACTACTATGTGTGTAATGTAACATTACACACATAGTAGTTCGCTTAAAAAAGTACACATTTTAAAAACATTGAATAATAAAACAAATGATATTTAAATAGAACTATTACATATATAATTTTATTTAAAAGGAAAACAAATCACATATTTATTACAATCTTTAATGCATATTATAAATTAATACAAATATTACTATTATAACTAAAATACTATGGTATATTCCCACAATAATAACAACCAATAAATACAATATTATTTAAAATGTAAAAGCACAACACAATTAACACATAGCATAATAAAATAAACAATTTCTAAAATATATTTAAATATTTTTAAATGTGTCATTACTTTAAGTAACGTCCTACTCTATACCTATAAACTACCCAACTCATATCCGCAACAGCGCCGAAATGCCTTCGGGTAAGACGTGCACTATGGCAAATAATATTAACATAACACCTGAACTATATTTTCATATTATATTCACACCTTATACATATTTATCTATTAAAATATGAATATTCATTAATAGTAAAATATGTATATTTAATTACCTTCCCACCCTTTATCCTTACTAAGCCAACAACCTGCACCTAATATATATATTTAAAAAATGTATATTACATAATTTACAGAATGTATTACCAATTAAACAATTAATAGAAATGAACTAATAACAAATTAATTATATTTAATTAACTTCCCGCCCTTTACCCCAACAAATACATCTCACACCTAATTTATAACACAAACAATATCTTAATTACACAAATAATTATAAATTAAATAATTATTAATAAGCCTGGGCGAGTAACTCCGCCATACCAGCGGATTTTACGGAGTTTTGCCTATGCGGAGTTCAGGCAAAACTCCGACTCCGTGGTGGAATGTAGTTAGCCAGCCCCTCCACCCTCCCAAATTTAATTATAATAAAAAAAGGCACTTACCCGCTGTGGCCTACTCCTCCTCGCCATGGTCTCTCTCTCCTTCCTCGTCCTTGCCGTCCTCATCCATGGGAACCCCTATGTTGTAAGTCTTGCGACAGCCACAGCAGGTAAGTGCATTTTTAAAATTATAATTAAATTAGGGAGGTTTGAGGGGAGTGGGTAGAGTTCCATTGGGTTTTCTTCCAATTCCTTGGAACTCCACATAGCGGTACTACGCCAATCAAAAATTATTTATTGATTGCTTATAATTAACTTACTTCCAACCCGGTATCCTCACAAATTCACAACCCGCTATGGTACTACAAATACCTATTATATTCAATTTAAAAACTAATAAAAATGTACAAGCTATATTAAAAAGCATTAACAATATTTAGGCGAACAATTTAAAACATATACAATTTAAATGTTTAGTAAAATACATAATACATAATATTTATTAAAATACATTAAAATAATAAAAAATCGATATTATTAACAATTATATTAACAACAAAGATAGTTTTGTAATTGATATTAACACTTTCTATATCTTTAACATCGATATTACTTATCTTAAAATCTATATACTTGTCATCGAAATTTTGCTGATGATATTTCTCTAGGACGATATTTCCAACACGATATTTCTGTAGGTCGATATTACAGTTTCAATATTTTGTTGGAATACCCAGGAAAAGGGAGATGTCAGTTGATACGACAGGACCTATTGGAAGGAGGAACTTCTTTACACTGAGACCAGATACCCCAAACCCGGTCCCACTAGGAGAACGGTAGTGCCGCAGCAGTACAGAGAGTTCTAATTCACCTAAGCACTTGACATCTCTCTAGCTGGACATCTTGACCAGATGAAAACTTGAAGAATCTTAGTCACCCACATCTACTGGCCAGGAATGCCCCAGAAAGTGAAGGAGTTTTGCAGCTCAGGTGCTACCTGTCATACTAGTGGCAAGACATGTAGTAAACCAAGGGCCCCATTAATCCAGCTACCAGTGGTTGGGGTTCCCTTCGAAGTGTAGGGATTGACATTGTTGGTCCTTTTGACCCTCAAACAGCATCAGGAAACAGATTTATACTGGTGGTAGTGGATCACGCCACCTGGTATCCCGAAGCATTTCCCCTTAGGACTGTCACTGCCTCTGCAGTTATCAGAGCCCTCTTGAGTATTTTTACTAGAGTTTCCCTAAGGAGAAGGCAGAGGTAGTAACTTTATGTCTGCTTACCTAAAGGCAATGTGGAATGAATGTGGTGTGACTTATAAGATTCAACAAGACCATGACAGGTATGATCATGGGTCCCCTTGAAAAAACTCAGAAGGAGTTGGGATGTCCTTTTGCCATGCCCACTTTTCACCAATAAAGAAGTGCCAGCCTGTTAAAGGGCCACTGAGTCTAGTGAGGGAAGGCTGGGAGAAACCTACCGAAGAGCCCAAACTTGACATTGTGGATTATGTGTTTGACCTTCGTTCCAGGATGGCTGAGTTCATGGAAAAAGCAACAAACACCTTGAGGCAAGCCAAGAGCTCTAGAAGCAATGGTTTGACCGAAAGGTTGCACTGGTTGAGTTCCAGCCAGGGCATGAGGTATGAGTTTTGGAGGCTGTGGCACTGAGGGCCCTCCAAGACAAATGGAGTGCTCCCTACCCTACCCTAGAAAGAAAAGGGGAGGTCACATACTTGGTAGACCTAGGCACTTGCAGGAGTCCCCAGAGCATCATCCACGTAAACTGCCTCAAACCTTTTCATGAGGAGGCTGATGTGACCATGCTGTTGGTCACTGGTAAGGATCAGGAAGAAGAGAGTGAACCTCTCTTTTACCCTTTCTTAAAAAACCATAATGATGGGTCTGTTGAGGAACTTGTCTTTTTAGAAACCCACTCTGCTCAACAGCAAACGGACTGCAGGCAAGTTCTGGGGCAGTATGCTGGCCTCTTTTCTTTGACCCCTGGTCAGGCAACCTGGTGTACACATGATGTGGACATTAAGGATGGCCTACCTGTCAAAAACAAGATTTACAGGCAGTCCGATCAAGTCAAAGAAAGCATCAGAGATGAAGTAAGCTAGATGTGGGAGTTAGGGGAGATTGAACCCTCTGACAGAAACTTGGCTGCACAAAGATGCAGACCCTGATGTGGTGCTATGCACTCCCCCCTGGATACTACATTTTGAGGAAAGAAAGGACACCCCGGAAGGTGGGGAGGGAATTGTCATTATCCTTAAAGACCATGTAAAGGGACGCACCGAACCAGATATGATACAAGATTGCAAGAGCATGGATTTTACGCTCACTTTCACCCTCACATGCTCCCTCTCAGGAATTTTAATATACAGACCCCTGGCCCATGCGTAATGTTTATCGAATCCCTCACAGACACAGTAGCTATGAGAGCAAATACGGCCTCTTCCTGTGGCCGTTCCTAATCCTTCAGGCACCCACGTAGCTCGACGTGGAATTTTACTGCTTGTGACTTAGATGTGGGCAGCGCTGAGGCACAGGGTTCCCAACAAGACATTAATGGCACAAGTTCTGAAATGCAAAAACAACAATTGATGGACAGAATGCACAACAATGTCATACATTCACCCCAGTCCAGAGATCTGGGCCTAAATCCATCGTTTTTTGCACTCCACTCCACACCTCCCCAGTTCAGACATGGCCATATGCAAATCAGTCTTGACCCTGTGCCTCATGGGAACAGTCCAGTCCGAACTGCCTGGCCATGTCTTTCCTGGACTGGAATCAAGCATCCTAGGACCGGTTTCTGGCTATCAGCCGTCTTCAGCCAGGATAGCTTGACTCCAGTGGTGTGGAGAGCATGGGACTCACGTCTGAGCATACCCATCCCACACAGGGTGACAAATGCAAAAACAACAATTGATGGACAGAATGCAGAACAATGTCATACATTCACCCCAGTACAGAGATCTGGGCCTAAATCCATCGTTTTTTTGCACTCCACACCACCCCAGTTCATACATGGCACCCACGTAGCTCGACGTGGAATTTTACTGCTTGTGACTTAGATGTGGGCAGCGCTGAGGCACAGGGTTCCCAACAAGACATTAATGGCACAAGTTCTGGAATGCAAAAACAACAATTGATGGACAGAATGCACAACAATGTCATACATTCACCCCAGTACAGAGATCTGGGCCTAAATCCATCGTTTTTTGCACTCCACTCCACACCTCCCCAGTTCAGACATGGCCATATGCAAATCAGTCTTGACCCTGTGCCTCATGGGAACAGTCCAGTCCGAACTGCCTGGCCATGTCTTTCCTGGACTGGAATCAAGCATCCTAGGACCGGTTTCTGGCTATCAGCCGTCTTCAGCCAGGATAGCTTGACTCCAGTGGTGTGGAGAGCATGGGACTCACGTCTGAGCATACCCATCCCACACAGGGTGACAAATGCAAAAACAACAATTGATGGACAGAATGCACAACAATGTCATACATTCACCCCAGTACAGAGATCTGGGCCTAAATCCATCGTTTTTTTGCACTCCACTCCACACCACCCCAGTTCAGACATGGCCATATGCAAATCAGCCTTGACCCTGTGCCTCATGGGAACAGTCTAGCCCGAACTGCCAAGCCATGTCTTTCCTGGACCAGAATCAAGCATCCTAGGACCGGTTTCTGGCTATCAGCCGTCTTCAGCCAGGATAGCTTGACTTTAGTGGTGTGGAGAGCATGGGACTCACGTCTGAGCATACCCCTCTCACTCAGGGTGACGAATGCAAAAACAACAATTGCTGTGGTTTGGTCCCTGAAGAAGTTGAGGCCCTACCTGTTTGGGACTCATTCCTGGTTCAAACTGACCACAGACCTCTCAGATGGCTAATGCAGATGAAAGGGGGAAATCCAAAACTACTAAGATGGTCCATCTCCCTACAGGGAATTGACTTTGAAGTGGAACACCGACCAGGGACTGCCCATGCCAATGCAGATGGACTTTCCAGGTTCTTCCACTTAGACAATGAAGACTCCCTATGGCAAGGTTAGTCTCATCACATTTCGTTTAGGGGGGGCGGGGAGGGTTCTGTGAGAAAGTACCATCTTTCTTGCATGGTATGCCCCCACTTTTTGCTGAATTGCTGATGTGCTCTGACTGAGCGTGCCCTGGGCTCCTGCCAATCAGACGCCCAGGGCCTGTGTTCCTTCTCTAAAATTGTGTTGAAACTAAAACCCAATTGGCATCTCTGGCCACATGTCAGCCCCTAGTAAATGGTACACTAGGTACCCTGGGCATTGTGACCAGAGCAGACCCCTATGGGCTGCAGCATTTATTGTGCCACCCTTAGGGGCCCTGAAACCTGACACACACATACCGCCTTTGCAGGCTGTGTCCTGGTGCAGAACTAAACAAAGAGTCGACATGGCACACATCCCTGTGTTCCATGCCCACAACTCCACTGCACTGGCATACATCAGTCACCTCTCTAGCTGGGTGCCCTATGCCAGCGGTGTGGGCACAGGTGCATGAGCCCTGTGCCCCTACAGTACGTAGGGCAATTCCTGGGCACTGTAAGTGCAGTGATGCCATTAAGAGTATATGGTGCTGGGACGTTGTCATTACAAACTCCACAGCACCATAATGGCTACACTGAAGACTGACAAGTTTGATATCAAACTTCTCAGCACATTAAACCTGCACTGATGCCAGTGTGGGATTTAATGTAAAATGCACTACAGAGGACATCTTAGAGATGCCCCTGGAAACTTAACCTACAATCCACGTCTTGTCTGAGAGTCTACCTGGGCTGCCACACAGCAGACATGTTGCTGGACCCCTGGGTGGAGAGTCCCCTGCTCTCCTGGGCCTGCAACAATGCACATCCTGGGTGAGGTGCTAGGTCTCCTCCCCCAGGATGGGCAGGGAGAAGCCTCAAAGGATTCTGAGCTTCTCCAGGCCACTTGCTGTACTCAGCAACTGGCTCCCACCAGTTCTGACCCCCACTCTGGCGGGAAGACTTGCGGGAAACCCTATGTCAGGAAAGGGGGTGTGCCAGCCTGTGCCAACCCCACCCCTCAGGTGGGAGAGGCGAGGTGAAGCACGACCCCGGGCTACCACCATCTTGAGGATGGGGAGCCCTACCGCATCACAGCTAGGCTCCTGCCCCCCTCCCACAGGAGAGGAGCAGGATAGGGGGTATACAAGTAGGGTGAGGACAGGGACCAATGGGTCCCTTTCTTCACCCTACTTGTAACACCCCTAAATCTAGTATTTAGGGGCACCCTGAACCTTCCTTCGACAGATCCCAATTTTGAAACAAGAAAGAAGACCAAAAAGAAGAAGACCTGCCTTGCAGCTGCTAACAAGAAGACAACGCCAACTGACTTGGCCACAGCCCTACCTGCTTAATGATCCTTGAACCTGCTCCTGCTAAAACCCGGCATCTCCTGCAGGCAGCAAACTTGAGAACCCAGGAGGACCTGCCTGCCTTGACCCTCTTAGAGACTGGGACTCCCATGAGCAGTGGTTCTGCTCAAACAGCAATACCCCTGGTGCCCGCCAGGAACCGCGAATCCAACCCCCTCTGCACCCGCCGAGCCCGGCCTGTGTCCAAGTGGACAACGACCCTGAGGACGTCACCCTGGCAATTCTGACCTGGAATCCAGTGCCCATGGACCCTCCTTGATGACCCAGACGACGCCTGCAGCCTCAGAACCAGTGACCCCCCCAACCGCGACCAGCAGAGGGTAAGATTTCCCGACGCCTAAAGACACCCCTGCACCCTGCACCCCCCAGCCCCTTGTGCCCGACTCTGGGGGGCCTACCTACCCTCCAAGATCCCAACTTACCCCTCAAAGTGTTGGTTGCTCCAGAAGATCCTCTGTCCCTGAGCCTGCAGCCTTTGTTCCCTTTTCAAGATCTCCATTGAATAACATTGAGCGCCCGAAGGCTCAAAAGCACCCTGCCCCCAGCCGCCCGAGTACCCCTGGCAGTGCAACCTTTGTCCTATCCTACTTCCCCATTTGCCCTGAGCAAGTGACCAGTAGCCCAGCTCCCACAGCCGAGTGAACTGATAACCAGCAGCCACCAACAGCAGGCCCCACTGCCGCTCATTGGGGCACAGCACGCAGGTTCTCGAAGAAGTGGAGCCGGTGACAGGCGGACTCCCAGCAACCACAAGTCTCGGAGGCTGACGCTCGAAGCGTACACCCACAATGATTCGGGCACTCGAGGACAGGCACTCAGCAGCAGCAACACGCAGCTGGGGCGGCCGGGCTGGTGGTGGCGATGACTCTCGTCGTGCAGCTCCGTGGTGGGATCACAGTGGCAGCAGCTCTCTCTTAGCTGTGGCGGCCCACGGAACGATAGTGACAATACTCAACAAGGGTGACACGGTCGGGCGCCCAGCAGCAGCAGCTGTTCCTCAGCTGCGGCGGCCCACAGGACAAATTCCAATGATGCAACATTGCCCCAGGTGCAGGCGTGCAGAGGCCACAGCTATCTCTTATCTGCGGCGGCCCACAGGACAAATCACAATGATGCAAAGTAGCAAAGGGTGCGGGCACTCAACGGCTACAGCTCTCTTTCGGCTGCGGCAGCCCATGGGACAGATCCTGATGATTCAAAGTAGCAAAGAGTTTGGGCACTCAACAGCTACAGCTCTCTCTTGGCTGCGGCGGCCCATGGGACAATTCACGATGATGCAAAGTAGCAAAGGGTGCGGGCACTCAACAGCCACAGCTCTCTCTTGGCTGCGGCGGCCCACGGGACAATTCAAAATGATGCAAAGTAGCAAAGGGTGCGGGTACTCAATGGCTACAGCTCTCTTTTGGCTGCGGTGGCCCACGGGACAATTCACGATGATGCAAAGTAGCAAAGGGTGCAGGCACTCAACGTCTACAGCTCTCTCTTGGCTCCTCAACAAGGGTGACACAGTGCGGGCGCCCAGCAGCAGCAGCTGTTCCTCAGCTGCGGCAGCCCACAGGACAAATTCCAATAATGCAACATTGCCCCAGGTGCAGGCGCGCAGAGGCCACAGCTGTCTCTTATCTGCGGCGGCCCACGGGACAATTCACGATTATGCCAAGTAGCAAAGGGTGCATACACTCAATGGCTACAGCTCTCTCTTGGCTGTGGCGGCCCACAGGATAATTCAATGGTGGACGCTCAGCAGCTACAGCTCTCCCTTAGTTGCAGTGGTCCACCCAGGCTCATCGAAGGACTAGAAGGTGCAGATTCCGGTGGGCTACCAGCGGCGGCAGCTCTCTCTTCGCTGCAGTGGCCCACACAGGTTTAGTAAAAGGTTCAAAGGTTCACAGTTAGGCAGGCTCTCAGCAGCGGCAACTCGCTCTTAGCTGCAGCGGCCCGCACAGATTTAGCAAAGGTTTCAAAGGTTCACAGTTAGGCGGGCTCTCAGTGGCGGCAACTCGCTCTTAGCTGCAGCAGCCCGCACAGGTTTAGCAAAGGATTCAAAGGTTCAGCATTAGGCGGGCTCTCAGCTGCAAACTCTCTTTTAGCTGCAGCGACCCGCACAGGTTTAGCAAAGGGGTTCAAAGGGTCCCAGTCCGCAGTCCTCGCAGTAGGACTAGAGGCTCCGGATTACTCAACGGAGGCCTCACCTGCAAGTAGAATTCCTCGCACAGGAATTCCAACGGCTGACGGGGTGAAGTCTAATGTCCCTGAGACGTCTGCAGGAGGCGCTCTCGATTTAGGCCCTCGGGTAGTTTCTTCGGCAAGCTTGGTGAAAGTTTCAAAGTCCTTTCCTCTGTTCACTCGGACAGAGTTTAGTCTTGATATCCAGAAGGAACACACTAGGCCAAAGTTCAAGCGCAGCATTTTATACCTAAAAAGTCTGTTTTTTAAGGTCGCAAATCACTGACTCCAGTCGGAACCAGTTTGGTGGGGTCGGGGAGCACTTGATTTACGAGGCAACATCCTGCCCTTTCGGAATGAGGGGGCCTGCTATCAGACACCCAGTGGGAGGTGGAGCCATCAATCACCATGCCAGGCACTGCCCTCCTCGGATCTGAGTCACCCCTCTCCACGCTCTAACTACCGATCTCTCTCTCCAGCCAGGTCTGACCCAGCTGGCCCTGCTGCTCCAAAACCAGAGGACCAATACACATACTCGCAACAGCCTGCAGCCAAGCTTTAGGCAAGAAATGACTGCGTTTTCAGGAAAGGCATTTCCCAACATGTGATACCTAAACAGTCCTTACTAAAAGGTGGCCCTCACTGGCCTGATCATAAACATATGAAACTAGAAGTTCCTATCGGGTTACTAGGGCCGGATAGGGTGATAGAAAGTAATTCTTAACAAACAGGCTACACAGATGTGAGCATTAGAGTTATCCTTATTCACACAGTCATTTATATACAGGGAGCATTCGCGCTGTGGAACTGATTAGCAGTGGCATGGCCCCCAGAACATCTTTATCCAGCCAACACACAAGACAGGAAGAGAAAAGGGGAAGGGAGACCCACGCCAATGATGCCAGGTCTAACAAACTACAACACAAAAGATTTAAAAAAAAAAAAAGATAAAACAGATATAAAAATATAAAAAATTTACAAAAGATAAAAACATATTATTATGTTAAAAAGAGCTAACAGAATACCTAGAAAGATTTTTTTTAATTTAAAAATAATTTACAAACAAATAACTATTTTTAATAGGAAATATTTATAATCAAAAACATTAATTATTACATAAATGTAGTATTTTTTATTTCCTACTCTATAACACCACACAATTCACAACCCACTTCTACATTTTTACAAAAATGTACCTCCATAATTAACATAATTATCAATTAAAGAAATATAAACAATTAAAAAACAAATTAAAACAGACAAAAATTAATTTACTCCCCAAACGTTACCCCTATAAAACCGAAATACACACACAAAATAAAAATAAACAATTACCATAAATATTTAAGAATTGATTAATTAATAATAATGATCAACTAATTATTAATTAATTTAATAAAATAACTTCCCACCCTCTAGCCCAATAAACACCACAACCCACACCTAAAAATCATTAAACAATTTCCATAACTAACTTAACATAAATAAATTAATATCAATGAACAACTCTGGCTGGAGTTGAAAGCAGGCTGCGTCGTGGACCTAGTGTTGAATAAAATATCCGCTCTCCATCAAAACAGAAATACACAATGGGCAAGAATTGAGGTGAAACATGTGATTTTTTGTCAACATGCAATAAGCAAAAAATGTGCATACCTTACGTGGCTTACCATTGAGTGTTTGTATGCTTTAAGTTCAAGTTATGCGTTAAGGTCAAGTTATAAGAAAAACAGGGTTGACCCTGTGTCCCTCAGAACCTGGGAAATCAATGGTTAAATATAAAGTGGTTATGTCGGGTGACAACACAAATGATTTGCAATTGCTATTCCATGCAATTTACAATAAAAGAAGAAACCTCCCTCTGACAAAAGCAAAAAAGAGAAACCAGGTTCTTACAATGAATGAAAAGAAGACCTGTATATGACTTATTGTATTTTTTATGTTTATCTAAATTAAATTCATTCAAAATAGTTTATACAATCAATACAATGACTGTCAATATATGAATTAAAGTGCAAACAAGTGACAATAGTGAATAGTGATCACGTGACAGAAGCAATATATACAATAATGTTAAAGTCCAATATAGACAATCTATACAAATATATACAAGTTTTTATTTCATAAAGGCCATCCGCTAGTGAGATTTTCCAGAATCCTATTTGTTTCTTTCAGTTAGTTAGAATTCTAGAATTGTAAGGCCTGTGAAAAGATGTTGACGTTTCGACCCTTAGGGCGCCAGTGTTTAAGGTCGCGGCGGGTCTTTCTCAAGACAAGTGTACAGGGCACGACAGTCCTGGGATCCAAGTGCGTGTAAGTCACCTGGACCAAATTGGCACAAAGTCCTTTAGTCAAAAGGTTTGTAACGAACACGCTGTGGTTATGCGGCACGGCTGCTCGTCCAACGGCTGCAAAATGTCAGCTTACCTTTTGCAGCTGTTGGACTGAGTCACTGTATTAAATTCCTTGCTGTAAAGAAATCATATCAAAAAGTCAATATTCAATCAAGTTTCATGCCTTCTCGCCCAATCAGGATTCATGCCTAAAAGAAGCACCCGCCACAATCTACGGCGACTTTGTGGTGTGCTCCACCTCATGGACAGTCCAAAGGCCCAGCTGATGGCTGTGATGTAATTAGATGCCTCCATATATATATATATATATAAAAGAGGCACCGAAACGCCGCGTCGACATTTTCGTTCCCATATAAATTCATTGATTAATAATTACATTTGTGAAGTGTTTGTATGAATTATTGCTAGGTTAGCAATTTTTAACATAAAACTGTATGCTTTGGTATTTCTGAAATTTATGTATTATTTTAAGTGCAAAAATATGTTATAATCTAATTTTAAATCTTCTTAAATAAATGAAAAAGCTTTTTTAATGATTGTTTCAAGTTTTTTTAATTACTGTGTCATGCTTTCCATGGTACTGTTAGGCCTTATATATACTTATTTGTAAATTTGGTAACCATTGCAACATCTAAATCCCCGACATTGATGTATTCGTCCCCTTTGGGATCTCAATACCATTAATGTTTCATTGAACTCAGGAGAAGGAACTTTGTTTTTATTAGATTGCTGACCCAATCCTTTTCCTGCCAGAAAGGGTAACTCTCGATAAATATTGATTAGATGCCTCCATGGCATTTGACAGTGTAGAATGGCCCTACTTGTTTGAAGTCCTCACCCAAACTGGGTTTTGGCCCCAACTTCAGTCAGTGGGTAAGTTTATTATATGAGAGCCCCAGTGCGCAAGTACGAGTCAACAGTGTTCTGTCCAGATCCTTTGCGGTGGGTAGTGGCACTAGACAGGGCTGTCCCCTGTCTCCACTGGTCTTTGCACTCGCGCTAGAACCATTAGCGCACTGGATTCGGAGAGATCCAATGATCTGGGGTGTAGTTGCCCCAAGGGGATGGGAGGAGCACATCTCGCTCAACGCAGATGATATCCTCTTATACCTGGCAAGACCATATCACTCAATGGCGAGGGTGCTCCCCATCTTTGAGCTATTTGGTAGCCATTCCGGATACAGTATCAATTGGGCCAAGTTGGTGATATTCCTGCTTTCGGGCCCCCAATCCAGGGTACCAGCCAGATGTCTCGCCCCGGTAGTAACAGAAGGCTTTAAATATCTGGTCATCTACATAATTACAGATCATGAAGGGTTCCTGCGAGCAAATCTCGAGCCCCAGCTGGAGCGCCTTAGCGCAGACGTGAGCCACTGGCGTACCCTCCCACTGTCCTTGATGGGCAGGGCAGTTCTGTTTAAAATGGTGGCCCTGCCCAGCCTTCTCTATGTTCTCCAAAACACCCCATATCGAGTCCCCCCACCAACTTAAAAAAAATATCCCAGGAAGTCAGACTGTTACTATGGCAAGGGGGCTCACATAGAATTGCGCTCACCAAGTTGCAACGAGGTGTGTATGAAGGGGGATTTGCGGTCCCAGATATCAAACTTTACTATTGGGCTTCTCAGATTATGCTTATTAATGACAGGGTATCTGCTGATGAGAGTGAACCGGCCTACAGGGTCGACTGAGCCAGCATGCCCGGGGCCGTTATGCCTCACTCCTATACTCAAAGAAAAGAAAGCTGGAGTGCCCATTTCATACAAAGGTAGTAGTGGATTGCTGGAGGCAGGCAAATAACCAACTAGGCATAACCGGGGAGTTGACTTCTCAAACCCGCTGTGGGAGGGCGATCTCCTCAAGTAAGTAGCCACGTTAACAGGCTTCAAGAAGTGGAAGTTGATAGGGATTGAACACCTAGGCGATGTATGGAGGGGAGAAGCGCCACTCAACTTTGAAAAGTTGCAATAGCAGTACGCGTTGCACCACTCGCAAAAATAACACTACCTTAGGCTAATGCACGCTCTGCAGCGACACATCCAGTGCGGCACCCCCATTCCGGAGTACACACCTCTGGAAGACAGACTGCTCCTTGACCTTAATATGGACAAGCCCACTTCCACAATATACCGAAAGTTGGTAAACAACATGCCGGACCCCCTAGTGACGCTTAGGGCAGCATGGACAGATGATCTGGGAAATGTAGATGGCACAGACTGGTAGGAGGCAATGCAAAGTCCACGAGAGATAGCAATGAGGATGTGATTTAGGTTAATACAACTTAAAATACTACACCGTACCTATTACCCGTGCACGCATCTCTACACTTGTGATAAAACACACACAGCGCTCTGCGTCAGAGGGTGTCAGAAAGAAGGCACCTTTTTTCATATCTTATGGGAATGCCCGAGGATAGCTAATTACTAGTAGGAGGTTACAGAGGTCCTGTCCAACGTCTCAGGTATGCTGGTCCCTATGGATGCAAAATGGCTCCTCCTGATGATTAAAAGTGACTTTTTTTGACCCCCGTACACAGAAATCTGGCTGGCCCTAGCGGCTGGGATAGCCAAAAGGAACATTGCAGGGAGGTGGTGGTCGCTCATGCCGCCCACACGGGGAGAGTGGGAACGAGATCTGGATTGGTGCCAAAGGGCAGAAGAGACAGTCTATTAAGGAAGAGGATGCGCCAAAAAGTGGGAGGGAAATGGACATTATGGCGACAGTATAGACTGGGCCTGGACTTTGAGGACCATCACCCATGAAGACATGGAGGTGCAGTTCTATTTTTGTCAAAGGGGTGACCTTGCCAATAGTATGTATAAACTAGTAGGGGCTGCACCTCCTGAAATGTATACTTTTGATGTTTGTATGTCTACCCAGGAGCATATGGTTGTAAGACTGAAGGGTCAACCTGGTACAAATTACTGTAACTCCTGTAATTCATGGTCAATTGAGCAAACAGTTAATAAAAAGGTGTTAAAAAAAAGTCAATATTCCTGCCTCATTCCAAAGTGGATAGGGGACATATGTAGGAAACGCAGGGGGTGGGAGGCAAAATAGGGCAAGCAAGAAAGCAAGAGTCAAATGGCTCATCTGTAAAAGGAAGCCAATGTTTTAACCCTCAGACACTATAAAATCAGGCAAGGAATAATATCATATCAGCCTAAAACCGCAGTTCTTATGGCGCAGCCTTCAGGATCTCGATGATGGCATTCTCTGCATCTGTAGTCCAAACAAATGAATTCAGACTGAATGTGTCTGAAGATATGTGGGAGATACCACCCCGCCTGATTACGAGTTCACCGGATGCTTATTCGCACCGGGCATTTCTCTCTGGTTTTCCGCTTACTGATTCCTTCGACACAAAGCAGGAGGAATCCAAGTGTGGAGACAGACAGTATCTGGAAAAAACATGAAGGAAAGACCCGTGTAGTTCCAGAACCTGCATGGTAATTTTGAATTTGAATTTAAAAACATTTGTTGACCACACTTATACCCAGCGGTTTCATGGCCCTTTAAGGATTACGACCAGCAGACAGCAGCAGGAAAGGGCATACTAAGTGGCAAAGGCGCTAGAAAAGAAGCTAGAAGCGAATCTTCATTATCGCTCTGAATGCCGTAATTGCACGGTACCTGGGCAGATGTACCAGCTGAAATCGAACATTTCCTCCCTGGTAATTCCCAGATTGCACCACTGTGCAAGTCAGTTTTGGGCTTCAAGGCTCTGCGCGTCTCCACTGGTCGGAGCCTGGCCGAATATTACAATAAAGCTCGGATGTTCGAGCTGCACTGCAGGACAAGTATTTTTTCTGTGTCTTCTAACCAAGGTAAGGAAAGGCAGGATTTTTATATCCTCCAAAGATAAGGCACTCTCTTTGGCTACAGCGTGAATAACCAACTCAGTCTATGAAGAGTTCCTCGAGGCCACAATGATAGCTCTTGCACCACGAGCCCTCAGCACAAGTCCCCTTCTAGCCTTCTAGGAAGGCAGTGGATGTGTGGCTCTCCAGGAGGACTGCCAGATCAACAAGGATTACGTTATCCTTGAGGGAATTAAGGAGTGGACTCTATGGGAATGTGCACTCTGGAATGGTTGGAATCCAAACATATGGAGCCTGGAGGCCCTCTCAGCTTTCCAACCGTACCATGGTTGTCATAGATCCTTCTTTAAAGGTTGTCTAAGGCTGTAGTGCTTCACTTTGGGTTTGAGGTCTGGAAGAAGCTGCAATCGCACTCTGCTGAAGTGCAAGGACCCGAGTTTTTGTCCCTGCAGCCCTTGACTCCAGCTCCTCTCGTTTTTCCATTTGGGCATTCAACAGTCTTTGTTCCCAGGTCATTTAACAGATAAATTAGCAAGACTTACCATTATGTTAGATGGGTCACTCTGGTTTTTTTCCTCCTCTTCGGGCTCCTCAGCCTGGAGTCCTGCTGTTGACTTTTGCAGGCAGAAAAATATTGTTTATCTTTCAGCATTTTGCCTCTTTAATCAGCATGGTTTGCAAGGAGGCTATTCCACCCAACATTTTAGAAGAAATATCTTGAATTTGTGTCTCTTTACAGCGTGAAGATTTACCACCATTCAGCACTATTTACATCAACAATCATAATCAATTAAGACACCAAAGAAGGCCATCCCTCTTAAAGTTCTCACTTCAGCCAAGAATCCTAATAGCTTCTGTTGCCACATTAGGTGGATGTTAGAGGAAAAGCCCCGGAAGACTGGACCGCCAAAGAGCCTCTAAAAGATCAGATCTGGGTTTTCACAACTCCCTCTCAATACAGTAATACAGTGACTCTGTATGTTGCGTTTTTAGCAGAGCTTCTAAAAAATATTACAGATGAAATTGAGTCTAGACACAAATCAGATAACTCTTCTGTTATTTTGGAATGGACCAATCCAGAAGATAAGGAGAGGGGTTTAGCATACGCTAATCCTTTTTTAGGAACCCCAATGTTTTCAGTATTTCAGGAGGAAATTGAGCAGCGTTATGAGTTCAATGAGAACAATGAAGACCAAATGGTGGTTTTTTGGAGACTCTGTTGCTCTTGGGCTTTAGACTTCATCCCATTCTTAATAATGTGGACTCCATGTCTCCAAATGACAGGACATAATAGGAAGATCATTAGTTTGTGTTTTGCCTGAGGACTGTGCAAGAGTTTATGGACTTAAAATAAAGGAGTAGCCTTAAAGGTAACTTTATCCTACTCTTACGCTCTGACTCTTCCTTTCTTTACGTTGTGGGTAGGTTACAAAGCTACAAAAAATAAGAAAAGGGGAGAAAGAAGGCAGCACTTTACAGCTAAATTATAGGCAAAAAGGTTATACAGAACCTTCTTTCCAAACCTAGCAATGGTCTGGGGAAAAGCCTTGAGAGCGTAACGTCACCTGAATGCACATGACTTGCACACATAGCCACTCAGCATATGTCTGTGCCTGGAGAATGGTACCTAAACCCCTTTAACCCTGGAAGGGTGTGCTCAGCCACCAGATGGAGATTTGGCCCCATGCAGAATTGCAGAATTCAGTAATAGGTGACACAGGGTGTAATCCCTCTAGCAAAGGTGGCTTCAGCAGCTGTTCAAGAAGCATTATTTGCAACAAAATTCACAAGCATTCGGCAAGTAGAACGCAAATCTCTAGTTCTACCGACGTAGTGTAAGGTGAGTCTGACTGTCTGCTTTAAATTTGTAGTGTCTCCTTTTCTGATGAAGCATGACCACGTGGAACAATGTTGTGAGGACAATCTCACTGAAATGGAATTCTGGCAGAATCACCACAGCAAAGGCAGGGTGAGAACTGATCACTAGCTTGTCCCAGAGGAAACCTGTGAATGGTTCTGAGGCACAACCGGCTTGCAGCTCACTTATGTGTGTGGCTGATATCATGGCCATCAGAAAGAAGTCATCCATGGGAGGAGCTTCATGTCACATGACTATATTGGTTTAGAAGGTTTACTCCTCTGTCTAGCTAGAACTTGAATAAGGCCCAAAAGACTTTGGGGCTCCAAATAAGCCAAAGCAAGTGCATCAGGCTTGCCAGATGTCATACTGACAAAGCTGCCTTGTCCAACAAGTGGCCTACTGTCTTGCTGGTACCCTCTCTGCAGAAAGAAGGTTGGAGTCTAAAATTGCCCCAGTGAGGTGAATCCTCCGGAAGGTCTAGCCAAAACTGACTACCTCCTTTGGGACTGATCTGATATGACAATCTTCCAGGCTGTAGACCACTGAAAGTCAGCCAGTAGTGCTAAGATCTTAGTAAAGTCCCTGGTGGTGTTGGTTTCTTACTGCAATTCAGAGATACTTCCTGTGTTTCTGCAGAAGACGCAGATGAACGAATGCATCTTTTAGGCTTTTGGAACTCGGCCAGTCTGTGTTCTGGGTTACTGTCAAAAGGACCTCAGCATCCAATTCTCCTTCTTTTCTCATCTACCTTATTGCATGCTGCAGTGGAGTATTTGTCTTAGAGCATTCTTTTTGCCAGGTCCAGTCTTTTTTTATTGTCTTTCTACAGTAACCCACTCTAACTCCAGGAAGTGAGAATGCTCTTGCACTGATTCTCATGTTTGGACATTTGGACTTTCCACCACTGCACATCCACCAACCAGCTGTTTGATTTTTGCTACAATTACTGATGGGTCCACTCAAAGCGCATCTGTCCAATTCTGCACAGTTCTATAACTCCTGTTCTGCCAGGGTGCATTTGACTCCCTTATTAGAAAACATTGAGATTTCTCCACAATCTCTGAGGCTGGCAGAACAACTGTCACTTCCTCAGCAACTATGCTGTCACCGCAGGCACACGGAGAGTGCTTGCATCCTATGACTCACGCCTCTTATCTTGACTCTTCAATACCAGGTAGGGCACTTCTTCCCTCAAACATCACCAGTTTCAGGGTCTCATGTCAATACTGCAGGACCCAGTACCTTCCCAAAAGAATCTTCTTTGCACCAATATCCTTCTGAAGCTTTGTGGGCATCACTTGTTTGGACAGGAGGTAAGCAACTAGCAGCATACCAGAAGCTCATGAGGAAAATGACATCTCCTGTACTTAATAGCATTTTAGTAGTCTCTATTCAATGTTGTGCCACTCCAATCATAAACAAGTCTCATGTTTGCACAATAAACAATGTAACATTCCAGGTCCTGCCATCTCTTGGGATGAGGGATGATGTACAAGCTCAGTCTAGTGAGGCTGCATGATAATATTTCCAAAGACCTGGTCCTTTCCTCTCCAGAGGTGTGATATGGGCAATGAGATGGGCCCTGCCAGTACAAGATCTTTTAAAATGTATATTTAAAAAAATGTACCTTGTGGTACCCGTTGTAGTAAGGGAAGAACCTGGGAGAGCTACCAGCTTCCATTTGGATCGCACCTCAGACTGTCTATGGCTGATTCAACCTTCACATTTTGGGCTTGCTAAACTCACTCAACAACCACATTCTGGGCTTTTCACAGCTGATTCAGCAACCACATTCTGGACTGGTTATAGCTAAATCAGCTACCACGTTATGAGCTTGTTACTGTTGAGTCATCGCTCCTTTCTGGACTTGTTCTAGATAATTCTACAACCATACCCTTGCCTTGTCATTGCTCATTCAACTTCTCTGTTCCAAATTTGTTATATCAGAGTCAACAATCACATTCTGGTCTACTTCTAGCTTATTCAACAACCATTTCCTGACTACATTTTAGCTAAGCTAGCTATCTCATCCTGAGCTTGTTATAGCCGATTCAAAAACCACCTTCTGGGCTGGTTAAAGATGATTCAACATGGATATTATCTTGTTATGACTGATACAACAGCCCCATTTCGACCTCTTAAAGCAAAATTCAAGTTACTCAATATCTGTAGCGATTACAGCCAGCAGACATTGGTACGGGGCAGTACGAGGTTGAAACTACTGCTGCACTACATCTCCCAGAATGCCCTGGGTCCTAGCAATCCGGAACTCGCATCCGGGTACAGGAATATAAGCACCTCCCTGACACGGCTGGGTGCTTGTCAATCCTTCCAGTAGCTTTGGTAGAGCCTGTTTAGTGTATGTGCGCCGAGAGCTAGTTTCCGCGGACGCTTTCTTTCCCGCTTGGAGGACACCGAGAGCTGATTTCCGCGGACGCTTTCTTTCCCGATTGGAGGACGCCGAGAGCTGGTTTCCGCAGACGCTTTCTTTCCCGCTTGAAGGACGCCGCATCTGGGTTCCGCAGACGCTTTCTTGCCCGCTTCGGAGGTAGGATTTAGAACAGTAGCACGGCCGTGCTGGTTAATCTGTTTTACTACGTTGCCTCATTGCTCATGTACTACGAACCTTTAAATGCGTCTCTTCCCTACCGTTATTTTTGAACTCCGTTCTAAACTCTCCAGTAGTGACTGTAACTACCCGGGATACTGAGACGCCTCTCCCACCTGCCTTTCGTTCGTTTTGGGCTGTGACTGAACAGCTGCAGAACGCGACAGAAGTTTACCCACTAAGAAACAGCAGAGACTGTTAGACATTCACCGAGTGGGCAATCCTGTGAGTATTCCCCGTGTTTCCATATTTGAGACAGATCAGGTGAGCTTACAGTCCAGTCTAATCAGTTTGCCTTTGTGTTTTCATAGAGACGTTGTGCCCAGAAGAACTCCTTACGTTAGACCAGACCTAGAGGGGTGCCTTCTCAACAACTTCGTTCTTCTGTTGTTCCCTTCCCTTTTCCTCGGAGTGCGACCTGTCCCTAGCGTGTGTCTCACACTGGGAGAGTTGTCGCTTTTGGGAACTGGGAGGCCTCTCATCGAGCTGTGGTCCCCGCTGGCTAGATACCTAAGGTTAGTGGCTTGTGTGTTATCCTATTGGGCTACCTCTCAGCTGCTAACCGCGACAGATTTATAAGCCCAAGTTGACACACCGAGCCTGGACCATGGACACTGGTGCGGTTTTAGCCTCACTGCTTGAGAGCTTTTGAGGTAATATAAATTTTATGGTCATGTTGTGTTCCCTAGCGAGTACCCCACCGACTCCATGTACGAGTTAAAAGTGCATGTAACTTCCCTCCTGTACCAGCTATGAAGACGCAAATACATTTGCGTCCAACGTTAACTTGTCCTCTTTCAGACCCACCATGAATGGGTTTGATGGTCCGTTCCTAAGTATGCTATGCCAACGTCTTTTTGAAGTGTACTCCTACGTTTTTCAGCATGGCTGAAAGTAGGCCCTGAATCTCTGCCACCGAGCCTCTTTTCTGGCTTCTGACTGCGAGGGCCTCTGCCCAAGCAGCCCCCGTACCCGTGAACTCTGACTTACTTCTAGCGCGGCCCTCCGTGCTCAGCTCAGCCTGCTGCCTGCCAAGATTGACTATAACCTTCGAGTTATCTGTTTTCCTCCCCGAAGATACATTCCGGCCTGCTAGCTTCAGTAAACATCCTTCCTCAGCTACAGGGCTAAAGGGCCGACCTGTCTTTATGCAAGTAATTCATAGCCTCTGTTGCCATGCTTCCATGGAAGGCCCCATGCCCCCACGCTTCTCATACAGACACTCAGGCGCTTATACACGCACTCACAGCAAGTATAGAATAGCTTCTGCTCTAGAGACCTTTCTGCCCAGATAGCTTAGTTCCTAAACATCAGATATCGGATATGATAGAAGCACAAGTTGATCTGACATGCCAGACTTCTGTCTCTTTCCGTCAGTGTAAATGTCAAGTCCCCTGCACCCCGTCTATCACACGTCATGCAGCTGCGCGCGCATCCAAGCTTCCGATTTCTGCTGACATTGCAACATTCTGTTAGCACCACCCCTTGGTGCCACCCACTTGCGTCACCTATCAGTGACGTTTCTAGCACACACGCCTAGTTTACGCCTCTTGATGATGTACTAGCACCACGTGTATACTGTTATCTTGTCTTCTCTCAGCTGTTACGCCTCTTACATTGAACATTATGATGTAAATCAAGTATATAAGCTATGTATTGTCAATAAACGACAGCGCGCTCATCTATCCCTTCTGACATCCTGTGTGGTGGTCAGAACATGATATCCTGATTCCTTTATGAGGAATAAAACCCTTAGAAACTCTTACACCACGGACTCTGTTTTCCTTCTTTCCGATTGAGTTATTATTGATTAAGTACTTACCTGCATAGAAATTAAGAGAGTAAATTAATTATTTACATCATTTTGGCGCCCGAATAGGGACCCCTCCCCCACCTCACGCGCCGGAAGGTGCGTTGCAATCCGTGTCCCCTGCCATCAGTTAGACGGACAACACGTGTACTGGCAGGATTTCCTGCATCCCCCTCTGACACACGGAGGTGACGAAGACTGCGATCAGTGCCCAGACGAGGCGGTGAGGAGTGCGGAGGATCCCGACCAGAGCCCAGCCGAAGGAAGCAAGGTCCGAGGTGTGAAGAGGCCCACCAGTTTTCCGAAGTTTTCCGAAGTTTTCCGAAGTTCCGAGTCGAGTCCAGTCGAGTTTCCGAGGCCTTCTGTTTTCCGTGCTTCCCGGTGAGTACCATTGCTGGGTCGTATCTAGACGGGTTTGGGTACGCAAGTCCGGTCTGCACTGTTTTTAGGCAGTGTATCTGTACTGTTTAGCAGTATATAAAGTATTCCGAATTTCTGCACTGTTACAACAGTGTATCTGTATCGTTGAGCGGTACATTCAGAGTAGGGGGAAGTTAGCTATGTCTTTAAATGTTTCATGTGATTAATGTCGTGGTATGAATGTGATTGTTTTTGTGCATTATTGTGTTTTCTTGTTTAAATAGTTACATGCTAATTAAGTATTAAGGATCAAGCATTTCAGTATCAAGTAGACACAATGCCGTTTTTCAACAAATTAAAGCAGATAGGAACTAGGAAAGGGATGTTAGAGGAAGAGATTCCAATCCCCCCTAGGGACACTCCAGGTAATTTCATGTATAATAAGCATGGCATAGACGCCATCTTGTATCTAGAGTTATGGACAGATTATACCAAGCACCTGGAGGAAAGATACCGATGGCCAGTTAACGGAACATGGGATGCCGAGTGCATCATAAAGGTAGAAGAAATATTACGGAAAAAGAAAGCTAGACAATCTCAGAAAGACGCCATAGAATTTTGGCGTAAGGAATCACGTAAGCGTGCTGATAGAGCACTCCGTAGAGAAGATAGGCTTAAAGAATCAGAAAAGGCCCAAGAAAACGAATTAGTTACTGAGGGAATTCGAGTAAAAGTAGAACAAATAGATCGTATCCTAAATGGCAAAGTGAACAACATGTATCTTTTGGCCGATGGTACCCCTGACGCCATTTCAGAAATACCGAAAAATTTGCCGTCACCATTAGTTCCAACTAAAGTAATGCATAAGACTACTAAAGACATATTCCTAAATTCATATCTCGAAGATGTAGCGCCAGCTTACACCAATCTGCCTGTTCGTGCCCTGCCTACTGACAGGGCCGGGGGTGGTACTGCCCCCCAAGATCACTCTCAGCCGACACCGAAAAAGACTAGTCCCGTTCCGCCAGCTCCGCCACTTCCCTCACCTAAAACTGATCTGCCGAAACCACTTCAATCAGATCCTACTAAAAGACAAATTCAGATACTGACTACACACAGAGATAATGCCCAAGCTTCCGCTTCAGAAGGTGCGACCGCGGGTCTCCAGACCCCGCCACCGACTCACAGATTAAATCTCAGAGGTCTGCAGAGTCCTTTTACGCACAGATCCCCCCGTTCTTCTAATTCATCCCGTCTTGATGCACTAAAAGAAAATATGTCAGTTTGTAGATATGATCCAGAACCTGGACAGGACGACTTAATGGTATTAGCGTCTTTACGGTTAAGATCTGCTACTGATAGTTTGTTATGTTATGCAGGAATGAAGGAGCACCTAGATAGAATATATGAGTTCGTTCAAACGGGAAAGGACCCCGACAGTATTAAGGATGCCCTGGAGAAACAGAAAGTTACCATGCAAGCACTGATACTACGATTTTTCATAAATTGTCTAATAAGAGAACGAGACAGGCCCGGAACAGAGCAGAGTGAATTGGATGCATTGAACAAGTGGGGTCAAAATATAGCCGATGGAAAACATGACAGACAAAATTGCATAGAGGCCATGTATAAAAAGATTAAGAAAGCAGTGATAGCAGTACACGAGAAAGAGAAAGAAAAGGCTCCCTCCGAGGAGGAAGAAGAATCTGAAGAACTAGAACCGACTACAAGCACTATAGCATATGTAGGTAAGGGAACTTATCTTAGGAAGGGTATCCGTCCAGAAAGCAAGAGAGTTTTCTTCTCTGCCTTAACGAATCCGAATTCTGCTGAACATCAGTTCCAGGAAACTGATAAACGGCTTCGAGATCGAGTTGGGTACCATGTACTCAATTCTATGGATGAACAAGAATTAGCCCGATCAGCGGTATCATGGGCCGAAAATGCAGACATATATAATGATGACACCGTAGCACAGACATTTCTGAACCTCTCCCCCGACGAACAGAAATTAGCAGGTATATATATGATTCAGCACCTTCTCATTAAGTACAGAAAACATTATTCCGATCCAGGTCCCTTACATGAGACACTAGAAGCACTACTGATGGATAGATGGAGAGGCCTAAGCACTAAATTAGTTCAAATAATTCTAGAACAACGACGCAGATATGACACCTTTGTAAGTCCTGAATATGTTCCCGCCCCACCTCCAGAAAGGAAAATGTACCATATGCAGTGCGGGGGTGGTATTGAAAGTCAGAACCCCTTGCGAGAAGTGCACCCTGTTATGGGTGAGGATAAAATTTTGAAACGCGTGTATGTACACACGCCTCTAACTAAATTAGAACTGTTAGAAATGAAGAAATTAGTACCGTGCCATGATAAAGACCCTGCAGGTTTTCATAGAGAGCTCAAAGACATGTTACTGATGGGGGACTACACATATGATGATATCATGAAAATGTTGAAAGTATTATTGCCTACGGGTATATTCGAGAAATTAAAGGAAAAGGACTGGGAGGTGGGAGACGCAAAGATTGCCTGGGCAGAAATAGAGGATGAAGAAAAGAAACGGGTTCCAGGGTTAGGCCTTGGGGACAAAACTAAAGCATTACCAGGTTTAATAGTACAGGTCCTGCCCAGATTATTGACAACTAGAAAGGAGGATTGGGATGCAATCTCGTCCTGTAAACAGAAACATGATGAAGATACTAGCGACTTTTATTCAAGATTCGAGAAATGTTTTATTATCAATAGTGGCCTCCAGCCAAGTAGCGAGTCGTACCCACATCTTTTCGTATCAAAGTTAGTCGAGAATTCCCTACCGTTAGTTAAAAATAGAGTGTATAAAGTCGAGAGTACATGGCAAGCAAATACGCCATCCCAGATGTTACAAATGTTACAATATCACCAGAATAGAATTAGGGAAGAACAAGATCAGGAACAGAAGCGCATGAAAGACACGAAAATGAAAATGTTAGTAGCCCAGACGGTCCCATCCGACAGTCACAGGAAAGGTACGACCCAGACAAGTCACGCCGCAGCTCCTGTTAAAGGGACATGCAATTATTGCAAGCAGCCAGGTCACTACGTACACGAATGTGCAGTTCTGAAACATAACATAGCGACAGGTAAAACTAAAGAGAGACCGCATCCGCCTAGACAAGACCATAACCAGCATCAGTCTACACAGAATACACAGCCCATGCATGCATCCGCACAGACAGCACAGACCGTAGCAGTACCACAGCCACAGCCCATTGCTGCAACTCAGCAAGTCTCACAACAGATGTATCAGTATGCCCAGTCTGCTTACCCCGAATATTCCCGATATACATGAAACAGCCTAGAGAGGGAAGGTGGCTTGCCTCTTATCGAGATTCCTGTAGATCAAGAAGGTCCTTATGTACACAGTCAAGTATTGGGGAAAGATAGAAAGTTTTTAATTGACACAGGGGCAAGTCGCACTACAATAAGTCATGACGAAGTTCCAGGGGCACCCCTCTCAGGCTCACAAAATGTTTCCCTTGGTTTTTCAGGACAACCTATTGTAAATGAAGTCTCAGAACCAGTTCCCCTGGCTGTGGGTCCATTATCACGCGTTACAGACCTGTTACTAACAAAATCATGTCCGGAGAATCTATTAGGAATTAAAACATTGAAGGCTCTAGGAGCTATAATATGCTGCTCCCCGGAGGGGGTTAGACTCTTTCTGCGGGATTTCAAGGGTCATTACGTCCTTCGTGAGTTTGACGTCAGATTGAAAAATGTACCTGATTACTTGTGGGCAAAAGGCCCAACTGATGTAGGATGTATGCACATTACACCATACCGCGTTACCCTCAAGGCAGGTGTTGTATTACCCAGAATCAGACAATACAAGTTACCACCCGATGCTGTAGCGGCTTTACTGAAAATCATTGAAGAGCTCATTGCCCAAGGAGTGGTCGTCGAGACCGACTCCAATATCTGTAATTCACCCATCATTCCGATTCTTAAACGTACTGATCCCAATGCACCGCCAGTATATCGGCTGGTGATTGATCTTCGAGAATTGAATAAATGCATTATCCCACAGTATCCTGTGGTCCCCGATATATCATCTCTCTTGACTGCTATTGATTCAGAAGCAACGTTCTTTACTGTAATTGATCTCAAGAACGCCTTCTTCAGCGTGCCTATTGATCCAGAGAGCCAATATCTCTTCGGATTCTGTTTAAATGGACGCAGTTTCAAATTTTCGCGCGCACCTCAAGGATTCACAGAAAGCCCCAGCATCTATAGTCAAGCACTGAAAAGACAACTAGATTGTATTCAAATGCCAGTTAACACCGCTTTACTACAATACGTCGATGATCTGCTGATCACCGCACGAAGTGAGCCCGAATGTGAAAAAGCATCACTGACAGTTTTACATTTCCTGGCCGACAAGGGACACAAGGTGTCTCCTTCGAAGCTACAATTCTGTGTTCAGCAAGTTGTGTACTTGGGTCACTTACTGTCCAAAGTGGGGAGACAGCTCACTCCCGATCGCATTCAGTTAATTGTGAACATGCCGCAACCCAAGACACAAAAGGAAGTGCGGGCCTTCATAGGCCTCACCTCGTACTGCAGACAATGGATTCCCCAGTATGCATTCTTAGCTAAACCACTCATCCAGTTAACGACACAGGAGGCAGCGACTTCGACTGTCCTCCCTTGGACTCAGGAACACACACAAGCTTTTGAAGAATTAAAGAAAGTTTTATGCCAAGCACCAGTTTTAGCGACACCATGTTACAGCAAACCGTTTACACTTTTTGTTACAGAACGTGATGGCACAGCGTTGTCTGTCCTCACTCAAGACCAAGCAGGTTCACATAAGCCTTGTGCTTATTTTTCTAGTACATTGGATTCAGTAGCTCAAGCACTCCCTGCGTGCTTAAAGTCAGTAGCAGCAACAGCGTTAGCAATAAGACAAAGTGATTCAATTGTTTTAGGTCATCAGTTAACAGTTCAAGTACCACATTCTGTAGAGGTTTTGTTAAACAGAACCCAGACTCAACACTTAACTATAGCACGACTGACAGGTTATGAATTAACACTATTCCAGCCACACATAGAAATCAGACGTTGCAGCATCCTGAACCCCGCAACACTGTTACCTACAGTTATGACAGATCCAGCTCCGCATGATTGTATAGAAATAATTAATGCAGTAACTAAGCCTAGACGAGACTTAACAGATGTCCCATTGACAAATCCAGACCTGACACTTTATGTGGACGGTTCATGCATGAGAACAAGTACAGGAGAATTAGTGGCCGCGTACGCCGTGACCACTGAAACTGAAATTAAAGAAACACATCGTATTGACACCCTGTCTGCTCAAGCAGCAGAGCTCATCGCTCTGACTCGAGCCTGTATTCTAGCCAAGAACAGAAATGTTAACATATACACAGATTCCCGCTATGCCTTCGGAGTTGTACACGACTTCGGAGTCCTCTGGCAAGAACGAGGTTTTCTGACTTCTCATGGGGCCAAGATACAACATGGCCCCCTCATTCAAGCACTGTTAGAAGCAATACATTTGCCCTCGGGCATATCAGTCATGAAGTGTAAGGCACATACTAAAGTCACAGATTCTGTTTCCCAGGGTAACGACCTGGCAGACCAGACAGCAAAACATACAGCATTGACTTACACCCAGACTACTGATGTGACAAAGACAATAGTCCAGACCCAGTGTATGGCAGTTAGAGATCCCACCCTAGATGTAATTGATATCCAGACACATGCTACTCCAGAGGAGATAAAGAAATGGACTGAACTAGGAGGGATTCAGACAGATCAAGGTTGGGTGACGAAGGGAAAATCTATATGGTTTCTCCCCGACTCAATGGTTCAAGTCATGATAAATACAGCACATAGTCCTGCCCATCTTGGAGAGAAAGCCATGTTAGACAGTTTACAGAATCTCTGGTACAACAAACACTTACGAGCAGCAGCAAAACAGAAAGTGCGTACTTGCATGATCTGTTGTCAGTTCAATCCAGGTAAAAGCGTCCCTGTTGAGCAAGGTGGATTTCATCCTCCCGATCACCCTTTTGAAGTCCTCCAGATGGATTATATCCAGATGAATAGCTGTAGAGGATTTAAGTATGTCCTTGTAATTGTTTGTGCTCTGTCCCGCTGGACCGAAGCATACCCAGTCCCAGACTACACTGCTCCGACCACTGCCAGACAGTTGGTTCGTGAATTCTTCCCACGGTACGGTTTGCCCCGTGTCGTGTACTCAGATAACGGACAGCCGTTCTCGTCCGAGTTGATGAGACAAGTTTCCCTCTTGCTAGGATATCAGTGGAGGTTCCACTGTGTCCGACATCCCGAAGCAGCTGGCCTTGTAGAAAGGCATAATCAGACACTAAAAATCCGTCTTGCCAAGATCTGTCAGGAAAAAGGGGTCGACTGGATAGTCGCCCTGCCCGTGGCACTATTCTACATGAGGATGGTCGCCCACTCGAGATCAGGGCTATCCCCGTACGAAGTGGTCTTTGGAAGACCGCCGAATATGTGGGGGACGCCCGTTCCGAAAAAGATCACTGATATTGATTGTAACATGTTGACAGATTACCTTGCCTCCTTGATGTCTGCACTCCAATCATGTCGTTCACAGGTTGCCGCAGCCTTCCCTGACAACACCGATGTAAAGGCGCATGAGGTCCGCCCAGGTGACCTGGTAGTCGTCCGGAATTTCGACCGGAAAAGTCCGCTGGAGCCCCGCTGGAAGTCTCCAAAGACCGTTCTGCTTACCACTAGGACCGCCGTGAAAATCGAGGGGAGAAAGGGGTGGGTCCACACGAGTCACATCAAACTATGCAATGAACTAAAAAACGGACTGAAACAGGACTCTGACTCGTCCACCCCCACCAAAGACTGTGTTGAAGCACAAGACGTTACTGTGCCTAAAAGAGAAAAGACTCCTCAAGAACTTTACCGAATGAAGCTTCGATCTAGCAAGTCAGACAGTTTAATTGTTTAAGTCCTCCCTTAGGTGAATCGGTTAAATAGTTTCTGACATGTATCCCCTAGATCGAGTTAGAGAGAGAGAGGAAAAGAGAAGAACATATTGCAAATCACTTCGTAGTCACTGCATAGTGACACTAATAATCATGTTTATTCTGAGTATTCTAATTATTATTGCCAGCATTCTGCTTCCTATGTACTGGCCTATTTTCAGGCGTGAACAATCTGCTTACAATGTCTCTGCTGAACACACTTTTAGTGAACTTCCTGCACATGAACTCTCTTACAGACTTGCGCTGCGCAACAATACATTCATTAGTATGTTACACCATTCCCATCAGACAAATAATGCTACAGACTGTTGGATATGTGGCCGACTCCCTCCCTACCAGAATTACAAGGGAGCTCTGCCTCTCTTTCCGTACCCATTCACTCACAATGGCTCCTGTGGAGCATGGTTTAAAATAATTAATTCTTTAGATCCTGATATTGCTGTTTTCGATGGGGGCTGGGTTTGGGGAAACTTGAACTTAGTCCTGCTCAACGTCTGTTATCCGGATAAAGAGGGACTTCCCACTCGAATAGGAACTGATCTAGAAAATGAAGTATATGGATTAGGTAATTACACAATTAGCCTTATGATCCTCACTGTTGAATCTGAAACTGCTCCAGTTCTGCCCCATATGTTAGTACTACCAGTCACAGGTGAATTATGTGTTAGCAAGAAAGGTTCAGTACATGTAGGTCATAGTAAATGCACTACTGTGGTCGAGTTCAGTGACCATGGTAAATCGTCCTTTAAAGCTATCAGTCATTCCTACTTTGTTTGTGGTCATACCGCATACATACGTTTGCCTCCAGATTGGGATGGTACCTGTTACATTGCCTTCCTTCTGCCACCTGTTTTCCTAGCTCCTCCTGATTACCATAGAAATACGAATCTAGCACCGAATAGACCCAAAAGAGATATTCCCCTTGTCGACTACACAGAAACGGCATGGGAACAGTACACTGATTTCAATAAAGGATTCTTTTTCTTCCTAGGACCTGTCCAAAACAGTAAATTAATACGCAGATTAACGAGAACACTTGAAGCAGTAGTGAACGAAACTGCCTCCGCTCTAGGTAACCTAACAGAGGAGCAGTCCGCTATACGGACTGTTGTCCTTCAAAATCGTCTTGTGATTGACGTCATCTTGGCAGATAGAGGTGGAGCTTGTACGGTCATCGGGTCAAGTTGCTGTGTTTTCATTCCACAAAACGCACCATCTGTCTATCAAGCTATCACCCGTTTACATAAAATTGCAAATCAGATACATCAGAATCCAGGCACCTGGACTTGGTCCGGTTGGTTCTGGACTACGTTGACAGCTTGGGGATGGAAGATCTTATCCTTCCTAGGCATTGGCCTTGTTATAGTATTCAGTTGTTGCCTGTGCCTGCAGTGTGGGCCAGCGATATGTGGACTGTGTGCCACATCCTGCATTGAGCATTCCAGTTGCCTCTCAAACAGTCAAAGAAAGAAAGACGAACATATAATGTTACAAGAACAAACTGATCGATTTATGAGGATCGATATATCATGAAGGGTCCGTAGGGAACAAGGAGGGAATGAGGTAATATAAATTTTATGGTCATGTTGTGTTCCCTAGCGAGTACCCCACCGACTCCATGTACGAGTTAAAAGTGCATGTAACTTCCCTCCTGTACCAGCTATGAAGACGCAAATACATTTGCGTCCAACGTTAACTTGTCCTCTTTCAGACCCACCATGAATGGGTTTGATGGTCCGTTCCTAAGTATGCTATGCCAACGTCTTTTTGAAGTGTACTCCTACGTTTTTCAGCATGGCTGAAAGTAGGCCCTGAATCTCTGCCACCGAGCCTCTTTTCTGGCTTCTGACTGCGAGGGCCTCTGCCCAAGCAGCCCCCGTACCCGTGAACTCTGACTTACTTCTAGCGCGGCCCTCCGTGCTCAGCTCAGCCTGCTGCCTGCCAAGATTGACTATAACCTTCGAGTTATCTGTTTTCCTCCCCGAAGATACATTCCGGCCTGCTAGCTTCAGTAAACATCCTTCCTCAGCTACAGGGCTAAAGGGCCGACCTGTCTTTATGCAAGTAATTCATAGCCTCTGTTGCCATGCTTCCATGGAAGGCCCCATGCCCCCACGCTTCTCATACAGACACTCAGGCGCTTATACACGCACTCACAGCAAGTATAGAATAGCTTCTGCTCTAGAGACCTTTCTGCCCAGATAGCTTAGTTCCTAAACATCAGATATCGGATATGATAGAAGCACAAGTTGATCTGACATGCCAGACTTCTGTCTCTTTCCGTCAGTGTAAATGTCAAGTCCCCTGCACCCCGTCTATCACACGTCATGCAGCTGCGCGCGCATCCAAGCTTCCGATTTCTGCTGACATTGCAACATTCTGTTAGCACCACCCCTTGGTGCCACCCACTTGCGTCACCTATCAGTGACGTTTCTAGCACACACGCCTAGTTTACGCCTCTTGATGATGTACTAGCACCACGTGTATACTGTTATCTTGTCTTCTCTCAGCTGTTACGCCTCTTACATTGAACATTATGATGTAAATCAAGTATATAAGCTATGTATTGTCAATAAACGACAGCGCGCTCATCTATCCCTTCTGACATCCTGTGTGGTGGTCAGAACATGATATCCTGATTCCTTTATGAGGAATAAAACCCTTAGAAACTCTTACACCACGGACTCTGTTTTCCTTCTTTCCGATTGAGTTATTATTGATTAAGTACTTACCTGCATAGAAATTAAGAGAGTAAATTAATTATTTACATCACTTTAACGCACTTCAGCAAGAAGTGCATGCTTCTAGATTAGAAAATCAAGAGCTGAAAAAAGATATGAACACAATGCGCAGGGAAGTCGCAGGCATGGCGCGAAAAAGTCAGGGAGCAGGGTCGTATATTAGGGAAGCCACGCTCCCTCCGCCCGGACATACAGTAACCCATCCCTCTCCCCCGGTAGCATCAGGGGTTGGGTTCTTTAACCCTACTGCCATGCCTCAGTCCTCCACTGACCATACTCCAACGGTACATGTGATACAGAATACAGGTATCCCTCTAGCCCCACCAGAACGGTTTTATGGGGATCCCAAGAAATTTGAAACATTTTTGAACCAGTGTAGACTCCACTTTCTTTGCAAACCTGCTGTGTTCCAGGACGACGCTGCAAACACCGCCTTCATGATGTCGTATATGGGTGGGAACGCTGCAAGCTGGACAATACCCTTAATGGAAAAAAATGATCCGGTACTTCATCAGTTCAACAACTTCTGCTCCGCACTGAGGAAACTGTTTGACCGCAAGTCACACATGTTGACCTTGGATAAGGAACTCCTTACTCTGCGCCAAGGGTCACAGGACCTATTATCCTATATCACGTCCTTCAACCGACTCGTGGTTGAAACGGATTGACCTCAAGAAAAGCGAACCTCCTTGTTTTACCAAGGTCTACGAAACGAATTGAAAGACGTTCTGTCTCAAGTAGTCCAGATGCCAGCAACTTGCGAAGAACTTATTGACCTCTCTGTGCAATTAGGCCATCGCTTATTGGAAAGAAGAGGGGATCGGAACAGGGGTGAGGTGAGAGGATGGTATCCCAAACAAAAAACGCTGGCCGAGGATAGCCCCAAAAGCACAGACGGGACCGAACCAATGCAGATCGGTGGAATCAGAGGTCTCCTTACATCGGAGGAACGTGATCGAAGAAGAAAGATGAAGCTTTGTCTTTATTGCGGCAAAGGGGGACACTTCATAAGAGAATGCAAGGCGAGGGCCCAACAACCAGAGAGGAACCCGGCTCCTCGAAAACCTGCTGTCATGGGAACCAAAGAGGCGTCGGAAAACTAAAAAGTCCAAACCAGACGGAGATCACTGGGTTGGACGAAAGACATACATCGATCTCCTCACTCCTAGCCAATACGATGGAGCCCCCAGTGGCTCATATTAATATGCCAGTGTCTTTGTGGATAGCGGTGGACAAAGTCACCTATGTGGATGCCCTGTTGGATTCAGGTGCCACGGGAAACTACATGGACATAGAATACGCCGCCTCTCTGGGGGTTGCATGGGAGAAGAAGGAAGAACCAGAAAATGTGAAGGCTGTGGACGGTTCCGCTTTGACCTCGGGACCAGTAGTAAAGCATACCCTGCCTTTTCGCATGCAAAACGGGGAGGAACACTCGGAGTACATCCAGTTCGACTTGATTGCGGCTCCTCAATTTCGCCTAATTGTAGGTATGCCCTGGCTAACATTACATGACCCTGCGGTGAGTTGGTCAGCACGTACCGTGTCCTTGAACTCTACCTATTGCAAGGAACATTGCCGCCTTCCTCCCCCCGTAGCATCAGAAGAAGAAGAAACCCCCTGTGCACACCACTTGGCTACGTCATGTACTGCGGAACATACCTGCAGCGCCACCACCCTGCCCGACGACTATAAGACCTTTCAGTCGCTCTTCGACAAACAGAAAGCCACTCGGTTACCCCCTCATCGGGTCTATGATTGTTGCATAGACCTTCTTCCGGGGGCGGCCATTCCATGCAGTCGCGTCTATGCTCTCACGGAAAAAGAAAATCTGTATTTAAAGAACTATATCGACGAGAATCTGGCCTCTGGATTCATCTGTCATTCCACATCCCCCGCTTCTTCGCCCTTATTCTTTATTCCGAAAAAGGATTGTACCGAGTTGATACCGTGTATCGATTACAGGGCCTAGAACAACATCACGGTCAAGAATCGATATCCCCTTCCTTTAATTTCGGTTTTGATGGACCAAATCAAAGGGGCTCGCTCCTTTACCAAGTTGGACCTACGGGGGGCCTACCATTTGGTCCGGGTCAAGCAGGGTGATGAATGGAAGACGGCCTTCCGAACCAAGTTCGGCCTTTTCGAGTACAGGGTAATGCCTTTTGGACTCTGCAACGCCCCGGCAGCCTTCCAGTATTTTATGGATGAAGTGCTAAGGGGCTTGCTGGATACCATCTGCATTGTTTATATCGACGATATTCTCGTCTATTCTCGTACCCTTCAGAAACATGTGAAACACGTCAAAGAAGTATTGGGGCGATTGCAGCAACATGAGTTATACGCCAACCTAGAAAAGTGCCTTTTCCATGCTACCGAGGTGTCCTTTCAAGGATATGTGATAAACGCCAACGGATTTCAGATGTAGAACGGCAAGGCGGAGGCCATCACGAGATGGAAAACCCCGCAGTGCGTTAAATCTGTGCAGAGCTTTTTAGGCTTTGTGAATTATTACAGGCGCTTCATCAAAGATTTCTCCAGGATTATCCATCCCATATCTAGTCTGCTGCGGAAAAACTTTCCCTTTGTATGGAGTGAAGAAGCCGAACAGTCTTTCCAGGCCCTCAAGGAAAGATTTACCCAGGCTCCAATCCTGCGCCATCCTGACACTCAACTTCCCTACATTTTGGAAAACGATGCATCTCAATACGCCTTGGGAGGGGTCCTATCGCAACGGCATCCCACAACAGGACAGATCCACCCGGTAGCATTCTACTCCAAGAAACTGAGCCCGAGCGAGATCAATTACTCCATCACCGACAAGGAGCTGCTCGCTATCAAAAGAGGATGTGAAGAGTGGAAACACTACCTGTTGGGAGCCCCGGCACACCATCGAAATCTACACTGATCACCGGAACTTGTTGTTCCTAAAGTCAGCTAAGGCCCTCACACCGCGACAACTCCGATGGACTCTCTTTTCCTCGAATTATGATTTCGTCATCAAGTACCGCCCCGGTCCACAAAACGGAAAAGCCGATGCTCTCTCCCGGAATCAAGACACCCCAGAAAATCAGTCAGCAGACAACATTGAGCCGCCTTCTATTTTGTCTGAAGGGGCCTTTCCAGAAAGCACTATTGCCTTGCTCACGTCCTCAGACTTTCTCGAGGACATCAAGGTGTCATTGGCGGACGTCGATATCCCGGCCTGGCTCCAGGAAGAGCACCAATGGCGGTCACAGAATGACAAACTCTTGTATTATCGACATGCCTTGTATGTACCTGACCCTGGTCTACAGATGCAAGTACTCAATTGGGCACATGACTCCATGTTAGGAGGACATTGGGGTGTGTATAAAACCATAGCCACCATAGAGCGCTCATTCTGGTTGGCTTCCTTAAGAAATGAGGTAAAGAAATACGTCAGGAACTGTTCAGTATGCGCCCAGAGCAAGGCGAGACATACCAGGCCGACAGGGCTACTTCGTCCCATACCCATTCCCCCCAAACCGTGGCACACGGTCTCAATGGACTTCATTGTGGAGATGCCATTATGTCAGGGAAAAACGGCAATCTTGGTACTCGTAGACCACTTAACCAAAATGTGCCATTTCGTGCCGTTAGATGGCTTACCAACATCAGCTGAACTGGCAGTAGTGATACTTCAACATCTCGTAAGGGCTCATGGAATTCCAAGCGTCTTCATAACGGACAGAGGGTCGCAATTCACTTCCCATTTTTGGAAGGCCCTTTGCAAGACTTAGCCATTGATGCCAGGCTCTCGACGAGTTACCATCCTCAAACGGACGGCAAAACAGAATGCCTCAACCAGACCGTGGAACAATTTTTGCGTTGTTTTACCTTGCAAAACTCAGCAGACTGGGTCACTCTCCTGTGGTTAGCGGAGTTCTCTTATAACAACACCGACCATTCAACTTTGGGTTGTTCCCCGTTCTTCTGCCTTCTGGGTTATCACCCAAACATTCTCCCCTTCGAATGGCCGGTAACTTTAAATATGCCTAGCGTACAGGAACATCATGCACATCTACAGGCAGTTCGACTCGATGCTATACATCCCTTGTCGGCTGCTCAAGCCTCTCAAAAACGATCCGCTGACAAAAAACGCAGTCCTGAACCGGTCTACCAGGTGGGGGACAAGGTATGGCTCTCCACCAAACATGTACATCTCAGGGGTATTAACAAACTGAAGCCCAGATACATTGGCCCATATAGTGTAGAAGAGGTCATCAACCCTGTAGCAATGAGAATGGCTATCCCCCGTTCCTGGCACATTCACCCCGTCTTTCATGTGTCTCTTCTCCAACCCTGTCCCTTGGACACTAGATTGCCCGTTCATCCCCCCCCCCCAGTGCTAGTGGAGGGTTTGGAGGAGTATGAAGTGCAGGAGCTGTTGGATTCTAGGTTGCACAGAGGCAGGGTCCAGTACCTAGTGAGTTGGAAAGGTTTTGGAGTCGAGGATAGGACCTGGGAACCTGTGCAGAATCTCCATTGTCCTGACTTAGTAGCGCAGTTCCATCAGGCCCATCCGGGAAAGCCCGGTCGACCGCCGAGTCGGCAGTCCTTGAGAGGGGGCTCTGTAGCGATTACAGCCAGCAGACATTGGTACAGGGCAGTACGAGGTAGAAACTACTGCTGCACTACATCTCCCAGAATGCCCTGGGTCCTAGCAATCCGGAACTCGCATCCGGGTACAGCAATATAAGCACCTCCCTGACACTGCTGGGTGCTTGTCAATCCTTCCAGTAGCTTTGGTAGAGCCTGTTTAGTGTATGTGCGCCGACAGCTGGTTTCCGCGGACGCTTTCTTTCCCGCTTGGAGGACGCCGAGAGCTGGTTTCCGCGGACGCATTCTTTCCCGCTTGGAGGACGCCGAGAGCTGGTTTCCGCGGACGCTTTCTTGCCCGCTTCGGAGGTAGGATTTAGAACAGTAGCACGGCCGTGCTGGTTAATCTGTTTTACTACGTTGCCTCATTGCTCACGTACTACGAACCTTTAAATGCGTCTCTTCCCTACCGTTCTTTTTGAACTCTGTTCTAAACTCTCCAGTAGTGACTGTAACTACCCGGGATACTGAGACGCCTCTCCCACCTGCCTTTCGTTCGTTTTAGGCTGTGACTGAACAGCTGCAGAACGTGACAGAAGTTTACACACTAAGAAACAGCTGAGGCTGTTAGACATTCACCGAGTGGGCAATCCTGTGAGTATTCCCCGTGTTTCCATATTTGAGACAGATCAGGTGAGCTTACAGTCCAGTCTAATCAGTTTGCCTTTGTGATTTCATAGCGACATTGTGCCCAGAAGAACTCCTTACGTTAGACCAGACCTAGAGGGGTGCCTTCTCAACAACTTCGTTCTTCTGTTGTTCCCTTCCCTTTTCCTCGGAGTGCGACCTGTCCCTAGCGTGTGTCTCACACTGGGAGAGTTGGCGCTTTTGGGAACTGGGAGGCCTCTCATCGAGCTGTGGTCCCCGCTGGCTAGATACCTAAGGTTAGTGGCTTGTGTGTTATCCTATTGGGCTACCTCTCAGCTGCTAACCGCGACAATATCCACATTCTGGTCTTCAGCTACCTCATTCGAGACTTGTTAAAGTGGATTCAATAGTCTCATACGAGGCTTGTGGAAGCTGATTCATCCAACACATTCCTGACGTGGTATAGCTGATGTATTACTTTATCTGGAATTCTTGTGGGCAAGGCACTACAGTACTCTCTAGCTTGAAATGGACCGAGGTGCATAATTTGAGCTCGAACTCAGGGAGGATAAGGAAGAGCATTTTCTCTAAATGATGATGCTAATGCCCCTGTACGTTCATGCAGAATTAGTTTTTGTCCAGCCGGTACCTACAGTTTTCCCTTTCATTTGGTTTTACTCTGTTGGAAACTCCTCTGAGTCCCCAAAAGGATGACTTATATTTGTGAGACACCATCGAGCACTCTCCTTGACGCCTCATTAACGGGCAGGCAATAGTTAAAGATGCATTACTCCTATCAGTAACCTTTCTAAAGCATTTCAATCTGATTGGCCTTTGATTGCTACTTTCATCTTAAAACGGTTATCAAAATGAGGTGGTGTGCGCGTGTGCATGTTAACGAAATGTGTGGACTAGGAGAGCTCACTGAAACATTTCTGGTCAGGGCAAGGTGCCAAGACTGGCAGAATGTGTTCGATTATTCAGGAAGACATCGTCTTTTCGTCAGGATCTAATTATAAAAATTAAGACTGGTATACAGAAGCTACGAAATCACTGGAAGGGGACAGACCAGGAGAACATCTGGAACCAGAACCCCACAACAACTGCAGAAAACCATCAATCTGCGTTTAAAAGGGATGCTTTATTACAATCTGAAAAACAAAATACAAGAAAACTGATCACAGCAGCTAGAAACAACCGTGAGTATGGCTAAAGTAAAACAGTTATCTGTTCCAGCATTCACTAGTCATTTAGATGGAGAGCAGGAGATCATGAAAATGCATATTAGATGCACAGAGTGTGGATACAAAACCTCGAGTGTGTCACGATGCCCCTCCTTCCCTCAACGATGCTATTAAATACCGTAATACTCTCGGTGCATCTGCACTGATCATTCATGGCAAGCTATTTTTAGGGTGTACGAAATATAAACAAAATCATTTAACAAAAAACAGAACCTGGTCTTATTAAATAGAACTTGTGAGAATGGGATGTTATTTTCCTTACAAATTGATTGTCACATGGAACAAATGTGAGTAATAAGCAGGGACTTCCCATGATGCTCAGGCTATATTATATGAATAACACTTAATTTAGATGTTTGCCCTGTAGTAAGATCTATGTGAATCTGTATTTGTTAGTGCACTTGTTTCATGGATTACAAAGGCTATGGTGGGTATCATTACATTTTGTAATTGTAAGATATGTTGTTTAAGTGCTTAGGAATGAAAAAAAAGTATGGTATAAAACACTATAAACAAAATATTATATTCAAAATGTTATATTACATTGACAGCTTTATTAGATGTTTTTTAATAGCAGAGGCAAGAACGCATAAACCTTCTGCGATAATAATGACATCACACGAACTTGGAGAAAAAAAACTGTCTGGCACACAGCACCGCCTATGCGGTTAAGCAGAGAGATTAGATGGCACCGGCCTCAAAAGCCCTGACGCTTGGTTGGTCGTGTCCCAGCATGTTTGCAAACGCTGCTCAGCTCGGAGCCCGGTCCCTGGTAATCGAATCATCCGCTGACTATAATTAGGAGCAGTAAGCAGGACACAGACAGACAGCAGCAAAGAACTGCATCTCTACATCAGAACCAAAGGCAGGCTGCTTTGTTTCAGATCCTGCAATATTTCCTGTCCACGCCTCTCTCTGTGTACATCTCCTTGATAAAGTGTTCTTCAGGACGGGTCGTGGTTCTGATCATTTCAAAAGTGTGTTTATTCTGTCCCACATCCAGTGCATAGCTGCCAAGGTTCACGTGTGATGTGCTGTTCTAATCCAGGTTTTTATCTTTGAATTTTGGGACCTGTAGTCCTGGTTTATAGTTGAATAAATAAGAATACAAATCCCAGAATTCAAGGGAAAACAGCACATCACGCATGGACCAGAGAAACTTCGCAGGGCTGTCAGTGCAACTGTAGCTCTGGCCAAATTTCCACCCTGCTTCCTAGTCCCCAAATCAGGTGTTTACGAGCTCCTGCTATGCAGTGGCTGGTCTGAATCTGAAGTCTAGACCCACACCAGAGAGTGACCCTTACAGGTGGTAACTGCTCCTCTAAATAGGGTGACCAACTGGGATAGGTGCAAATTCAGGACGGTGAGTGTAAAAATTCAGGACAAAGGGTCAAAATTCAGGACAAAAATTCAGGACAAAAGGTCAAAATTCAGGACAAAATTTCGGGACAAAAGGTAAGTTTTACAGATACGTCAGAGGTGGTCGCGCAATAGTATATATGTAAGTAAATAGACAACCATCTAAGTACAAGTCATAATAGGCTTATATTGGGTTGAGACAATCGTGCACTTCACGGTTTTTCAGTATGGCCGCAGCTTGCTACCTTAGATGATTCAAAACGCGCATCTCGCTCCAGCAGGTACATTAATAACCAGTCAATGGTGAACCACACCTGAATATAAGTGAAGCCGCTTTTATTCTTGATTGAAAACTACTGGATATATATAAGGAACTTTACAGTGCCAGCCCCCAGTAACAAAACCGCCCCCCCCCTTTCCAGCCTCCCAGGGAAACACCTGATGCCCGGTCCGGCCAGTCCTGCCTTGCTATCACCCTTCAATGGTGCCCCTCATCTTCACTTAGACCGTCTCTCATGTGTATTTAATTTCTCTTATAGTGTTACTCATCCCAATCATGTAGGGCAGGGTGTCGGAGTGCGTTACATCACACACATTATATAGAGACAATGACTCCTATTAACGTGAAAGTCAATGTATAGGAAATGCTACTTAAGATAATGGGTGCTACAAGGTGTAATCATTCTTTTATCTATTATTCAGTCTTTCACCGTTCATTCTGTCCTTCCATCTGTGTGCCCATCTATATCCAAACATATTCAACCATTTGCAAACCTATCCACCATATATTCTTCCATCCATCATTACACTCATCCATCTCTCCATCCACCCTTTCAGTCATCCATCCATTATTCATCTATCCACACTTTCACCCCATCCATCCGTACAGTCATCCATCCACTCTTTCACCCGTCCATCTATTCACTCATCCATCCCGCCATTTACCCTTTCACCCATCCAGCCATTCATTCACTTACTCACCCATCCACCCAGTCACTTATCCTTCCACCCATTCACCCTTTCAGTCATTCATCCTCCCCTTCTCTCTCCATCCCCCTTTCACTTATCCATCCATCCATCCATCATCCACCCATCCATCTACTCATCCATTCATTTATTCCATCCATTGATCCTATTACTCATCCATCCTTTCACTCATCCATCCATCCGTTCTCTCATACATCCACCCTTTCACTTCTTCACTCATCTATTCATCCTTTTGTCCATCTACCCCTTTAACTCACCCATCCATACATTCACCCTTTCACTTATCAATTCAATCCATTCATCCTTTCACTCATCTATCCACCCATTCACTCGCCCATCATCTAAGATTTCACTCATCCATCCATCCTTTCATACACCCATCCACCCTTTTACCTATCCATCTACCCTTCCACCCATACATCCATCGATTTACCTTTTCCCTCATCCAACTTCCACTAATCCATCCATTCTTTCTTTATCTATCCATTCACCCTTTCATTCATCCATTCATTCATCCATCCATCCAGCCATTCACACATTCCTTCACTTATTTACTCACCCACCTTTTCACATTATGAGCTGAGCCTTTGTCTGCAGAATTGCAGACAGAAGAGGCCCATCAAGAACTTCACCTCGCTGTAGTTCCTAAAGCAAGGGGTGGGGTGGAGAAAAGTTTACTATGCCCCTGCACATAGGCAGTCTGAAAACGTAGAAGTCATGAGTCACACATGATGCACAGCGCCAGGATGTGAGGTGACTGTGACATGGTGTTGTTTCCAGGGCTTTAAGTGGTGTAAAAAAACTGGGGGGTCTCTTCAAAGGGGGTGTTCGATGTAATTAAGGGAGTAATTTAAAACACCTAGGCTAAAAATCAGCGCTTAGCATAGTGTTGCGCCCGACTGGTATTATGTTGTTTCTGTCATTGCATCCAGATATATAATACAGCAAGTATCATTACCCCAACAAAAACCAGTACTATTGGCTTTGTCAATGGTTGTTAGTTGCTTAAAATAAAAAAGAAAGCAGCAACCATGGCCTTGTTGGATATAAATAATATTGAAATACTTCAGTTCAAAAATTATGAGACAGTGAAAGAACGATAACCCGTTCTCTTTAACTTATTTTACAGGCTTCTTTATATAAACTGTTTTTTTACGTTGCTAAAGTTGCAGCATTAGCGTTTTGCCTTTTTATTTTACAGAACGCCCTACTGTACACCGAGGCAGGAGGAGGCCGCCACATGATTTACCAGCCCAGACTGCCCCATTGACATTCTGTATGTGGCAATCAGCCCCATACAGAACGACAATGGGTGTGGTGGGGCTGCTCTTGTGCCCGAGGAGGAGCGCGAGGCGCCCCATCAGGAAGGTGAGGCCTCTCACAGGGGAGCAGAGCTGCTCCCTGTGATGGCCAAAATTACAGACAAAAGGCGTCCGTAAAAGGTTTCCTCACGGACAACGGACGTGAAGTCCAAATTACGGACTGTCCGTGAAATTTACGGACGGTTGGTCACCCTACCTCTAAAGTCACACTTCAGATCCACTAGAGTTAGAAAAGATGGGGCCATATTATCAAGGGGCGTTGATAATATTATCACCGCTTTAGGGCCCGTTTTCGGGCGAAAAACGGCGATAATATTATCGCATTATCAGCAAGGACACGCTAGCACGTGTTTCCTTGCCGTTGTCAGCACGCCTCGCATTGCATCGTTAATGAGATGCAAAGGAGGCGTGCCTGACAAAACCCCATGGGATAATATCGCGAACCCAGCTTCGCGATATTTTCAGCGAGGGGTAGCGATATTTGAAATCGCGTTAGGTAGGACTGGAGACTGAGAAGGTCTGTCTAAGGAAAGGATGTCTCCTCACCTTGGTGCTGCTCTGCACTTAGGACTAGACGTGAAAGATGCCAACTGTTTTCTTAAGAGGGTCCCAAAAAGTAAGGAAAACACACAAAAGGTACTAAGTCCCCTGGGCAATATTGGAGCTCGTGCTTGCAGATGAACATTATCATAGAGTGCATCAATGATTCACCGAGTACTCACTGGCATCAGGGTGGAGGAGAGCCAAGCAAGAATATTACAAGATCCAAAAGAAATGGAGAAGCGTCTCCAGCTACAATGGATCGAAAGTCAGGGACAAAACCAGCAGCACACGAGCAATGAAAGCGGCGAAAAAAAAGGAATTACTGCATTGAGACACATCATCACTTGTAGATGACCTCTTAACCTGTGCAGAGCGGTCATACCACCCTGCGCGCTAAAAGAGAAGTATTGTGCTTGAATTACAAGGGTTTTTAATAATTCCTCGTTTTTTATTTAATTTAGCTTTTAAGTTATGTTTCCCGTTTTTAAGGGCTGCTCCCCTATACTTGCATAATAATTGGTTTTGCACCGCGTTTTGCGGGTCCCTGATCCCTTTCTTTCTGCCCCTCGGCAGTTGAATTGTTTGGCGGCCATCTTTGGTGAGGGTAGCTCGACCCCCTCATAAAGGAGATCATGCTGACGCGCAGCGGTCACGCGCAGCAGGAATGCCGGATGACTGCCGGAGTCATGCTAGAGTCCAGCCCGTCTGCGCCCGTTCGCGCTGATGACGGGCTGTAGGACGGGCTGCCCATCGACATTTTGCATTCCAACTCAGGTCGGTTAAATCATGATCTTGTTCCCAATCGTCTAACATACTCCGCATTTATTTTAATATCCTTGCGACCCCGTACTCCTGTTTCTTGTACTATTTGTACTCTACCTATCCATTATTTTACTTGTGCAGGTTGTGGCTTCTCTACCGGTAAAATGTCGCTTTCTAAGACGCAAACTGCTAAGGCACATCACCGGGGTAAATGGAAGGCCACCAAGATTCTTCTGCCTTCCCTTCCTCTCCAATTTTGGAGTATTAACTGCAGATCGCTCCCCAAAAACAAATTAAATTTGTTTGATTTCATAAACGAAGAGTTACCAGACGCTTTGTTTTTAACCGAGACCTGGCTTCACGAAAGCTCTGGACCTGACATTGCTTTAGCGGTTCCTAACTGCTATGTGATGGTACGTCAGGACAGGGTTTCCGGGAAGGGTGGGGGGATCGCTATTATTTTTAAATCCATCTACCAATGTAAGTTGGAGTCGTTTTCCCTCCCTGGATGTGAGGCCGCTCTATTTACATTAACGATCGGTCCTCAACTAACGCTTACTGGTCTTCTAATATATCGCCCTCCGGGCAATGCTGGCCCTTGGATATCGTCTTTGGCAGATATTATACCCCCTATATTACTTAAATCGGCTAATTTCACCATTCTTGGTGACCTCAACATCCATCTTGAGGACGCTGAAGGTACCATCAGTCAGTCGTTACTGTCAGATCTCGAAGTCTTCAATCTTTCACTTCGAAACTCTGGGGCTACCCATTCAGCAGGTCACCTGTTAGACCCAATCATTTCTAACTTACCCTATGACTGCTCCCAAAGGGCCCGCCCACTAGAATGGACTGACCATTTTGCAGTACATTTTGTGTTACCTCTTCGTTCATCTAATGCTAAGCCTTGTGCTGGTAAGAGCAAACTTTCTTATCGGTGGGACAAGCTTAACATGGTGGCATTTAATCAGCATCTTTCTGAATCTATCCCGGCTTTGGAAAAATCTGGATTATAATCTAATGCTGCAGTGTCCCAGTGGCTAAGGAATGCTGTAACTGCACTTCTCCCTCCCTTATCTAAGAATCACAGATCTCTTTATCCTCCCGCACCTTGGTTCTCAGAGGAGCTAAAATCATAACGAGCCAAGTGCAAGGCATTAGAAAGAAAATGGAGGCGTTTCTATTCAATCCCCAATAAGGCAGTTTATAAAGAGGCACTAAAAAGATATCATGTTAACTGTAAACTGGCCAAGGCCACTTTTACGGCATCTACGATAACTCAAGCCCAGAATTGTCCGCAGACTCTTTTTACAATGATAAAGAAGCTAACAGGAGCAGACACAGTACCTTCTCCTCCGGCTTTGGACAAACCACAGTGTGATGCCATTGCTGATTTCTTTATTTCTAAGGTGGAGTGTATTCATGAATTTTTGTCTACCTCCCCCCCATCTGCTAAGTCCTCACTGGTGGTTACTTCTGGGAGTCCTCCCCTCCCTTTAACGATCATCAACGACTGGTCTTTGTTTGATGACACTACCTTTTTATCGTGCCTAAATAGTATCAGGTCAGGCTCCCCTCGGGACCCTGTCCCTATGAAAATTTTAAAACTGTTGGACCTCGAGCCACGGAGAGTCCTGATGAGACTTTTGAATACCTCTCTTATAAAGTCTACAATGGCACAGGAGTGGAAACATGCCATGGTCGTTCCCTTGTTGAAGAAGACCGGCGCTGACATCACGAACCTAGCAAATTTTAGGCCCATATCCCTGCTGCCTGCATGTTCTAAAATTTTAGAACAACATGTGAACACCCAGCTTAATTTGTTTGTCGAAAATGTGGGATATCTCCATCCGTCCCAATCCGGGTTTCGCGCACATTATTCCACTGAATCCGCACTCCTTGGGGAGACGGAGAGGCTTCGGCACGGTATCGATCGCGGGGAGACCTTTGCACTCATCCTTTTGGATTTGAGTGCAGCATTCGATACGGTGTCTCATTCCATCCTTCTTGACTCTCTCCGCTCCCTTGGTGTTGCTGGATCTGCGCTGGCCTGGATTGCCTCCTTTTTAAGCGGACGCACCTTTCAGGTATTTTCGACAGAAGCTGAATCTGCTGTCTACTCATCAGCATACGGCGTCCCCCAGGGGTCGATTCTCAGCCCTTTGCTGTTTAATATCTATATCAGACCCCTTGTTACCATCGTGGAGGACGCCGGCCTAACAATCTATTCGTATGCTGACGACACGCAGATAGTGTTCTCTCTCTCTAGCAGTGAGGGCCACGAGGTCTCTGCTTTGAAGTCTGGCCTATCACGCGTTGCTGCCTGGATGCACAACCATCTGCTCCAGCTCAACGGTGATAAGACCGAGGTTGATATTTTGGGCAAAAATAAAGATCTGTGGAGCCCTCGACATTGGCCCTGCGACATGGGTCCTCTGCCGAATCCAACCCCCGTAGCCCGCAACTTCGGCTTTCTTATTGATGATAAGCTCTCAATGAGACAGCAGGTAACAAAGGTCGCTGCAATCTGTTTCTCCATCTTAAGATGGTTGCAGAAGATCTTATGGATGTTACCTTGCTCTACTCGGAGAACTGTCGTCCAGGCTCTTGTAATCTCCCGCATCGACTATGGGAATGTGCTGTATCTTGGGGCCAATAAGGCCACAATAAACAAACTCCAGGTGGTGCAAAACTCATCAGCTCTTCTATTGAGTAATGTACCCCGGAGATCTTCTGCAGCCAAGGCTCTGTGTGACCTTCATTGGTTTAAGGTCCCGAACCGCGTACAATTTAAAACCTTATGTCTTCTTTTCAAAATTCGGCAGGGCTCTGCCCCATAATACCTGCAGAACCTGGTTCAAGTCTATGAGCCTGGTCGTACTTTAAGGTCCTCCACCAGTGGCAATCTCTTGGTCCCTAGAATTAAATTGGCCAAAATGGGCGGCCGCTCGTTTTCCTATCTTGGTCCAAGGATGTGGAATGCTCTTCCGCCAGCTCTGAAAGCCGAGACTGATCTCCTCTCATTTTGGAAAAAATTAAAGACTCTTTTGTTTAATTGATCCTTCTGCACTGTCTGTTCTGTTTGGGCTTTTTGCTTGCTTTCTTCTCTTGTCTGTCCCTGGCGCCGGGAAACCCATTGAGGGTAGCTGTGCGCAATACAAGTTTAGATAAATAAAAAATAAAAAATATGTGGTTTAAACAGGAAATGATATCACATGAAAAAAACCTTCCATTTTGGGATACAAAGAAGTGTGACATCCTCTGTCCTTCATTGCACTCCACGGCTCTGCTGCTGCCCTTCCTGCTCGTTGGTCCATACAACTTGAGGAACATCTCTCTGGTTGACCGGGATTATGGGAGCACCAGTGCGGTCATTCAGACAGGAGCACCCAAGTATGCACTGCGCATGGCCGCACGCCGCCAGCCATGCAGGAATCATGCCAGATGGATGCCTGTAAGGTCTTAACATTCTTGAAGTGTATGTAACACAGTATAACAGTGTGACTCAATCATGTCCTCCTACCGCCTTCACTTTTTCAATGTTTGTGGTTTTAGCTGTATTGAAATCTCATGCACCCAGTCATGGTATAGGTTCTGCAGTTGAACAGTTGCCCCAGTAAGACAGCAGGAGAGCAACAGAGCACTGAACATAAATGGAAAGTCGTAAACAATTTACAAAATCTTGCACACAAGTGAGGTTTTTGTGAGAGACTTAAATCTCCATGGCTGCTGATCTCAGCTGTTGGTTTCACTCAGTTAGTGCTATATCATATGAACCCTGCTGACCACCGGTGGTAGCACAAAAGTAGTTTGCCACCAATAAGAACATTAAGTAGCTATGATGGACAACCATCATATGGCCCACTCTGGTATCAATCTTCCCAATTATAATCATGCAGTGTTAAGAATCTTTATCTTCCTACAAGACCCTCGGAAAAAATGTAATTTAAAGAAAGAGTCTGTGAGAAGTTATCCTCATCACTGGGTAACACTTTTAATTACGATTATTATGCACTCACTCTTCTTAGAGATATTCTTTCCGATCACATGCAGTCTTTTAAGTCCATAGTAAAGTCTCTTACTCTCTCTCTGGGCCATTGGTCCTTCAGAGAGGTTTAACTAATCTGATAAGCAGTGTCTGTCCTTCACTTGGGATTCAAGGATCCTGGCATTCCTCCCTTCCATAAGAACGAGTGAAGGCAGCAGTCAGGACACACTGTGGTACTTCAACATGTCCTCCTTCTTCTCTTACCACCCCTTACCCTAGTTAAGGTTCTATTTCCCACCTCCCTCCCCTGCCTAAGAACACTTGACTGAGAAGGAGAAAAGACAGCAATCAAGACACACAGTTGTGCTCCAAATTTATTCTGTTGACTTCACGGAGAACAACTGCTGCACAGGAGTCCTAACAGGGCAGGAGTCTCCTTAGTCCAAACATCACTCTTTGACTGGTTTTGGGATTTTAGAGGATGGCCAGTGGAGTCTTCTCAATGGATCAGAACCAGAATGGATGAAATGTTTGTTTGGTCACCCGGAAAGGCACAACCCTGCAGACATGCTAATAAAGATGGCGGTGTCTCCCAGACACCGCCACTATGTTAGCAGCTTTTCCGCCCGGTCGACTCTGCGACCGGGCGGAAAACCGGCAGACGGTCATTCCGTCCGCCGGGGTCCCCCCGCCATGGTAATGTGGCGGGGGGTAAATAAAGAGCGAGCTGAGGTTTTTCGCGGGTGGATCGCCACCGCCAAACGGGCGGTTGTGATCCGCCCGCAATCCTAATGGACCCCTAAGGGTATGCAATACTCTCTGTAAAACGGATGATTCTGAGGAAAACTGCCTACTCGTTAGCCTTTCTGGCTGTGGGGACTGAAATTTGGTTTGCCTTTTTGTATTTCTGTTTCCTTTGAAATAGGCCTGCTCAGGACCCCTACCCACCAGATACCCAGAGATATGCTTGGGAAAGGTTGATGAGGGGGATTGGCTCCTTCACCACCTTTTGGACGCTACCATTCCACCTGCAAAATATTTCTATAAATCTGTCCTGCATCGGACCCAGTCCACACTCAAATTCTCACTTGCAGTTAGTTGAGGTCTCAACAGTAAATGGTGCATTTTTTTTTTTAGAGGGGTAGGGACGCAACAGGCCACATATGTGGGACGGGTATGCCCAGACGTGGGTCCCTTGCTCTCCATGCCACAGGAGTCAAGCTTTCTAGCAGAAGATGGGTGAAATCCCGAAACTGATCCTAGGATGGTTGTTTCCAGTCCAGGGAGGACCTGGCCTGGCAGCTCGGGCTGAACTGTTCCCATTGGGCACAGGGTCACGAGTGATTTGCATATGGGCTGGGTTAAAACGGGAAAGGCATGATGAGCAAAAAAAGATGAATTTAGGCCGAGATCTCTGTACTGGGGTGAATGTATGACATTGTTCTGCATTCTGTCCATCAATTGTTGTTTTTACCCATATGTCTCCCCATCATGATGTGCGGTGCTAAGGTGTGGTATATAGGTCAACTGTATCATCACCAAAAACAGTGCCCTTGAGCCAGTCTTTCAGCCTAAGTTGCAGACCCTTTATCCACATCATCGCTATATACCTTTTGGCCAACAGATTAGCAGCAGTACATGACTGTTTTGCTCCCTGTTTCCTTTCATCTAGGCTGCCCAATAAAACACCTCATTTTGTGACTGAGGGAATATCCCTCCCCAAGAAGCATTGCTTTCCCCACAAGGAGATTTCTGATTTCTCTTTTCAAGGACATGATAATGCTCTCAAGAATCATAATTCCAATTTTTCTGTACTTATTGAGGAGATCCATCAATTTGAGACAGGCTCAGTGAGCAAGAATAATGGGGACAAATCAAAGATCCTACCACTTACCTCTAGTGTATTTCAAATCTGGCTCCACAATCCGATCCTCTAGCGTACTGACTCAGGAAACCATCTCGGCATAACCATACACTGGCGGAAGGCGCACTCATTGAAATATGACAAACCGTCTTCTTAGTCCAAATAGTTCAGTTCTTTATTTCGGTAATTATACCAAGCAGATGCAGCGAGGTGGATGCAGATCTTCTCCATATACTGTGGCATTGTCCGAGATTGAGTGCTTACTGGGGAGGCATCAGCGAGCTACTTACACGGTGCACCGGCCGCGTCATCCCTTGCAACTGGCCGGAGTACCTCCTGCACCTTTTTAATCGTGCGCCCAAGGACAAGATAGTGTCCCGCTTCCTAGACCTGGGAGCCTATGGCGGAACAATGGGAATGCATGCTTGACGCCCTACAAGCAGCGGAAAGTGCTATAGGCGAGGAGATAGCGAGGCATTAGACATGCACACTAGGTGATAGGGAGGGTGCGAGGCGGGCAGTACACCAGACATCTTGGTTGGTACACAACAAAATGCTGTAGCATAGGCAAATCGGAGGTTGGAGACATGCGTGCTCGGGAGGAGGGAGTGGGGGGAGGGTCACTGGGGGGAGACGGGATGGGGGGAATTGAAATATGCTGTATATTTGCGAATAGGCCGCAGTTTACTAGTTTTGCTTTGTTACAACAGACTTTTTACAGTTATTCTATAATACTCACTTCTGTACACAGGACTGGGGTGCTCAGGTTCCCTTACGATATGGATGTGCTTAGGCGCCTACCCTGCTCTTTGTATTGTTCATGCGTACCGCTGCAACGCTAAGTGACATTTTATTCTGTACATGCACTGCAAATTTAGCATAACCGAAGAAATGTAATGTTTGAAATATTGCACTAGCTGTAATGCCTAAATAACATAAATGCCAATAAACAGATTTGACAAAAAAAAGGGGGACATTTCTCTTAACTAGGATACACGTACCCCTGGAGCCAGTAGTGTAGTCAGCGTGTACAAGGAGCTTATATCCCCATCTATTTAGGGCCTTACTTTTATTACCAACTAAATGAGTTTCCTGCAAGAGCACTAGGTCCGGAGATTGTTATTTTAGGTATTGTTGAATTATTCCTCTCCTAATTTTATCTCCCAGCCCACTGACATTCCAAGTGAGGACAGAGAGCACCAATTCACGATCAGCCTTTATCAAACACTGAAATGAATATCAATGTATAGGTCGAAGAACAGGGCAACAATGTCTTTAGCTTTTTGCAAGGAGTGGGATCAGCACCAATCATCAGTCCGTTATTTAAAAGGGAACCATAAATAACAAACCAATATATCTTGTTACATTTACTACAAAGTCTGTCCTTGAGATCTGTGGCAAAGAAACATTCACAATTAACAATATTTTGATGACCACACCATTCCCCCCCACCCCCTCTCTCCCCCCCAATCTCCCGAGCCTCCCCCCACCCTGCTCCCCTGCCTGTGGATTAGAACTACCCACCCCCAAACATGGCAGAGTGCCTCTCACCCCCCGAACATGCTAGAAACGCTGAGGGAACTAGCCCCCCATCCACGGATATACTGTACTTTCATTTACATCCACAGCTGTTGATGCAGTATTTAAGATTGAGCAATATCATGTCATATCATTATAGTCAACAGATAATTCACATCATACACCCAGAGCGAAGCAGAAAACAAAGAACATATATGAATCAATGGAGCGCGGTCCCACCCCCATCGTAAGTCCCCTACTTGCGCTTCTTTGCAAAGTCAGGTCCCACAGCAGACCACAGAGCTGAATCAGTCCTGTTCTTCCAGTCTATTCGACCCCATTGTTGCCTCCGTGGCTTCCGCCTCCGGTCGAGTAGCTTTGTTCATCCCAGGTCTGTCAGAGCGGTTTCCTTTCCGACTCCCCACAGTGCTCCAGCCTTCCATCCAGTAGCATACTGCCTCAGGTGAATCAAAGAAGCACGATCTACCATTTCAGCGGGGGACCGGATCTGGATGTTTGCAATATTATGTCCCTGTCGCGATAGTTAAACACTCTGGCAATCAGTGGCCTCGGGGTGCACCAGGTTTAGGTCGGCCGCCTGGCACTCTGTGAACCCTTTCAATAGAAAAATAACTAGACAACGTTTTAGGCTTCAGGTGCTTCATGATTAATTCCTCTACATACAGGTCTGCAGCAGGCCCCTCTGTCCATTCTGGAACACCCAAGATTCGTATGTTGTTGCGGCGGGCCCTTCCTTCATAGTCATCCAGTTGTTGCAACATCCTGACTTGCTTTTTTTGCAGTTCCAGCATCTGGCTTTGTAGCTCCGAGGTGTCCGCCTGCAGGGCATCAGTCACCACCTTCAACCCTTTCACCTTTTCATCCATTTTGAAGTTGTCTCGAAGCAACGAGACTTCTACTGTGACTGAATCCACTGAGGCGCGCATCCCACCTATCGCTGCCATAACATCATGAAGAGTTGGCTCCGGTCCAGGTTTTGGCATCACTCCTGATCCCTCCTTATCCGATCTCGCCGAATCATCCTTTTCTCCTCCTTTGGCCCATGCAAATTTCGCCAGTTGTCTCTGGGAGTTAGTTTTCGACCCCCTGCCTCCTGACGCCATTTTTTGGGGAGACTCTAGAACCCGCACATGTGGATGAATAAAGCGAACAAATTTTACACCTGCCGCCCGGGTATGCCAGCAATTCTTGCGTGGTCCAGTCACTTTTTACTCACTCCCAACTTTTGTATGTATGCAGCCTCCTTCGGCTTCCTTGGGGCCTCAAAGCTCGACAACGTCGGTCCTCAACCAGATTTCGTGTCAAAATATGGCAGATCACAGTCTCCTCAAGAGGGCCTGCCAACAACGCAGCTCAGTTTGGTGTTCATCCACCATAGACCCCACACTGGCCCCTGGTCAGGCTTCCAAGACTGCCGGCCACATCCGGAACCCCCGCTCCACGTAATTATAAATGTCTATCAGACCATGTAGTAGCACAGGTGGGCATTAACTGTTCAAAATTACTTACGGGGGGGGTTTACCAGGTGATATTTAGTCCAGGTCTAAGGCTCGCGTGGCTCTGTTTCAACATGTATAGAAGTTGAGGAATCAGTCTCTGTTGCAGCCTCTGCATGGGCCAAACCTTAGAGTCACAGGACGCCGTCCCAAGTTTCCAATCATTCAGGCCTCTAGTATCTCAATGGGCCCTGTATCTTTCTCCATTCGGCAATTTAACAAGAGGTGGGGGGTGTATGTCCGCTGCCTCCTACCCCATTACAGCACACACTCTCCCTGAGCTGCATTCAAAACGCGGTGCAGGTCTGCCCCCCGTCCACCAGAGTACCTTATGTGGGCCCAAAAGCCGGGGCCTTGATTTTGACGGTCACTCGGCCTTTGCGGTGTCCCCAACGTTGCACCTCAGTGTTTAGCCCGATGCTGCATTCGCAGGCTTCTATATTCTCCCTGCCCACACTCCGGCATGCAGTCACTCTGCAGAGGGGCAATGCGGCGGCAAGCCAGGCCGAAAAAATCCGTCTCACCTCCTTGCGGCCGCCCCTCCAACCTCCTCCTCCGACTAGGCCCCGAAGCCTGGGCCTCGATTTTCGCGCTTCCCGGCGCCGCAGCCCCGCCAGCCAGTAACCACAGGGGGGGTCGCCGCAACGCTCCGAGTCGCCTCTGCCGTATCCTCTATCTCGCACTCAGGACGTACAGTGTTTCACAGCTGTCGCCACATGGGGGAGGGGATTCACCTCGGAGGGGAGTCAATTATAGCCGGCCAGTGTCCCGAGCCGATGCTGCCATCTTCTCACCGCCGCCTCTCAGGACCGTTGCTGATCCGTGCACCGCTAGAGAGCCGTGGGCCCAACAGGACGCACACCGCAGTGGTGGGAGGGGGGGCACCGGACCGATCCCCCACCTGTTTCAGTCTGCTCACTTGGGTCGCGACGGCTGCGGGGTAGTCAAAATGCTATGGGCCAGAGCTCTTTCAGGCAGCAGCCATCTCTCTCGGCTGCAGGCCACGCCCCCCTGTAATGTAGTATTCTTAAATTACCGTTAGGCGTCAACATTTCCGTGAGAGAACAAGTTACCCCTCACTCCTCCCCCGTAAGCGGAGTGTTGAGCGCCTCATTCCACCTTGTCCATGCCTTGTGTTTTGTGTCAGCTATTTCCTCTTCTATTGTGGTATACAGTTGTGATATTAGTAGTTTATTACTAGGGGAGGTTATAATCAATTGAAGCGCTTGCAATTGCGCAGGTTCCGCCTGGTATGTAGGGTAATGTTGTTTGATCGCCCATTGGAGTCTGTGATATGTGAAACGGAATCGCAGTGTTTGGTTACTGACATAATCCAAATCCCTCAGTTGTTTAAACATCTTATTGCGACATAGATCACCCATCGTATCAATCCCTACTTGTCATAACAATCACATACCCACCTCTTTTTGTGTGGCAGATAAACTTGGATGGTGATGCAATGGGAGGTCCGGCGCATACAGTGGTAGTTTGTGTACCAATCTGCCTATTTGACGCCATGCGGCATTGGTTGTGTCCCCCGTGTTGATATCTTTGGCGTGTAGTGGAGGTCTGTGATGGGTTATTATTGCTGTCAGTGGGAAAGGTAACGCATCACCTTCTTCAATTGCCTCATGCGTGAGATAGAGGGTTCGATGGTGCCCGTGGTGATTGTACTACGCTTGCGCACAAAAATAGTATAGCAGGAGATCAGGGACCTTGAAGCCACCTCTGGAATATGGCAGCATTAGAGCTAGTAATTCAATTCTGGCTTGCTTGCCTGCCCAGATAAGTTTGGTCAGTAACGAGGAAAGTTGACGGAAGACTTCCGACGGAGGCGTAATGGGGATGTTGTTAAAAAGATAGAGGAATTTCTGCAGAATCACCATTTTTACGATGGGTATTCTGTCAGCCAAGGAGAGGGGTAATTGGATCCAGCGATTAATGTTATCATTTATAGTGCTTATTGCTCTGCCATAGTTTGTACGGATGACAATCTCCGGGTCCCGATGGTACCATACTCCTAAGTACCTCACTGGGTCAGATTGCCACTCCAGAGGAAATTCTGTGGTGTGCAGGTGTGTGGAATCTGTAAGGGGGATAATGATAGATTTGTCCCAATTGATTTGAAGGCCAGAATGTCTCCCGAATTTGATATATTCCTGTAACAGGGGGGCTAAATGAATTTTCGGGTCACGCACATATAATAACATATCATCCGCGTACATGGAGATATGCAAAGGTCGCTGAGGGAATTGTAAAGCAGAATAGTGATGACCCTGTCTGATTTTGCAAGCTAAAGGTTTGAGCGCCAACGCAAATAACAATGGGGGCAATGGACATCCTTGCCTTGTCCCGCGCGCTATGGGCATACTGTCCGAGATATAATTATTGATGAGGATACGGGCCACGGGCTTGGTGTATAGCAACTGAACCCATTGCAAAAATATGGGGGGGAAGCCCATCCTTTTAAGTACTTTCAAGAGATAGGGCCAGTCTATTGAATCGAATGCTTTGGCCGCATCCAACATAACTGCAGCCGCTTTTGTGGTGGGTACTAGGTAGTGGGACAGTGCAAACAGTGTTCGGCGATTGTGTTCTGTTCACCTAGTTGGTATGAATCCCGACTGGTCCGCAGGACCAGGTTGGTCATAAGGGGCTGCAGTCTCACTGCCAGCAGTTTGGCCAGTATTTTAGAGTCCACATTTATGAGTGACAGCGGCCTAAAGGATTTACAGTATTCAGGGTCCTTCGCAGGCTTTTAGGAGGGCGACTAATACACCTTCTCGTAAGGATGGAGGGAGAAGCTATTTGTCAAATGCATCACCATACATGCCAACCAGGTGAGGTGCCAGCAAATCTGCGAAGGTCTTATAAAACTCACAAGTGAACACGTCAGGGCCCGGAGCCTTCCCATTAGGGAGTGATTTAATAATCTCTGTAACTTCTTCTACCATGATCGGTAGAGAGAGATACTCCCTTTGCGTATCTGAAAGCCAGGCGATAGCCACGTCCTCCAGATACTTCATAATCTCCACTGGGGGTGCAGTGTTACGGGATTCATATAATGCGCCATACGTGTTCATGAATTCTTGCAGTATACCTTGTGCAGTAGTCTGTACTTCACAGTTGGCGCCTCGGACCTGTAAGACAGTTTGTGTGGCACGACCTTCTCAAATTTTAGACACCAGCATACTCCCAGGTCTACCTCCCTCACCGAAGGCCCTAGCCTTAGCGCATTTTGTTCTGTATTTGAGTTCTTCAGCTAGGGAATGATATTTGGACATTATAGTCCTAATGTCTCCCCGTCTGCGAATTCTGTGTCCGCTCATATTCACGCTCTAGGTATTTCAACTGACTCTCGCACATAGATAATTGTCTGCGGATATCTTTTAAAATACCCGCAGAAGTACTAATACATACGCCATGCCGTGTGGCTTTAAAAGCCTCCCACAGCAGGCAAGGGTCATTGGTGGTAGGCTCATTCAAGAGGAAGAAGTCCGAAATGGCTGTGATAATCGTGTCTGTGTATACAGTGTCAGACAATGCTTTCGTATTGAAACGCCAGCTATAAGGGGTGGTGTATAATAAGGTATCGCAACAGACAATAGTATGGGGTTATGATCTTACAATGTCCTTGGGAGGTGTTTAATAGTGTTAGTCCAGAGCAGTGTATCTTTTGAACCTATCCAATAATCGATTTGGGACCAGCTATTATGCGCCGCTGATGTGTGCGTTGCCTCCCTACAGGTTGGATGCTTAGCCCGCCAAATATCATGCAACTGCAGTTCCGACATAATATCAAACATTTTGGTCAAAGCTTTCTGGTGCGGTTCTGTGATGGACCCTGATCTGTCGAGACTTTCATTCAATACTAGATTAAAGTCCCCTCCCCATAGCAATGTCCAATCTGCCACATCATGTAGTTTCTGCCATACCTCATGATAAAAATCGGGAGCATCCACGTTCGGGCCGTATGTGTTTATAAGTACAATCCGCTGCCCTCGGAGTACACCTGCAACAATAATGTACCTTCCCAGAGGCTCTGCTATGGTGGTGTCAATAGAAAAATTCGTACCCTTTTTGATCAAAATTGTAACCCCCCTGGAATATGAGGAGTACGTCGAACTGTGAATAATTTCGGCCCATTTATGCAGCCAGAACGTGGGAAAATGTGTGTTTCCTGGAGCTATGCAATATCAATATGCAGCCGATCAAAATAAGCAAACATATGCCGAATTTTTTTAGGATTATTAACCCCTTCCATGCTGATGACGAACCCCAGCCGTCATGCACTACGGTGCTCGTGTGCTGATGAAGGCTGGGGTTCGTCACGACCCGCCCCTGTTCGTGTTGTTTACAGCACACCAGGGGAATCGCGGCCGCATGGAAAGGGTTAAGTCCCCATACGTTTCACGTGATGAAATTTAGAATCGGGGGTCTCAATTCATCTTGAACTATGGCGCCATTGAGGAAACATATCCCAGCACGATGTAGTAGTCAGTAACGGCAATACCCTATTGAAAGACAGTGTGTTGTGAGTAGCATCTGTCATGTATTGTATAGCACATGTATCATGGAGTGCCGCTTTGCATCTGAAGCACTTTGGTCTGCAGAACAATTTCCCGCCCTCATCCTCCCACCCGCCACCCACTTTAGCATCCCCAACATGCCAAAGACAAATCCCCTCAGAAAAACCCAAACAAACCATGAACAACCTGGGGTACACCTGCATGAGGGTCCGCCATGGGCACACAACACCATCCACTTCAGTGGATGTGGTCAGGTTGACAACATGAATGCAGTGCAATGTTAATCAAACACAATACGAGGAAACTTGGCTATAGTCCTAGCAGAATACGGAATAGCACATTTTATGAAAGCAAACGGCCACCATCATATGCTTACTGCTACAATAACGTCAGTTAGGTCCCAAAAGGTCCATCAACCCAAAACAGGGCTGTTCAGCACTCACAGCCAGCCACTCTTTTCTAGAAATGAGCCCTCAACTCATACCAAGGTTAGCCCTCTTATTTGTCGCTTCCTTTCAAGCGTGATTCGACTCCAAAACCATCCTGAATGAGTTTGTTCCGCTCAACATGTACATATAAACTGGGCACAAGTGGAGCTCAACATATACCTCAGAGTGGGTCAGAGACACAGTCAACAGTGATGTCAATCCCAGGCTTCCAAGCATGCAGGAACAGCACCACCGTACACTCAGTCTGAAATCTTGTGCTTCCTCCTACAGATGGAGGAGACACCGGAGCAATGAGACCCACTAGTTCGAGTCAAGGAGGGCTCCCCTTCAATTACATAGTATGGACCACTGGAGAGGGAAGAACAACACTATACGTGCGTTGCGGTGTGGCTGGTCTGTTAATCTGTGGTAGTCAGATGTTTGAAAACAAGCACATTTGGATTGACCTAAGCCTGCCGCAAGAACGGACGTAGAAAGGATCCCATGCTTCCATGATGCTACACAAGAGTTTCTGCAGTCAAAATACAGCAAATCTGGATAAATCCCCAGGTCATTGTCCTGCAGAAGTGCGCCATTCTGCTCTTCTACCCAGTGCCAATTTACAAGTGTGCCTCAAAAGCCCTGGAACATGGCTGTCCCTACCTCAATGCTTTCACAGTGGGATGTCAGTGCAGCGCAGATCCAAACTGTGATGTGCAGAGTCCATATTTCAGTTTCACTGACGTAAAGTTTTAGCTAACCCTGCATTGTCCTCTCTATCCATCCAAACCGTGCACAATGAAGACATCCAATTCAGATTCCTGGGGTTGCTCACCGCACCTATGGTCCCTACGTTTTGAGGTTAACTTCTTGATGAATTCCTGAGCAGCTTTCGAGGTCTGTAAGATCGTCGAGCGTCCTTCCCACGTTACCTTAAGCCTAGCGGGATAAAGCATTGCATATTCCACGTTTAGTTCACGCAGTTTCGATTTGGCCTGGGAGATTCTCTATGAGCCTGTTGGACCGCCATAGTATAATCAGTTTTGAAGTCCAGCTTGTTACCCTGGTATGTTACCTGCTGCTTCTCCCTGGCCAGCCTCAGCACAGTATCTCTATCCCTAAAGTTTATTATGCAAGCAATAATGGGACGCAGGGCTGCTCCTGGAGGCAGACACGGTGCAAGGGACCTAGGTGCACGTTCCACAATGAGGACTGCTGAGAAGTGTTCTGCCCCAAAAACTGACCAGAGCATCTCCTCCACATACGTCTCCAGTCGACCAGTATTGGTAGACTCTGGAGCGCCTGCGATTCGGATATTGTTCCGGCGTGATCTGGCTTCTAAGTCCTCAGCTTTACTCTTTATAACATCTAGCACCTTCTCCATCCTGGTGCATTTATTGGTTGTGGCATGTGCTTCATCCTCGACAGCCGCAATGCGAGTTTCCGCATTGTCCAGTTGTTCACCTTGTTTATCCAATTTTGTGGCCATTCTGTCCACTCGCTGGATGAGGTGGTCCAACTTCCCACTGATGTCCTGTAGACTCGATTGAATCGCTTTAAGGGCAGCCTCCATCGCCCCACCAGCTGTCGATTCCGTCTCCAACTCAGTATCCGAGTGCGATGCCTTTGGATTGCTTTTTCGATTCAAATGTGAGTTTAGGCTCCTGTTTGTCCAGTTTGCCCATGTTGTTGCTGAGTGCTGCCGTCTGAAATAGGACAGTTGCTAACTTAGTGCGAACCTCTCGAACAGTAGCTGTATAGCGGTGGTCCCTGGAACAGCCCCACAACTCTCTACACTATGATGATGGGCGCTCAACTGCGCACGTAATAAGGACAGGAGGAAAGGCACATTGAGAGGCACTGAAATAGTCAAGGAACCTATGGGCCCCCAGGAATCAATGCAGCAATGTCCTGAAATGGTGGCATAGCGATGTTAGAAACATGGGGGTGCAGAACCGCCTTCCACGTCTACTGCCTGCGCTGGACAAGCCCTCCCTCGTCCATGTGCTCATGGGTTGAACAGCCGTGTGGGTATATCATCACAGGTGGTGATAGGTGCACAGTACGTTTAAGCGGATACAGCGCAGTTAACAACCATCACGAGGACTCTGCCCCGGCATTCGCCGCCATTTTGCTCTTGGCTTGTGTCGATAACATGGCGTCCTGAGGTAGCAGCGCGCTATGGTAGTTCCAATATTCCTGCCAGTTATAATTATATGAATGGAGAGATATCATGGATGCTTCAAGGTGCGTGTTGTGCTCCACATTAGCACCTCAGCTGGTCATCCAGAACTCCGCCAAAAGTCCGACAGTGCACCGGGTGCCGCCATTTTGTGCTACAACCCAGACTGTCCCATCAACCTCGCCGCTGCACCGCTAATGCCCCCTGCCACGTTGGTGATAGCGGCAATCCACAAATCCAGTGTGCTGTATTCCGATCCCGGTGTACCCACCCTCCTCCGCTTACCGCGACACAGCCGCCGCTCGTCCCGGTATCTGGAAGATTACCGCCATACACCGTCGTTCAAGTGCTAGTCGTCCATTGCAGCGGACCACCAGCATAGCCTGCGCCAGCTGTGATGCCTCCAACCAGGCGCCACCAGTCACGGCTCACAGATGATCCGCCAAGAAGTTTTGCGGGGATCTGTTACATGGCATGTTGTGGGAGTCCGCGATATCAGGGCCGTTCAGAACAATGATCAATTACACCGTCTTCCGCACCTCGCCTCGGCCTCCAGCCTCTCTCCAGCTAGGCACCACCACTTCCGATGTTCATTTCAGCCAAAAGTTTACAGGTTGCAGGACTGCAATAACTCCATTAATGCAGATTCTTGCGCTTGACCGGCGGAGCTGTCTTAGTAGGCAGGCACAGTGTGCCCTCTAGCGCCCCCCACTCAAAGAAACTTCAAGTGCATTTCCTAAGCTGTCATGACCCGTCTGTGTCTGAAGTCATAGACATTGCTAAAGGTATTGAGCGTTCTATAATCAACCAGCAAATCCCTTGTGAATGAATATCAGGGTGCTTCTATAAATTCTGTACTAAATTCTGAGTTTGTAAATGCTTTGGTTCTGAAATAAAGGTCAACAAAGAACTTTTTAAGGAAGAGTTGCCAAGTTTGTTTTAAATGTGGCTCGAAGTCACATTTGAGTAACAACCCTTATTGTCCAGCGCTTAGTAAAAGCTGCAATGAGTGTTACAAACATGGTCACTGTTTAGAGCATGTGTAAAAGTAATAAGGGTTATGTACATTTGAGCAGTGTGGACATCAACACTGATGAAGGTGTGCATGATTTATTAAAGTTGGTGCTCACACTTAATACTGATAATGTTACGCCCATTACGAAACAAGTAAAAAGGCCAATTATGTGAAGTCAGAATTAATGAAGGGAACTTTAATATGATGGCATATTCTGGAACACCATTAACAATCATCTCTGATATTTTATATAATCAGTATTGGGCTCAGAACAAGTCTCGTTCTAAAACAGACATTCAACTGAAGGCTTATGGAGATCAAGATAGTGACATGTTGTTTTTTTTCTGGATGACCTAATGTGTCATGAGAGAGAAGTATCAACTAAAATATATGTTTCCATCAAATAGAAAAATACTGTAGTGTGGCCGGATTTGGTAAAACCAGGATTAATGCTGGTTCAAGGATCAAGCAACCAAAATGGTTAAAAATGAATTTATTGCGTCACTTGATATGAGCAAGAACATAGACAGCATTGTTGCAGAATTTCTAGGACTTTACAGTGGCATAATAGGTGCCATAAACAAATGTGGACACTTGATTAGGTTAAAACAAATGCTGTGCCAGTAGTTCATAAAGGGAGGCCAGTACCATTAAGCCTAAAACAAGATCGTAAAAAATTCTTATACAAATTGTCTGAGGATGGTGTTATGGTCAGCACCAATTAATCAGAATGGATAAGTTCCATAGTAATTGTTCACAAAAAATGCAGGGGACACTTATATGTGGACTTGCTCACACTCATCAAGAACATAATCATAGACTGCCACCCCTTACCTAAGATTCCAGACTTGCAAGCTAACATTGGAAATGCAAAATTCGTTTCCCAGTTAGATTTGATATCTGCCTACCATCAGATCCCACTCACAGTGGAGTTGCAAGAATTGACATTGATTGTGAAACCTTTTAGGGCGTACAAATTATTATAACTGCTATTTGGATTAGCAGTGAATTCCAAAATAGATGGACACAATTTAGGCAGGAATTAAGGGAGTGCAAACATATCAAGAAGATATGTCTGCATTGAATTTTTTTTTTGTATTTCCAAGAATGTTGGTATCACCTTAAAACATGAGAAATCTTATTTCTTAACCGAAGAATTGGCATATTTAGGTCACTGCATCACTCCTAAGGGCATCAAACCTAAGTTATCCCTTATTCAGGCAATAAAAGATGTAGCGCCACCTAAGGATAAAGATACTTTGAGATCTTTTTTAGAGATGAGGGAATAATACTCCAGATTCATTCATGGTTATGCTATTGCAGTGCAACCTTTACATAATTTGTTTTTAAAATAAAGGTGTGAAATTTGAGTGGAATTCATTCGTCAACGAAGCTTTTGAAAAGTTTAAACAGATAATTGTATTAGCACCCACATTATCACCTTTCACACCGGGCTGCATGCGTCTTTTCACTGTGGATGTCAGTCAAATGCATTGAGACGCTGTTCTTTCACAATGAGTCAACAACGAGAAAAAACAATTGCTTTTCCTTTCATTGCCTAAAACTAGTGGAACTACATTATAGTACTATAAAATGAGATGCATTTGCTTGTTCGTGGGTGGGGGGGGGGGGGGGTAGAAAAGTTCAAGACATTTCTTTGGGAAGTCACATTTTGAAATACTCACGGACCACAAACCACTCATTCACATGTTGGATGGGAATGGCTCTGGTAAAGCGTATGCTGAGCTGGTCAGGTTATTGTCCCGTATGCAGGGTATAAGTTTATAATGAAATATATATCTGGAGTAAAGAATGTGAGGGCTAATTGCCTTTCAAGAATGCCTCTTAACATTTCTTCTCAAGATGAAAATGTGGAATCTGTGGTGGTTGTGGTTGAAGTTGCATTAGACTCTACTGGTCTTATTTCCTTAAAGGATTGGCTAACTGCCATGGAGAACTATGTTTTATTGTCTGCCATGGAGTTTGTTAGTCAAGGTTGAACTCTGTGAGTTTTAACCAACACAGCCAAAGGCAGGTGGAGTTGGACGTCTCAGGAGGAGAACCTGCTGGACGTGGGCTGCTTTATTTTAGGAATAGAGTCATTTGTCTTATCTTCTTGTGGCTCTGCTTATCATCATAACAGCAGGGCCACCTCTATGTACCGCATTGCTGAGGGCAATCAAAGGTGGATGCCGCAGGTAGTCACCCGGACAACAGCCTCGTACCGCTCCGTAAGGGCCCGTTCGGGTGCGGGCAGCCCTCCATGGTGGGTTTGGAGGGCAGCTGACCAGAGGGAATTCTGCTCCCCGGGCAGATTGGGAGGGTAGTGCTGTCCAGCGACAGACATTTTGTCTTGGGATACGTTTTTAGCCCAAATATAGCCCAACATATATTTAGGGGATAAAGGTGGGCTACCTGCCACCATTTTAGGTTCAGGTGACCTGATGGCTGGTGGCAGGGAGCATCGCGTTCTGAAATTTGTAGAGCTGTTCAAATCCTGCGAAGTAGTTTGGCTTAGGTTTTAGTTTCACATTAGAATAATTAGAGCGAGTTACCTTAGAGGAGAATGCTCTCCAACAACCTCACGTGGCTGAGGCAATGTGGATGTTAAGGGAGGCCGGGAGGCTAGACCTCGTACTAGGAGAGGAGGCGGAGGCCTACCCGGCCCAACCAACTCGCAGGACGTCTGAAGGCGTGACTGCGGCAGTAGTCATGTGTTCCTCACCAAGGAAATGGCAGTCAGCAGGGCCACAGTAGAGGAGGTGAGTGTGAAGGGCCGCTCTGTGAACAGACGAGTGGCCTTTCAAGGTGCTGGAAGAAAGGGGGAGGGCCCTCTGGCTTAGGCCTGGCAACAGCCCCTGCCGGAATGGGGGCCACAGGTGGAAAGGGCAGGGGTGCGGTGAAGGGAGGTGCTGATGAGGCCAGCACGGTGGAGCCCTTGACCATGGGGGCCGCGCTGGAAGGTATCAGGGACAGAGTGGCCCTGTGTAAAGATATAGTGGATATCCGGAAAGGATGATTCACAAGACAAAGTTGTTAATCCAATTGGTTTATTTCCAAGTAATTACAGCATACACGGGAGCGCCACCAGCTCTCAGAAGGTACAACAGTTTAATGCGTGTTTCTATAACTGTAAATCTTAAACAGGAGTTGAACTGAAAGGGCATCCTCGAGAGATTCACCTTCAAACATAAACATGTTTGAAGGAACACTCTCTTGAGGATGCAGGGAATGGAACGTGGGAAGCTAAGAACACATTATCAAACAGAAGCATAATACATTAATGGAAGTAGAAGAAAGACTACCTTACATCATCTCCCTTCTTATAATAAACAAAAATATAAATCAAACAAAAGAACTAAGACATATAAAAATCCTTAAACCTAGTGGGAATGGAACAATTACGAATTGGCCTAACAGGTTCATATATTTCACTTGAAGAAGACATTTGAGAAGACATTGGAGTAGATTGCAAAACCATACCTGCAGATGAAGTGGAAGGAACAACAGAAGAACAAGCATTGTTATTAAGATAATCAGAGGGAGTACCTACAGGAAAATGTGAACATTCAACATCGTTGGAATCAGTTTTATATACAAGAATTATTTTAGCTTGATCATTGGAAATTTTCACAAGAGCCCTTTTACTCCACCACTCCTTTTCTTCAAGAAAGACTGACCCTTTTGAAGTCTTCACAATCTGAAAAGGAGAAGAACATTTTTACATTCCTTTTATACATCTCTTCGGGTTCCTAAACAAAACCCAATCACCCACCTGAAAATCTTTCATAACAAAAATGGGAAGAAGCATCAAAGTACTTCTTTTGCAAAGTTTGCTTTTTAATAACATTCTCCTTAAAAATACTCTTATCATGGCAAGAAACACAAGAAGAAGTGTCCTTCCTTAAATCCTTCAACCAATTTGGACAAATCACACCATTCGGATTTCTTTTCTTCAAAAGTCTGAACGGAGAAATACCAGTTGTTGAATGTGGTGTGATTAAATAAGACCAAATTTTCTTCTTCAAAAAATCTTTAACTGGGAAATTACTAGCAAAAGCTGTTTGCACACCCTCTTTTAAAAATCTATTAAATCTTTCAATTAGACCATTAGCAGCAGGGGAAAAGAGTGCTACTTTTAAATGTTTAATGTCATGTGCTTTACAGTATTCTTGCATAGCCAGGGAACAAAAATGTGAACCATTATCTGTCACAATTTCTTTTGAATAACCTCTATATGAAAAACTCTTTCCAAAAATTTGATAACAGAAGAAGAAGATGGAGAGTCACAAAAATCTACATCCACCCACTTAGAATGGTAATCAATTAAAGCTATTATAAAGCGATCACTGGCTGGCAATAAATCAAAAGGACCAGAAAAGTCCAGGGCAACTTTAGACCATGCCCCATCTGGAACAGACACAGGATGAAGAGGCAATTTATTGACTCTCCAGTGTTTATCCGATAAGAGACAAGAATCACATTTATCTATAAATAAGACAACATCCTTGTCTAATGCAGGCCACCAGAAAAACTCTTTAAGTTTTCTGGAAGTGCTTCCAATGTCTAAATGACCTTCATGCGCACATTCCACCAATTTCATACGTATAGAAGAAGGTGGAATGCATTGATCTCCACGCATCAAAATCCCACTTACAATGGAAAGATCTTCAGAAACCTGAGCAAAAGATTTAAGGGAAGCGGGTAAAGAACGTTCCTTTGGCCAGCCATTAATAACCATGGGGCATATTATCAAGGGGGTTTATCTCCGCTTTTTTGGCTTTAAAAGCCAAGAAAGTGGAGATAAAATTATCTCCCTATTACCTAGCTGTCGCTAACACCAGTTAGCGACAGCTAGTAGGAGATAGCGACCATCTTGGGCCCCACTTTGCATGTCAGTGATATTTATCACTAATGACATGCAAAGTGGGCGTGCCAAGATGTTAGCGACTGAAAACAGTCGCTAACATCGCTATCTCCTATTACTAACCTTTGGAGATATTCGCGTTAAGCGCGAATATCTCCAAAATCTAACACCTGCCCTGAGCAGTTCTTAGCCATGTTATCCAATGGGAGGTGGATAACATGGCTAAGAGCATTAGCTCGGTAATGCATGAATATCGCTGACTTTTCAGCGATACTCATGCATTGCGGCGATTTTTATCGCATTTGCGATAAACCTTGGTAATAACAAGGTTTATTTGCGGTAAAAATCACCGCAGCTCAGCGGTAAATTTTTGTCTCTAACCAAGCAATAGCGATAATTATCGCTATTGCTTGGTAATATGCCCCCATGTTCTTCACAGCCTGTAAAACTTTGTCATCACTATAGGCCTTGAACCATAAATCCTGAGTTAAAAATGGAAAAACCTCTCTTGAATCAGAAATAGATGCTACTACACATTCAACATCACTAAACTTAGTCTCTACATAATCCTCCTGGAGCGGAAGTCTTGAGAGACAATCCGCTCTGACATTGAGACCACCAGACACATGACGAATTGTAAAATTAAATTGATGCAATTTATAAAGTAAACGCACCAAATGTGCTGAAGCCTTCCCAGTACCATTGCCATTCAATAAATTGAGTAACGTTTTGTGGTCACTTAGTAACACAAAGTGCGTGCCCCAAATATAACTCTTAAACTTCTCCACAGCCCACGAACAAGCCAATGCTTCCCTCTCAATGGTAGAATAATTTCTCTCTGCAGTTCACAGAGACCTAGAAGCAAAACCTACTGTACGTTCAAGAGAACCTGTGTGTTGAGACAAAACTGCGCCTAGACCCAACTGGCTGGCATCAACTGAAATCGTACACTCAATTCCTGGGGTAAAAGATGACAAAGCTGGAGAATTCAAAATTGCTTCCTTAATTGATACAAATGACTTATTTACAACATCAGACCACTCAAACTTACTATTTTTCTTAAGCAGATCCCGTAAAGGTTGAACAATCTGAGAGTAACTTGAAACAAATCTAGAGTAATACTCTGTCATGCCAAGAAACGACCTCAAAGACTCTTTGTTACCAGGAGCTGGGACATCTGAAATGGCTTTTGTGAGCGAGAATTTTGGTTTTATGCCCGCTGAACTAATGCAATGACCTAGGTAATCAACTTCTGATTTTAAAAATTTACATTTATCCCTTCCTAAAGTAATGCCAACATTCTTGAAACATAACAGCACCTCCTTTAAAGTGCTAACATGGTCCTCAACACTTTTAGAAAAAATAAGAACATCGTCCTGATATGCCTGAACATTTCTGATTTTGCCTAGGAAAGAATCCATAAACTTTTGAAAGACACTTGCGGCCGAAGCTAGGCCAAAGGGCAACCTCAAATACTTATAAGCACCAAACGGTGTAATAAATGTAGTCAAATCAGTTGACTTTGAGGATAAAGGAATTTGATGGTAAGCACTACGCAAGTCTAAAAGCGTAAAAAATTTACATCCATCAATACCAGTAAGGAGATCCTGAATTCTAGGATTGGGATGACAATCAATCAATATATTTTTGTTTAAAGACCGAAGGTTTGCACACAAACGGATACTAGAATCCTTTTTACGAACAATAACAATTGGACTGACCCATTGCGATGAATTTGTGGGCTCAATAATTTTGTCAGTAACCATGTTATCCAATAATTTTTTCAAATCATCCTAACACTGAGGAGAGTTGACCTAAGTTTGTGCACAACTGGAATTACACCAGGTTTCAACTTAATAAGATGTTCAAATTTTTCAACTTTACCCACATTTGAATTAAACACTTCTGGAAATTGTTTTATAATATCATTAATAAAGGTCTCATTAATTCCTTCTACCAGAGGAATTACAACATCTTTCAATTGAACTGGATTCTTAGATCCAGCGACAAGTTTTAAGTTCATTTTAGCTAAATCCTGCCAACCAACTATACTTTTTCCCTTAATGGCTACATAAACTTTAGTAAAAATTTTACCTACCCAAACATGTTATCTCAGACATGAAGAAACCAAGCATATTAATATCCTTGTCTCCGTATGCTTTCGGTATAATGTCAACTTTACACAAAACAGTTGAAGGAGCCCATAACTTGTCAAAAATGACATCAGAAACAATTGTGACCGGAGCGCCAGAATCAGCCATCATGTCAAGTGAGTGTTTACCAATAAGTACCTGACAGGTAGGATCAGGAACATGTTCACCATCAATTAAATTTCCACATGAGTCAAAAGACAAAATTTCTTTAACCTCACTTGACATTGTTGGTAATTCTATAGTATTGATGTTTAAATGCTGCATATCAGACTCTAATGGAACAACATCAAAACCTGATAAACCATCAAACTGATCAGGTTCATGTGTTTCAACGGTTCTAACATGCTTTAGCTTTGCATACACTGTTAAAATGACCAAACTTATTGCAGTTTGTACACTTCTTACCAAGGGCATTACATATTGGGCTATTGCTAAGATGAGTTCTTGATCCGCACCTGAAACAAAAAATGTGTTAGTTCGAGCTTGTTGAGGTTTGCTAAACTTGTTTCTAACTGCTAAAGCATTAATTGATAAATCATTTTGTACAAAATTAACAGGCACAGAGTTTTCAGCAAGAATACTTTTTGAAGAAACTATAATTCTTTCGATGCTTTTAGCCATATCTATGACTTCAGCCAACGTAGGATCTCTGCAACTCATAATTCTTTCCTGAATCTTTTAATGGCAACAACCATAAACAAATTGATCTCTGATGTAAATGTCTAAATCGGCTCCAAAGTTGCATTCAGCTGACATGTTCCTCAACACAGAAATAAAATCTTCTACACTTTCCTCCATATTTTGCTTTCTTTTCCTAAAATTAAAACGCTCCAAAATAACATTTGGCTGTTCCAAAAATTTTCTATTTAATTTATGAACTGCGTCCCTGTAAACATTCCATCCATCACCCCTTCCTGGAGGTGGAACAGCAGGAGGTAAGTTATCATAGATTTCTCTTCCAGCTCTCCCCAAATGGCTGTAAAGAAGGGCCAACTTTCTTTTAGCCGTGTATTCTTCGGCATCAATTGCTATTAAATAGTTCTCGAAACTCCTAAACCATATTTTCCAAGGTTCAACTGGTTTTCCATTTACCGGTAAAAATGTATTCAAAATAATCACTTGTTGATTATTTGCCATGTTCAAATATTTTCTTCAAGTTAAAATATGTTTCAATACCTTCAAAGTATTTAAAATAGACTTGCAGTCTTCCTGTATTTAAACAATATAAATTTCAGTCTTTGAAAATGGAAGAAAGAAATGTTTCCAATTTGCTAAACAGGAATATAAATATATTCTTGAAACGTTAATAAAGTGCACATACCATTTTCGAGTAGATTTCCTTTTAGATCTGAACACTTGCGCAACGATTTTCAAATCGGAAATAAGCAATCCAAATCATGCGCGTAGTGTTCTTTAAGAGATCGGCTTAAGAAATGAAATACCTACGTTGCGCGATGACGTCATCGCGGTCTGCTCTCACGTGGTTTGAGGTCAAATAGCACCGTCTCAAATCACAGATTTGCTCTAAAATCCTAAAGTCAGTGAAATAACGTCCTTGAAGATCCGTAGAAAAAGGAAAGTGATGAACACACGTTTCTTTTTAAAAACAGGCACAGTGGAACAAATACATTCTTGGGGAAGTATCGTTACTAGAGAATAACGAACCAAGAAATTAGTGAAAATGCTGAAAATATCTGAAATTTTCCCAAATCCTGTCGCCAAATGTAAAGATGTAGATGGATATACGGAAAGGATGATTCACAAGACGAAGTTGTTAATCCAATGGGTTTATTTCCAAGTAATTACAGCATACACGGGAGCGCCACCAGCTCTCAGAAGGTACAACAGTTTAATGCGTGTTTCTATAACTGTAAATCTTAAACAGGAGTTGAACTGAAAGGGCATCCTCGAGAGATACACCTTCAAACATAAACATGTTTGAAGGAACACTCTCTCTCGAGGATGCAGGGAATGGAACGTGGGAAGCTAAGAACACATTATCAAACAGAAGCATAATACATTAATGGAAGTAGAAGAAAGACTACCTTACACCCTGCAGCGTGGTATGCGCCTGTACAGGGCCGCAAATAAAAAAGAATCAACGAAGTGGGCAGCATCAGCTGAGTTGCCCCATTTTGATGGGACGCAAGGAGGAGGGGAGGCCATTAACGAGCTGCTTCATTGGAGCTGCTCGTGGTGAATCAACAGCATAGGGGGGAGGAGCAGAGAGGAAAAGGGTGGGGGGTGGAGTAGGGGGAGTCCCTCATGGAGGCTCAGATAGCTCTGCATAGCCAGCAGCCAGGTAGATTGACACAGCTGGCAGAAGGCTCAGAGTTGGGGGAAAAGGGGCTGGGAGCAGCACACCATGGAGTGGTCCCATAGCAAGGTGGGAGACTGGGGTGGTTTGGACACATTTGAACATTGGAAGGAGGCTGCAAGGGAGAGGGAGTGGGTCAGAGTGGCCCAGGTGGACGCTTACATAGGTGGGGAGGTTCTCTCCAATGGGGGGGCCATAGGGCAGCGATGGAGAGGTTTTTCCTGAGGAGGTGGGAGGGAGGCAGCTAAGGCTGGGCGAGCCCTGGGTCTGCTTTAGTGGCGGCTATGCTGGAGTGGAGTGGGGATGACGATCCCTTAGACGAGGAAGGCTTTCAGGATGAGATTTTCAGGGTCATGGGGGACAGCTCCACCATGAGGTGGGTGCGGGTGGTAGGGTGAAGCACGTGAATCACAGGATGAGGGAAGGGACACCAGGTATGGTTGGAGAATGTTTGGGGTGCAGACACAGAGTACCAGCACACCAGTCCTCTCATCCTTTCTTTCAGGTGCAGTGGTGGTGCGGCGTTGCAGACCCGGTAGAGCTGGGTGTGGCTCATCAACACTGAAGGGAAGTGAGGGCTGGGCCCAGCGGAGTTCGCCTGACATCAGCAGGGTATCCAGGGCGGCCAGCGTACGGCCCCTGAGGCTGGCAGGCCTCGAACGGCGCCTGGCACATGTGCAACAGCAGGCAGGCAAGTAGCACCGGCAGAGCGTCAGGAACGAGATAATAAAGCTCCCCATAGTGCGCTGAACATCACATTACGTATGTGACTTTTGGATTGGATTGTGCGCAGGAAATGTGGGTAGGCTCCAACTAGGGTGATATGGAAGACCCACTAGTGGTCCTAATATTGGACTATGAGGAGGATAACCTGGAAGAAGGGGAATTGCGAGATGAGGAGCCGGTGGACGTTAGAAGTCAATTGTCCAGTGTGTTACAGGTGCACAAGGAATGGCTGGATAAGAGTTTGGAGGAGGCGAGGCAGACTGTATCGATACGGGCACCCACTTGGTGCCAGGTAAGGTCAAGGAGATGGCAGATTCTTCAAAGCGGCTTGTCAGGAGGGGGAGGTTAAGGCTGTGTAAAGGGAAATACGTGACAGATGTGGGAGTGGGTACTAAGGAAAAGGACAGTGCCCACAGACAGTGCAGTGGCACAAGTAAAAAGGAGGGTTCTGGGGTAAAAAGAAGTGGGGGTTCGAAAGAAGCAGGGGAGAAGGTGGTGGGGGCCCAAAGAAAGGAGTTTAATATTAAAAAGTTACCCTATATGGGCATGGCTAAACTAGTGGGGGTTAATTTAATGTTAGCTAGGAAAGAGCACATTTGGAAGGGGGAGTATGTGGAGATGCTTAAACTCCAACACCAAGAGGCGAGCTCAAAAGAGGGTTCAAAGGGGTCGAAGTACATACAAGTTGGCAAAGCGGTCAAGGGTACCCCTCGTAATAGAAAATTGGACAGCAGCATTTCTGATTTATGCCATATTATACAGTGAGAAATATTAGGATTGATATGTGGCCATGATCAAGTACATGGATGTGGTACAGAAAGCCCAACTCATGGGAGGGGGATACGCGTAGGCACAATACGACAAGGAATTTAGGGTGTGGCTGGCTTGGAATCCAGAGGCATAATGGGGGAACTGGACTCTAATCTCTGGCAGCAAACTATGGGGCTGTGGAACTGTGGAAGACCATCTTTACAGCAAGTGGTCTGCCTATAATGTATTTCCCCTTTCAGGAATGTCCCACCCGAGGAGGGGTAGGAGGGGCACCAAAAATGCAACCAGGGACAGGGGCCACCTGGTGGAATTTTAATAAAGGAATGTGAACGCGAGAATATTGCAAATACCACCACAAATGCTCGAAATGCACAGGGTGACACCCCTTGTCAACTTGTCATGGGACAGGGAATGGATACAATGGCCAGGATGTGGGACAGTGGCAGCAGTATGGGAGTTGCCAAGGAGGGCATCAACAGTAATTCTCAGGTACCCGGGGTGGGCGGGGGCCCAGGGATCTGATGCAAAAGGCTTGTACTCTAGTTATTCTCAAATGGTTGGAGAACTGATTAGGGTTTTACGGGCGAGCTGAGGAGGCAAGGTTGTTGTGGGAAGGGTTTTGCTGGGGTTTTTGCTTGGGGTTCTCGGAAGCGGCAGTGAGCGTTCAGCAAAATAGCACGGACAGGCGGTGCAAGAGAAATTGCAGAAAGAGGTCTCAGAGGGGAGAATGGCAGGACCCTTTCATTATTGGCCAATGGCAGATCTGACTGTGTCACCAATTGGAGTGGTGCCAAAGAAAGAGCAGGGACAATTTAATTTGATACAGCACCTGTCTTGGACTGAGGGTAAGTCAGTGAAAGATTTAATTGAAGAGGAAGTGGCTACGGTTACCTACTGTTCAGTAGATGTGGTCATGTCACTGTCCCGTGAACTTTACTGCCCAAATGCTATGTGAAGTCAGCATTTTGGCTGATTCTGGTACACCCTGAGGACTTCCAGCTACTGCGTTTGCAATTTGAAGGAAAATGGTACATGGACAAAGCATTACAATGGGTTGCTCCGTTTCATGTGCTCTGTTTGAGTGTTTCAGTTCCTTCTTGCAATGATTGTTTACATGGCATATGGGCGATTAGCTGGTAACCCACTATTTAGATTACGTCTTTATCGTGGGGGCACCCGGTTCAATGGACTACCAGTCTCTCCTGGTAAGGTTCCAAAAGCTCATGGGTGATGACTGAATGCAATTGGCGCCGGAGAAAACAGTAGCTCAGCAAACAGTGTTATCGTTCTTGGGCATTGAGATTGATTCCATGCGGATGGAGGCCAGATTACCGCAGGACAAAAAGGAGAAAATGCGGACACTGCTAATATGCATGCTGGGAAGGGAGAATGTGAAGGTGAGGGAGATTCAGGTCCTGTAGGGTCACCTAAATTTTGCATGCAGGGTGGTACAGGCAGGGAGGACATTCTGCAGTAGGTTGGGGCAGGCATTATCTGTGTTTTCACTGTCTCATCACCATGTCCAGCTTTCACCCGGGGTCAAGGAGGACCTGAGAATGTGGCGTTTTTGCCTTCGATGGCATTCCTTTGGCAAGAGGGAGGGATGTAGACTGGGACGTGCAAATCTTTTCAAATGCAGAAGAGGGGCGGGTTTTGGAGTCTGTTGGCAGGGTAGATCGTGCGCAGAGCCACGGCCGGCACAGTGGAGCAACGAAGTAGGAACATAGCCTTCTTGGAAGTGTTTCCTTTGGTGGTAGCAGTGACACTATGGGGCGCGGAGTTAGCATACAGGAAAGTACTTTTTCGAGTCGACAACATATCAGTAGTGGAGGTGGGGAACCGACATTCAGCTAGGAAGACACAGTTCCTGAAGCTGTTGCGGGTGTTTGTGTTGGGCTGCTTGCGTTAAGACATTTCTTTCAGGGTGCAACATGTGACCATGGTGGACAATGGCATTGCGGATGCTTTGTCTCGTTCACATTGGGGGAGATTCTGTGGGTTAGCCAAGGACGCAGACAAAGACCCGACACCCATGCCAGAGAAGTTGTGGTCCGTAGGCAACGCAGGATTTTTACAGCCGGTGGTGGGGTCCCTTGCAGAATCAAAGCACAGTGCATATGTTCAGGCATGGAAAGAATTTCAAATGTCGGATGCATAGAGCGGTACACAGACAAAATATCGATTTTTAAATATCGATATACAAAAATATCGAAGTTTAAATATCGATGGGACAAAATATCGAAGGTAAGTAATATCGACAGTCTTAATATCGATATTAGTATGATATCAGTAATATCGAAGTTTTAAATATCGATGTCAATAATATTGAAATAAATAACTTCGATGTTACTAATATCAATTTTTAAATACATTTAGTGTATATTATATTGTATTTATTATGTTTTATTATTTATTTTTAATGTAATTTAATTAAATATTGTATTTTACTACTGTAGCGGGTTGTGGGTTTATAGGGGAATAGGGTGGGAAGTAATTTAATTGTGTTAAATTAATTATTAATTAGTAGGAATTATTAATTAATTGAGAAATAATTTTTAATTAATTTTAATTAATTGATTAATTGATAAATATGTTCTGTAGCGGGTTATGGGTTTATAGGGGAATAGGGTGGGAAGTAATTTAATAATAATTAATTAATTGATATATGTTTGTACATATTTTAATTAATAATTAATTGGTAATTAATTTATATTAATTAGTTAATTAATTAATATAATTTTGTACATATTTATAATTATTAATTAGTTGGTAAATAATCAATATTAATTATTTAATTACATTAATTATAGTAATTGTTTTATATATAATTTTTTGTTATTCTTTTTTTTTTATTAACTTTATTTTTGGTGCAGTTATAAAAGAATACAGTCACACCAGGCTCATATTCAGTATGTGAAAACTTACATCATATTACTATATCCACAGCCTTCACGCCCACAACCCGGAGGCCGGGCGGCGACATAATTGTCGTTAAGTGAGTTGCAGTTATTCTGAGACTTGCGTGCACTTCACGGAGCTCCCCAGACCTGCTTTTGTTTTATTTTTTCTCCCACAACTCCCCCCCCTCCCACCCCACCCTATCAACAAAACTGGCTGGTTTCTCCCCTCAACGTGGTAACAGTCCGATCACATGTCTATCAAACTAAGTGTCACTAGTCCATCAGTGCCATTTGTGCCTACTCTACTGATGTTTGTCTCTCTCCCCATGTTACTGTAGATCCCCTTACATGTGTGGTGTCTCTAAGTTTGCAGTGGTTTGGTCAGTTACCGAGCATTGATCGTTATCGGGTGGTCTCCCACACCCTCCTCTGTACTCTGTTCGTCTATGTGTCACCTCCTAAATGCCCGGCTTCTAGGCCATGGTATTGTCTCCATTTACCCCATACCTTTCGGAATTTTTTAGGACAGCCTCTCGCTTTGTATGTCACTCGTTCTGCCGCCATATAGAGGTCTAACCCTCTCCTCCACTCCTCTAGTTCCGGCCTCTCCGCCACTCCCCAGTATTTTGCAATATCCCTTTTCGCCACAACTAAAGCCAGCACCAGGAAGATAATATGTGGGCGCGGCAGGTCTACTTCTGTCACCATTCCCAGTAGTGCCAGTCTCGGATCCAGTGTCAGCTCTACTCCCAGTACCTCCCCCAATTCCGCGAGTGTACTGCGTTGAACGCCTTTTCAGCGTCCAAGGACAGGAACCAGTGCCGTTCCGCCCTATCTTTCACTTCTTGAAGCCAGTTGTGTGTCCGTCGGAGGTTGAGCTTTGTCGCTCTGTCTGGCAGAAACCCTGATTGGTCTGTGTGTATAAGGTCTGGAACGACCGTCCGGAGGCGTGCCGCAAGAATCGTGGCCAGCACTTTCACCTCCATGTTCAGCAGTGAGATGGGGCGGTATGAGGCACAATCCTCCTCTGGCTTGCCCTGTTTGTGTATCGGTACTATGGTCGCCAATGTTAGGTCTCGCGGGAGTGTCCCTATCTCATAGGCTTCAACATATAAGGCCAACAGGTGACGTGTCAGCAAGTCGGCCGTCTTTTTAAAGAATTCCGCCGGGAACCCGTTGGGTCCCGGTGTTTTCCCCGTTTTTAATTTATTTATGGCTATACTAATCTCCTCCAGTGTGATATCTGCCTCTAGCGGGGAGCTGAGCTCTGCATCCAGGAGTGGGATGTCTACCTTTTCCATATAATGTAGAGCCTCGTCAACTGTTCCGAGGTCTCTGCCTCTATAGAAATTCTCATAGTGGAGTGCGAATGCCTCCGCTATGTCCTTGTCCGTGGTTTCCATGTGTCCCCCGTCTCTCCTGATTCTTTCCACCCACCGTGCTGCTCGTTCTTTCCTGCTAAGCCATGCCAAAAGTTTGCCTGATTTGTCACCTACATCATACAGGCGGTGTAACGTAGCTAGTGATTGTGTCTTTGCCTCATTAGAGACCAGTTGTCTATACTCCCTTTGTTTGTCTTGCAGCCGCCTCAGTGTACCCTCACCTTTGTTTACATGGTATTCCCTTTCTAGCGCTAGGATGTCAGTTTCTAGCCCTGCCGCCTCCATGTGTTGTTTATTGCGTTCGTCCCTTAATCTCCCTTTAATTCTGTCCCTCAACACCGGTTTCATGGCCTCCCAGAAGGTAATATTGGAGTCTACTGAACCTTTGTTCTCCGCCACATACACCTTTATGTCCGCCCTCAATCCTCGTGTTATCTCGGGGGGTTGTAAGTCCCATGCTGCCAATCGCCACTCTGTCTCTCGCCTTACCGTGTTTTTCCCTAAGTTTGCATACAGAGGTGAGTGGTCTGATATCCCCCTTGCTTTGTAGGTGAACTCATCCCCCTCCGACAGGTATTGCCTTGCAATAAAAATGTAGTCTAGCCTGGAGAAGGTTTTATGGGCCCCTGAGTAGAAGGAGAACGTCTCCTGTGTCGGGTGTCGCCATCGCCATATGTCGGTGAGTCCCATTTCCGCCATGTATTTTGCCAGTGCCGTTTGCGTCTCCTCCCTGCGTGTTGCACCTGAACGATCTAACGTTTCCGACATCACGTCATTGAAGTCCCCCCCCACTATTTGCATTATGTCTGCCGTATCCAACAGGATGGCTGCCACTTCTCTGAGCGTGCGTGATTGGAGTTTTGGCGGAGCGTATACTGAGATAACTGTCACGTTCAGTCTATTCCATGTCCCCTGTATTCCCACGTATGTACCCTGTGGATCACTCCACGTGCGTGTGACGGTAAAGGGGTGTGTTTTGTTAATTAGGATTGCGACTCCCCTGGCTCCCGACGTATAGCCCGCGTGAGTCAGGACTTTGTATCACCCCCTCGCTATGAACGTACATTTTCCTGCCTTAAGGTGTGTTTCCTGTAAAAGGATAAGGTCTGGGGCGACCCTTTTGATGTATGTGTTGACCAATCCTCTCTTTATTTTGGATCCCAATCCATTAACATTCCATGTCAGAATGGAGATCCCCCTCTGAGTTCTGTCAGTAGTCCTTAGTGTGTCTGCCATACTGTGTTGCTCGTCTGGAGGTCAGTAGGAGACCATAGCAGCTGTGTGTGACAACGTTGATTCCTGTGCATCTGACTGTGTCCCAATGAGTGTTTCCGTGTCCAACATCCCCCCCAATGTCCCAAACGTGTTTTCCTACCCACTCCCCCGCTCCAACAAACTAGAAAACCCCTTCCCCCTCCCCACCTCCCTCCCCTTCCAGAAGTGCCCCTAAGTGGGACATGACTTTCAGTAGGAGTAGGCCTGTCGCCCACCCACTATACCCTCCCTTACAAACTCTCAAAAACACCACAAGAATGCAAAACAAAACTTAAGGGGGTGCCAACTTGCGTGCTTCCCTGCGACCAGCTGCCATTCCAGTCCCATGGAACCGTTAGGTATCAGAGAGTCTGACCACACCTTTATGCAAGCGGGTGTCTGGTTTGTCCCAACTGCGTATCCGCATCCGCTCATGATTTAGAGTCCGGAATCTCAGATTCAGGTGCGCTGTGTTGTCCTGACAAGTCCTGTTCCAATACATGGATCTCTTGTACCAGTGGGTGATCGGATTGTCTCTCTTCCTCCTCCTCTTCTCCGCCCGATGTGTGACTGTCCAGTACCTCGTCGTCTTCACCCTCCGATCGGGCCGTGATGTGCAGTGCAGCAAATCTGGATCCTGAGCCAGTTGCCCCGTTTGGTGAGGCTGAGCGCCCCCTTTGCAGCATTCCTATGTCCTGACCCCTATATGGTGTCGCTGGAGTCCGCCTCTTGGATCTTCTAGCCTTCAGCCTCTGCGCCTTAGGGATTTCCCAGTGTGTGGCATTTCTCACGGACCTGTCCAACAGGTCCCGTTTGGCTATCTCCCTGCTGTTTAGGATTGGTCGCTCCTCCAGCCACTGCCAGGCGTCCTCTGGGTGTGCGAAGAAGAGGGTCTGTCCATTGAAGAGCACCTTAAGTTTCGCCGGGAACAGTAGCATATAGGCGATTTTCTGGTCTCTCAGTTTCGCCTTTACTGCATCAAAGGAACGCCTCTGCTTCTGTACCTCCTGGCTATAGTCTGGGAAAATCATGATGTGTGTATTTTCAAAGCGGATCTCTCCCAGCTTCCTTGCCTCTTTCAAAATCACGTCCCTATCAGCAAAGTTCAGGAAGCGTGCAATGATCGGACGTGGTCGTGCTCCTGTCGGTGGTTTGGCGAGGAGGGCCCTGTGTGCCCTCTCATTCACGAAACAGTTTGAGAATTGCGCCTCCGGGAAAGTGTCCACCAGCCACGTTTTCAGAAATGCCACCATGTCGGACTTCTCGCATCCTTCTCTAAAACCTACGAAGCGCAGGTTGTTGCGGCGTGCCCTATTTTCGGCGTCATCCACTTTCCAGAGGAGTTGGCGATGCGAGGCCTGTAGTTCCGTCATATCTCTTCGTAGGGCAGTGATAGAGGTCTCCGCCTCATCCATCCGCGTCTCCGCGTTGGTGACCCTTTCTGATAGATTCCGAAAATCCTGACGCAGGAGTGTTACTTCCGAACCCACCTCGCCGATCTTGGTCTCCAATGCCGCTCTCGACTCCTGTATGTCGGCGCGCGACGCCTGGATGGCTTCCATGAGCAGGTCTGTATCCGAGCGCGGGCCCGGGGCCGCCGGGGGTCCATTCACCGTCTGGCGCAGTGCAGCAAAGTTATCCATCGGGCCTTGCTTGGGTCCTTTCGGTATTGTCTCTCTCTTGCCCATGACGAGTAGCGGTGGTCCGGTCCGTGTTCTTCCCAAGCGTTGGTGGTCTATGGGCTACGTTGTTCCTGGGCTCCTCAGGGGGTCGGAGACCCAGCTCCCCTCCAGAGTAGTGCTCCGATCCCAGACCGTAGTTGCCCCGGGGGACCCGGCACCTCACTTTATGTGTCCGGCCAGTGGCGTCTAGGTGCACTCAGGGGCCTCGCATCCGCGCCGTAGCAAAGAGCCAGGCCTATCCTCTCCCGATATCTCTGTGCCGCATCACCGGCTCCCCAGCAGTTTCCACGTCCCCCGGACCACGGGGACACTCCCGCCTCAATGCCCCTCGGGTTGTGAAGGTCTCGGGGCCTCGCTGGTTTCCCCCACTTCTACATACCACACAGTCTAGGGGGAAAAAAACGGCTCCCGCGCACTCACTCCGTCCTTGCCCGGGGTCCGGACCTCGCCGGGGGTCAACTTTGATCAAGGAAGCGGGCTGGGCCCGTCCTCCGTGCCCCGGGTGTTGCTGCCGGCAATGTCGGGGGGGCCTCCCCACGGGTCCCTCCGATGGCCGCCTCACCCCACCAGTGTTCACGCCGGGTTCCGCGTACCTGGGTGCTTGAATGTCAGGTCCCGGGACTCAGCACCTCCGACGTACGCACTGCACTCCGGTCGCCATCTTGGTGTAGGTCGTCTTACAGTGTCTGTCCGCCGCTGGGAAAGCGCGGTCGATGCGGACGCCAGTCCGGGGTGCACACATGCGGGATACCGCCGCCACCGTCCTCTGGTCCGTGCCCGGGTGCCCAGCTCCCGCAGTCACGGAGTTCGTCTCGCACTAGCGCTGGCCGCCGCCATCTTGATGTAGTCCGGCGTGCGAGCGGGCAATACCGGACCGCTTTACTCCCTCCCGGGTGCAATTTTGTGCACGGTTGTCACTCTCAGTAGGTGCAAGACACCTTTGGCACCTCCGCCTGCGTTTTGGTGACGATCAGGCTAGGTATAAGTCGGATCTTGAGGCAGCTCGGCGGGAGCTCCGTCTCAGCACGTCCTAACCGGCCATGCTGTTGGCCACGCCCCCCCAATTTTTTGTTATTCTTAATTAATTAATTTGGAAAAATAATATTAATTATTAAATTAATTACAGCTAATGTGCTAATATATTTACTTTATTGTTATTGGTAATTAATAATTAATTGGTAATTAAATAATATTAATTAATTTTGGGTAAAGGAGTATTTTTAGGGTTCAGGGTCAGTTTTCAGTTTTTGGGTAAAGGGGTATTTTTAGGGTTCTGGGTCAGTTTTCAGTTCATGGGTAAAGGGGTATTTTTAGGGTTCAGGGTCAGTTTTCAGTTTTTGGGTAAAGGGGTATTTTTAGGGTTCAGGGTCAGTTTTCAGTTTTTGGGTAAAGGGGTATTTTTAGGGTTCAGGGTCAGTTTTCAGTTTTTGGGTAAAGGGGTATTTTTAGGGATAAGGGTCAGTTTTCAGTTTTTGGGTAAAGGGGTATTTTTAGGGTTCAGGGTCAGTTTTGGGTTTTTGGGGTACAGGGATATTTTTAGGGTTCAGGGTCAGTTTTGGGTTTTTGGGGTACAGGCGTACAGGGTAAAAAGAAAAAAATATTACATTAAATCAAATAAATAACATTAAAAAAATTTACATTAAATTATTAAGTGTTTTATTTATTTTAAATGTATATGTATTAGTTTTAATTTTGTTTTAATATTTTTATTTAATATTTGTAAAATTATATGTATTTTAAAATTATTTTTACATTACTATTAATACATTTAAAAAAACGATATTTTTGATTCCGATATTTTTGTACTACGATATTATTTTTTCGATATTTTTGTACTTGCCTTTATGAAGATAGGATTCCGATATTTTTGATGTCGATATTTTTGCTCCGATATTTTTGCATTTCGATATTCTGTCTGTCGATATTATGTCAGACATTCGCATAGAGCCAGGAGGAAAGTCGTTTATAGGGGGATGATGTGATCCAATATATCTTGAACCTAACAGACAAGGGTTTATTGCGGGTGACCATTGTGGGATAGCTGAGAGGACTGGCTTTTATGGGAAAATTGTTATGGGGATACCCTCCATCAGAGAGCGAGCTGGGATGCAGGATACTGGAAGGATGGGCATGGGAGCAGGGCCATAGGGGGTGGGTTAGAAAGCCCTTGTCCTGGAATTTAATTGGAAAACTGGAAACGTCCTGCAACAACTGCCTGGGGTGTGTAGGGATGCAGGGGAAACTTGCTTATTTTCAACACTGATGGTGTGGATGTTTTTAGGGGCCTTCAGTGTCAGAATTGTTGGGGGGAAGGGGCATGGAGAGTCAGTTGGGAGAATGTTGACAGGGAGATGGGAGATATGGCTTAGCCGCTCCAAATATCTTCAGAGAGCGCAGGGGAAGAGGGTAATTTAAAACTCAGTGGGTTCACCTTGCCCATGTCCAGTGACAAGGGGAGAGCGCTGGGCAGCTCGTTGTCTGGCAGACAGCGGTCTGGTCTTTCGACACATCACTAGGGGCAAAGTAACGGCCTATCAGCTACTAGCATTGTTGCAAAAGGCCTTGGTTCAGGTGGGAGTGCAGGCAGCAGAGTATGGCACACACTGTTAACACATGGGGGCAGCATCTGAAGCTGGAAATAGGGATTGCCGCTGTTCTTCTGAATGCTATAAGCGCTATGTGCAGGCTACTGGGGCATGAGGGACACGCAGCGGGTGATGTATGGTGAATTGCTTACTGCTTGTTCGTTTCCTTCCAGGTGCTGTAGTGGGATCAGCGGCCGATAAATTGGATATTTGGGCGGTGGGCCACTCATTCATCGAGTGGGCAGCAATCCAGGTGCGCCAGACGGGTGTGGGATCTAATCTGGGTTTCAATTACCTTCTTTTAAGGGTTACTTGGAATGCTCTGGATGGATCTTTTACACACATTGAATGGCATAATGGTCAGGGCAAGGTGCCCGGATGTGTTGCTTCTTCACGTCAGTGAGAATAATTTAGTGAAGGAGAAGGGGGTCATGTTGTTGAGGACTATAAAAAGAGAATTGTTGAAGATAAAACAATGTTGGGCAGGGTGTTATGTTTTATGGACTGAGTTTCTGCAGCCGTTGTCTTGGAGTGGGGCGTGCAACGTTACCGGCTGGTCGATTTAGAAAGTGATGGGGCAGTCTTCAGCATAGTTTCCTCTGCATATCGATTCCCAATTTTCAGTTCAAAGAAACAAGGCGCCAGAGTGAGGCTCACAGACTTATGCACTATCAGAAGCTTGAATATGAAGGAAGGCTGTCTTTTTTCCTATATCGTGGCTTCTGATGGGGCATAAGGGCGCTTGACTGACAGGCCCCAAATCACCATTTTCCGACATGCTGCACTGCCTGACACTAGTGCAGCATGCCAGAAATGTATTGCATCTGTGAAAGGACGGGTTGTAACAGCCCAGGCCTGACATATGCGCAATACATACCAGGGGAGCCTCTTCTGGTGCAAGGTGATATTGCAGCTGTTTCAATGAAGTGGGCCTTTTCACACACAAACAGTGGTCAGTTTTCTGTACCGCACTCCTCTCTCTCAATGGGCCGGAGCCTGCTGAAGCAACCTTTGGTGCCAACTGCATCATCGGCCCCTCCCCTAGCGGGAAAGCTCTCCGGCTACACTCACCAGGCAGACAGCTAGAGACACGAGTGGGGAGAGGGTGCAGATGTCACTCCATTCCCCCCAGCACGCCCAGAGCAGATTGCAGCCTGATTGCCAGCACCACCTGGACACCGCTGCCAAAGTGCAGGCATCAGGTAAGGAGACTGCTGCCCGGGACAGTTCCATTAAAACAACACTCTCTCTGGCCCATCATAGTGAGTGGCCACTCAAGCTCCAGAGCCTTTGCGCAACTTCTTGGAGGATTGGGGCCTCCGACTGCTGGAGCCTCGCAATAGTGTGGCCCTCTTGCACGCCCCCTCCCTGGCACCCCTTGCTCCTGGTACTCATTCCATGAAGAGCTTATTTCCTTTTCTCTTATGCTTATATGGAGCCTACCTTCCCCTAAGTGTTTTTTCTGTCCATTCCAGCACACCCTACAGTCTCGGGGAGGTGAGTCAGCGAAATTACAGTTCAAAGGTGCTTTATAATAAGTACCTCTTTAAGAGTGCCTACTTTTTCTCCTGTTGCAGTTCCATCCATGTGTCTCTAAGGTGAGTACATTGTCTATCCTTATGAGTGAGATGTGTGTTTGTAGGTCTTGAACTATAGGTGTCCATTGGAACATTGTGTGCATTGCTGCACAATAGTGTGGCCTCCCTGCTGGCTGTCCTTTGTTGGTGCTGGTGGACATAATCTGCAGTGTGGCCCACTTCAACATTAGGGCCCCTCCGTGCACTGGTTTTTCACATCCAAGTGCGAGCTATAACCTGCGAGTAGGGAGCACAGGATGGTCAATGGGCGCCCATTGTTTGATGAAGTGAGGCACTGGTGGTGTGGGGCAAGCTGGGCAGAGGGTAAAGTGGAAAATTATTAAAACTGCCTCTGTGCTGGACGTTTATCTGCTTTATTCTAGTCCCTGCAGGATAGGAATTGAAGTATATGGAGGTTTATTCAACCCATGTAGAGAGGTCAACATGTTTCTGCCCTCATCAGGAAAAAGGTACAAATATGGCTCATCAGGGACTAGAGATCCCCTTAAAGCCCAGCTCCACAAAAATGTCTCCTATGAGATGATTCAGAAAAGGGGGTGGTGATGAACAGAGTGTCTGAATTAAGCAGACCACTCTTACCCAGTCCAAAGATCAGGGCTTGATCCATCACAGTTATTTAGCTCACTGCACCATCCCAGCTCAGAACCTGGCTATATGCAAATCAGTCTGTCCCTGGCCCAGTGCATCATGGGAACAGGGCAGACTAAACTACCAAGCCAATTCTTCACCAGAAAGGAGACAACCTTCCGGGGACCGGTTTCTGGCATTTCAGCCGTCGTCGGCCCGGCTTGCTTGAATCCTGATGGTGCAGTGAGCAAGGGACTCATGTCTGAGTATACCCTGCCACACCTATAGTGGCCAAAAACGATTCAGAAAAGGGGGTGGTGATGAACAGAGTGTCTGAATTAAGCAGACCACTCTTACCCAATCCAAAGATCAGGGCTTGATCCATCACCGTTATTTAGCTCACTGCACCATCCCAGCTCAGAACCTGGCTATATGCAAATCAGTCTGTCCCTGGCCCAGTGCATCATGGGAACAGGGCAGACTAAACTACCTAGCCAATTCTTCACCAGAAAGGAGACAAGCTTCCGGGGACCGGTTTCTGGCATTTCAGCCGTCGTCGGCCCGGCTTGCTTGAATCCTGCGATACAGACATCGCATTCTTGGATGTACATATAAAAAATACAAGACAAGGGTTGGTCACCGACCTTTACAGGAAAAGTACGGATCGAAATAATGCCCTGCATTACTCGAGTTTTCATCAAGGCTCCCTTAAAAAGCACCTTCCATTCTCCCAGATGCTACGCGTTAAACGCATAGTATCCAATGACCTGCTGGCCGAAGAACGCATCACAGAGATGGAAAATAGATTTTTGGATCGAGGATATCCCCCTAGCATTTTGAAACAAGCACGAGATCGTGTTACCACCATTTCTAGAAGTGAAAGCATGACTAAGTCTCAAAAGGACCCTCTACAACGCATGGTACTTGTGTCTAAATATTCAACAGCCAGTGATAAATTCAAAAAGATCATTCATAAACATTGGCCTGTGTTAAAAAATGAACCCGACTTCATGGGAATTTTTGAGCAACCGCCAATCTTCGCTCATACCAGAAGTAATAATCTAAAAGAAATTCTCACTAAATCCATTGAGCCACCCACACACCATCGAGGCACCCAACCATGCCATAATTGCAGTCACTGCAATAGTGCAATCAAGGGAAATATCATACAACACCCGATGAAAGGTCATGATGTTAAACTCAAGGTGGACGCGACATGTGACACTGCCAATGTAATCTACGCAGTGAAATGCCCATGCGGCAAACTTTACATAGGCAAGACTGAAAGAAAAATAAAAACACGCCTCAACGAACATAAGTCTAATATTAGACTCAAATCTGAAAAATCCAATCTGGCTATGCATTTCAATGAGGCCAGTCACACCATCGCTCAGATGAAATTCATAATCCTCGAAATGATCGTGAAAAAAGAAGGAGTTGACAACACCAAGCTCCTACTCAGGAGAGAACTAGAATGGATCTATATGCTACAGACCCTTAAGCCGAACGGGCTAAATGATCGTACTGAATTTAGTTGTTTTTTATAATTTTGCATATAGTGTTTACAATGTAATCATGTATAGTTTGACATGGCTCACACATTGAATGTACCTTGTTCCTATCTTCCATTTTATTTATTTTTACCCCTCTAATATGGCCGCCACCGTTTTTTTCAGGTTTTCCATGACTTGTTAGTCCACTTTTTATGTTAATTTTCACTTTCCTAAACACACATTTACTCGTGTCGATTTCCGACACTACAGACAACCTGCCACCCGAACGAGCACGCGTCTACACGCGGCTATGTTTTCCATCCTAAAGTAAGTAATTGCGCTGTCTGATTATACCCACACGCAACCGTTTGTCTGTTTACGGAGCACTCCCACGCCGGCGTCCAACTTGATCTGCAAGTTACTGAGTTAACTTTAAACTTTACCGCGTTACAAGCCTGCCACGCCTGCATAGTCTCTCTATCCTTTTGTTGTTCACAATTTCTATACGCCATTCACAGTAATCCAACCTGTTTTTTAACAGCACTATGAGCACTGTGCACACTGCATGCACGCTTAAACGCCTTAGTTTGTTTCCTTACACGCGTTTTTTTCACTCTTCCTCCTCAGCTTATCCGTGACCAAGGGCCACACAGCCCGAAATGCATAGGATACTATAGTTTGGATGTATCACGAAAATGTCTATTGATATGCTTGAAATATCTGCGAAGTACTAAGAACTTTGAAATGCAATATTTTTGAAGAAAATAAAACGGAACATTAAGAAACACAAGAAGCACTTTGTGTGAGTATACCTTGCCACACCTATAGTGGCCAAAAACGATTCAGAAAAGGGGGTGGTGATGAACAGAGTGTCTGAATTAAGCAGACCACTCTTACCCAGTCCAAAGATCAGGGCTTGATCCATCACCGTTATTTAGCTCACTGCACCATCCCAGCTCAGAACCTGGCTATATGCAAATCAGTCTGTCCCTGGCCCAGTGCATCATGGGAACAGGGCAGACTAAACTACCAATCCAATTCTTCACCAGAAAGAAGACTAGCTTCCGGGGACCGGTTTCTGGCATTTCTGCCGTTGTCGGCCCGGCTTGCTTCAATCCTGATGGTGCAGTGAGCAAGGGACTCATGTCTGAGTATACCCTGCCACACCTATAGTGGCCAAAAACGATTCAGAAAAGGGGGTGGTGATGAACAGAGTGTCTGAATTAAGCAGACCACTCTTACCAAGTCCAAAGATCAGGGCTTGATCCATCACCGTTATTTAGCTCACTGCACCATCCCAGCTCAGAACCTGGCTATATGCAAATCAGTCTGTCCCTGGCCCAGTGCATCTAGGGAACAGGGCAGACTAAACTACCAAGCCAATTCTTCACCAGAAAGGAGACAAGCTTCCGGGGACCGGTTTCTGGCATTTCAGCCATCGTCGGCCCGGCTTGCTTGAATCCTGATGGTGCAGTGAGCAAGGGACTCATGTCTGAGTATACCGTGCCACACCTATAGTGGCCAAAAACGATTCAGAAAAGGGGGTGGTGATGAACAGAGTGTCTGAATTAAGCAGACCACTCTTACCCAGTTCAAAGATCAGGGCTTGATCCATCACCGTTATTTAGCTCACTGCACCATCCCAGCTCAGAACCTGGCTATATGCAAATCAGTCTGTCCCTGGCCCAGTGCATCATGGGAACAGGGCAGACTAAACTACCAAGCCAATTCTTCACCAGAAAGGAGACAAGCTTCCGGGGACAGTGCAGTGAGCAAGGGACTCATGTCTGAGTATACCCTGCCACACCTATATGGATGGTGCAGTGAGCTAAAAAACGGTGATGGATCAAGCCCTGATCTTTGGACTGGGTAGGAGTGTTCTGCTTAATTTAGATACTCTGTCCATCACCACCCCCTTTTTCTGAATCGTTTTGTCCACCATAAGCGTGGAAGGGTATACTCAGATGTGAGTCCCTTGCTCACTGCACCATCAGGATTCAAGCAAGCCGGGCCGAAGACGGCTGAAATGCCAGAAACCGGTCCCCGGAAGCTTGTTTCCTTCCCAGTATAAGAATTGGCTTGGTAGTTTGGCCTGCCCTGTTCCCATGATGCACTGGGCCAGGGACAGACTAATTTGCATGTAGCCAGGTTCTGAGCTGGGATGGTGCAGTGAGCTAAATAACGGTGATGGATCAAGCCCTGATCTTTGGACTGGGTAGGAGTGTTCTGCTTAATTCAGATACTCTGTCCATCACCCCCCCCCCTTTTTCTGAATCGTTTTGTCCACCATAAGCGTGGAAGGGTATACTCAGATGTGAGTCCCTTGCTCACTGCACCATCAGGATTCAAGCAACCCGGGCCGAAGACGGCTGAAATGCCAGAAACCGGTCCCCGGAAGCTTGTTTCCTTCCCAGTATAAGAATTGGCTTGGTAGTTTGGCCTGCCCTGTTCCCATGATGCACTGGGCCAGGGACAGACTAATTTGCATGTAGCCAGGTTCTGAGCTGGGATGGTGCAGTGAGCTAAAAAACGGTGATAGATCAAGCCCTGATCTTTGGACTGGGTAGGCGTGTTCTGCTTAATTCAGATACTCTGTCCATCACCACCCCCTATTTCTGAATCGTTTTGTCCACCATAAGCGTGGAAGGGTATACTCAGATGTGAGTCCCTTGCTCACTGCACCATCAGGATTCAAGCAAGCCGGGCCGAAGACGGCTGAAATGCCAGAAACCGGTCCCCGGAAGCTTGTTTCCTTCCCAGTATAAGAATTGGCTTGGTAGTTTGGACAGCCCTGTTCCCATGATGCACTGGGCCAGGGACAGACTAATTTGCATGTAGCCAGGTTCTGAGCTGGGATGGTGCAGTGAGCTAAAAAACAGTGATGGATCAAGCCCTGATCTTTGGACTGGGTAGGAGTGTTCTGCTTAATTCAGATACTCTGTCCATCACCACCCCCTTTTTCTGAATCGTTTTGTCCACCATAAGCGTGGAAGGGTATACTCAGATGTGAGTCCCTTGCTCACTGCACCATCAGGATTCAAGCAAGCCGGGCCAAAGACGGCTGAAATGCCAGAAACCGGTCCCCGGAAGCTTGTTTCCTTCCCAGTATAAGAATTGGCATGGTAGTTTGGCCTGCCCTGTTCCCATGATGCACTGGGCCAGGGACAGACTAATTTGCATGTAGCCAGGTTCTGAGCTGGGATGGTGCAGTGAGCTAAAAAACAGTGATGGATCAAGCCCTGATCTTTGGACTGGGTAGGAGTGTTCTGCTTAATTCAGTTACTCTGTCCATCACCACCCCCTTTTTCTGAATCCTATGAGATGAGGCAACTGGTACCCCGTACTTTGGATTCGAAGCTGACTTATCTAGGAAGCTAACATTAACCACATCTACAATCATATCTGTTGTTTTTTCTTTGTGGTTATCATTAGAGCAGAGAGAGTCACAGGCCTTCATGAAAGCCCGGACAATTCTCTGCAGGGTATTGATAGGGTACACTAAATATTCCATTGCAATATCTCAGGCAAAGACTGTTCATAATCCATAACTAGAACTACAAATATGATGCACCAGCAGTGTGGGCCACCAGATGTCATCCTAGTGTATAATAGGGTTACTAAACATTTTGTCTATGCTTAACTTATCGTGACCACACTGCCCTGCAGTCACTGACAATCCAAATACCAACAATAACAATTGAAAAGGAGCATAAAATTATAAAACCAGTTTAACTCAATTAACAGCATTATGACAAGTGAATACAGGCCGTTTTGCTTGGGATATGGAACTTTGACTTGGACGAATGAGATTGAACTGGGGGTACTATACCATCCAACTTACTGCATTGAACTTTTACTGAACGTCTGCTATTTGACATTTCGTTCAGCATAGGAAATGAGTAATTACCGAACCCTGATTTTTGGATAGTGGATTATTGGTAGGGGCAAATGTAGGTCTGCCACTGGCAATAAGGCCACTAACACACGATAGGACTCATCTTAGGTCTTAGAAAATTATTCCCCTGATCAACCCTTGGTAGCTTGGCTGCGAGCAGGCAGGCTTAACTTCAAAGACAGGTATGTAAAGCATTAAAAAACACCAATTCAGTAAATAATCAAGACACAACACAAAATAAAAATTCAAGACCAATTTATAAAAATAAGAAATATGTTTATCTTTTAAATGACACCAAAACAAAACATATCCACTGTAGGGAACGAGAGTTATGAATTTTTAAAGATTAGTCACTTTCTAGTGCTTAGAAACCAACAAATCCCCTTTTAGTCATTTTGCTTAATCTGACAGGGACACATTCATGTTCTGCAATTGTTCAGGAGAATTTCTCACCACTCTGGTGCAGCCTTCTCCAGCAGGCTGGGTCCAGTTAGAAACTCCTTACTGAAGTTCTTCATGCGGGTCCCAAGTATCCAACACACAATCCAAAGTTCTGGAATCTCCAAGAGGGTCCTTGAAAGTGTGAGATTTCAATTCTGCAATCCACTTGAACAAAAACCCTTATAAATCCACTGGTAGTACTCCAGGCTGGTGATTCTTTGTGGTGATAAAAAACAGATACCCATGCACACTCCAAGATAAGTGAAGAAATGAAGTCAGTGTGGACTCAAAAAATGACGAGAGGACATGCTTGACTGACGCACCCGTCTACTAGCATGTGCCCTCGCCCTTTTATCCACTCCATTCCCGAAATACTGACAGGATTTCTCTAGCATTATTACACGACATGCATTTGAACGTTTATTGACCCCAAGACCTGAAGCATACCGCCATCATACTGTTCCATTTACTTAATAAGGACAATTCGTGCAGGAAACGCTATTTCCGACACATACAATTTTATCCGGTCCTGAACCCTGTCGGGTTGGAATTATCATTGGCTTCTTTTCCATATTGTACAGCCCTGAAGAGTCGCAGGCAGATTGTGCCGCATGCGATGAAACACATGTCGGCTGGTCCTTCCCATGTCTGAACATTAAAAGACCCTTCACAACAACGCCGATTTTGTTTTTTAAATATTACTATTGCAATTTTGTTTTCCATGCCTTTGTCTCCACATCATTCTTTGAGTCCACACTGATTTCATTTCTTCACTTATCTTGGAGTGTGCATGGGTATCTGTTTTTGTCTTGATACAGTGTCAGCCAAGGTTGACACTTCATTGGGGGGTTATAGGGTGTATCCCCTCACTCTTTTTGCACCTCAAACTCCACTGACAATCGTTACTCTTCTTGAGTCATAGCGTTAATTTATAGCAGTGCGCCCCAGACCTAGGATAAAAACCTTTTTTGACCCTTATATTCTTTGTGGTGATGTCCAGGTGAGCTCTGATAACCAGTATCTTGCTAGGAGTCCACTCTTTAGCCCTTTTGAAGCAGGTTTGATCCACATGGCTGTAGTTTCAAATGGTGCAAAAAAGGCGCAATCTCAGAGTCCGGGTCTTTGGAAATGCACATCAAAATCTTCAGCGCAGACTCGTCTGATTCTCTTAAGTTTCAAGCAGCAGATCTGAGAGACTCTGCCCCTCTCAGATACTTATTCCAAGTTCTCTGGGTCAAGCAGAAGATCACTCCTGACTTATGGGAGCAGGACAACTCCCCAAGGCTATGACCACATCCTGAAGAGTGTGGCATTATTTTGTCCCAGAGTGCACAAAATCCTCCAAATTCATAATGGCTGATTTTACAGCAGGGAGGTAAGAGCTGGCTAAACACATTCCTAGGATGGCTACTTTCCATAGCCTCTACCCCCTGCATCTGTGCATTCCTTCCATAAGCCTAGCTCTCGCTTTGGGTCAAAAGAGTGAAGTTGTAAATGACACTGAGGCCATCCTCTTCTCTTTGAAGACCATGGTGTACGACTTCTCCGCTTGCTCTGGCATTCCTGTGTAGCTGCACACTGCCCTCCCTGCAGAGCTGGTTAACCCAAGGGGCTCTGTATCACCTCTTCAACGCAGCCTGGCTAAACCACTTAACTCTGAAAATCAGGACAGACCACTGGAAGGCTGAATCTGGACTTTCACACAAGAAAGTCTTCTAACTTCTTGTCTGTACATTTTAGGAGAAATTCATCGATATGATATTGTTGGATTCATCACTACCATTCTGGGAAGTCTTTTCTATCATTCTCCTATCAAGAGTTATTAGTTAATATCTTATTGCCATGTTAACCTATGTGACATGGGATTTGCAATGGGAAAAATGACTTGGGCCATTTTCCAGCATTAGGGCTCATAAAAAACATATTTTATAAGTATTTCACTAATATCTACAGGACCCCCACCACATGGGACAACTAGGAGCGAATTTAGGGGCTCTGAATCTGTAGAAATATTGCAGATCCTCCCTCCACAGTGCTCCTACCATCAAAGTCGAATGTGGGGAGTGAAATGTGAAATTTCACTTAATCGAGGGCATATAAAACTCATTTTATAAGGTTATTTGAAATAGTCAATACAGCACAACCAAATTTGAACTATTACAATATCTTATGTATTTCAGGACTGTATACAGAATAAGGCTGTAATATTCATATGATGAATTCACAATTTTCTGATTATAGCCAGACAAGATGACCCGATGGAAGTATTGGTAAAAGTAGTTTCCTTTATGTTCGTATTCAAATTAAAGTGTGAGAGGCAGCCAACAGATGAATCTCAACTTCATGGAGGAGACCTGCAATATTATGGTCAAGTCACAGGTAGACTTCCGCATTATCAGGCATGGTGGTGTCTTGCGAGGTTCAGGTCATGATGGACGGGTTTCTTTAAACGTTTATAAGTACTCCCACACATTGGGACGCTTTCTCCTCACCTTACCTGTGACCTGACCGCATTATTACAGTGTTCTTATTTTTGTTGAGGACGCTCTCTCTTCACCCCACCTGTGACTTGACCATAATATTGCAGGTCTCCTCCATGAAGTTGAGATTCATCCTTTTCAAATGAACAAAACGCCAGACTGAATTTTCTATATAGATAATATTGGATACTGTGTGCACGTCGCACCGTACATTTTGGACTATATTACTATTTAACCCTTTGATATGATATCATATTTGGGATCGTTCAACGTACATCAAGATAGTGAATCGTGACATTTAAGTTACTTCGACCGTTTGCCTTAGCCTTGAAAAAGTCTGAAATACCAACTTTGTACAGACGAAACACGTGTTGGCTGCCTCTCACACTTGAATTTGAATACGAAAATAAAGAAAACTACATTTACCAATACTTCCAACGGGTCATCTTGTCTGGCTATAATTGGAAAATTGTGAATTCATCATATGAATATTACAGCCTTATTCTGTATACAGTCCTGAAATACATAGGATATTGTAATAGTTAAAATTTGTTTGTGCTGTATTGACTATTTCAAATAGACTTTGTGTCGGCAGGTCCCGTTGATCTGTTTTAGTCACTTTTGGTAGTGAGTGACATTAGTCTTCTTAGCACCCGTGCTGGGTTTACAGCAATTCACTTATTGGTTACCCCTAACTATCAGGTCCTTATAGTTATGCTTTTGTTTTGAGGTGCGGTTATTCCCCTATAGGGGACACCACTACCAACCTAGTTAACTAATTTTATAAGGGTCTACCTTATAAATACTGCCCCCCACCCCGACACCTAGGGGAGCCCCTGGGGGTTCGTAATATGCCAAACCATTGTATGTTATCCATTTTTAAGTGCTCCAAACACAAAGGTTGAGTTTGGGCACAATTTACTTTTTAAAAGCAGTCCTGCCACCCACAGCTGCTTTTAAACTGACCTCAGGCTTCAGCAGTGCACACATGCAAGTGCAGAAAAAGCTGCTGGCCTCTAAACTGCCATGGCCTACTGTGGACTAGGGATTTCTAGGTAGTTTTAATCCCCCTGCCCTATTATTTCATGGGGTCTGATAGGGTAGGTCATGCCCATCACAGGAGTTCCCCATACCATAGTGTACCCTAGTGTATGTAGGTGTTTTCACTGTATTCTAAATGTGTCTCTTTCAGAATAGCACTGATCCTGGGCCTGGTTAGGCAGAGCCCAGGGTCAGTCAGAGTCAGTTACCACCAGTACCATTCAGCAAAAGGGTGGGGGGTGCCCAGGGCACAGGATGACTTTGCAACACTGATGATATGGACGAAACGTGTTGGCTGGGCTGATGTGTAATTGTCACAATAAATAAACTTCAATAAAGAGGACTGAAACTCATGCATAAGACTCCTGGGGAGTTTGATTGAACATCAAACCATAACTAGAACTGATAAAGGCCTCTAGCAGCAGGCAATCTTACCCCATACTTCCAGAAAAACATTCATAAAGATGATACTGTATGAAAATGCCCAAGTCACTGTTCTGGGTTATTCGGTTGAAGGGCAATAGTGTTTGTGACACTGGGACACTACCCGTACCCATTACCCAGACTGAATACTGCCCACTGACTATTAATTGCCATAGGACCCCCCCAAAATGTGTCACAATTTCTCAATTGCCTTTTTCCCTTTGACCATTTTATTTCTGCAGGTGAGGTCTGCTGTCCCTCACAGGACTCCATCTCTGCATGCACATCCAGTCACAACGCTTCATTGCAGCAGGGTTGATCTTTCCAATCCTAGTGAATAAACTCTATATATCCAGAAAGACACATTCAGCGCAGCAATGAGACGATACCCTAATGCAGTTGAGATATGATGCTTCTTCCGGAGTGTGTCCACGTAGTGTCACTGACACTAGTGTGCCGTGATCCAGAACCGATTGAATGCTCCAGATTGTGGGCTGAGAACCGCTTCTTTAAATTAGACTCCTCCTGGCAAAATACTGGGGTCCCAAATCACTGCCTTAAAAAAATCTACGAGGCCCTGCTTTTGTGGCCATCTCTAATATTGCTTCCAAATCTAGCTGTCGCAATTGATGTATATAACCAGGACTTCAGTTAATTAATAAACTGATTGGGTGGCATGTCAATCCCAGGCCAACAGATTGATAACTCGGGTAGAAGAGAAATAAAAACAGTCAAAATGCGTCAACAGTTAGGGGTGTGCAAAACTGTGAAACTTCATCTTCAGCACAGTTTGTGAAATATTAGGAACAATGCACAGGCAAAAGTAGATAAAAAAAGATTTTGAAAAAAATAATCCTCCATTTCAGCTTTTGCATATTCCTGGAAAAAGCTTTACAAATTGAGATTATTGGCATATGACATTTTCTACAAAAACTGGAGACAAATCACTATAAAAAATCATTTTCAGATTATAATTTCACGCAATTATGAAGTCTTTAAATATCATTTTGCACGAACTCGCAGTAAATAACTCGTACCAAAAAGTAATAATTAATACTGAAACATGCAGGACACCAAGATACAAAGTAGCCATCCGAGCAGCCAGATCACCAGGAAATGTAAACCCCTGGTAAAGGCGGGGCAGGTGCAGGGCTTCCGTAAATAGAAAGCAGCAAAGTGGGTCTGATGATGAAGACACATCTAACGTGGTGCTGGAAAAGGAGTAACGAGGGCACACCTTCTGTTGCACAGTGTGGAAATACCCTGCAACATCCTGAGCATTTCAACTTCCTTCTCATAAGGTTACCAAACACTATGCCTTCTAAAGAGTTGCAAACAGGTTTTGCAACTTTTCCTCCCCGCTGGCACGATGCAATCTTTGCTTGTATTGAACAAAGGCTTTGAGCATGTCTAAGCACTAACAATTCGCTAGCAGTTTACAAAGGCAGAAGTGAACAAAAACCTGTCTAAGCTCACATGGTCTAACAAAGTGTAGTCATGAATCAGAAAACAGTATTTTTTTGCCCAAATGCAGCGCCCTTTTAAATGTACTATACTCAAGTGACATAACATGTTGATGGTGAAACATCTTTCGAGTTCCGTTTTTGTTCAGCAGGGTAGCCGTTCCTCTCCGCCAGTTTTTACCCTCGTGCGTCAACAGAAATGTGTGCTTCAGTACTTGGGTAAAATGGCTGTGTTTGCTTACTGGAAGCTATCAGTTTTCTGGCAGTATTTTCTTCTGATGCAGATTAGTTTCTGGCTTGAACCAAGTGCAAACTGTATTAATTTAAAAATGTTCTGTATCTGGCAGACACACTCCGCAATTTGTGCCATTCTGCACTAAAACATTTCTTCCCAGATGGGTGATAATGTATACACAACAAAGGGTTTATGCAAAATATAGCTTCTCCAGGACACAAAACACACGTGCATTAAGTTGATCTGATAATGCCGAAGGATTATGCCATGAAGCTCATGCCTAAGCAACCTCAGAGAACTACAGAAGACCCTTTGACTTCTGAGCAATCTAGACTCAATCGTTTCTGGCAAGTCAATTCAACTGTCGTGTTGTAGAGTCTTCAAGAATATTGTTTATTAAATGATTACAGGCGCCTATTATGACTACTTTGGCTGTGCCCCCGCTGGTATTGTATGCAAGGATATAAGCCAGCAAAATGCATGGATGAGGCCCCATCCAGCTTATGTATAGTGCTAGTCATAAGAATATGGGAGCTGGCATTCCAAATTCAGTCCCACAAAGGTTTCCAGTGCACTGTCCTTCAAAATACCTGCTATTCGAAGAATGCCCTTTGTGTTCCATGCAGACAGTGAAATGTGGCGTTATCAACCCGGGGGGCCAGCATTATGCCATAGTCGAGAGTCGGAGTGAATTAAGTCAAGTCAAGTCAAGTCAAAGGATTTATATAGCGCACTACATACCCAGAGGGTCTCAAGGCGCTTAAGGAGGGGTGGGGAATTACTTGTCAAATATCCACGTTTTAAGTTGCTTTCTGAATGCTAGGTGGTTCTGCGTAAGGCGAAGGTAGGTGGGAAGTGAGTTCCAGGTTTTAGCTGCCAGGTAGGAGAAGGATCGACCTCCCATGGTGGTCTTGTTGATGCGAGGTACAGTGGCAAGGGCTTGGTTGGAAGAGCGAAGCTGGCGGGAGGGGGTGTAGAAGGACAGTCGTGTGTTTAGGCATTCTGGTCCGATTTCGTAGAGTGCTTTGTGTGCGTGGGTTAGGAGCCGGAAAGTGATCCTCTTATTGACGGGAAGCCAGTGGAGGTTTTTCAGGTGACCAGAGATATGTTCTTTACGCAGGATGTCTAATATGAGCCTGGCTGAGGCGTTTTGGATTCGTTGGATTTTTTTCTGAAGTTTAGCGGTAGTCCCGGCGTAGAGGGTGTTTCCATAGTCCAGTCGGCTCGTGACCAGAGCGTGGGTGACCGTTTTCCTAGTTTCGGTGGGGATCCAACGGAATGTTTTTTTGAGCATGCGAAGAATGTTGAAGTGAGGAATCCAGGATGACGCCCAGGTTCCGTGCGTGGTCTGTCGGGGTGGGTGCTTTTCCAAGGGCTTCTGGCCACCAAGAGTCGTCCCATGCGGAGGGGGAGGTCCCTAAGATGAGGACTTCTGTTTTATCAGAGTTCAGTTTCAGACGGCTGTGTTTCATCCATTCGGCTACTTCTTTCATTCCTTCGTGTAGGTTAGTTTTGGCGGTGCTAGGGTCATTGGTGAGTGATAGGATCAGTTGAGTGTCGTCCGCGTAGGAGATGATGTTGAGGTTGTGTTGGCGGGCGATGGCCGCGAGGGGGCTCATGTATACGTTGAAAAGGGTGGGGCTGAGTGAAGATCCTTGTGGTACGCCGCAGATGACTTCAGTGGCCTCTGACTTGAATGGTGGGAGGCGGACTTTCTGGGTTCTTCCGGTGAGGAACGAGGTGATCCATTCCAGTGCTTTTCCTTGGATTCCAATGTTTCTGAGGCGCTGTAGAAGGGTGCTATGGCAGACTGTGTCAAAGGCTGCGGAGAGGTCGAGGAGGATGAGGGCGACAGTGTCTCCATTGTCCAGTAGAGTTCGAATGTCGTCTGTTGCTGCGATGAGGGCGGTCTCAGTGCTGTGTTTTGCTCGGAAGCCGGACTGTGAGGAGTCGAGGGATTTGTTGGCTTCGAGGAAGGCGGCGAGCTGGTTGTTGACAGCTTTCTCGATGACTTTGGCCGGGAATGGAAGGAGCGAGATGGGGCGGTAATTTTTGAGTTCGGTGGGGTCCGCTGTGGGTTTTTTCAGAAGGGCGCTGAGTTCAGCGTGTTTCCAGCTTTCCGGGAAGGTGGCGGATTTGAAGGAGCAGTTGATGACGTCTCGGAGGTGCGGTGCTATGATGGGGTCTGCTTTGTTGAAGATGTGGTGAGGGCATGGGTCTGTGGGGGATCCTGAGTGGATGGAGTTCATCAGGCGGATGGTGTCCTCAGTGGAGATTGTGTTCCAGTCATTAAGGATGTTTGAGGGGGGTGAAGGTCCGGCAGATGGTTGGGTGGGTTGGTCTCCGGGTTGGTTGTCGAAGCTGTTGTGGATGTCTGCAATTTTGTTGTGGAAGAATGAGGCTAGGGAGTCGCAGAGGGCTTGAGAGGGGGTGATGTCGTTAGAGTTGGCCGAGGGATTGGTAAATTCCTTAACGATGTTGAAAAGTTCCTTGCTGTTGTGGGCGTTGTTATCTAGTCGTTCCTTGAAGGCGGTTTTCTTGGCCTTTCGGATCAGTTGATAGTGTATGCGGGTGGCGTTTTTGAAGGCGTCCTTGGTGCTGGTGGTTGGGTCTTTTTTCCAGGCCTTCTCAAGGGAGCGGCAGAGTTTCTTGGATTTCTTAAGATCATCGTTGAACCATGAGGCCTTCTTGCTGCCAAGTTTGTTTTGTCGTTGTTTCAGTGGTGCAAGGATGTCGGCGCTGTTGGATAGCCAAAGGGTGAGGTTGGTGGCGGCTTGGTCGGGGTTTGAGGAGTGGGCTGGGGGGTTTAGAAGAAGCGATGAGGAGATCTGGTCGATGGTGATTTTGTTCCAGTTTCTTAGCAGAGTTGGTTGGGGGTGGTTGTTGGGTTTGGGCTTGTTGTAGGTAAAGTGAACGCAGCTGTGGTCAGTCCAAAGGAGATTCGTAGTGTGGCTGAAGGAGACATGATTGCTGGAGGTGAAGATAGGGTCGAGAGTGTGACCTGCGATGTGGGTGGGGGAAGTGACCAGTTGTTTAAGTCCGAGGTTGGCGAGGTTGTCCAGCAGGGTGGTGGAGTTGTGGTCGTTCTTTTCAAGGTGAAAGTTGAGGTCTCCCAGAAGGATGTAATCTTTGGAGTGGAGCGTGTGTGGAGTGATGAAGTTGGTGATGTCCTCGCTAAATTGTGCGCGGGGTCCTGGTGGCCTGTAAAGGAGGGTGCCTCTAAGTGTGGTCTTGGGGTCGATGTGGATCTGGAAGTGAAGGTGTTTAGAGTTGCCGAGATTGACGTCCGAGCTGGTTGAGATTTGGATGGATTTCTTATGGACGATAGCGATTCCTCCTCCTGTGTGGCCGGTACGGTCTTTGCGTATGATCTTATAGTCTTCTGGGATGGCAATGGTGATGTCTGGGGCGGAGGAGGCGTTCATCCATGTTTCAGTGAGGAAGGCGACGTCCGGAGAGATGGTGTCTAGTAGATTCCATAGGTCAATGGCGTGCCTGTGGACCGATCGGGTGTTGAGTAGGATGCATTGTAGGTGGTTGGGGTCGGGAGTCTGAGGTGTGATCGTAACGGAGATGTTGACGGTGCCGATGAATCTGCAGGAGTAGCATGAGAAAGGTCCATGGGTGTGTCCAGGAGCGGCTTGGACGCAGTTGGGGGGACGGCCGGGGTTAAGGGCTAGGAGGGTGGAGGCATCGTAGGTAATGCGGGAGGGCTGGGCAATGCGAGGGACAGGGGGTCTGGCGCTGGGCGCGGTCCAGGCGCGGACGGGCGTAGACGGGCTTACTTTTGGCGCACCTTCGGCGCGAATTGGGCGCGATCGCTGCGCGTGAACGCTGCGCGCGGGAGTAACTGTCATATATGGATGGTGGAGGGGGAGGGGCGAGGGCGGCTCAGCTGGGAGGCGGGGCGGGTTTACTCTGACCACAACAACAATCAAAATGGCAGCGGAGCGCTGGGGGATAACGCGCAGGCACAAACAAAGTTACACTAGCAATGACAATGTAAAACAGAGCAAAAGCGGCAATGTTAAATGTCAGCAGAGCACAAATGCGCCAAGCAAGGCAAATTGCAGGTAAAAACAGCGAGGCGCTGCACAACGATACCAGGTGTCGTCAAGACACTGGGGAGCGACCACTCGGCTCGGGAGAGTAGAGCGAGTCACAGCGTTATGAGGGAGCGGAGCGCTGGAAGTAGTCTGTGGGAGGGCGGCTCAGCTGGGAGGCGGGCCGGGTTTACTCTGACCACAACAACAATCAAAATGGCAGAGGAGCGCTGGGGGATAACGCGCAGGCACAAACAAAGTTACACTAGCAATGACAATGTAAAACAGAGCAAAAGCGGCAATGTTAAATGTCAGCAGAGCACAAATGCGCCAAGCAAGGCAAATTGCAGGTAAAAACAGCGAGGCGCTGCACAACGATACCAGGTGTCGTCAAGACACCGGGGAGCGACCACTCGGCTCGGGAGAGGAGAGCGAGTCACAGCGTTATGAGGGAGCGGAGCGCTGGAAGTAGTCTGTGGGAGGGCGGCTCAGCTGGGAGGCGGGGCGGGTTTACTCTGACCACAACAACAATCAAAATGGCAGCGGAGCGCTGGGGGATAACGCGCAGGCACAAACAAAGTTACACTAGCAATGACAATGTAAAACAGAGCAAAAGCGGCAATGTTAAATGTCAGCAGAGCACAAATGCGCCAAGCAAGGCAAATTGCAGGTAAAAACAGCGAGGCGCTGCACAACGATACCAGGTGTCGTCAAGACACTGGGGAGCGACCACTCGGCTCGGGAGAGGAGAGCGAGTCACAGCGTTATGAGGGAGCGGAGCGCTGGAAGTAGTCTGTGGGATGGCGGCTCAGCTGGGAGGCGGGGCGGGTTTACTCTGACCACAACAACAATCAAAATGGCAGCGGAGCGCTGGGGGATAACGCGCAGGCACAAACAAAGTTACACTAGCAATGACAATGTAAAACAGAGCAAAAGCGGCGTGGCATACATTTAACTATATGTTATCATTACCATGGTGGGTAGGTATGTGTCCCTATCTGGTAGACCCTTCTTACTATACAGGGTATGAATGCTTTGTCTTTATCCACAGAAACTGCTACAATGAAAAATCAAAGAGGGTCCTGAGATGATTCTTGGAGAATCAGCCTGGTACAATGCCAACCTGTGAGCAATGTACAAGAATAGGTATTACTTTTCAGAGACAAGACACCAATATCTTGGACAAAATTGTTATGTCGGTATTGATGAGAGATATAGGTTGAAAGCTAGCCCAGTAATATAGATCCTTTCCAGGCTTAGGGAGAAGATACGCCAGTGTCTTATTTGAACTTTCGTCAGAGACAACCAAATGTTTATGATCCATTGAATTTATCATGTGCTATTTTTGCAACCTATGTGCTGTTAACTCCATAAAACTAACTAGGGAATCCATCGTCCCCAGCAGCTTTTCCCCATGGTAGTTCCTTCAAAGCTTCAAGTATCCTGTGTACTGTGATCTCCCCTACCAACAATTGCCCCTATTCAGACAGTTTAAGCAATTTGACCTGTGCCAAATAGACGTTTTTCCATTGCCACATCCTTTGTCAGGTCCGAAAGATAGACACATTTTGAAAAATGATGCAAAAGAGTTGGATACATCTATATAGGGTGTGCAGAGAGTGCCACCCTCATCATATAGTGCCAGCATTATATTGTGTGCCTCCCTCTGTTTCAACTGAGCAGAAAGGAGATCGACAGCCTTCTCTCCTGGTACAAAATGGTGCTGTTACAGCTGGGATGAGGCTTATTCCACCCTGAAGGTGTAGAGTGCATGGAGAGGACGTTTTTATAGATTCTAACGGCCACACAAGATCAGCAGTCTAATTTCTATAGTACTGTTTTTTATATGATCAATTTCCTTTGAAAAGTGTTCCTGTTTAAGTCTACATTTCAATCAATCAGCGGTTTGTGAAGCGCAGCTACTCACCTGTGAGGGTCTTAGGGTGCTAAAGGGGGGTAGGTGGCTCAGTAGCGTGCTGGGGTCACCGAAGAGCCAGGTATTGAGGTCATTCTTGAACTGGAGCAGTGTGGGGATTTCCCCGAGGCGGAGGGACTGGTCGTTGTAGGCCTTCGCAGCGAAGTAGGAGAAGGACATCCAGCCGCGGCCCGTGGAGGGAGTTCGGTGGGGCAGGGAGGCGGTGCGGGGGAGGGGGAGAGCGGGGGGTGGTAAACAACAGAATATGGATAATTGGAGGTAAGTAAACAATGTAATAAATAAAACAAATTTCGTAGCACGCGCTGCATCGCATTTTGCAATGCAGGGAACGCTACGAAATTCGTTTTATTTATTAAATTGTTTACTTACCTCCAATTATCCATATTCCGTTGTTTACCACCCCCCACTCTGCCCCTCCGCCGCACCGCCTCCCTGCCCCACCGAACTCCCGCCACAGGCCGCGGCTGAGGACATCCCTCCCATTCTGGCCTTGAAGATGCGGGGGATGGTGGCCAGAGATAGGTCGGCTGATCGAAGGTGTCTTTTGGGTGCGTGGAAAAAGAGGCGATCATTTAGGTATGCTGGTCCGACGTTGTGCAGGGCCTTGTAGGTGTGGGTGAGGAGCTTGAGAGTTATTCTTCTTTTGATGGGGAGCCAGCTGAGATTGCGAAGGTGGAGGTTGATGTGGTGGTGGCGAGGTATGTCTAGTACTAATCTAGCTACGATATTCTGGACGGTCTGGAGCTTGTGAAGTAGTTTCTTGTTGATTCCAGCGTAGAAAGCGTTGCTGTAGTCCAGTTTCCTGCTGATGAGGGTGAACAGCAAAACACACAAGATGATGGACGGAATGTTGCACAATGGCAAAACATTCACCCCCAGTCACAGATCTGGGTTTAATCCATCATTATTTTGCTCACCGAGCCACCCCAGTTCAGACTTGGCCATATGCAAATCAGTCTTGACCCTGTGCCTCATGGGAACAGTCCAGACCGAACTGCCAAGCCATGTCTTCCCTGGACCGGAATCAAGCATCCTAGGACCGGTTTCTGGCTATCAGCCTTCATCAGCCAGTATAGCTTGACTCCAGTCAGGCAGCTATCCAATGGCAGCTACGTTATGCTCATTGACCACAGCTGTTGTGGCATGTTGCCAGGAAAAGCGTATCTAGTTAGTTTGTCATCCAGGGTCTCTTGTTGTATGCAAGTATTGTATCCAAAGAGCAAGACAGACAGGGAGGCGGCGTTATGGCCTTCACTGAATATCTCTTCTATACAAATTGATACTTTAAGTAGAATGAAAGTCATTCTCTTGCAAAAAACTGTGCCACTGACCTCGTTCTAGAAATGTATGATCTGTAAGTTGCAAGGACTTCTGCAGAAATACATGCATTATTATCAACAAACTGCCCAGTACATTTCACAGAAATTTTAAGTCAAATCTTAAACATGTCTGATACCAGTGGCATCGCACATGTATTTAAGACGATTTTTTCGGGACTGTTAACACCATTTGAAGCAGTCCTCGCCATTTTTCCAAATTTCGTGCACTCTGTGTTCTGCGGCCTGCCTCTCATCTTGGGTCTCGTAGCAGGAATTAAATTTTTATTCCTTCTGCTCCGATATGGCAAGTCCAGTCACCAGCGATACCCAGACTACCATGGAACAAGCCCTCCTTGCCATGAGGTATCGTGAGAGAATTACACAGATTCTTGGCTTGGCTCGTTTAAGAGATCTGAACACAACTTGGTTTCTATTGTTCAGACCAATCTGGCAAGATTGCATCTTACCTGTTCTGCGATGCCTGCTTTGCGGAGAGGAATGCATGTTGGACATTTGTCTTACACTTCCATCAGTCCTGCCATCGGATGTTGATGCTTTGCTAGGTCCGGTAACGACTCATGCATCGTGTTGCCCCCAACGGCTGCCAATTCTGATGACGGCATTCGTTGAGGTCTCACCGGCAAGTCTAACTGAGGGTGAGATACGTGACACTACAGGCACACAGGTACCTTCCACTGTGGACATTGCTAATGCATCGAACGCTGATTTCGATGATCCTCATCTATGCACATTTGACCTGCTAACTGAAGTGGCTCCACTTTCGCCTACTATGGTAGACAGTTTTTTTGCCAGCCTAGACGATCTGCTGTTTTCTCCTGACACCGAGAATAACTTTTGATTCATGCACACAGCGTTCCCTGAACTCTGAAATACGGCCTTCGTTTTTTCAAAACAAACTGTCTAACAATTTGAATTTTTTCCAAAATAGAACTTTTGGCACAGAGTAATCTGCTTAAAGTAGAACTATTCTTGGAGAACAAGATTTATTTTGAAAACTTCCTAATGACAATATTTGGCCTTGTCCTAAAAACAAAACAGTTTAAATATTATGCCATGGGATGGTCTCGACTTTTTTTCTGTACCTTAAGAGACATTTCATGAATGTAATTTCATGTTTCATGAAGATTAGAATGTATGCTTTCATAATATGTTTCATCTCTGTTGAGACTTGTTTTTTCATACAGTTTATACTCATTTCATGTGAACGAACCTTTTCAAATGCAAATTGCATTTTGGATGGGATTGTAAATACTAGCCTTAGATATCTTCAGTGCTTATACTTTTAGTTTTATTGAACTTAATATCGTGGAGTGGGTGTTGTAAATGAATCTAGGACCCTAGTGTAATTTTCCCAATTCATGCCCTTATAAAGGTATAAATTACCCCATTTTTATATAGGCATAGAAATCATTACCATATTTAGACCGAGCATATGCAGTCCAAATACGGCATGGCTACTTCAACTAAGTTTCGAGAATCAACAACGATTTCTTAGAAAAACCAGCCTTCAGCAGCTAGGGAGTTCCCCTTGCCTGAATACAACTTTATCTAGGAAATCATGGAGTTTTCGAAGAACTGAGTCTTTGATGACGTTATTAAGTCCAATCATACGTCAAACTCGGCACCTTCAAGGTATGAATATGCCTACATTTGCCCAGACAAACTCACGGTGGTTTGGAGCAGATCGACTAACTACTTACCCGAAGCCCTGCAGCAGCAAGTGCCGAAGGAAGCAGACCCTCCAGCAGACGCACTGAGAGACTCTGTCTTTTCTCCTGCCGAGAAATGCAGCTCCAGTGTTTCCAGGCTACCCTTGTGGGTTGCTGGGAAATCGAGTCCTGAGAGAGAGATACAAGACCTCCTTCATTCTAAACCAAGGTACGGAGCTGATTAGACCCATAGAGAATTCTTGGATAGATTCTTGGCAGAGAAATACTAAACTTAAGCTACTCCTCACTTACTTCTTCCCTTGTACTAGACTTATGTTAGGAACACCGGCGTAGGTGTATTTTAGAAGCACCAGTTGAGTACTTTTAGTCATTATTTTATCACTGTATGTATTATAAGTATTTTAGGTATTTTATGGCTTAGAAACCATATCATGCTTATACAGTACTATTTTATAATACTTATCGTATTATATACTCTGTACTTTATAACCAGCATTACAATTGTAGCAGTACATTTCTAATGCTTGAGAAAGAAGACTGTTCAATAAATACTTTTTATTGAAAACGCCTGTCTCTCTATTTTCGCAGCACCTCTGGTGAAAAGAAGCATGCAAGATTGACTGAGTCAAATAGCTATCTATTGTTTCCGCGACTCTAGAGATTGATTTCTTATTCGTGGGAAACAAAGTTGTCATGTTTATGCGGTTGTCAGAAACGAATCCCTTCTTGTGAATTCGAGAAGGTTTCTAGTGACCTCTGAGCTATCTGGCACTCACAATTAAGTCTAATATATTCGATAGAGACCTAGTCGACCTCAGTCCTACGTCTAAACTATAGTATATGTTATTCCAATGTGCAGAGCCTATTGGAAATATAGGAACTACACTAGAAAGCATCTGGTGACCAGAAAGTAATGTATGATTGTTTCATACATGCTTGACAACCTAGCCTAACTAAAGCAGTAATTGGACTGTGCCGACATTGGAAAGATAATGGAAAATGAAAATGTCAAGCAATCAGTGCAATGCCTTTCTATTACTCTGAAAAGCGATGTTGTTACTATTTGGAAGATTACTGGCTCTTGTAGCAGATACACGCGGGCCACCAGAGTGATTTGTTTATCACAGCATTGGGGTGATATCCGTACAGGCTGATCTCATAATGAAACAGGTGCTTCCAGCCATGGCTGATGACATCATTTTACAAGGATGACAATGATCACGGTTAGCATATGAGATCATATGACCAGGGACATTTGTTTCTCTTTTTGTTACCTTCAGTTTTCCCCATCTCTGGCTAGGTGTTAACAGGGGATGTGCCGAAATTTGTGTAATTTAGTTTTGCTTAGTAATGTGAAAGTTAGCAAAAATTAAGAGAGGTTACACTCAATTACACAAAAGATTTCCCTCGCCCATTATAGATGCAAGGCTGCAATTTGTGCTAAAAAAAGTAGCACAAAAAACTGTTCACGGTTTAGTTGCTCATGTTGTTCCTGTGCACTCATGTTAAGTTTTGGCTGTGTACTGAGCGTAATTACACTGCCTAGCGTAATAGCATAATTTCAAGAATTTCTCTTGACAAGCGTTGTGCAAAATTACCTAAATTATGAGCGAATATGCCTGTGTAACAGAATTTTCACCCTGGCCTAATGTTAATCCTCTGGCTGGATGTGGGCATCGCTAAACTCCATTACTTCACACAACAACAACCTGTTACACTCTCCATTACCCAAACAGACACACAAAGGTAATAAATACTAGTCATAGAAACTTTGAGATGGGTTAAGACTCTACGCACCTAATGTCAAACAAAGAAACAAGAAAACAATTAGGTTGTGACTAATATTGCAAGCCTTGTAACCTACCTGGACATGAGGCTCTACCACTATGACACACAATACATCATACAACTTTTATGCATGCAGAACACTTAGTCACGGACACTGAGCCACACAATTGCAAGGGTATAGAACCCATCGGCTCCATTTGACAAAGATGTGTTTCTCCGTCATCATTAGGCCTACACTTTCACAGCAAAAATAAGACAAAAACTAAAAGTTTAACCATACATTACCCCAACTCAAAATTCGCTTGCCGAGAATCACAAAACCTATCATCACAACCTCTCTCATATACAATGTCCCCAGACACCAACCTCAGTTTATCAAATTAAGCCACACAACAAACTCACACCTTCTCAATCTCATAAGCAACACAGACATCTGCACAAGGACAACACACTTACACACAAAAGTGAAGTCCAGGACCCCAACACACCCCACACCTAGTCATACTAGCTGTCCAAACCAACATGAGCAATGCTAGGTCAAAGAAGTCACTTGATCTGTACCCAGTACTGCACCCTTTGGAAACTCCACCAGTAAAAGTTGGGACGTCTTCCAAATGGAATATTGACAGCCTGGAGTAGACGCATACTGAGCATTATTGACGCAACACAAGAATCAAACATTAGAGCAGGACAGTAATACAACCCCTGAAACTGGACCATGACAGCAGATAGAGACAGGCCTCGAAAAATCAGAAAAGTGTTACCAGACCTGCAGGTCCAATCACTTGAATAACCTACTCAAACTAACTGTAATGCACTTGACCCATAAACTCATCTCAAACTACGTGATCCTAGGCAAATATTTGATTTCACCAAGTCACCCTTTTCTTCATTATCACATACGGGGAACACCTTCAACTATGTGAGTTCAGCATGTCTGCTATACAAAAAACTGTAATCTTTTACTTCATGTATATTAAACATTTAGCCTACATAGAGGGTAAAACATGGCCCCTGGCTTGCCTCTTAGTTCACTAATAGCATTGTCATCTGGGGAGGGGGCAGGAATGTTCCTCAGTTCATATTTAAAAACTTGCTGTAAATAAATATATTAGTAAAGCATGATGTGGTAGTTCACTGTCATTTAGATACAGATAATTTCTATTGAAATGGCCACAAACGTTTCCAATGGCATGCAGTTTTACTGATACAATTATATAGCACATAAACAATAATGTAGAAATCGGGTTTACAAATCATCAAGTAAATGATTCTGATTTGTTTTGATCCTATGAAAATCTTTGTTTCCATCTCACTGCAGGATTACAAAAATGTACTTTCCTAACTACTGAAATATATTTAAGATATTTGTATGGCTTATTTAGAAAAGCTATTCAATTGCTGTATGCTCAGTACGTCTGTCAGACCATTCACTTCACAAAATCCTGTAACTTTTCAGTCAGAGAATTAAAAGTAAATACTAATTCCCAGAATAAAATAAACAGTAACTTGTAAGAAGACATTAGATAGCATGTGCCCTGTCTTAGAACACACAGAAAATGTGACAATATAAAAACAAGTTTCTGGGTATCTTTATTGCTGATTCAGTTTGAGAATGAACAGAACACATGTTCTTTGGCAGCTGGATCTCACACTGGAGAAATCTGACTACCCATAGCGAGTGGGTGAGTAGATTTCTCAAGGCCTGGGTGATGAAGTATTCACCTACAACACACTATAGCCACAACAAACACTACTATCAAAACAAACCGACCGTCTCCATTATATGCAAACTGAATAAAACGCATCACCAAACATTCACAAATGTAATGCTTCCTGTACTACATTCTCACAAATCTTTTCATCTGTGCTGAAAGACGACTGGTCCCAAAGCACACTTATGTAAAACGTATTGCTATCACCTACAACACCACATGGTAATACACTTCCCACAATTTTCACTCCATGTGGTACTTCCCCATATAACCTGTTGCAACAAGGTCCTTCACTCCTGTCACATTGCACTCATGGGTTCTCCCTCATGCAACTTTCACAACAGGGACCTACATTTTCTTCCAACTTAGCACACAGCAGGGCACACCACCACGCAACTTATCATGACAAGATAATAATATTTACCAGCTCAGCACACCACAGGCTATGCCCCACATACTACCTCTAGCGAATGGGTACTGCCACAATGCCAGCAGGAGCCGAGTCACCTCTGTAACGTTCTTGAGGTAATTGGAATTTTTATGGTCAGTTATGTCCCCTAACGAGTACCCCATCGTCTCCATGTACGAGTTAAAGTACATGTAACTTCCCTCCGCAACCGAATTTAAAGACGCAAATACATTTGCGTCCAACGTTAACATGTCCTCTTTCAGATCCACCATGAATGGATTGATAATTCAGTTCCTAAGTATGCCGTGCCACCGTCTTTACATGGTGCACTTTCACGTTTTCCTGGCTCTGCCGAGTTAGGCCCTGATTCCTGCCATTGAACCACTTTTTCGTCTCTGTCTCCGAAAGCGGCAACGTGGAGATGAGATGCATCCCTGACCTCTACCTTACTTCCTGCCAAGTGAGCGGTGCCCGGCTCGGCCTGCTCTTGCCTGCCAAAAACAGTATTTTTCCTTCAAGTTATCAGCGTAGCCAGCTCAACCTCCTCGAAAACACATTCCTGTCTAGTAAAATAAGTAAACAGCACCCCGGCTGCAGAGTAAAGGGTGAAGCCTTCCTGTCCTCCTCATGTAATTCATTGCTTTCGTTACCATGGTAGGCCCTGGCTTTGCGCATCTGCACCTAGACACGCATACATTCAGTGTAGCGTAGCCTCTGCCCGAAAGACCTTTTCCTCCAGTATAAACATCCTCCAAACACAAGATATCAGATATGTTTCAGGAACAGGTCGACCTGACATGCCAGACCTATGTCTTCTCCACTAGTGTTAAAAGTCAGACTCTTAGCTCCCTCCAGACGCACGTCAATCACACGTCATATTAGCTGCGCGCGCATCCAGGCCATAGGTTTCAGCTGACTCTGCATGAATTCACTAAGCATCCACCCACTTATGACACTTGTCTGTGACGTTTCTAGTTCACGCCTCTGTGCACACCCATGTTCACGCCTTTTCGCTACGCACATGTGTTCTTATCATATACATTTCACTAGTCACGCCTACTGTATGCAATGCTATTGTGTCATTTTACTATATATGCCATGTACTGTGAATAAATCGTTGACATCTTTCCTGACATCTTCCCTTGCATGCTCGAACCCTTGTATTGATGGAACAGATCTCCATTAACTCGAGTCATTTCTGAATTAAAGCCCTTTAAGACTCAGACACCCCGGACTCTGCCTTTCATTTGATTGAGCTATTCTTGTACTTGTAATTATATGGCAAAAACGATACGGTAAAATATTTACCACATAATTTGGCGCCCGAACAGGGACCCCTCCCCCACCCCACGCGCCGGAGATGCGTCGCAGGCCTAGCCCCCTGCCTCGGCCGTGACGGACCCCAAGCGCTTCCGCAGAATTTCCTGTATCTCCCTCAGGCCCACGGAGGTGACGGAGACTGCGATCGACATCCAGATGAGGCGGTGAGGAGTGCGGAGGATCCCGACCAGAGCCCAGCCGAGAGAGCAGCGTCCGAGGTGTCGAGAGGCCCACCTGTAGTGCCGAGGCGCATGCGCAGTGCGCAGCAGAAGCGGTGACGTCAGTCCAGTCCAGTCAAGTTTCCGAGGCCTTCCGTTCCGTGCTTCCCGGTGAGTACCGTTGCTGGGGACGCATCAAGACGGGTGCATTGATTTGTATCCGGTCAAGACGGGTTTGGGTACACAGACCCTGTCTGCACTGTTTTAGCAGTGTATCTGTACTGTTTAGCAGTATATCAAGTAATCGCGTGTTCAACGGTTCAATTTTGTTCTCGTTATAGAATTAGTGGGTTGTCAATTTATGTTCGAAATGTTTCAATGTGTTTAATGTCGTGGTATGAGTGACTGTTTGCATATTATATTGTGTTCATTGTTTTCGTGCCCATTTTGGAGGCAGCAATGCCTTTATTCTCGAAATTACGACAGATAGGAACTAGAAAAGGGATACTTGAGGAAGCTGTTCCCATCCCACCCAGAGACACGCCTGGTCATTTTATGTACCACAAGCACGGCTTAGATGCCATATTATATCTAGATTTTTGGGTGGAATACACAAAAGACTTAGCAGAAAATCAGAGATGGCCCGTTACAGGGACATGGGATGCCGAGTGCATCATGAGAGTAGAAGAAGCGTTGTGGAAAAAGAAAGCCAGACAGTCACAGAAAGATGCCATTGAATTGTGGCGTTAAGAATCACATAGATGGACAGAGAAAGCACTCAGAAAAGCAGAGAAAAGTAGAGAGGATTCCGAAAAAGCCAAAGAAAAAGAACTAATAGAAGAAGGAGAACGAGTTAGAATGGAACAACACGACAGACAGAGTAATGCCATTATGACAGGACTGTATCCAGTTCTGGCCGAGGGCCTGCCCAAGGCGACCCCGGAAATACCGAAGGACCTGCCCCCTCCATTGGTTCCGACTAAAACACGTCATAAGACCGCAGCAGACATTTTCCTTTCTTCCTATTTAGACGATGTAGCTCCCGCATATACTAATGCACCTGCCCATGTACCCGTACCACCTGCACCTGCTGACGTTAACCTACCCCACGATCATCTACCCCCAGGTCCGCAACAGCAAACTCCACCCGCACCACATCCTGCTCCACATCCACCTGTTCCCGCACCACCTCCTGCACCTGTTGTCACTTCCCCGGTAGTTTTCCCTGGTGGTATTCATCCACTTAATCCTTTTGCCCAGGGTCCAGTCCCGTTACAAATACCGACCCTACAGTCAGGTTATGCTCAAGCCTCCGCCTCAGGAGGTGCTAGAGGAGGTTTCCGTACCCCGCCACAGTTACAACGTATAACAATGAGAGATCTCGCAATGTCACGAACACCTAAAGGAGCTCCAGCCGAAAAACTTCAAGAACAGCTTACAGATTGTAGATATGATCCAGTGCCTGGTAGAACAGGACCCATGTTGTTAGCATCCCTACGTTTAAGACGTGTAACCGATTATTTAGTTTTACTGCCAGAAATGCCAGAACATCTAGACAATATGTATCATTTTATTAGAACAGGAGAAAGACCAGAGTCTGTTGGCAATGCCATGTCACGTCAGAAAGTTGAGAACAAAGGTTTAATCATGCGTTTTTTGGTTAATTGTTTAATAAGGGAACAAGATCAGGCAGGTTTTCCACAAGATGAGATGAATAGATTGAACAAATGGAGCCAGAATATTTCTGAGGGTAAACATGATAAAGAGAAATGTGTACATGCTATGGTTAGAAAGATCCGTAAAGAAATAATAGATATACATGCCCGTCGAGAACCTGAAGAGCCACTCGAATCAGACGACCCAACCTCCTCGCAGGAGGAGGATGAATCAGAGAATCTAGCAGAAACCTCACAACAGGCAGATAGAAAAATGATAGCATATGTAGGTAGAGAGAAACTCCCTAGACCGTATCCTTTTGATAGGCCCTTCGATAGACCCATTCGTAAACAAGAAACGTTCGAAAACAAGAAACGTTACCTTTGTCCGATACCAGAGCGATGTACCCTTGAACATGTATTCCAGATGACTGACAAAGTACTAAAAGAAAGGATAGGTTATCAAGAACTCAATACCCTACGTGATCAGGAACTAGCCCGGTCCGCAGTACAGTGGGCCGGGGATGACAGTATATATAAAGACGATTCAGTAGTACAAACGTTTTTAAGTCTTACTCCAGAAGAACAGCGACTAGCTGGTATATACATGACACAACACCTTATTATACAGTACGAAAACCAAGCATCTGATCCAGGTCCGTTATATAGTTTATTGCAAGACTTACTCCTGAGACGATGGAGAGGTCTAGGTACCGATCTAATTGAAACGATTTTAGAGCAACGTCACAAATATAGAACGTTCTTGACTCCACATCTTGTTTTCGTTCCACCCCCAGTAAGGCAATCATATAATTTTGACAAACAGAATCCTTTACGTGAAGTACATCCAGTCAGGAAAGATGATAATACCCTTGAACGTGTGTTCGTTTACACGCCTATAACTAAAATGGAATTATTAGAAATGAAGAAAATAGTGCCCAGTCATGATAAAGACCCCGCAGGTTTTCACCGTGAATTAAAAGACATGTTACTTATGGGGGATTACACCTATCCCGACATTATGAAAATATTGAAAGTATTATTGCCTGCCGGAATTCACGAGAAACTCAAAGAAAAGGAATGGGAGGTGGGAGACAAAAAGATTATTTGGGCTGAATTAGAAACCGAAGAAACTGGTCGAACCCCAGGTTTAGGTCTTGGGGACAAAACTAAAGCATTACCAGGATTGTTAGGTCAGGTTTTGCCAAGATTGTTAGCAACTAAAAAGGAGGACTGGGATGCGATCTCAGCCTGCAAACAGAAACCCGATGAAGACACTAGTGATTTCTATTCCCGATTTGAGAAATGTTTTACTATTAATAGTGGCCTGAAATCAAGTAGCGAGTCATATCCACACCTATTTATATCTAAATTAGTCGAAAATTCATTGCCCCAGGTTAAGAACGGTGTACTAAAAGTTGAGAGCACATGGCAAGCAAATTCGCCATCCCAAATGTTACAAATGTTACAATATCACCAGAACAGGATCAGAGAGGAACATGATCACGAACAGAGACGTATGAAAGACACGAAAATGAAAATGTTAGTTGCTCAGTCAGTTCCAGCAGATGGTCAGAAAAAGGGCGCGACACATTCAAATAATTCAGCAGCTCCCGTTAAAGGGACATGCAACTACTGTAAACAGCCAGGTCACTATGTAAACGATTGCACAGTTCTGAAACACAATATCGCCACAGGTAAAACCAAAGAGAGACCACGTCCGCCCAGACAGGATCAGGTCCAGCAGCATGTTCCACAAAATGTACAACCTATGCATGTTCCACAGCAGACCGTAGCGGTACCACAGCCCCAACCCATTGCCGCAACTCAGCATGTCACACAGCAGATGTACCAGTATGCCCAATCTGATTACCCCGATTATCAGCAATACACATGAAACAGCCTAGAGAGGGAGGTTGGCTTGCCCCTTATTGAGGTTCCCGTAGATCAAGAGGGTCCTTATGTACATAGCCAGGTATTAGGGAAAGATAGAAAGTTTTTGATTGACACAGGGGCAAGCAGAACAACCATCAGTCATGAAGAGGTTCCAGGGGCACCCCTCTCAGGCTCACAGAATGTTTCCCTTGGATTTTCAGGAAAGCCTATTGTTAATGAAGTATCAAAACCAGCACCCCTTGCAGTTGGTCCATTGTCCCGAACTACTGATTTATTGCTCACGAAATCATGTCCAGAAAACTTGCTTGGTATAAAAACCCTGAAAGCTCTAGGAGCTGTAATTTGTTGTTCTCCGGAAGGAGTCAGGCTATTCCTTCGTGACTTCAAGGGCCATTATGTGTTGAGAGATTTTGATCCCAGGTTACAGAATGTTCCTGCACATTTATGGGCGAAAGGCCCCACTGATGTAGGTTGTATGCACATTACACCATACCGTGTTACACTCAAGCCAGGAGTTATACTACCACGTATTCGACAATACAAGTTACCACCAGATGCTGTAGTGGCTTTACTGAAAATCATTGACGAGCTCATTGCACAAGGAGTGGTTGTAGAAACCGACTCCAATGTTTGTAATTCTCCTATCATTCCGATTCTTAAACGTACTGATCCAAATGCACCTCCAGTTTATCGACTGATTATTGATTTACGCGAATTGAATAAATGTGTGGTACCCCAGTATCCTGTGGTCCCGGATATCTCTTCCTTATTGACAGCTATTGATTCAGAGGCGACGTTCTTTACTGTAATCAATCTGAAGAACGCCTTCTTTAGTGTTCCCATTGATCCGGAAAGCCAGTATCTTTTCGGATTCTGTTTAAATGGCCGAAGCTTCAAATTTGCACGCGCACCTCAAGGATTCACAGAAAGCCCCAGCATCTACAGCCAAGCACTGAAGCGACAACTCGATGATATTCACATGCCTCCCAATACTGCCCTATTACAGTACGTTGATGATCTACTGATCACCGCCCGAAGTGAACCAGAATGTGAACAAGCCTCACTGACAGTTTTGTTTTTTTTGGCGGACAAGGGACACAAGGTGTCTCCTTCGAAGCTGCAATTCTGTGCCCAGCAAGTTGTGTACCTTGGGCACTTGCTGTCCAAAGAGGGGAGACAGCTGACACCAGATCGTATACAGTTAATTGCTTATCTTCCACAACCCAAGACACAGAAAGAAGTACGAGCCTTTCTTGGACTCACTTCCTATTGCAGACAATGGATTCCACAATATGCATTTCTAGCTAAACCACTCATACAGTTAACAACACAGGAGGCAGCGTCTTCGACTGTCCTCCCTTGGACTCAGGAACATACACAAGCTTTTGACGAGTTGAAGAAAGCCTTATGTCAAGCACCTGTTTTAGCGACACCATGTTACAGCAAACCTTTTACACTTTTTGTCACAGAACGCGATGGCACAGCGTTGTCGGTTCTCACTCAGCTTCAAGCAGACAAACACAGACCGTGTGCTTATTTTTCGAGCACATTAGACCCAGTAGCCCAGGCCTTGCCTGCGTGCTTGAAATCAGTTGCAGCAACAGCTCTAGCAATCAGACAAAGTGATTCCATTGTATTGGGACACCAAATGACAGTACAGGTTCCACACTCTGTGGAAGTTCTCCTAAACAGAACACAGACCCAACACTTGACCATAGCACGACTGACAGGCTATGAACTGACATTATTCCAGCCACACATAGAAATCAGACGTTGTAATACACTGAATCCTGCTACACTCTTACCTTCGAGCACAACAGATCCTACTCCACATGACTGCGTAGATGTAGTCGACGCAGTTACGAAACCCAGACAAGACTTGAGAGATGTCGCATTACCCGATCCAGACCTGACACTCTATGTGGATGGTTCATGCATGAGAACAAGTACAGGAGAGCTAGTGGCCGCATATGCAGTGACCACTGAAACTGAAGTCGTAGAAACACATCGCATTGACACCCTGTCAGCCCAAGCAGCAGAGCTCATTGCTCTGACCCAAGCCTGTATACTAGCCAAGAACAAGAAAGTAAACATATACACAGATTCACGTTATGCATTCGGAGTCGTTCACGACTTCGGTGTCCTCTGGCAAGAGAGAGGTTTTCGGACCTCTCACGGAGCCAAAATCCAGCACGGTCTCCTCATTCAAGCACTGTTAGAAGCAATATATTTGCCTACAGCCATAGCCATCATGAAGTGCAAGGCACATACGAAAGTAACAGACAAGATTTCCCAGGGTAACGACTTCGCAGATCAGACAGCGAAATATACAGCACAGACTCATACACAGACGACTGATATGACAAAGACTGATGTATCATCACTGACACACAGCATGAGAGTCAGGGACCCCGCATTAGACGTCATTGATATACAGACACATGCTACTCCAGACGAAATCAAGAAATGGGCTGAACAAGGAGGGGTCCAGACAGATCAAGGTTGGATGACGAGGGGAAAAACCACATGGTTCCTCCCCGACTCTATGGTTCAAGTTATCATCAACACTGCACATAGCCCAGCACATTTAGGAGAAAAAGCCATGTTAGACAGTTTACAGAATCTCTGGTTCAACAAACATTTACGAGCAGCAGCAAAGCAGAAAGTGCGTACCTGCATGATCTGTTGTCAGTTCAATCCAGGAAAAGGGATTCCCGTAGAGCAAGGTGGATTTCATCCTCCTGACTATCCTTTTGAAGTCCTCCAGATGGATTATATCCAGATGGACAGATGCCGAGGATTCAAATATATCCTCGTAGTTGTATGTGCCCTATCCCGATGGACAGAAGCATATCCTGTTCCAGATTACACTGCCCCGACCACTGCCAGGCAGCTGGTTCGTGAGGTTTTCCCTCGATACGGTTTGCCCCGTGTCGTGTATTCAGACAACGGTCAGCCATTCTCGTCTGAACTGATGAAGCAGATCTCACTCCTATTGGGGTACCAGTGGAAGTTTCACTGTGTCCGGCATCCAGAGGCAGCAGGTCTCGTGGAGCGCCACAATCAGACTCTGAAAACTCGACTTGCTAAAGTGTGTAAAGAGAAAGGCGTAGACTGGATAGTAGCATTACCAGTTGCACTGTTTTATATGAGAATGGTAGCCCATTCAAGGACAGGGCTACCTCCGTATGAGGTGGTCTTCGGCAGACCTCCTAATATGTGGGGGACGCCTCTGCCGAGAAAAATAACCGATGTCGAAAGTACTATGCTGACAGATTACCTTGCTTCCTTGATCTCTGCACTACAATCTTGTCGTTCACAGGTTGCTGCAGCCTTCCCAGACAACTCCGAGGTGAAGCCACATGCACTGGTACCGGGAGACACTGTTGTTGTTCGGAACTTCGATAGGACGAGCCCTTTGGAGCCCCGCTGGAAGGAGCCGAAGATTGTTTTGTTAACAACCCGGACTGCAGTAAAGCTAGAGGGGAGGAAGGGCTGGGTACATTCCAGTTACGTTAAAAAATTTCATGGACTTTCGCCAAGCCCTGACTCCCAGAACTCTCACGTACCAAAGACAGACATTAAACTCCCTTTTCAAGAGAAAACTCCACAAGAAGAGTACAGACTAAAACTGAGGTCTAGTAAGTCAGACAGTTTAATTGTTTAAGTCCCCCTCGGGTGAAGCGGTTAGGCAGTTTCTGACAATGTACAAGCTAGATCCAAATAGAGAGAGAGATAGACAGGAGATCATGAAAAGAAATTGTTACTGTAAAAATCTCCGTAGTAGGTGCATCTGCACCCTGATTATTATGTTTTTTCTGAGTCTTACGTTAATTGGCATCAGCTTGATGTTGTACATGTATTTTCCGATTGCACATTCTTTTTCTAATGACACTGCAGAACACACGTTTAGTGAGCTACCTCCACATGAACTATCTTACCGACTTGCGCTGCGCAACAATTCATTCATCAGTATGTTACACCATTCCCATCAGACCAGCAATGCTACCAATTGTTGGATATGTGGGTATAGAGACAAAATATCGACTCCAAAATATCGACTGGACATAATATCGAGTTTTTAATATAGACTGGACAAAATATCGACTGGACATAATATCGACTACAAAAATATCGTTTTTCAGGTAAGTGAAGTAATATCGACTGTATAAAATATAGATAGCAAAAATATCGATTTTTTAATAATATATAATATTTTATAGTGTATTTTTGTGTAATAATATGTGTGAATAGTGTGTATTAATGTTATAAAATATTTTATTACATGAATTTTGTTTTTATAATAATTGCGTAATGTAATTCTGTAGCGGGTTGTGGGTTTATAGGGGAATAGGGTGGGAAGTAATTTAATAATAATTAATTAATTAATATATGTTTGTTAATATTTTTAATTAATAATTAATTGATAATTAATTAATATTAATTAGTTAATTAATTAATATAATTTTGAACATATTTTGTATTAGTAAATAATTGTTAATTAATTAATTGTAATTAGTTAATTACATTAATTAGAGTACATTTTTAATATATATAATTTTGTGTAATTTTTAAGTAATTAATTTTGAAAAAATAATATTAATTATTAAAATAATTACAGCTAATGTTCTAATATATTTACTTTATTGTTATTGTTAATTAATAATTAATTGCTAATTAAATAATATTGATAAATTTTGGGTAAAGGAGCATTTTTAGGGTTCAGGGTCAGTTTTCAGTTCATGGGTAAAGGGGTATTTTTAGGGTTCAGGGTCAGTTTTCAGTTCATGGGTAAAGGGGTATTTTTAGGGTTCAGGGTCAGTTTTCAGTTCATGGGTAAAGGGGTATTTTTAGGGTTCAGGGTCAGTTTTCAGTTCATGGGTAAAGGGGTATTTTTAGGGTTCAGGGTCAGTTTTCAGTTCATGGGTAAAGGGGTATTTTTAAGGGTTCAGGGTCAGTTTTCAGTTTATGGGTAAAGGGGTATTTTTAGGGTTCAGGGTCAGTTTTCAGTTCATGGGTAAAGGGGTATTTTTAGGGTTCAGGGTCAGTTTTCAGTTTTTGGGTAAAGGGGCATTTTTAGGGTTCAGGGTCAGTTTTCAGTTTTTGGGTAAAGGGGTATTTTTAGGGTTCAGGGTCAGTTTTGGGTTTTTGGGTAAAGGGGTATTTTTAGGGTTCAGGGTCAGTTTTGGGTTTTTGGGTAAAGGGGTATTTTTAGGGTTCAGGGTCAGTTTTGGGTTTTTGGGTAAAGGGGTATTTTTAGGGTTCAGGGTCAACAAATAAGATTTTAAAAAATTATTTTTATTATTTTCATTTATTATTTAATTATTATAATTTAATTTAAGTCGTTTTAAGTATATTTTAGTAATTAAAATTTAATATTAATTTAATTTAACACTGTTTTTAATAAAGTCGATATTTTTTACATCTATATTTTTGTTAACGATATTTTGTACTCGATATTTTTGTACTTACCTGTTTGTAGATACAAACTCGATATTTTGACTGTCGATATTTTGTCCACGATATTTTGGCAACTCGATATTTTGTCCGGCGATATTATTTCAGTGATCCGGATATGTGGCCGACTCCCTCCCTATCAGAAATATCAGGGAGTTCTGCCCCTCTTCCCGTATCCGTTTACACACAATGGTTCCTGTGGTGCATGGTTTAGTTTAATTAATTCTGTAGATGCTGATTCCATAGTTTTCCAGGGCAGTTGGGTATGGGGAAATCTGAACACAGTTCTGAATAAGGCATGTTTCCCAGACAAGGAGGGTCTACCCCAAAGGACAGGGACCGACCTAGAAAATGAAGTGTATGGATTAGGCAATTTTACACTCGACCTCATGATTCTAAATGTTCAGTCAGAAACTAGTCCAGACTTGCCGTCTATGTCAGTATTGCCAGTCAAAGGTGAATTATGTGTCAGAAAGAATGGTTCAGTACACCTAGGTCATAGTGAATGCACTACTGTGATCGAATTCAGTGATAAAGGCAAGTCTACACTCAAAGCTTCCCGCCATTCCTATTTCATTTGTGGTCATACAGCTTATATACGTTTACCCCTAGACTGGGATGGTACCTGTTACATTGCATTCCTACTGCCACCTGTTTTTCTAGCCCCTCCTTATTACCACAGGAATTCCCGCCTCAATCTAGTTAGGCACAAAAGAGACCTTCCATTAGTTGATTATACTGAAACCGCATGGGAACAATATACAGATTTCAATAAAGGATTCTTTCCCTACTTAGGCACAGTGTCCAATAGTAAATTGATACGCAAATTAACCAGAACTCTCGAAGCAGTAGTGAATGAGACTACTTCAGCTATGGGCAACTTAACAGAGGTGTCGGGATCTAGCCCGATGCGCCTGCACAAAGAACTACAATTACCGACGGTCCTGGGCCCGGGACTACATTACCCAGAGTTCCCGGCGGGGATTCCGGGATATCTGCCGGCCGACCAGGAAGTCCGGTGTCAGTGATTCTTCTGTGTTTCCAAGGCGGCGGCTGCTCCTCGGATTCTGCTCCTTTTCCAGAGGCTCCGGGTATTCTTCTCTGACCGGTATTTGTTCGAGCAGGTGATTCAGTTGCCGAACAGCGCGCTGGCTAGCGTGCTGAGCTATGTGTGACAATTAGATGTTTCCCGTTATAGTGAACACAGAGATTGTTGTGTGTTGGATTCTCGCCTCGCGGCTGCGAGGAAACAGTGTTGATTATGAACGCCTCGCTCTTTGTGTATAGGCTCATTGGAGGGAGAGCATCTTGTGCTGTCTCCACCCTTCAAGTGGCGAGTGCAGGGGGGGATTGTAGGACCTCCGCACTGCCGTCACGAACCCAAGGCTTAGGGTTCATTTGCTTCCTGGATTATTTGACAAAATAAATACCAGAGTGGAGTGTGGTAGTGATTGAACTACACACTGCCGTGTTTGGGATTCTTGGTATTTACATCCCTTCAAGTGGCGGAGTGCAGGGGGGGATTGCAGGACCTCCGCACTGCCGTCACGAACCTAAGGCATATGGTTCAGTGGCATCTTGAATTTGTTGACAAGGCAATTGCCAAAGCGGAGTGTGGTAGTGATTGAACTACACACTGCCGTGTTTGGGGATTCTTGGTATTTGCATAGAAAGAAGGAACTCATCTGTTTCTGTTTGAAGCAAATAACTGTGTTACGTTACAGTTATTATTCGAGCACAGGAAGTGCCCTTTCATTTTACGTTTTGGGATCCTTTGTTCCAAACTCATACGTTATCACAGTGGGGTATGTGTAAGTCAGTTCTCTTTAGGCTTTACGCTTCCCGATTAGGCTTGATAGTAACTTTGTTCTTTTTGTATTGATCAAGGAGGAAGACGGGAGATACAGCAAAGGGAGGTTTAGTGTCAATCATATTCAGGTGAATACATATTGGTATGGTGTTAGTAAGAACTAATGAGAGAATGGTTTAGCAATGTACTAACCTGTGTAATTTTGTCTTTCAGTTTCTTTATCCCTGCTGCCCCTTCCTTCTCCTCTTTATTCTTTCTGGGTTTTTCCCCTTTATGGGGTTTTTTCCCTCGCCGTATCGTCTGAGCACCCTGTGTTTATACTTCAGGGTGTTCGGTCGGTCCGGAGGTGGAGCATTGTTGCTGCACGTGAATCCTGCGGAGTGCAAAGCCTTACAGAATCACTGACCCAAGAAATACGCTCTGCCTGATTCATATGTAGCAACAATGGCGTCCATGGAGGATGTGTTACAAGCCTTGGTCCTGGTACAGCAGGAGTTGGCCTCCTCCAAGGCTGAGACAGCAGCCTTGCGCGAGAAGGTGGAGCGTTTGAGTGGTAATCCGTTCAACGCTTCCGCTTCGACTTCTAATGTTCAGGTTACTGTACCCCCACCCATTCCATTAGCTACTCCTGAACGGTTTTCAGGGGATCCACGTCAGGTGCATGTGTTTATGACACAGGTTCTCATGCATTTTTCCTGTAAACCGTCCTCGTTCCCCACAAATCATTCAAGGGTGGCATTTTTGATTTCTTATTTAATTGGGGATGCAGCTGATTGGGTGGTACCATTGGTGAAACGTGATGATGCTCTTTTGTCTAATTGGGCAGAGTTCAAAAAGGAATTTGAGAGGGTCTTTGACCGAAGAGCAACCACATTCAGCGCTGATCGTGAGCTGTTGACATTAAGACAAGGTAGAGGAGAATTGATAACATAGCTGACTGCCTTTAATAGGCTTGTGGTAGAAGCATCATGGCCAGAGGAGAAAAAACTGTCTTTGTTTTATCAGGGGTTACATGACGATTTAAAGGATGTGGTAGCGCAGGTGGATCCTCAGCCCACTACCTTTGAGGACATGGTAAACCTGGTGTTAAGGTTGGACAGTAGATTAACGGATAGGGGTAGTAACAGGAGACGGTGGGAAAGAGGAGTGTATTTTGGTGAAAGAAACCCGAGGAAAGTATCCGGGGGGACGGACTCTACGTCTGAACCGATGGAGATAGGGGCTCTCAGAGCACCATTGTCTAAAGAAGAGAGAGAAGCCAGAAGGGTACAGGGCTTGTGCATGTACTGTGGTAAGAAGGGGCATTACGTCCGGGAATGTCCTTCTAAACCGAAAGCATCAGGGACTTTTGGTAGGTTTAAGAAGGTTGCGGTGTCTAAAACTGTATCAGACAACGAGCAGAAGGAGGACCGCACAGCGGGAGTAGACGGAGAACAAGCATGGAAACTTACCTCCCTGTCCTCCTCGGGGGATGAGGAAACAGAGCCTCACCTGGTGGTGGTGATGACGTTAGAATATGAGTTAGAAAGATGTCCGGTAATGGTGATGGTGGATTCAGGGGCAACTGGTAATTTTGTAGACGAAGGTCTGGTAAGACGTCTAGAATTGCCTCGAGTTCCTAGGGAGACGCCGGAAGATGTGTTGGCAGTGGATGGGCAGCCTTTAACCTCAGGTCAGATAACGGAGAGGACTGGTGATTTGGGGTTGTCAATGGTGACGCAAGGGTATGTGCATTCCGAGGTGCTAACATTGAATATCATAGATGCTCCTCAGTACGAGATTATTTTGGGCATGCCTTGGCTGCATAAACATAACCCTGTGGTGAATTGGCAGTCAAAAACTATTCAGTTCGAACCAGAGACCTGTAAGGACCATTTAACTCCTTGTATGTCTGCTAATGTCACCGTGTTAGCCACACCGTTTTTGGCTGCCACTGCTGCGGAAAAGGATGTCAAGCTACCAGTAGTGTACGCTTCTTACAGTGATGTGTTCAGTGAGGTGAAGGCAGAAACACTGCCCCCTCATCGGGAATATGACTGTAGAATTGATTTAGTGGAGGGGGCATCGTTACCATCCTGTAGAGTGTATGCTTTGTCTGTGCCAGAAACCTCCCATTTGAAGCAGTACATTGACCATTATTCTCGATTGGGATTTATTCGCCCCTCTCGCTCTCCCGCAGCTTCCCCTCTTTTCTTTATATCAAAGGCCAACGGGGACTTGAGAGCGTGTGTGGACTACAGAGTATTGAATAAGAACACCATTCATAATCGATACCCTCTTTCTCTCATTTCAGTCTTGCTCGACCAGGTGAGAGAGGCCAGGATTTACACCCGTTTAGATTTACGTGGGGCATATCACCTGGTTAGAGTAAGAGAAGGGGATGAGTGGAAAACGGCGTTCAAGACACGGTTTGGGTTATATGAATACCTAGTGATGCCTTTCGGGCTTTGTAACGCCCCTGCAGCATTTCAGTTTTTTATAAACGATGTGCTAAAGGAATACGTGGATCAATTCGTGGTGATGTATATAGATGACATCTTGATATACTCTCAGGATGTTTCATGCCACACGAACCATGTCTGCAAGGTCCTGGATAAATTGAGAGAACACCATCTTTATGTAAAGCTGAGTAAATGTGAGTTCGGGGTGCATGAGGTGGAATTTTTGGGTGTGAATCTTAGTCCTGAAGGATTACAGATGTCAGAGAGGAAGGTACAGGCGGTGAGGGATTGGCCAGCCCCTAAGAATGTGAAAGAGGTACAGAGCTTTTTGGGGTTTGCCAACTATTACCGCAGGTTCATCGTACACTTCTCCCAAACCGCTGTCCCTATCACTAGGCTGTTAAGGAAAGGGAGGTCATTTGAGTGGACAGTGGAGGCTGAGCAAGCTTTTCAGGCACTGAAAAAGGCCTTTACTACCGCTCCAGTGTTGGCGCATCCTGTTTTGGAACATCCCTTCATTGTTGAAGCAGACGCTTCGGATGAAGCCATAGGTGCAATCCTGTCCCAGAGAGATGTACATACCGGTCAGCTTCATCCTGTGGCCTACTTTTTGAAAAAACTGAGTTCTGCAGAGGTCAACTACTCAATCGCAGAAAAAGAACTCTTGGCAATAAAAAAGGCTTTCCAGGAGTGGAGACCGTATCTGTGGGGAGCAAGTCAGGCAGTAACTGTGTACACAGATCATAGGAATCTCCAGTACATGTCCGCTGCTAGGCACCTTACACAAAGGCAAATGCGGTGGATGCTGTTCTTTTCCGAGTACAACTTTGTGGTAACATTTCGTCCTGGCTCGGAGAACAGAAAAGCGGATGCTCTTTCTAGACAGGGAATCCCCACCAAACAAAATGCAGAGGAACAGTCAATACTCCCTTCCACGAAGGTGGTTTGTGTAGTGAGAGCTGAGAAGTTTCTGGAGGACATCAAAGACTCTAGGTCCATGGAATGTTGGGTTCGTTGGGCTTCTGCCAAACCAGACAGGAAGATTAGGCAGGGCTTACCCTTCCATGGAGAGTGCTTGTTTCTGCCTAATATGGAGATTAGAAAGAAGGCATTCAGTTGGTGTCATGAAGCTCCTGCGGCTGGACATCCAGGGATCACAAAGACTGTGGATTTGCTTAGAAGGCATTTCTGGTGGGAAACTCTAGTGAAGGACACCACTCAATGGGTGGGCAGCTGCGAAGTCTGTGCTAGAAGCAAGGGGGAAACATCAAAAAAGAAAGGGTTGTTAATGCCAATGCCCACGCCTGATCGCCCATGGTCAAACATTAGTTTGGATTTCATCACAGGCCTCCCAAAAGATAAAGGGAACACCGCAGCGCTGGTGGTTGTGGACAATTTGATAAAAATGGGCCATTTCGTACCTTGTGTGAACCTCCCCACAGCTAGCCAAACAGCACAGATAATGGCTTCACAAGTTTTTCGTTTGCATGGCATTCCAAGGGTCATTGTGTCCGATAGGGGGCCACAATTCATTGCTCGTTTTTGGAGGGTATGGTGTCGTGCATTGGGCATAGAGTCAGCACTGTCTCCTAGCTTCCATCCACAAACTGATGGACAGACAGAACGTCTAAATCAGACTCTAAAGAAGTACTTGCGATGTTACTCGAAGGAGGCTCATGGGTCTTGGGTGGAGCTGTTGTGGATGGCGGAGATGGCCTACAACAACGCTTGGCATAGCTCCATAGGTATGTCCCCATTCAAGGCCAATTATGGATATGATGTACGTACTTTGCCAATCCATATACCGGAAGAGTTAAACGATCAACCCTCGGTAAAGGAGCGGGTGCTAATGATAAGGAAAATACACAGCGCAGTGCAAAAACATCTGCTAAAGGCCAAAGAAACATACAAAAGGTGGGAAGATAGACATAGGATACCTGGTCCTCAGTTCGAGGTAGGAGATAAGGTTTGGCTCTCAACCAAATATATTCGTTTCAAGCTCCGAAGCGTGTTTCATCCGCGCTTCATTGGGCCATATCCTGTGGTGCGCCGCATCAATCCTGTGGCGTACAAATTGAAGTTGCCTAACACGTTACGAATCCACCCCGTGTTTCATGTCCAGTTGCTGAAAAAAGCTCTTACCTCACGCAGAACTGCACCTCCGGTGCTGGCCAAGGATGGGAATCTGGAGTATGAGGTGAGATCTATAAAAGACTCCAAGTTTCGCAGGGGTGTCTTGTGGTATTTGGTGTCTTGGAAAGGCTACGGGGCAGAGGAGGACTCCTGGGAACCAGTTCACAATGTCCATGCTCCTAGAGCTGTGCGAACATTCCATGTCAGATACCCCGCAAAGCCTGGGCCTAGGAGGCGCTTGGGAGGAGGGCGTACTGTCGGGATCTAGCCCGATGCACCTGCACAAAGAACTACAATTACCGACGGTCCTGGGCCCGGGACTACATTACCCAGAGTTCCCGGCGGGGATTCCGGGATTTCTGCCGGCCGACCAGGAAGTCCGGTGTCAGTGATTCTTCTGTGTTTCCAAGGCGGCGGCTGCTCCTCGGATTCTGCTCCTTTTCCAGAGGCTCCGGGTATTCTTCTCTGACCGGTATTTGTTCGAGCAGGTGATTCAGTTGCCGAACAGCGCGCTGGCTAGCGTGCTGAGCTATGTGTGACAATTAGATGTTTCCCGTTATAGTGAACACAGAGATTGTTGTGTGTTGGATTCTCGCCTCGCGGCTGCGAGGAAACAGTGTTGATTATGAACGCCTCGCTCTTTGTGTATAGGCTCATTGGAGGGAGAGCATCTTGTGCTGTCTCCACCCTTCAAGTGGCGGAGTGCAGGGGGGGATTGTAGGACCTCCGCACTGCCGTCACGAACCCAAGGCTTAGGGTTCATTTGCTTCCTGGATTATTTGACAAAATAAATACCAGAGCGGAGTGTGGTAGTGATTGAACTACACACTGCCGTGTTTGGGATTCTTGGTATTTACATCCCTTCAAGTGGCGGAGTGCAGGGGGGGATTGCAGGACCTCCGCACTGCCGTCACGAACCTAAGGCATATGGTTCAGTGGCATCTTGAATTTGTTGACAAGGCAATTGCCAAAGCGGAGTGTGGTAGTGATTGAACTACACACTGCCGTGTTTGGGGATTCTTGGTATTTGCATAGAAAGAAGGAACTCATCTGTTTCTGTTTGAAGCAAATAACTGTGTTACGTTACAGTTATTATTCGAGCACAGGAAGTGCCCTTTCATTTTACGTTTTGGGATCCTTTGTTCCAAACTCATACGTTATCACAGTGGGGTATGTGTAAGTCAGTTCTCTTTAGGCTTTACGCTTCCCGATTAGGCTTGATAGTAACTTTGTTCTTTTTGTATTGATCAAGGAGGAAGACGGGAGATACAGCAAAGGGAGGTTTAGTGTCAATCATATTCAGGTGAATACATATTGGTATGGTGTTAGTAAGAACTAATGAGAGAATGGTTTAGCAATGTACTAACCTGTGTAATTTTGTCTTTCAGTTTCTTTATCCCTGCTGCCCCTTCCTTCTCCTCTTTATTCTTTCTGGGTTTTTCCCCTTTATGGGTTTTTTTCCCTCGCCGTATCGTCTGAGCACCCTGTGTTTATACTTCAGGGTGTTCGGTCGGTCCGGAGGTGGAGCATTGTTGCTGCACGTGAATCCTGCGGAGTGCAAAGCCTTACAAGAGGAGCAGTCTGCTATGAGACTTGTTGTTCTTCAGAACCGCCTTGTCCTTGACGTCATCCTGGCCGATAGGGGCGGAGCTTGTAGAGTCATCGGATCTAGTTGTTGCGTGTTTATTCCTAATAACGCGCCTACGGTCTATAAGGCCATCACCAGACTTCACGAAATTGCCCATCAGATACACCAGAACCCAGGCTCCTGGACCTGGTCCGGTTGGCTCTGGGGTGTAGTAACAGCCTGGGGATAGAAGCTATTGTCATTCCTAGGGATAATATTGGCCATCGTATTCAGTTGCTGTCTATGTCTTCAATGTGGGCCAGCGATTTGCGGCTTGTGCGCCACATCTTGTATTCCCCGCTCAAGTGCACGTTCCCATTCCCGATTAAAGAAAGAAGAACAAATGATGTTATACGAACAAATAGATGGTCTCATGAAAATAGATATATCCTAATGGGTCCGTAGGGGACAAGGAGGGAATGAGGTAATTGGAATTTTTATGGTCAGTTATGTCCCCTAACGAGTACCCCATCGTCTCCATGTACGAGTTAAAGTACATGTAACTTCCCTCCGCAACCGAATTTAAAGACGCAAATACATTTGCGTCCAACGTTAACATGTCCTCTTTCAGATCCACCATGAATGGATTGATAATTCAGTTCCTAAGTATGCCGTGCCACCGTCTTTACATGGTGCACTTTCACGTTTTCCTGGCTCTGCCGAGTTAGGCCCTGATTCCTGCCATTGAACCACTTTTTCGTCTCTGTCTCCGAAAGCGGCAACGTGGAGATGAGATGCATCCCTGACCTCTACCTTACTTCCTGCCAAGCGAGCGGTGCCCGGCTCGGCCTGCTCTTGCCTGCCAAAAACAGTATTTTGCCTTCAAGTTATCAGCGTAGCCAGCTCAACCTCCTCGAAAACACATTCCTGTCTAGTAAAATAAGTAAACAGCACCCCGGCTGCAGAGTAAAGGGTGAAGCCTTCCTGTCCTCCTCATGTAATTCATTGCTTCCGTTACCATGGTAGGCCCTGGCTCTGCGCATCTGCACCTAGACACGCATACATTCAGTGTAGCATAGCCTCTGCCCGAAAGACCTTTTCCTCCAGTATAAACATCCTCCAAACACAAGATATCAGATATGTTTCAGGAACAGGTCGACCTGACATGCCAGACCTATGTCTTCTCCACTAGTGTTAAAAGTCAGACTCTTAGCTCCCTCCAGACGCACGTCAATCACACGTCATATTAGCTGCGCGCGCATCCAGGCCATAGGTTTCAGCTGACTCTGCATGAATTCACTAAGCATCCACCCACTTATGACACTTGTCTGTGACGTTTCTAGTTCACGCCTCTGTGCACACCCATGTTCACGCCTTTTCGCTACGCACATGTGTTCTTATCATATACATTTCACTAGTCACGCCTACTGTATGCAATGCTATTGTGTCATTTTACTATATATGCCATGTACTGTGAATAAATCGTTGACATCTTTCCTGACATCTTCCCTTGCATGCTCGAACCCTTGTATTGATGGAACAGATCTCCATTGACTCGAGTCATTTCTGAATTAAAGCCCTTTAAGACTCAGACACCCCGGACTCTGCCTTTCATTTGATTGAGCTATTCTTGTACTTGTAATTATATGGCAAAAACGATACGGTAAAATATTTACCACATTCTAGTGGTCCGAGGGTCTCGGCTGAGCCCCGGAACCACTTCCATACATTGTTGCACCTTCAGGCCAGGCGTGGCCTGAAGGCTATAAATAAATGGTCGGAGGTCGCTCGAGACTTCCGGTCCGACCAGAGTTGCCCTGTGTCAGTGTCCCCTCATTTATGCTGCAGCGCATTAGGCCTCTGTACTACTTTGCCCAACTATACATATGCCTGAGAAGAAACCTACACTGGCGACGAGGGTGGGATAGCCCTGTCCCTACCTGAACGCGACGTCTGTTGCAGGCTCGAGAGCGGAGCATCAAGCGGCACATCAAGCGGCACCCGAGTCCTCCCCAGGACCAGCGCCGAACCTGTCCCCATCCAGGACCGTGCAGAAGCGACCAGAAGCTCCAAGTCCGGTAAGCAGCGGGGGCCAGAGCTGCGTCAGGCACCGGGAGGAAGGAGTAGAGAAGCGCGAGGCCCCAGATCGCTGCGGAGGCCGCCGCAGAGCCCCGCGCATGCGCACACGCAGGCCGACACCCCTGAAAGCCGAGCACACGCGGAGGCCGCGTGACAGTCCCAGCGCCGGCCCAGCAATTAACAAAAACATCGGCAGAGCCGCCGACAAGCGGGGGAAGGTCGCACCCCTATAACAAACACTAGCAGCGGACAATCAAGGGAAGAAAAAAAAACAACAAGCATTGGCAAAACCCAATACCGCCACAGGGGACAGCACAAAGACACGATCAGACACACACAAGCCAGCAAGCAGGGGCAAGGCACAACATTACAAGGAACAACGCGAAGAAAAGCTCAACCCCCATCAAGCCAACAAGCATTGGCAAAACCTAAATTTAAACGAGTGGTACTTCAATATAGTGTACAACACTGCACACTGCCAATCAAATGTCCAACACACAGAACGACAATGCAGTGCAACAACAAGCTGCAGCAGCGCAGCCTCCACCCCCGCAACAAGTTGCGGCACCAGCGCCACTAGTTGGGGCACATGCTCAACACTCCGCACACGCACAAGTGCAGGCATTGCCACCTTTCAGTGGACTTGCAGACCCTTCAACTGCAGCGCCCAGGTGGGCTGTATGGCTAGGGAGATTAAACAACTACTTCATAGCCACGAGGGAGAAGGATAACGAAGTGAAACGATCCCTGCTACTTCACTTTGGGGGTGAGGAGATATACAAAGTGTTCAAGCACCTCCCGAACACAGGAGAATCCGATAACTATGACGCAGCAGTCCAAGCACTCAATGCGCATTTTGATCCTCAATTAAACCCACATTATGAAAGGTTCAAGTTCAGGCAGTCCCGACAACGAGAGGGCGAAACCATGGATGCATTCCACGCTCGCCTGCGTGAGCTCGTCAGCACGTGCACCGAAGACGACCAGAACAAGGAAGTCACCGCCCAACTGATTCAAGGATGCAGAAACAAACCACTGAGAACGCTGATCCTCCGCCAACCCAAGATCACGTTAGAAGAAATCCTCCTATTAGCAAGATCTCACGAACTGTCAGATGTGCGATCGACTGCGATGGAAGCAGCACTTAACACCAACACGAGCTCTGGAATGACGATCAAGACGGAAAGAGTCGACGCGATCAGCACATCTTCAAGGGGCGGAAGAGGCAGATGGCTGACCCGGACACAGAGGAAATCACAGTGTGGATACTGTGGACGAGAAGCACATGACGCAGAAAGCTGTCCCGCACGTGGAAAGACCTGCTCAAACTTCGGGATTCTGAATCACTTCTCTAGCGTGTGCCGAGGGAGAGCCAGAGGACGAGGATCATTCGGAAAGAAATGACTGTCCGGAGCAGTCCGACAACTAGAAATCGAAGAAGGACAGTCACAGCGAAACATGAGATCACCATACCGACGATACGACAGACTCGATGATTCATCAGAGGACGAAGATGACGAGTGTTACTTCGTCTCATTTACGAGTGACTTGAAACGACGGCGAAGACCACAACCCAAGTGTAACATCCTAATAGACGGATCCCCAGCCGTTGGAGTGATTGACACTGGGGCAACAGTAAACGTCATGGGGATTCAGCACTACAAGAGTCTAAACCCAAAACCAAAGTTGGTTCCATCCAAGGTCCGCATACTCACATATGGCGGGAAAGAGCCCCTTCCACTGCGGGGCAAAATGGTGGTCCAAGTAAAGGCAGAAGAACACGAGGTCACCACGACGTTCCACGTGGTGGACAGAGAAGCAGACCTCCTCGTCGGCAGCCACACGGCAGAAGACTTACAACTAATCGCATTCGCCAACGCGGTCAAGAGCACCCAGGTGGACGAACTACTG